>NW_026575136.1:9272500-11672500 GCF_905146905.1 Nyctereutes procyonoides | reverse complement strand
TGCGGAGGCGACACGAGTCCCGTGGAGGGCGACGGGGCAGAACCGCGGGTGCCCCACCGCGAGGCACCCACAGCCGCAACTTGCAGAAGCGGCCGGTCCTGGCCGGGGACCGTGCTCGGGGGGGGGGGGGGGGGGGGGGGGGAGGGGGCGCGGACGGGGACGGGTCGCCGCGCGGCCCCCTCCCCCTGCCCCGCCGCCCGCCCCGCGCCCCGCGCCCCGCGCGCGGGTTACCTGGCCACACGACGCGGACGTTCGTTGGCGACGCGCTTTACGGTCCATAAGTCATTTCAAAGGGGCCCGAGGGCACGACTGAATTTGAAAGCGGGGAGGCGGGAGGGGGAGGGGGGGAGGGAGAAGAGAGAGAGAACGAAAAACAACCAAAACAAACAAAACAAAACAAGAAAAAAAAAGAGAAAAAAGAAAAAAAAAAAGGAGAGAGGGACTGTGTCCTAGCGCGGGGCTGCCGCGTGAGCCGCTGAGGTAACCCCGCGGCGGGGGGGGGGGGGGGCGGGCGCGCGCCGGGCGGCGGCGGCGGCGGCGGCGGGGCCCCCTCACGGCGGTGGCGGCGCGCCGAGCTGCCGGCGGCGCGGGGACGCAGCAACATGGCGGCCGCGGGCGCGCGGGCGCTGCGCCGGCCGGCGGGGGCTACGCTACTCCGCCGGCGTAGGGTCCCGGGCGCGGCGGCGGCGGCGGCGCCCTCCAGCGAGCGCAGAGCGCGCTGTGAATGGCGCGGCCCGACTGACAAAGGGGAGGGGGGGAGGCGGGGGGGGGTAAACACTCGCGTCCCTACCGATTCCTCCTCCTTCTCCATCCCGGTGGGCATCTGGGGCACGGCCCGGTTGATGGAGACGCAGTCGTTGAGGTCAGGCATGTCCTTGCCGCGGTAGATGGGCAGCGGCTTGGCGGCGTCCAGCGCCCGCGCGCGGAAGGAGAGTTTACTCATTGTCTCCCCGCCTCGCAGGAGCGGCCCGGGCGGCGGCGGCGGCGGCGGCGGGGCGGGCGCGGAGGGGGGGCAGGACTCCCGCCGCCTCCTCCGCCTCCTTCCTCAGTGCAGCGCGGCCGGCCCGCTCCGCCTCCTCCTCCTCGCTGCCCCCGGCCCCCGCATGGGCGCCCACCCCGCCCGAAAACAGCCCCCCGCCGCCCGCGGCCGCCTCCGCGCGCTAGATCCGCCGCTCGCCCGCCCGATCCGCTCCCTGCGCCATGGCCAACATGGCGGACATTACCACAGCGGCGGCGAGCGATCCCGGCAGCCCGCGCGAGAGCGCGCCCCCGCCGCGGGCACGCGCGCCCCCGCCCCCCCCCCCCCCCGCCGGCCCACCCGCTCCTCCGCGCCGCGGCCGGCCGGGAGCGTGCGCCGCCTCGGGCCGCGAGGGGCCCCGCCGGGCCGCAGGTGCCAGGTGCGCCCCGGCCCGTGCCCCCACGCGGCCTCTGCCCCCGCCGCCGCGCCGCCGCGCCGCCCCGCAGCCCCGCTCGCCGCCCCGCTCGCCCGGGCCCGAGGACGGCGCGTGGATGCCCCGGTCCGCGAGCGCCGCGGCCACCCCGAGCCCGCGCCGACCGAGCGCCGGACGCCGGACACCTGGCGGCCCCGGGCCGCGGAGGGCCGCTCCGTGTGCCCGCCCAGCAGACGGCCGTGCAGCCCTGCACCCTGCACCCTGCGCCCAGCTGCCTGCACCCTGCACCCTGCGCCCTGCACCTTACAGCCTGTGCCCTGCGCCCTGTCGCCTGCGCCCTGCAGCCTGTGCCCTGCACCCCGCACCTTGAGCCCTGCAGCCTGCAACCTGTGCCCTGCAGCCTGGGCCCTGCAGCCTGTGCCTTGCGCCCTGCAGCCTGCGCCCTGCACCTTGTAGCCTGCGCCCTGCAGCCTGCGCCCTGCACCTTGCAGCCTGTGCCCTGCAGCCTGTGCCCTGGCCCTGCACCTTGCACCCTGCAGCCTGCACCCTGCATTTTGTGCCCTGCAGCCTGCGCCCTGGCCCTGCACCTTGCGCCCTGCACTTTGCGCCCTGCAGCCTGCACCCTGACCCTGCACCTTGTGCCCTGCAGCCTGCACCCTGCACTTTGCGCCCTGCAGCCTGCACCCTGGCCCTGCACCTTGCGCCCTGCAGCCTGCAGCCTGGCCCTACAGCCTGCGCCCTGCACCCTGTCCTGCCCCAGGGAGCCTAACCTGATGACCGGCCTCACCTCCGCCAGGAAGATGCTGCTGGCAGCAGCGGGGCCTAGCATTTGAGGCTGCAGATGCAATAAGTGCCCTTGAACCTGCCACCCAAACTCCTTAGAGTTATTTAGTGGATGGTAGATATATTTCTCTGACTTCAAAAACAGGCTTCTCAAGAATTCAACTTAGTTCTAAAAGTCAACCAAGACAGCGCATGTTTCCAAAGCAGCAGATGAGTGTATGAAATAGTGGTCATGGTGGGAGAAGCAGTTTGAAATAAAGTCCCTGCCCTCATGGAGCTTTCCCATTAGTAAGATGACTGGATGGTTGGAAAGAGGAGTGATGATTAGAGACGGGAATAGTGAAGAACTGGGCAACAGCAAAGATAAATGATGGAGGGGAAATTAAAAAGTGTAAATACTCAGGGCGCCTGGGTGGCTCTTCTGCTGGGGTCATGGTCTCAGGGTGGTCAGATCCAGTTCCATTCTGGGCTCCCCCAGGCTGGAGCCTGCTTGCGATTCTCTCTCCCTGCTCCCCCATCCTGCTCAGGCACACAACCTGTCTCTTAAAAAAAAAAAAAAAGTGTAAATACTTTACACAGGAGATGACAAGGGCAGTAGAACATGATTAGTTACCGAATGAGTCGTCCAGGCAACGCTTGCCGTAAGAGATCAGAGAAAAGAGACATTACTTTAGCCTGAACTGGTTAGAGAAAGTTCTAAAGAAGAGGAGAAATGGGGCAGACTCAAAAAAAGTATCAAGACTTGTTGACATCAGCTCTGGTTAGCCGAGAGTTTCTCGGTTGGTCTTTAAGCATTACAGCTTTCGTACAAAATCCCTGGGAAAATTATAATGCATTTTACAATTTTCTAATAATTGATCAATATCCTGTCAAGCTCAGAGAAAAGTAGGTGGTTGGCTGAAGTCCAGAGTGAAAAAAAAAATACATCTACAGTCATTTCTCTGTGACATCAAAACTCTCTTTTCCTCCATTATCTCCCCCTCCCCACTTATTCCCCTTTCCCTTTTTCCTCTTCTTCCTCCACCCTTTTCTCCCCACCTCCCCCTTTGAAGGCAAAATGATGGACTTGGACTTCATGGCACCGTCCTAATAGCCTAACGCATTTGGCCCAGCCAGACTTCCGGCATTGTTTAGCAAGGCTGAAGTGTTCTCCATCCACTTTGTTGTTGGAAACAGTGGAGGTGCCGGGACTCACTGCATGTGAGCAGTACCTTCCTCAGGCTTAGGAGCATGTCCTGCTCCGAATACTCTCCTCTGGAGCAGTTCTAGTTCTCTGCAAAGAATAAGATCTCGTTGGTAGGGGGTCAACACTGGATTCAAGCCTGCAAGGGGGCAGAGGGAGCCACAGTTGAAGAAATGAGTCATCCAGAGCTTTTTTTCTGGGTGCCCAGCATTTCTCAGGTTCAAAAAGGATACCTTTTTTTCTATATATTTCTTGTTTCTCTCTCTCAAGAAGAGAACTTTGAGTACCTATAATATGGCTGGCACTGCAGTAGTACTTTATCTGTATGATCTCAGTGGGATTGTGCTTAATGCTCATTATAACCCTATGAAGAAACGTTTTGATTTTACTAATAAGGAAACAAGCACAGACAGTTCATTTGCTAAGTCTCAACACTAATAACTCACAAAACTGGGTTCAAAATCCAGATCTAGCCTGACTCCCAAACTCTTCTCATCAGTGCCCCCTGCTTTCCAAGCTTTTCAGTTTATTGACCATTCATTATTCTAGAGTTGCTCTTCCAAATTAGTGAGACCTTCCGATAGAGTCATAACCCAGAACCTCAAGGTGCAGTGGCCTTAGGAGGGCAGGAGCAACACTTGCTCTGCTAATCACTAGATCTCCAGTTCTGTGCCTTACATGGAGCAGGCCCGACATATATGTGTTGACTGATATTCCCTGGGGAAATTTAGTGATACTGGGATCCCTGGGTGGCTCAGCGGTTTAGTGCCTACTTTCGGCCCAGGGCCTGATCCTGGAGTCTCAGGATCGAGTCCCACATCGGGCTCCCTGCATGAAGCCTGCTTCTCCCTCTGCCTGTGTCTCTGCCTCTGTGTGTGTGTGTGTGTGTGTGTGTCTCTCATGAATAAATAAGTAAAATCTTAAAAAAAAAAAAAAGGAAAATAAAAGAAAAGAAAAAAAAGAAAAAAGAAAAGAAAAGAAAAGAAGTGATACTGACCCCATTCCCTTCCAGCTTGGAGTTTACATACACTATTGGCCTGTCATCCAACCCAGCCTGCTGACAAGATTTGCTCTTATTATGGCCTAGCCTGAGTTTTAGGACAAATTAAAGCAGTTCAGATGAACCTTTTTGAAACCTGAAATGCTGTTATAGTAACAGGTTTTGGCTCTAGTAGTTCTTGTTTTATTGTTCTTTATCGTTGACCCTGTAACAGATTTCTTCCCAAATCTCCACTTTCCTCTTGCCCTGTAGGCAATGATTATATAGCTGGCAATAAAATAGTTTGAGGCAGATGACAAACACAGTATGCTTTTCAAGGGGGACACAGCCTGTGTATTCTTGGCTTCCAGTTCAGTGCCAAAAACAGAGTGCCTCTTTCGCATTTGGAAATTAGCTTTTATTAGTATACAAAAACTATTTTTCATAAAGTTGATTTTTAATCTATTTGTTAAATACACATATACTTGTTAGAGCTAAAAACAGAAAATATCTTTTCAACTTTTGAAATAGGTCCTGTTATGTTTTTACCAGAACCTATTTCAAATGATTGTGCTGCCTAATAGTTTATTTTAATTTCCACATACAAAGCACTGAGTACAGTTATCCTAAAATAGGTCCGCTTATATATACCCCAGGCCAATTCCAAATGGCATGCATTTAGCCAAGCAAGTGTAATATATAAACACCTAAGAACTAGAAATAGTTTGGGATGCCTGGGTGGCTCAGCCGTTGGGTGTCTGCCTTCAGCTCGGGGTGATCCTGGAGTCCCGGGATCGAGTCCCACGTCAGGTTCCCACATGGAGCCTGCTTCTCCCTCTGCCTGTGTCTCTGCCTCTCTCTCTCTCTGTCTGTGTGTGTGTGTGTCTCTCAAGAGTGAATGGATAAAATCTTTATTTTTTAAAAGATTTTATTTATTCATTGGATAATTTTTTTTTAAAGATTTTATTTATTTATTCATGAGAGACACAGAGCATGAGAGAGAGAGGCAGAGACACAGGCAGAGGGAGAAGCAGGCTCCATGCACCGGGAGCCCGACGTGGGACTCGATCCCAGGTCTCCAGGATGGCGCCCTGGGCCAAAGGCAGGCGCCAAACCACTGCGCCACCCAGGGATCCCTGGATAATTTTTTTTTAAGAAAAAGAACTAGATACAGTTTTAAAGCGGCTGTCTAAATATAGTCTAGATAAGAATAAAGGTCAAATAACTGTGAAGATTGGGATTATATTCCATTTTCCATTTCCCTGTACAGCAATCAGGGCAGGCAGCTTCCAAATAATGAACAAATTACTTTTTGAAAGAAACCTTAAAACTAGTAAACACAGTTGCTATTCAACTATTACAGAGTTTTGTAAATGTCATGTTCTTTCTAATTGGCTCCTTATTTCAGCAAACCCAATTGAAAGTTAATTGGGTTGGTATGTGAACTGCATCCCTCCCCTCCCCTTATGTTCCCAGCAATGAGCCCAGTACCAATAAAGCTTCGTTGTTTTCCATATGTAATCTGAATGTGGGGTCTGCATTCATTACCATCAGCTGGAATCAGCCCCCTAGTCCCAGTGCTCTTTACTTGAGGCAACTCTGAATCGTCGAGGCATAGGGATGGAGACTGCAACTCAGGGGTGACATGCCAAGCATCTACTACCACCTTTATATTCTCCACAGCGAAAAAACAAGATGCTAAATAAAAATGTATGACTGTAGCTCAGTCTCTTAGCAGCATCGCTCCTCTCAGACCTGGTTGGAATCACAGGGTGCCACCTTGTGTATAAGCCGACGATGTACTTCCCAGTTCCACAAAGGATCCAGATAGACTCAAAAATAATCAGCCCCAAAGCTCTCTATTTTATTAATCGAGGAAAAATGAAACAGATGTCATTCAAGGAAACAGATTGGAAAACACACAGCCCCAGAGAGTCCATGACCCCCAGTTTTGAACCACGCTACACCCTGTCTCCTTTTTTGCCCGACCCTGACCACTAAACACCCCTCATGTCCCACACATGGACTAGATTGCTGCTGTTCACTCAAGCTCTTGATGGAGGCACCAAAAATTAATAAAGCTCCTGTGGCAAAGCTACTGGATTCAACTAGGACAGCTATTTGTGTTCAAACAGCAAGCAAGCTCCCTAGGTTTAATTTCAGGACTTTTGATTTCGGAGAGGAACTAGCTCCATCAATGTGATGAACATGATCCTACTTAATAAAGTGCTGAGTTTGGGTTTTTCTGTTTTGTTTTTTAAGATTTTATTTATTTGGTCATAAGAGACACAAAGAGGCAGAGGCATAGGTAGAAGGAGAAGCAGACTCCCTACGGGGACTCAATCCCAGGACCCTAGGCCGAAGGCAGATGCTCAACCACTGAGCCTGGCTCCCAGGTGCCCAAAGTGCAGAGTTTGAGACAGGGAAACACAATAGGTGGAGCAAGGTCATGAGTGGTAAAATCGGATCCTTTCCAGTTCAGCTAGCTACCTTGCCCCTGAGAAATTCCACACTTCTCTAAAATCAGTACAACTGCCATTCAGTTGAAACCACCATTACATTCCTGGAACTGACTGGGCCTTTCATGTTATTTTCAGGAGCGAGTTGAAGAGCCTGGTGTTGGGGGCTACAGGTACACCCCTCGTGTCTGTTTAGGTCTCCTGTGACATCTATGCCTCCCAGTTGCATTCCCTGGCCTCTTCTGTTGTACATCTTTTTCTCCACAAGCATCTCTGAAAGGCAACTTGGAAGGTGTTTCTCTCTCCCTGTGAAGGCGGTGTAGTCTCACTGGTGTGCTGGCCCATCTCAGACAACTGAAGCAGGCTCAGAGCACCAAGGGGTCTGACGTGTTAGCCAAGAGAAGTTCATCGTCAAGAACCGTGGGTTACTGATGTAAATGTGGCCCCCCTCGCCTGTTTTTTAAATCTCTACCCCCACCAAAGGACTAGGGTTTATAAACACAGATTTGTGAATGGAATATGCATTTGGAATCCTGAGTTAAAACTGGTGAATTGATTCCATAACTGCCAGTGCCTTTTTTTAATTTTATCTCTGTTGTGCCCCAAAACAAAATGACCTGTTTCCTAAGAAAAGGTTCTGGTATTAGCATATTGAGAGCCCCTAAACAAAAGCTCCTGGTATTAGCATACTGAGAGCTCCCTGAGCTCCAGAGTGACTTGTTAGGAGGCAGAAAGGAAAGCAATTTTATGTCTCCCAAGTTAAAAAACAGGTCTGCTTGTCTTTCACAAGCTATTAAGAGGTGATTTTGGAAGAGGAAGAAACAGAAACCACTGAAATAAAATACCCTAATTACCTAGATATTTAGTGGTTCACCCACACCCCTCACCCTATTTCAGAAAGCATTTCAGGTGGCTTTCGTGAGGAGCTAAAGTGCCCAAGGGTAGCATTTGGGCTCTAAATTTCCTAGTTAACATGAAATTTCCTAGTCACGTGAAAATAGGAAAGCTTGTCGGCTTCACAGTTCATAATATCCATTAGATACAGTGATTGATCAGGAGATTTGTAATTGTTCCTGGTTCTAATCAGAATATCCAAGAGTTCATAAATAGAGCAACTAGGTGGTGTGACGAACACCTCAACAGTGTCCTTATGAAAGACACAGAGAGACACCCCAGGGCTGTTTCTTAGAGTGGTTCTCCATATCAGCTGATGGCATCATATGCAATCTAGCACAAACAATCCCGCAGGGGTTAGAATGTCTGATGCCATGAGACCCACCCCAAGCAGATCTGGGCTTTGGAAATCGACTCCATGGACTCCAAGCAATCCTCCCTAAAGAATGTTTGTCTTTCAACTGTCTCCTGATAAATGGACTCCTGTCTCCTGTGGCTCAAAATTGTGTTCTGCCACAATTACCTAAAGCGTGGCTTTTCTAAGGGTAGACCCAGGGACGCCTGGGTGGCTCAGGAGTTGAGTGTCTGCCTTTGGCTCAGGTTGTGATCCCACATCAGGCTCCCTGCAGGGAGCCTGCTTCTCCCTCTGCCTGTGTCTCTGCCTCTCTCTCTCTCTTTCTCTCTCTCTCATGAATAAATAAATAAAATCTTAAAAAAAAAAAAAAAAGAGTAGACCCATATGCCCTAAGTGACTGTGTTGCAGAGTATAGAGTTAATATCCTTTTCTGGAAACAAAGAGGCTTACCAAGGACCAGTGCCTGAGTAGGAAGTTGTCCCTCCTGCTCTTGCAGTGAGCTTCAGGTGTATCCACTGGCAGTACCTAGAGGTAATTTTGCCTTTGCATAAACAAGGTGTGCACACTGCTATCTCAGGTTAGATGGTATGGCTGGGGGGAGGGAGGGGGACACGGAGAAAGGGTGTTCTTGCACACCGCGTCCTCAGGAAGGCCATCCTGCAGTTGGTGGCAACGGCTCTTCTTTGCCTGTTTTGTTTTATAGCTCTGATTCTGCTTCCTTTATCTTGTTGGCCTTTACTTAGAGCAGCCCCGTCTCTGCTACTCACTACAGGCAGCTTTTGTAGCCCAGCAGTGGTGCCAAGGCTGGTTTTGAAGGAAAGCGAGCTTCAGACTGTCCTCTTTTAAAGGTAGACATTGGATCCTCAACTCAGCGCCATCCAGAAGGCACTTTTGCACCAAGTCCCCCATCTTCCACACTTACCCACTCCAGCAATCCTTCACAGCACTGGGCTTTCCCGTCTAGCACTGGTACACAGTCCCATGCCTACTGAGGACCCAGACTTGCCATTTTAGGTTAACTTAGCAGAACAAAGGGATGTGGATTTGAAGGCCAATTCTTCCCCCCACATGGAAGCCTTTCACTAAGTCTGGGGACAGTTGCAGCTCAGTATGGAGCTCGTTACTTGAAGGTCCTACTGATTTTCTTGGTCCTTTCTCCTACTACTTGTCTATTTCATGGGGATAAAATGGCCTAAGTAGTATGTTCCAACTCATGTATGCAATAGCTCCAGCTATTTAAAATGTGCCAGAGTGGTTAACCAAAGAAAACAACATGTGAAACCTATTTTAAGCATAGAGATAATTCTGGAATATTCTACCAAAATATTCCCTCTAGTGAGGGAAATGAGATTGCAGGGAAAGGGGTGTTGGTAGAGAGAAACCCTTACTTCTCACTTCATAAAGTCCCTCTGTAGGGTTAAATAATAATTCTACGTAGAGGGTTGAAAAAAAAATCATGAAAAAAAATAAGTCAGATAATGGAGCACACTTGGGCTTTGGAGAGAGACAGAGCTTGTCTCCATGTATTCTATGACCCTTACTATGTTGCTTAACCTCTGTGACTTTATTTGTAAAATGGGGATACTGTGCCTGTCTCATAGGCTCCTGATGAGAACCAATGAGATAACATGATACAAATTAACTAAGATGGTGCCTGACAAATAGTAGAGGCCCGATCAACATTAAAACTATAGGTTTTTTTTTTTCCCTTTGCTCTGCCTTTTTATTTATATGGCTTGAGATGATTCAAAATAGAACTGTAGCACATATGAGATGAAACCTTGAGTTTCTGCTTTGGTTTACAGTTTGTTTCAAACTCTTTAATTTAAAACTAAACTAAATGGAACATTCCTCCCACCCCCACCCCCACCCCCAATAACACCTCATTCCCTGGCCCTATTTCTGTTTCAGGCATGGAATGGAACTATTATTCAGATCATCATCATCATCATGGCCATAGGGTCCTGCCAAAGAGGCAACACTAGATCCTTCAAAAAGAGGAGATCTTATCTTTATTATGGACATACTTATGTCTAAATACCTAATCAAACTCTCTGAAAAGTCCAATTTATTTTTCATTTTCCAAAAGTTCTCTTCGATAACTAGGCTTAGATGAATCACATGACCTTAAGACCCAGATTTGAGAGAAAGGATCTGCTTTTCCTTCCTTATTTCTGCTCACCTCCCCTCCTCCCTCCTTCTGTCCCTTGCTTCTATTCTCTTCTTATTTTAGGAGATTCTGAAGCTAATTTTTAAAAGTTAAAGTTTCTATCTGAATAGCAACAGGGTTAGCTCCTGTTCAGAATCATGAAGGGATGGGCTACTTACCCTTGAAAAATCCCATCATAATCCCGGGAGCTAGCTTGTCTTGTCTCAGAGTTTATGTTCATCTGTAAAATAATGCTACCATGTTCACAAGTGAGGTCATAAAGGATATTAGCAGGAGTCATAATACAGCATACTGAGAGGCCTTCCAAAAACATTTACAAATGTTTGAATATAATATTTGTCTGTTTCCAACAAATCTGTCAGAATGTATCCACCCTAATGTGTGCCCTTCTACGCATCTACCTTAGCTTTGTAAAGAGCCAAATATCTCTCAGAGTCAAACTGCTGACTAAAATTCCATTTGACATTGTGGGGCAAGATGGGTGGGGGAGGAAGAGGTAGTAGGAAGAAGGAGGTAATCCTGGTTTGTTTGCATGATTTGTAAGCTATCTCATTTCCAAAAATAGAGTTCCACAAATACAGTAAACTCATCCAACTTTCAGCTTTGGAGGATCAGTCTGATTTGGATGTCTGCGTGCTGGTGTGCATATTAACCCAGGCCTGTCACCGACTGACCTTCTCTCCTTTTATTATCCATTGATATAATTTAATTTAGAGGAAGGTATTGGAGCATAAGACCGGTAGTCTTGGTTTTACCAACCTTTCCTGACTCCTGAAATCTAAGAAAATTCTCCCGATAAGAGTTTAGCCAAAAAAGAGCAAATGTCCTTCTCGGTGCTATGTGGCCTTACAGGATATTTATTCTTTACTAATTTTACCAACTTACGAACAGCTCTCAAGTCATTCTGTTTGAAGAAGATATAGTATGCAAGCTTGATTTTATTTGTTAACTTTTATATAGCCTTTAGTCTCTACAAACTTTATCACCTTTAGAATCACCTTGTCCTAATGTGACATAATATGAAATAGTAAAAGGGAGAACAGCCCCAAGATACTTAGAATTGAGACCATCAACTTCATTTCCATCCACATACTAAAGATTTGTTTCCCACCCGAGAAGGTGATTCTTACTCTCAGTAGTACAGCTAACAGCCCAGAACAGGCACAATTATTGACTTCTGTGCCCTGTTGCCTAATGTATGGCAATAAATTCCCAGGGTGGCCACGCAATTACACACGATGTGATCACTATCACAGCAGGCCTGGCTACGTATGGATACACAACATGATCACTTACCCAGTAGGCACCATTCAATGGGGTTAGACAACACGATCACTACGCAGCAGGCCCCTTTCAATATGGATTTCTAACATGGCCATGACTGATGCACCAGGCCAGTTGCATGCATCCAAACTGCGTTCACCATCCCTGCAGAAACTGCTTGATGGGGACATGTCGTATAATACCTAACTGCACATGTACCCTCAGGTAGACACACCCCGCACAAGGTGTATGTTTAGCACAGCTGTCCCTACCAACGGAACATTGACCCCGGACACGATGGAAATAGATTTGGCCCTGCAGACAACACATGGTAGGACTTCCCAACAGGACTGCTAAGGTGGCAGGCAATATTCTGACTTTAGCCAACTGTCAATAACCAAAAGCCGAATGATGAACAAAAGATCTGTAATTTAGGAAAATGTCATGACAAACGGGACCCAAGGAAAAGGCCAGGGGCACGCTGTTTTATGGGGAGTGTGGATTTTCCTGCAGCCATACCACCAGGGCCTCTGGCAGAAGAAGATGCGTTTGACATTATCCTGCTACTCTCATTAGAGCACATCCTTTTGATGGAAGGTGCTGTGTTTCTGAGCTGCTTTGATACATGTGAAAATATGCCAACTTCTTTGTGTAAAGTAATGTTATCAACAGTTGTGTGGAACAAAAAAAGAAAAGCTTTTTAGGCAAATAAATGGAATACTCCTTTTTTGCCAGCTTTAAAGAAGCAAATGAATTTGCAAATTTGAAATCAAAATAACAAAATTTGAAATCAAATTAACAAAAAGGAGAGTAATTATTTTATCAAAAAGCTTTTCACTTACTTTTAAATGATGCTATTCCCAAAGATTCCAATTTGGCTGATCTGGAATGTGGCCCAGAAATGTACATTTAACAGCTATGCCAGGTGATTCTGCTTCAGAGTATTTTATATAGCTTCGTCCCACTGCTTTTCTTTCCTTCCTCATTTTTTTCTCTAATTTTCATCTTCCTTTTGCTCTCCCTACATTTCCTCTCCCATTCTCTTCTTTCTTTCCTTGGCTCTATCGTCTTCCCTTAATTTTCTTCTTTTTCTCCTTGAAGTATGGGCAGGGTTGGAGAGGTTAGTTGGAGGATCATAAGGAAAAGAAAATAAAGAAAATCCTGTTAATTTCATAAACGTGGCCTCAAGCCACGTTCCAAAAACAATATAAGGCACTGCTGAATTCTTTGTGCCCCTTTAATTCTAGTATAACGGTCATGCCACCAAACTTGCTATAGTCATGCTTACTAGGGGGAGGTCACCAGGAGCCAAGAAAAGATAGCCAGAGTTCTTGGATTGGGCCTGCAATGGTCCACATTTGGTTCAACCAATTAGAAGATGCTGCATTCAAAATACTTAATAGCAAACCTGGGATTGGAGCAATTGTTCTCCAAATTTCTCACCGATGGTCTTTGTATATAAGGATGCTCCAGCCTTGGTGGTCATCCCTTTCCTCTGTCCTCCACCCCCATTCTCTACCTATTTACTGCTTGTCAGGTTTTGTTTACTTTTCTCATAGACTATTTTGTTGAACATGAGGGAAGCAATATAGTTTGAAGAGCCCCAATTTAGGACATAGGAAGCTGATACCCACATCTGGCCCTGGCATTAGCTACCCTGTGACCTTGGATAAGTCATGCAGCCTCTCCAGTCTCATAGTCCTTGCTCTAAAGTGAGGGGTTATCTGCAAAGAACAAAAAGAAGTGAGATTCTCCTTCTGTGAGGCTTCAAGATAAATGAGGCTAGGTGTAAATTATAACAGTGCTTTTTAGCATCCAGTAGAAGTGATCATTTTGTCCTAAAAAAAAAAAAAAAAAAAACCCTAAAACTTGCAGTATCTTATCTAGAGTTAAACTTAAATGGCTGCCAAATTTCCTACCGGTTTTATTAGAATATAGTGAAAGGTAGTCTGAATGGTAAAATATAAACTTAAAAAGAGGTTAACAGGTTTTTTAAAGATGTTATTTATTTATTCATGAGAGACACAGAGAAAGAGAGAGAGAGAGAGAGAGAGAGAGAGAGAGAGGCAGAGACACAGGCAGAGGGAGAAGCAGGCTCCATGCAGGGAACCCGATGTGGGACTCGTTCCTGGGTCTCCAGGATCACACCCTGAGCCAAAGGCAGATGCTCAACTTCTGAGCCACCCAGGTGTCCCTCATCTTAACCATTTTTAATTGTTCAGTATATTCACATTGCTATTCAACTGGTCTCCAGAAATTTTTCATCTGGTAAAACTGAAACCCTATACCGATCAAACAACTCCCCTTTCTCCCTCCTCATTAGTCTCCGACAACCACATTTTACTTTTGTTTCTAAGAATCTGACTACCCTAGGTACCTCAGGTAAATGAAATCCTACAGTATTGTCTTCTTGTGACTGGCCTATTTCACTTAGCACGAGATCCTCAAGGTTCATCCATGTTGTAGCATGTATCAGAATTTCCTTCCTTTTCAAAGCTAATAGCCCATTACTTGTATGTACCACTCTTGTATATTCATTCACCTGGCAACAAACACTTGGATTGCTTCCACTTCTTGGCAACTGTGAATAATGTTACTATGAACATCGGTGTACAAATATTTCTTTTTTTTTTTTTTTTTAATTTATTTATTTATGATAGTCACAGAGAGAGAGAGAGAGGCAGAGACACAGGCAGAGGGAGAAGCAGGCTCCATGCACCGGGAGCCCGATATGGGATTCGATCCCGGGTCTCCAGGATTGCGCCCTGAGCCAAAGGCAGGCGCCAAACCGCTGCGCCACCCAGGGATCCCCAAATATTTCTTTAAGATCCTGATTTTAATTCTTTTGAGTATATACCAAGAAATGGAATTGCTAGATCACATAATAATTCTATATTTAATTTTTTAAAGATTTTACTTATTTATTTGAAAGAGAGAGAGTTCACAAGTGGAGGGGACAGGCAGAGAGAGAGGGAGAAGCAGGCTCCTTTGCTGAGCAGGGAGCCCGATGTGGGGCTCAATCCGAGGACCCTGAGATCATGCCCTGAGCCAAAGGCAGACGCTTAACCAACTGACCCACCCAGGCACCCCTATATTTAATATTTAATTTTTTGATAAATCTCCATACCGTAGCAGCTGCAACATTTTACATTCCTACCAATATCACACAAGGGTTTCAATTTCTCCATATCTTCATTTTTTTAATTTAAAATATTTTATTTACTTATTCATGAGACACACACACACATACACACACACACAGAGAGGCAGAGACCCAGGCAGAGGGAGAAACAGGCTCCATGCACGGAGCCTGATGTGGGACTCGATCCCGGGAATCCAGGATCACTCCCTGGGCTGAAGGGAGACGCTAAACTGCTGAGCCCCCTCAGGGATCCCCTCTCCATATCTTCATTAACACTTTTTACTTTCTAGTTTTTTTAAAAAAAAATAGTAGCCATCCTGATGGCTGTGAGATGATATCTCATTGTGGTTTTGATTTGCATTTCACTAATGATTAGTGATGTTAAGCATCTTTTATATGCTTGTTGGCCATTTGTATATCTTCTTTGGAGAAATGTTTATGCAAGTTCTTCACCCATTTTTTGTTTTTTAAGTGAATAATTTGATTAAAAAAAAGTAACCTGATTGTATAGCTTTTTTTTTTAAAGATTTTATTTATTCATTCATGAGAGACACAGAGACAGAGAGAGGCAGAGACACAGGAGGGTGAAGCAGGCTCCATGCCAGGAGCCCGATGTGGGACTCAATCCTGGGTCTCCAGGATCACAACCTGGGCTGAAGGCGGCACTAAACCGCTGAGCCACCAGGGCTGCCCAGCTTTTTGAAGTTTATATAGCATTCACACATTTTGTTCTGTTTTTTATTTACAATAACTCTGTGGAGTTGGCAGATAGATATTTTGCCATGTACAATAACAAAAACTGGGAATGAGAGAAATAGTACTTTGACAAAATAGCCATTAATAAGCAGGTCCAAGAGTTCTTGAGTTAAGTTCTATATTGTTTTTGCTTGAACACTATAAAATACATATTGTCTGCAACCAATAGAAAAAGCACAGAACGAGCTTAGAGACCACCTATTAAAAATCACAGAGAATAAAATCAAGCTGTGAGTTGGATATAGATTTTGCGGTGTCTTGTGGAGCCAATCCCAAATTCCATGTCCTGCTATACTCTACACATTTTCTTTTTCCAGGTATCAGAGCTGGGAATCCACTGTCAATGGGAATTTTTCTTTTCCAGACTATGATATAGACCTCTCCTGGTGGCCTTCCACCTGTGTGCTGAGGAAGGTGCAACTAGAGAGCAGTGGGAAAGAACCCCAGGAAATTCAGTGGCCGACTTTCCCTATCATGGCCCTAGGATCATTGTTCTTAGAGATTAGTTAAAAGTCCAAGACCCATAGAGGCACCTGGGTGGCTCAGTCAGTTAAATGTCCGACTCTTGATCTTAGATCAGGTCTTGATCTCAGGGTCGAGAGTTCAAAGCTGCCCGCTGGCACGGAGCCTATTTAAAAAAATCGAAGACTTGCAAACATATCACTGGTTTACCATATATCTTGACCTAAGTATAATGCTCTATACCTGACTGTGTAAGTAATTGGGTGCCCTCTCCCATAACAATTAAACAGAAGGTACATTGACTGGGAATCTTTGAACTTTTCTACAGTATGTTTCTGCTCTCAGCTCTGGAATAAAGAGGAGATATGGGGGAGGGATGGAAAGTGTTAGAAACAGTTTATTTTCTGAAGACTGTATCCTTGAGACTTTCACCTTTTTCATTTCATTTATGCATTCGTATATTCAGTAATGCCAACTATGCTTTCTACTTCCTAATTAAGTAAAAAGCTTTCTACAAAGTAGAAAAGCTGTGATGATTAAAGATGGGACAGTATCTGCTCCAGGTGCCTACCGCCCGGTGGAGGAGACAAGACTTGTATACACAGTTCACTATGGTGCAACGTAGAAAGTGATAGGTATCTTAGAGAAATCCATACAAAAAATGCAACGGGAAGAGCAACCGTGGCGAGATACCTTCTGGTTGATTGGCTTGGCAATAAGTCAGAGAAAGCTTTAGGGGGAAATATTATCTGAGCTTTGAAAAATATGTGACCAGGTGAAAATGGGGCAAGAAGTACATTCTTGGCAGAAAGAAATGTGTACGCAAAGGCATGAAGGAGGGAAGGATAGGATGCATTCCAGGGTCAGGAACCTGAAGAATGAAGCATGGTGGGTGGAAAAATATGAGAAACATCAGCCAATCTTCCACTCTTGGTCCTGCCTATTAAAGACTATTTGGTCAAAGTACTCGGTTTCTCTCATCCTTAGTGTTTGTTTTTGCAGATGGCAAATCTGTCAACCCTACAAGGTTATTGTGAATATAAGATACAACACAATGTGTAAAAGTGATCTATAAACCACAAAACTCTACCAGTGTGAGGAGTTCTTACTGGTAGGTTGGGGCCCAATGATGGAAAGCTTAGGGGACTTCACAAGCCATGTGCATCACACGAAGAGGTTCTCCACTGAGAGTTCCCCTTGCTTCTCAGGGAAAGTCTAATTATCTCTTTTCCACAGAGGAATATAATCTGGTGCACCAGTTCTATATACACATTTGATAACTGGTATAGGTTACATACCTGTAACTCTTGTTATTAAATTAACTTGTTACAGAATCAAAGTTTTAAGTAAAGTCTTCTAGGTTTCCCTATTTTCCTCTTCAATAGGCTGACAGGCTTGTCCTTTGGCCTGGACACTAGGGTCACCATTTTGGATTTTTTTTGTTCTCACAACTGTACCTTTTCAGGTCCATGTTAGGTCATTCCTCCCATCTCCACTGATTCCTAGAGAATAGAACTCAATCCTGGTCGGGGGCACAGAGTCCCCTACTCACACTGAAGGGAAATCCTGCTTCACATAGCAGAAAACAATCTAAATTAATTAAAGGTGAGGATATTTGTGTGCCACAATATTTCAAAGGACTGCAGCAGAAGTTTAATTGTCATTGTCTCTAAATTTCTGTTCATTTTTATCTTATGCTTAACTTTTTGGTTGTCATTAACAATGGATTATTTGCAAAATTTAAACCATTCAGGAGTGCCCAGGTGGCTCAGTCAATTAGGCGTCTGACTCTTGATTTCAGTTCAGGTCGTGATCTCGGGGTCCTGAGATCAAGATGTGTCTGGCTCCCCACTCAGCAGGGAGTCTGCTTGAGATCCTCCCTCTCCCTCTCCCTCTGCCCTTCCCCTCATCTCAAATAAATAAATTAATTAAAAAAAAATCAAAGTAAAGATAAGGTGAATTCCTTATGTGTACGGTGACCTCTTCATTCCCATGTGCCACCCACTGGCTGCTCTCAGTTGTGGCACCATTTCTCCATAATCAGATGCATTTTCCTGGACTCTTACTGGTATCCTAACTCCAGTGGTCTCCTAACTAGACATTCTTGCCCAGCCTTGCCTTCTTCCCGTCCAGCCTCTACAGTATTTCTTGATTGGTCATTCTAAACATGCAAATGGGGGCAGCTGAGTGGCTTAGGCAGTTAAGCGTCTGCCTTGCATTCAGCTCAAGTTATGATCTCAGGGTCCTGGGATTGAGACCCACAACAGGCTCCTTGCTCCCGGGGAGCCTGCTTCTCCCTCTGCCTCTGCCTGCTGCTCCACTGCTTGTGCTCTCTCTGTCAGATAAATAAAATCTTAAAAAAAAAAACAAACAAACATGCAAATCCATTTGTGCATCTCCTTTGCTTCCTTAGCATGACACACAGCCCGCCATGACCTCGCCCTCTGCCACCACTCTCCCTCTCTCACTTCCCCAACCCCAACATCCACATCTCCTCTGCCATCTTACACACCTGATATACTCCGAGTCAGCCATGCTCTTTCAGGGTTTGCTTCTTTACGTGCTATTCCCTGGAGTTTCTGTTCAGTACCCTCATGTTCCACCTGAGGCTCATATCTATCAATCCCTTCTCTGTGAAGATATCCTGATGCAGGGGAGCCCTCCTATCCTCTCCTGACCTCTGGCATCATTGATTCTGGCCTTCTCTCACTATTTAATGAAAAATTAACTCTACTGGGACATTATTCATATAATATTATCACTGTTTGCTCATCTGTTGCGTCAATCTTATTTTTTCAAGTCCAGATATCTGGGCCGGTTGAGCCCAATAAATAGTTGTCAAATGAATGAATAATGTACCCAGGGGCCTTGACTTTGGAAAGTACTCTACAAATCTTACACCCTTTCACTCTTTTTTCTAATCTCTATTTTATTTCATTCCTAAAAGTCATAATTTCCATTTCAGCCCAACCCAGGTCACCATATGGAGACTCCAATTACAAATGTCCACTTTTAATTTTTTTTTATTTATTTATGATAGTCACAGAGAGAGAGAGAGAGAGGCAGAGACACAGGCAGAGGGAGAAGCAGGCTCCATGCACCGGGAGCCCGATGTGGGATTTGATCCCGGGTCTCCAAGATCGCGCCCTGGGCCAAAGGCAGGCGCCAAACAGCTGCGCCACCCAGGGATCCCTAAATGTCCACTTTTAAGAAGCCATATTATCAGTCATGATGAAGAGGCCATTTTCAATTTCCAGGAGGTTTAAAGTAAAAAAAAAAAAAATTGAATCCATCAACTAAATTTCACTCTTTTGCCTGAATCAAGTTTTCAGTTATAAATACACTTTGGAGAAAAATGGTTTTGTCATATTCATTCTTATCCCTACCTTATAAAAGAGAATTTCACCCAACAGAAGTCAAAAACAGAAAATAAACAAAAGAGGTGATACCCCAACCAGTTTAAACTAGAAATTCATTTCAATATTGGATGCCTTCTCTGTGCCAAGATAAGTGTGAGGTAGGTCTTTGTATATATTCTTCTCTCTGGCTAACATTTACCTACTTCAGGTTTCTCAACATTGGCCCAACATTGGCAGTTTGAGCCAGATAAGCCTTTGTTTTGAGAGTTTTCTGGTGCACCTTGGGATATTGAGCAGATATCCCTTGCCTCTACCTACTAGATGCCAGCAATACGCTACCTCAACTGTGATAACCAAAAATGAAAAAAAAAATGCCTCCAGACATTGCCAGATGTGCCCTAGGGGACCAAATGAGCCCTACTTGAGGCTCGAGGGCAGGGAGAAGCTAGGGGACCATGAGTGGGATCATCACTCCCAGCTTCTGATACATTCTGGATCCACGGCTGGATGCAAAACGAAGTAAACCCTTTTTCCTTTCCTTCAACGAATGAATAACAGGCCATTCTCCTTCATGAATATGTAAGCACGGTAAGAACCAAACCATACCCTCTTATCTATCTGTTGTCAGCACCTTTTCTAAATAAGGGGTCTTAAACTGTTCTCTTCTTTTTCTGATCTAAACTTTTTCCTTTGACTTGTTTGTTGTTTGTTTATTAGCAGGGTGTTCGAGGCAGGGTCTTGACAGGAAGAAGATGGACTTGATAAAGGAACTGTTTACAAGCTGTATTGGGAAACCAGAGGACAGTGCCACATCTGGGTCTAACAGTGAGTCACTCTTGTCACTTTTAGGCCTGAAGGAGTATAGGAGGGAAGAGTGGTTACAGGAAGAGAAAGAGAGAGAGCGGTATAGAGTCATCTGCAGAGCGCCTGAGTGGCTCAGTTGGTTAAGCATCTGACTCCTGGTTTCCGTTCAGGTCATGGTCTCAGGGTCCTGGGATAGAGCCCTGTGTCCAGCCCTGCATGGAGCCCACACTCAGCGGGGAGTCTGCTTGAGGATTTCCCTCCCTCTCTCTGCCCCTCCCCCTGCTTATACTCTTTCTCTAAAATAAATGAATCAATCAAAGAAAGAAAGAAAGAAAGAAAGAAAGAAAGAAAGAAAGAAGAAAGAAAGAAAGCCATCTGCAATGAACTATGGTCACAGAAGAGGATGCAGCCAGCTTGCAGTGGACCAGTCAGGGAGGGAGTGCAGAGAATGAATTGCCACCTAATCTTGCTCTCTTTTTCTTTTCTCTCTCTTTCTGCTTCTCCTCCCTCTCTGTCACCCTCTCTCTTTATCTCTCTCTCTCTCAACTGCTATCATTCCTTATGGATAGCAATCAGGTAGGCAAGGTCACCTGCTGATTCAGTCCACAAAGGTGAGCGTCCTTGGTCCCAGGACTGGGAGGAGAAGGGTGCAAAGAGAACATGAGGGGCAGCAGAAAATATGCAGCACAGTGTATCATTACACACCATTCCCAAAAGGTGGATGATAACATTATTTCAGACTTAGTACCAATGATTTGAAAATTGCATTGATTTTGTGACATACTTGTCGCTGGGAAATGGAATATATACACACTTGGAAGTAGATACAGCGTTGAGAAATTCTACATGACTTGATAATTTTCAGTCATTGTACTGGCTCAGATTAAAAACTATGCTAAGTTTAGCTTTCAAGCCCCCATTATATTCTTGGACATGGCTGTGTGAAAGAGATGGATAAACCTTAATCTACCTGTGCCTCGCTCCTTGAGGAGTACAGTAGGACCACATAATGGGGCCTTCTTTCCTTTCCCTATGAGGGAAGTAGAAGTGGCCTAAGTGAGAAGAACCATCATGGCCCTTTGAGGAAGGTTGGTTGGGGATGGGGAGAGAAGCAGCTGTCGGGATGGGGAGGGACCTTAGTGCAATAGGTAGATAAAGAGGAATGTTAGGATGTTTGCTGGTGTGTCAAACAATATTAGATCTCTCCTTTTGGAATTTTCTGAGAGACTTAAGTAAAGATTTAAATCACTTCCTAATTTTTTATTTGAATATGAAGCTGTTCAGATAAAGACCCCAAGTCATCCCAGCCTTCTGTAGGCTGCAGAAGCAAAGAACAGATGGCCATCTGGACAGGGGCCCTAGAGCCAGAAGGAAAATACAAAGAGCATGGGAACTCAGAGATGCCAGCCTCAACATGATGCCTAGGTGAGCGCTCCCCAGCCCTCACCCACATTTTCCAGGAGGAGAGAGCATTTTCATCAAAGGCAATATGAAAAGTTCATGGATGAACAAAGTGGAGCCTAGCTCAGTATACTATCAGGCACAGATGTTTAATAACTGTGATCTTCTTAGCTCCCCTTTCAAGGTAACGAAGCCTACTAGGGATGATTCTAGTTGCCGTCTGAGACCAAGCCTTGGCTTATGTCTGCCCCATGTTTTGAGTCCTGATCTGGGCTTGTCGCCCATGCTCCCATCTGTCCTGCTCACTGCTTGGCACTCTCTCCTGTTCATAACCTCAGCCTCCACCTGTCTGTGCCTTTGATGAGTCCATTCTGTAAGCTGTAGCCCTAAGCAGGCATGGGACGGAAGAGTTTCAATCACTGCTTTTCTCACCAATATATTTCTTGCAATCTTCCTTGGGATTCTAGACACTGGCTTGGCTCTAGAAACATACTAGTCCTATATTATAACAAGGATCACCTGGGGCCTGATACTAAACCAAGGCCATGACGCTGCCCTTGGGATACTTCCGCCTGGCCACGGCCAACTATTTCAGTTCCTACAAACCAGTATTTCATCACTACTACTCATTGATTTTTTTCCCCAGGAGCCTGGCACTTAGCATGAATTATCTCATGAAATCCACAGGAAAAACCTATCTGCAAGAGTATATTAGCTTTCCTATTTTATAGATAGAAATACCATAACACAGAAAGGCCGTCTGTCGATTATATGTCTGTAAAATGCCCTCTCCTTTCCCACAGGCTGAGTAAATTCTCTGTCAGATAGCCAGCTGGTAGTAGAGCTGGGATCAGAACCCCGGCAATCAGACTTCTCATCCTACGCTCTCAGCGACTGTGCTACATGTGCCTGGAATGTTCCTAACCCTCCAGAAAGTGAATGATCCAAGACCTTCCCAGATCTGTGCCTTCCAGTCTGGAACACCCTCCCTCATTCTGCACATGATGCGCTCTTTCCCAGCCTTCAGGTCTCACTTGCCATGTTTCCTCCTCAGAGAAGCCTCCCTGCCGACCAGTCTAAAGATGGTCTCCCTTGCTTTTAGTCTCCCTTGCATCCTGTTTCTTCTCTCCTTTGGTGCATTTATCCCAATAAATGTTCCTTTGCATGTTTACTTGCCTTATGTGTTGTCTTGCTGTGCAAGAGCTAGGAGTAGGTCTGTGGGCTCAGCACCATATCCCCAAAACTCAGCTCAGCAAGTGACCCACAGCAGTCAATATCTTTTGAATAAGGGAATAAATGACTACACTTCCTTCTGGCAATCTTTTCACACTGGAATCTTTCAAAATTCCATCTGTAACATGCATTGTTGAGCTTATGGCAAATGTTTTTTTACTGTTTGTTTACTGCTGAGAAAGCAAACATTCATCCTTTGAAGGTAGATTTTATTTTCAGAAATAGATAATTCTTTTGAGGTCAAATTTGTAATGAACAAGTTTGTCACAATTAGGTAACCTAATTTTGATTCAAAATGCCTTGATCATAAAGTAGTAGGACTGTGTCCTATAGAAGCTGCAGAAGGGCTTCTAACAGTTGCCCAACGACAGTGGTCCCAACCAGTGTGCAATCTGCAGGCAACAACTCAATTGGCTGCATAAATTCTAGCACATCTGTTGAAGATTACCTTTATTGCTTTCTAATCCGATTTCCAACATGCTAGTTTAGTTCAAGCATCCTCAAACTTTTTTTTTTTTTTTGCATCCTCAAACTTTTTGGACTTAAGAGACTTTTATATTTTTAAAAAGTATTGAGGATCTCTAAAGAGCTTTTTTTTTTTTAAGATTTTATGTATTTATTCATGAGAGACACAGAAAAGCAGAGACACAGGCAGAGGGAGAATCAGGCTCCCTGCAGGGAGCAGGATGTGGGACTCGATCCCGGACCACCCAAGCGTTGCATCTAAAGAGCTTTTGTATGGATGCCAGGGTGGCTCAGTGGTTGAGCATCTGCCTTTCTTCCGCTCAGGGCGTGATCCCACGTCCAGGGATTGAGTCCTTTGGGCTCCCTGCAGGGAGCCTGCTTCTCCCTCTGCCTATGTCTCTGCCTCTGTCATGAAGGAAGAAAAAGAAGAAAAGAAAGAAGAAAGAAGAAAAGAAAGAAAGAAAGAAAGAAAGAAAGAAAGAAAGAAAGAAAGAAAGAAAGAAAGAAAAGAAAGAAAGAAAGAAAAGAGCGAGCTTTTGTAATGAGGGTTATATATCTATCAATACTTATCATACTGAAAATTAAGATGGAGACATTAATTTATTACATCATTTAAAAATATTTCTTTTGATATGTTATTTTGGTTGAAGCATATGAAAAATCCATCACCCAGATATCTGGTTGTAAAAGGGAGAAGTGTGTTAGTAGCTTTTTCAGATAATTGTGGGTATTTTTTCATACTGTTCCCAAACTCAACAATTGGTAGTTTCTTTCTCTCTTTTTAAAGAATGTATTTATTTATTGAGAGAGAGAGAGAGAGTATGAGTGGGGGAAGGGGCAGAGGGAGAGGGAGGAGAGAAACAGACTCCCTACTGAGTGGGGAGCCTGATGTGGGGCTCTCTTCCAGGACCCCAAGATCATGACCTGAGCTGAAGTTAGATGCTTTACAACTGAGCCACTCAGGTGCTCCAATAATCGGTAGTTTCTCAAAGATTAATTCAGTGTGAAATATGAAACTATGTCAATGAAATTTTTGTTCCTTGGTGCGTTCCCCTATCTCATATTTTGGACTCATGCATGATTTTGTAATATCAAATTAAATGGTTTCTTTTTTAAAGATTTTATTCATTTATTCGTGAGAGACACAGAGAAAGAAGCAGAGACACAGGCAGAGGGAGAAGCAGGCTCCCTGCAGGGAGCCCAGGACCTGGGGACCATGACAGAGGCAGGCACTTAACCATCCGAGCCACTCAAGCGCCCCTATATTAGTAATTTTTGTTTGAAGGCTTGAGTTTTATTATTGACAATGATATTATCAGTTATTTTCCTCTATACTGACAGGCCCGCTTTGTTCATTTTCAAGAAAAGTTCTGCAAAATAACCATGTAAAAGTGGTAGCTCAACTCGCAATTCAAATCCTCACACAAGCACTTTCCTTTGAGCTACAGTGAACTTCGACACAGAGAAGTGCTTTATGCATACTTCCCATTGTATCACACGGAATATTAAAAAGGCATGAACTCAAGAATCAATATGAAATGAAATTAATAATTTTTATGGCCCCACCAAGGAAATTCTTAACTGAAACTACCTTTCCTTTTTTCTTTGTGAATCTCCTTTTTCTTTTCTCTTCCTTTCTTTTCTTTTTTCCTGCCTGGTGCTACTATCTTGATTTGTGCAAAGACACCAGCAGTTTGACTGTCACTGCTTTCACGTTGTCAGTGCAGATGTCGACATGGCAGCAAAGGCAAATGACATCTTAGTATTATAATGAAAATAGTTTTGACCTTGACCTTGTTAATCCCCCCAAAGGGGCTGTGCACTCCTAGGAGTATACAGAGCACTCTTTGAGGAGGGTTGTATCAGTTTATCTGCTATAAAACCTTCCAAAACCTTCTGCAGAATTGTGGCATTATCTTCCACTATCATGTGACCACACAGCACACCTGTAGCACAGTGTCAGCCTAGAGCTGGAAAATGGCTCCAAAATCACAAGAGGAAAAATAAATGGGAAGGGAGAGACTCAGTTATAGACAAGATAAGCAATTTTTGTTACGATGTGTTTGGATACAAATGCGTTAGGGTGGTGCTGATTCTAAATCTGCTTTTCTTTGCATGGAAGGTGCTTCAAGAACAATCTCAGTGGTCACTCTGTCTCGCTGGCTTCTTCTGATTCCTAATTCTCAGAGCACACAAAAATATGAGTTTGCTTTTGAGGGAAAAGGAACAGGAGTTTGGGGAGATGTCTTATTTTGTAACCAGAATTTGCTTGTAGCGCAAATTCGGTTGCTTCCTATCAGTCTGATTGGAGTTCTCACCTGTGCTCGATCCTGTCTCTCCAGGATGCTTAGTGGCTAATTAATAAATGCCTATGACAAATGGGAGAGGTCGATTTGTAAGACAATTATTATTTGTTTGGGGGAGTGGGCTTTACTTTTTAAATGAAGAGCTTAATTGTTCCTGTAAAGAATGTTGCAGCTGTGGGGACTCCTGGGGGGCTCAGCAGTCTGCCTTTGGCTCAGGGCATGACTGGGGTCCTGGGATCGAGTTCCACCTCAGGCTCCCTGCGTGGAGCCTGCTTCTCCCTCTGCCTGTGTGTCTGCCTCTCTCTCTGTCTCTCATGAATAAATAAATAAAAAGAATGTTGCAGCTGTAGAGTTGTGAGTGGAACGAATGAGTTGTGTTCACGACCAAGGATAATGAATAGAGGAGCCCATCGCTTAAGCCCTTGTGTGTAACACTGAAAACCTGGGGGGAAAGAAAACCTGAGATCCTGTGTTGGCACAGCTGGCCATAGGGGGAGAGGTGGTAATCCAGGTAGAATCTGGATGAATGGGAGACAGAAGGGGAGGGAACAGGGAAAACAAGACTTTCTGTCCTTTTGGCGTCTTCCTGGCTCTGAACGGTGCAGTTCTCCTGGGCAGAACCCATGGCCTCCCTGGAGATGACCTTGTGCCAACACTTCACACCGGCTCCAGGCCAGGGGGCCAGCGACAGGCTGGAGGAGGCTGCTGACCAGCGACCAGCAGGTCTTACCTCGAGTCCGTGGAGAAAGAGCACGGGGACAGACGTGGCAGGGACATCCCAGAAATGTGACCACAGCAGCTCCGTATCCCTGACCCTCAAGTGGAGACCTGGACCCTGCCGGGACCCCTGACTTGATGAATTGGAATCAAGAGGAGTTTCCAACCTGCTGTGTCAATAAGCAGGAGGGAAAAGATTGTGAAATAAGAACCATGGGGGGGGGGGGGGAAGGGGGAGGGGGAAGGGGGAGGAGGAAGGGAGCCAGAACAATTTTCTTCTCATGAGGGAAGGCTCATTGACTGGAGCAAACCCAACTTGAGCCAAGGGTATGGTTGAAACAAAAGCAGTGGTGCCCCCCATTTTCAAAATCACTTTACCCTTACGGAGCATTTTCATGTTTCCCCCTCCCATACTCGCACCTCACGCCGACCAAGTGACGTCGGCAAAGGGAAAAGTGAGTGTCCCAGCTCTCAGCAAGGCTGGGGAGTTTTTCTCTAACAAGGAAATACACAGATTATAAGAGCTGCCCATATATTCAAGCCACAAGGCTGTTCCTCACCATAAAGCTCAAGGTAGAAATGAATGCCAATGTAAGCTCCTTTAGAAAAAAATTTCTTTTTGATGTCATGAAAAACAAAAAGAACCTAACCTTTCTCTCAAATGTAGAACATTCACAATGAGAACAGAAGGCGGTCTGTTTTGGATGTTTCTGATGAGATCGTTACATTTTTCTTTTCTTTTTTCTTTTCTTAAAAACAAGAATAAAGGCTTCCGGTGACTTTCACTTTGCCTTCGTCTTTACTACTCCAAGGGCATTAAGAGTTGACAGTGCACACAATTCTACTAATAAGTACTTATTGTACCAGGGTAAAATTGCCAGCATTTGGAGCTTTGTCAGCCCTCAGCTCCCATGGGGCTCCTGTTGGTACCTATAGTCAGAAGAATTGGTAAAAGACTCTACTTCCTTGAAGCCAAGCTTCCCATCTGTGAAATGTGATGATAATATCTACTTCCCAAGATGTAAGGACTATAGTACAGGTGATATCAAACAGATAAAAGTGTATAGCGAATTGCTTGGCACAATAGTATAGAGTGGATTTATTTGGTGATGTGCTGGAGACTTATATGAGCTCACAGGAGCTCATTATCATATTTTTGGGGAATTTGCTAGCCAGTTGCTGAACCATTGGCAGCTGGAAACCAACCATGGTAAGAGTGCTCATACCATGGGAATCAACAAACTATAAATCAGGGTTCCTCTGCAGCCAGTGGCTGAGGATTTATAAGCACACCACTACTGCTCATAATAAATAATTTTTTCTCATGGTTTTCAATTTCCTATTCAATATTGTTTTACAAAATAGGATGAACTAACATTTTTTTGTTATAAAAGTCTTGAAAATGGAATACAATTTCTTTCACTGTTATAAAATCTCTGTTTGGGGGATCCCTGGGTGGCGCATCGGTTTGGCGCCTGCCTTTGGCCCAGAGTGTGATCCTGGAGACCCGGGATCGAATCCCACATCGGGCTTCCGGTGCATGGAACCTGCTTCTCCCTCTGCCTATGTCTCTGCCTCTCTCTCTCTCTCTGTGACTATCATAAATAAATAAAAATTTTTAAAAATTTTTAAAAAAATAAAATAAAATCTCTGTCTGGTTAAACCACCAATAAAAAATAGTGGGATCCTAGGCATCAGCAAAGTTAGTGGTCATGGTAGACACCGTTGGCTCTGACCCCAACCACCACTTTCCTTGCTCTGGCCTCTCTTCCCTCATTACAGAACGAGATTCCTTGATTTTCGACAAGGTAGGCCCAGTGCTAATTTATAGCTCCAGACTGAGATCATCATGCTCTAGTCAGTCATGGTAATGTGATTCTCCTTCACCAATAATTGGTTTACCAATGGGCATATAATTGAGTTCTAATTTCTCAGATTAAAAAATAAAAACAAACAAACAAACAAACAAAAAACAGACCCTGATTAGAAGAAAGCCTGTGAGTCCTTTGTCCATTCACTTTGGTACGGGGATGTGATGCCATGTGATTTGAAGGCCACTGGCAAGCAGGAAAAAAGTCAACTCCCTGAAGATGTCTGAGAGGAAGAGTGGAGAGCGTCTATTTCTGTGTCAGCATCATGGAGCCACTGATTGAACTCTGGACCTGTCCCTCACAATAACAATATGGTGTCAACCACAATTATATTTTTCCATTACTTGCAGCCAAGAGTATTCAAACCTAATGTGGGGAGAGTAATATATTATAAAAGCAGCTGTCTCTTCAAAGTCCCCAACGTTGGTATCTATCTACTTATAAAGCCCTTCCTGGCTCTAAAGAGCACAGGGCTCAGAGTGGGAGGGCACCCTATTATGGTGAGGAGAAGACAGGGATGGAGTGGGGAGGACTGGGGACTTCCCCTTGGATCCACCTAGATTGATTTGTTCAGCTACCATCATTGAATCAAGCATGGGTGGACATCACTTTGAGGCCCTTAAAAGGACTTGCTCGTCTTGAGATCCTGCTCACGGGGTATTCCTGTAGGCACAATATTCATTCGGATCTTTTTAGAATTACTTTATCTGGAGTCATCTTAAATGCTTATCAGAAAGGAATTCTGGGAAATTCATTCACAGCCGGCACATAAATGAATGGTTTTAAGGGAGTGGTAGAGATGGGGGTGGGGCTAGAAGCTGTACCCATTACCCTTTCAAGCAAGATTTGAAAAGAACATGTCATCATACATGTGAGAACATAAGAACCTGAAGAGGATGAGGCCCTTCTAGAAGAGGAAACAGTGAGCTAGTCCAAAGTGTACTGGCCAGGTGTCAGAATCTGCTTGTGACCGCCCCCCACCCAAGACTGGGGGTTCTTGCAGCCAGGTCAGTGGGTCAGTGGAGCCGAGAGGGGGACACTGCGAAGAGGTGGCTGAGCCAGGCCTAGTGCCTGGAAGCAGCCTGGACGCGGAGGCCGGGAAGCCTCTGTCTGTCCGTGGCTTCCCCGTGTGCCCCCACGGCAGGGCTTTGTCCAGGCTGCTGTAGGAGCCCGGGTCACAGGACACAGGAGCATGATGGGGGACGCTGTGAAAATAGCCCTAAGTGCGCCAGCCCAGCGCCATGGCTCCGGCTCCTGCCTTTTGCTCCCCGGGCACCAAGGAGCGTGGTGGCAACCACTGCCCTCACCCCAAGGCCGCAAGCTTCAGGGGGCTCAGCTGCCGGCTAGTGCCGGGGGACAATGACGGTAGTGAGAAGCCACACTGGGGCCTTCAACCCCGGGAAGTGGCAGAGAATGCTAGGAAGTCTATGAATGGCCTCCCGGGCCGCTGCGCGCTTATGAAGTCCTCCTTTCTCCTTGGGCTGCGAACTCCCAGGGAAGAGAAAGGAATCTCTGTCTGGTTTCTTTCAAAGGGGGGTTTGTAGAAAAAAAAATATTCAACATTATCCAAGGAGCAACTTACTGGCTAATTTTCAGAGCTAAATATCCCAGCTGCTCCCAAACATTTCTTTTTCATATTCGTCCAAAGGACCGGCGATGGGGTCCGACATCAGATGCATTTTCCACTTACGTATGCTGGTTCTCTCTCTAGGGAGGTCGCCAATGCTGAGGCCTTCCCAGAAACTATTTTTAGGGAACAACTGCTCGGTGGTAAGAGTTCACTGGAATAAAATCAACTCCAGGAAGCTGGGGAGTAACTGCAAAGTGTTCTTGTTATTTGGGGCGCCGAACTCGAATCTCTTCAAGCTGTCCCAGGCCCACGGAAGTCACCTGTCCCTCTGCAGAAAAGCAAGCAAGAGCGTGCCAGGGCCACTCGAGAGTCGTGGCCTTTATTCGGAGGCGGTGAGTGGAATTCTGGAAGCGATGTCTGAGCGGGGGACACGGCAGCCACCTCCCTTCCCTCACGTCCAGGAAGCAGGCCCGAAAAAGCTGTGCGCACACACGTGTGAGCTTAATAAGTCTCAGTCATGCCACCATTACGTCACTCAAAATAAGACTATACATAGTTTCAGTGGCAGAGACGCACTCAAGCTACCTCGACATATGTGTGTCGGGAGCAGCGCTTCTGCTGCTGCTGGGGGGAGCCCGGGAAAAGCCACGTGCCCTCGTGTGGGGAAGACAGGCGGCCTGCGTTCGCGCCGTCCAGCTGCCCACTGGAGTCTGAGCCACCACCTCCTTATTTCTGGTCTGTCAGGGTGTTTGCTTCCTCATGGCGCGCACACTTTCTTGTCCCTTGAATGTCTCGGGTCACGGATGGATGCAGCTGTGCCTCTCGTCTCCCTCAAGGCACCACGTCAGCCCCCGCCTCAGTCACCGAGGGTTCCCTCAGTCCAGGGTCTGGCAGACGAGCTGACGGCCTTGTTCGGCCTAGTTCGTCTTCTGCTCTGTTTCTGGCCATCCTGAGGACGGTTCGCCCTCGGGCCCAGCCGGCTGCAACCTGAGGAGTGTGTGGTTCAAAACCCAGCAGGGTGGGCAGTCTCCTGCTTGAGGGCGGTAGTTGAGGTGGCGGTGGGACGCTGTTTGGGGATTGGCAACAGTCCTGTTGGCGGCGGGTACCGCGGCTGGCGTGTCTGATGTGATGTGTGAGCAGGCAGCTGACGTGTCCTTACACTGAGGAATTCCTTCATTTGATCCGTCTGACAGGACTAAAGCTCCTACGTGTCTCTGTGTCGTGTCCTCAATAAGAATTCTGAGGGGAAAAAATACTGTAGAACATGTACCTCAGTTAAAAAGTTGTCTCCTCATGGAGTCTTTCTTGACCATCCACTCTAAAGGAACCAATAAGCCACTCGCACCCCAACGCCCTATCACTGTATTTCCTCCTTACTTCTTATTATCTGAAATTATATATATATATATATTTTAAATAATGCATTAAAAACATAAATAAAATAATGCATTGCCTCTCTTTCCCCTGCCCCCAGGCTGTAAGTTCCTCGAGGCAAGCACCTACCTGACCTTATTTACCTCTTTCTTCCCAGCACCTGGGATAGTGGCTGACACAAATAAATATTGGTTAAATAAATGAATAAATAAATGGAGTGTAGAAGAGGAAAAATACCATGTAGGCTTTAGGTCTCCAGCTTTAGTGTACATGAGAATCACTTGTTTCTTGTTAAAAATGCAAATTCTTTGCAGATATTCTAATTGAGTATGTCTGAGGTTGAGCCCAGGATTTGTCATTGTGAACAACCACTCAGTGGTTCTGACGTGACCGGCGCAAGGACCACATTTTGATAAACACTTCCATTGTTGAACCTGCAAGACCTTCAATTTGAAACTCCCCACCTGACTAATAAAAGGCAACCGTGAGATTACAGGGGGGCAGCACTTGGAAGATCAGAGCTTCCTCCCTTGGTTACCAAGGGCTGTTATGACCTAGGCTATCAACTAGCCTGTTGCCCCCAATTAGATCATGGGCTGCTTTTACCAGAAGAAAGAGAAATGGATGCTGGGTGAGTATAAACACTAGATGTCCACTCAAATATCTTGGCAAGACAGTATCACCCCCAGACTCCTTTGTGTCGTGTTGAGGCATTTCATGACCGAATTCCTCATGACCCACTCAGCCTCACCTGTCACAACTAACCACTCATTAATAACAGCTGACATGCCGTCCTTCTGGTAGTTTCCCCTAGACACCAGGTCCTTGATGACCTCTGGGCAGTGGTGTGTTGGCACATGTTTATCAACTGGCACATGTTTATCAACTCCTTAAGGGCAAGAAGCCCTGGTGAGCAGTGTGTGCCACTTCCTGTGGTGTAAACATTCCCACCACGACCACTTTCGGACCATCAACATGACGTCACTGAACGTGGAATTGGGAAGGGAGGCGCACGGTCCTCTCTTCCAGTAGGTGGAAGCAGGCTCCAGCTCACCATTCCTCTGGATCTTCCTACACCCTGCTCACCCAGGGCCTCCTGCAAGGGGGCCTTCACACCACTCTTCCCCGACAGGTGTAGGCCAATCCTACAGAGCTTGAACCTGTGGCCTCACTGGAGCTGTCTTGCCTGGGAGCAGGGCTCCTCCTACCTGTTTCCAAGCCCCTGGACTCCCCTGTAGGACAGGTGCTCGCGGGTGTCTCCATGAGACCATGAACTCACAGCAGCCACACTTTGCAGAGTGCCTAGTCCACTGGAAGTACTTCAAAATACTCAGTGCCCGGATGCGTGAATGCAGGCCTTGTGTCTCATGAGCTCTCCTCCTGGGGGCAGCTGACAGCTTGAACCGGTACCAGACCACACAGAACATTTTTATTAAAGATGTAAACAAGGGCAGCCCGGTGGTGCAGCGGTTTAGTGCCACCTGTGGCCCAGGTTGTGATCCTGGAGACTCTGGATCCAGTCCCACATCTGGCTCTCTGGATGGAGCCTGCTTCTCCCTCTGCCTGTGTCTCAGCCTCTCATTCTCTCTCTGTGTCTCTATGAGTAAATAAATAAAATCTTAAAAAAAAAAAGATGTAAACAAAAAAAATTTTTAATAAATTAAAAATAAATAATAAATAAATAAATAAATAAATAAATAACTAAAAATGTAAACACGCGGCCCGGAAATCACTTTCCAAGGATAGGTCTGGTTGCCGGCTCAGTCTCACTTCACTGAGATATGTGAGCCCAAAGGACCAGTAGTAACTCACCTCCTGCTCCTGGGTCCTGTGTGTACCTTCACTGTCCGCAGGCCCGCGGCAGGCCTTTGTTGGGAAGTGAGCACCTCCTGCAAGGATGGAAGACATGTGTGGGGGCCAAGGGCCTTGCTTGGTTTCATGTGTCAGCCAGGCCCTCCAGAGGGGCAATAAAGCCATCAGGATGGGGTGTGTATGGCCCGGCAGGGGATGCCTAGCCATCGTGGGAGGGAGATGGGGACATGGGGGCACTTGGAAGGGAAATTTGAGAGAGATGGATTCATTCTCAGCATATTTTCTGAGCTGGGAGGGAAGGCAGACACTTAACTGAGCCACTCAGGTGCCCCAGAAAAAAGTCTTGTTAGTAAAGCCAAATATTTGAGCTATATAATTCCCCAAGTTCTTTTCTTCCCCGCAGCCATGTCATTAACATAAGAACATACCCAGCAAACCAATAAGAACATGAATGTGCTCAAGGAGGTGAGTAAAGGAGCAGAGAGTGCCCCGGTGCCATCTCAGAGCCCAGAGATCCACTTCAAAGAGTTCTCTCTGTTCGAGTCGCACACCAAAGACACTTTGAGGGCTGGAAGCAGTGGAGGAAGTGGTTTCCCACCCCAGCAGGTCAAAGCATCATTTAGAAGGTCTTTGGAAACTCCGATTCCCAAATTCTACTCCTAGAGCTGCTGATTCAGGAGGCCCAGAGTAGGACTGGGAATCCGTTTTCAACAAGGGTGACTGTGACCAAGTTGGCCAGCCAGCTTGGGGGACTGACCTCCGAGGGACCTGTAATGAGTAGTCATAGGTGGGTGCTCAGTGACTCACATCTAGAGCAGTGGTTGAAAAGGTGAAAGAATCACCCACACAGCTTACTGAAAATGCAGATTTGACAACCAGTAGAAAGTGGCTCAAATGACAAACACAGACAACAGCAAATATTGGTAGAAAAAAGGGGGGAGCAGCTGGAGCTCTCGTTACATTGTTGATGGGAGGGTAAAACTACAACCAGTTTGGCATTTCTTACAAGGTTAAGTATCTGCCTGCACCGCAATCCAGCAATTCCCCTCCTAGGTATTTGCCCAAGGTAAGTAAAAGCACATGTTCAGGGGCGCCTGGGTGGCTCAGCGGTTGAGCCTGCCTTCTATGTCCGCTCAGGTCATCATCCCGGGGTCCTGGGATCGAGCCCCATATCCGGCTTCCTGCATGGAGCCTGCTTCTCCCCCTGCCTGTGTCTCTGCCACTCTCTGTGTCTCTCAGGAATAAATAAGTAAAATCTTAAAAGAAAAGTATATGTTCACATAAAAACGTGTGCACTAATATTCATAATAGCTAAAAACTAGAAACAACTTCAGTAGACATACCCTAAATGACCTCAAAAGTCCACAGTCCTGTATTAATCCCTTTTCCTTGAGTCTGGGTGAAATTTGTGACTTGCTTCTAACATGGCAAAGGTGACAAGGTGCCAATAAGAAGCCAACACCTACAGTCCTACAACTCTGTAAGAATCTCCAAAGACTCATGCAGTTTGGCTGATACCATAGTTGCGGTTTTGTGAGACTGTTTTGTGAGACCAAGCACAGGGCCCAGTTGAGTAAGCCGTGACAGGACTCCTGAACCACGGGAATTGCGAGATGATCAGTGTGTGTTTTTTTTAACTGCCATGTTTGTAGTATTTTGTTACACAGCGTGGGGATTGATACTCAACTCAAATGTCCAGGTAAATGTATAAACAAATTATAACACATCCCTGCAATGGACTATGACTTAGCAATGAAAAGGAACTAACTCCTGATGCATGTAGCAACATGGGTGAATCTCAAAAATATGTTGAGTGAAGAAGCCAGACTCAAACGAGTATGTGTAGTGCTCTCTTGAGTACATTGGAATGGGAATAGTGATTGCTTCTGGGAGAGGTAGAGTGATTAACTGGAAAGGGACTTAAGGAAACTTTCTGGGGTAATAGAACTCTTGGCTGGGGGAGGATTTATTTGTCCAATCCCATTGAACAGTGTGCTTAAAAGATAAGCATTTGATTGTTTGAAAATCATACCTTGGTTTTAGAAAATTGTAAGTACCTCTACCTCTCAGATTCTGACTCAGTGGGTCTGGGACAGTGGGATGTAGGTTTCTTCATTTTTTACGAGTATCCCCAGACAATCCTAATACATCAGTCCTTGGGCCACACTTGGAAAACACCCAGAGCAATGGGTCATTTAAGAAGGAGGGATGGAACAATCAGGGACATGTGGTTTCTTTGGATTCAATCTAGCTTTCTTCCAAGGACCTGTATTCTAATAAGAACAACAATGTTTTCCTTCATCTGTTATTCAGCCAGTCAATGGGCATTTTCATTCAGTTCAAATTAATTGAGTATTTTCCAAGTACTTGCTATTTATCTTAATCAGAGTTATTAGTAAGACACAGCTATTCTTCCAAAAGAGCTAAAAATCTAATCGAGGAAAAATGCCCATATGTGCACGAAACGAAGCTGTTTAATCGCAGAGCGAAGAGGACAATCACCCACTCTTTCTACATATTGAATCTAGTTTTTCTTGGTGACTTTCAAAGTATTCCCAATAGCCCTACTTCATGTCAGTGTATCTTCAAAGTTACCTTTTAATGGAATAGTTAATCATTTTAACGATCATCTAGATGTTGCTCCTACTAGGTTTCCTGTGTTTTTCAACTTTTAAGAGGTTTTTTTTTTTTTTCTTATTTTATTGATTTTTTTTTTTTTGTTGTTGTTCTTACTGGCCAAGGATCATGTGTCAGGGAGGTATCAGGAGCTCTCAGTTAAGGACAAAACCATGAATTGGTCCCGTCTGTCTTCCCCAATGTCTTGGCAAAGATCTTGGTACTGCACCATGTTCCAAGAAACAACGAAGGAAACTTCTTCCTTTGGATGCCCAGATAGACAGATGAGATTCAAGCTTTTAATTCCCAGGTGCTGCTGATTTTCATTGAGCCTCTTTCACTTGGGGAGATTTCTGTTAACTACTTAAGCATCGAATTTTAAGTATCACAATCTATAGTGTTCATGCAGATTCATACTTTTGAAACCTTCCCAACAATTTTCTACTTCATTTTCTTCAATTCCAGGACATTCTAAATGATGCTCTTCTATTATGGACAATAGAATGGCCAATGACCAATAAAATAATGTTTATCGGGATACTTGGGTGGCTCAGGGGTTGAGCATCTGTCTTTGTCTCAGGGTGTGACCCCAGAGGCCCCGGGATCGAGTCCCACATTGGGCTCCTTGCATGGAGCCTATTTCTCCCTCTGCCTCTGTGTGTGTGTGTGTGTGTGTGTGTGTGTGTCTCATGAATAAATAAACAAAAAAAAAATCTTAAAAATAAATAAATAATGTTTATCTTTGGTAATAAACATGGAAAATTTCTCCTTTATAATGGAAGAGTAAGATAATCTAAATCTGCAAAGGTTTTTCAAACACATGGTTGTTACAATAAATTCCTATTTGTCTGGAATATAAATCCAGGGACCTAAATTAAAAATAATATATTTGAGAAAAGTAACCAGGGTGGGGAAAACACAAGGAATCAAAGAAGGGAAGGCTCAGAAAGGCCGTATTCAAATATAGGATGGGCTGTCTACATGGCTCCAGGAGAGAAAATTAGGGCTAATGGTGGAAGAAACACAATAACAGATCTTAGTGCAACAAATAAGGAAACTTTTCCTTACAAGGGGTGCTAATCAGAGATAAAGCAAGCTTCTTGGGAAGGCTGATTCATTTTCTATGACTGCCATAAGAAATCATCACAAATTTAGCAGCTAAAAACAACACCCATTTATTACCTCACAGTTCTGTACATTTTGGAGTAATTTGTTACATACAGTTCTCTACAGTGGAGAACTATTACACGGAGCTTTATCCTTAATGCCTCTTTATTCTCACATTCCACATCTAATCCATCACAAAATCTTATTGACTCCACTAATGATACCTTCAGAATTTGACCATCTCTCACCAGCTCTACCGCCACCTCCGCGGATCATCTTTCTGCTTGCACACCTTCACCACCTCAGTCTCTTCTCAATGGCACATCCATAATCCTTGTAAGACATCAACTGATAATATCACTCTTCTGCTCCGAGCCCTGCATTTTTTTCTCATTTTACTCATATAATAGCCAAAGTCTTACAGTGACTGTGTGCTGTTCCCTCCCCACCTCCATCCTTTTGGATGTCATCAACAACTATTCTATAGTCCTCCCATTCCTACCTCTCAGTGCCCCACAAAGCTCCTCACTCAACCTCTTGCCTTTATTTAAATGTACAACCCCTTGAGCCCTCTACACAGCCTTACATCCTTAGCACTCGCCACTATCTCACACATTGTTTGTGGCCAGGCCATTTCTGCCTAGCCCAGGTCTCTCCTGATGGGCAGTCTTGCCCAGAGTTCCCCAATGGGTTGGCCGAGGTGCCATCAGATCTGCATCACAATCCGAAGACCCAGTCTTGCCTCCTTTTCCTTTTATCTGTTATGGGCATTACACCCAGTAATGGTTTGCACTCCTAATTTCATCTCAGCGGCTGCTTCCCAGGGACCAAAACTAACACGAGGACTGTTGGAAGCACTTCACTTATATATTAACTCACTTAAATGCTTGGCTTTTTCACTCTTCTAGCTTCTACTCATAGAGCCTTCAAACTTTCCTAGGATATAAAATCCCAGCAGCCTGGGAATTAACTAAGCTCCCTAAATCCTTACTCTTATCAGCAAAATTCTCCTCATTCTTAACCTTAAATCATGGCAAGATTCCCTCAGTTTTCTTTCTTTCTTTCTTTCTTTCTTTCTTTCTTTCTTTCTTTCTTTTTTTAGAAAGAAAAGAAACGTTTGTTAGAGCCTTTCTTCCCTCTCTCCTTTTCTCTATCTTTTTACTGCAGTAATTTCTAAATGAGCCACCTTCCCTTTCTCCCTGCACTCTGGTGGTGCCCAGTACCTGGCAGCCTGATTTCCCGCAGCCCAGGAAGCTGCTCTCCTGCAACTCCTGCTGTAGTTGGCACTCTCAATAACTTCTTGCCCTGCAGCTCTTGCCTCTGTTTGCTAGTGACCCGCATCCCTTTGTTTTCCCCCTTCCGCACTCATCTATTTCCTCTGGATTTTCTTTGCTTTCTCATCTTCTCCCTCAGTCTCTGATTTAGATATTCCCAAAGGCACAGTACTTGGTCCTCCTGTCCCTTCACACTCCCTTCCAGAGAACTTCTTGATTCTCATGGCCTCATCTGTTTTCGCTTGCAGATAGCTCATGCCGTTGATCTGTATCACTTCAATCTACAGACACATCTTCAAGTAACGAACTTCTAAACACAAAGCAAGGAGGCCAAATGCTTACCTGGAAAAATGCAGTCAGTACTTATTTTCTCCATATTTTGAGACTTTTTTGAAAGCTCTATAGCATCCTGAAATTTAGAAGACTTTTACATGAAAAGTTGACTGGAGGCTGAAGAAAAAATAATATCTCTCATGATGTTGATCTCACATATTACTTGATTCCATTTATAGGAAACGTCCAGAATAGACAACACCATAGAGTCAGAAAATAAATTAGTGATTAGTGAGCTGGGACTTTGGAAATAAGAGGGCTCTGCTAGAGACTGGGGCAAGGAGGATGGGGGTGACTACTAATGGGCATGGGATTTCCTTTTGGGATGATAAAAAATGTCTTGGCACTAGGTAGAGGTCTTGTAGATAACTAAAAACCACTGAATTGTATCCTTTAAAATGGTGAATTTTATGATATATGGATTATATCTCAATTAAAAAATGAAAGAAAAGGAAGTGCCTAATAAACATGGGAATAGAGAATAAAAGTCACAGCAATCTTGAATATGTGAATTAAAACAACAGTCAGGATTCATTTTCCCATAATTGGCAAAGACTTATTTTTTTTTAAAGATTTTATTTATTTATTCATGAGAGACACAGAGAGAGAAAGAGAGGCAGAGACACAGGCAGAGGGAGAAGCAGGCTCCATGCAGGGAGCCTGATGCGGGACTCGATCCCGGGACTCCAGGATCATGTCCTGGCCCTAAGGCAGCCGCTAAACTGCTGAGGCACCCAGGGATCTCCAAAGACTTAAAAATCTCTTACACACAGGGTGTTTCATGATCATAGAGAAACTCTTATGTCCTGATGGAGGAAGAGTAATCTGGCATATTGCGTTTATACCCTGAATAAATAACCTTACTTCCAAGAAGTTACCCTATGCTTATATCTGCACATAGGTATGCATAAGAACAGATACTTAAAGGTGTTAGCTGTGGCATTGTTAAGAACAAACAAACCTCATTTTATAGCCATACAATAAAATCTTAAGCTATTGCTAGAATAGGGTACGTTTATATGGAAATATATAATATATTATAAAGTTAAAAAAGATCACAAATATATATATTATATATATAATATAGATGGATCCCATTTTTTGTCCAAAACATACATATGTAAGCACATCAATTTGTAAAATAAAGACTAGAGAAACATACACTGAAATGTTAGTAATAGTTGCTGGGCCTGGGGTAAGATGAGATTTGGAGGAAATTTTACTTCCTATCATTATGATTTAAATTTGTAAAAATGAATATATTTGGATCTCCTACAATCAGAAAAATTGATCACTATTTATAAAAATGAGTGAATATCTCAAAAGCCCACAACATAATACGTGTACATTATGGCATATTTTAAAGGTACTTTAAAGAGACCATTTTATTTATTTATGACGCCGAAAGATCTTTTTTTTACACTGAATTAGCCAACATAAAGTACATCATTAGTTTCAGATGTGGAGTCAGCAATTCATCAGCTGCATATAACACCCAGTGTTAAAAAAAAAAAAAGTGTTCCTCACATCATGCGCCCATCACCCAGTTACCCCAACCCCCACCCCTCCAGCGACCCTCAGTTGGTTTCCCAGAGTTAAGAGTTTCTCAAAGTTTGTCTCCCTCTCTGATTTCTTCCCATTCAGTTTTTCCTCCCTTCCCCTGTGATCCTCTGCCCTGTTTTTAAAGAGACCATTTTAGAGAAGAAAATACAATTTCTTAGAATCTGCAATTTAGGATATCCTAGAGTACTTTTTTTTTTTTTGAGTATTGCTTTATATGTCCTTATCATCAGTTATTTTTTTTCTCTCCCATACAGTTACTAAGAGTTTTTATCTTTTCCTTCCTAAAGAGAAAAGAGATGGGGCTTTGGAAGTTAAGAGGCTTCTGATGTGGACCATAATCCTGCCACACAGAGGATAGCTATGCCCACGAGGAATGATTAATGGCTAACATTACCACGATTATCAATAACTTCGTGGCTAACAAAGAACTTCTGCACATCTCATCTCATTGAACTGGGGGCCTGATGCTGTTCCGTGCACCTTAAGAGCAGGTTATTTCATTAGCCGCTGCGTCCCCAGGATCTAGCTCAGGCAAGGCGCACAATAGGTGTTTTCAACTGAACTGAAGCTGCAGAGGGAAAGAGGCACAAGGATTCCAATTACCCACTGGCATTAGGGGAAAAACAGGAAGTGAGGGGGAGAAGGTTGAAAACAGGAATAACACTTTTAATAGGATTTCAAGCTTCTGTCTCCCACCTCCCTCATTCCACCTTTGAAATCTAGATAGGAAGGCAAGACAGGAAGGCCAGAGGAGAGTGACAGGAGGCAAATGGACAATGGGACAAGACAAAGGCAAGCTTCACCTAATCCTTGTTTTCCAGAGCCAGTCAGGAGCCCTGAACTGCAAGGTAAAGAGTGTGAAGCTCGCCTGGATTAGATACAAGTACCAGGAACTGGATCTTTTGTCCTCCAATCACAGGAAACCATTTTGCGTTTTTTTGTTTTTTTGTTTGTTGATTTGTTTGTTTTTAAAGCCCACATCTGGTCTATCCTCAGCATTTAGCTAAGTTACACTGGGAGGTCGCATTTGGTGTTGTCACAATCTTCATACCCCACAGTTAGTGACAAGCATGGCTCTAATGCAAGTGGCCCTTTGAACCCACCAAACTGGAGGTTTGGGGCTGTGGCTTGCAGGAGCTTTAAATTCTCTCTGCTCTCAATTCTGCTCGGTTCAAATGAAATTCATGCTTTCTACATCGGGAAAGACAGGAACCATCTGAAATTTTTTGAAACACCTGGTGCCAGGCAGGTTGAGGCAGGTGATCCCATCATGCTGCCCTTGACAGGTTTGTGATAACATCTTTTTTTTGGTCTTTATGTTATTTACTGGCAAATTCCAAGAAACGTCAGTGCTGATGAATGCAAAACTGCCACCATAACTGTGCTATCAGTACCCCCTAGAGCACAGATTTTGATTGATCTAGAGCTGAGTTTTTCAGATTAGAGATGGTGTGACCCATCGGTGAGTTGAAAAAACAATTCAGTGGGAAATTTTTGCAGCACTGTTACATGGTGTGTGTGTGTGTGTGTGTGCATATACAAACGGTTTTAGACATATAAACAGTTCAGTGGATTGTGGCAGCATTTAAAAATAAAACCAAAAAAAAAAGTAATAAAACCAAGTGGGATAAAATGAAAAAAATCAACTTATAGTTCATAGAAAACATAAGAAACTGAAACTTAAGTTTTAATCACATTGTGTATGTAGGCTTATGGATGGTGTAGGTTATAATATAATATTAAGTGCTTTTCTTATAGTTATGGTCAAAAGAGGTTGAAAGCCGTTGATCTAGTTCAGAAGTTGGCAAACTATTGTTCCCAGGCCAAATCTGACTCACTGCCTATTGTTCCTACAGACTGCAAGCTAAGCATGGCTTTTACATTTTTAAATGTTTGGGGAAAAAAATCAGAAGAATATTTCCTGACATGCGAAAATCATGAGAAATTCAGATTTCAGTGTCCATAAAGGATTATTGGAATGAAGCCCAATCTGTTTATGTATTTTTTTAAATATTTATTTATTTATTTATTTATTTATTTATTTAGTTAGTTAGTTATTTATTTTTCCAATCTGTTTATGTATTGTCTGTGGTTGCTTTTGCCAGAGTTGAGCAGTTGCAACAGACATTTTATGGTCCATAAAATCTAAAATATTTACTATCTTTTTTTAATATTTTATTTATTTATTCATGAGAGACACACAGAGAGAGAGAGAGAGAGAGAGAGAGAGAGAGAAAGAGAGGCAGAGATACAGGCAGAGGGAGACGCAGGCTCCATGCAGGGAACCCGACGTGGTACTCGATTCCCGGTCTCCAGGATCACGCCCTGGGCTGACCGCGGCGCTAAACCGCTGAGCCACCTGGGCTGCCCAAATATTTACTATCTTTATGGAAAAAGGTTATTGACCCCAATTCAGAAGAGTCATTTTTATGATGCATTTCTTTCAAGTCTGTATATCTGTTCAATTTAGTTTATAGAAGAAATCGGAAAACTACCTGGCAGGATTGGAGTATGGTAATTTGGGAATTGTAGTGGACACTGTGCTGCTCCCCACTTCCCCTGGGATCCCCTGTCCTGTTTTGTGTGTTACCCTTCTGCTATCTGTGCATTCCAACGGCTGGCACCTGCAGCATTCACCAGAGGCCCACCCTAGTGCTCCTGGCACGGTTTTGCCTACCTGTGCAGGAGCTGGTGCCCAGGCATTTCAGATCTTCAAAGCAGGCTGTTGGCCAAAATGCAAGGGCATGAAATTCTAATGATCTTGCCTCAAGTCATGAGGACAAAACTGTGAGGGGTCATACCATTCCACAGGGGGCCTGTGGGATCAAGCCAAAGTTCTACTCCAGACTCCACCAGAATCACACCCTTGCTTGCTTTCTCACCCTTTTCTGTTCTATTTAGCCCTCAATCCCTTCCAGGTTTCCTGGAGTACTTCTTAACACTCGGAGTCATCTTCTGGGGATCCCAGGCTCAAAGAGGAAGTAGGGGGAGAAGTTCATGAAAGGCAACTATTTGACAAACTCTGGCTCAGTGAGTGTCACCAACCTCTCATTGACTGGACTCTTTGCACACTGTTGGTGTTTTCAGAAAGTGGGGGGAAAAGGTGGTTTCCTCATTGAAGATGAATTTGTAACGTGAAAGAGCTCCGGGATAAGGCAAAATAATTAGATTCCATTTCCAACTGATCCACTGAGCAAACAGGAATCTCTATAAGACTCATTCCCCTGACTAGAAAAAGAGTTAGACTAGCCAATTTTTTAAGGTTTCCTCTAACATGCAGGGTCTCCTTGTGAAGTGGGCGGTTAAAACGATCATCTTGATGCTGACTAATACTGATCGGGCCATCCAACCCACAAGCTGGGCTGGGCTCCAAAATTCAGACTTCAGCATATTCCCCATGCAGTGGAGGTGTTAGACCTGTCATCGCCATGTGGGTACCCTCGGTGCAGAGAGCCCCCTTGGGGGCCCAGGGCTCCCCCTCGCACAACCTAGACTTGGGCAGCGAGTCAGCAGCACTCAAGACTTTGCTTTCCTAACATGGATCCACTAGGTGTAGTTTTCAGTCTTAAAACTATGAACTCTCAAAATAAATAAAATAAAATAAAATAAAATAAAACTATGAACTCCCTCCCATCTCCTCAATCCCAGCCTGGGCTCTGCTGCACTGGGCTTCCTACTTGGCATCAAATCTTTGGTCTGTTATTCTTTTGTGCTCTGGTTATGCTCCATAGCTGGCCATTTTTGCATCAGCCGTATCAGGGTACCAAAGCTCCTACCTGTGAGACAAGAGCATCTCTAGCAGACACCTAGTGGGAGGGAAAACCTTGAAAAGGAAACAGGGAGCCTAGGGTGGGGTGCCGAGAAGGTAGATGATTGTAAGATGGCACCACTTCATTTTTATCTTGCTCATTATAAGAACTTTAGACAACACAGAAGAATATAAAGTATTTCTTCAATCAGGTTTGCAGACCCCTAGGCATTTGGGGCGTATTGTCTGAGGCCTGTGAGTTCTTTACAAAAAATTATTTATAATTGTATCTGTTCACTTGGATAGTCATCCTAGTGATTAAATATGAAAACACCATCATCCAGATTCTAGAAGATGACTGCATGCCGCTTAAAGCTAGATCTCAATTTTATCATCTTTGTTTTCATTTGTGATTATGATCTTCAAGGAGCCAAGTGATAAGGTGACAGCATATTATCTTTTTAATTTTTTCCACAATGGAATCACTTTTATCATTTACTTTTAAGCTTAGGTAAATAGTCATAATCATTTAAAAACAGTACAATAACACATGAAAGGAGAAAAACATTTTACTTTTTTTTTGAATAAAAGTCACTCAAAATCCTACCACTCATTTCATAAACATTTTGACCTTCCTTTCCTGATTTTTAATCTTTCATGAGTTAGAAAATATGTCTTACTGCCATAAGGTTGGCAGATCCCAACTTCAAAATGGTAACTGTCCCCTTTATGTTGAATTCTTTTCAACTTATCAAGACAAAACTTCACTTTGGCTGTGATAATTTGCACTTGAGTGGCATTTTCATATACAAAGACTTAAGTTTTTAAGACTATTTAATAAATTGAGAATTCAAGTTGATATCCTGAAAATTAACATAAGTAAAATAGTAATGTACTACTTTTTAAAAAAAATATTTTATTTATTTATTCATGAGAGACACACAGAGAGAGGCAGAGACACAGGCAGAGGGAGAAGCAGGCTCCATGCAGGGAGCTGGATGCGGGACTTGATCCCAGGATCCTGGGGTCATGACCTGAGCCAAAAGTAGAGGCTCAACCACTGAACTACTGGGGTGCCCCAGTAATGTACTACATTTTAAAAAAGTTTTTAATTAAGTTCCAGTTAGTTGAGGTGCCTGGGTGGCTCAGTTAGTTAAGAGTCTGAATCTTGACTTCAGGTCAGGTCATGATCTCAGGGTTGTGATCTCAGAGTCATGGGATCAAGCCCTGCATGGGGCTCTGTGCTCAGCATGGAGTCTGCTTGAGGTTCTCTCCCTCTGCCCCTCCCCCCACTTGCATGCTCTCCCTCTCTCTCTCTCTAAAATAAATAAATCTTAAAAAAAAAATTCCAGTTAATTAACGTATAACATAATATTAGGTCAGTTTGCAATATAGTTCCATATATCTCCCAGCGCTCCTCACAACAAATGCAGTCCTAGACTCCCATCACCTGTCACCCAAAATGAGTAATGTACTTTAATTAATGGAGAATAATGAGAAAAGGCCAGAAGCAGACTTACCATGAAGATGGCATATTTGAACTAGCTGAAAGCCATAGGACATTATGCTGGTAGTCATTTCAACATTTCACTTGTAGACCAATAGCAACACAGATAAGAAATCTTGAATTGTGGTTGTTTTCTAAATAATATAAATGTCTTATTTCCTGTTTTTATCATTTCCTTTCTAAACTTTGTGAACTCTATGTTGAAACTGCATTAAAAAATCTATAAAAAATAGAGCAGATTCAGATATTATCTTCTTGTTCCCTCAAATATTTGATGCTCTTTTTTTAAAAAAAAAGATTTTATGGGCAGCCCCGGTGGCGCAGCATTTTAGTGCCACCTGCAGCCCAGGGTGTGATCCTGGAGACCTGGGATCGAGTCCCACGTTGGGCTCCTTGCATGGAGCCTGCTTCTGCCTCTCTCTCTCTCTCTCTCTCTCTCTCTCTCTTTGTCTCTCTCATGAATAAATAAATAAAATCTTTAAAAAATGAATAAAAATTAAAAAAAGATTTTATTTATTTATTCATGAGAGATACACAGAGAGAGGCAGAGACACAGGCAGAGGGAGAAGCAGACTCCCTGCAGGACAGGTCGATCCTAGGACCTGGGATCTTTGCCTGGGCCAAAGGCAGATGCTCAACCACTGAGCCACCCAGGTGCCCTGATGCTTTTTTAAAAGTTACAATAATAACCTTATTTTTAAGGAAACAAAATCAGTTAAGAGTTGTCAAGTGTTGACAAGAAATAACATGTTAGTGAGGATGTAGAGAAAAAAAGAACCTGGGTACACTGTTGGTAGGAATGCAAAATACTGAGATCACTATGGAAAATAGTGCAGAGTTTCCTCAAAATATTAAAAAGAGAAATACCATATGGGGGTACCTGTGGGACTCGGTCAGTTAGGTGTATGACTCCTGATTTCAGCTCAGGTCATGATCTCAGGATTGTGAGATTGAGCCCGGCGTCAGGCCCTGCACTGGGCATGGGGCCTTCCTAAGATTCACTCCCTTTCCCTCTACCCCATCCAGACTGTATGCTCTCTCGCTCTCAAAAAAAGAAAAAGAAGGGCACCTGGGTGGCTCAGTGGTTGTGCATCTACCTTTGGCTCAGGTCATGATCCTGAGGTCCTGGGATTGAGTCCTGCACCAGGCTTCTTTCAGGAAGCCTACTTCTCCCTCTGCCTCTGTCTCTGCCTCTGTCTGTGTCTCTCATGAATAAATAAAATCTTAAAAGAAAAAAAAAAGAAAGAGAGAGAGAAAGAAAGAAAGAGAAAGTAAAAAAGACCAAGCATGTGACCCTCCACTACTGGTTATTTACTCAAACAAAATGAAAACACTATGTTTATTGTAGCATTATTCACAATAGGCAAGATATGGAAGCAGCCCAGTTGTCTATCAATAGATGAATGGATAGAGAAGATGTGGTATATATATACACAATGGAATATTACTTAGTCATAAGAAAGAATAAAATCTTGCCATTTGCAACACCGTGGATGGACCTAGAGGGTGTTATGCTAAGTGAAATAAATCAGAGAAAGACAAACTTCACTCATATGTGAAATATAAGGAATGAAAGAATGAACAAAGAAAAAAAGAGGCAAATCAGAAAACAGACTTTTATTTTTTTTTATTATTATTATTATTTTTTTAGAAAACAGACTTTTAAAGATCAAACTGGTAGTTGCCAGAGGGGAGGTGGGTCAGGGGGTGGGTGAAATAGATAAAGGGGATTAAGAGGTACAAACAGCCAGTTACACGATAAGTAAATAGTGGAGATTAAAAAGAACAGCATAGGGAATATAGTAAAAAGATTATAATAATGTTGTTTGGTAATAGATGGTGACTACCCTTATTGTAGTGGACACTGAGTAATACATAGAATTGTTGAGTCAGCATGTTGTACATCTGAAACTAATACAACACTACATATTAATTATACTTCAATAGAAAGTTTTACAAAGAAAAGATAGTTACCAACTGTCATATTATTAAAAATTGATCCATAGCTTTGGTAAAATGTGATCTGATGATCTTGAATTTCAAACACAGATGTGAAATTTTTTGTATTTTTATAACATAATAGCAATATACAGAGTATTATCAAAGTCAAATGCAAAAAGACTTAATATACACTTGTACCTGAGGTACATCTTTTTACAAATATATTTCATTCAGAGATCTCATATAAGCATAACATCATCTATCAGTTTGTGTTTTAATTTCATAGATTTTTTTTGGCACTTAATTTATAAATTGCCTTTGGGTTTATATTTCTACTAATGCAATAAGGTTCTGAGATCCCCTAGTTGATGATAAAAGCCCCCAAAATACACTGACTTCCATACATCTACACATTTTAAGTAAAATTTATGATTAAAAATTTTAAGCTAATAGTGAATACCCAAAGAACATTTCCCTTTAAGTGATCCATATGTTACTCAAATTTGAGAAATCCTGGTATAAGGGTAAAACAATGTTTTTCTGCTACTGTTGCAGGCATATATCTGTATACACATACACATAAACATACATATATGAGTATATGTATATACATATTGGGTAGTATTCTCATGTAGACAGGAGCCCCAAATAATTGTAGACTTCCAAATATATTGTGCTCTGAGCACTCTTTTTTGAAAGAAACAAAATCATACGTGTGTGTGTGTGTGTGTATATATATTATATATGTATATGTATGTATATGTATATATATGTGTTTGTATATATATTTATATGGTCTTTTAGTCAATGAAATCCTCCCATATATACTATTCTAAAAATTGAATTTTTAAAAAAGATTTATCCATTTATTGGAGCGAGAGAGAGAAAGAGTGAGAGTGAGTGAGGGGAGTGGCAGAGGGAGAGACTCTCAGCAGCCTCCCAGCTGAGCCTGGAGCTTGACACAGGGCCCAGTTCCACGACCCATGAGATCATGACCTGAGCCAAAATGAAGAGTCAAATGCTCAACTAACTGAGCCACCCACATACCCCTGTAACTTGAATTTTTACTTGATGTTACAGACCTCATTCTTTTTGTTGTTGTTGTTAAGATTTTATTTATATATTTGTCAGAGAGATAGCACAAGCAGGGGGAGTGGGAGAGGGAGAAGCAGGCTCCCCATTGAGCAGGGAGTCTGATGCAGGGCTCAATCCCAAGACCCTGGGATAATAACCTGAGCTGAAGACACTTAACCTATTGAGCCACCTAGACACCCTAAACCTCATTCTTTATAATGTGTATAAAGTATTCTATTATATAACTGGTTAGCGAGTCCCTCATTAAGATATTCTTGTTTCCAGATTTCAAACACTCCTAAGGAATGTGGTGATGAACATCACTGTGCATTTTATAAATGTGTGTAGAATAATTTTATAGATGTGAACTTACAGAGTCAAAGTGAATGCATGTTTAAATTTTTGATAGATATTGTCCAATCTATCCAATTGTCCAACTTTCCACAAAAGTTTATTTATTTTTTAAAGATTTTGTTTATTTATTTATAAGAGACAGAGAGAGAGAGAGGCAGAGACACAGGCAGAGAGAGAAGCAGGCTCCATGCAGGGAGCCCGAAGTGGGACTCGATCTGGGATCACACCCTGAACCAAAGGTATATGCTCAACTGCTCAACCACCCAGGTGTCCCTCCAAAAAAGTTTGTATCAACTTTCTATCCCGCCCACAGGGAATGACATTTGGCCACACTTTCATCAACACAGACTGTCACAGAACTTTTAAATCTTTGGAAAACTGATGGTTAAGAAGAATTGTGAGTAAACTGAGTCAATGGTATTTTGTGTTTCAAATGTATATAGATGCTGCTGTGATTGTTCAGATGCAAAATCATTTGAAAGTGTTGTCGCATTAATTTATCATTGTGCGTTTTCTCAGTGACAGCTACCCAAACAGTGGTGTCATGCAGAAGTTTATGATTTTGTTTCTTCAATAGAGAGTGCTCAGAGTAAACTATGTTTGGAAGCCTGAAATTATTTGGGGCTCTTGTTTATGTGAGAACACTCCCCAGTATAATGCAGAGAATCTGGTAGAGCAGGGCCCGGGATGCGGCAACCCTGGCAGCTGTTGTTACCCTTTGTACTGACACAAATACCACCCAGCTGCCCCTAGGTTCAGAGAGGGGCCAAGGAATAACAAAGTTCTTCTTTAATAGAAGCTTTTTAAAAATTAATTAATTGATTGATTAATTTTTAAAGATTTTATTTATTCCTGAGAGACACAGAGAAAGGCAGAGACGCAGGCAGAGGGAGAAGCAGGCTCCCTGCGGGGAGCCTGATGTGGGACTTGATCCCGGGACCCCAGGATCACACCCTGGGCCGAAGGTTCAACTGCTGAGCCACCCAGGTGTCCTCCCAAATTAATTTATTTAAATTTTAGTTAGTTAACAGTGCAATATTGGTTTCTGGACTATAAAAGTTTTTTCTTAAGTGAGGAAGAAAGATATCCTTTGTCTTTTTTGTTTTCCAAAAAGTCTTATTTTTTTTTAATTAATTTATTTATTTATGATAGTCACAGAGAGAGAGAGAGAGGCAGAGACACAGGCAGAGGGAGAAGCAGGCTCCATGCACCGGGAGCTCGATGTGGGATTCGATCCCAGGTCTCCAGGATTGCGCCCTGGGCCAAAGGCAGGCGCCAAACCACTGCGCCACCCAGGGATCCCTCCAAAAAGTCTTAATGTCCACTATTGAGGAGTCACCGTAACTAGACCATACTTTAAAAAACACAGCCCAGCCCACGTGCCCATCTGCAGTTCTTTGACGGCAGCGATGAGCCCGCTCCATCCTTGTGTCCGCCAGTGCCAGAAATCCTGGCAGGAGAACGGATGGTGAGTGAGTGAATATTGGGATGGGCATCGCTGTCCGTTCTGTAAACCTGGGCAGGTGACGTGCTTCCTCACACCTTCATCATTCTCACTCCTAATTGGACTTCAGCTTTTAGAGAAATAGTTTTAGAAACTCCCCGTAATAGGTGCTTTTGACTTAGGCTTGTTACTGAAACTGGTGACAGGATATTTAAAAAGCCAACCACAAATTCTCTCTGAAAACACAACCGACTTCTTAAACGTGAAGCTTCCTATTGCAAGCGCAGACCATAACCTCGTATCCTGGTTCAGGGGACGCTGTTCCAAAGAGAAGGTTTACAACTCTGTAGTGTTGTGGAGACTGGGTTAACCACTGTTACCAATTCTACGAGTTAGCTTCCTTCAGAGAAGCAAGCGACTCTGTCACTAAGTCAACCCATCGTATCAAACATCAGATTTCTGCCTACCGTAAAAACGCCACAATTGAGTGGACAAAAAATAGAAGGCAAATCCAACAATGGCCAATAAGAGAAGTCCCTCTGAAGTATTGTCCGAATTCTGTTGCTTTTTTATGTCCTTCAAAAATTTTTAAAAATTGAAATATAATTCACATACCTGGAAGTTCACACTTTCAAGTGTACAATTCAGTAGTTTCCAGTATATCCACCCATAACCACCACCATCTAATTCCAAAATATTTTCATCACCCCCCAAAACATCCCCATCCTCCAGTCCCTAGCAACCACTAATCTATCTCAATCTTCTTTTCCTTACCTCTAGTTGATAGTGCCTCAACCTGGAGGAGGTAGTGGCCTTTAGCATCACAGGCCTTGGGAGAGTTGTTTCCCAAGATGCCTTTCTCTTTCTCCCACCCTCAGTAAATGCCATTGACCAAGAACAGACATCCCAGGGAATTCTCCATAGGACAATTATTATTTGTCATCCATATATAATAAAAAGTGTGCATGTCTCCCTCTCTGTGTATGTATGTGTGGTGTGGTGTGGTGACTGGGGAAAGAGTAACTGATGAGCACATGCATTATTGCCTTTGCTGCAGTAGAGTATTGATCATCATGGAAGGCTAGAGATCACATTCTCTCCAAGAGATAAAATAGCAAGGCAATTTCTTTCAGAGTTAGATAAAGACATTTGCCATCATAGAGTCCAAGACTGGGTCTTAAATTTGTTAACATAATACAAAACTCTTAACTTGCTGACAACTTGTGTCTGGAAATGGAACAAGATGGCTGAGGAAAAAACTACATAGGAAGGCGTGAGAAGAAAAGCAGCCTCAAAATCCAGGAGTTGATGTGGCACTCACAGCTAGGTCTTGTTCTTATGTTGAACATAAGCAATTTCGCAGAACCCTAACGGCCCGCAAGGCCATTCTCTGCCCATGATGGATCAAGCCAAAGACCAGAATACTATGTGATTATGTCTGAGCATGAACTAAACAGGAATGCTGCCCAGACCACCAAGATGGCCAAACACCCTCCTACCCTGGCTCATAGGAGTGAGTGCTGCTTCCTTACCAATCCCAGTTTTAGCTCACCTCCATTTCTCTCACCTTCTAGGTAAGACTTATTAAAATGTCAAATCACAGAATTACCTTGCCTTCCTGACAGCATCCAATTCAGAGCAAGGCTCCACTTCCTCAACCCTCCTCAAAATCATATAAGGTAAGCCAAATCCTATTGTAAGTCCGTTCTAATATCTTTTGCTGAGATGCTGCTCGCAGTTCTCCCTCACTGAGATGAGTAACAGAACCAACCTGCTCACTTACAGATGTATTCCTGTTGGTCTTTGGCTGAAGAACATTGACAGGGGGAATAGACTAAGGGTAATTTCAGGGGACTGTACCAGGGCTCCTGCCCCAAACTATTTCACTTACTTTACCTGCCACAGGTAATACCTGAAATTCCACCGTGAGAATGTTATTCCTTTAGGTCAACACTTTAATGACTATTAAAGCAGAAATGCTCTTAGAAGAGGGAATAACCAATAAAACACTCATTCATAGATGTTTGACTTTGAGGAACCCACTTCCATATTTCACTTATTCTTTGAATTTTCTCACATTTTAGCCCTTTGAAATTAGGACATATCCTATGATTCATGACATCTTAAATTCTCTGTAACATTGTGATACTTCTGATCTTCAGTTTTGTCAGTTGTGAGTTCTAGACGTAGATTAAACACTATTTCCCAAACCACAGTTATTTACATAAAAATCACAACTTCTGCTACATTTGTGTGCTTCAGTAATGATATTCATATCATATTTGTCTTTACAGCAACTCACTTAGAAAATTTAAGTAAATGTACCTTTCTCCTCATAATAGTATCTATGAAATCGTGGGCAAAATACACTAGTTATAACATTCCTTAAAACATATAAAAATATACACAACTATAAAAAATATATAAAATGGTTGTCCATGTTCCATATCTAATCTCATCTCACTTATTGCCCGATGGTAGCTGTGCTATGCTTGGACTGCCCTGAACTAGCTGATTCCCTAGGTGTCTCCCTGGCTTTTTTGTTTTGTAGTTTCCAGGCTTCTACGAGGGACACAATCTATCCCCTAGAGCTTATAATCTAAAGGTCAAGACTGACACGAACAAATAAAAGATAAACATACAACCATACATATTTTTAAATATAAAAATAGGTCCTATTTATATGGCTTTTAAATAAGGACAATTGTGTTGGAGTCCTTGGAGCTTTATATTGGAAAAAAGCATCAGATCTCTTGGTACCTGGAAACAGACCTGACGGATTTCAGATTTGATCTTTGTTTCAAATATTTTGGGGGAGGATTTTGTTTGGAAAATAAAGAAAATTGATTTGAGAGTAGTTTGAGAAAGGCTCTTAAAGGAGAAAAGATTTTAGAAATTATATAAACTCTTTCTTTGCTCAGCACCAGCCAGAGGTCCTCTAAGCCCTTCCAACTCCAAGAATGTTTGGCAGACATTGGCATGGCCTGGGAAGCTTCTTGGAAATACAAGTTCTCGGGTGTTAACCACAGTCCTACTAAACTGAAATCTGCATTTTCCCTGAAGATTTATATGCCCAGTAAGTTTGAGAAGCTCTGCTCTAAACCACTTAAGCCTAAGTGGCTTACCTGAAAATGGTCCTTCAGTGACATATCCCAAGCCAGGTAGCCAGGAGACCAGATGACATACATTACATTCATATGTTTCCCTTCTACCATCTTTGACAGACCACATTACACAGTAGACTTAGGAAGTGAACATTTATTTTATTCAGGGGGAAAAATAAATATCAGTTAAACTAACATCAAAACCCCAAGCCATAACTTGTGGTCCTTCAGCTGATGGAAGCTAAGAATAAGATTAAAATCACCCTCATTGGGGATCCCTGGGTGGCTCAGCAGTTTAGCGCCTGCCTTTGGCCCAGGGCGTGATCCTGGAGTCCCTGGATTGAGTCCCACGTTGGGCTCCCGGCATGGAGCCTGCTTCTCCCTCTGCCTGTGTCTCTGCCTCTCTCTCTCTGTCTATCATAAATAAATAAATTTTAAAAAAATCACCCTCATCTACTTCCTTCTTCCAACCACCTCGGCTATCTCCCTCCCCTGCACTTGCTGGCCCAGAACCTATCTGTCCTCCATTGCAGACTTGCAAGCTTCGACAAAGATCCATATGAATGAAAATAATTGTGGATGACTTTATTCACATGGAAAAGAAAATGTCATTTTTCACTTGGGGCAGTCATAGGCATTTCTATGAAAAAACATCTTCCCTGGAAAGTATTACCCCAGAAGATTCCTTCACTATCACAGGATCCCAATTCCTTCCTTCATTTGTTTAGACAATACACAACACATATTTATTGAGTGAATGAATGAAATCATTTCCCCTCATGGACAATGGCTTAGAAGGCCATTCCCCTCTTAGTCTCTCTGGTAACTGGATTTTTGCCAAAGGCCATGTGATAGCATGTTTTCTGTCATCCCATCAACAGAATAAAATCAAAAGCATTTTAGGTGTGCCTGGTGGCTCAGTCTGTTAAGTGTCTGCCTTTGGCTCAGGTTGTGATCCCAGGGTCCTGGGATGGAGCCCTGCATCAAGCTCCCTGCTCAGCCAGGAATTTGCTTCTCCCTCTCCCCCTGCACCTGTACCCCTGCCAACTTGTCCTCTTTCTCTCAAGTAAATAAATAAAATTTTTTTTATAAAAGCATTTTTAAAATGTTTAGTGGCTAAGCAGAAATTGTTTATTTAGAAGGTCGAATGAAACAAGCCAATCAGAAAACAAATAGCCGGTGGCCACACAAATTCTTTTTAAGTGAGCTGCACTCTAATATTTAGATATAAGAGAAAACTGCTTTATTTTTAGTGTATTCATGTTCCTTATTGCTAGGTTTCCTTTCTGAATCCAAAATATACCAGGCCCTAGTACTGTCAATGTTATATTTGTGCGCCATACTTTATCAGCATATTCAAAAGTTTTCCCAATGAGCCTCTGTGTTCTGTCAGAGGTAATAAAATATTTTTCTCTGAATATTATCTCATGTAATTGTATATGATCATGAACCTTGATATAGCATATGAATAAGCGGACAATCCTTTATATGAGCTTAAAAGTCCCTCAATACGGATATTTTGGCAAGCACATTTCAAACCCTACATACTACTTTATAGCTTTTCTCCAGGTACTTTCTAGCAAGAAGAAAGAGTGAAAAGGAGTAGCCAATTGCTGTGTCCCCATTCTGTGCCAGGCACTCTGTGGGGAGCCTGGTAAGAAACAAGGGCGAACAAAATATTAGAACGAAAGATATTGTTGGTGGTTTACTATGTGCCAGATATTGTTTCAGGCTTGAAGTGCTGAAGCAGAAATTCTAATGTAATGGTTTTCAGTGCTATCTGTGTAGTAGAATCACCTGGAGTCTTTAAAAAAAAATAATAATGGGGATCCCTGGGTGGCGCAGCGGTTTAGCGTCTGCCTTTGGCCCAGGGCGCGATCCTGGAGACCCAGGATCAAATCCCACGTCGGGCTCCCAGTGCATGGAGCCTGCTTCTCCCTCTGCCTGTGTCTCTGCCTCTCTCTCTCTCTCTGTGACTATCATAAATAAATAAAAATTAAAAAAAAAATAATGATATCTGGACCCCATTCCCGGAAATTCTGATGCAATTTGTTGAAGTGGGGCTGAGTATATCAAGGTTTTTTTTTTTTTTTAAACTTCCTAGTTGATATGCCTGTGGGCCGAGGCTGAGAACCTCTGCTTTGAAACACGTGTATTGTAATATTATGTTAATATCTTACGTATGTGAATAAGAGTGGTAAATTCATTGAGATTTCAGTGTAAATAATAGATACAACATTTAAAAAAATATAATTCTTGGGAATATGGGCCAAGTCCTCTATCTTCAGTACCTATCACAGTGTGCAAAATATAAATGTGTTTTAAAGATCTTAACATTGGTGCGCCTGGGTGGCTCAGTAGGTTAAGTGTCTGTCTTGGGCTCAGGTCATAATCCATGGGTCCTGGGATCCAGCCCCACATCAGGCTCAGCAGGGAGTCCTCTTGTCCCTCTCACGCTACCCCTCCCTTCTCTTGTGCTCTCTCTCTCTCTAAAATAAATAAATAAAATCTTAAAAAAAAAAAAAAAAGATCTTCACATTGATGATTAGAAAGCTTCTTGAAGCCATATTCATGGCGCCAGGCCCAGCTCAAGCACTTAACACGTGTTGATTAAATGAAAAAAAAAAAATGCTTCGATTAACGAAGGAGTGATGATGAGATGACACGGTGCCACATTGCTTCCTGGAAACAAGGAAGACAGAAGCTCTGCTAGCTCCACTGTTGCTAGCTCTATGGAACTTCTGCTACCCATGTCCTCGGCAGCAAATGCATAACATGAGTTCTTTGCCACAGATGAACTAGAGAGCCCTAGCCTGTCTCTTGGACCCTCCCCTGCTTCATCTGAGGCTTCTCATTGCCAGGGTCAAGTTGTGATCAGGCAAGGAGACAGGTAGGCCGTGCTTCTGTGGGGGGATTAGCCAGGGCCACTAGCACCGCAGGCGAGGAAAGAGTTCCACTGACTTTGGTAGCTAGTAACTGAATTCTGCTGTGAGAGTCTATCTTTTACTTTCTTACTTGGGGTCGAACATTTGTCCTTTTACAAATTCTTCCCCCTTTGATCTAACTAAGTACAGGGGACTGAGCTCTCAAGCACTGAATGAGATTCAGAAGATCAAGGGATATCATGCACGTACATGGTCTCTAAAATATGTTTAAATGTCACCTTCTGTGGAATGGGTTCTTTGACCCCATTTGTGATGCCAGAGTCTACGTAACACATCTTGCTGCCTTAGTCCATACTATGTAAGATGTATCACATAGGGCTGTTCCCGCAGGAGCATCCCCTACATTATAATACTTCATTACAGTTATTTGGATACATTGAGAATTGAATTGTTTTATGAAGCCCCTAACACTATAAAAGACATGTTCTAACACTGTCGGCCTGTTTGGCGGATGTTAGTCTCTTCCCTCAATGTCAGTGTGATAAAGAACTGCCCACTATTGGACACTAATCTACGTATCTGGTGTGTGAGGCTCTAGGTAGGGCATTTGAGGAGAAGGGCGTGTGCTGTAGCACCAGCCATTGCAAATGTGATTAGAGTTTCCAAGTGTCTGACCAGGGAAGATACTATGTCCAGTGGAAGCATCCACTGCAGACTGCAAAGGGCAACCACTGGGGATACACACAAGGGCTGTAAGAAGTTCCTCAGAATTCTAGAAGCCCTGATCACACACAGATCTGTGTCTTTATACCATCTGGAAAGGAAATGATGACATGGGCACAGAGAGGGTCCACTTCTGGATGGTACAATTGCAGGGAAGGATTCTATGAACAAATTAAACAGCATCTCTCTCTCTCTCTCTTTTAAGATTTTATTTATTTATTTCTGAGAGAGGCAGAGACACAGGCAGAGGAAGAAGCAGGCTCCCTGCGGGGAGCCCGATGTGGGACTCAATCCCAGGACCCCGGGGTCATGCCCTGAGCCGAAGGCAGATGCTCAAGAGACGCTCAAGGGCTGAGCCCCCCAGGCGTCCCTAACAGCACATCTTTAGCTCTTGCTTCCTTGCTTGGTCCAGCTCTCACAAACGCTCTTACCCAATCCTTCACTTTGTGTTGATTCCATTTAAAAATGCACCTGATTTCTAGAGCAAGGAGGTGGAAAATGAATATGTATCTATATCATACATAGATCCATGTCTCATTTTTTGAAGATTACCTGTTATTATAGTTCATCCCGTTTCACCTGCAGACTGCCTCTTTATCAACTTCTCTTCTACCATATTTCTTGACTCTTGTCACCTACAATAGCCTCTCTCTTTCTGCTCCAGCATCCTTAAAACCTTCCACCACCCATTTACCAAACCAACTCTTCCCATCTCCCCCACTAATATTTAACTGCTATTTAACTTCTTTCTGATGAAGAAAATTAGATAAGGTGCCAGCCATATGGTTTTTATTTTCCTAACAAATCTTTCCTGGGATTTTGTTTGTAAAAGACTAACCACATTGTCTATAGTCTGATTTTTTTTTTTCATTTCACATTCTTTCAATTTCCCAGTTTCTTTTCTAAAAGGAGATGATTGCAATCACCAAGGGAAATAGGCCTGACAATTAAAGTTGGATACCAGAGGGAATATAGTAGTTTGCTAGAGCTACTGTAACAAAGTCCCATAAACTGGGTAGCTTAAAACAAGAGAACTTCATCGTGTCATAGTTCTGGAGGCTAGAAACCCGAGATCAAGATGTTGGCAGGACTGGCTGCCTCTAAGGGCTGTGATGGATGTGTTTCACGGCTCTCTCCTAGTTTCTGGTGCTTTGCTGGCCATCTTCGGTGTTCGTTTGGCGTGTAGAAGCATCATCTTAATCTCCGCTTTCAACCTCAGCTGGCATCCTGGGTGTGTGCATGTCTCTAACCTTCCTCTTTTTTATAGGGGCACGATCATATAGAGTGTATCCTCATGGCCTCATTTTAACTTAATTACCTCTCTCCAACCCTATCACTAAATAAGGCTACGTTCTGAGGTACTGGAGGTTAGGATTTCACATTTTCAGGGGACTGCAATTCAACCCTGAATGGGATTACTTTCTCCGTGTTGTGTTGGCTGGACTCGTCTAGGTCTTGCTTCCTCAACGGCAGACTTGACTAGACAATGGGCCACTCCCAGTTCCATTCTGCCTCTTGACCACATGACATTGATCTCACTTGGTATCATCCTTCAAAGGAAATAGTCATTACCAGAGAGGGTGAAAAGAGCGACTTGGTTTTGAAGAGCCTGCTCACCATCCCTGGGGGAGAACATAAACTCATTCATACCCTGCCCCTCCTAGTCCCTCTCCCTCCTCAGCCCTCCCCACTCCTCACTCCGTCGTCCAAGCTGTAACCCCATCTGACATTTTCTTCTGACCTTCCTCAAAAGTCACTCTGGCTTTCTGGCTTTCTTTTTTTCTCTGTGTAGAGAGCCAAAGAGGCCGAGCTGGGTCTTTCTCCAACAGCAGAACTGCTGAGCCTTCCTGCTGTGAACGCTTTGTCCCTCTCGGCCAGTACCACAGAGGAAGACCTCCTCTGACCCAGAGATCAGCAACAGGCTTATCTGTGAATAAAGAGTTCAGTGGGATGAGCTGAAAATGCCACACCTGAGGGTCAGGGGGGCCTTACATGTTTGAGTGAAAATAAATGGAAGATCCGCATGGTCATCCAGAAAATCCTCCAAGTTGCGGTTCCTTTTCCCCACGCCCCCGCCAAGTGTCCCGTTGGCCTCCTCCTGAACAGAGAGTACCCCTTGGCCACCTCTCAGGCCTAGGAGAACAAAGCTGCAAAGCAGAGTTGCAGTAGGTTCAGGTAAGTTCTGGTTTTGTTTTCCCGATGGAAAAGCTAGCACTTTGCTCCCAACCAAACCGTGTGCAATCTTTGTGTTCTTCCCATGCTTCAACATCAACCACAATAGGAGGCACTTCTGCCCCGGGGAGACTTGTAAGCCAAGCTACAGAGCCTGGGGAAGCTTATTGAAAAGCATCTCCCAACACGTCTGGGTATTAGGCCTTCCAGAAAGGTGATTAGGAGGAGGATCAGAGAGACCAGGGGCCCATGAAAGAGAGAAAGCCCCTTTTGTCTGAGGAGGTTCAGGCCTGGCGCTCAGACCAAGGGTGACCGCTTGGGAGGAGAAACGCTTCTTAGGGCCTCTGTACTTAAACTCTCTGACCCTCACCTTTTACGTTTAAACTCGCTAAATCAAGAAAACGGTCCTGCCTCATGGGGCGATATTGAGATGATGCACAATTATAATGTTTTTGTCTCAACAGGTCACTCAGAGGCAAAAGCTTCTGCCTGTGTCAGTGGAAATATGTCAGTGTGGCGTGGGTGCAAGGGCAGGAAAGGGACGGATGGAGAGCAAGGGACAAAGTGCGAGAGCCCCGGGGGGCTGGGACCCCGCTTGCTCGCTGTCGGAGGCCGCTGGGCCTCATGCCTCCCACCCCCCCAGTCCTTCCTTCTCCGCGTGGTCTGGACACAGAAACCAACCACCCAGTAGGCCTCGACGGGGAGCCTCCCTGCGGGCTCTGCTGGGGGGGCTGAGGAACAGCGACTGGGGCGATCCAGGTGGCCTGTGCCTGACCCGCGGCCAGTCCCTCTCTCGCGTGAGCAAGGCAGCCAGCAGGTCCCTGGCCCAGGGACTGCAGCCCCACCAGCCGGGCAGAGAGCAGGTGGGCAGCAAGTGCCTTGTCAACGGGCTCCTCTTGGGCTGCGGGGCCCACTTGTACTAGACCAACTGCACCAATCACGACTGGAATGGCTGGAGTTTCAAAAGATCCATCTGTTTGAAGTCATGGGAGTTGCCACCAGGCAGCAGTTCGGGCCGGGTGGGGAGGGACAGGATGGGGAGCCCACCCGGGGCTCCTGGGGCTCCTGGGCCCCCCCACCCCACCTGGGGCACCTGCTGACCCACTGGGGGGTGTGGGGCTGAGAGCCCAGGATGCAGTTGGAGAGGGACAACCAATCAGTTCTGCCTCAATAAAGCTGGGGGAACCCCCGCCCCCAAAATAAATGCTCCTGGAACCCTAAGAGGAACTTGTTTTAAGGGTTGGCTAAGAGTCAGAGCAGCCGTGAGGCTGAGGAGGCAGACGAGGGGGCTGGGGGCCGCGAGGCCAAGGGGCCCGGGTGTACCGAGGCCCACAGCGGTCCCCTCCCATCAGCCCAAGCCTGGACCGAGGTGGGCAGCCCAGTCCCACTGCCTTCCGGAAGCAGAGGAAATCCACTCTGGAGGGAGGCAGCCTCCTCGGGAGCTGCTCCACTTTCTCACGCAGCTGCTCAGTGAGAGTTGCCTTCCTGTGTCTTGTGCACACGCACCTCTCAACCCCCTGGTGAGGCCTGAGAAAGTATGGAGAGGCTGAAACCTTGGCCCCTGGGCCTGTTTCCTCACTTCCAGGGCGAGACAGGTTTATCCAGCTTGGAAGTCCTCTGGGTCTCTGGGTGGAACTGGCCTCCGCCTCACCTGCGTGGGCCAATCACGTCTTATTCGCGTGGCTGCTGAGGGAGGACTCCCGCCTGGGGTGGTGAGATGACCGGGGGTACCCAGCACCTATCCACCCAGAGCCACGTAGACTCAGAGCCCAGGGAAGAAGGACGCTGCCTGCCATGCACTGGGGCTGCACTGGGGCTGCACTGGGGTTGGTACTGGGGCTGCACTGGGGCACGGAGCAGAGAAACCAGGGCTGTGGGGGGCACTCTCTGTGGTACCAAGAGGGAGGAAAGGCTCCTGGTTCCCATGAAAAGATGTGATTGGTTTGTTTGAAATTGCTCCATGGGCTGCTAGGGAACTGGAACCCATTTCTCAGGGATAAGCAGGAACTGTACCTGGTCCCTTCGATAGGGAGGGCGCTCACCCATAGAATCACCTGTGGGGGCAGAGGTGGGAGGGGAGCTTGCAGTTAGGCCATTTGAGGCTCTCTTGATTTTACCAGTTGTCAAGGCAGCACATCATACTGAGTTTTGGGCCTTATACCACACGTCCTACGGGAGAAGGCCCTATACCTACACCCCCTGCCCAGCTTTGCTTCCCTCTTCCACTGCCTGGACCTTTCACTTATCCTTACATCTCATACTCTTTGCTTGAGCGCTCTGGCTCTTACTAGACTTTGGGTCCTTGTCGCCTCCAATCTGTTGTGATAACATCATATAATAGGTTTCTCTGTTTCTGTTTTTCCCCTGGTTGAATCTATTCTTGTCACAGCTGAGGAATTAATCTCCACAAAATACTACTTTAACCACATTGGTTCCCTGTAGCACCTCATAACCCTTTGATCACTCCCTGCTGAACTTGTGATTTGGCTTCCCCAGCCCCTGTGAAAACACAACCGAAACTAGCCCAATGGCAGGCCAACTGGGCTAACTGCGCCCCATGGAGTGTTAGGAGCCAATTCTCTGACTGCAGTCTGAAAAACTAGGTACCCGCCTCCATGTTGCTACTTTCTAAACATGATCACATAATCAAACTTAAGAAGTTCAGTTAGTGCCAATTTTGTTATTGACATTTTTCTCATTAAAATTAAGGTAATCTTGGTTATAAGAATATGTTTTTTATTTATCAGAGTCAAAAAGTCAGAGCTATTTTCTTTAGGGTTTTTTTTTTTTCCAGGAGGAGAGTGCTTTTTATTTCTCATTTAAGTAAACTTGATCCCCAACATGAGCATTGAACTCATGAGACCCTGAGATCGAAAGTCACATGTTCAACTGACTAAGACAGCCAGGTGCCCAAAAAGGAGCTATTTTCATTTTGAATGATTAAAAAAAAGATGTGGCTATAACTTTTTCAAATTTTTCCTGGGATGCCTGGATGGTTCAGCAGTTGAGCATCTGCCTTCAGCCCAGGGTGTGATCCCTGGGTCCCAGAATCAAGTCTGGCATCAGGCTTCCTGTGAGGAGCCTGCTTCTCTCTCTGCTTATGTCTCTGCCTCTCTGTCTCTCATGAATAAACAAATAAAATAAAAAATAAAATAAAATAAAAATTTTCCTGAGTTGATTCTTTGCAAGAAAAGATTTGAGAAGATAGGTGCAGCATAAAGGCTTTCATTTTCCCCGCTTCCTATTTCCTGGATCCACTGCCTATCATGGGCCCCAAACAGGATCCTCATCACATAAATCCATCACTCACACATCCAGCTGCCTTTTTAAAAATAGAATCTATATTTTAAAATAATTTCAAGTTCACAGAAAAAATTGAACGGGAATTTCAGAGAGTTCCCATATATGCCCTGCCTCCACACATGCACCATCTCCTCTACCATGTTCATCCTGCACCACAGTGGCACATTTGCTACAGCAGATGAACCTACGCTGACACATCATTATCATCTCAAGTCCACAGTTTACGTTAGGGCTTATGCTTGGTGTTGTAGGTTCCATGGATTGGACAAAAATGCATAATGACATGTATCCATCACCCTGTATTGTACAGAATAGTTTCACTGCCCTAAAAAATTCCTCTGTGCCCTGCCTATTCACTCCTCCCTCTCCACTAACCCTTTTACTGTCTAGTAAAAGTTTGGCCTTTTCCAGAAGGTCAGGTAGCTGGAATCCTACTGGATGTAGCCTTTCCAGTTTGGCTTCTTTTACTGCGTGTAAGTTTCCACCATGCCTTTTTATGGCTTGATGGCTCATTTCTTTTTAGCACTGGGTAATATTCCATTGTCTGGATTCACCTACTGAAGAACATCTTAGTTACTTCAAAGTTTTGGGAGTTAAAAATAGTCCTTGCCCTGTAAACAAATCTCCCTGGGCTGTCCAGGCCAAATAGGACCGAGATGGTAATCCCAACGAACAGCAGCTTCGTTAAGTGCTGCTGTATGGGGTTATGTTTGAATAAGATACCTGCTAACTACACCCATGCAGTATAAAATTCAGGTCCGGGCATTTTTCAGGAATACGAGATTTCCCCAATAGAAATTATTCGGTTATCCTCCACAAGCATTTATAGAGTGGTAATATACTCAATGTGTGGAGGGGATAATGAAGTGACTTAACTGACTGCCCGCCCTCAGGATGGCTTTCAAGTAGCATAGAGAGCCCATGATGACTATACTGTCCTCGACATATACTGTTATATTGTCCTCGACAATAAAAGTTTCTTCAGCAAGTACTAGATGCTAAGCTCTGTGCTCGGTATATTTAATCCACATAGTGACCCAGCAAAGCCATTTTATAGAAGAGGAAAATGAGGTTAGGCCAATGAGAGAAAGGAAAGCCCTCCCCAGCTGAACTGCAGAAACTTGAAGTACATTTGGGACAACCTCCTGAACCTGCCCCTGTCCATTTGCTGATGCTCACTGGAAGCTACTCCTTGGACCCTAAGGTCCAAGATTATGTTTTCTTTTACTTTCCATCCAAGCCAAGGGCAGGTTCAAGGATGCACTGGAAAAACTCCTTCCAAAAAAAAAAAAACAAAACAAAAAACTCCTTCCTTGGATTCCATACACAGCAAAACCACAAAAAGCATACCAGGCCTCTTATCCTAGCAAGGAAACTTGATGCCTTCCTGACAAACTGTTGGGCGTCCCTGAATTGGAGTAAGATGAAGACATCTAGCCAAGAGTGACTACCCACCTTAGAAGGTGAAGGAAAGAAGGGAAGTCATTACGGGTCTTTGTGGCAGACTCTGCAATTTTTGGCCAACCCCAAAAGCTTTCTGTGACAAGCCATTCAAGAGATGCACTGATTTTATTTTATTTTTTTTTTTTAAGGATGGGTAGGGAAATTCAGAAAAAGAGCCAAGGCCACCACAAAATAGCACAGCACTAAAGCAAATCAAGAGGAAAATAATAATAATATAAAGAGAAATTAATGAACTGGAAACAGTAAAACTAATATAAATAAATGCAAAAGCTGATTATTTAACAATAAGAAATACAATCGGTAATCTATACTTCTACTCACCAGGGCTGGTCTAGCTCTGCCACGGCTGAATGTCCAACTACCCCAACAGAAATAACAGTGAGTTCCTAATAAAGCATTGTCCCTTGAGGGAGGACCAACCAACCAACTGGTGGTAAGCTGGTCACACGGAGTCCTCCCATCCAGCAAGGTCAGCGACTCCCCTTGACTGGAATGGTCACATATTATAGATTTTGATTTGTCTTTACAGCATCACCATCCATCCACTGACCTTTAAATATTTTATCCACTTACAGAATCCTGCATAGTATCACAAAGGATCAAGGGTCTCACTTTACAGCCGAGGAGGCCTGCTATGAGCACACATGGGATCTGCTGATCCTATTACCCACCACTCCAAACAAAAGTTGTCAGCATGATTGAATAATGAGACGATCTAATGCCGAGGTGCCTTAGAAATATCATTTTAAGACGATGACCATTATGAAGGATTGTGTCCCTGATAGAATTCATGGGTCCAGGAGTCATGGGGCAGGGGAAGGGGTGCAAGACGAGAGCTGTGTTCGCTATCGCTTCCTGTGATCCACTTGGGAATTTTATGCTTGTAGCTCCTACAACCCTATGTCTGCTGTTTAGAGATCCTGGGCCCCAGAGGAAGAAACCCTTCCACTAGGAATCACATACACACACGCAAAAGTCCCATTTAACTTTAAGCTATGACTGCAACTTGTTCACTTTGGGTTCCTTGAGCAGATAAACCAGCTTCTACACAATGGGGCAGGGTGGATTATGTTTGGCACCTGCGGGTAATCCACTGGGATTCTCTTGATACTCCTCTGACCAATTATGATGGTAAATCAACAAGGCAGCAACTCTGGCCACGGAGGGCATGGCAGCCAGGGACTCAGAGAGCTTAGGGTTGAGGATCCTCATTCTCCTCCAAGAGGATAACCACCTGGACTACGAGAAGCACTAGCTGTGGCTGAGAAAAATTGAGAGTGGAGGGTAGACAATGAGCACCAGTTGTCTCAAGATCAGCTGTAGCAGTGGAGTCTATATTTTGTGCCACTAACCATATTTTAAGTTTCTCCCAGAGAATTGAGGAATCTTGGGGAACAAGTTTCCAATGAGATGCATTTCTTCTGCTAAAGAGTAGATCTTAAAACAAAAGGGGTGGACTGTGGGGTGCTTCCTAGAATCCCTGTGCAGGGCTGGGGCACTCAGTCCACCAGTGGCTCTGGGAGGGCCATTGCTGCGGGCTTGGCTCCCACTTGAGTCCCTCCCCAAGAACTGCCCTTGGCTAAAAGGACCTACCTCACCCACAGTGATGTCCCTTGCTGGTCAGCCAGGAGCTAACTGACACGAGCGTTCAGGAGCCTGGCCCCTGCCTCGATTTGAGACATCTCTGGTGGGCCACCCCAGCTTCCGAGCTGAGGCCTCTGTGATGACTGCTTCATGCAACAACTTCTCTGTCACCCCGCTTCCTCCATCCCCCTCCAGTTCCTGAGAGCACATGCCAACAACCTACCCGCACACCAGCTCCACCTTGAGTCTGTTTCCTAGGAAACCCAACTCCCGGTCGGTGACTGGACATGGTAGAAGCTGATTCCACCTGTTTTTTGTGGATACCATTAAGGGAGGCTGCAGGTGGGGAGTGCAGAGAGCTGGCAGAGAGGTAGCCCTTGCATCCTCAGCTACGAGGTGGAGGTGGCGACAGGAGTGAAGCCAGGGGTTCCACTGGCTCATACATTTCCCGTCACGGGTTCTCACAGAGCCTGAAGCCAGAGGACCCAGCTCATTGCTCTTCTGCATGTCTTATTCCGCCTTTCACAGCATCCTTGAGAGGCCTCCTGTTAAGCAACCGGCAAAACAGCAAACTACTGCCAGAAATGAAAACACAAGTGCTCCTTCCATTCTGGTCTTCAGTGCCTCCTAGAAGAGAAACTAAGGGATATTTCCTAAACAGGATGTGGCTTAACATCTTTCTTTTAAAACACATTTTTAGCAGCCTACAATAAAAGGTGGCTTTATCCAGAAAGGAGCTTTATCAACCTCAAAACCATTTCTTCACACTTCGATTCTCTTCAACCTTTAAAAATGTGTCCTTCAAGGCTATGAGTCATAAAAGAGACATTTTGAGCAGACCAGGAACAAAGTTACAGAGACAATGACTGATTCAGAAGAGAGCCCTTGTGGTTGGGGGCCCCGCACGGGGTGAGCATTTTTTCCCCCTGGTACCAGTCCCTGACTCTTTGCTCAAAGGCTGGGCCCGGGGATGTTTCCAGAAGGCCCAGGAGCCTTCTTGCACAAGCCTCCAGGCTAGCGCTATGGAGGAGTCGCTGTGCACGGATAAGTGCTCACGAAGCCAGGGTGCAGGATGCTGAGAAACCCCCCACGCACAGTCGCCCACGCTGCTTCCACGAGCTCCCTCCCAGGCTGGGCAACGTCGGCCCCACAGGGATGTTTTCTACTGCAGTCCAGGAAGCTTTTATTTGGTGTTCATGTGGAAGTTGGCATCCTGAGGCCGGCCGCAGTCTCCTACCGTGCCCACCCTTGGGCTCCGGTTCCAAAGAAAAACAAAGAGGACTGTGATCCATCGCAGGTACAGATTTTCTGTTTTTTCCCCCAAACACTTTTTCCTGTGCTTTTACCTCATTTGCCACGTCCTTTCATCAGAAGCCTGTCCCCCATCCGTGGGTCCTGCGACCTCTTTCGGTCCTGGGGCTCCCGTCGGCGGGCCTGCAGAGGAGGTGAGGCAAGACCGTGGCTGTGGAATGAGTCGGCCAAGATCACACTGTCATTGGGCCATTTCTAGAAAAGTCTCTCCACTTTGACAAACTCCTCTGTGCTAATTCGGAATAGGAGGCAGGCCGAGACGGCGCAGACCCGGGGTCCTGCGTCGATGTCCAGGGATGGGGGCCACACGGAGGGCGCAGAGGGAGCGCCACAGTGTCCTTTTTCACCTTTTCTTTATTCTCCTTGTCTTCCTTTGAAGGAGTGGGGTCAGGCTGACTCCACAGGGCAGGTGGCCGGGTGGACGCTGAAGCGCAGTCCTCTGGCCTCCTGTCGGGCCGGCTAGTCCTCCAACTGTGACGATGGAGGAGGTGACATGCGTGAAGCTCTAGCACCGTCCCTGGCACGTACTAAGTGCTCAGCAAACATTAATTTTGGCTTCTCTGCTTTCACCCTTCCTGTGACCAGGGTGGCCTCATCGGGCCTGGCAGAGAGAGAAGTAGAGGGAGAAAGCTGTGGCTGGGGGCGGGGGCCAGGGGACAGCAGGCAGCCCCGGGGTGGGCAGCCGAGGGCGACGGGCTCCTCCGGCCGAGAGGCCCTGGGTCACACAGGGTCACACAGGCCAGAGAAGGCGCGTCGCTCGGGCTCTCACAGGAAGTACAGGGGAAAATTGACAGGATTTCTGAGAAACCTGAGAAGCCATGAGGGCGCAGCTGCGGAAGACACACGCCCTGCAGGGTCGCCCGAGAGGCCGGGATGATGGGGCAGCGGCAGAGGGCGACAGGCGACCCGGCACACGGGAACCCAGCACTCCACGTGCTCAGGGAGGCTGGGGCGAGGGCCTCGGCTGCAGGCCAGCCGCTGAGGACCCGATGGCAAGCGTCTGTCTAAAAACTGCCTCGGGTGGGGGGGTCCCCGGGGGGTCAGTGGCTTAGCACCGCCTTCAGCCCAGGGCGTGACCCTGGGTCCTGGGATCGAGTCCCACGTCGGGCTCCCTGCGTGGGGCCTGCTTCTCCCTCTGCCTGTGTCTCTGCCTCTCTCTCTCTGTGTCTCTCATGAATAAATAAATAAATAATTTTAAAAAATGCCTCGAGGGGTGTTGGCCTCTTGGTTTCAGCGGGCTCAGGACCTCAGGGTCGGCTGGGTGCTGAGCTGGGAGCCTGCCTGAGGTCCCCTCTCCCTCTTCCTCTGCCCTCTACCCCTGTCGCTTGAGCTTAGTCAATCAAATCTTGAAGAAAGCCTCCTTGCTGTGGGTAGCACCGAGGGACGAGGGACGAAGAGGAGCTTCCCTGCAGGCGAGCAGGAAAGGCAGGCATGCCAACGCTCACGGGGCAATGTGCCTAAAACCCAAGTATGAAGAGGGGCTTGGGACATGCCCGCGCAACGCTCCATCCACCTGAGGATAAAGTGCAAGGAGAGGGGGATGAGGCTGAGAGCCGGGGCGAGGCAGGCCGCGGGCGCGGGGTCCTGGCCAGGCGCCTGCATTGACCTTCCCGAGTGGTGAGGAGTCCCTGAACGGTGCTGAGCAGGGGCTCGTCAGCTCCGAGCACCGAAGGGGCTGTGACGGGACAGCAGGGACAGCGGGACGGATCATCTGCAGGAGTCCAAGCAGCGGGACCCCTGGGGCAGGTGATTGTGAAGGACAATGACCTAACATTACCTGCTAGGAGGAGCACCCTACAATATCCAGGTAAGTACTTTTTTTTTTTTTTAAAGATTTTATCTATTTATTCATGAGACACACAGAGAGAGGCAGAGACACAGGCAGAGGGAGAAGCAGGCTCCCTGCAGGGAGCCCGATGTGGGACTCGATCTGGGGACCCCGGGGTCATGGCCTGGGCCCAAGGCAGACACTCAACCGATGAACCACCCGGCGCCCCAAGTAGTTTTTTTTTTTAATGTAACCATTTCAACTACGTGTCTGTATCAGAGTTTTCTCAATAAAACACAGAAATAAATTTGGAAGCTGAAGCTGACACAGGACAAGCTGTCACCCACCACCCTCAATTTCATATATTTGTATTTATCAAACAGCCCAAGTAAATGACTTTAAAAAATAAGTGTTAAATTTGAACTTATAAACCTGAATTAATAAAATTACTGAGCTCATTCGGGGGAAACAAACAAAAGGCCTGCGCCCTATGAAGGAATTGGGAAAGCACTGGTCTAGGGCATAGGACTCGGTGGGCCCCAGGCCCTCGGGGGCACTCACTGTGCGGAGGAGCAGCAGCCTGAGTACCTGTCTGGTCCAATGCTGCAGTCAGGCCCCGCAGCAGACCCCGCAGCAGTCAGGCCCCGCAGCATGTCAGGCCCCGCAGCATGTCAGGCCCCGCAGCAGTCAGGCCCCGCAGCATGTCAGGCCCCACAGCATGTCAGACCCCACAGCATGTCAGGCTCCACAGCAGTCAGGCCCCGCAGCATTCAGGCCCGCAGCATGTGTGGCCCCACAGCATGTCAGACCCCACAGCATGTCAGACCCCACAGCATGTCAGGCCCCGCAGCATGTCAGGCCCCGCAGCATGTCAGGCCCCGCAGCATGTGTGGCCCCGCAGCATGTCAGACCCCACAGCATGTCAGGCCCCGCAGCACGTCAGACCCCACAGCATGTCAGGCCCCGCAGCATGTGTGGCCCCGCAGCATGTCAGACCCCACAGCATGTCAGGCCCCGCAGCACGTCAGACCCCACAGCAGTCAGACCCCGCAGCACTCAGGCCCCGCAGCATGTGTGGCCCCGCAGCATGTCAGACCCCACAGCATGTCAGACCCCACAGCATGTCAGGCCCCGCAGCATGTCAGGCCCCGCAGCATGTGTGGCCCCGCAGCATGTCAGACCCCACAGCATGTCAGGCCCCGCAGCACGTCAGACCCCACAGCAGTCAGACCCCGCAGCACTCAGGCCCCGCAGCACGTCAGGCCCCGCAGCAAACCCTCTGAACCGGAATCGGCGTTTTCAAGGAGACTCTACACACCGGGATTTGAGGGGCGCGGGCCGAGGGGCCTCACAGGGCCGGTGACAGCAGGGCTCATGGTGTGAACCACCAGGCCGGGCGGCCCTCGCAGCCGAACAGGGTCAAGGGGGGGGGCCGTCCAGCCGTGGGCAGGCGAGGCCCAGGCCCAGGGACCCAGCACCCAATGCTCAGGAACAGCCTGGAGATGCTGGGAGGGGAAGCCGAGGCAGGGGAAGGCGCCGGCGGCCCCTGCTCAGATCCCCTCACCCTGCGGAGGGAGCAGCGCCGGCTGCCTTCTGGGACCCCAGCCCCGACCACGTCGCCACCATGAATCAATTAAACCTTCAATAGCCCCAAGAAGTTGGGGCTCATTATCTCCATTTTCTGGATGGGGAGCCAACCACTTCCGAAGCTGCAATTACTGAGGGTCAGAGGGCACCGAGGCAGGAAGTCTGGTCTGTACCGGCGCATTCTTGGCCCTCGGCTCCCCCTCTCCAGGGCATGGACAAGCGGCGGCTCCCGGCTGCTGGGGGCCCTGGGGAGCCCGGAGCCCTGGGGAGCCTTGGCCAGGAGCAGGGGGGCCGTTGGCCAGGCTCCGGGTCAGGAGGCCAGGGGCTGCTGAAGGCTTTGCTGGGAAGACGCTGGCGGTGCGTGGGGGCCTGTGGCCCGGCCTCCAGTGGGGCTGCTCCTGGGAGGAGCCGGACCCAGCAGCTCCCCACGCGAGCGCAGAATCACTGGCTTTTGTTAAGAATACGATGGGCTCAACTGGAGCCTCGATGTCAGCTGGACTCTTTAGAGGCACATCTAAACCCTGGAAGGGAGAGGGGGCGGCTGGGCTGGTGGCCTGGAGCGCCGGTTCCCAGGGGGCCTCCCAGTGCCCGGATTCTGGGAGCTGTCACAGGGAGAGACCCGGGAGAGAGAGACCCGGGAGAGGCCTGGGAGAGACCCGCGCGCTCCCTAAGCCAAGGCAACCTACTCTCCACGTTAGTAGGAGACAAGCGCCCGAGGACCAGGGGAGGTGGCGGGGCCAAGCCAGCCCGTCCTGGAGGCCCCTGGGGCGCCCTGTCCTGAAGATGGAGAGGCTGAGACACCCTTGGGCCTGTGGCTCCCCGCTGCGGGGGGGGGGGGGAGGGTGCTGATACCCAGCGGGGGCCCCTTAACTCTGCCCTGAGGCTGATTCATCAACTCCTGGAGGCTGTGTGGAGGCCCTGCCTCCCCTTGATCCTGCCCTTTGATTCCTGCTTAATGACTCCCAGCTGTGCCGTCCTGGATTTGTTGGACTTTCAGGGAAGAAACTGCTCTGAAACCTGAGCTCTTCACTAGGTGACTGAGGACAGGTTTGCGGACAGGGCAAGTGCTGCTGGTCCCGGTAGAGGCCGCACGGTGGCCTGGGGCGTCTCCGCAGAGGGCGGGGAGGCAGGGGCTGAGGCTGCCTGAGGGGAGGGCAGGGAGGTCGTCCCGCCCCCTGGCCTCTGGGCTGCTGGACAGGCCTCAGGCACGAGGTCTACCGCTAAACTCAGGGACGAGCTGTGAGAGGTCTCAGCCTACAGAGCCGAGGACTTCACCAGAGCAGGGGGGCGGGGGTTTCTTGCCTCTCCCCCGAATTCCTGAAACAGACTCTTCTGGGATATTAAGCTGTTCTGATGGCTGCAAAAACCCGGGGAGGGGGTAATCTTCAGCGGAGAGCACCTTGCTGAAAGAAGCCTACTGGGGACCTTCAAGGTACCCCAAGTGGAGAAGTTGGCAAAGGAGAGGAGACTGAAGACACACAGGGAGGCCCCACGTTTATAATGCATTCAGCCAAGGGGTGACTTAGGAGGGGTGCTCCTCTCTGGGAAACAAAGGATTGTGGAAGGGGAGGTGGGTGGGGGGATGGGGTGACGGGGTGACGGGCACCGAGGAGGGCATGTGATGGGATGAGCACTGGGTCTTATACTATATGTTGGCAAATTGAATTTAAGTAAAAAAAAATTTTTATTAAAAAAGAGGGTTGCTCATCAATTGGGAGGCAGTGTGGGCCGTGACAACCTCCAGAGGAGCACTTCAGGGTAAAAGGGGGGCAAAAGAGAGAAAGGAAGACGATAAAGCTCAAAGCTGAGCGGTGAGCCCCTATCCCAGGCCAAGTGTTGGGTCCTGGTGTGTCGGAGAGGAAGGGAGGCCTGTGCGCTGGGCTGGATTTGAGCTGCTGGGGCAGGTGATGGATGGGGAGACCTCTGGGGACAGCTAGGCCTTCCCAGGGCCACGTGACTGTAAAACTTGAAGCCCCAGGTGAGTGTAGGATAGCCAGATACTCCTAGTGCATAATTATATCACTATTATATATGCTAGATCGCTGCTAAAAATCACACTATTCTTTAAGAATGTTTATATGGAGACGTTCTCACGATAGATATGTTTGTAATAGGAAGGGAGCTAGTGCTATGAGTAGTACGCACAGATTCCACTTTCTTTGCTGAATACACACACGGACACACACGTGCACGCTGGAAGGCTGCCAACACGCCCACGCTGGTTGGACGTTGTGACCTCTGGGTCATAGCATTGCAAGGAGCGTTTGTTGTCTTTCTGGTTTCCCATACGTCCCCAGTTTTCTATAAGCAGCATGCCTTACTTTTGTAAACAGAGGACAATGACCGTTACTTCCATGAGAGTGCTGCTGCCACGTGGACGGGCAGGTCTATGGAGAGCGTCAGAGAGTCAGGGAGCTGTGAGCCAGGGTGACAGGGGCTTGGTGGACCCTGCTAGTTGTGTAAGAGCACCCATTTCCCCTTCTTCCTTCCTACCTCTGGTCCAGTCAGAGGGCACCCCGGGGCCTTCCAGGCAGTTGCGAACTGCCGTGAGAGAGTCCCAGGAAGCCATGGTCCTTCTAGTCCCCTCCTTCCTCTGGACGTGGACCTACAAGTGCCGCTGCTGTCAGAGAATGAGCCAACGAGTCTACAGGCCGCGATAGTGGTCCTGCTCCGGCCTTCCCGTCACGCGAAACGCCGTATTTCTGTACCGCTTGTTGACCTAGGGCTGTGTTGTCAGTGGCTGGAAGTCTACTAAATGATAGAGAATTAGATCGGTTATATGTGCCCTTCAGCAGGGTTGTCTTACAGTCTAAGGATCCCAGCATCTTTAAAAAAAAGGACTTTCAAAAGTTGAAAACTCTTTTTTTTATTTTTTTATTTATTTATTTTTTTAAATTTATTTATTTATGATAGTCATACAGAGAGAGAGAGAGAGGCAGAGACACAGGCAGAGGGAGAAGCAGGCTCCATGCACCGGGAGCCCGACGTGGGATTCGATCCCGGGTCTCCAGGATCGCGCCCTGGGCCAAAGGCAGGAGCCAAACCGCTGCGCCACCCAGGGATCCCGAAAACTCTTTTTTTTAATAATTTTTTTAAAGATTTTATTTGTTTATTCATGAGAGACACACAGAGAGAGAGAGAGAGAGAGAGAGAGAGAGAGAGAGAGGCAGAGACACAGGCTGAGGGAGAAGCAGGCTCCATGCAGGGAGCCCAACGCAGGACTCGATCCCGGGTCCCTGGGGTCACACCCTGGGCCCAAGGCGGACTCTCAACCTCTGAGCCACCCAGGCATCCCAAAAGTTGAAAACTCTTGATAAAAAAAAAAAAATTTTTTTTTCATGATACGTTCATGGTGCTTACACTTGTTGGGCAAATAGTAGGAAAGCAAGATGAGTATTTAGTCAACCACCGTGTTAGGGAGAAGGTCTGAAGTAACACTAAGGTCACACAAAAACAAATCTGCGTAACACAACTGGACATTCATTCGGCAAACAACTGTGAAACCTGCTATAGGCTCGGCACCTAGCAGTGGGGGCTCAAGGGGAGTGGACACTGGCCATTTGCCTTCAGGAGCTCACAGATTGTTTTAAACCATTTTTCCCCTAGGTGATGTTTTATCCAAATCATGGAAAAATAAATGCAAAACGATCCATCTAGCAATACTCGTACTGTTCGCCTTCTGTACTGCCGTTGATTACATACCTGGTAAGAAATGTACTGTTACGGGCAAAATGAATGCAACTCAGAGGCAGAAAAACAGGAAGGAATTGGATTCAGAAGGATCCCATAAACCAATTATGAAAACCACACTGATCTTTACCCCAAAATGTGAAAAACTATGTTCTGCTTATAAAGTATTGCTTGGAATTATTACAGATATTTCCCAGGGTCCAGCTTATTTTAATTTTTTTTGAAGATTTTATTTATTTATTCATGAGAGACTGGGGGGTGGGGGTGGGGGTGGCAGAGACAGAGGCAGGTTCCCTGTGGGGAGCTGGATGTGGGACTTGATGCCAGCACCTGGGGTTCACACCCTGAGCCCCCCAGGTGTGAAGAGAATGCTTGAGGCTCGAGGAAGCAATGACGACGTGGCCCCCGCCAACTTCACAGGTCACACAGGCAGCCACGGACCCGCGTCTCCACCAGCTGACACCCCTGCCTCCTAATTCCGGGCCCAGGAAACAAAACTCTCTGAGTAGTTTCCTCAACCAAAAACCACTCCCACAAGTCTAATGGTCCAACAGAGAACCTTCCCTTTGGATCAAGTAGGATGGCTCCCTAAATCCTCTTCAGAATTCTAGTACTCTTAGGAGGCGTAGTCATTATTTTTTTATTTTTAAATTTATTTTTGTATATATTTTTTTATTGGAGTTCGATTTGCCAACATAACTGTATGTTGGCATCCAGTGCTATCCCGTCAAGTGCCCCCCGCAGCGGCCGTCACCCAGTCACCCCATCCCCCCAGAGGGGTACTCACATTAACTCACAACACGGGCTGATTTTTCCAGTTATTCAGCAGAGCTCTGAGAGAACGGGACACCGAGGATGAAGAAGAGTGGGATTTAGGGACTGCCGTTCGGGAAGTCTGGGACAGGCTGGACACTCAGCTTGGGAATCTCAGGGCAGGCAAAAGGCTGAGCAAGGGGCCTGGCTTTTTTCTCCCTCCAGGGTCCTACTTCTCTCTCTCCTCAGCCGTCCTCTTTCGAGGGATGCTAAAGTAGATGCCCACGGCCGCCAGTGAGCCTTCTCCAGTTCCGCTCCATGGAACTCTGCGTCTCCGAGATGCCCTTAAAAAACGCAGCGCTGGAAGCCCTCAGAATAGGTCCATGCATCGATGCCTCCGCCTCTGGTGGCTGCAGTTAGGGATCTTAATCTGTGTCTGTGTGATCCAGCACTTTCCGATCTTTCTGATCAAAGAACTCTTTAGTGACCGTGAATCACCATGTCTTAGCAACATATTCCAAGAAATGTTTATCTGATGCTCGGTGACAGCGAGTGTTACCTGAGTTTTCAGGTGATACAGCCCTGAGCTTCCTTCTGCTGCGGTTTCCCTCGCTCGCTGAATGTGAGGAGGAGAAGAGGCCCGATGCACGCTGCACCCTCAGCTATTCCCTGTGGGCTTTCCTAGCAAGCGGTTTGGTGGGAATAGATTTAAATAGTTCCTCATTTAAAGTAAGCGTATTAGCCACAGCTTGTGACCATCTAAACTCTCAGTTCTTCATTTGCCTGCAAGAATTGGAAGTTGGCTTTTACCAAGTTACTCTCAGCAAAACTTGGCTTCCTTGGACAGCCGGGGTGGCTCAGTGGTTGAGCACTGCCTACAGCAGGGGACGTGATCCTGGAGAGCTGGATCGAGTCCCATGTCGGGCTCCCTGCATGGAGCCTGCTTCTCCCTCTGCCTGTGTCTCTGCCTCCCTCTCTCTGCATCTCTTGTAAGTAAATAAAATCTTAAAAAAAAAAAACAAAAAACAACTTGGCTTCCTTTAAAGCAGTAGCCTCCCTTATGAAGCCTCTTTTCATTATTCTGTAATCTTTGGAAAGAGCCCAAACACCTCTCCTCCCCCAGGAGAGCTGGTCCAGGAAAACTATTATTCGTGGCCTGAAGATATTTCAAACAGGATCATCACAGCTATAAGTGCATAGTCAGGATGCTGCCTGGAAGCCACCAAACTACCAAGCGTTTGCGACCACGAGGGACAGATCCAAGGGCTCTCACTCTAAAACTTTGCTCCTCATACTGAGCAATCTGAATTAAGTGCTGAGAACAGCTGTTAGAAATGCAGCATCTAGGGTCCCCTGCTGGACCCCAGAAGCAGAATCTGCATTTGAACGGATCCCCAAGTGATTTATATCACTTGTATATCAAAGAAATATGGGGACTCATCCATTTAGCCCTCACTTGCCCATTCATTTGGTAATTTTTGAGCCCCCCCCACACACACAGCAGGCTCTCTTGTAGGTAGTGCAGTGGTTTTTAAAAAAAAAAAAGAAAGAAAGAAAGCAGAAAAGTTCCCAGTTCTCATGCAGTTTACATTCTAAGGGGGAGAGAGATAGAGGCAAGTTTAAAATGAAAGATTTCAGGAAGCAGTAAATGCTTGAAGAAATAAACATCATGGCTTAGAAGCGGAGCGGGAGCCGGGGTGAGATGCAGCATCAGGAAGGGCCTGTCTGAATGGAGACGTGCACTGGATGGGGTGGGGTGTCTCATGAGGGTCTGGGCACAGCTAGAGCAAAGGTCACCAGGAGAGCAGGAGCTCGGGACGGAAAGAAGACAGGCCAGTGTGGCTAAAGCTTAGGAAATTAGGAAACGCAGAGGTCAGAGGGGCAGGTCCAGGGAGCACAGTTTGAGAACCACCGATGTGCAGCCTTGTGGGGTCTTGTAAGGAACTCAGTTATATTCTAAGTACGATGGAATGTCCCTGGCGGAGTCTCAGCTAGGGAAGGATGAAATCTCACTGTCGGGATCCCTGGGTGGCTCAGCGGTTTGGCACCTGCCTTTGGTGCAGGGCGTGATCCTGGAGTCCCGGAATCGAGTCCCATGTCAGGCTCCTGGCATGGAGCCTGCTTCTCCCTCTGCCTGTGTCTTGGCCTCTCTCTCTCTATGTCTACCATGAATAAATAAATAAAATCTTAAAAAAAAAAAAAAGAAATCTCACCGTCATTGTCCCCTGTCACCACCAGGAGAGGAGCAGCCCTTGCCTGTTGTCCATTACCATCTGCACTTGCATCCTTTTACTGCTTTGCTCACCACTGGACTTAGGGTTTGTATTTTTATTTTTAGTTTTTAGTTTTTAGTTTTTATTTAAATTCCAGTCAGTTAACATACAGTGTAATATTGGTTTCAGGTATACATTTTTAAAATATTTTATTTATTAATTTATTTGAGAGAGAGAGAGAGAGCACAAGCCAGGGAGAGGGAGAAGCAGGCTCCCCACGGAGCAGGGAGCCAGAAGCAGGGCTCGATCCCAGGACCCTGAGATCATGACCCGAGCTGAAGGTAGCTGCTTAACTGACGGAGCCACTCAGGGACCCCTCAGGTCTACAACATTAGCATAACCTGATTTCTTTCTTTTTTTTAAATTTTATTTATTTATTCATAGACACACACACACACACACACACACACACAGAGAGAGAGAGAGAGAGAGAGAGAGAGAGAGAGAGAGAGGCAGAGACACAGGCAGAGCAAGAAGCAGGCTCCATGCAGGGAGCCCGACGTGGTACTCGATCATGGGTCTCCATGATCACGCCCTGGGCTGAAGGTGGCGCTAAACCGCTGAGCCACCCAGGCTGCCCTATCATCACCTGATTTGACCCACTTTCTCCCCCTTCCCCTCCATGTCCTCCCCAACATTTCCGCTGTGTCTTCTGGAACCTCCCTCACCCCCTCTTTCCGTGATCTGTACAATTCTTTCACATCCTCAGCCCATGGCTGCCTTCCCTGCCATCCTTGCCTTGAGTAGAGCCAGGCCACTCCCAAGGACACTGGATTCCCACAGTCCTTTCTGGCAGAGGATGTTTGATCTTGGAGGGCACAACCTTCCAGGCCAGGAGGCGGATTTGGTGGCTGCTGGTTCTCCCATGTTGTTTCCAGACCATATTCCCTCTTACAAAGCCCAGTGTTTTAGCAGGTCCCCCTGCCTGGTGCTGCCACTGGGTCATGTGTCCTCATCCACTGAGGGCTACAGGCCCTGCTTCTCACCTTCCTCTCCACACAGCTCCCTTTTGTCAACCTCAGGGAGGCTAAGCACACTGATGCCCATTCCAGCACCCCGGCTGCTCGTTTAAGCACACTGATGCCCATTCCAGCACCACGGCTGCTCGGTTTCCTTGACCTTTTCATCTCTAACGGCCTTTCTTCCTCCATCCCACCTCAAGGGTAGAGCCTGAACCTTGTCACAGCCGGAAGCTTTCAATCCTCTGCAAGCCCCATGCCCATGGTCTTCCCCAGCTCCCTCTCTTTCAAATGTCCCCTGCAACAATCCTTCAGCTATCTTGAGATCTCCTTTCTACTGGCTCCAACACTTTGTACCGCCCATCGGCCACCTCTTGTGTTCAATCTTCTTTCCCAGCGTAAGGTCTATCATCGTAAACACTCCCATCTAAAACTCTCATCTGCACCATCGCCTCGACTTCTAATATAGAACCTTACAAAGCACCAAATGGATCCAACCAACTATTGCTCCATACTTGCGCTCAAGTAATTTAGTGTTGCCATGGAAAACCATGTCTGCCCTGGAAGCAGACTCTTTTCACTCTAAGTTCGTGATCACAGACCTCAAAGGAGTACTCCAAGCTGCTAGGCAGTATTATTGTGTTTTTCTGGTAAGCCAGCATTCATATTTTGTATGGCAGCTTTTTCATACCTTTTTTTATCTTCAAAACTCCTACATCCCTTCCTGTTTCTTACTCTCAGCTGATGAACCCTACCCATATTTCATTGAGAAAAGAGAAGCTGTCACATGTGAACGCCCTCATTTCCTCATTTTCCCTGAAATTGACACAAGTACACTTGTTGACCTCTTCTCCTCCCCTCTAGTCGGGTATGTCTGTTCCCGTTGAAGGGCCACCAGTCCACCGGTGCTCAGATTGGCCTCCCCTCATTCATGCGGTCACCCTCAGCAGTGCCTCCCCCTCTATTGGATCATTTCCACTGGTGTACACACATGCTTTAGCATCTCCATCTGTTTCTTCTGTGATTTATATCTGTACTTCTAAATAATATAGCTATTTTTAGCATCTTCAATTTTAGACACTTTCGATTGCTTTCCTGCACCCCCCCTGTACACATTTCCCCCTCCTTCCATGCTCCCAATGTAGTTATGTCACCATTTTTAGCTAAGTCAATGTTCAGTATTTGCATTACTGTCATTTAAGTACTCACAGCTGAATCATTAGAAGATGTTATTCTTATATGGGTCGACTTTGTTTTTCTTGGGGTTACTAATCACCTCATTTTTTTATTCCTTAGATTTTAAAGTATCTGTTACCAAGTTTTTGTACCAACTTTCCAATCAAGTTATAAAACCCCTCTCATGAATCATAGGTAACCAATCAAGATGGCTTCTTCACTCTTGAGTCTGGCGCCTTGGTTGTTGGGGCTAAAGTATGGGAATCTCAACACATGGGCTTACGTGTGGTCTCTCCAGTATGGTGGTCATAGATAGCTGGAGTTCTCACATCATAGCTCAACACTTCAAGAGTGAGTGTTCTGGCAAATAGGGGGGAAGCTGTATGGCCTTTCAGAACCTTGGTTGGGAAGTCCCATTGTTTCGCCATATTGTATCGGTTGATGTAGTCAAAGGTTCACCCAGAGTCAAAAGAAAGGGGCATAAACCTCATCTCTCAATGGGAAGAATGGAAAAGAATGGCTATGCTTTAAAACTGCCACAGAGACATATACACTTGTACTCGTATTTGAATAGAATGTGTCTTTGGAGGGAATCATAGGGAATTGCTAAGGGGAGAAACTGGTTGACTAGGGAAGGAAGTGGGAAAGAAACTAACTTTGTCCTATAAAATCTTTTGAATTTTGTGTCATGTGCTTGAACAACCTTTTCTTTTTTTTCTTTTTAAGTTTTTTTTTTAAATTTTTATTTATTTATGATAGTCACACACACACACACAGAGTGGCAGAGACATAGTCAGAGGGAGAAGCAGGCTCCATGTACCGGGAGCCCGGCGTGGGATTCGATCCCGGGTCTCCAGGATCGCGCCCTGGGCCAAAGGCAGGCGCTAAACCACTGCGCCACCCAGGGATCCCTGAACAACCTTTTCAAAAAATTAAATACTGTTCCCCCTGTCACAGCTTTGCCTAGAGCCGCACCTCCTTCAAAGGTCTGTTTCTAGGACATTCTAGACCAGTGCTGTTCGATAGAACTTTCTGTGATGGAAATAGTCTATGTCTGCGCTGTTCAATATGGTAGCCACTAACCACACGTGACTATTGAAGTTAAAATCAAACTAAATTAAAATTTAATTCCTTACTTATATTAGCCACATTTTAAGTCCTAACTGCATGTAGCTAGTGGCTACATACTGGATAATACAGCTGAAGAAAGTGGGAGGAGCTTACACAAGTGGGAGGGGGATAGGGACCGTGAGATTCCTTGGGTCGGTGGTCTCCAAACACTTTCACAAGCGTACCTCCTAAAACAATTTTAAGAAAATTCATAACCCTGCTGCAAAAATGAAAGTTGACATCTAAGCGCTTTACCCTTAGTTTAAAAGTTTATTTTCATTTGGAGTCACAAAAGATTCAACATTTTATAAGATGAGAGCTAACTATAATTAGGATAAATATTTCATGAGATGGTTTGATAAGATAGGTTTAATTACTGAATAATGCAGACTGAATCTGAGAGAAATTGCTTAAAAAATTTAGCACCACTAATCTATCTGCTTTAGTTGTTCTAAATTTAGAGTACCTCCATGTGGGCCATGCTTCACCCTTAACGGAAATACACGCCAGACAGGGAAAGGCAGGAAGCCCTAAGAGGCGAAGATGCCTTGATGAATCATTAAAGAGGCTCTCCAGAAAGCCATGTATCAATCTTCCCTTTCTTTGGCTCAAGGAGATCTTTATACCCCAGAGCAAAGCTCCTTGGTGAGATGATCATGGGTGAGGGGACGTGGGAACTTCTTTGAGGCAGATTTAGAAATCTGTACTTGGAAGTTGAGACTCTGGCAATGAAACCTCTTCAGACCACTCATGGGCCTCTAGTCCCTTGAACGTAGCCCCCCGGGTGTGCCTGAGCCCTGGTGTGGAGGCCGCCACCTAGGAGGATGGAAGCTGGGCTCGGCACCCACTTGCCTGCTGCTGCTGTGAGTTTCCACGGAAACCTTCCAAGGAGTAGAGGCGAGGACAGGTCCCCGGTGCCCCCGGAGCTGACACGGGGTGGCCCTGCCGACCTCGCTCCACAGCCCCCAGCCCGCTCTCCAAGGCTCGTCTGCCACTAAGGTGGGCCGATGGCCTGGGTCACTTTCACAGGAGCTCCTTGTCTGGAATCGTGAGCCCGTGGCACGTGGAGAGGGCCAGACACGGAGCTTCCCAGACTTGGCAAGATGCGCAAGGCCAGACTGTTCCCTTTCATGGTTCAGTTCTGCTCGCACAGCCCCCTCCTCACTGCCGCCCCCCCCCCTCTGCCCCTAATTACGTCACACGGGACACAGACTGCAGAGGACTCCGGAGAGCCACGGTCCCTGGAGAGGGGGTGCAGAGCAGGGCGGTGACCCGGGCAACCAAGTGGCCACTGGCCGCCCGAGGCCTGGGAGAGCATCTCGCACGCGGCCGCTGGTGTGACCCGGGGGTCGCTCAGGACATGAAAGCCACTAGTCCCAGCTGAGCTGCCGTCAAGAGGCCCAGGGCGGAGGCTGAACGCAGCTCACCAGCGGGTCGGCGCTGGGGCCACCAGCAGGGAAACTGCGATTTCCTTCAGGCCGAGGACTGGGACCTCGGTTTCTTTAGCCAGACGGTAGCTGGCTGGTACCTGGGAGTCAGCTGGGTAAGCGTCTGCCTTCAGCATGATCTCGGGGTCCTGGGGTGGAGCCCCCATGACAGGGCCCCCTGCTCAGCAGGGAGTCTGACCCCGTCTCCTGCTGCCCCTCTCCCTGGCTGGTGCACGTGTGCTCTCTCTCTCCTCCTCCCTCTCTCCCCCCTCATCTTTCTCTCTCTCTCTCCTCCCCCCTCCCCCTCCCCCCTTGTCTCTCTCTCTCTCTCTCTGTCTCTGTGTCTCACTCTCCCCCCCCTCTGTCTCTCTCTCCCCTCTCTCTCTGTCTCTCCCCCTCTCCCCCTATCTCCCCCTCCTCCCTCTCTCCCCCTCTCCTCCCCTCTTCCTGTCTCTCCCTCTCTCCCCTTCCCTCTCTCTCCCCCTTCCCACCCCCAGTCTCTCCCCCCTGCCCCTCCCCCCTCTCCCTCTCTCTCCCCCCTCACCCTCTCTCCTCCCCTCAAATAAATAAATAAATAAATATTTTAAAAAAGAATCACACTGTATAAGACCCCCCTCCTCTAGGGCCAGGGTGCAGCAGATGCGCGGGGGGGCCCCTGTGCTGGGTCCTGGTCGGCTGCCTCTGGGGCCCGCGGGTACCCGGGAGGGCTCGGCGGAGGCCCCGAGGTGGCAGTGTGGGGCAGGAGGGGCCCGGGTGGCCGCGGGGTCTTCCAAGGGGGAGACGTAAGGCAGCAGCACACTTCCCCTGCTCTTCTGCTCTGGGGCAACAGGCAGGGCGCCGGGCCCGCAGATGTTATCGCGGGGAGCACCTGGCTGGCTGCAGGTGTCATTTCTGGGAAGGCCCACTGGTCCCTCGGCTGTGCCCACACTGTCCCCGTGCCTGCCCCCTGCGCCTCTCCTTCCTCCAGGCCTGGCGCCCAGCAAGGGTGTCCTGAGCCGACCCTCCCGTCACTGAGCCGGCACCCCCCGGTCCCTGAGCCCCAGCAGCCCTCCCAGGCGCCCGGTTCTGCCCGGAGCCACAGCTGCACGGCTGCACACAGGCCTTAGCTCCCTCACCAGGCAGGCTTTCCCCTTCTCAGGGCTCCCAGCTTTGGCTCATCAACCCTGGAGCCCCCTGGCCATGCCAGCCGCGCGTGGCGGTGTCCTGCATGGGAAGGTTCGGCCTCGGGGACCACAGCCTGTGTCCCAGCCCAGCCGGAGCTTGAGCGGCTCTTTGGCCACCGAGGGCTCCTCCGGCCTTGGGCCTCCCTGTCCCCTCCTGGAACCAACAGGCCATCTGGGTGCGGCCCAGAGGTGGCCGTGGGCTGGAGTGCGAGAACGCGTAGAGGAATCCTTCCTGGCCCCCACCTGGCTTCTGGTGGCTGCCACCCATCTGTTCAGCTGCCTGGCTCCCATCTCTGCCTTTGTTGCCACATAGTGCTTTCTGTGTTTCTGCGTCTTTAGGTTGCCTTCTTAGCAGGACACCAGGTACGCTGTATCGGCCCCTTGTAAAGCCCGTCCTACTTCAGTACAACGTCATCTTAACCAGTCACACCTGCAATGACTCTACTCCCTTTAAAAGAATTTGCTTATTTATTTATTTAGGAGAGAGAGAGAGAGGGTGAGAGAGAACATAAGCAGAGGGAGGGGCAGAAGGAGAAGCAGACTCCCTACTGAGCAGGGAGCCTGAATCGGGGCTCGACCCCAGGACCCCAAGATCATGATCTGAGCTGAAGGCAGATGCTTAACCTACTGAGCCACCCACGTGCCTCTGCAATGACTCTACTTCTAAATAACATTTTGAGCTACTGGGAATTAGGACTTCAATACATCTTTCTTAAGGGGACACAGTTCAACCATGACAGCAATGGATTGAGAAGTAGGTCCAAAGATAGATGTGCCCTCAGAGCTGGGAATCCGACAGGAGAGAGAGGTGGGTGTGGCCACGGAACAGCCTTGCAAGTGGAAATATTTTCAGAAAGCGGTCACGAACACCAGGGCATGGGTCAGGAAGAAAATAAGTAAAAAAAACAAACAAAAAAAAAAAAAGGAAGAAAATAAATCTTGCAGAGCAGAGTGAAGAGGAGAGAAAGTAAAGCAAGAATAAGGAGAGAGGAGGTTGAGGGGAGGAAGGGGCATCTGAGCCCCAAAAGACACGCAGGCCATGGGAGGCCTAGGAAGAGAGGGCAGAAGGAACATTCTGAAGGACAGGAAACCACAGACGCAGTGTAAGAAATCTCATCTTTGCAAGCGATCATTCTGGAGTTCATTAAGCAATTTCCTGCACGAAGCTAGAAGGGCGGTGGGTACTCTGTCCAGTGAGCTGCTAATTTCTCTCTCTCTCTCTCTCTTTTTTAAAAGGTTTATTCATGAGAGACACACACAGAAAGAGAGAGGCCGAGACACAGGCAGAGGGAGAAGCAGGCTCCATGCGGGGAGCCCGACGCGGGACTCGATCCTGGCCCCGGCTGCCATTATCTCGCTTCATCTTGGTTTAAAAGGTGGAGGACAAATAAAAATAAAAAATAAAATAAATAAAAATAAATAAAGCGTGGAGGACACACAGGAGAGGCCCAGGGTCATGGCACCCTGAGCTGGGGGCCCAAGACCAGATGGATGGGCACCCCAGCTAGGGGCTGACAAGTGCCCAGGAGAGCAGAGCTGCTTCGGGTGGGAGCTGAGCCCAGGGCCTGGCTAGATACCACTCGCCCTGGCCCCACGTCCTCCCAGTTCTCTCTGCACAGGAAGACAGCCCACCCCGCAGCCACCTGGACTCCCCAGTACCACCCTGTCCATCTCAGCCCTGAGAGCACGTGGCCGTAGTTCCAGCTGAGAATGAATGAGCTGGGGTAACAGGAGCATATCCTCCACATATCACCTCCTTTGAGGCGCAGGCTGTATGAAGCGCAGATCTTTATGGAACACTGGTCTATTCTTCAGGTCACCCCTCAGATTTAGAAAGGAGGTGGTGTTTCCCCCACAGCTCCCAGCTACTCCACATCCTGGGCCAACACACCAGACCTCCAGGTCCTCATGGTGGGTTCTGAACCTCTTGTGTCCCCCCGCAGCGTCTCTCCAAACGCCCCTATCTTGTGTACTATTTTGTTTCCGAATGGTTGGCAGATATTTAATTTGATAAGGCAATCAGAACAATGTAGTAGAAGGCCTAACATGTTAGTGGATTATTATTATCAACTGACCCTCTCAGAGGTCTTGCTTGCCCAGAGCCGGAAGTGGCTCTAGGCACTCAAGTAGAAGTCGCTTACTGCAGGGGGGAGGTGGTGCATGGGCAGAAGGCATGGCCTGGCTGCTGTGGGAAGCGTGGCTAAGCAGAGGTGACTCTTGGAAATGTCTTCTTGGCCATCCCCCCGGTGGCCCTGGATGTGTGGTACTGCTCCCTTGGACCGGACTTGGCTGCACTCCCAGTGGATAATCCCTGCCTGGCCTGGGCCTTCCGTCCTGGGCTGCAGCATGTGGTTGGAGCACAAGGTCCTATGTCTCTCCAACTTTCTGAAGGTGGGGAAAGACCATCCGTGAATTCAGTTTTTGTAGTAAAAAGTGGAAAGGAGAACCCTTTTTCTTATTTTAGGATTTTCCCAAATTAGGAAGAGTGTTCCATGTAGGCAGCTCAAAAGAACAACCGTCCACTAAAATAATATGGTGAATATTCAGAAGAGCCTCCCGAGAGAACACCCGAACCCAGAAGAGGGTCCCTCCTGGAGATTTCAGGCACTGCAACGTGGATGGGGAGACTTGCCTGAGTCCTGGACGAGCCCCGGAGTCAGGCAAAGTTCGCTTCCTCCTATGACAGATCCAAGTGCTGGTGACGCGCTGGCCCTGGTACATGCCTCGCACATAGCTGATGCTCAACCAATATTTCTTCAATGAATGAATGAACTGTGGGTCTCCCAGTACGTAATCGCCTGCCTCACATGCATTATGAAGTGAAGCAGGATGGAGTCATCCATCAATTAAAGAAAACCTGAGGACCGTGGGGCAGGTCCCGTCCTTGCCCCCACACCTCACTCTCCTTATCTTCTAAGTTCAGAAGGTTGGCTGATCTCTAGGAATTTACCTTTGAATGAACTACAAAAAGAATTTTCATCACCTGTAAGACAATTACAAATTTAAACACTGACTCGCTAATTTGATGAGGTTAAGGAATGACTGTTCATTATTTTTCAAGGAGAAAAATGAGGATATGGTTTGGTTTTTAAACGTGCCCCCCTAAAAAAAATAAAAATAATAATAAACGTAATCCTCAGCATGGATGGACCGAGAGGAATTAGGCTAAGTGAAATAAGCTGACGGAGGAAGACAAATCCCGTATGATTTCACATACATGTGGATTCAAAAAAACAAAACAAACGAACAAACAGTAACAATGACAAGGCACGGAAACAGACTCATAAATACAGAAAAGAGACTGGTGGTTGCCCGAGGGAGGGCGCGGGGGAGATGGGTGAAGGTACAAAGTTCCTGTCACAAAATAAAGAAACCACAGGGGAAAAAAGTACAACACAGGGAATATAGTCAGTAATATTACAATGCACGTATTGTGAGCATTTTGCAATGTGTGTGCAATTGTTGCATGACTTGTATACACCTGATGCTAATTTAATATTACATTCCAACTATATTGCAACTAAAACTAAAAACAAAACAGAATGAAAGTATTCTTGTCTTTTAAAGATACGCGCTGGAATAATAGGGGATGAAATGTCACAGTGTCCAAGGTTTGCTTCCTAATGAATTGGAGCAGGAAAGCAGGTTGGAAAACAGATGAGAAAGGCCCCGAGTGGATCCGTGGCGACTTAGCAATGTGTACACGGGCATCGGCTGCACTGTTTGGTCTACTTTTTATGTTGGAAAATATGCACGCTAAAAGGATTTTTTAGACCCTAGAAGCTGCTGTCCCAACATCTCTTGCTCCCTGGCTCTTTCCTAAAAGAACCTTCGGTGCCATCCGGGTGTCTGCTTCCACAGCGCCCCTGGGACTCAGGGCCAGGTGACCCCTTCCCCACCTCCCACCCTCATTAGTCTCTGCAGATCAGGGCAAGCCTGAAATGACCTGTCAACCCTCTCACTGGGGAGTGCTTCGAGGGGGACGAGGGATGAAGAAGAGCTTTGCGGGGATGCTCCACTGGGTCCTCCTGACTCCGAGAGGGCCGCCGGAAGCACTTTCCTCCTGCTGGAAGGCAGCAGGTGGCCCTAAATGCCCAGCAGCCACGCTGCATCTAGAGGAAACCAGGGCCAGGAAGAAGCCAACATGCTGAACAGCAGAGCAGAGAGATGACAAAGACCCAAGTCCCTGAGAAGCGTCCTGACCTGCTGGATCAAACAAGTCTGAAGTCCACCCTCTCTCTGGACTCCTCGTTACATGATACCATAAATGTTCTAATTCTTTTTTTGATTATTTACAACCAAGAGCATTCACAACCAAGAGAATCTTAGCAGATTCAGGCTCAGGGAATCCTCCTCTTGACAGTGGTGGAGTGGGGACTGAGCTAAAGGGAGGGATCCCTGCACCCCACAGTCACCACCATCGTCTGGGGTGCAAGCAAGCAGTCAGTGAAGGAGACCAAAGGAGGGCAGTGGTAGGAGGGGTCTTTCGGGAGGGGACACACTGTCCTACTCTTACCATTTTCAGTCCAGATAGACGGTTCTCCCTAATGTCAGGCCTTCCTACTCTGAGTGACGGCGCCCTAAAGCTACAGACACAAATTCAAGGGTCACCTTTGGGAAAGTTGTGCCCGGCTCCTGCTACTGTGGATTGCCTCCGAAATACGATGGCGCCCATCCCTTGGCGGAACGTTCATCCCAGAAATTATGCAAACCCGCTGTCATCGTCCTGGGAGGCATGAGCAGGTGGCCCGGGAGGGTGCGCGGCCTGCGGGGGTGCTCCTTCCCCACACATTACCCTTGGAATTCCAGGCCTTCTCTTGGCCCAAGTGGCTTCTCTTCCTTCTCAAGTTGATTGAAAGCCAGTGGATGGGGCCCTTGAGGGGAGCCTGGGATCGTCCATAAAGCAGAGAGGGGCTCCCCAGTTCCCTTCACTCTGTCTCCCAGCGGTTCCTCCTGCCCTGTCTGCTGTCTCTGCCTCAGCCCCCCCGACCCCCCAAATTACCTCCACCCACCGCAGCGGGGCCCAGCGCCTCCCCGTGGATTCCCGCCTCCACCAAACCCCATTCTTCCCACAACCGCCAGAGCCACCCTTCCAAGTGCAAGTCTTTTCCTTTCCTAGAACCTGTCAGCCACATTCCCTTGCCCACGGGGTCGGGGTCGGACCTTGGGGTCAGGCCTTGGCATCCCCGTAGTCACCCCTCTGCTCCCTCCCCTCCCTCTCCTCTCACCTCAGGGCTCTCCACGCAGGCGGTTCCTCAGGCTTGGAACCACTGTCTATACCCCATCCTCCTCTCTCATTTGCACAGAAGCAGCTCCTTTAGGTCTTATCTTAATGTCACCTTCTTGGGAAGAATGTTCCTTACCCTGTCTCTTGTCCCCAGTGAGTGGCATCGCCTTTACTTGCATCCACGGTATCTCGCCCTTCTCTCTCACAAGTCAGTGTAATTGGAAATTTTGCACAACACCTCTCTTCCCTGTTGGATTTTAAGCTGAAAGAGGGTAGAGATTTTGTCCACTTTGCCCCACACTCCATCCCAAGGCCCTACCACAGTGTCTAGCACATAATCAATGATTAGTAAATAAAAATCGGTTGGCTGCCTATCAGGTGTGGCCGCAGCTGAGGCCTCCCAAAAGTATGGTCCCAGGGACCCCTGCAGACCCTCTTGGACCTCTGGCATCCATGGAGCTCCACACCTAGCAGGCTCTGGCTCTAGAGGAAAGAGTGCAGAAAGGGACAAATGTGGACAGATCCGAGTCCACCTGGGAACCTGAAAGCCATGTTGTTGCCTTACAGGGAAACTGGCTTATAGAATTCAGGACATTCCCCTCCCAAGCACACTTGTTCCTCACTGTTTGCTCTACAATGTTTTGTGTGACTCCGAGATGCAGACTAAAGACTAGAAACAGAAAGCAAAGGCTGAGAAGAAGAAAAGTCAGAGCCATTTCTTGTTCATGGGCCGCACGCACCAGGGGGTAGAGCGTCCTTGTCCTCCTCCTGCCTCAGCAATAAGGAGAAGCCTGCAACGCCTCCACATCGGTGGTGCTCCCTCTTGGACTGCAGGCAGAGGGCTGGTGGGAGAAGCCACAGGTATGACGTCCAGGGGATGGGGACCCCTGGAAGCACCATGGCTGCGAATTGCTGGTTCCTTTCCCTGGGACATTCGAGCAGCTCAACTTCCTGAAAAGTGTCCCTCTAGGAAAATCATGGAGTCATTCTATCCTGTAGTCAGGTGTGGAATGGGTGAGACTGTTCCTGCCAGGAAACGGGTTTAGTCGAAGGTCAAGAGAGTCCAGTGGCAGTTTCCTGGACCAGTCAGGTGGCGAAGGCATCATGGCCTCCTGTAGGTGGGCCTGGCCTCAGGTACTCTGGGAGCCTGCCCTATTGGAGATGGGGAAGGCCAGAAGATGGGAAGCATGGGGACAGCTTTCAGAAGGCGTGGGGGTGGGGAGAGTCAGCAGGTGTAGGCTTGAATTCAGCCTCTGCAGCGGAGGGCTCTACCCCCTTTGAGGCTCCATGTCCTGTGATAGTGTAGGTCTGGCTGTGAACCCGAAGAGAAATGCTTACGGATGCCCCTGCACGTAGGAGCCTCGAGATCCAGAGGCAGCATGGAGGATTACTACCCAGGGGCTGAGCTCAAGAACCTAACCTTCAGTCCCTCCTCACTGTGCCTCCTTCACACTGGTTTTCCCAACACATGAACTGTCAGTTCTCAATGAGGAGTTTTCAAGGCCTCCCGGGGGTCCACACCAGAACTTCTCAAACGTTTCCACGAATTTGTCCCCAATAAGAATGAATGAATGCCTCAGAGCAGCACAGCTGAAATTCCTTTAGGTTCCTTGTTTTATCTTAAAAATTCATGTGAATTAGGGGTGCCTAGCTGGCCGTCAGTGGAGCATGAGACTCTTGATCTCGGGGTTGTGAGTTCAAGCCCTATGTTGGGTGTAGGGATTACTTAAAAATAAAATCTTTTTAAAAAAGTCATGTGAATTTATGTATCTTAATCTGTAATACAGTCATGTGTGTCTAACATAAATATATTATTTTAACTACTCAAATAAAATGTACAGTTCTAGGAAGTTGCTGGGAGGAGGAGAATGGACAATGAAGAAGAGTTGGGAGGACTTGGCTCCTCACATCTGAACCCTGTTTCATTCTCCCCATAACTTTATGAGGTAGAAACTTTAACAATTTTTATGTATTTGTTTGAGAAATAAAGTGAGTGGAGGGAGGAGCAAGGGGGCGAGACAAGGAAGAGGAAAGAATCTCAAGCAGACTCCATGCTCAGTGTGGAGCCGAACACAGGGTTTGATCCCATAACCCTGAGATCATGATGTAAGCCCAAACCCAAGCACCCCGAGGTAGAGTTTAAAAAAAGAATTAAAACATTACAGCCATTAAAAAGGAGAGTGTGAGCATTCCTCACGGGGTAACTCCCTAAAAGAAATCCTTGTGATCCGTATCTGTGGCATTTTTCTCTCCGCTGGCTTTGCAAGTTGTTGGACATCCTGCCCCCTGGGGTCTGCGAGGTGTGTCTCAACCGTGCGGTCATTCACAGACACTGTCCCTACCCCCTCAATGGAGAGCAGTAGCCTCCTGCCCAGAACCCATTCTGCTAACTCAATGTAAGCTTTGGCCTCAAGTCAGCTCTGTCAGAAACCAAGAGACAGGAGGGAATCTGACTTCTACAGACTCTTGCCTGATCTTCCTTTTAGAAGTAGCTGAACCGGGATCCCTGGGTGGCGCAGTGGTTTAGCGCCTGCCTTTGGCCCAGGGCGCGATCCTGGAGACCCGGGATCGAATCCCACGTCCACGTCGGGCTCCTGGTGCATGGAGCCTGCTTCTCCCTCTGCCTGTGTCTCTGCCTCTCTCTCTCTCTCTGTGTGTGTGACTATCATAAATAAACTAAAAAATAATAATAATAATAATAATAAAATAGAAGTAGCTGAACCTGGCGGGAGCGTTATGTCTGGTGGTTCCGAGCTAGTAGCCAGCTACTCAGGGTCAGTGTGCATAAACGAGGAGGTGCTATGGACTTCAGGTCAGAGCTGGTGGGGAGAGGGCGGAGCTGGAGGCACGCTCTCTGGGGCCCTGCCCTGTAGAGAAGGGGCTGGGGCCGGAAAGAAGCTACAGCAGGTCCATGACCTGCTTGCAATGGGGGCTTCTGAGACCCAGGCCCTGAGGACAAAATAACAGCACAAGGTTGAGGTGAAGGTCTCTCTCCCCATGTCTGCAGTGCATCCAGGGGCTCAAGGAGGAAGGCACTGCTCCCCGAGATCTTGGCCAAAATGGCCAGGATGGCTTCACAGGCAGCGGTCAACAGTGAGGGGCCAGACAGGAGGGCCTGGGAGCAGGGAGTGTTCTTTCACACAGAGACACCTCCATCGACACCCAGCAGGAGCCTCACAGGGGGGTGCCAGGGCACAGGCAATGGCCTGGATGGCTGAATGTCAATGCCTCTGTGGCCTAATAAGTATTCACATCCAGGGAGGGCTTGAGGAAATTCGGGTTACAGAACTCTTTCAAACAGGCGTGGAATCATGGGATCTTTCTTGCCTATATATGTTCCTGAAAACAAAACCAAAAAGGAAACAAACTGGGCCTTATATGTGGAATGAATTTACTCCTTCCAAGTAGCACCTCAGGAGGTTACGCGCACATTCTACGATTCCTATGATGTTTGCAGGAATCGTCTTTGGGAACTGACTTCGGAGCCATCCTACGAGTCACACCTCAGAGTCAGCTGGTCTGATCACTCCACTGATTCTTCAGATTTGTCTTTGAATAATTTTTAATTTTTGCTTGATTCTAAAGATAAAATCATCCACCAAATGATTATGCTTTTTTTTTTTAAACAAGTCTGTTTCTCTGTAGACTGTAAATTTCTTGAACCAATGGAGCGCGTCTAGTTCATCTTTGGCTACAGAGGACCTGGCCAGGCACTTGAGAAATGCTTGATCAATATTTAACTCTGTGCTCGTTCACTCCACTTAATGGGCTTATTTCTGCTACTGTTGTGTCTTGTACACATTGCGGACATCAAAACGTTTGACTTCTCAGGTGGCTTTTTGGTATTAAATAGTTAATATTTATTCCAGAAAAGGAAGGGTTATTCTAAATCTGCACCCACCAAAACCCACAGTAGAAATGCCTTCTGGAACGAGCATCAACAGTTTAGCTTTTTCTGTTGGTTGACGTCACAGAGAACAGTCTGTCAACATTTCCCCCTATGTTGCTTTTCTTTTTGAGGGCATAGAATAAAGATGAAAAATCACAGCTCTGAGAGCACACAGAACAGAGAGCTGGCACTCGAGGGATTGATTATGTATTCACTTATTTATTATATTTTTAAAAAATGGCCCAGCTGCTTCAGCTTACACAAGCTGGGCTGAAATATTTCACTCGATGGTATTCTCATCTGGTGGTTATAATACTGGGTGACTCAATGCAAAGGTTTTTTTTTAACCCTAAAAGGAGAAAATCAGAATTAGGTTGAAAAATAATATTAGTGCTTAAAACTGAGATTTAAATATTCAGGTATTTTCAAGAAATGGCTGCTGCCTTGCTCTGCCAGTGGTATGTGTCGGAACCAGCGCATCTGGGAGAATTTTCCAGTTGCTCACTAAGTGTCCCTCACATGAGCTGCAAGGTCCAGGCCCAGACCTGTCCACTTGTACCTTGTAATGTGATTCCAGGTGATTCTGATGCAGACCTGTGGTTGAGAACATGTGATCTATAGGCATCTGACCACTGCTTCCCTGTTAATTTCTCTCCTGTGGTCATCATTATGACTGATAAGTTATGTTTTAGTCAAATGATGGACTAGCTCAACTCCAACTGTCTCATATAGAAGGAGGAACTCATTGGCTCGTGTAACAGGAAAGCCCAAGGTCAGGTTTGGCGCAAGACATTGCTCGATTCAGCGACCCAAATGGTGTCAAGATCAGGCTTCTCTCTTGGCTCGGCCTTCTCATGTTGGTGCTTTCCTCAGACAAGCTCTTTTGTGAAGGCAAGATGGCTGCCCAGAAAGTTAACCTCTACTTATCAAATGTTAGAATGAGATTCTATGATCTGACTCCCCTTGGTCCACATGGGGTCCCAAGTATCCATCTCTTCTGTACCTGGCAGGATTCATTCGTAGACTACAGAAGCCACTCTAGATACTTAGCAGAGAGGGATTTAATTCCAGTACCGAGTGCTTGCAAAATTGTTGGATGATCTAAAGGAATGAGTTTTCTTCTTTTCTTTTCTTTTCTTTTCTTTTCTTTTCTTTTCTTTTCTTTTCTTTTCTTTTTCTTTTCTTTTCTTTTCTTTCTTTTCTTTTCTTTTCTTTTCTTTCTTTCCTTTCCTTTCCTTTCCTTTCCTTCTTTCTTTCTTTTCTTTTCTTTTCTTTTCTTTTTTCTTTCTCTCTTTACTTACTTATAATGGGAGCACTAGGGTTTATTAAGCTGCTTATGCTTTGGTACAGACTCCGGGACTTGCCCATGGGGCTCTTGATGTATAAAGCCCGGACATTTTGCCAATTCTTGAGCAAAATGACACCAGGAAATTGACAGCTAAGCGGGTGTCGCACCCAAGTTCATCATCTGTCATCTTCTTGTGGCCGTCAGCCACTGCCAGACACCACACCCTCTTCACCGGCAACTTGATCGTGGACTTCACTTCATCTACTCTCACTGCACATCAGCAAGGCCTAGTCAGGCCTGCACCCAGAATCTGTGGGATCTGCTTGATCAGAGATTCTGAGGCCAGCAAGGCATCATACTTCTTGGCCAACTTCTTGACTAACTTTTTATTCTTGTTAAGTTTCTTCAGTGCTTCAATGTCCATGTGGGAAGTAGTCACAGTCCTGGCCTCATCCATCACAGTGCTGCTGACCCCCAGAACACAGATGCAGAACGTGGGGCAGGGAGTAGGCTTACATCTGACCGGTGTCAGAGTCCTTCAAGGGCATCTACAGCTCCACCACCTGAAGGGGTGCTTTTTAGACTGAAGCTTTAAAAATGACTCCCAGAACACAGGAGAACTAACTTGTTGGGGAGAACTCTGACTCTTGAAATTCTCAGGAAAGAAGGGCAATCAGGAGGCCACCGTGGGAATAGTTGAATTCAAGCCCACATGTCATATTTGTGATTTGGGGATCAGGAGGCCCGGAAGCTGGTGACGTTGCCTCCAAACTGCTTCTGAAACCCAACACATAATTGACCAGATGTGGAACTACTGCTTCATAGGAAGGGTCCAGAAGCATGTACACCTATAGAAAATGTGGATGTGTAGGCAAGCTGTCTCTTCTGCACTCCTGCCTTCCAAATCTAGTTTGAATGGAAACTTTTGGATAACAGTTTGCATTCATGTCATTGCCTGTGGAAAAGTCTAGAAAGGTGGTTTTTAGCTATATAACCACAATAATGGGAGCACTAGTGCAGGGTGGTTAGAAAGGATTCTGAGGGCCTGTCCAACACAGCAGGAGGCTGGGAGGGTACAAGTCTCTCCTAGGCAAGGAACCACACCTCCTACTTCTGGGAGTGTCCAGGGTCAAGTATACCTGTAGCCCAAGAAGTAATCATGGGGTCAGGTTGGTTGTCCAGATGCAATTTAGGTTACAGTTTATAATTTAGGTTAAATTTAGGTTAAATTATGCTGTTACTAGAAGGAGGGGTAAAGATGCTGGGTGACAAAACCCAAAGATGTCCCCTGTAAGGTGTATGATGTCCCTGCAAGGGACATGATGCTTTATCATGATCAGTATCGTCACCTACACTGTTTCCATTCCACTGTTTCTTCTCCTTTGCAAGACGGGCCCCCTCATCCTCCCTGCCCCGTAACCGGGGAAGGTGGGGGCAAGGAGGGTGAGAGGGTCCGTCTTACGAAGGAGAAGTTCAGACCCAGAGGTTAAGAGCCTGCCCAAGCTAATCCTACAGCTGGTGAGAGGCAGGGCTTACATTCAGACCCAGTGTCCTGACTCAAATCCCATTCCCTTGGGCTGGGCTAGAGCAGAATGTGGAAGAAAATTCTTCTGAAACAATGGTTCCAACCCCCAGCCCACATGAATACAGCCGTGTGCCAGGGGCCTTGAGGGAAAGTATTCCTCCACTTTCGAGCAGCTCTGGCCGGATTCGAGCACAGGGTCACGGCGGACTCCGGCACCAGAGGAGAGGCGGGGAACCTGCACAAGAGCTTGGATGCTTGGCGCCACCCTTCATTTGGTCTTAATCTGAAGAATGAAACAGGGAGTTTCACGTTTGTTTGTTTAATGCTGGGTGTTCCAAGATGCCACAGTATCATTTAAAATATCTGAATATAGGACATAGATTGGCTCGTGTTTCTCCCAAACAGCAATATTTTTAGCATTAGCCATTCCCACGTAAATGCAAAATCATCTTTGATAACAGATCAAAGCAAATCCCTCCTCCTAGGCTTCCTAGCCGGCTGCAAAATGACTGGGTTTGCATAAACCAGATTAGAGTCATGCAGAGCTGCTAGCAGCATTACAAATGCCTCCTGGCGTCAGCACCCAGGAGAACCCCCCACCGCGTAGCAGCAAGAGTCTCCGCTCCACAGTGCTCAGACATTCAGGCCACCCACCACAGGGACTGAGACCTCAAACTGGACTGCAGTGTCCCAGGGGCCCTGCATGTCAAGGACAGGGACTTGCCTCGAGGCCAGTGGGCCTACAAGGATATAGGGGCTGGAAGGGCAAGCTCCAGGGCTGCTCCCTGAAAGTCCTACCTCGAGGTCAGATCCCATGAGGCCTGTGCAGCTGCCGCACGCAGACAGCTCCACCCCACTGGGCAATGGGGCCAGAGCTGTTTGTGATCAAGGAAGTTCTTCCTTTTCACATGTGAAGTTGGGTCACACTCCCGGAGTCCTCACCATCTGCCTTAGCTCAGGCTGCTCTAACAAATTACCACGGACTGGGCCCTTGAATACTCCTCACGGTTCTGGAGGCTGGAAGTCCAAGGTCACGGTGCTGGCAGTTTCTGGTGAGAGCCCTCTTCCTGTTTGCAGATGGCCTCCTTCTCATGGTCTCACATGCTAGAGAACAGAGAGAAAGAGCAAGCTCTTGTGTCTTTTTAAAAAATAAAAACACTAATCCCATTCACAAGGTCTCTATGGTCATTGCCAACCACCCCTCGAAGGCCCTGCTCCCTCCTACCATCACTCTGGGGGTTGGGATTTCAACATATGGATTTGAGGGGGCCATTCAGTCCATAGCATCATCTTGCTGTAGAGAAGGAGTTTGGGAGGAGCTGCTCACTCCTGGGATCCTGGCCTACAGTGGCGGGTTGGGACAAGTCTTCCTTGTCCCTGTCACTCATACCAGGTCTTGGTGAAGCCTTATTGACATTTCATACAGTGAGCTGGTTAGTTCTTTTTTTTTTTTCTTCTTTTTTTTAATCTCATGGCTTCATTTTAACAAAGTTAAGAAAATACTTCTGTCATGGGCTGAATTATGTCCTCTTCCAAAATACATAAGTTAATGTGCAAAGCCCCAGAGTCATAAATATGACTGTATTTGGAGATTGGGACTCTAAAGTAATCAAGTTAAAATTAGGACATTAGGGTGGGTCCCAATCCAGTATGACTGATGTCCTTCTACGAAACAATTAGGACACAGACAGGTACAGAGGGAGGACCATGTGAGGACACAGGGAGAGGATGGCCATCTGCAAGTCAAGGAGAGAGACCTCAGAAGTGGCCTTGTGACACCCTGATCCTAGATTTCTAGCCTCCAGGACTGTGAGACAGTTTCTGTCGCTTATGGCACCCAGGCTGTGATAGTTTGTTACAGCCTAGTTTGTTACAGCGCACCTTCCCTCCAGACCAACTGGTAGTATCATCTCCTGCCTCGGGTCTCCAGCCCTTTTTCTTGAAAGCACTGCTGATAATCTGTCCTCTGGATGCAGAGATGGCAGTGAGGCCATCAGCAGGTGTGAGCTTGGAGTCCTTTCCTAAGTATGACCATGGAATCACCCACTCAGGGGATCCCTGGGTGGCGCAGCGGTTTGGCGCCTGCCTTTGGCCTGGGGCATGATCCTGGAGACCCGGGACTGAATCCCACGTTGGGTTCCTGGTGCATGGAGCCTGCTTCTCCCTCTGCCTGTGTCTTTGCCTCTCTCTCTCTCTCTCTCTCTCTCTCTGTGACTATCATAAATAAATAAAAAATTAAAAAAAAAAAAGGAATCATCCACTCATGCTCTCTCCCTCTCTGGGCTCTTTCTAGGGCTGTGGAAACAACAAAGGCTTCCCAGGTGCTTCTCGCTGGGGGGCATTTCATGGAGAGGAACTTCCAGGGGGAAAGGGCCCCACATGGATTCGACACGCCTCCTTGGTCCCCACATTTACCTTTCTAGGCAACCAATGCATCAAATACTCACACCTCCATTTCCTCTCAGCATCAGTGGTTTAATCCAGTTGGGCCTTGCCTTCCTGAGTGTGTTTCCAACTACGTTGGCACAACACTGGGACATGTGGGTTGGCTGGATTGGCTGATGTGTCCTAGATAGCATTAGTGCCATCAGTGCGGGCATGATGGACTCACACGGGGAAACTGATCGGACATTATGGATGATGGCAGTGACACACCATCTTGCTTTCAGCCCTCTGTGGTACGGCTTGTGTTCGTGCTATAGTATACGTGATAAGCACTGTGAACTCTTAGGAGAATAAGGGTTAACTGTACCACGAATGGTTGCACAGGGCAGGATGCCTCTCCCTGCGGAAGTCTCCTGGGGCCTGGTGTTTTAGCCATCCAGTCATGCCCTCTGCGTTCCAGACAACTGTACTTACAGCTCCCATCTCCTTAGCGATCGCCACTCCGTGGGCGCGCTCTTGCTGGGACTACCTGGGAGCACCCCACTGGACCCAGCACAATTGATATTTCCTATAGGAATAAATTATGCTCATGATTTCGATTCCTTTGTACTTATTAGCCATTTTGGTTTCAAAGTTGTTCTCCTTTTCCATCCTCACTGTAACCATCAACATAGGTAAAGAATCAGACATGTACCCAGTGGGATTGGCAAAGGCTTAGGCCGGGGTGCATAGAAAGTACTGGAGTTCCTACCCATCTGTATTTTTAATCTCATAATTGAGTGTAGGTTTCACCCACATCATTAACCTGTCATACAGTAGAGCGTGTGATGCAGTGCGAGTGTTCACAAGCCAACAAACAACACACAAGGCAGGTGCCTGCGGAAGACGTTCTCACTGAGGGGTTGGATTTCAGGAAGTTTGGAGACTGAGCCAAGACCAAGAATCAGCCGGGCTTGCCCGTCTGGGCCTCATTTCCTTCCTTGTGCAACAGGACGTGAGCAGGACCTGGCCTGGGCGGCTCCCTCCCAGCTCCCAGCCCCTGCACAGCGTCTCCTCAGGGGTGCATCCCCTGGAGCAGGAGAGGCTCCTGCCTCGGACGCTGCGGCCTCCGGCCTCCGGAGTGGTGACATGCACGCGGCGCGGGGCCCTGCTCGTGGCCTGGAGAAGCCCACGTGCGGTTGCCCGGGGCCTGCGGAGGCCGCACAGTGAGCGCCCAATGCGTGTTGGCCGGATAGCGTGTGAGGGTGCTCTGAAGACCGAGTCCCCAGCCTGGCCCGAGGGCACACGTCCCATCCGCCTGCTCGGCCACTGGAGCCGAGGCCTGTGAGGCCCGCAGCGTGTGCCCGCGTCCGCTCCTCTCGGGCGGGAAGGGGCAGGGCCAGAGAGGCTCTGACCTCATGGGAAGACGCAGCGCGAGCTCCTCAATCTTTTACCTGAGGGGCTGCTGATGTAGGGCATCCCCGGGGGGCGTCTGGGCGCCCTGCCCTGCTTCCGGCCCGGTGGCAGCAGGACCCCGTCCCCTCCGTCCTGGCCCCCAGGGCTGTGGCCAGACCAGGGGATGACAGTGCTCCCGGGGGTCTGGAGGAAGTGGGGCTGCTTGTCCTACCCCTCAGTCCACCTGGAGGTTGCTGGAAGGAGAGCAGCGGCAGCCGCAGAAACCTGGCCTGTAGTGACATCCAGAGGTCATGGAGAGAGCAGCGTGGGCAGGGGACCACGGGAGGCCGGGACAGCTTAATGTTAACCGGGCTGCGTCCACAGCGGCATTTTCTGCTTGACAACACACGAGCCTTGGCCCAACCTTCCGGACGTTCTGAACCTTCTGGGCACGTTCCCAGGGTGCAGGCAGACGGAGCTCGGGCTGCTGAAGGGAAGGCCCCAAGGGGAAAGGGATCTGATCCAGAGCCACAGACACAGGAGCCACCCACACCCCAACCAGGGTCCACAGGGCTTCCCGCAGCTTCCAGAGGCCAAAGCGCATCGGAATCACCTGGGCTGGGCGGCTGGTTGCAGCCCCGGGTGTGGCAGCCCCACCTCAAGGGTTGTGACCTGGAGACCTGGGTGGGGGGAGGCTCTAGGAAATTGGCACGCGAGCTCCTCAGGTGATGCTGATGGACGGTCTGTGGGCCGCACTTTGGGGGAAGCTTTCCCAGCGCCCAGAATCACAGCGATGAGCGTCTGGACGGCGAAGCCTGAGAACGAAATAATTTCAGAGACGGGGTCACTTTGGGGGAAGGCAGGTCTTTCCCCACCCAATTGTTCTAGAACTTTGGGTGGGGGGGATGTGGTTAAGGAAACAGCGTGCCAGGAACGAATGAAGGCGGAGATCGCAGTTTAGCGAGGGAGGCAGAGGATGCAAGGACTGGCCTTCCGGATCCTTCCAAGTGTGCCGCCTTCCTTTCCCCGCCTCTGTACCTTGGCTCGCTGTTGGGGGCCGCGGGGCAGGGACCAGGGAACTGACTCTTTACAGAGGCCCGGCTGGCCAGCCTCCGGGAGGCCCCAGCGAGGCCTCGCTCCCGCCTCCCCTGACCCGCCGGGCCCTCCAGCACCTTCTCATCGTCCCACCCACCCCAGGCTGCATGGCCCCCCACCTACCATCTTCTTCCCCAGGAGAAGCCTCAGGGAACACGCTTGGGGCTAGGACCTGGCCCCCTTGGCTCCGTCTCTACTGGCTGCACCGTCAATGAGATGATGCCAAATGCTTTCGTAAAGCTCCACCTCGGCGGCCCAGGTCCTCAGACTCACTCCTCCCCTTTGGCCCAGAGCAGCCCAGCTCTCAGGTCCCTCCTTTGTTTCTGCTTCGTGCAAGACTTCCTTTGAAGACCGGCTTCTCATGGTTTGAAGAAAAAAAATTTTTCAACCACAAATTTAGTGTGTGCCCCATTTTTTGATAAGGAGGCCCAGAGTGTGAACTCTCAGCCTCCTAGTTTCCAGTTTTGATGTGCACACTGGGTATTTTATTAAAGGGGCTCGTCTTTTTTATCCAAGTTCTAAAGCAGAAGTAAAAGAATTGCAGTGAGACAGGTGGTTTTTTGAGAAAGCTGGACTCAAGTGGGTGACATGGGGGCGACCTGACACAAGGGTGAGTGGCGGGAAGCCAGGGGGCAGGTGCGCAGAGGTGGTGCTCCTCAGGGTCTTCTTCAGGACCTTCCTCCGGGCCTCCCTCAGGCCTTCCTCAGGGCCTCCCTCAGGGCCTCCCTCAGGACCTCCCCTCAGGGCCTTCCTCAGGGCCTCCCGCAGGACCTCCCCTCAGGGCTTTCCTCAGGGCCTCCCTCAGGGCCTCCCTCAGGACCTCCCTCAGGGCCTCCCGCAGGACCTCCCCTCAGGGCTTTCCTCAGGGCCTCCCTCAGGGCCTCCTTCAGGATCTTCCTCAGGGCCTCCTCAGGACCTCCCCTCAGGGCCACCTCAGGACCTCCCCCTCAGGGCCTCCCTCAGGACCTCCCTCAGGGCCACCCTCAGGACCTCCCCTCAGGGCTTTCCTCAGGGCCTCCTTCAGGACCTTCCTCAGGGCCTCCCTCAGGATCTTCCTCAGGGCCTCCCTCAGGGCCTCCCTCAGGACCTCCCCTCAGGGCCACCCTCAGGACCTCCCCTCAGGGCCTCCCTCAGGACCTCCCTCAGGGCCACCCTCAGGACCTCCCCCTCAGGGCCTTTCTCAGGGCCTCCCTCAGGGCCTCCCGCAGGACCTCCCCCTCAGGACCTTCCTCAGGGCCTCCCTCAGGACCTCCCTCAGGACCTCCCCTCAGGACCTTCCTCAGGGCCTCCCTCAGGACCTCCCTCAGGACCTCCCCCTCAGGGCCTTCCTCAGGGCCTCCCGCAGGACCTCCCCCTCAGGGCTTTCCTCAGGGCCTCCCTCAGGGCCTCCCTCAGGGCCTTCCTCAGGGCCTCCCGCAGGACCTCCCCCTCAGGGCTTTCCTCAGGGCCTCCCTCAGGGCCTCCTTCAGGATCTTCCTCAGGGCCTCCCTCAGGACCTCCCCCTCAGGGCCACCCTCAGGACCTCCCCTCAGGGCCTCCCTCAGGACCTCCCTCAGGGCCACACTCAGGACCTCCCCCTCAGGGCTTTCCTCAGGGCCTCCCTCAGGGCCTCCTTCAGGACCTTCCTCAGGGCCTCCCTCAGGATCTTCCTCAGGACCTCCCCCTCAGGGCCTCCCTCAGGACCTCCCTCAGGGCCACCCTCAGGACCTCCCCCTCAGGGCCTTCCTCAGGGCCTCCCTCAGGGCCTCTCGCAGGACCTCCCCCTCAGGGCCTCCTCAGGCCTTCCTCACATCCTGTCATGTGTCCCTTGAAACAGGCCAGGTAAGTCTCAGGAACTCTTTTTTTTTTTTTTTTAGATTTTATTTGTGAGAGAGAGTGATGGGGGGCAGGGGGCGAGGGAGCCGCAGGTCCCCACTGAGCAGGGAGGCCTGACCCCAGGCCCCGCATCATGACCCGAGCCCAGGCAGCACTTGAGCAACGAGCCGGCTGGGCGCCCCCAGGAGTCCGCCGGCAGCGGCCCAGTGCCCCAGAACCAGCTGGTTCCTTCTCTTTTGCTCTTGAAGATCCGGAATCCTCCAGACGCAGCCGGGGGCGCGAGCCGCTGTGCCCGCGTCTAAAGTGACCCACGAGGGACGCCCTGCCCTTTGGAGATTTAGGGTAAAATTGGCTCAAAGTCCAGCTGCATGGCCTTCCCGCGGTGTCCTTGCCCGTGTCGTCCCGCGGGCCGGTGACTCGCCCGTCCTGGCTCCTGGGGCGTCGCAGGAGCCTTCCCGCCCGGCGTGGCCGTGGCCCCCTTCCTGAGTCCCGGCGGCCGGAGGGAGATACAGGAACCCCCTCTGCCCTGGCTGGACTCCCCCAGCCCCAGGGCGCCCCTCCGTCCGGGTGTGGACCCCGAGTGCGCCCCAGTGAACTCCTGCGCCCAACCTCCATCCCCGAGGGGCCTCCGGGAAACGCCGGGTCTGGCTGCCCCAGGCCGGCCCGCTGGGGCGGTGGGCACCTTCCGGGTCCCCAGAGTCCGAGGAGTCCAGCGCTCTCAGTGTTTTGCTTTAACGGCCACCGCGGCCTACTGACAGAGCCACGGCCCAGAGGGGAGCGCGGCCTGGCCCCGCGGCCTTGGTGGCTGAGCCCGGGAAGGCGCGGGTCACGGGGCGGCTCGTTTGGCTGTGGCTCCGCGGGTGCCGGCCGGTAGGACTGGACCTCCCGGGCTCTCTGGGGCAGGAAGGCCCCTCGCCTGGTCCCCCCCCCCCCCGCCTTCCCGTGGGGCTGCGGCACCGACCCTGGCTGTCTGCAGTGCCTGGCTCCCTCGCCCCGAAAGCCCACATGGCCCATCTGGCCAGCCTGGGTATGTTGCCTGCCAGGGGCTGCGACTCCCTTTGCGCCTTGGGGGGCCGAGGAGGCCGGATCGAGGGCCACGCCCGCCCAGGACGGGTAGCCCCCATCTCCCCTCCTGCAGGTGGCTGAGGGCGTCACGGGCCGCCTGCCTGCGTCTGCCTCCTGGCCACCGGCCACCGGGCCAGGACTGGCGCGCCCTGGGCTCCGCACCTGGGCAGCCGGGGTGGTCGTGGCACCCGTCCCTCCATCCCTTGGCGTTGCTGCCAGAAATGCAGGAGGTGACGTGAGCACAGGGACCGAGGCGCGCGCGGGCACACAGGGAGCACCACGCGGGGCCCCGGGCTCCTGCTCAGGCCTCACTCTTCCTCCTCTGTGTGCGTCCCTCCTTCCTTCTCCCCCGCCACGACCCAGCAACCTGCTGTCAGCTCGAGGATCGTCCCCGAGGAGTGTCTTTCATCTGTACCTAGAGTTGGGGGCTGCAGCGAGGACGGGGCCTGTCCCCCAGTGGCTCTCTGAGCCTGGTTATTCCCATGATGGCAAGACTGGCGACTGCCACCGGCTCTGCTCACTTCAGGGCACACATGGTCCCATCGTCGGAGGCTGGGAGCGGGGGCCGGCTCCGTCCCGCGGCCGGGGCAGAGGAGGCCCCGGGAGCAGGGCGTGAAGGTGGCAGAGACGCCCGCTGCTTGCCGCCTCTCCCACCCCTCCAGGCCCAGGCTCCCCGCACTACACGTGTTGAAAGAATAATCTTTTATTTTAAAAAAAGTTTTTTTTTGAATTTTTAAAAAGATTCTATTTATTCATTCATGAGAGATCGGGAGAGAGAGGCCGAGACCCAGGCAGAGGGAGAAGCAGCTCTGCACGGGGGCCCGAGGCCGGCCTCGATCCTGGGACTCCAGGGTCACGCCCGGAGCCCCAGGCTGCCGCTCGACCCCTGAGCCCCCCAGGTGCCCAAAGGAGCAGCCTCTTAGGGTGCCTGCTGCCCTTCCGCCCCCCCACCCCCGCGTCTCTGACTGTGCCTCTACTCTCCCACCTGGGGGCTCCTTGAACACCTGCTCAGCCCCTTTGCCCCGAAGCGCCTGGTCACTGAGCCTCCGGACCGTCCCCCTCGTCGTCACGCTGCTCACCAGCCTTCTGATGCCCCCGCCTCCCGTCAGCTTAGCCGCTTCTGCTACTTCAGCAGACACGTGGGCACCTAACCTTCTGTCTTTGATTGTAAGCTTCTAGAAGGCAGACGCTGCGTCTGGCACAGCCACGTCCCGCAGAGGCTCCTGCGCAGTAGCCACAGGACGAGGGTTTTGCCACGTTAGGCCGCAGCCACCGCCCCAGGCCCTCGTGGCTTCAGGCAACGGAGGTGGATTTCTTGCTCCTGTTTCCTGACCCTCGCAGGTCGGCCCCAGCTCTGCTGAGCTCTGCTGGCTCCGTTCTTCACGTCTCCCCCGGTGGGGTCCAGACCGAAGGACTCCTCCTCATCTAAAATATGGATTTGTGGACACAGAAAATAGCAAGAAACAGGCCAGAAACACAGGGCGACTCCTGAGACTTCTTGGAGCAGGCGCGGTCACTTCTACTCACAACCCGTCAGCCAGAACCAGTCCACAGCCAAGGGCGGAGAGGGAGGAAAACAGTGAAGTCCTTTTGTAGAAAGTGGGTTGTGGGGACGCCTGGGTGGCTCATGGCTCGGGGCGTGACCCCGGGGTCCCGGGATCAAGTCCCACTCCGGCTCCCCGCATGGAGCCTGCTTCTCCCTCTGCTTGGGTCTCGGCCTCTCTGTCTCTCATGAATAACTAAATAAAGTCTTTAAAGAAAAAAGAAAGTGGGTTGGGAGCAACTGGGGAAAATGATACAGTATTCCGCAAGACCACTAAACATACCGTTTAAGGGAAACTTGACAGGGGGACGATTACAGGTATCGCGGGGAAGGGTCACGGTGTCCATGTTTCTACACCATGAGGGGTCTGTGTTCAGGTGGGACTCCAATCAGAATATACCTGATTCCACCCGTGAGAAGGGGCATAAGGCATTCGCTTCTCCTGGTGCTGTGAATGTTTATCTATATCCACGGGGGAAACACACCAACCATCAGGGAGTTCAGGCCTTAGTGACGGGGAAACTACAGAACTCACAACACCGGGGCCAGGTTTTTCAGAGCTTGATGGAGGAAATGGAAGCATTTTGGAGGAAACCATCGAAAATTCATGCTCAATGACTATGTTTTGTGCAAAGGCTGAGCCTCAGCACCAAGAATCTGTAGCAAGAGGCAGCAGATGACCATGGAAAAGAACGACGCGGGAAACCCAAAACTGGCCTCGATCTGACCGGAGCCGTGCCTTCAGCGAGGCAGGTTAAGAGTTGTTGTCATTTCCCCAAAGAAACAGAACCAGAAACAATCCTTGAGGTTCTCTGGTGTTAAGCTCAAAGAATGAAACTTCCTTGTTCCCACCACAGTGTTGGTTTAGTCTGAGTTCTCGGAGTTGGTTTCCGAGACTTACTGCGGCATCGTTACGTATCTGGCCCAAGTGAGACCTACTTTCCTCGTAAATTCCTGGGAACTAGAGTGGGCAAAACAAGGTGAACGGCCCTTCAATCCAGAATTTGGTCTTCCTGAGGCTCGTTCACATCTGGGGATGACAAGTGCTACCGGCCCCCGGTAGGCATATGCTCAGTGAGGAAATGCATTCTTCCTGCAACAGATTGGGCTCGATGCCAATTACTGAGAAGAATGAACGGCCCCCAGTGGGACTGAAGCTAGTTAACGAATTCCATCACTCTGGCAAGGACACGACCTGCTTGTTATAGGGCACGATTTAAAAACCCAGAGGTTAGTGCTCCCCTTTATTAGCATGGGCTAGTTCCGAGCGATCCATGATACAACGCAGCCTCTAAATTGGCTCCAACAACAAATCCAACTACACCAAACTCACTGTGATGTTTTACAATTTCACTGAAGATTTTCAGAGGCGTTGGGGGGCGGGGAGCTTAAAGAAGTCTCTTCTCCTAAAATCTCTTTCTGATTCTCTTGTGGGAAACGGGGTGGGTTGGAGGACCAGGAAACTGCCTATTTCTTTGTCCTTCTTCCACGACCCCCAATACCTCTCTCTTCAGGAGGCTCCCTTGTGCCCTGCAACCTGGACAGGGAGGCTCCCTTTTACCCCACAAAGGGTAAGTTATCACAGCGTCTTTCCCTCAAATCCAACCTCCTCCCTCCAGAAATCTTCACATCACAGCTATCAAGGGGATATTTTCTCCATCTCATTAGGAACTGTGCAAGTGTATTTCCTGTGCGAGGTTGGATCCTGTTATGTACCCACTTACTAAAGCTGAGAAGTCTGTTTCACGTGCCTGAAACTCCTCTTCCATCTGGAAAACAGGCTGAGGAAACGTTGACAGTTTGGCCTGATGGACACGCCTGCCTGAACTCCTATCTGGGGGCTGCCACTTTCTGTCTGGGTAACATGGACAAATGACCTAGGAGCTTCAAGTTTCAGATCCCAGAGTGTGAAATGGGGAAATAACGGTACCTGTCCAACGGAAGAGTGGACGGTCTGCCGGTGACTCTCCAAACATGGAGAGTGTTTAGTCCTCCAGAAACATTAGCAATTATTTTCATTTTAGCAATACTTCATAGAGCAAGCCGATTATGTTCCAATCACATAGTGTGTTCCGAATTTATGCAGTTGTTTCAAATGTGCCAATTTTTGTCACTCCATCAATAATGGCAGTTGCAAAAAAAAAAAAAAAAAAGAATGGCATTCGCATTTCCCTTTTCAAGAATACGAGCTGGCATAAGGGCCTAGCTTCCAACCAGTCAAATTGGGCAGAAGCAATGACATAGGACTCTGGAGGCTGGGTTACAAAAGGCAACGCAACTTCTGCCCGGTTCTTTCTTTTGTGTCTTGAGACATCTGCTCTTGGAAGGCAGACACAATGTGGTGTGGAAGTCCAGACCACACCGAGAAGTCACGTGTTCTGGCCAACGGCCCCAGATGAGGCTCCAGGTGACAGGCAGCATCAATTGGCCACTGGACACGTGGAAGGGAGGCCTTCATCAGGGCTCCTCGGTCACTGTTTGACTACAGCCAAGATCTCAAATGACAACCATATAGCTGAGGTTGGGGTAGGCACACGCAGGTGACGTGCACATAGTGGTGGTGAGTCCACCATTTACGTTCTTGTTCTTATCTCCCGGCTTGAGAACTGAGTGAGTTTCACAGATGTGGAACAACATAGGAGTTTCAGGTCATCATCTGAGTAGCATCATTGTTAGGCATGTTGACAAGTGCACCCCCATTTTGTTCCCTGGAATGAAAGAATGTGATACTGGGATACCCCACCCCCATCTTCCCTGTCATCCTCACTACCGTTGTCAGGCTGTCAGGTCATTTCTTTGATCTCATGGGGATTAGTTCACGTAGGCCCTGGACATTACAGGCACTGAGATGGGCTGGTAAGGGGTTGTGGCGCCCATCACAGCTCATCCTACGGAGCTTGCTGTTCTGGTCCCGGAGAGAGCACATTATCTTCTTGTCTTAGGAGTTGTGCCTCATATAATCTTTTGTAGTGAAAAAAGAGAGAAGCAAAATCCAGTCTGAGGGAGCTAGTAGCCTGCTGTGAGGTGTGAGGACAACATGTACACATCAGTTGGATTGTTCCTCGTAACCCCATCTGTTTGATTTAATTCCGTCCAATGAAAAGGACAGCGTGGGATCCCTGGGTGGCGCAGCGGTTTGGCGCCTGCCTTTGGCCCAGGGCGCGATCCTGGAGACCCAGGATTGAATCCCATATCGGGCTCCCGGTGCACGGAGCCTGCTTCTCCCTCTGCCTGTGTCTCCGCCTCTCTCTCTTTCTCTCTCTCTGTAACTATCATAAATAAATAAAAAAAAAAAAGAAAAGGACAGCGTGCAGTGCAGGACTGTGTTGGGGGTTGGGGCAAATTATATGGAGAAAGTGCTTCAAAATAGAAACTTAAATGAAAAACTAAAACTAAAACTAAAATTAAAATTAAAAAAGAGAAAGTGCTTCAAGAAGCTGTTCGTTGTCAGGCCATGAGTAGGTAACCGTGACAGAGATTAACACAGAAAACCCTAGCAGAAGTTTCCTCTGTAAACGTGAATTAACTAGAAAATGCTGATTAGCAGCCTTCCTCCATAGAATTTTAGAATATTAATATGAGGAGAACTCTATTATTCCCTTAAAACTATTAAGCCCAAGGAATGGTGTGTCTTATCCAAAGTTGCCCACACGTGGGCAAACAGGAACAGAGCGGAGAGCACACGGCTCCCAACCTTAGGACTCTGGGTTCTCAATGTGGCCCTTTCCAGTCGCCGACCTTAACCTGGCCATTTCCCACACCTTAGTGCTGGGGGTCAATGATATCCTGACTGAGCACCTCAGAGAGCAGCTGGGTTTTTACCTTGAGGTCAGTCAGTGGAGCAAACTTGAGCTGTTGGCATTTTTCCAGGAGGACAGGAAAAATGATCTGACCAATTCTGTGGCCAGAGTGACCTTTCTAAAACAACCTTAAATGGTGGCAGAGAATCCTATAGCCATCTTAACCCTCATTACACTTTAGTAATTTGGGGGTGTCCGTCTCTGACCTTAGGCTCTACGTTCCATGAGGGCAGGAACATGACGGTCATATTTGCCCCGGTGTCCGAGGGTCGTACCGGCATCCGCTAAGTGTGCAATCAATAGAAGTATTTGCTGATACGTGTAGAGGTAAATGGTTGCTGCTCACCCGATGCAAAGTGTTTCAAATAGCTTTCCACGTTCTGCTGGCCTAGAACACCTGCCAGCACCCCGCTTCCACCATGAGCTGGCTTTTGCTTACCTTCTGGGCGTACTGTCTCCCTCTCTCCTTCCTGGAAATTAATTCAAGACTTCCTGAGTCCTTCAGAGCTCCCAGAAGATCATGTTGGTCCCGACCCCTTTCCGTCCTTCCCCCAACCCCTGCCCTTCACTCCATTCCGTTCACTCAATGTCCTTTACCGCTGCTGGCAACACCTGAATTTCTCCTCTTCCACACGTCACTTAACCTGATTCCCCAATACTTGAACCTCCCAGTATTCCCGAGCTCTTCATAATTCACACCTTGCAGAGTCTCATGATGTCAGTGACGTCAGTGATGGCGATGACGGTTTACAGGTCTTCCTCATTGGAACCGGAGCCCTTGAGGGAGGGGCCCTTTTAACTTCATCTTGGAGATAAGATGCTCCGTAAATATTTCCTGAATGAATGGACAAAAATATTACATCTCTTGGAAATCTTGGCATTATCTGGAAGCATGGAAATATATCCACATTTTTAGAAGTCATCACTGCCCATTTGGCTCATTCTTGAGGCTTGTAAAGCCTCTCGGGCTCTGCGTTCAGATGAGAAATCTACCATGAGCCAATTTCCCTCTGGGTCGGGCTCCTGAAGAGAAAGTTCCATAAGATAGTTAACTCCAGGAAACTTTTCTAGGAAAAGTTCGTCTTTATACCTTGAAAAGACCTTACCACATGGATCGGAATCCCGCAGGACCTCGTGTACAACGTTTTGCCATCCTCAAAATGCCTTCGCAGCTAGGTTCATGTTCGTGCTAACTTGGCGATAACAGTGTGGGGCACGTGGTGTGATCCCAGCTCCCCGGGGACAGATTAGAAAAGTCAAGTCAAAAGAAGTTAAGGCACTTGCCCAAGGTCACACAGCAGAGCTGGGACTAGAGCCCAGTTCAGCTCCTTTTCCGCAGTATCACGACCTTATGAATGAGCTGCCTAGACCTACACACCTCGGCTGCTCGTCAAGAAAGCCCCAGAACATTCCTGAGACTGGGAGTGGGGATACATGTGCATAGGAAGGGTGCCCTCTCACTCCACCAGGGGGCCCGGGCACCCTGGGCTGGTACCTCTCCTGAGCAGCTGACAGAAGCCGGCAGCGACCCCGTCTCACATCCAAACAGACCCATTTAACAGGCCCTTCTGGGAAGACTGAGGTTCCTCATAACCTGATAGAACGTGGAGTCCGTGTTAGCGCCAGATGCCCGGCAGCGCTTGCTTTCCTTTACCAGCCCAGTAGGATTGGGCGCAGAAAGTTACATGAGAGGGGCCGCCTGGTGGCTCAGCCGCCGAGCACCGCCTGCGGCCCAGGGCGTGACCCCGGGGTCCCGGGATCGAGTCCTGCGTCGGGCCCCCTGCATGGAGCCTGCTTCCCCCTCTGCCTGGGTCTCGGCCTTTCTCTGTCTCTCATGAATGAGTAACTAAAATCTTAAAAAAAAAAAAAATGTTAAGAGAAACAGGGTCCACCCCAGGAGTTCCCGTTGACGGTTCAGTCCCATCACTGCCTTTGCCATTGAAGCGACCTTCTGTGTCCTCCCAGTACTTTGTCTGGGTGCGCACACCCCAGGCGCCACGCACGAAACCCTCTACCGTGGGATGGGGGGGGGGACTCAACACCTGCATCTCTGTTCCGTCCTCTTGGTCTTTCCTCACTTGTTTTGTGTGTCTCGTAACACAAGTCCATGAGTAACTCAGCAGCGCACACGCACACACATTCGCATGGAGCACGTCCTCATCGTCTGGAGGCCACTGCATCTCCACGAGGAAACCTGGTCCCTGAGGGGGGAGCCCTCTCCTCGACCGGGAGGCCTGAGCCCCTCGCTCCAACAGCGCCTGCAGCCCTGGGCGCGCTGAAGCAGGAGGCCACGCATGTACCCCCCCCATGACACCCCACCTGCTCTGGGCCACCTGGCGAGAGCTGGAGAGCCAGGGGAAGGGCCAGGGAGAGTCTGTCGCCCTTGGGGGCACCGAGCATCCCCCCTCCGTTCCAGGCCGTGTGCGCTTCGCCAGCGCCTGCGACTGCTGGCTTCCCGGGTCGGGCACATGAGCCAGGCCAGGGGGGCTCAGCCTGCAGTCGCAGCCCCTGAACCCCTCCCCCCGTGTGGAAATTTGAAGGACCTTCTTGATTCTAGGTAATCTCTATTTGATTGGAAAAGGGGGACAGAGCCCGTAAGGGTCACAGAAGACTTCCTCAGGCTGTCCTGCCTGACCCCAAGAGCTATTGAGGATGAACTGGCAGGGAAAGCTATGTTCTAGGGGGATTCAGTCACAATCCGGGGGCCAAAGCCCCTGGCAACTGGCCTCCCTGGCTACTTTCCCACCTGCGTTGGTCTGGAGCGGCCTGGGAGGTCCACCAGATGGGAAACTCCAAAGAGGCCCTGCCCCTGACACCTGTTTAGCTACATCTAAGTTCACCAACTACATCGGCGTCCACCAAATTCTTCTCCCTCTTTTAGCAACATGTGGCTAGGAACTCATAGTCTGAAAGGGCTACGTACAGTATGTAGACATAAACTTCCTATTTAAAAATAAATAATATGGGATCCCTGGGTGGCTCAGCGGTTGAGCGCCCGCCTTCAGCCCAGGGTATGACCCCGGGGTCCTGGGATCAAGTCCCACGTCGGGCTCCCCGCATGGAGCCTGCTTCTCCCTCTGCCTGTGTCTCTGCCTCTCTCTGTGTCTCTCATGAATAAATGAATAAAATCTTTAAAAATAAAAAATAATAATAATAATTCTTAATAGCACTTGAAAATACTACCACTTCAGATTATTTGTTCTCCTCTCTCCCCCTTTTGAAAGCATGCCTCGGTGTATTATTTCTTTTCATTTTCTTACTAGTCCTCCGAGTACAGCGAACTCTAGGATGGTTTCGAACACCCTCCTCCCACCCTCCATATTCTCAGATCTTTTAGGAACTTGCTGCCTCCTGCTGGGTCAAAGTCTTCCTCCTGTCCAGAGCACCCACATTTAAATCAGAGAAGAGAAATAAATGGTTAAAGGTGAATAGCAGGAGCCTCTTAGGTGATCGTCGCACAGAAGACGGGACCTTCCTCTACGGCAGGTAAGGGTTAGGTCATTCCCATCTATGGAGAAAGGAAGTGACTGAGGCTCAGCCTCTATTATTAGCGGTAATAATAATCACAATATCTGGACTTGCATAGCATTTACTTTTTGCCTGATACTCTCCTAAGTGCTTCACGTAGATGGGTTTATTTAATCTTCAAGCACATTGATGATTCTATTATCCATCAGTTTTCAGATGATGAAACTAAGGCACCAGGAGGGTAATTTGCCTGAGGTCACACAGCCCTGAATAACTGCTTTCGCACCCTAGATATCTAGCCCCGGGATCTTTTTAGAGATTTGTCCTAAATCATGGAGTCTAGTGGTAAGAACTGGGACCCCAGACTTCAGTCTCTTAAACACGCTCTTCTCTGAACGAAGCTCTGCATTCCCTGATTTTTTTTATTTATTTATGATAGTCACAGAGAGAGAGAGAGAGATAGAGGCAGAGACACAGGCAGAGGGAGAAGCAGGCTCCATGCACCGGGAGCCCAACGTGGGATTCGATCCCGGGTCTCCAGGATCGCGCCCTGGGCCAAAGGCAGGGACTAAACCGCTGCGCCACCCAGGGATCCCTGCATTCCCTGATTTGACGGATTTTGTGTTGTTTAAACTTTTCATACCTTGAGCTACTTATTTGAAGAGCTGGGCCCGACTTCACTCTGAGGCTGAGGGTTAGTTCTGTCTCTGCTCTGGCTGCCACAGCCAATGAGGTTCACTTCTCAGAGAAATCATTTTCCAGACTAGTTTATTAGAAACCCATTTTGTAGGTGCCTGTGGAGTGATGGACAGTAGAGTCATCTAAGAAACACCCTGGGTAGAAGGTCCAGAAGCTCGGGGCTGGACGGGGAAAACCAGAAAAGACCTCATGAAACAGCTTGCTTTGGACAGAACTGCCTTAGACAGGTAGATACCACGCTCCTGCCTTTAAAGCCTTCCTGGGCTTTAAATAAAATAAAAATAAATAAATTAATTAAAAATTAAAAAAAATTAATAAAAAAATAAATAAAATTGGGGAAAATGTATTTCTGGGCCAAAAAATTATTACACAATTTTTTGTTTCAAGTGTATGTTTAAATTTTAGTTAATGTATAGTGTGATACTGGTTTCAGGAGTAGAATTTAGTGATTCGTTACTTACCTGTAACACCCAGTGCTCATTTTACACAATTCTTCAAATGTGAAACGTATTAGGATTTTTTTTTAATTGAGAGGTTCTCATCTCTTCCTGTATTTCTTTAATATTTCTCTCCTGTTGTTCTTGTTTTCTTCTCAATATTTCCCCTATCTCCTTGTGAAGCCATTAAAGGTATTTGAAAAAAATAAAAAAAAATAAAAAAATAAAGCCTTCCTGGGGAGATGGGACAACTCTACACTCAGCTCCTGCTCCCGTGTGACAGGAGGTTCCCTTTCCTAATCTCAAACTTGCCTGCTGTAGTTTACCAATGACCCGTCTCTGAGGGCTGGCTCTGTGCCAGGAGCTAAGAACTTTGCATTTCCTCATTCAGTCCTTACCCTCAACCCCTTTGGTAGATGAAGCTATGCATGGATGGTAAATAACTTGCCCAATGTTAGACAACTGGTCAGTGGCACAGTCTAGATTTGACTGCAGCTGATCCCTCTCCAGGACCCAGTTTGCAAACATCAGGGGCCGCCTCCCCCTTGAGGGTTCATCTCCTGTGTACAGGACCCCGTGCTAGAGACAGGGGTTATTTGCTGGCCTCTGGGTGGGATTGAATGCCTGTTATTGTACTGCCTCTGTAGTGTGTGTGGCTTTTTTTTTAATTGATAATTAGCTTTATTATTATTTTTTTGATAATTAGCTTTAAAAAGCCCTTATGTTCAATGTTCATCGAATGTAGGAGGTGATTAATTGTGGTTGGGGATACTTTCATGGGCATGTACATAATAATGGGTTGGAATGGATGATGAAAGACCATTGTGGTCTCCCCTGCTGTGGGGCACAGGTCCTCATAGCCAGATGGCCTTGTCCTGGGCCCCGACTCCCTGGAGTCCACTTTCAGGCATTTTTACAACCCTTGGTGCTTACCTGGTACCTCTGGCATCTTGTGAGTTCCTCTGCAGCTTCCTATTGCCCACTGGAGGTATGTGGGAGGATGTGGGCAGGCCAAAGCTCCCTACCTGACCTACACCTACCTGTGCATTCTGGTTAGCAGGCTTTACTTTCTAACACTGTAACTTTTAACACTTCAGGGCTTTGGGATTTTAAACTTCCCCAGCGTCTCATCATCAAAGTAGAAACATCATCGGTCTACCAACACAGCACGAATTTGTGTGAAGGAAATAGGGAATTGGTGCTGATGGCAATAATTGTAAGTGTGCTGAACAGCACTTACGTATGATTATTAAAGTGAACTTACACAAATATATTTATATACATACCTCAAGACTGGGATGGAACTTACTCAACAAATGTGATATGAAGAGTTATGGCGGGCCCAGAATATTTTTTAATTTTTGAGGACGTAGGTGCTTTACAAAAATGCTGCACTAGAAATGAGATACATGCTCCTCCGTGTTGTCTCACTCCCAGTGCCTGTTCTTCAGACTGCAGCAGGATAATCTTTCTAAAACACAGACCAGCTCCTATCATGCCCCACCTTGAAATTGCAGCAGTTTCCCATCGTCACCACGCCGCCAAAGTGGGGTCTGGGCAAGAGTCCCCCGGACTGCTTGTGCTGCTTTACCCCAATTCTCTTCTTGACTGCTTCAACACACTCCTTTCCCCTCCTCCGGGCCACACACTTCTTTGCCTGAATCCTATTCATCCTTCCTGGCTCCTCACTAAGCTAGGTCGGGGGCCTGCCCCGCCCAGGCCCCATCACCCTTTATCATACTTACACGTCCCACTGGCCGGCTCCTTGGGCTGCTCTGTGCAGGCAGAGAATGGGCTCTGACTTGCTCACCACCATATCCCTACTGCTACACACTGGATGTGGCAGAGAGAGGAACTCAAGAATATTTATTACGTGAATAAATAGATCAATGATATCACCTAGATCCGCTCAACTGCTTCCATCAGAACTTCTAGAAGGATCATGCAAAAAGTACTGATACCTGAACCAGCTGTGGTAGAGAGCTGTTAAAATACATAAATAGCATGGTCCCCTCAGCCAACATCCTCATCTTGACCCAAGGCAGGCAGCTACACTATTATTGAGAAGTCTTCCACTCACTGCGGCTCCTAACACACATCCAAAGGGGGCTATTAGTCTTCTTGCAAACTGAACCATGGTGTATCTAGGTAACAACTCTCCTAAGCCCTACATGGGACTTCTCAGAACATGACTGTCTTGAGTCTCATGATCCCGAGTGTCAAATGTGCTCAAAATGAAGCTGAACCTAATGCTTTGACTTCCTTAATGATGGACCGAGAAGCACTACTTTGGTGTGGATTTTGTTTTGGATTTTGATCTAGGAATCTGTTTCCTGTTGATTACGGCATGCGAAACTTGCCAATATTTCACACAGACATGTGTTCCCTGATTTCGTTAAGGCAGTGGTTTTCAAGTCTCACTTGGTCCCTAACCCCATCCCTCCACTCTCCACCCTCACCCCAGGAGACATTGGGCAACGTCTAGCATCATTTTGGATTGTCACAATTTGGAAGGGACGCTACTGGTTCTGGTGGGTAGGGACAAGGGAAGGGGCCAAACATCCTACAATGCTGCGGACAGCCCTCACAACAGAGAATGATCTCACCCCAAATGTCACTAGTGCTGGGGTTGAGAAGCCCTGCATTGGAGTGTCACTCTGTAGACACCTAGGTGCACAAGAACCAGGCCCTGTTTACCTGTGGAGTACTTTCCAAGATGTGTGGAAACAAAACAGGAAAAAAAAAAAGTTAAAAAGCAGTAAGAAGGCTGTGGCTCTCCCTCTGCCTATGATTTAGAAATTAAGATGCACAGCCTGTTTCTAAAGTAGAATAATTCCATTTGGGGAGGTTTCCTGGGTAGAACCCAGTCCTGGATCAAAGAATCTCCTATGGAAATATAATAAACGGCATTTAGTGTGGAATTGAAGAGGCCCTTGAGTGTGAAGAGTTTTGGTGAATTCAAAACCATATTTGTTTTTCACATTGAAAATGTTCAGGTCATTTTCTTTTCCTAAGAAGGTAACCATTTGGACAAAAATACCCACTTGAAATGCAGGTGCAATGTAAACTGCTACTCTTCTACACAGACAATCCAGTGTATTTATACTTAATCCATAAAGGCATGATGTTACAAAACACATTTGTATATTGTGAAGCCATCTGGCATCAAATTTTCCAATTTATAGACAACTTTGTATTTACATAACAAATTATTAAATCAACCATTTTTCCGGTTTATAAAAGGTCGCTGAAGTACACACACAGTGTGTATAAAAGCAGATAAGGCTGATAATACATATTTACAGTAGATACAAATTAATCTTTCATATTTGAAGATAATGCTTTTTATATATTTTTTTCTGTATCAGACTCCCCACTGTTAGCAGGATTTCCCATGCTTGAGTTGTTTATTGCTTTTTGGCTCACTGATTTAATATTCACTTCTGGGTTGTTTACACGTATGAATTACTAATGTTCTTATCTCTTTGGCTAATGCAAATGTGAGAGAGTGAATGAAAGAAAAAAGATAAATTAATTCAATATTACAGTTCTGGCTGGTTGATATTATTTCTCCATAGCCCCCAAATGAATCAAGTAATGCACAACTCATTTTATACACTACATTGAAAAGTCTCGAGACTTGTGTTACACCATTTGGGCATACGTGGGCAAAGTAAACAGGTATCAGATTCTCAGGAAGGTCTAGAATCTTGGCTTTCTCACCAGAGAGCGTCACCAGCATCTTAGGCATCCTAGATTTTAAAATCTCAGTGCAAAACCGCTTGTGACTTACAAGGGCACATTGCAGACTGCAGAGATTACCAAAGTTAACGACAACCAGTTATCATGGCCTGAAATGAAAAAAGGAATCACCTCATGGGATGGGTCAGTCGGGAATCTTCATAAAACTTACAGAAAGCAAAAAACAGCCCTCTGCTTGTTGCCACAATTCTGCAGTGTTACATTCAAAAAAATAAGGTTGTGCGTACTTGAAAAACAGACATAGCAAATAACTCAAAGTCAGGGTCCAAATGCATGGCTAAAAGTGGCCCATGATATCACAAGGATGGATATTCTAAAGCATTTACATTCACAATGAGACTAAAAACTACAAACCAAAAATATTCCTTTAAATAAATAAAAACCCCGATTGCTTTTAATGCTACAAATGAGACAAATCAAACAAGAGCTGCTGAGTTCATTTTTGTTCATTTGAAATAATCTTTAAAAACTCCTTAAAGGTGTAGTTTCTTCTTGTGCTTCCTAAGACTGTTAAGGGACACAAAATCATATTAGATTTTCTTTTCCAAAGGGGATATTATGTTCGTTAAAGGTGCAAAAAATTTTTCATTGTTTCCATTTGTCAGATTTGTTGAAAAGAAAAAAGAGTTTATTTTAGGGCATAAAAAAATGTAATAATGTAGAAGGGCTAGCCTTCATTTTTTAAAAAAATGAATTGGCTTCAATACAAAGAGAAAGAAATGGCTCTATGGGCAAAATTCAAGTATGAGTGACCAATTTTTTAATTGTAAAGTAGGTGCAACATTTAAAAAAATGTTACAGCACTGCATGACCTGTAATGCTAACAATATTTACATTAACTGCTTACACGAAACCATAGAACTGTAAAAGAGAGGGAAAAAAACCCGATGTGGACTGAAACAACAACACCTAGCATCCACATCAAAGCTGTAAGCAACCAGTGAAATCATGGGCACAAACATACTTTACATGGTCTACTGATGTAAAGTACACATCAGTGGGGAAGCACACCCCTAATTAGCTTGAAATATCTAAAAGAAGGCTTGGTAGACACAAACTCAGTCTAAAGACGGACAGCAAGGGCTAAAAAAACTTCTACACATCAACACACACACACACACAGGCAGACAACATACAGGCACACATACACATCTACCCGGGAAAAAACATAACCGTGTAGATGAAACAGTAGAAAAGCAGGTTGGTGGCAGAAAAAAAAGAAAAGAAAAGAAAAAAGGGCATCTATGGTTTAAACATCCCAAACACACAAAGATGCGTCAACTAAACTACACAAAAGATCAAAAGATTACTTAGGGCGACTGCATGAAGGACCAGCAGGCAACCCCACTGTTACATGAAAGACAGGATGAACCTACCCCCAGAAGGAAGGACTCCTGCCTCCAGGCCGAGAAGCCCGGGGTAGCCAGCTGCATTCCATCAGGCCTGAGGGGAGGGGTGAGGGAGGGAGTGAAAGGACAACTTGACACAGGAGACCGGAGGGGAAGAACTAAGAGCTGTTGCTATCAAAAGTGAGCCCGGGTGGAGTGCTCTGTGCTGTGGCCCCAAGAAACCAACTGGAAGAATGACCTTGGTCTCCTTTTTCCTGAGTTGCTGGAACTCTGCTACATCGTGGAACTGAGAAGAATGGGGGCTGGATGAGAGAGGAGCCATAACGAGGTGGTGGGTATTGGGGTGGGGGGCTCCAGAGCCTGCTACTGAAAGGCTCCCAGTGGTTGGAGCATTAAGCTGTTGAGTTAGCCCCAGGCTAGGTAGGGGCCCAGGCAGCGGAGAGCTCTCTAGGGGATGGGGGCTGGTGATTCTAAGAATAAAGGGATAATGGATCCCTTCTTTTGACAGTCCATCAGCAGAAGTCAGGCTGAAGGCCTGAAACTTCACGTAAGTGCGTGGGAGATAGGGTTATACCACCACCACAAAAATTGTGAAAAAAAGACGGAAAATTATGTTGTGCTACATTTCTTATTAATAACCTTGTACTTTACAATGGCTCACAGTTTTAGGTTTGTATACTTGTAGTATTTTCTCTCTACATTTGTTTCACATTTTTTTCTTACTTAATATAATATAAATAATTTGGTTAATAGATTTAACCTGCACATTTCAGCCACATTAATATATATAAGAATCTGTTAATGGTATAAATAATTCTTTAAATAAAATAAATCTGATATGTTACATAATACTGATAAAAAATTACCATTGCTAATAATTTTGTAAGCCACCTTCACTTCTGGTTTAAGTAATACTGATGAATGGCTATGAAACTTGCTTTGATGATTCGTATTCGTTTTTGCCACTACAAAAAAACTGAATTATAATCAACCTTACCTCTGATAATGGTCTCGAACTGGGGCTTTTGCCTCCATGTATGGATACAGAGAGTTTTATCTTGTCAGGTACTGTTTGCAAACAAATTCCACTCTGAGCATCAATGGTGGTGCAGCATGAGCTAGCTAGATCAATAGGTGGCTATCAAACGTTAACTACAGAAATGACTGAGTAAAATATTCCATCTAAGATTTTTTTTTTATAAAACCTATTCTACTTTAAAACTTAGGTAAAAAAAATATGCAACAAATGGTTGCAGTTTCTGAATTCTCAATTTAGACCTGTGAGCCCTCATCCCTTTAGAAATCTGCAAGGTTTTGATTTCCTAGGCACCCGAAACTGAGTCCAGTGCTTCCAGGCAAGGTTCATTCCAAACAGACAATATAAATGGACACTCGGTGGTGTGCAGTGTATGTCATCATTCAGGTAATACATCATCATGCCTTTTCTCTGCTGTTAAATACAAAAACAGCATTTTTACATTATCATAGAAAAGCATTTAGGTTGTATTTTTATTTATCACTTTACACTGGTAGTCTCTGGTAGGTGTACTCCATAGAAACCAAAGAATTTTGTACACTATTTCTTTGTACAATAAAAGATAAAGTGTGCATTAGGTACGCTTGTACATGACAATATTGTACAATATTTACATTTCTGATATCACCATGAAATTCTGTATTTTCTATATACAACATTGAAAAGTCTTCAGAAACATTTGGACATTTCTTATAATCACAATTTTAGTATTATAGAAAAAGTTTCTCAGTAATCTCTTGACCATTTATCACTCTCATCATTCAGGGATTCTGATTGGTTTTCCAGCATTCATTATCCTTCCTGTTCAAAAAAATATTGTATCACTGTTTCTTTTAGCACCCTGTGGTGGTAGTAGCTATCTGCCATAGTATAAATACTGATATAACAGTGGCTATATCAATACCTATATATAGATATATCTGTGCACGTTCCTTTAATAAACACTGCGCATTGGTGGAGTAGTCCCTGTTATCTGGAGATCTTCCTCCTCTTGGGTTTGGGGGGTCTCATTTGTCTGTCTCCCTGTGGGATTTGGTGAACCTGGAAATAAAGAGGTGGAAAAAAAATAACAACAGAGGTTGAAAGTACAAACGCCATACGATCTCTGACAAAAAACAGGATAGGGAATAGGTTTCCACCTCTCGTCTTCAATCACTGATATCATGAGGCCTTGAAATTTTTTGTCAAGACCCCGGATCTCAGTGTGCCCATAGTCACTACAGAGAATGAGGAATCCTAGGAACTAAGAAGCAGAACAACACTGTGGGAACCCCATAAACTGTGGAACTCAAAGGAGGAAGCGGAGAAGACCAAGTGTGGGAAAAGCGATGTGCAGTCGCTACCCCTGCTGTCCATTTAAGGCAGAAATAAAGCTTTTCCTATTAGAGATCCCTAGATCACCAATTTCAGTAGAGTCTAGGAAAGTGGAAAAATACGTACCGGACGTGTTTTCTTCTTTATTCCGTCACCCGACTTACTTTTTAACTACTGAGAAGGGTCAAAGATGGTAAGAACACGCACACAGCTCAGCCCAAGGAAGGTTATTTATGAGAAGACTCAGAGTAAAAATGGAATACCGCTACCATCGTTGGCAGATCTGAGCTTATATAGTCTGGGATGAGCAATTAGTACAACTCATCTGTTATATACTAATGCAGAAACTGTAGCAATTAGGGCTGTGTATCATATGGAGCAGGGGTGGAGCATTGCGGAGTGTGATCGCCAGGTATGAGACAGCAGGTATGGTTTTGGGAGGCAGAGGACATGTGCTAGGGGGGTGCCCCACATTGTATGTGGTCACTGATAGGAGAGGGCAAGGTCAAGACCCAGGAAAGGCAGGCGTGTCCCAAGGCAGTGGTGTAGCTAATGCTTAACGACCAGCTCCCTGTTGGAGGAACACGAGCCTATTGCAGCATTTGCCCATTTCCATGGTGTAAATACTTCCACCACAGCCAACTTCAAAGCTACCAACATAACGTGACGGAACTCATAGTTAGGAGATGTGCCCAGTCAGCTCTCAAGATCTGCTACACGTTGGCTTCACTGCATGTCTTCAAAATGCTTAGATAACAGCACAGGCCAATGCTGTTCAAAGTCAAATGCAAAAGGCTTAAAAAAAAATTTAAATTTAAAAAGTAACATAAGTTTCTCAAACTGCCTTTTCCTCCTAACCTGTCCATATACACTTTTAAAAACCATTAGTTTCTGATGAAGATCCATAATGGAAAACTTGTTTTAACTGAGGAAAGAAGATGTTATCCAAGACTGCAAGCAAGTCTTGGTAATCTGTGGACCAAATGTGGCCTGAAAAGGTATTTTGTTTAGCTGTATGATGCCTTAATGTCTAAAAAATTGTCAACACTAAAAAAAATTGGGAAATTTTACTTTCCAGACTTTTAGCATCTTATGAAAACTCGGAAGAGCTTGCAACTCTGGCACAATTTCCCATGTGGTTCAGATCTGCAGGAGTGTGGAAGGAGGAAGGAGCTCCTTCTGGAGAGAGTATGGACTCCAGCTTGACACAGTCCCCATCAGTGCTGACTACCTGCTGGCCACGAGGGCCAAATGTCCTGCAGCGAAGACCAGCAAGATGCTTACTGAAGTCATTTTTTCTTCCTCCTCAGCAGGCACATCGTATAACACGTTTCCTAGTACATTTGAGTTAAGGAAGCCATATGAGGGGGTCAGACCAGAGGAAAATGATGAGCCTATCCCTGGCAGCCCTTGGCATATTCTCTTCTCTCACCTGATGGATGGAATTCAAGTGAAATGAGGAGCAGTGTGAGGCCCTAAGGACTGGTGGATGGTGGATGCTGGATGGAGCAAGCCTTTCTCCAACCAGCACCAGCTGAAGTGGGCAATAGTCTTTACTGTGTGGAACCTCTAAGCCGGCTTCCCCCGACCTCTTGGTTGGCATTTCTCGATCCGCTTGAGTGGCTGTTATTCTCATACATGACCCACTTTACTTACTGACAGTATTTGCCGGACCTTAGCAGGCGTTTATATTTATAATTCCCACTTTAGACCTTTCCTAAATTCTATCAGGAAATTTAACATCTTAGGGTCTTGGGGGATCCCTGGGTGGCTCAGTGGCTTAGCGCCTGTCTTCGGCCCAGGGCATGATCCTTGAGTCCCAGGATCGAGTCCCATGTTGGGCTCCCTGCATGGAGCCTGCTTCTCCCTCTGCCTGTGTCTCTGCCTCTCTCTCTCCCTCTCTCTGTGTATCTCATGAATAAATAAATAAAATCTTTAAAAAAAAATCTTAGAGTCTTCATTCATTTGCAAAATGATGGGTTGAATCTCCAAATCTCTAAAGCCTGCACCAACCCCACCATTCTGGGAATCTATAACCTACATGTCAATCAGTAGCCACTGAATGGTTGTTGGGATCTAGATAACTTGTTAACACAAAGCATTGAGTAAAAGTAAAAGAAATTAGCTTTCATTGCTGAATAGCCTTAGATAATTCACATTTTTTTTAGAAATTACTAAAATCATATTTTGAGTGTTTACACTAGCCAGTTTGTGAATTAGAGGACAACAGGTAAACTTCTCACGTTCAATACTACTGTATGAATGGTTCAGTAAAAATGTAAAGAAAGAATAGACACAACTTCTCAAAAACCAGAGATTATAAGGTTCAATAATTTAACAATAGGATTTTGTGCAAAATATTTTGCTTTTTAGGCAACAGTACAAAGGAAACGAGAGGTCTTTGCACTCTTGATCTTGAGCCTATTGTTCAATTTCCCTTTTTTTGAGACAAAGTGAAATTTGCATTATTGACTAGACAACAGTAGTGGCCACTGTTATTCAGGGAGTCAAATGCAGAAAGCTGTGGTTTGAACAGGAATATTTTGCGGCTCACATTTAGAAAGAATGTTATGTGGGAAAAACAAAAGTTATCTCAGAAAAAAGACATAGTTAATACTACCAGGTTATTTTTTCTTAAATTACTTTGAATCTTTTCTGATATGTCTTTTTTTTTTTTTTTTTTGGAGCCTAGTAATTTAGTATTGCTACATGAGTTGCTTGTCAATATTTAAGAGACTTTACCAAAAAGTGTAATACAATTTATTTTCAAAGAAGCACAGTATAATGGAAAAATAAATTAACTTACAGTCCCAGACATTTTGTCCAGTTCACTCATGGCCTCATGAATAGCAGCTTCTAAATGGTTATTTAGCTTTCCACTTCTGGAATTAATGAAAACAACACACCAGGTTAATAAATTAAGGAAACAAAGTCTCCATTTAATCCCCTAATCAGAAAACAGAAGTACCAATTCCACCAGAGAAAGTCAATTTATATTTACATTTGAAAAAGTCAGATGACAAACGCCCTGGGATTCTCACCACTGAATACTCATAATAATAAAGTCACGCAGCAACGAAAAGATGGAACACATGATGGGGGACAATGGCTTCTTCCCCCTTCCACACGCTTCTTCCCCAGTCTGATGGTTTTGCAAGAAAACTGGGCCAGGGGTCTGCTTTCCAGGAGGTGGCTTGTGGGCCAGGAGTCCTGCCCGCTGCCACCCCGCGTGCCTGCTGGTGTCTGGCCAGGCCGAAGGCCCGCGGGGAGGGCGCAGGCCTGAGCTGCAGACTCCGGCCACTAGGGAGCTCCCTCTGCCCTCTCTGGCGGTCCCGGCTTCCAGAGTTGAGCAAGTGAAGGCTGAAATCCTGGTGTGCCTAAGCACCTTGCACACTTGCACGTTCTGGGTGGGAAACAGCTCAATTTGTCACGCCCAAGACTCCCTCCATGCCTGGGCCTACCACATTTCCCCAAAACCCCAAATGACTTAAGTATTTGAACAGATAAAGAATGACTCAGAGTGTCAATCACTCGTTTGACTTTTTCTCTCTACTCAGGCTAGCACGAGACGACGTGTGTGTGGCTTGAAGAACACAAAACAGTGCATCTGCTGCTACTGAGACTATGGGACATTGTTGAACTAACTCATTAATATCGCAAACCCACACCATCTCCTTCTGTGGTTATGTACCCTTTGTCTATTCTAACTTCTTCTGTCCTTTTTAATGCATAGAAATACTTACCCAGTTAGTCTGAGTACTAAGGTGATTCATTCATTTATCTTGTCACAACAATTACTAGAAAAGGTGCAGAGATAAGCCCTTTCAAAGCAGGCTGTCAGTGTGGTTTTCCAAGAGTTAAGTCTCAGCATCTACATGAAGATTGGAAATTCGCAGTTGTGGAAGAATTTGGCTCATATTCCCATTTAGTTTGGCTCACATCGTGTTTAAAAACATATTTGAACTTTAGTGGAATGCCTTCAGATGGGGCCTTTGGTTTACCACAGCCCCCACCAGCTTTTAGCCTCACACGCCGGGACTGGACAATTCATACATTTAGTTTCTGTGTACGGCCCCGAGGACTGTTCTGCTAGGCACATCACGGATGCTCCACGTATTTACTAACTAAAAATTTTGTCCAAAGCCAATACGATGTCTCGATATTTTGGGAAACATACGTGAACTTAAGTCAGTTTAACTGAAAAAAAAAATTAATGTATTGGTTTTAACTAAATTATGTGGGCAATACAGCACCAACTCCTTCCCCCACCTTTTGCTGACCTGCAAGCCAGCCTCTGGTTTTTTACATTCTTCCCATCTATTTTTAGAAATATAAACAATGCAGAGAAGTGCATAGAATAAATTAACCCCTAACAAACCCACTTCCGAGAATAAACTGATAATAAATGACCTATTTCCTTTAAGTCTTTTTTATCAAAAAAAACAACAACCCTGAAATTCCCATTTATTATCAGTTCCCAGTCCCATTCTCTCCTCCCCTCAGGTTGTTGTCTATCTTTTTAGTATGTTTTATACTTAATTTTAATTTTATTTATTTATGAAAGAGAGAGAGTGAGCATGAGCAGGGGATAGGGCCAGAGGGAGAAGGGGAAGCAGGCTCCTTGCTGAGCAGCGCTGACATGGGGCTGGATCCTGGGACCCTGAGATCAAGACCTGAGCCGAAGGCAGACCTTAACCAACTGAACCACCCGGGGACCTCTGCTTTTATATTTCACATGATATATCCATGAACAATACCTAGCATTATCTTTTATGTGTATTTTTTGAATACGCACACAAAGGTGTCCGTCAGGTATGCAATGGTAGGCATACCATTCTGCAACGTGTCTCTTTCTCCCTTAGCACTGTCCAAGCACTGAGCACTGTCCAAGTTGATATCATCTATTCATACACTCGTTTATTTACCTACCCATTCTAGTTTTAAGGGACCATGGCGAGGATCCCTGGGAGGCTCAGCGGTTTAGTGTCTGCCTTCGGCCCAGGGTGTGATCCTAGGGTCCTGGGATCAAGTCCCATGTCGGGCTCCCTGCATGGAGCCTGCTTCTCCCTCTGCCTGTGTCTCTGCCTCTCTCTCTCTCTTTCTCCCTTTCAATCTGTCTCTCATGGATAAATAAATAAAATCTTACAAAAAAAAAAGGGACCATGGGCATCTTGTGGAGTCAGTCTGGGTTGCTTTCCTGGTGAGAAGTTTGCTAAGCCTGATTCTGAGTGCCGGGAGGTGAGGGGGGGTGCGGGGTGTTGGTCTGATCCTAGGACTCTGTGGGTCCATGTAAGTTTGGCTGGGGTTAGGCTGGGGCCCCATTTATGGGCTGTTTGGGAAAGGTCTTGACTCAATATCACATGTTGCCTAGTTGCCTAACAATATTACACCTTGTGTAATGTGTTAGATTTGTCTTTTTACTATTTCTAATGTATTTAAAAGTATGAATATAAATTTCAAAAGATATTTATGTTACAGACCTTTATTATATCTTATGGGTTTACGATTGACTACTTACAGCTCTAAATGTCTAAAACAAAGGTAAAATATTTCAGCGAAAAGCCACTAGGGAATTTTGGTTCTCTCACTTTTATCTTAATATCTTAATAGCAAAAACAGCTACTATTTATTGAAAATTGTCTATGTGCCAAAAATTGTGTTAAATCTTTATATACATTATCTCATTAAATCTTACAGCAAGCCGATGAAGTAGGTATTATGACAATTGTTTATATGTAATAAATACTTCATGACTTTTTAGGGAGAACTGGTGAAGCCAATTCGTTTTTTTTTTTTAATTAATTAATTAATTTTTATTTTAATTTTTTTTTGGTGGTGAAGCCAATTCTAATCTGGCAATGAAGAAGATGGATATTTAACTACAGTTTTTAAAAGTAGGAAGTTCAAAGAGCTATGAAAAAACTTTCCCTATGAAAAATTGTTTTTTAAAAACATTTTATTAATATGTATTTATTCATGAGAGACACAGAGAAGGAGAGACACAGGCAGAAGGAGAAGCAGGCTCCCTGCAGGGAGCCAATGCAGGACTCAATCCTGGACCCTGGGACCATGTCCTGAGCCAAAGGCAGACACTCAACCGTTGAGCCACCAGATGCCCCTCCTAACTATGGAAAAATTGTAATAACATCACCAATCAAAGTATAAAAATAATTCAACAGTACTTGTTGAATAAAAAGATAGAATTTAGGACTTTGTGATCTCATTCTTCAACAAGATGTTTAAAATGTTTGTAAACAGCCTGTATTAATTTAAGCTAAATTAATAGTGTTTTTCCTTTAACAGACTTAAGTAGTTCTTAGGGGGAGAAATGACTACTTGTGGAAGATGGAATAGATACAGAGAGGTGGGGCATGAAATTACTTGAATGCATCATGAGATTCAAGAGGTAAAGGGAGATGCTCCCAGGTGCTAAAGCTGCTGACTAATTTTTACACTAACTGGTCAGGTCAGGAAAAATGAACTTAAAAAAGGAAGAAAAATTTCCATGAGTTCATGAAATGAGTAATTAGTCAAAATTCAGTCTTCCAGTACCAAGGGCCTCCCTGTGGAGTCTCTTCTACTATTTTCGATTCCCTGCTGACATTTAATAATAAACATTTTTACTAATGGACACTCTAAAACCTACTTGATTAAGCAATAGATGTTCATATAATCACATTTCTAGTTATTAATGGAGATAATTGCCACTTCTATTCTTCATTGCCTATATTGTCACACATTATCCTTATCTTCGCTAATTGAGAAAAAAGGCAGGTACGCATCTGTGAATGGTACGAGAAATGAGGGAAATGAGAAACTGCACGTTGCTCTACACTGTCAGTGTAGAATTTAAGCAACTCACTTCCTGTAGAACAGAACAAATTTGGGTGAGACCTAAATGTCAAGAATCTTAGATTCTGAAACACAGTCCATAGAGAAAGTAGGAAGATCTAAGAAAACTTAACATGCTGGGGCAACTGGGTGGCTCAGTAGTTCAGTGTCTGGCTCTTGGTCTTGGCTCAGGTCACGATCTCAGGGCTGTGGGATCAAGTCCTGCTCCGGGCTCTGGGCTCAGCTGGAGTCGGCTGGGGACTCTCTGGCTCCCCTTCTGCCCTTCCCTGCTATGCACTCGCACACTCTCTCTCTCACAAATAAATAAATCTTTTTTTAAAAAAGAAAATTTAACATGCTAAGTATAATTTCTTGGTTTCAAAGTGGAAGTAGGATTTATTTGATCACTTTATCACTTTTCAGCTTCACAAAAATCAGGCTACCAAATTTTAAATGATATGTATGTATAGGTAGAATATTTGATCATTTCAGTGGAAATCATAACAAACTTAAAGCTATAAAACTTTTCCTTTAATGAAGCTATTTCCTCTTTTAAGTATGACCTCACCCCCAGTAATGTCTTCAATATACATGTTAATATTTCTCTTGGGATTAGGCTGTAATAAGCCTATCAGTTTAAAGATATTTATTATAAGTTTGATTATAGAATATTAAAAATTAAAATGATCACATAAAATTCTAAATATCTTTTTTTTGCAGATTTCATTTTTATTTATTTTTTATTTTTTATTTTTTTTTAAAATTTTTATTCATGATAGTCACAGAGAGAGAGGCAGAGACACAGGCAGAGGGAGAATCAGGCTCCATGCACCGGGAGCCCGATGTGGCACTCGATCCCGGGTCTCCAGGATCGCGCCCTGGGCCAAAGGCAGGCGCCAAACCGCTGCGCCACCGAGGGATCCCCTTTATTTATTTTTTAATTCTAAATATCTAATAGAATGGTAGGATGTTTCAACTGGGGAAAATATAACTGTGTTTGTTTCACCTGTATCTTTTAATACAAATATCTGTTTACTAACTACTTACCATGTACCAAGTATTGTGTGTTGAGGCTCTCTTTATATTGTCTATACTATAACAATGCTAAGAGGTAGATGTTAATATGCCCATTTTAAAAATGAATTTAGGCGCAGAGAGGTTAAGCAACATACGCAAGGGCACATAGCTCTGATGCGGTGGAAACAGGATTTGAACTCAAACCCCAAACCAACTTCTTAACCATCTTATTCCAAATGCCGCCTTCCTTTTTCAGTTGCTTCCTCCCTCCTTTTCCTGTCTGCAAAAGCAGGCCAATTTTTGTCATCTTAAAAATTCTTCCAGTTATTTTTCAGGAACTTTTCATATTAAGGATAGGAAGAAGCCTAATTAATTTGTATCAGCTCTCTGTACTTCATTCATATTCCCTCTTCAACCCATGGCCACTTGTTTTTACACCTTCCACTTTACTGGAGATGGTTTTCACTAAGGTTGCCTGCAGCCTCTAACTTGCCCATCTAATGGAGATTTCTCTCTTCTTGGCTTAGTGGACTGCTGTTTATCATTTTATCATCCTGGAAGCTTTTGGTCTTTGGTTCTGAACACCCTATTCTGCTGCCCCCTGGTTCTCTTCCACCTTTTTGATTGTTCTTATCTTCTTCATTATCTCTTGCAAATGTTCAAATGCCCACATGGGTCAATCCTTAGCCCACTATTCAAATGGGCCAAAGGATCTCTGTGTGATCGCAGCCATTTTTACATAGTGTCAGACTTGTGTCCAACACAGTCGACAGGCACTCTACATGCACTCAACAGGTCCCCTTTGTACTCTCCACTCGGCCAGTGTTTCTACTACCAGCCAAGTCACCCCAGCTAAAACCCTGAAAGTCGTCCTTGATTGCTTGCTCTCCACATTCCGATCATTCACCATGACATTCTGTGAATTTCACCTCCTAAATATTCCTCGACCTCCATTCTCCTGGAGAATGTTCCTCCTCCTCCATTCTCATCGCTCCCATCGTGGTTGAATCATCATCCTGCCTTGACTTCCGCCATGGCCTCCTAAACAATGTCCCTGTCTCCAATATGGTTCCCCTAAAATTTATCCTCCATAGAGGATAATCTATGTGAAAAATCCAACCACCTGACCCCTCAGGCACTTCCAATAAGATAAAGGATCCTATGGGTGCATACTAAACTCTTCATAATCTGATTGCTGCTTATGGCTTTGGCTGCTTCTCTTACAATTTCCTGTCTGATGCTTTACAGTCTCTCAAATCCAACTGCTGATCTCATTTGAACACTATCCCACCCCATACCACCTTGGTCCTTATCTCCTTGTTCTGGCTAATACCTATGTAGCATGTAAGGCTTGGCTCAGATTATCTCCTCTAGAAAGTCTTCCTTTACGCGAGTTTAATGCCACTTCTCTATGATCCCCAAGTATACTATACATATTGCTGTCATTGCAATTTTAACATTTTAATTATTTCTGGATCTGTCTCCTTTGCTCAAGAGAGCTCCAGGGACTGCAGCACAGATTTTTGCTCAATTACTCTCCTTAAATTGGGGAATAACTAAGTGATTAAATAAATGAATAAATACATGATTGGGTTTAAGACATCATTTGTCACTTATATGACTGACCTTCAATTAATTATTTAAGCTATTTGGGTCTTGGTGTCCTCATCTATAAATGGGCTTAGTAATTCTGGCCCATTTTGTCATTGGGAGAATAAAATAATGGATTTTAAATAGTATATGCAAAATGTAAAGTATTCTACTGGGCCTTTATAAGGCAGGTTAGTCTGTGTAGACAATAGCATGATAAATAAAACTGTTTTTTACAAAAGTTCATTTCATAGTTTCTTCTTTTATATCTCTCATCTATATTCTAACTTCCTGGTTTCATGACAGTCCCTTTAGATAAAGCCACTTAAGACTTAGCAAATTCACCATAACTAGTAAACTAGTTCTGAAGAAAAAAATTTAAAATAGCTATTTATTACTTACTACCTTTCAGAAATCGATTAATACCAAATTTATGGGAAAAATACAGCTCATTTCAAGGCAGTATATTTAAATATTTGAAGGAGTCATTTCATTTCTGTGTTATCAATTGTTTTGGGTATTTTGAATATAATTCAGCTTACTGGCATATCTCACTGGAGGAAAGATTTTAGGGTTCTTTTACATCAAATAAATGAGTACTGTTGAATATTTCATAGCAAATGGCCCATTGCAAATTTGTGATGTAGGTAATTTGCAATTTCCCTCCTGTCATCCAGAACTTGTATTAATTTTGTGGGCCTTATCCTACCACAAAGCTCTGCACAGGAAGTGTTATTTCAGTCAGAGCAGAAGGGACTTGCCTCACCATATTCTTTATCATATCTGTAGTGAATCTGGCAATTCACTCAGTCATTGATTGCTACAGTCAGTGCCAACTTGCTACCATCCAAAAAATTCCCCAACATAGGGGGACAGGAGTTTGCCCCTTGTGGTTAGCATCTTTCCGTGAGGCAGTTTATTGAGATGAAGAATTTCCCCAAGAGATTTCAGTTCTAAAATTTTGCCTCTGGCACCACTAAGAGAAAGAGTGCTCTTTGATAGATAATATTGATATCATTATGTGCACGAGATACACTACCGATCATTCTGACCTCATAATTCTTGGACCTGAACAGGCATGTCAATCATATGTATTTTTAAATAACTTTCCATGTGCATTTGCAAAAGCACATTTGTAATTGTCTACCTTAAAATGAAATAATAATTATGATACATAAAACTATATTGTATTACAGTGGAAACTGTTTCTAACGTTATCTGCTTGTCCAAACAACATTTACCTAGAATAAAAAGATCAAGAAGTACTTGAAAAATAATGTCTCAAAGTACAACTTCTTATTCTAATTTCAAAGAAAACCTATTATTCCTGCCCTAAGAAAAAAGAATTATTTACCATCACTTTGAGTAACAGTTAATCTGCCAAAATTATTTACCTGTGTACAATTGGGGGTATCTTCCAAAAGGGATAGAGTTTTGCTACACTTTTATTTTTTTATTTTTAAAATTTTATTTATTTATTTATTTATTTATTTATTTATTTATTTATTTATTTATTTGTAATTTCTACACACAAGAGGGAGTTTGAACTCATGACCCCTGAGATCAAGGGTCCTATGCTCTTCTGACTGAGCCAGGCAGGTGCCCCTTTGCTCCATTTTAGAAACTATTTAATTGCTACATGTTGAAAGTGTTTCTTTTCCAATATATGACAGGGATGGAAATGAAGGGAGTGAGGAAAGAGCTCATGAAGAGGGAAATCCCACAGAACAGTACAAATGGTTAAGAAAATACTCTCTGTAATAACTAATTTGGCTTAACTATAACGGTCCTCTTGGGTAACAACTACTAAACTGTACTTAGTACAGTACAGGCCCTAAGATGGACAAAATTACTGAGATTTTCTTGTCCCTATGAACACAAACTAGTAAATTATATCTATGAAAAGCAAAATGGCAAAAAAAAAAAAAAAAAAAATTCAGTGCTTACTTTCTGTTCCTTTTCCGGGCTCGGCTGTAGGCTTCTAAACCTTCTGTTAGTGTCTTCAACTTCTCGGGCTCCACCTGAGTGAAGGCATGAAGACCAAACCATATTACCCAGACCTGCAATTGTTAACACCATTTTTACTTTCCTGCTGGGGGAGGGAGGCTTAACTTTCACTGCCCTGTCAAATGTCCTGTCCTTGCTCAAGCAGAGGTTGACTGTGTGGCTCCAGGCTGTAACATCAATGGAAACGAGAGATCGTTTGGCTTTCATACTGTCAACATTTTGAAAATAATATTTTAAGAACACAATTTGGAACTTCAATAGCCTTCGATTCACAAAATCGTATAAATCAGAGATCCCTGGTTTGCTTTCTCTACTTGCTTGATACTCAGCAACTGCAAATCTGTACTCCATCCGAGGCGGACAGGAGCAGTGGCAGTGAAGGGGGTGGGCTTTGGAGCCAGTAGACTGAAGTTTGAATCTGACCTTGCTTTCTAGTGTGAATAAGACACTCCGATGTTCTGAACCTCAGGCTCTTTCTCTTTAAAATGAAGACAACAATACCTACCTTCCAGCTAGAATTGCTGGGACAATTAGAATGCAACAAGGCAGGTTGAATACAGGTAAGCAGAGAGTGGCTGTTATTACCTTGTAGTCTTAGGTATTGCAGAGGCCACAAAATGCATGGAAGGAGACTACCATAGTCCTTGCTGTCTAGGGAAGAGGGTGTTGCTACACCTGTGGGCGTGTCCTCTCCTTTCTTACTTTATCACTGCCGAGAATCTTGCTACTTCATCACCCTATGGCCACCAAAATGGTGACTGGGGGACTTATGAGGGTGGGGAGGTGCAGTCTTTGCCACTTCCCCCCAGTAATCTCCAGCATGGTTCTTGAAGCCACCCCTCCAAGATAAACAATTAATAAATAGTAAAACTTGTATGTGACTTGTGAGTAAAAACACTTTTAGAAAAACATTGCTATTTTTATTGATCTTAAAAAAAACAACAGTTTAAGTAAAAACAGTGTCGATTGCTGTGTAAACACAGCTTCAAGGCAAGTCTCCCAGCCGTCCCTTAACCCAGTTTTTTCCCTGCCCCTATGCTACTTTTACAGAAAAATTTGAGAAGGTGCCAAAATGCCTCATGGGTAAAAAAATAAATACTAAGAAGCAAGGAAATTATTATTAACTTTTCTCTTGAAATCTTCTTGACTCATGAGTATGCTTTATAAATAATTTTTCTTTGACCTCTTCAAAATTGAGTACCCAGTAATGAGTAACAAAGGATTTCCTTTGTCAGTTTGAAAACAGGCATGTCTAAATACTCAAGGAGAAAAACAATCAAATAAAGAAAACATTTTCCTTTTCACAATTTTTGTACTTTGTCCTAAAGGATGCAAATCTCATATTTCTATATATCTATATCTCCATTCATTGGAGACACCCAATTTTTTGTGTGCTGGAACAAGAGAACAATTTTGTTCTAATAACACTTCATGGAAGCCATGAAGAAAAGTGTCTTGCTGAAATAACTGGAAAAGCTTAAGTGAGATGAATATATATGTGTTGTTTTAAAAAAAATAGTGCCTGGGTACATTTTCACATTTCACGTTGAAGAGGTTTCATCTTGTATTTACTCACGTGAAAAGAAAAAGAAAGATATTTCACACATTACATTTCTATAATCTATCGCTAATTCCACTTATATTTAAATGCCCCACCCCCCCACCTTTTGGCAGTAGAAAGGAAGCTCTCCTATGTAATAAACTTATAGTAAGCACAAATTGAAAAAAGTGAAAGATCTCAGAAGGGATTGATGCAAGCAACAGAAAGCAGATTCACAGTGAAACAAAGCAAAACATCAATATGAAGACTTAATCCACTGGTGTTAATTCTTAAACACTAAGTTAGGTAAAACTATTTTTTAAATTTTCAGTTTTTATTTTTTTATTTTTTTAATTTTTTTTTATTTATTTTTTTAAAAAAAATTTTTTTTTAATTTTTATTTATTTATGATAGTCACAGAGAGAGAGAGAGAGAGAGAGAGAGAGAGAGAGGCAGAGACACAGGCAGAGGGAGAAGCAGGCTCCATGCACCGGGAGCCCGACGTGGGATTCGATCCTGGGTCTCCAGGATCGCGCCCTGGGCCAAAGGCAGGCGCCAAACCGCTGCGCCACCCAGGGATCCCCTCAGTTTTTATTTTTAATTAAATAAGGAATAAGGGGCAATAAAAACATTTCTTGTGCATTTATTGTGGAAAAGGCACTGTTTCATTGTTATATGATAATACTGCAAACTAGTATTATTTTTGTTATTTTACAGATGAAACTCAGTGAATTTAAGTAACATGGCCAGCACTGAAACTCAGGTCTGACTACAAAGCACTCAACCTCTCTCCACCACACCAACTACAATATACATTGATGTTTACAATCATTTTTACACACACTTACACACACACGCAGACATACTAAAAAAAAAAATAGGTCAAATTATTTTAAAACAAATTAGATTCTTCCAGAAATTTAGATAATACATGCTCAAATTTATCTTTAAAAACTTTTTTATGCTTGGATAATTTTCTGAACTAATAATCTACCATGATTTTTCTTTTCATTTAAATTGCCTCTAAGGCTGTAAGGTACTCTATAATGAACTATATTATTTATAAAGGATTCAAAATGACCTTGAAAGAGAAAGCAATGATGGTGCTTTCTGAAACTAAATACAAATAAGTTACACAGCACTGTTTATTTGTGATATGACAAGATCATACATATCCAGAGGTAAATGTTTAGTTTATTTTGTTTCAGAATTTTAGTACTCTACTGAATTGTGAAATATATGAACAGCGTATGTTGTTTATAAGGAATTATTCATATACTTATGCAATATTCAAGAAACTCTTTAAAGATACTGCCGCCCCCTAAGATGGGATCGGAGAAGAACAAAATAAATTCAATTTCTAGTCAAATAGAAATCATATTTAATGATTTAATGAATACTCCCTCATAAATTACTTAGCTAACTTGTAAATGAAGAAAGTACTGAGAAATCAAATACATAAATGTAACATTAAAAAGGATAAACACAAATATTTCTATAAACCTTACATTGAAGGAGCAAGTAATTTAAGATACTTAATACTGTGATCTGTAATTACAACCTTATATTCCTGTACATTCATAAGCCAGGAGTTCTATAAATTATTTAATTCCTATCCTGGTGAGAAATCAAGGGAGGACTTTATAATGTACCTTTACTCATAATCTATCCCATTTTCTCACTCTGGTAATGATGAGGCTAATAGGAATGACCAACATGGTATAACCCTCTGCACATAAATCATTTAAGATTTAGAAAAAATTACCAGAACTTATACATATTTATAGTTCAGATATTACCTCATGTATAAATATACACACATATTGGATATATTTTGACTCCTAAAGCCTCGTTCACTCATTCACATTCTTTAGATATCACAATTCTTCACATGAATAGTCCTACAGCCTGTTCAAGCAACAGAAAGCAGATTCTGAACCCTACCTGTTCAGTAGGGTTGGAAACATACCCATACACTCTTTTGGGTGGATTAAGACTTTTCTGAACAACTCTGAATCTCTGGTTGCTTATTTTGTTCACAAGGCACACAGTAAAATTTGGCTATTTAATTAAGTTTGATTTGGGGTCAACACAGTAGAATGTAGTGATCTTAGAAGTAACTTAAATCTATGACAAAGGGAGACACAAATCCTTCAGAGAACCAAACTGACCCTCTGAAAATGAGGTAGAGTATATATTAGAAGAGCTTGGATCAAAGATCCTAGATCACTTTTGAATAGAGCCAATTAAGTAAAGATGATGTCAAAATTCCCCATAGGCTTTAAACCTGGTAACAGGATTGAATTTCTTGGTGATTTACTTCGCTGCTACTTAGTGGTGAGGGGAAGCTGTCACACAAAGGTCAGACAAAGGACAGAGTACAAGCCACCTCCCAGGTTTCATAGGAGAGGCAGGGCAGCTGAACTCAAGCGCCTTCTCATTCTTTACGTCTTTGTTCATGTCATCAGCTCCTGTGTTGGGGGAATGGTACTATGCAAAGAGTACTAAGCTTAGAGTTAGGAGACCGGGGTTGGGTCCTGGCTTAACTGCCTGTCACTTCTGTCCTTAGGAATGCTACTTCGCTGAGTTTCAGCTCCCTCATCTGTACCATGGGGATGGTTGTGCGCTTCTTTATGCATCACTGAGAGAATCTAAAAAGACAATGAACATGAAGGTACTTTGTAAACACCAAATCAGTCTTTACCAAAGTGTCATTAGTGGCATGTGAAACAAGGACAGACCTTTAATATTTTTTAACATTTTTAATAGCTATATATTCATATGTTTATATTAGAAAAATACAAAAAACATCATACTTAGGATTTTACGCATATTATATCTTAGAGTAAGACTGAAGACATTATTTGAAAGTAACTTCAATGGTGCCTAGTTCATATTATGAGTCCAAAAAGTATTTGTTGAATAAATAAATAAATAGTAAATGAATTTGCATAAAATTTTTAAGTATAGTACAGGTAGCACGCAACTTTCTGTTTTTCTTGGGGGGTGGGAGGAACAGAGGGACAAAGAGGGAGAGAATCTTAAGCAGGCTCCACGCCCAGCATGGAACCCAATGAGGGGCTAGAGCTCAAGACCCTGACTGAGATCACAACCTGAGCTGAAATCAAGAGTTGGACGCTTAACTGACTCAGTCACTAGGTGCCCCTAAAGGAACATGCATGCTATTTGTTTTTCTGTTTTTAGAGATTAGTGGGAGTGGGAGTGGGGGAGGCAGGGGGCAGACAACTTCAGTTGAAACCTGAGAAATAAAGCCCTGAAGCAATCAGCAAATATGAGGCATTTATTAGCTTCATTATTGGCAAACACTTATTAAATAGTATTAAAAAAATCTTCCACCTGGAAAAGTCCTGCTAACTTAAGTGCGATATTGCAATATTTTTTTAAAAATGGGAATTAACACTAAATAATTTGGAGTAAAAGGGGATCCCTGGGTGGCACAGCGGTTTAGCGCCTGCCTTTGGCCCAGGGCGTGATCCTGGAGACCCGGGATCGAATCCCACGTCGGGCTCCCGGTGCATGGAGCCTGCTTCTCCCTCTGCCTGTGTCTCTGCCTCTCTCTCTCTCTGTGTGACCATCATAAATAAATAAATAAATAGATAAATAAATAAAGAAAGAAACTGAATATCTTTAAAAATAAATAAATAAATAAACAAATAAACAAACAAACAAATAAATAAATAAATAAATTGTAGTAGAGTTGACTCACCTGTGACAGAGAGGATGAACCTCATTTTCCATCAATAATACTCATGGAAAAATTCCTAAAGTGAACCCCTTTTTATTTTTTCAAACGAACTAATCAAATACACATAGACGATTTTTGTCAGTGGCCTTATCTGAGGCTTTGTGTGCGTGAATATGGGTGTGTGTGCTTCCTTTCCTCTTCACTTTGGAAACAGTGTTTTTAGGTAGGAGAAAAGTATACTACAGGACTAGAGTAAATCTATTCTAAATGTACAACATATTTTATACTGACCCACCACTCATCCTTGGAATTAAATGCTTGGAGTGAGCTCGGATTTCTAAAGCAGCACTGTTTAAAGTTTCATGTCACAGAAGCACGTACCTGCCTCAGACCTGACTCCATTTGTTACTATCCATATGGAAACCTTTCTGACAAGCTCAAGAACTCTGTGTGGGTCTCAGTTACGTGTAAATGGAGACAGGCCTCCTTTTCCTCTTTAACCTTGTTCAAGGGAAGAAGGTTACCATATTCCACAGTTCGCTTCAGGGACATTCACGGTCTTACCTAAGCTTTCTCTGTTTTGTCTTTTTGCTAATATTCACATTTTTGGTCTTATTTGGTTCTTCATTGTTATTATCTCCCAAATTTCTGTCAGGCGCTGAATTTGTCAGCCTGGCTTTTATCTTGCACATTACTTTTCAAAAACGATTTTCCTTCCTTTTCAAGGAGATTCTGTTGCTACAGAGCATGGACTGCCTCTGTCGTCCTAACCAGCCGCAATGCAGCCCAAATACTGTGGTTGGTGATTGAGTGCAGGGACAAGGATTCATTCCCAACCGCAGTTAAGGAGCTATGTAAGGCAAGGGCAATATACAAAGCACACTTTCAACAGAGAATTATAGTACTAAAGAATAAAAACAGCTAATGCTGATAATCAAGCACAGAAAGAGTGCTCTTTAAAGTAAAACTTTTAAAAATCATAAGAGCTCCAACTTAAGTTACACATCCCCAAAACACGATGGTCAGCTGTCTTTGGATACGTTTCACACTGTCAGAACATGTGTGTGTGTGTGTGTGTGTGTGTGTGTGTGTGAGAGAGAGAGAGAGAGAGAGAGAGAGAGAGAGACGTACTCACCTGACATATAGAAAGTGTATTGTTCCAAAATAAGTTTGGTTATGAGTTCTAATAATGATGAGTTTTGTCTTATTTGAATGACTGACTACTCAGAGAGTGATTTTCATCTTTACCTGCCAAATATAACCACGTGAAAAAAGGCAAAGTGGGATTCTCAAGAGAGAGCACCCTGCCCGCTACTTATAAAAACATGTCTTCATTTGCTCATCTAGTGTGTCACTGAAATGTACAACTTTTCTGAGTAATCAGAGCTCCCTATCTGTCCAAGAACAGCCAGCATTTCACTGAAGAGAAACATTGCGGCGCCAATCTGGAAATAAATCCTTTCCTAAATTTGGCTCAAGTCAGAATACACAACGACTATAAGAGCAATGAAATATGAAGACCAGTGGGAAATGTCCAAAAAGAGTAAAAGCTATGTACTAAAGAAAAAGTTTTATTTTTTGATTATCACTTGAGTGTCAATTCTTTCAGGTTAGTTAATATAAGATCAGAGAGGGCGGAATGTAATCACAAAATATATTTTAGGAAACGGGGACTTTTCTGACTTTTATGTAATTATTGAAACAAGTACATAAAGATAACCATCCCCCCCTCCATAGCTGCACAGGTTTACAATGATTGCTAATTGGGGTGCCCGGGTGGCTTAGTGGGTTAAGTGGTTGACTCTTGATTTCAGCTCAGCTAATGATCTCAGGGTCCTGGGATTGAGCCCTGCCCTGTGTCAGGCTCCAGACTCAGCAGGGAGTCTGCTGGAGACTCTCTCTCCCTCTATCCCTCTGCCCTTCCTCCCCGTTCTCTTTCTCTCTAAAAAAAAATAATAAAATAAATATTCTTTTAAAAAAAAAAGTGTTTGCACTTTATGGTGGATAGGTGTGATGCCAGCAAAGCCATTTCCCTTTCCAAGAATGTCCTAAGGCCGTGCCAAGATCTGGCAATGCAGCTCTCTGGCTGCGATGATGTACTGGAGCATAGCACTGAGGTCTTATTCTTGGTCACTGAAGCTTAAACTATAAAGGATTCATGGTTCAGAAAGAAACTTGCATCATTTATTTAGAAAAAGTATAAATATCTTTCAGACCATACTTGATTACAAACTGATAACCAAAGGAAAGAATGTGTTAGAGAGTGAGGAGACACTACTTTCAGGACGGTCTGATACCGGACACATAATATTCTTTAGTGTTTTACACAGCTTTAGTATTGGGACAGCAGTCTATAGGGGTGATTCAGTCCAAGTTTCCATGGATGGCTAAAAATCTCTACTAATGAATATTGTTGTGTGTGTGGAGGGGGCGACGAGATAGGAAAGTAAAGGAAGAAAGCCTGCGTTGGTATTTTTTACAAACAACGTTGGGAGGTGGACTTCCAGGTTCACTGAATAAAGTGCTTGAAAATGCTTCTGAGTAGAACTCCTGCTTGAAACGAACCGCCCACGATAACATAATCGGAAATGCCACTTGTGTGTGACGTGCTGAACTTCATCAAAAAATGGCTGTAAACTATTTGACTCATTGAATATATTCATTATAATGCTCTCACTAGATTGGAGCCTCAATCTAGTTTGTAAACCCTTGATCCATGGATAATGCATAGGCAAACAATAACTAAACTCAAACGACCACAATTCCAGAGTGGAGAAATCCAAATTAATAAGGTTGTTTAACATAAAAAAACACAGGGGCCAGGAAGCTAATTTCTATTGAGCGTCTCTCGTGTGCTGGATGATCTGTTTGTGGTAGATCATTTAATTCTGAAAACATCATTCTGAGTGAGAACTGAATAGTCCCACTTGAGAGGTGAGGGGACTGTGGCCCAGGGTCATTAAGACACCCACCCAGGAGCAATTAGGGAATGGATGGGGCGGGGATCAAGCTCACGGGAGGATGCCCAGAGCCCATGCCTCTTCCTGCCACACTCCGCGTGCTCTCTAGTTCTCCGTAGACTATGTTCATATGATGTTTGATGTTTTGAAATAAAACCCTTTACGAAGCAATCTCCAAACGTGCAGAACAGTTCCAAAGGATTATTAGTAATTCTGCTACACTTAACACCCCACCAAAGACGAAGGGTGCCTTTCTAAGATCATAAAATGACCAGGTCGTTGACTATCATGACAGCTGGGTGAAGCGTCATCAACTTAGGGACAGCATGGACACCTCGGCCCTTGGCAGTAGTCCAGGGACAGCATTGATCTGTCAGGCCAGGGACCACCTGTATGGCCTGAAAACAAGAGAGGCGCCCAGCTTACTCTGAATTAGTAGCCTGCAATATTGCCAATTAATTACTTTTTAAACATTTTTTTGCCTGCTTCTGAAAAGAATCTGAAGTGGTTTGCTGAGAACAAAGACTGCAACAGAAAATAAATGACAGGTTCCTATGATGAGAGGGGTGGGGAGAGATTAAGATAATCGATCTATTCTAACACTTGAGTTAACATAGATTGTATCTGGAGGGATCTAACAGACTCTCCGGTTAATTTACTTTGTGGACATGGAAATAGTATGAACAACTGAGAATCTAGAAAGGTCTACAATGATAACATATAAGAAAATTGTTTACCAAACCTTTGCATCTGAGATACTACAAAGATAAACACTAGGGGATGGGGTCCCACATTTTGCATTGGCAAGGTGGAATTAATTAGGTTTTACTGTTAATAAACACATGGTTTATGGAGTCAGTCTGTATCTTTGTCTCTCGACTTTATAAAATGTCAGCCATTGCCACAGTGTAGAAGAGACCCTAATGCACTGCTTGGCTTTTTAAAAGCAGAAATCCAATTATTCATGCACAAGACTTTATTTATCCAACATTGCTGAGGACTTAGGGATTCTATGTAAATCATATTTACATCATGACTGGTTGGTTCACTGGACTAAGAGTACGAATTTTAAAAACGTTTTTGCTGGAAATCTTTTCAAATAGATCACGCTTTGTCTTACACAGCTATTGAACATAGTTTAAATTTTTCTTGATGAACCAGGATTACCAAGACATCAAGCAAAGGCCATCTGGCTTGAAGTCAGACAGACTTGTGTTTGAAATTTCACCTTTTCTGGTCTTATAAATCGAGAACACTGTTTGGCTTGATAGGCATCATTAAATAAGGTATGAGGAAGCCCTTCCTTTGTTTTGTGAACCACAGAAGAAAAAAAGAGTGCTTGTGAAATAGTACTTTATTTTTTTAATGTGCAAATGTGAGTAGGTCCTGGAAAGACCAAGGTTTTTAAAAATGTTAAGTGCCCTAGAGCTTTTAAGGCTGTTATACCTTGCTTTCTAATGACAGATAAATATTTCATGTGTTGTCATTAATAATGTATTATATGTTTTCAAGTTTTGTACCTCTAAATGTGGGCTTTAAATTATTTTTTTGAATTACTAAAAATATTTTTGACATATCCTGATATCAAGGTTTTGATATTCAGGTTGTCAGAATGCAAAATCACAATGTCCTTTGGTGGTGAGGGGAGGGGAATATTTGAGTTGACAGAAATAATTTTATGCTCCCTGTTAGAAATTCATCTATTGCTTATAACAAGGAAGAAGATTCTGGATTTTTTAAACACTTACTATTGTAGAGTGAGTGAAACCCAGTTGCTTATTTAAATGAAGCAACATAAATGTTTCTTGGACTCGTAGATAATGATTTTTTTTTTTTAAAGTGTATCTCCCCACACATCAGTGAATAAGTCAATCCCAGGAGTTTTGCAAACACAGACTAATCAAAAGATTAGGACCATTGTTTAATGTGAAATGTGTTAAAAGTACATGCCTTTATTCTCCTGAGGACATAAAAAGATATTTAGACAAGGCATTTAGGACAGGAAGAATGTTTCCAGGAAAGGGAGGCTATAATCTTTTCTTTCATTAAGCTTTTTGTAAAATGGCACCTAAAAAAGACTTGGTTTCATTTGCACAGAGATTGTAAAACAGTGCAGTGTCTACATCTTATATTTGTAGCAGTCCATTTATATCCTAAAAGCCCAATTTTGCTGTTTCTAATTACTTTTTGAATAAACTGTCAAAAATATTTAGGTTTATCAACCTAGAGAATGTTTTGTCTGGGCTCAGAGAGATTAGAGAATAAAATGTTTTGTGAATAGGGGTATGGAATTCATTTTCTTATCAAACGTAGAAACACTATGCCCAGAGCACACCCTGACAAGTATATATTAGGCATTATAAGCGATGGGCTTAAGGACCTCCTGGTCATTTGGAGAAAGACAATCTTTTTATTGTGCTGGCAAAAATGTTTTCAGTTTCCTGCCATTAAACCTAAGTGCCAGTGGAGGTTTAAGCAGAGTTGAAATAGCTTTATACAATATACTCTTTAAGAGAATACCATATATTTGTTAAGAGTAGTTTTTATTTCCTAAGGAGATGAAAAATTGTTTCCTCATCATATGTGGGGAATGTGCATAATTATCTCCTCCTGGTCAGATATAATTTTTTCTATCTGCTTTAAACATTCTGCATGTTTCTCGCCTAGTGAGCCAATTTATCAATTGTGAGGGGGGAGGGGGAACCCAGAAGACCCCTACTAATTTCTTCTAAATTGAATAGTAGTTTCATGGAGAAGTTTTCATTTAATTTATATGATCAGATTGTGTTAAGTAGAACCAGACGGTGGGGTTAAACATTTCCATATGTTATAAAGGCCCAGAACTTTTCCTTGAAAGGAGACACCATTCTGAATACAGACATTACCTGCTGCTTCCAGAAATGGCTGCAATTACACCCGGGTTTTACCCTCTGCTCAGCTTTATGCAGCTCCTGTGAGCGCACGGAGGAGATGCTGTCCCCCAGCGCATCCTGTTGCCCTACCTCTGCCATACTGCTGGACTTCAAAGGCCACCAGATTTTTTCCCCCAGTCCTTGCCACTTGCCTTCATCCTCTGTGTATGGAATGAAGAATTAAGTACATACAGGGAAGGAAGGCAGGATTAAGAAAATTCTGGAAATCTGGTTCCTGGGTTAGAGGCCCTAGTGGGATCTCTACAAACACGGCACAACTCACCCCTTGATATGACATTTTGGTGACTATAACCATCCCCTCTTCATTTTATGCTCCAGAAGTTTGTGAGAACTTAACGAGTCATGAAGAATCCTAATTTCAAATCCAAAGAATCCAAAGTGACGACAACAAAAAATAACAATTGATATCTGAACAAAGGTTAGTATTTGACAATGGATAAAGATTGGTATACCTTCCCTTCCTCGGGGCTTTGTTGACATGAATTGTGAACGTCGTCTTCTCTTACTAATTTTCCAGGCCAAGAAGTAAGTCCTTTGATTTGGCCCCAGACCAAGTCGCCAACGTTGAACGTCCTTGGCCTATAATGTATCAACTCATTTGAAGAAGGGGAGTCTGGATTCCTTAGGTCATCTTCACTACTAATGCTTTTAGCATCTGAAGGGCTAGGCACACACCCATTAATGCTTTTGGCATTAAAGTCTCCATTGTAATGGATGTAGTCTTTGACTAGAGAATTTTCCAAACTATTTGAGGAGCTCGGAGACTGCTCCTCTAGGACCAGGTCTTGTCTTGTGGTATTCAGCAGCTCTCCAAAGCCCCGACTCTGTCGAGGTCTGTTCCCATTAATGTGTGCACATCTTTCCACAGTGTTCTCTAGTCTCTCCTTAAAACTCATCATAGTTCTTTTGTAGTTATTATACCTGAAATTTTCCTCCAGAATTTTATCCCCTTGACAGTTTCTTGGTGGTAACAGTACCGGGTGCTGTTCCCCAGGCAGAAATGGCAGTGTAGAGACATTGTTGGACCTTTCGTGACAAGGACTACTGTGGATATGGCCTGGATGATCTAAAAATTCCTCACACTTCCACCTGTTTCGCTCCCCTCCAGGGCTTTGCTCCCCATCCCACTGTTTTTTGGATGTGTGGCAACTTGCTGACTTGAAATATTCAAACCCATCTCCTTCATTTGAGTTTTTCCCATGGTCCAGATTCCTGGGCAGCCGAGCCCCTCTTGCATTCCTCAGCCTACCATCATGATCGACACTGCCCATGTTTCGTCCATGAATGACCGCACTGACAGCACTGGGGAGACTTAACGGGTCACCAATCGAGGCAGTGAAGGCACTCATGGCACTCAGAGCTGGAATGGGGCTGATCTGAGTTGTACTGTTGACTGCAGTGGTGATGACAACCTGCATTCCTTTGCTGGCTGCATCAACAACTGCTTTGTAAATGGCATCTACAGAAGCATCACCTTGGCCACCCACAATGAGGCCATCTTTCACCTGCTGACCAAGAGATGGGTCAATCCTCGGTTGCAACTCACAAGATGTATCTTGGAAAGGTGGAAGTGTAGTGTTTGGATTCTCAGGAAGTGCCGTGAGCCCCGGCTGAGTGCTTATTCTTTTGTTTAGGAGAGCTGCATCTTCCTGCATTCTCACCTTGAAGAAACAGACAGGAAGCAGTGAGAGACAGAAAAGTTTTTAAAGACGTCAAAGAGAAAGACCATAATTTTAAGGTTTACCGAAAGGCAAACAAATATAACAAGGAGAGAAATATAAAGAAAGAACAAGGCTCAAAATGTAATAAAAAGTCACTCTGTATAGTAGAGTTTATGTCTTGATCATACTTGGGTAGTTTCTTTGGTTGAAATTATTTCATACATTTGTTTTAAAGAACTCATCACTGGGGCGCCTGGGTGGCCCAATCAGTTGAGTGTCAGACTCTTGGTTTCTGCTCAGGTCGTAATCTTGGGTTCTTGGGATCAAACCCCTGGTCAGGGCTCTGTGCTCAGTGGGGAGTCTGGTTCTCTCCTTCTCCCTGTGCCCCTCTCCTTGCTCATGCACTCTCTCTTTTCTCTCTAAAATAAATAAATCTTAAAAAAATAAAAGAATGTATTTCTAAAATAAATGAACAAATAAATAAAAAATAAAAAACTCATCATTACCAAACATTCTCTAGAAAAGTTAAAGGTGAGGTGGTTGAACACAAACTGTTTTCAGGTAATGACTCCATGTATTTAAATGTCATTACAGGTTCTGTAAGTTGGGTTTCAGAGAGACAAGTCCATCACCAGCACTGCTCAAATTACGAAGGGAACCAGATTTTGGAAAGGAGTTCTAATTCACTGATATTTCTACTGAACTACAACATAAGCTAAAAGAAAATTTTCTCTCTCTTTCTCTTTCTTTCTCTCTTTCTCTCTCTCTCTCTATATATATACACACTCTTTTTCTTTCTCTCTCTCTCTATATATATATATATACACACACACCTTTTTTGTAACAATAAAATATTCGTAATTTATTTCGTAACAATAAAATATTCGTAATTTATTTCGTAACAATAAAAAAATATATATACACACACACGTTCTTTCTCTTTCTCTCTCTCTCTCTCTATATATATATATATATATACACACACACACACACTTTTTTCGTAACAATAAAATATTTCTGATATGACATTATATTTCTGAAGACTTCAGATAAAGCAGTGACACCCACTCTTCAATCTTACCAGGCTACTGACTGGGGGACACCACCATGCGGTCAGCAATGACAATGGCTCTCTATAGAAGTGATTCTTAATTGGGAAGAGGGGAAGGAAGGGGATGCCTAGCAGGTAAGAATATCAATGGTCAGCACAGGAAGGATGAATGCACTTTGAAAAAGTCCCCAAGGTTATTGTAATTGCACCAACCCCACCTAAAAACTGCTGCTTTAGACCCTTGCTACTTCGGATTTCCTCTTCAATGATTTCTCCCTTCTTGTCTTCACATCTTTTCCCACTAAATCAGAATCTGGGATCCATCAACATATCAACCACTCTCATGTTATTCTCCCACTGTCTACACCTACCAGATAAAAATCTCAATGTGGGATCAATTTAACTGCCCTTATCTATATCCAGTGAGAATGCTGAGTATCTGTCTAGAAATTTAGGGCTTTCAACTACAGCTGGGGGCTTATTGTTTCCATCAATCTGATGATCCTCAAGTTAGGTATCATTCTCCTTCACAACTGTTCAAATCTTTACCCACTTCTTCAAGCTGGTTGTTACAGCATCTCCAGCACTATTCTTAGTGGATAACCCTTACTTAACAGAGAAAATGGAGTTCACAGGCTAAGAATTCTCATAGTTCTTATACTCTGCTACTCCCTACCCCCTGGCAGCACACACTTTGCAATTATACACGCCTCACATCCTGCCCTGCTTCCCAGTGTTAAGAGGGGCCTCTTGTTTTCTGAAGGTAAGTCCTCTTACTTATGCTCTGATTTCCAAGGCACTCCTCAGGGATTTTGCCTCATTTGTTATCCCTTCTCTTCATTATGCTCAATCTTTTCCACATTTTTTCTTTTTTTGCTCTTAAATTTTTCTTTTTTTAGCATACAACCATGTGCATAGCTTCCATATTTTAAAAGTTTGCTCATACTATGTCTGCCTTGGAACACCACCCTATTTCTCTTATGTTCTTTATGGTTAAGTTTTTGAAAGACTAATCCACACTCTTTAATTCCCAACCTTTTCATCCTTCCATCCACCTCCATCCATCCTACCACTCCACCAAAACTGCATTCCACCGTCATTGACGATGTCCTAAATCTAGTGGGTTCTCTTCAGGCTTTATTTCCTTGTTTGAGATTTTCAGTGACATGGCTGAGTCCTTTTCTTCCCTTCTAAATTATTTTATTACACAAGATGTATATGAATATTATCTCATTGTCAGAAAAAGATAAAAACTTTCTTTGTCACTCCTCCCCACCCAAACTTGACTCTCTCTGATTCCAGTCCCTCTCTCAGGAGTAATCAGGCTGGAATGCATTCTTGCAGACATTTATGTTTAATACACTAAGGTGTGTAGATACATATCTAGTTTTCTTTCCTTCCTTCTTTCACATAAATGGTAGAGTATTTTAGTATTGTTCTATAATACCACAGTATTAAAGTCTTGCATTCTTGTGGATCTTTCCATATCAGTTATGTAAATCTATCTAAACCTTTTAAAATACTTGACAGAGGGCAGCCCGGGTGGCTCAGCGGTTTAGTGCCACCTTCAGCCCAGGGTGTGATCTTGGAGACCGGGGATCGAGTCCTGCATTAGGCTCCCTGCATGGAGCCTGCTTCTCCCTCTGCCTATGTCTCTGCCTGTGTCTCTACCTCTCTCTCCCTGTGTTTCTCATGAATAAATAAATAAAATCTTTAAAAAAATACTCAAAAGGCAGATATATCATAATATATTAATTATTTCCTTACTGATGGACGTGGTTTCTAATTTTTGCCACCACAGATCATGTTGTAATGAACATTCTAGCCTGCACCCTTTTGTTCACGGTTGAGGATTTCTCTAAAATAGATACAAAGAAGTTGAACTTCTGCATTAGAGGATATGTATATTTAAAAACCTGATAAACTATCAAATTACCCTCCCAAAGAACTATATCAGCATACAATCAGACCAACAGTATATCTGAAAGGATCCATTTCCCCACACCACTCTCAGCAAGGGATATCAATCAATCTGATAGACACATTAGTGTTGTAATTTGTATAACTCTGATTACTCTTTTCATATGTTCATTAATTATTTACTTTTCATTTTCTGTGAATTTTCTGTTCATATCTATTGCTCATTTTTCTAATCAATTATCTTTTTTTCTTCCTGATTCATAGGAGCTTTTTTTCTATAATGAATGTCAATTATTTGCCATTATCATGTAAGTATTTTCTGCTGGGTGCCACTTGTCTTTAAGTTTGTTTAGAATACCTTTATCATAGAGAGATTTTAAAGTTTTATATATTCAACCTTATTACTTCTTTTCTTTTTGACTTCTTGATTTTGTGTCTTACTGAAAGAACCTTCTCTACCTCAAGATTATTTTAAAAATACTTCTAAAAAAAAAATAAAAAAAAATACTTCTATATTTTCTCTTTGTATTTATTAAGCATTACTCTTTCCATCTAGCTCCTTAATCTATTAGGAATGTATTTAGCTTGTAGAACTAAAGGAAGACTAAGTGATGGAAGCCAGGAAGGGTGGTGAGGGCTGGGGCTGGTGAGTGAGGCCAAGCCAGCTGCTTAAAGATATGGATTTCAATCATGAGAGCAATGGAAACCACAAAAGGGTTTAAGAGGATCATATGATCAGTGTTTACTATCAGCTCCAAAAGGACCACTGAGATGCCTCAGACAAAATAAAATAACCTTCACGCAAAAGACTGGAATGTTTAACAATATTCATTATTGGGAAATAATAGTAATTGGAGGTGAGAGGGCACATGACTTCCTTCTCTGGTCTCTTGCCTTCAGTTAAGCATTTTAACAGACCCAGACATTGCCTAGACATTGTGTACTATTCAAGGAACCCAGGAAAGAGTACCTGAAAGTTCTGAAACAGACAAGCCATGGGGTTACTGTTAGCCGGGCAAGGAATTGTGGGCTGTCCTTGAAATGCCTGCAGGTTCTGGTACCCTTGAAGAAGCTGCTGCTGCTGCTGCTGATTTGGAGGAAACATCTGATTGTTGTTTAACAGCGACTGCAGATGAGTCAGTTGATGGTTATTCAAAGTATTGTTTATTGAGGACATGTCACCTATAGTTTGAAAAACATAAAATGTAAGTCAATGTGACTCTTTGGAGATCCTATGCCTCTCTTTGTACCTGAGGATCCCTGAAACAAAAACGGAAAACTAGACTTGACATGGTCATTGTTTTCTCTTTTTCTCCTCAACGTCCTACTAAGTGGTAAATAAAGAGGAGTTTTATTACTCAATTTTATCGTTCATAATCAGTTTTTTGATTTTATATTCTGGAGACACTACTTAGTCTTTGCTCTATCCCTATATATTGAGTTTCAGTGTTACATAATTCCTCAAAACTGTTTTTGTTAGAGCACTTGAAACTAAAGGCTGAAATTACCCCTAAAATGTTTTAGTAATCATAAGTATTTGAGCAAACTATTATGAGTGGGTCTCAATAGGCCTTGTTTACAAAATTTAGTTCTCAAGGCACAGTCATCAATAAAATAAAAAATAAAAAATAAAATAAAATCAGATTTGGCCTAGAAATACATATTTTGTTTTTAAGCAAAAGGTTTACTATCAGTAAAAGGTTGGTTACCTAAAATTAAAATCATAAAGAAAGCTAACAGTACAAAAGAACTCATTGTCATAATCATTAAAATAAATGTTACACAATCAGACGGGATTAGTTAATAACTAAGTTTATACTCAGAATTCAGGTTTAACTTGTTTGAAATTTTATTGAAATTATCTTGAAGACAATGTCATTGCCATTTGTCTTGTAACTTGAAATATGTAAATCTGTAATGTTTTTTAAATTATTTAACTGTTGATTTCAATGCCAAATAGAACTAGAATAAACCATAGCAACTAGTAAACTATATAATTAATAAACTATATTCTAAAGGTGTCCATAAAGCCTAAAAACATATTATTCATAGATTTTTACCTATTGAAGATGCCCTTGTGGCAATATCAGGTATATTTGCCTATTTCCAGACTTTATGGACACCCTTTCTGTACTTAATATTACAGTTACCTGCATGAGTCAGTTGGATATACTTGACATTATTTTCTAACTTTCTTGTGATAGAATAATCTATATGAAGGATTTTGTTTTTAAGCCACAAAATTCTAAGGAATTATACTGTCTGAGGAAATCTAACGCAGCTATTGAGACTGTTTCTTTGAACTTGGGCAAAGTTTATCTCTGGATATTTTTATGCCCTGTTTCTCATTTTGCTGGATAAGCATTTAGTTTTGTTTATTTAGGGATCACCTGGAAAAAACACTTCCTCAAGCTGTTTCCATCCACAGTGCAGCTGCTCATACTAACCCTGTGATGCCACACCAACTAAAATTCAAGTAAAAGTTATTTTTAAGATGGACCTGTGCTTTATTGTTTGAAAAATAAGACTCTACTTGGCTTAAGAGAATGATAAGTAGGTTAGGGTTAAGTGGCATCAGAATCAGAAGATCAGAGAAAAGCAGATTAGAATGATATTTAGTACTGCTAGAATAGGGGAAAAGGAAAAAGTCATTTTCATGTTTGTATAACTAGGGATGTGTGTGGGTGTTATTATATTTAGTTCCTTAAGCAAGCTGTGACATAATAAAAACATTTTTTAAAAATAGTGTGACAAAATGGAGTTTTTAAAAAGGAGAAAATAGAATTAGAAAAACGTTTCTTTTGTAAAAATTTGTGAAAAAATTTAACTTACCAAGCAGACCTGTCCCCAGTAGAGGGTTAAGTAGCTGTGGCAGCACAGAGTTACTGTTGAGTTTAGCTGGACCAGGTGTATTCCCAGCATTATTAGATATATTCAGCAATGTTTCTGCCATTGACACCACTGCTGTCCCACCAAGTGTTGAGACAGTCAGTGCTGCCACTGCTGATGATGTAGTGGTTGTGGTAGTGGTTGCCTGGGAGGAAGTTGCTATGGAAACCTCTGGATGATTAGCGGTGTTGGCCGATGCTGAGTTCAGGACACCTCCCAACAGCTGGGGATTCAAGGCCATTAATCCTGAGGCCCCAGTGACAGCTGGGAGGAACAGGGGGTTAAAAGTAGTGTCACTGCCTGCAAAGCTTGGTAAAGGGTTCCCCAGGGGGCTGGTTAAAAGGGTCTCAGCTCGGCTGTTCTCTGACTGATTGCTTGGCAAATGGTCTGGTGGGGCTGTCATCTGTGTTAATGAGGGTAAAGGGGTATTTTGCTGTTGCAAAAGATCTGAGATGGTCAGATTGAAAGATGGCAGGGGAAGCATGGCAGCTGCTTGGGCTTGGTTCTGAAGCAGGGCTGCTAAGAGCTGAAAGTGAACAGGCTGCAATACCTGCCCATCCATGTCACCGGAGAGAAAAGCTAAAGCAGCGTTTACATTCGGGTTGAGAAAACCTAAAGGGTGGAGGTTGATCTCAGACTTGCCTTCTCCTGCTGAAGGCTGGAGGATATTTAATAGATTCTGGTTTAGGAGATGCTGTTGATTCACTGGCAAAGAGATAGGTAGAGAACTGAGGAGGCTGGGGTTCAAGGGGTGTGGAAGATGGTTGTTTGAAGTGCTGTTGGATGGAAAATGAAGTGCGTGCTCCTGGCCAACATAAGGAAAATCACTCCCAATAGGCAGCTGACTCTGCAGTGGGTTTCCAGCTGCGGTGGTAACTATGACGCCATCTTGAAGAACAGATGTTGTCTTTGTGATGGCAGGGTGGTTGGTGCCAGCTATGGATATGGAGGATGATGGTCCTGAACCGCCTAGAATGAAGAAGGAGAAAAACCAACCGCTTATTAATTACGGATGCCAAGGAAGACGAGCCCATGCAAATACATTAAGATACATTTCAGTTAATTCATTACATGTCACCTTTGAGGATTTAACTCAGATGAATTGCAATCAGACAGGAGTTGAAATCTGTTAATAAAACTTAAATTTAACTTTATACTTCCTAATCTACTTTGAGAAAATATATATTGAAGAAGTTTAGAAATATTAAAAAATATTAAGAAATAGCTGTTTCTAACAAATAGCTTGTTTTTCACAAGCTGGACAAGGTGAAGAGAGGGAAATCTGTGTTGTAGTTCATTCAACTGACTAGATAAAGGTAACAAGGCTTTATTTTTAGAAAGATACTTTTTCATTTAAGAAAACATTTTGGTCTTTATTTATAATACTGCCTCTTGATTTTAGGGAAAAAAAACCCTGGAATATGCATGAGACTACAAAACAGAAAATAAAAAAATACTGATAAAGAGAACTATTAATATGTTAGTGATAGTGCTTCAGGCCTTTCCCACCTGTATGTTTATACATATGCAGACATATATACATATATTACATATTTTAACAAAAATGGAATCATGCTTTGTAACTTTTTTCTTTTATCAATACATTATTGTGTTAACTTCACATTTTACAACTATCATCTACGAATATACCAAAATTTAATCAATCTCAGTTGAGGATATTTGATTGTTTACAATCAAATTACAATTACTCTAGTAAGCAACAGTATGATAAGCATTCTTGTTAATTTAGCTTTGCCAATACACTCAATTATTTTCTAGGGATAAATTCTTAAAAGTGGAATTCCAGAGATAAAAGGGTTTACATATTTTTAAAGCTTTGGATTAATATTCTCAAACTGTCCCACAGCAAAGTTGATCAATGCACATTCCATTAACATTTTTATAAACAGTGTATGGCAGTGTTCATTTTTAACCAACACTGTATTTTATCATTATTTTTTAAATCTTTGAATCTTTGTCACTCTGATAGCATAAAGATACTCTGCACTTAGCATTCCTTAAATCAGACCAAATGCTACCACCTAAATAGCATTCTTAATCTTTTTTTTTTTAGCATTCTTAATCTTGAAAGTCTTACGCTTGAGTGAAAATTTAAGAAACTTAATATTTAAAAATATAAACTTTCAGTTGTTTATTATAATCCTTTTAGTTGTTCTCAATACAAGCTGCACAATAGAATTACTACCTGGAGGACTTTAAACAAACAAACAAACAAACAAACAAACAAACAAACAAGCAAACAAACAAAAACAATGCCTGGGCCCTATTCCAGATAAGTCGAAAACTCATCTCTTGGGAGTAGAGCCTGGGCAGTAGTATTCTTTGAAATCATCCCTGGTGATTCAGATGCACAAGAGATGGGGTAGGAGAATCACATTCTGTTGAAAAGGAACCTACAGTCATATTTTTCATAAAAGGTCTTTCTCTAAAGAGATGCATTATGTAATATATGCATTGAGCAAATACTGTTACAGGCTTATGCATTTAACTTTATATTAAACATGTATATGATGTAATGAACAACATCAGTGTTATTGAAAATCTAAAGTAATTCTAACACTGTACTGCTGTGCTACGCCATATAAAACTTTATATTTGATCATGTTACCATTGAGGCCTGTCCAAATACAAATACACAGAAATGTTTCCATAGTTGTAGTAGTATTGCAAATATAATTTTATATTCTTTTTGTTTTCTTCTAACAGAATAACACCAGAATTTTTCCTCTTTTTTTTTGAATTTTTCCTTTTTGATATACAGACATTTCTATTAATATTTTTAACCTTGTAACATACGGATTGATCATATTTATTGAATTATTCTGATAAAGTTTGGCATTTATATTTTCATTTTTTCATCATTATATGTAACACAGGTATGAACATCTTCCGGCATATGATACCTTGCTACTTTTGAATTTTTCCTCAGGAAAAACTGGTATGAGTGGCATGATTGTTGTGAGAATCAAAAATAGGTAAGTGAAAGGCTCGTAATGTGTAAAGTCTGTACAAGTAAAAGGAGCAATCATTGTCAGCATTATTATTTACATTAGTAGTTGTAGTTAGTAGTGGTGATATAGTAATTGTAATAAGAATACATCAGTATAATCCAACACACCTTCTAGAATATCGCTATATTGAACGACTGCAATTTTTTCCAGGTGTCAGGTCTGTTTTTTTTAAGTTCTCCATATTTCATTTCAAGAATGAGATATAAAACCCTCTGTTTAAAAGTATATAAATATTTATAAAATATTATTATGAAACAATGACTATGTTCACAAAGAGCAGAGTAAGAACATTTCGAATGTTGAAGTAGGCATATGGTGTACAATTCTTTAAATGTTAATTCAGATTTGTAATAAAACAATCAACACCTTAAACATTTCATTGCTTCTGAAAATTAGCTATTTCCATAAATAGGCACTATGCTTTATTTGCATTTGGAAACCATTTTTTTAAACAAGGTAATAACAACTCTTATTTACTGGTAATCGCTATCTGTGGCCTTTTTCCTTATCTGCTAACCAATAATGACATATTTAAAGGTACAGATCACCATTTCTCTAACCGCAGTCATAGCATACATTTTCAAAATACTCTAGCAAGGCTTTGTAGATGTACGGTTTCCTTAGAGGTTACTGTCATTCATATTTTTGTCTTTTTGTTTTTATATGAGAAGCATCCATATTTAGGATTCAAGAAAGTAGCCATTTGGGGACATTATTCTACGAGTTCTCTATTTAAACATTCTTGAGGAATGACAATAAAGAAATATGGGTACTCTGTGTGTATTTTTGTATTACAAACAAGAAGGTGGTGAACACCACAAACTTCTTAAGGGTAATATGTAAATCAAGGCCTATTTTTTATTTTCTCCAATTTTCAACAACAAACAAGAATGCTCTGTTGAACAAAAGGATAGAAATGGTGATACAAAACAATGAAAACAAAAACAGCATGCTGCCTTTTTCTTGCAGAAAGTCAGAGTTTAGGAAAAGAGATAAATGCACAAAACTCCCAGTCCTTCTTTTTCCTCTCAAATACACATTTATTGAGTGCTTCTATGGATCAGGAAATTTTAAAGCTCTATTCATACAGCTCGTGTAACTGATAGTGCAATATGCTAAGAGATTTAACAGGTATATAGCAAGAGGACAACTATAAAAGTGAAGGTGTAGGGTAAACTAAGTGAGTGGTAACATTTGTTTGGGGATTTGAGAGTGGACAAGGAGATAATAAAGTGCATGGAGGTATGCATCCTGAAAAACAAACAGATGTGACTGAAAATATCGTAAGCTGCTTTCCACACACCTCTACCCTCCCACCATAGATAGACAAAGTAGCACAGAAATTCGAAATCATCTTTCTAAACCCTTTAAGGCAAGGATTACTTCTTATTTCCAAGGCCTAACGTGGACTTTCACACCTAGTTGGTATTCCAAAAATGTTGGTTGAATCAATCTATTAAGATAAAAAAAAATCTGCCTTCAACTTCTAGAAATCAGAACTTTTGATGCTGTGTGTGTAGCATGTGTGTTTGGGAAGTAAGGGAGAAAATACCACCCATTTGTGGAGAAAGGGAAAATTGACTCTCCCGTGTTTGTCCACAGCTGGGAGAAAAGAGACAGGAAAGGAGATCCTTAGAAGAGAACAAGTTACTTTAGACTCTCATGTGTTCCAGGCAGTTAAAAATCCTCTTATGGAGGAAAAGGTCCGTCTCAAAGTACTCTGAGTTCTTCAAGCCACTCAGTAATGCTTAGGGTCATCCAGAGGACCTTGGATTTTTATATCTGGAGCAAAACTGGAGATTGCTTATTTCTGAACCACTTAATCTTGAATAGGCACTCTGGCAAACTTACTTCATAGTTCTGCATAAAAACCATATGGTCTCTTGAAGTATGTGGGGAAAAATGTTTTCTTAGAGCTGAATTTTTTTTTTCCAGCCAAGATGTTTTGTGCTTAAACTAATGAAAGGGACAGTTGCTAATTTTTTTTTTTTTTTTTTTAAGCAAACTATTCACAAAACATTTAGCAGTTTAACAACCAAAATGCAGCTGGGGCTTGGAACAAGTTAGTGAGTTGGAGAAGTCCTTTAATGGGAAAAAAATGATTATTTTACACCAGCCAGCAGCACCATAAACTGGCATAATCTCTTTCTCATTGTCTGTTGATTTTAATGAAGCCGAGATAAGACTGGAAAGCCACCCAGATAAACTTTCCTGGTGTGAGAGCATGTGCCTAGACACCCAATCGGAGATTGAGATAAACCAGGACAATCAGGAAAGGACAGTGGTGGCTTGCCCAGTGGGGTAGATTTCCAGATATAAACAGTACTCTTTGTCCACACATGTAATTTGATGTATGTCAGTGTATATGTGTCTGTACATACCGAAATGGCACCACTAAACAATTTTTTAGGAGTTTTAAATGATTTTTTTTATGATTACTAGTTTGTCTCCTTAAAACAAAAAATCTTGCTTTTTGAAACAAGGCAATATCTACCTCTTTAGACTTATTTCTCTCATCACCAATATTCTTTAAGAAAAGTCATTGTTCATATTATCCTAAACTCTTAATTTTTTTTAATTTTTATTTATTTATGATAGTCAGAGAGAGAGAGAGAGAGAGAGAGAGAGAGAGAGAGAGAGGCACAGAGACGTAGGCAGAGGGAGAAGCAGGCTCTATGCACCGGGAGCCCAATGTGGGATTCGACCCCGGGTCTCCAGAATCGCGCCCTGGGCCAAAGGCAGGCGCCAAACCGCTGTGCCACCCAGGGATCCCTATCCTAAACTCTTCTATGGTTGGCTCTTAAGTATTAATATTGCTGGACATGTCTTTGTATGGGCACAGATTTGACAAGTACACAAATAAGTGTTTTAAAAATGTCATTATACCAGTTTGATCTATATTTTCAATTTAGAATAAATATGACTTTTAGAAAATTTTTTCTAAGTGAATATGCCCAAATTCTAAGTTGATATACCCAAATACTGATTTATATTCATAAAAATTCAAGAACTAAGAAATGATCATATAAAAGATACACCTTCGCCATTTGACCTTTATCATTTGCTTTGGCAAGTATACTTTAAATGCAAACAAGGTCAATGGTAATCCTTAATAAAAACAAATGCTTGTAGAAGCAAGGGAAAACATCATACTCTAGTGAATAAATGTAACTCACTTTTTAATCCCATGAAAATAGTAACATTTTCTCCTCTATATTTAAGGGATTGATTAAAAAAAATAGATAACTTGTATGAGAAGTCTAGATCTTCCAACAAGATATTATTTTAATGGCATGGTATATGTATTTACAAAAATACATCAATTTCAATCCTTGTGCTTTGGATCCTGATGTAAATTCCTAGCATTCCTTTACCAGAAGTAGGCAGGAAGACCTAGGGACTAGTAGCTGTTTGTTCCCTAAAAGGAAGGGAGGGAGGGACCCTGAATCAAAGTGCTCACAGAAGAAGAGGGGGAAGGGATCCTCGGCAGTATCTAAGGAAATGCTCTCCACCCTTAGCAGAGCTAACCTGCTGGGAAGGAGGAAAGCCGGTGGAAGGGACGCAGCTTGAATATTGGAATATGTTTGAATCATCATGACTGTATCAAGATCAGTCTTGTGTTGGTAATGGCGTCAGACAAAAAAAAAAAGAGACAGATTTTTTTTTTTTTGCTACTGATCATTTCTATTTCTTTAACACAGAGAATCACTCTGAAAACTTAAAATAAATGCAAAAATGCTTGAGATTTTCCATTGTTTACTCAAGTCACAAAAGTTTTTTTTAATTTTTTTTTACAAATCCTTTTTATCACAATAAAAAAATACTTATTGTAAGGAAACAAATATTGAGAAATGAGGTTAAATCCCTTGCTTAGTGAGATTTCTGCTCTCTGAATATGGGGGTAGAAGTTTTCTCACCTTATGTTGTTTAATGAGCAAAGTAAACTGAGTTTCTAAGTTATAAATACAGTTAATTTTGAATTCTTCCATTGTATACTACTTTATCTGTAGTGCTGTAAGTGGCTTAGCACATACTAAGTGCTCAATAATTATTTGCTGAGTTAATTACCTCGGGGATATTCTAAGACAGTTTAGGCCTATTTGGGGCTGTAAAACCAACTTAGAATGCCCCAACCATTATATTTTGATAAATGAAATAGAAAAATAAAAGAATATATTGTATAACTGGGGTATTATTTTGTGTAAACTGTTTCTGTATATATATATATACACACACACACACACACATATAAACAGAAATATAATATAAATATAAAAGATACATATTTTAAAATGTTTATATATTTAAATATATAAATAAAATTCATCTCTAATATAAATAAAATATATACACATATAAGTACTAAATTATATATAAATTATATATTATATATTATATATACATAGTGGGTCGTGTTGCATTAGTGGGTGATAAAATCATTTCAGTGGGTCATGACTTAGAGAAAAAAAGTCGAGTAAGATATGATTAGAATGGGATCAAAAAAGTCAGGGTGCATCACCTAAGATTTTTAAGGAAACTTTCGTTATACATTAAAAACATATCTCTAGTGGATTATAATGCAAGTTAGTTTCTCACAGTACGAAGAAATACCAAAAGGTCTCTGGGTTGCTCAACTTTATGGAGTTGTGTTCCAGGAAGCATGTTTATCAGGCTATATAGTGTGAGAGGTGTCCCTGTGGAGTTGCGCAGCACAAGAGTTCTGCTCTAGGGTCTCTATGGTAAACACTCTCCCTTATACCTGTACCCATGGGTCTCTGAAATTTCCTGGAGCAGCTCTCCCCCAGGAGTACCTCAGCTACTCCTTCAGACTTCTGTCGTTTAGTTCCATTTTTAATCTGTAAGAAGGTGAGTTGTTACTTTGAATTTTCAAGAAGTGTAATCCTTACAAAATAATTTTTACTCTACTCTTTGCTTGATTGGCATTAATGTTGTTTGATAAAAGTTCCTATAAAGGAAAAACTTCTATGATTTATCTAGTACTACACGCATGTGGAAATGAAATCTATTTTGTTAATACCACAGAAATGGTTTTAAGCATGATTTTTAATGAGTTAAATTCTTGTAGAGTTAACATTTACTGCCTAGAATTTGGGCACTTTTAGAAGCTGCATCAATGTTTTCAGACCACTTGATTTTAGTAAATAATAGCTTAGGCATGTCCTAGGGAACTGAAGGATTTCTAGTGATTTTATAAGTGAGTTCAGTGTATTGCAATGGAATAAAATTCTCCCAATTTTCATACTGGGACAATTTATTTCTTGAAAGGTACAAAATAGATCATTGAATCAGCAAACATATCACACCACTCTGAGTTCTGTTTTCACCTTTGATTATACAGACTCAATGTCTAAAGTCAAACATATTTTAACTCCTTCTTTTGTACACAAGGAAACATTAAACCTGGAATATGTAAACAAAAAAAGTGGTGTAACCCTGATAATAGGAAACCTTCTTAAACAGCAAGACATTGTTGTAAAAATATCTTACAGCAAAGAAGAAATGGCTCATTTTGCAAAAACTTAACTGAAAGAACAGACATAGATTTTTATCACACAATCAATAATTTAATAGAGTTTTGGTATTTGGCTAAAAAACAGAGCAGAAGGCAACTTTGAACCTAGAAGCCTTGTGCATCAGATGAGGGATAAAATCTGGAGCACTTAAAAATTTGGGTGGAAATACTTTTAATAGCAACTATTATTAATTCAGTCACAACCTGAAAGGAGCCTTTGCCCTTTACTCTACATTAGTCTCTCTACAATGAGAAGATTATTTCTACACAGACTTCCGGTACCCTGAGAGGGCTAACTTCTATAGTACAATCCACCCTAAGCCCTTTTATCCCATAATCTTTTTGCACTTGTAACTTCAAATGTCGGAAATGATGATTTCCCTTTATTTTCTTTACTGGCATGTTCTGAGAATAAATAAATACAAAGCATAAAAAAACCAAGCTCATTACTTTGCAGTTTTACCCAGTGTTCTTCTGTGGTCTCTATTTCATTCTCTTATACCTACCATATCAGTGGCTGTACTGAATTTCAATCAAATGCATTTTGTGCTGAAAGAAGAACACTTTCTTTTCCAGAGTTTAAAAAAAATATGTATAAATATCCATGAACATATATTCACTCATGGGTTTATTTATGTTCTTGTTAGTCAATGTATCTCTTTAAGAGTTAAGGCAAATCAATGTTCAACTTATTTTCTCTTCTGGTACAAACTCATGCCCTGCCTCTTCAGAGGATTATATTTTCAGGTTTAGAAGAGTTGATAAAATGTTTTTTATTGAAAAAATAATAAGCGACTATAAAAGGGCTTTTAAAGCGAAAAAGTTGTATTTAATGATTATCACATTGGAGAAGGTAAGGTTCAGTTATTAAGTTGGTGAGCAGAGTAGTCTAAATTTTTTGCTTCTTTGAAAATAGTGAAAAACCATAGGCCACATGGACACTGACGGGACGAGGTCCTCTGCAGAGGCCAGGGTTACTGGCACGTGGGGTTTTGTTCTATGGCCAGCAGGTGGGCAGCAGTCAGGAGGCACGGGCCTGATAAAATTTGCCAGTTGAGGGCACTTGATTTTGGATTCCTCTCTAAACCCAAACACAACAGGACACGTGCTGGACCTCTTAAACTGCTGGAACTTGGTTCTCTTCATACATGGAAAGTTGCTTTAAATGTACACTACTGATGGACTTCAGAACATACCTGCATTCAGCAGTGTGAGTGTTTGGACTGAGAATCAGGAACTTTGGGGTTTGGTTGCCAGATCCACCAGAGCTTTGCTTTACAACTTGAGGAATGTCAGCAAGTATCCTACTGGTCATTTTCTAAATCTGTTACATGGAAATATTAAACTTTACTTGTCATTTGATGTCCAAAAAGTTCATAGAAACCTGTAAACTTTACAATGCAAAGTGTTCAGAGAGCTTTCATGGGAAGGCAATTTCAAACCACCAAATAGAATTAATAAAGCCTTGTATATTCTTAAATTTTAGAAATATTTTCTAAGCATTTTATATCTTTTATCTGATTTTTTAAAATGACTTCTGCCTCCAATTCCCATACTTGAGATGTAATACATTTTTAAATGTGTCCCATGGCCTAATTCACATATAGGCCTAAAAAAAAAAAATCAGTATTTGGGTTGTTTATAACAGAAAAACTCTCTTTAGATGAAGTTTCTTAAAAAATAAATTACCAGTCGAATTAAGTGTTCTCAAAGTGTTCTCAAATTACTCCACTTAATTGAGGTCTTACTGTAACATTTTTGAACTGCTTAGGAGAGTGGAAAAGGCACTGGATCGAGCAGGTCACTTGAGTTCTGTCCAGGTTCCGTTACCAAAGGGAAGAGGAGAACATGTTCCCGTGGGGGCTCTTTCACCCTTGCTGTGTTAGATCATGCTTGGAAGGGCAGAACCAGCATCTGCATAGTTGCCTCCTTCAAAGATCTACCAGGATACCCATTTGTATCTGATCAAGTGAGGTGATACAAATTCATTAAATGTCACCAAATGTGATTCACAATCAAGGGGCAGTTCTCTTGATAGTTTGGACATTTCAACTGTGTTGACACATATACCCTAATCATTATACACTGTGAGACCAGAGTCCAGAAAGAAGGCAAAAATAACTGACAAAAAGTGCATCAGAAGTTTACAAATGTGGCTTTTAACACACAGTGATGTGCTTTAATTCACTATCTGTTGAGCATTTTCAAAGATTTTGAAACTGAAAACAGCATTTTTGACTACTACATGTTTTAAATGAAGAACTTACACAGTTGGGAAGAAACTGGTTCTTCAGCATCAGTTGAACCTGAGTTCAGGTCTTAATTCAGTTATGCATGATCTTGGACAGCTATTTATGTTCTCCAATGCTCATTCATCTCTAAAATGGGGGCAATAATACCTTATACTTTGGAAAAATATACAAATTAGAAATAATATGGGTAAATCAGCTGGGACACAGTAAGTACTCGATAACTGTAAGCAACATTTTAGGAATAAAATGTGTTTTTCTTTTGATGTCTTACTGGTATGCTAGGAATACGTAGCAGAAGTTACAGGGATAGCTTGACTGTCATCTGCTAGCTCACTCTGCATGCCTAGCCTTGGTACTTATTTGATAGGTGAATAAATGTCAGTGTAAATAAATATTTAGGCTAAGCAATTATAATGACAGTCATTCAGTTGATACAGTTTACTGTGTATCAAAAAGAAACGGCATTAGAGACCTCTTCAGTATTCAACTCAACAAAAGAATTACATTAATTAGTAAATCTACCCATTTTCACAACCAGCTGCACATCAGATCTATGCACATTAATTAGTATTTAATTTTATTAGATTTCATATTTTAAAAATTCTTACTGACCTAGATTTTTATCAAGTAGATGCTTTCTGTTAGCTTACATATGATTGGTCGCATCCATATCATTACTAGACATTTATTCTTGTCCCAGTTAGCTATTTCTATGCTAACACTTTTCTCATATTAATACATTTTCAACCTGTGTGTCTGACACTCCCAGCACTTGCAATCCAGATCTGACACTCTACAGAAGTGCATGGAACAAGAAAATACATGTCTAAGATTATTTAAGTCCATAAACTTAACATTCAGAAGAAACAAAAATATAAATAAATGTTGGTCTTTTCCATTATGGATGAACTTAAATACATCACTAATAAAATATGTACATGTTGCAATATGAACTCAGACCTGAAACAAAGTCAGTTGAGGTAAAGGGTATCAATTATGTAAAGATATATAATACAAGGAGACTAAACGATGTCTCATCTAAATGACTGAAGGCATGCTTAATAAATACGGGATATCTTAAAATAGCTACAGATTTTATGTGGCTTTAATCTCCTAAAAGCATAAGATTAAATTTTCACTTGTGTGGAATTATTTAAAAAGGAATATGAGTCATTGTTGAAAAGTTGGAAGCCCCTTTGGAATAAGGATCCTGTTAAACACATACAAAATAGTTCCATGAGATTTTTCTAGGCTAAGAATATCAAGAAGGCACTAATCATTTTGATTATCTTCTCCACCATATATTCTTTTTAACACAATAGGGTCAATGAGCAGTTCTTCATTAAACACTGATATCCAGACATAAAACGTAACACAAGTTGTGGAGGATGGCAGGTGTAAGTAGTGACACCAGGAAGGAAAAACACTGGATTTTACTATCAGCAACACAGACATGTAGGTTCTAATGCTTTTCCAGCATGATGGTATATTACAGTCTATACATAGCTATACAATAGCTTATTAGTAAAAGCCTCAGCAGTTTTCTCATTTCCAGTAGCAATCTGGTTGGCAAAGCCCACTGTTTTCATATCTGAATAATACTGTCCCTACAATTATCTTTCCTTTCCTTTCCTCCCTGTCATTTCCTACAAACCTCTGAAATCATCAGTGTTGGGTTTTGAATATTCTAACACTTCCATGGTCAAATTTTCTGATGTCTCAAAGAATTTACCTCTTTCGTGCTTCTTTATGATTTTTAAAACAATTTCTGATGATTCTATTGCACAAAACACAAATCTTTCTAATGTGTCTACTTTTAAATAAATTTGTCTCCTTCATTACAGTGGATGAAGAGATATAATAAATTTGGGTTCAAAACCTTAATGTCAATAGTAAAAATAATGGTTAACTTCTATAAGAGAATTGTAAAACAATTTCAAGATCAAAAATTCTGGAAATCAGGTTTTCAAGCCTTTTTTTATTAGAAAACTTAAATTATTACCTTTTTTAAAAGGGAGTAGCCAATATCCATTTTTGAATTTTCTCAAACAAATAATAATAAAGGATAGCAAACTAGGATAAGAGAACACATTAGAAGGCAGCTTTCTACTTCATACAACTTCTAGTTACCTTTTCCTATCCATTCACCTATTTCTGTTCAGCAGCAAGAACAAAAAAAATCCATTTATTTTTGCCTTTTTTGGGTTTTCCAAGATGAGTGTCATTTACCTGAATACAAACACAAGCTAGGGGAAACGGCTTTAATATTGGCATAGACCAAGTACATGTCTCATGAACCGGGAAACCCTGCCTTCTATGGCTTCTTTCGTAGTTTAGAGTCCAATGGTTATATAACCAACTGAAAGTCAAACAAAATTCAAAATGACACAGATTGACAACAAATAACGGAAACACATGGAATCCCCTTGGTTGTTCTTTTTTCTAATAGACAATTCCCTAGCATTCTGTAAATAAAATTATAAATACTAAAGAAATGACAACAATTTCACAATGGGGAAAGGATCATTTCTTATCATAATAAATATTTTGGTACAAATTTTAAAAAATGTAGAAAAGTTTAGTACCTTGGGGTACTTTTTTCTAATAAAACCATACCTGCTTCAGAACTTGTTTGATTATAGCTGCTAACAATGCTGTTTGGTATCACTGGAGTGGAGGACGTTGAAATTCTTGACTGAGGTGGATTGGGATGTAATGAATTTCCTAAAGCCATGCCCGACTGACTGAGCATCCCACAGTTCCCGCTAGCCTGAATCTGATTTATTAAACCTGCAAGATGGTGGTTTGGGACTGGACTGTTACTGTGAACAAAGTTAGTGTTTGCATTGTGGCAGTGCACGGCTTCCCCTCTCAAAGGTATGTTCTGTGTCAGTGAATTCTGAAGAGCACTGGAGTTCATACTGGGATCTGTAAAATGCAGCTGGTTAGCAGAGCAAGGCAAAGCAGTATTTGAGCCCCCACAACCCGGGGTACTATTGCTACTCAAGTGAGAGCTTTGACAACTCATAGACTGTAGTAACTGAGACATTGAACTGATGGGAAATGAACCCTGACCCTGCTTTCTTAGCAAGTCGGGTCCAGGTTTAGGAACCGCAGAACTATCCATTTGAGACTGTCTGAGCAAACTCAACACTGTCGTAGGTGGCTGTTTTCTTTTCCGCAATGAGTCTTTTTGCTGAGACATCAGCTTATCTCTTAGTGCTGCTCGTCCACTTTGCCCTTCCCCTGTTGGGAGAAGCATGTTGGCAGTAGGAGGGAACATGGTGTTTAAAGTGCTATGTCCTTCAGTGTTGCCACTGCCAGCAACAGCTCCAGAATTGCTACTGCTGCTACAGTTGTTACCAGCAAGTTTGTTTTGATTTGCTAGCTGTGCTTTGGCTGCTGCTGAGAGTAAACTACTTGCTGGAAAGGAGGCAGCATTGTGCTGGTTCAAGATCTGATTTAAAGGCATTCCCAGCAAACCAGGCTGACTCTTTACAGAACCACTTCCGGCAGATGCAGTAGGAAAAGCTGCACTGCTTGGGGTATTTAGTACATTACTCATTCCAGCAATTAATGGGTTAGGGATATCCTTGTACTGATGATGTCCATCGGACTTGGTAGAAGGGCTTGATGGCATTGATGGCCTTGGGGACCCTATCGTTGACCTTGGTGACCTGGGTGGAACCTTAATACCACTACAAGTGGCCTGGGGTCCTAGAGGTGGCATCATGAAATTTCCGTGATCTGATGATGTGGAAGATGAGCGTGATCTTTGGGGCGATGCCTCAATCCTTCCAATTCCAGTCCCCATCATGTGCACTGGGGATGTCACTGGAGAAGGGGACAAGGAGGTTGAAGCTGAATGCTGAACTCTTTGTATATGACTCCCATGATTCATATGACCAGGTTTTACGGTTGGCAAAGGGAGATTACTTGGCAAAGGAACAACAGCAGGAGGCATGCTTACATTCATCACAGGTACCTGAGAGTGGACATTTGAATGGAAACTAGTTGGATTAATGATAACAGGGTTCTGATTCACCGGTTTACTAGGAATAGGGTCAAGAATGCCAAGTGGATCTTTCTCAGATGTTAATGGCTTTTTCTGAAGAGCACAAGAAGGTGGAGGAGGGGGAGGTGGGCCTTGGGGTGGTTTGTGGTGGAACATTGCTCGTGGTATTTCCATATTAGTTGAAAAATTACACATTGGTTTTTTCATTACTGGACTCTTTGTAGTCAAGGTTGGGGAAAGAGGTATATTAGTCCTTCCAGCCATTGCACAGGATGACTGTATAGGAGAACCATGTAGCATTACTGAAGGTGGAGAAAGAGGAGTCCTATTCAAATGAATAGGACTAGAATTGGGAGCTCCATGAAAACCAGGATTATTTCTTGTGAAGACATCTGGGCTTCCGAGTGGGTCAGTCCTTGGAGAGATTGAGCCGTCTCCATATATCTGGGAACCTGACGATGCTGGGCTGGGCAGGCCTCCGTGGCTGCCACGGAATGGAGATTTCTGTCCGTGTTCACTGCTGCCCAATCTCTGCCGGGGGTAGACAGGGTGGAGTTCTTGTTGCTGGCTTCCAGGCAGTTCTTGTACGTATAGCCTTCCCATGGCATTGGATGATCCGATCATTAACTTGAAAGGATTCTTACATTCAGGCATTACAGAATTTGTAATTCCTTCATGCGACTTATTTCTTACGGATCTTGGAGTTGCTGCCCGTGAAGGTACTACTGGAGTTGCATCTGATGTGAAAGACAAACAGAAATTCTGTTAGCAGTCTCAATTCTTTTGTGTTGGCATGGGGGGGAGGGAAGGAAAGGAGGAACTGCAGAAGGGAAGGTGTCTGGAAATAGAAATTGGCAAAAAGAAGTTGTGACTCTGTGCAATTAAAAAAAAAAAGGTTCTGGACTTGATAGTAAACTTGGATGGAAGAGAATTCACATTTTTCTCCCTTAGCTCACCAAAAGTTCTCCATAACTGTTCATTATGGGTGTTTACTTCTTATTGGATGAGAAAGGATGGGGATCTGAATCAGTACATACAGAGCCATTTAGCCATTTTAATAATATTTATGATATAAAAATCAAGATTGAGAGCCTATATGGAAATAGTAATGTTACTATCTTGTTGGATATGAGTTTTTTAAGAATGGGGTTACAGTAGAAAATTACAATCTGTATGGCATGTTCTCCTCTAATTTAAATGAATTGCTATTTTCATCAGAAAATGCGTTACCCTCTAAATGTTTCTGTTGCCTTACTCAAACTTCCCCAGGATAGCTACAAAAACTCTCCCTTATCTCAACATTCTTACTGTGAGAACAAGAGAATCTTAAATTTTGTGAAGTAAGTGAATGGGATTTTGAATCTTTTAAACTGGGAGTGATAACTAACAATAGTAAGTGCAGTGATACTGCAATCATGCTTAGCTTCATCAAGTCTGTAACAGTATAACGTGACAATTTCTTTGCCCTCCATCAGCTATTATTGTCAAAACAGCCTTAGTCAACCAACATAGGTAAAAGATTGTGATTCTTTTATCAGGATAGAGTTCCTATGCAAAATTTACTCGGAATGCTAAAATCTTCCGTACCGGGTTCCAATTGAGTATTCTCTTTTTGCAGCAAGCATTCCTCCCTCCCTGGCTTTTTGGAATCCCTTCTGTTCTTTTGGAGATCAAATAGAATATAGGCAACAAAAGCAAGCTGGCTCATCATACAGAATTTTCATTCTATCATGTCAGAATCCTAGGTTTAAGCTTTTTAGCCCTTGAGGACGTTTAACAATTTATAAAGTTGTGCCTTCTAAATAAAATCAGTTTCACATGCCGATTCCCATCATCTGGTGGTGGCTGCTTAGAGAGCTATGTTGAAAGGCTGTTGCACCCTAGCTGGGCTCTGTGAGAAAATGCGAATGTGTCTGTTACAGGCGCAGGCAATGGAAGTGGTACCTTTATAGTAGATGTTGGCCACCCCAATTCTGAGACTGGCAAAACATTAGCAAGTATACTTGGGTTCCCTTGCAATCAGAGGTATATTTACTTAGGTGGATAATGGTACACTTAAGATAAATATACTTCTCCTACCTGCTAGATAGTATACAGGTAAAATTATATTGTAACAATTTCTTTTTTTTTTAATTTTTTTAAAAAATTTATTTATGATAGGCACATAGTGAGAGAGAGAGAGAGAGGCAGAGACATAGGCAGAGGGTGAAGCAGGCTCCATGCACCGGGAGCCCGACATGGGATTCGATCCCGGGTCTCCAGGATCGCGCCCTGGGCCAAAGGCAGGCGCCAAACCGCTGCGCCACCCGGGAATCCCTATTGTAACAATTTCTAAGACAGTGGTTTTCAACCTGGGGTATACAGGAGTCTAGGTAGAGCACATTAAAGAAGTAAGAGAATGCAGCGAACATATATACTTTTCTTGGAAAAGTGGGCTTTCTGTTTCTAGTATGGTAGAGCTTATTTGATAGAGTGGTTTTGGCACATAATATATGAAAAGTTGAGAACCACTGATATACGAGAACTGCAGCAGATAAACCCAACTGAACTTATTTTCATGTTAAAGACAGAATTTTAAAGTTCACAGTTAAAGGAATACTCTATGACAAATATTTGAGGCATTGTGCCTAGCAGCTAGTGAGAGCACAGTTGTCTGTATTAACATCACTAGCATTATTATATGATTAACTGTGTCCTCGTTAGCACCAAAACCACTGAGTTGTGTCTTTTATTGTTATTTATATAATTATCTATAGTTCAATGATTGAAAGTATAGATACTGGCATTCTTATATTCCACAGAATTTAGAAAACAGCTGTGGCTTAGAAAGGATTTCTTCCATACCTGGGGAAAAGTAGTCACCATCTTTAAAATGGCAGGAATACTGAATAAACAAACAAAAGTCATGCCAATGTTATGTTATGTTTAGGAGCTAAAGTATTACAAGAGTTGGCAAGTGGAAATGCTGGGCACTCAAGGGGCTTACATGTACACTCAAGTAGACCTTTCAAAAGAACAGACAGAAACTAAATATATCCTCATGTATGTAAACTAAAGAGGAGTGAAAATTACTACATGAGTCTTCTTAACTTTTATTTAAATCCCAACCCTATAATACAGTTTAATATTGGGAAAGTAAGATAAATGCTATGTCTGAAGCTAGTAAAAGAGTAGCAGTTAATCCAATAAATCATATCATTTTAAAAGGGGGTGAGATGTACCTTTTATGCCTATGCTGGTTAAAGATTTACCTTTAATTTCAATAATGAAGCCTGTATGCATAGGGTGTGATAAAGGACCTAGATCAAGATTCTGCTAGGGTAATTAAAAAAAGGGGCAAGGCAGACTTTGTAGAAAGAGGTAAAATTGATATACTGTGATATGAGAATGGCGGTAGACATATGCAAGGTAATATGCAAAATAAAAATGTAGCTAATCAAGGTGGCAAGATAATGGTAAATTCCAAATAATTTATAACAGTTAAATATATCTTTAAGCTTTTGCTGTATCTCTTAACTTAAAAAAAAATGTAGCTCATAAAAAAACAAAAACAAAAACAAAAACAAAAAAACAAGAAAAATTCCCTGAATTTTTTTTCTTATATACCTTTGTGGAGCAATTTTTTCCTGATCATTCTTGTTAGAGTTCAAAGGTTAGAGTTACTGAAGAGTAGCTCTCTTCAAATTTGTCCCTTCTTGTTCTTTATAGGAGTTCTAAGTGTGATTCTTTAATTACCTATATGCTGTCACAACTACTCTATCTAAAGCTGTCAATAATTTGGCCTCCACTTACCTACACATATTTAACCTTCCACTCAAGTCAGATTAGTGTCCACATCATCTCTTAATTATGTTATACATAATGAATACTGAATAAGAATCTTCTTATTTCCCTCATATGTCCAAATCTTACCATTTTCCAGGGATGGTTCAAATCTGGGGTTGACCAGAAAGCCTTCTCTGATCACTGCAAGTTATACTCATTGTTCCTATTTTTCAGAACTCTGCAGAATGATATCATTTATCTCTCATAAACAAATGCTTTGGTGCTCAGCCACATGTTATCTCGAATTATTACTCAAGTGTTAAGTTGATTGTAATATTTTGGAGGGAATTCACATCCTAGCTCATATAAAAAGAAGTTCCCGAGTCTCAAAGTATAATTCCACAAATTAAATATGAGTTATAATGGGAAAAGTTACCATAACAATGGAGAAATTGGATAAGTATATAACCAAGCACTCAAGCTTAATGTCTTCATTATAGGATAAATTGACATTATGTGCCTCCTAATAAGGACATAATATCACCTATGCAGGGGCACCTGGGTGGCTTAGTGGTTGAGCATCTGCCTTTGGCTCAGGTTGTGACCCCGGGGTCCTGGGATTGAGTCCCGCATCAGGCTCCCCGCAGGGAGCCTGCTTCTCCCTCTGCCTGTGTCTCTCCCATGAATAAATAAATAAAATCTTAAACAAAACAAAACAACATCACCTATGCAATATTCTACCAAATTGTGTTTAACCTGAGTATAAGTAAATATGAGGAAACAATCAGGCAAATCCAAATTGAGGAACATCTATAAAACTGAACTGGGCTCTCCAAAACCAGATTTTAAAAGACTGGGAAATTGGTGTAGATTAAGGAAGTGTAACAATTTAGTACAGTTGTACAATCTTTGATTGCATCCATGGTTTAAAAAAATCTAAGAAATTATTAGGACAACTGGAATTTATTAGGACAATTACATTCTAATTATATATACTGCATATTGGATAATAAGTGCTAAAGTTTTTGAATGTGATAATTAGATTGCGGTTTATATAGGGAAACACCCATATGTGCGGAAATATTTTGGGATGAGTTGTCATAATATTTGCAACCTCTGCCACAAAATGTTAATTGTTGAATTTAAGTGAAGGGTACTTGGGTGCTCATGAACTGTTTATGTAATTTTTCTGGAGCTTTGAAATTTTTAGAAAATAAAAGCATGTGTGTGTATGTGTGTGTGCGTGTGCGTCTGTGCGTGTTGGAGGTATGAAAAGTTCCTGACAAGGTGATTTCTCTTAGTAGGTGCTCAAGAAATAGCTATTGAGTGACTGAGAGAATAACACTGCTAGCTCTGGCAATACTGCTGGTTCTGCTTGAGGACTTGATACCAAGCATCCAAACCAGCTCTAGGAAAAAGGTTACTTGACACCAATGGCACTTTCTCCTTTGTTAGTTCAGCTCTGGGAACTTGCATAGCATTTGTTATGTGTTAATTGGTATTTATTCGGCTGAGTTAACTCAATGATTCAGGAAATCTGGGAAGACAACTTCATAGGAATTTTCCAGACTGATCTGCTATTTGTAAAAAAAAAAAAAGAAAAAAAAAGAAAAAAAAAGAAAAAAAAAAGATAAGACATATATAACTTTAAAAGCATTCTGCATGTTTCAAAATGGGACTCAGAAAATGTTTGGCAAAGTGATTTCCAGGGACTCCTTTAGGAGAGAAGTTGGGGAGGCAAATTTCTAAACCTTTCACTATATTACATACTTGTTCCTCCCCCGGGACTGGTGAGCACCAGAGAAGGATGTGGGGCTTCCATGCTTTTGTGAAGTGTGGCCACGGCAATGATTTTTCTTTTATGTATGCATAGCTTTGTGACATCTTCATCTGCTTTAACATCTTCTGCAGTTCTCTGTTTCACAGCAGCTCCAGGATCAAAATTAAACACCTGAAAAAAGAATTCTCTGTTTAGAATATGTCTATAAAAACATTAAATTAAAAAAAAATCCTCTTGTTAAAAGAAAAGTTTTGCATAGATTAAGCCATAAATTTGAATAAAACTGTCTGAGGTTTTTAAATTTAAGAAAACAACTTTATATATAAGAATAACAAATACTTCTGCCGAACTCTTGGTTTTTAGTGACAAAGTAAGTAGTGGAAATAAGACAACCAAGATAAAGATATGGAAAGGCATAATGTCTGATGTTTCCAATTTTAGATACTTTCTGATGTTATAACAGTACAAAAACAAAAGTACAGTTAAAAATCCCTAAAAGCTGACATTTCTACCTGCTAACTTTTTCTTTGGCTTTATTTTACTACTGTATTAATTTTACCTTTCCATGGATTTAAAAAGTCTATTACTCTATTTTTTAAAAATCTTACTACCTATTGCATATATACTTAAATGCTTTTTTTTTGGGGGGGTGAATGAGGTGACATAAATAAAAGGAAAAATTATTTATTAATCTTTAGTTCTAAAATTAGCACATAATAGATATTCAAAGAACAGTGACCCATTTCTATTCTATTCTTAATATTTTATCATTTAAAATAACTATTTTTTACCTTGTAAAGGACTAAAACTGTTTTACTTTTGGCTCGGAGGGTTCAGCTTTGTGATTTTAGAAATATTTGTGGCAGATTTATCAATACCAGTGCAAAAAAATAATATTGCAAATTGAGCAGTTACAGTAGGGGGAAAATGCACTACTAAATAGCATGGGTATAGCTCAAATAAAAAGGTGCCGAAAAGATTTTGGTGAAGTATTTAATATGAATATAGATTTGTCACCTTTGAAAATGGCTGGGAGTTGAACATTTTCTACAATTTTTAAGCATTCCAGAACACATGCAAAAGATACCTAATTAGATAAAGGCTCTAAAATGCACATATGATTGGGGAGAAGTAATATAAAAATGAAATGCCAAATGAGAAAAGCAAATATATGAAACACCTAAAAAAATACAAAACTGCCAACAGATCTATTGTGAAATGGTTACCTTGGGAAGAATAAGAGGACATTCCAAGCCACACTTGCATGTTCCGTCAGTAAGCAGGTATGTTTTAACCTGCTCCAAGCAAGATAACAAAGACCCACTGGGACTGTAAAAATAGTTTAAAAAAACATCAGGAAATAATTCTGACTACACATATTATATGAAAAAAGGCATAATTTATAGTCTTACTGTCCTTCACAAGATAACATTTTCCTACTAAGGAAAAACATTTGCTTTGTCAATATTATGTTATCTACTAAATTATAGCCTTTAACACTATTGCTCTTTCTTTTAACCAAAATATTTCTCAGAAAAATAAAGATTTTTCATAGAAAATTAAATAAATGTGTTTTGAAAACCAAGAGTGGATTACGGATGAGAAAAATGCTACTCTTAAGAAAGTACAGAAGCAGGCAAGAAAGGAAAAGAAAACTACATGAAAGCAATCATTATTTTAAACTAGAAGCTCAACCTTTAAAGCTGTTTGAAGAAATACTAAAATTTAGGAACATGTTGGAAGTCAAACCAGAAAGTCCCTAAGTTTGCAAGTTTCCTTTAATCTTGGAGTCTAGAACCAAATTGCCCCAATGTAAAAACAGATTTCTCTTTTTTCCCCAATACATGTGTTTCTTTGAAGATCGGCTAAGTGTGGCCCAATCAAATAATACTGAGGAACCAAACCATACTGGCGAGGAAGAAGAGCATGCAGAACTGACAAAGGATGGGGAACCCTTAAGAAAATAGGGCTTTACACGGCAGAAAAGTGCCTTGCACGTCTTCTGGTTTGTAATTGCAGTAGTGGTTTCAGTGTTTCTACCCTGTGGTTCATAAAAGTCAGTATAATATATGCATACTGACCAAGTTTAAGTCTTCAGAATAGGTACTAATTCTAATGACAGAATAAGTCTTTGATTTTTATTTACAAGGGGTGTTATTTAAAACGGGCAATCTACACTTTAGGACTTTCATTGTTAATATGCTCATTTTACAACTTAAATCCATGTTATGCTTTGAAAATTATTATATATTTTTCATTCAAGAATATCTTTTATTTATGACTATTTACTAAAACCTTTATTTTAGCTTTCTGATTAAATTTATCCAGAAATAATACTATCCTTTTTGTAAACAAAGCATTTTTCTACTGTGGGCAGACTGTCTATATAAAAACACAGGTAACAATTTTCTATCTATAAATAAACCAACTTTAAAATGCAATTCACATTTTATTTAGGGACATTCATATAAATGACTTATGAATGTAGAAAATCTCAATTAAAATCCTCAACATTGTTGACTCAACTATTCATTTAGACTAACAGTTTTTTTCAGATGATATGCAAAAAATAATAATCCCTATATTACAGACTTGAGTTCCACCCCAGTGGTAGGGCAACCAGATGATTTTAAAGGTCTGGTAATTTTGATAAAACAAGATTACCAATCAGTTGTCATATGAAGACTTCATGAATTTTGTGAAAAGAAACTGCCTAGCATTTTACAGTTAAAGAAAGTGTATGGACTAAATCCTAGAAGAATGTAATTGTAAAATTAAACCTGAAGACAAAAATTCCTGAATTCTATTAGAGTACTCTACTTTAGACACTTTAAAAACATTTCCTCTCAATCAGTCAGTTGAGTTCTTTCCTTCAGTTGGAGCTCTTTAATTAACTTTTGGGAGTAATAATTAATGTAAAAAATAGTTACAAGTCTTACGGCATAGATAAAGCTCAAAAGATTGAAAGCAGGTGGGAAATTTCCTGTGCAGCTTCAATGCCGCCCTGAGGCAGGAGCAGCTGGAGACTAACCTAAATATTACAAGCAAACTGTACAGAAGGAGGGCTAGCCTCCTATATATGTTTAAGTCGTAATTTAACCAGTTATATATACAAATAAAAAGCAAGCTGACTAAATTTGTTTGATGGTGCTTTACCTTATTTAGCAAAGTTTGTTTCTGTAATAATTCTTAGTGTATAGATCTGGATTTGGAGAACTCACACAAACAGAAAATGAAGTCCTTGTACACTTGGAAAATCATGAATGGCCAAGATAAATGACAGATTCTTACACTTAACTTGGTTTAACCTAGCTCTCTGCAATCTAAAAAGCTGATATGTCTTTCACTGGGATAAAGATTAAGTAAAAAATTAAATTATTAAGATTTTAGAGTCATTTGTGCTTTAAGCTGAATATATATTTGCTCTTTATGGGCTCAAATAATCATAAATATAAACAGTAATAGTGATATCTTGCTATATTATATTTACAACAAAGTATTTTTAGCAGTTATTTTTAACAGCATTGGCAATAAAAACACTTTGAAAAAGTTATGTGTCCTTGTTCATCTTATCTACTGGATGAGCACCACATTCTCTGCTTTCTTATCCTTTCATTCCAATTAATATAGAGCACATCTTTACTATTACAGAAATAAAATACTTATGTACAAAAGAATTTCAAGAGGTAATTAAGTTTACCTCAAGAGACAAATTACACAAAGCAAACAAAACTGAGATAGATTCTGAACTGACTTCTAAGTTGTTAAGGTATGAAATAATTTGTATTTATGTAATAGAAAATAACTCATTTATATAAATACATCTTTGTACAAGTAGAGAATTCCACTGAAGCTGGGATACAAATAACCACACTGAAAGAAATAGCATTAATTTAATGATGCAATGTGATATCTTTTAAAAAGTCCTAAGTCTGTTTTTATATTACATCACAAAGAAAGGTTTATGCTATCATAACCTTTCATATACTTCCAGATAAACTACAAAATAAGTCTCTTAGATGCCATTTGTTTAATAATAAGACTAAAACTTGGTTAAGGGTTCAAGATTATAGGTAGGAAGGTCCTGAGCTCAACTCCTTCCATGGACACAATAAGTCTAAACTACACATGGAATACTGTCCCTTAAAGACCTAGAAACCATGAACAGAGAGCGTCCACAGCAGGGGCAGCACCGAGATGGGCGGAAGACGCAGAGATGCAGTCTCAGTAAGGAAAAAAACCACACCCCAGGCACGAAGTCCCACAGTCAGGAATATCTCAAAGGTATGGGCCTCTTCCCTAAAAAAACAAGAGATTTAAGCTCTACATCAGGCAAACCCAATCCTTAGATCTTACAGAGGAGGGACAAGCCCCCCAAATAGCTGGCTATGAAAACCAATAGAGAATATATCCAGATAAACTGTATAATTATAGGGGGAAAAAAAAACCCTGTTCTCAAAGGGCTCATGCATAGACTCACTTGACCCAGAAACCAGAGCAAAAACACTATTGAAAAGTGCATAGACCACAGTGAAAGATACCTACTTACCAATCTTGGAGAGCCTGCTGGAGAGGCAGAAGGTAGCAGGGCCTCTCCCCAAGGACTAAGACACTGGTGACAGTCATTTCTGCTACCTCAATCTGCCATGCTGATCCAGGCACTGGTGGGCACCATTTTGGTATCCTCTTCCTAGAACACTAATGCAAAGGAGTGTGCTCTGCTGAGAGTTTTACAAAACCTGGCACATCTGCCAGGCCTTGCAGCTAATAGGACACTAATCTTGCCCACCAGCATGCCTGTAGCAATTACCCTAGGGCCACACAACCAGCCAGGCCAGGGGCCAGCCCTACCCAGCAGTACACCCACAGTAATTGCAACCCCACTATAACAGGAGGGTATACATTGCCCACACAAGGGATACCTCTATAGCAGCTGGTTCTGGTGATTAGGGAGGATTGCACTTCTGGGCCCCATGGGACATCTCTTATATAAGCTACTCCTTCAGGATCAGGAGAGGTAGCTGAACTGCCCAATACATAGAAACAAACACAGAGAGGTAGGCAAAATGAAAAGAGAGAGGATTATGTTCAAAAGAACAAGACAAAACCTCAAAAAAAGAACTAAACAAACAGAGAAACAATCTGTCTGATAAAGATGTCAAAGTTATGGTCATAAACATACTTACTGAACTCGTGAGAACAATGGATGAACACAGAACTTCAACAAAGGGACAGACAATATAAGAAAGTACCAATCAGAGATGAAGATTACCATAACAGAACTGAAAAATACACTAGAAGGAATAAACAGCAGATTAGATGATACAGAAAAATGTATCAGCAATATTCCAATACCCTGGAAGACAGGGTAATGGAAATAGCCTAAAGTGAATGACAAAAGAGAAAAAAAATAAAAAAAAAAGAACAGTTTAAGAAATTCCTGAAACAAAAGGAAAGAAAAGAAAAGAAAAAAGTCCCGAATCCCTGAAGCAACATTAAGCAGACTAACATTCACATTATATTTAGGGGTTGCATAAGTAGAAGAAAGAGAGAAAGCACTGGAAAACTTATTTGAAAAAATTATAGTTGAAAATGTCTTTGACCTGGGGAAGGAGAGACGTTCACATTCAGGAAGCACAAAGAATCCCAAACAACATGAACCTACAGATCTACATCCAGACACATTATGATTAAAATGTCAAAAATTAAAGATAAAGAAAGAATCCTTAAAAAAAAAAAAAGAGAGAGAGAGAAAAGCAATTAGTTACATATAAGGGAATTCCTATAAGACCATCAGCTGATTTTTCAGCAGAAACTTTGCAGGTCAGAAAAGAGTGGCATGATAAATTCAAAGTGCTAAAAAGAAGAAGAAGAAGAAGAAGAAGAAGAAGAAGAAGAAGAAGAAGCAGCAGCTTACAACCAAGGATATTTACCTGGCAAAGTTATCAATCAGAATTGAAGGGGAGATAGAGTTTCCTAGAGGAGCAAAAGCTAAAGGAGTTCATCACAACTAAACTGGCTTTACAAGAAATATTAAAGGGACTACTTTAGGTGGAAAAGAAAAAGCCATGACTAGAAATAAGAAGATATATGAAAGAAAAAAAATCTTACTGGTAAAGGCAAACATATAGGAAAGGTCGTGAATCAACCACTTATAAAGCTAGGATAAAGGTTAAAAGACAAAAGTAGTAAAGTCAATGATATCTGTAATAATTAAAGGATACACAAAATAAAAAGATGTAAAACATAAAATGTGGATAGAGGAAAGCAAAAACATAGTGCTTTTGGAATGCTTTCAAACTTAAGCGACCACCAACTTAAAATAGATTGTGATATGTATTGACTGTTCTGTATGAACCTCATGGTAACCAAAACCCAAAAACCTAAAATAGATATGCAAAATATAAAGGTGAAGGAATCCAAACATAAAACTAAAGAACATCATCAAGTTACAAAGAAAGATAGCAAGAGAAGAAAGGAGAAGAGTAGAACTACAAAAACAACCATGAAACAACAAAATGGCAATAAGCACACACTTACCAATAATTACTTTAAGTGTAAATGGACTAAATGTTTGAATCAAAAGACACAGGCCAAATGGATAAAAAACAAAAACAGAACCCATCTATATGCTGCCTATATAAGAGACTTCAGATCTAAAGACACACATAGAGACTGAAACTGAAGGGCTGAGAAAAGATACTCTATAGAAATGGAAACAAAAACAAAGCTGGGGCAGAGATACTTATATCAAACAAAACAGACTTAAAACAAAGGCTGTAACAATAGATTAAAAAAAAAGGAAATTACAAAATGACAAAGGGATCAATTTAACAAGAAGATATAACACGTTTAAATATTTATGTGCCCAACACAGCAGCACCTAAATACATAAAGCAAATAGTAAGAGACAGAAAGGGAGAAACTGACAGTATAATAATAGGGAACTTAACACTCTACTTACATTAATGGATAGATCATTCAGTCAGAAAATCAATAAGGAAACTTTGGCCTTAAACTACCCACTGGACCAGAGGACTTATTAGATATATACAGAACATTCCATCAAGTGCACATGGAGCATCCTCCAGGATACATCATGTCAGGCTGCAGAAGTCTCAATAAATTTGAGAAATTGAAATTATATCAAGTATCTTTTCCAATTACACTAATGAAACAAATGTAAAATCAATTACAAGAAGAGAAACTGAAAAAACACAAACACATGGAGACTAAACATCATGCTACTGAACAACAGTGAAGAAATAAAAAAATATTTTGAGACAGATAAATACAACATCCTAAAATTTATGGGATGCAATCAAAAGCAGTGTTAAGAGGGACATTTAAAGTGATACTGTTCTGCTTCAAGAAACAAGAAAAATCTCAAATAAGGATTTTAACCCCACACCTAAAGGAACTAGATAAAGAACAAACAAAACCCAAAGTTAGTAGAAAGAGGAAATAAATATTAGAGTTGAAATAAGTGAAATAAAGATTAAAACTTAAAAAATTGAAAAGATTAAGGAAACTAAGCACTGGTTCTTTGAAAACATAAACAAAATTGATGAACATTTAGCTAGATTCATCAAGAAAAAAAAGAAGAGAGCACCCAAATAAATAAAATATCAATGAAAAAGGAGAAAAGATCCTGAATAGCCAAATCAATCTTGAGAAAGAAGAACAAAGCTGGAGGTAATCATAATCCCCATTTCAAACTTACTACAAAGCTATTGTAATCAAAACACTATGGTATTATCACTAGCACAAAAACAGACACACAGATCAATATAACAGAATTTAGAGAGCCCAGAAATAAACCCATGATTATAGGGTCAATTAATATACAACGAAGTAGGTAAGAGTGTACAATGGGGGAAAAGACAATCTCTTCAATAAGTGTTGCTAGGAAAACTGGACAGCTACATGCAAAATAGCAAAACAGGATCACTTTCTTACACCATACACCAAAATAAGCTCAAAACTGAAGACTTGAAGGTAAGATCTAAAACCATAAGACTCTTGGAAGAGAACATAAGCAGTAAGCAAGCTCTTTGACATCAGTCTTAAGCAATATTTCTTTGGATCTGTCACCTCAGGCAAGGATAGCAAAACTAAAAATAAATAAATGGGACTGTATTAAACTAAAAAGCTTTGTACACAGTGAAGGAAACCATCAACAAATAAAAAGGCAACTTACTGAATAAGAGAAGATATTCACAAAAGGTATACCCAAAAAGGGGTTAACGTCCAAAATATCTAAGAACTCATACAACTTAATATAAAAAAAAATCAGATTAAAAAATGTGCAAATGACCTGAACAGACATTTTCCCAAAGATATACAGGTGGCCAACATGCACATGAAAACATGCTCAACATCGCTAACCATCAAGGAAATGCAAATCAAAAGCACAACAAAATATCTCCTCACAAGTGTCAGAATGGCTGTCATTAAAAAGATAAGAAATAACAAATGTTGGTCAGGATGTGGAGAAAAAGGAACCCTGTGCATTGCTGGTATGAATGTAAACTGGAGCAGCAAGTTTGAAAAACAGTATGGATCTTCCTCAAAAAATTAAAAATAGAAATACCATATGACCCAGTAATTCTACTTCTAGATACTTAACCAAAGAAAATGAAAACACTAATTCAAAAAGACATTTGCACTTCTATGTTCATCAGCATTATTTGCAATAGCCAAGATACGGAAGCACCCTAGATGTTTACAGATAGATGAATTGACAAAGGAGATGTGGGACACACATCCCCCAGCGCACCCACGCTGGAAAATTAGTGATAAAAAAAAGATGAAACCTTGCCATTTGTGACAAGGTGGATTAATGAAGAGGGTAGTAAGCAAAATATGTCAGAGAAAGACAAATACTGCATAACTTCACTTATATGTGGAATCTAAAGAACAAAATAAGTGAATAAACAAAACAGAAACAGACTCAGATACAGAAAACAAACTGGTGGTTGACAGAGGGGAGATGGGTAGAGGGATGGACAAAATACATGAAGGGGATTAAGAGGTATGATCTTGCAGTTATAAAATAGGTAAGACACAGAGATGTAATGTACAGCACAGGGGATAGTCAATAATATTGTAATAATCTGTATGATGATAGAGGGTAACTGGACTTACTGAGGTGACCATTTCATAATGCATATAAATATTGAATCACTAAGCTGTAGTAATAAAACTAATACAATATTATATGTCAGTTAAAAAAAAACCCTTGAAACTTGCTAACGGTTCAGTTATTCCATTCAACTTGGACACAAGATATATATCACCAAAATTTAAAAGATCAGACATTTGCATTTTATTTGTATGATTTTTACTTGTGAGATGAAGAGCCATCTCCAACATGACTTTTTCTTTTTTACTATTATATGCAGCAGAATAAAAACTGCACAGAAAAAACAGGGAAATTATTTTTAGTTAATATCAGGAATTAAGAAGACTCATGACTAAAACTGCCTACAGATAAAAACACTCAACTTTACATCAGAAAAGTCAGCTGAAGCACTAGACAGACAGAATAATATTGTCCAGAGATATCAGGTCTATTTCTAGGATTTTACTTTCTCCTGTGAATGTGGTAATGATGCTTATATGTTTCTTTTAGAAATCTTCATATTTTTCTTTATCCTCGTTACAGAGATAAGCAGAATGACACCTTATATAAACACAAGTAATGCATAAAAATTCTCTCTTGTAACCTAAGGCAATTTACATTGCAAAACAGGACAGCATAAAACACTCAAATATTTCCAGCACGAAGGTCATTTATTCAAATTTATGTGAGGTGCTGTCAGTGATGGTATTTTGCTCCCTCAAAGGAATAGACTCTACCTTCTTAATTTCGGGATTGCAAACTTGTAGGAGACCACAGGTAATAATAAGGCTCACCTGACATAAAGCACTCCATTTTGATCCACACGCCGCTGCCAACCCACAGGAACTTGTATAGCTGGAAGACCTCCATCTTTGTCCCCTCCGTCACAGTCCTTGCCTCCATTCATTTTCTGTGTCTGCTTGGGACTCTCCAAAGATATCAGCAATAAGATGATATCCTTATATTACAGGGCATGATGGCCTTCAAAAATGGCCAATGCAGCACAGTTTTTCCCAGACTGTACAAAATGCATTGGGAAGCTTCGGCTCAGTTTGGAACCAAGTCCTTGAAATCTGCCATTGTGGAAAAAATCAGTTTCCCATTATAATCTACATTAAATAAACAATATTTAATTCCTAAGGATGGTCTACATGGGTAAAAATGAGTGCTTCTGACTAAGGAAAATCATATTCGCCAATGCTGGTACCTGCCTGGATTGGGGGAGGGGAAGAGTGTAAAGTTTTTAGTTCAACATTTTGTCTTGAACCTTGATGTCAGACTAAAATAACCTCTATTGTCTACAGACCGGTCTCATTTTTACAGTGTGAGTCGGTTAATATTTCCAGGTACTACCCGCCTTTAGAGACCACATTCTTTAAACTTTCTCTTCATCTTCCAATCTGAATCCAAGATGTTGCAGGTTGGTTCATCTGATGTTTTCATTCTTCAAAATTCCAATAATGCAGCCTGAAACATATGTAAATATGTAAACTGTATATTTAATATTGAAAAACTGAGAAGTGCACAGTTTTAAAGATATATTAAACAGCTAAGTGCACCAAACCACTTTGATGTTCTCTGCAGTCAAAATCACATGTCAAATTCGTCTTGTTTTCTTCTTCCAACTTGATCTACTCACTCTAGTTAAACCAATTTGGTTGCTCTTCACCACATGCAACTTTCTAATTAGAGATAGATGCATAATCATAGCATTTCACAAATACACAAACACACACACACATGCACACACAAGGCCTCCCTACATTAAAAATGTATCCATCACCTCATGTTCTGATAATTGGAAAGTTTTGTGCTAACCCAATTACATTTTATCACTCTTTAATTGTACATATGCTTATGATTTTCTTTTCTAATCATCATATTGGCCTAAAGGAGAAAAAGCTTCTTTTATTTAAGAAAAAATTAAAAGAAAATATACAGTACATTTCCAGATACAAGAAATTTCCCCCACAGTTCTTGAATAGAAGAGTGGGAGTTGCTTTATAGTTAAGATTTACAAATTCCCATCTATTATGGGGTACTCTATTACTTCCTTTATTTTTTATTTATTTTATTTTATTTTATTTTTTTCTTACTTCCTTTATTAAGTCACAAGGTCCTGCTTGGGGGAAAATATACTGGCTTGAGACAACAAGCAATCAGTGCTAGTGTGGAAAGCTTGAAAGAGGTCATCTTAATGGAATTGCTAAGTAAAAAAAGATGGCAAATAAAATTTGAAAAGATTTAGTACTTAATCCTAACGGAGAATGTAACAGTGGCTAGTGTTACTTCTTGTGGTACATAAGTCTTTCTATCATCAATTTAATATGTAGTGTGTAATTACTTTGTGGGGCCCATGAAATTATACTAAGGGATGAATGAAAAAAATCATTCTACTGTTATATGAGGGAGACACGTGGCTTGGGATAAAACTGTCCTGTGACAGCACCATCACAGATTTTTAAAAAATGCCGTACTCAGGCAACTTAACTGAAGGTGAAGGTGATAATGCTCTGGAAAACTGTTAAAAGGCTTAAGACTCATGAAAATACTAAAACTGTTTTTAAAAAATTTAAAAGATTTATATTTTAGAGGTTTAAAATATGTATGCATAACTTAACAAATTAAATCTTGTAAATAAAGACATAACTACTTTATCCGCATTCCTAAAACCCCACATCATTTAAGGTAGCTCCAAACATTTTTGGGGCTGTCTTCATTGAGGAATCAGGAGAATGCCTCAAACTAAAAGGCATCATGTATTCAGGCAAGTGCTCTATTTGCAGCCTGGGCTCGGAGACAGATCGAAGGTGCTGTAATGAAGCATATACTCATTTGGCTGAAAGTCACAGGCCATGGGCATGGGTGTTGTAAACATCAACAGGCAACGGGAAAGTGGCAAAATCTGTTGGGAAAAAATGTGAGGTACAGGGAAAAGTGCCCAGTAGTAGCATTCCCAATGATGTCTCAAGCTTAACATCGCAGGGGCCACTCCACTGAGTCTACGCTTCTCACAAAAATGACCCACTTGTCTCCCATTCACTGCACTTTTAACCAGTCGGCAGCTACTGCGCATGGGGTACCATGCTGCGGCAGTCCAGAGACGGGGGGCACTTCTCTATCCATGGCCCAGTGTTATGTTTGGCACCGAAGAGCTGTTCAGTGTGGAAGAGTACAAAGAAAAGGGGGAGCAAAGATGAGAAAGGCTGGAGGGAGCAAGAAAGGGGTCAGTCCCTCAGCAGCCTTCCCCGCACTGGTTAATGATGGGAAAGACACATTAATTTTGTGTCATCCTGGATTCCCAGTTTTGCCAAATAGTAAGAGACCCTGATGATTGATTGAACCTGTGGTTTTTTTTTTGTTTGTTTTTAAAGATTTTATTTATTATTCATGAGAGACACACACACACAGAGAGAGAGAGAGAAAGAGAGAGAGAGAGAGAGAGAGAGAGAGAGAGAGAGAGAGAGGCAGAGTCACGGGCAGAGGGAGAAACAGGCTCCATGCAGGGAGCCTGACATGGGACTTGATCCCAGGACCCCAGGATCACGACCCGGGGATGAAGGCGGAGCTACACTACTGAGCCACCCAGGCTGCCCTGTTTGTTTTTTTAAGTCTTTTTTCATGCTCATTTTATTACCTTGCTTTTCCCAATAAAATCTGTTCGGTGGTTTGTGATCTTTAGATTGGACCGGCTCTCAATCTCCCTACTGTTGAGCTCTCTGCTCATTGGATGCCTATTTTCTTCTCTTTTCTTAAATTTTATTTATTTGTTTGACACCGAGAGAGAGAGCACAAGCGGGTGGAGCGGCAGGCAGAGGGAGAAGCAGGAGAGCCGGACGCAGGGCTCGATCCCAGGACCCTGAGATCATGACTTGAGCTGAAGGCAGATGCTTAACCGGCTGAGCCCAGCCAGGCGCCTCCATGGCTATTTTCTTTCTGGTTTTCCTTTCCCTCCCTCCCTCCTTCCTTCCTCCTCCTCTCTCTTTCTTTCTGCCTGCATGTGACTGCATGTGACTCCAACTTCCCTCTGAGACCGGCTGGCTCACTCCATCAAGTAAATTTGTGGATCTGCCAGATAATAACACTGGATTGATTCCTGCCAAATGTCTCTCTCATATTTCAGCAATGAAAAATACAAATATCTGATGGTTGGGTTTTGCTTAGACCAGCAGTTCTCAGAGCGCGGTCCTGGGACAAACATCATTATTGTCAATAATGCCCAGGAACTTGTCAGAAATACAAATGCACAGGCTGGCACCAGATTTAACGAATTAGAAACTCTGGGGGGCTGCTCAGTTCTTTAAGAAGCCCGCCAGGTGATTCTGACGCATGCTCAAGGTGAGACCCCCTGGCGGGGACTGACGCCCCTGCCTCCCTGCCCAGGACAGGACGTGGCCCTTCTGTATCTCCACAAGCGCAGGCGGCCAGCCCGCTACTCCCTTTTGGCCCTGGGAGGCTCATCCTTCCTTTGCTGATACTTCAGCCTTCTAGGAGCAGCGCGACCCAAGAGCCTAAGGGACTCCTCACAGAGCAGAGGTCCACTAACTACCCAGTTATCATTTATTTATCTGTAATGGCCCTGATTTTCTCAACATTCATTTTTTGAATTTGGAAAATTCAGAGATGTCTGAAGGTTGAAAATTAAAATTGAAATGTAATCTCACTGCTGAATAATAACCACTGCAAATTTGAATGTACTTTCTTTTGATCATTGTTTTTAGAAGGCTTTAAAAGCACACTTTAAAAAAAGAATTTATCATAAACAATACACTGCCACTCCAAATTCACAATGTAAGCATTTTGTCAGTTTTGCTTATTTTTAAAAATAAAGCACTATTACAGATAGAATTAAATATTATTTCCCTCCCCACCCCATCTCTCTCTAGTCTTATTTCCTTCACTCTTACCTTAAAGGCAACCACCCTCATGAATCTGCTCCTCATTCTTCCAGGCTATGGGGAAGCATGCTTTTTTATATGTTTATTTACTATGTGTATATGTAAACAATATTTGGCATTGTTATATGTGTTTTAAAATTTTTATATAAACACAATTTCACATATGTATCAATCTGCAACTTGATTTTTAAAATTCAACAGTTTTTTTTTTTAAGATTTTATTTTTTATTCATGAGAGACACAGACACAGGCAGAGGGAGAAGCAGGCTCCATGCAGGGAGTCCGACGTGGGACTCGATCCTGGGTCTCCAGGATCACGCCCTGGGCTGAAGGCGGCGCTAAACTGCTGAGGCACCCGGGCTGCCCTCAACACTGTTTAAGAGATAGCTCAGTTGAGATACACAGATATGTCTCTGTTGCAGAAATATAGATCCAATTTGTTAATTTTTACCATCTGATGGTATTGTATCATGTGAGTAGAGAACTATTCATCTATTGATATATCAATCATATTAATGTTAGGTCGTGGGGTCTGCACATTCTCAACTTTTCAGACACTGCCAAATTGTTCTCCAAAGCTGTGCTGATTCCAAGTTCTTTCCATGTTATAAACACATCTTTCTCCTTTAAATATTTAATTATTACCATTTTATACTTTATATTCATGCTGAGCCTTTTCCTATGGCATTAAATCCTTTTTCCAAAATATGATTTTTAATTGCTGGATAGAATTTTTGAGGATAAACATATATATGTAATTTATTTACTTCCCTTTTGTGAACATAGATCTTTTCCTGAATTTTCACAACTACAAATAAATCTGAGATAAATATATCTGTACATAAATCAATAGCCATTTTGTTAATTTACTGAGAATTATTTACTAAAACAGAATTGCATAATTTTAGGATCCTTGATAAATTTCTTAAAGTGACAAAAAAGGTAGTTTTGGGAAAGCATTTCAGGCCATAATTCTCAAACTTTAGAAACCCACGTGTATCCTCTTCTGCTAGATATTAAAATCTTCTCTTTGGCTCTAAGATTCTGATAACCTTATCACTTAGATAGACCCATCATTCAAGATTAAGTCAGGCTTCATTTTTATAGTTTATATTGTAAAAACAATAGTTTCCCCTCTTTTCTTTATTTAACATAAGAAACTATATATCTATAAGATTTTTCCTTCATGTCCCCTGGAGATTCCATTATGACTCACCTTGTTCATATGGCTTGGTTTAAGCCTAATAGAAGTTAAAACAGAAAAGATATTGTGATATGAAGTGTATCTCCATCTTACTAACACTCAGGACCAGGGATAGATCTTACACTTAGGACAGAATTTAAATTTATTTCATAAATAATTCTGGCAGCAACAATAATAAAATTCAAAAAGTGGTGTGTGTGCATGTCCTGAGGAGATCTACCACAATTCTACCAACATTTTTTTTTTTTAAAGATTTTATTTATTTATTCACGAGAGACACAGACACAGGCAGAGGGAGAAGCAGGCTCCATGCAGGGAGCCCGACATGGGACTCAATCCTGGGTCTCTAGGATCTCGCCCTGAGCTGGAGGCGGCACTAAACCACTGAGCCACCTGGGCTGCCGTCCACAAACATTTTGGTTTTCTTACTTCCTTTCAATATGTAAATTAGTCTGAGAATTGGCTTTTGGTGAATTGAATTTAATGGCTTGATTTACTTCTCAGCATTGGCTTCCTCTTACTATTCGGAATTCAAATTAGATGTCACCTCCTCCAAGGGACTACACTATAAACCACAGGTAATCTCTCAGACTTTGCTAAGTAAGTCACTGATATTTCTCGTCATCCATTTGTTTCTTATCACTTATTTGTTTGTCTATTGGCTGTCTCTCCCCGTGGGAATGTAAACTGCCTCACAGCAGGGACATCTCTCTAGGTCCTTCTTTTGTTCCTGGTTCCTGGTAGTGCCTGGCCTGCAGTAGGTGTGTAAGTGCTTCATGAAGACTGCATATTCTAATTAGTCAACATATCTCTATATTCTGAGTTTTGTTATGGAGGCTTATAAAGATTTTTCTTTTAGCAATACATACATCTAAAATGAAAGAGAGGTTTTTAAATGAAGTCAACAGAAGAGAATGAGTATGAATGTTGACAAAATATACGAAAGATTTTTCACTCTAAATCTGTCCCTGATCTTATAATCTCTGAGCGATAATTTCGGTGTAGAAAGTGTGATAGGGCTTCTCAGAAAATTAACACATGGACTTTATGCTTTATTTGTTAGGTGCATTGGTTTTGTTTATGAAGTGGTTTATATACAGATTTTAATTGGATTAATAAAGAAACCATTAAATAAATCCAACAATATAAAAATTAAACTCATATTTCAATAGGATGCTAATTAATGCAACAGACCTTTTTTCTTCATCTGCTTTGCTGACATTCTTGTCAACCTAAGAATACACTCACTACTTAATGCAGTGTTAAATGTATATTTTAAAGTTATATTCAAAACATCATGATATCAGATTGTGACATCATGAAAACTAAAATGTAGCTATTCTTCATAAATCTTTCTGAATAATAAACATTATAAATTCTTTTGAATTATGTCACACAAAATTTACTAATGGTAAAAATAATAAATTGATTTTTGAGTCATCGGATATCATGAGTAAATTCTATTAAAATGTTTATAATGGAAAAAAAAAATGTTTATAATGGGGCTGCCCCAGTGGCTCAGCAGTTTAGTGCCGCCTTCGGCCTAGGGCGTGATCCTGGAGACCCGGGATCGAGTCCCATTCCGGGTTCCCTGCATGGAGCCTGTTTCTCTGTCCCTCTCTCTCTCTGTGTCTCTCATGAATAAATAAATAAAATTAAAAAAATATTTATAATGGCATCACACATTGATCTTGTGCCCAGTGGGGTTCCTTGGTTACGTAGTATGATATCATGAATACCAGATAAGCTGCTGATTTATCAAGGTAAGACTATGTAAATCAGGTAAGGTACCGATATTTCATATATTATATGTCTAACTCATCATTTATACTTTCTATGCTATGATTATAAACTTAGCCTTTGAAATATTTAAAGTTACATAAGAAGTCTATTCCATTATAGCATTTACAAGTGAATGCCTCATGTTTTCCAACTGAGAACAACTCTCACATAAAACCTACCTCTATACTTAAATTCCAAAACAGCATGTATACACCACGACAGATATGACTGGAGTAAAAAATAACACCAGCATTAGCATTTTGGAGAGTAAAGTCTGAGTGGCTACAACATTATTATCATTTGATTGGGTAATAAATGGATGTACTCATAATCTTTCCATCATTATTAGTTAAATTATGCTTGTTAGAGTAACCCTAAATCACGTTTATCCTTTTCAATTATCTTTTACCCTCATATCAATTATTCAAACAGCTCCTTCAGAGCACTTAGCCAGCCCTCACATCCAACCTTCCCATCTGTTTCACCTTTCACCTATTTATTCAGACTATGCATTTTTATTTATGAGCATATTTATCTTGCAGTTACATCTTTTTTCATTTTGAAAAAACTTCCCCATAGATTATCCCTGTATTCATTCTGGTTATTATTGCCATTTGGTTATCTTCATTGTACAGTCACTTTTTCTAAAACATACTTCTCAGATGCATCTGATGTAAGGCTCTATCAGGCTCTACTTACCCTAAATTAGCCTCAGTACATTACATTGTTTTACACACTTGTATCAGGATACCATAAGCACTTCTTTCCTGCCCTGATTACTGAGGCTCTCTAGTTCAAAATGTCTTTGCCTTTTTAGTGCAGAAAGGTATAAATATGTCTACAACCTATACACGAGGGGTCATATTCATGTAGGAAGGTTACATTTTTTCACCAACTCTGAAGGTATGGGGATAGGCTCCTTAGAATGAGGCTAGTTCTCAAAGTTAAGGTAACAAGCATCTTGGCTTATGCCCATCTGTGGTTAGGGGAATTATTTATACCAGGCCATTTCTTCCTACTAGCATTAAGCAACTTACACATTCTAGTCACATAGAACCTTTCAGAGAACTAAATGATGAGTATAGTGGACTGCAACTGGCCTCAAATATGTCCTAGCTCTGTTTATCAGGAGGTAGGATTTAGGAATCCACACTTTGAATCTGGGCTGGCCTTGTAACTTGCTCTGACCAATGGAATGTGATGGATGTGCTACTGTTTAAGTGTGGAGTCTAAACCTCGAGAGGCCTTGCGTCTTCCACTCTTGCTTCTTGGAATCCATTGTCACAAGGACAACCTGAGTTAGCCCACTTAAAGATGAGAGTCCAGGTGGAGAGAGTGGTCCAGCCAGCCCAGCTAAGGGCCCAGACATGTGAGTCTAGTCAACATCATGTGAAACAGGGGTGAGCTGGCCCAGCAGAGCCCAACCTAGACTGCCAACCCACAGAATCATGACTATTTTTTCAAATAGCCAAAAATTATACCAGAAACAACCTGGAGGTCTAAAAATAGGGTTTTATGTAAATTAATTACTGTATTGAGAAGCTATGTACCTCTACCCTTTATTAGCTTATGACCTTGGGCAAGTTTTAAAATTTCTTTCCTTTGAAAAACAGACAATAGCCCTATAGAATGGTTCTGTGGATACAAGTTAAAAAAGTCTTAAGCCAGTGGCCAGCACACAGTAAGTGGCCAAGTTATTATTTATGCATAGCTATTAAAATCATGTTATGGAAAATTTAATAGCCCTGGAAAAGATCCATGATATTATCAGGTGAAAAAAAATACTACAAAGTTGTATGTATAACTATAAATCTTCAATTACAAAAATGCTGCTACATATGTAGATGTAGGAATAAAGCAGCATTACCTTCTCAGTGGTTGTCTCTGGGTAGTAGGAATATGAATGACTTATATTTTCTTCATTGCTTTCTGTATTTTCAAAATTTTCTAGAATAAAATGTCTTTACAATCAGGAAAAATATTATCTCCAAAAAACTATCTATTATATTCACAGATAAGCTAATTAATGTTTTCCTAATCCTTAAAAGCATTAGGGAAAACTTTTTATTGGAAATAGTCACAAGCTTTGTGTCTAGTATTATGCTATTAATTCTCTTTCTGTTTTAGCCAAGTAGAGAAAAATATATATGCTGCATTAACCTGGATGCTCTAATTACTGAAAAGAAAAATTAAGACTATGCCTTAGACTAAAATGCTTCAGAGTGGCACTCCTAATTTTCTACTTGGAATACATCTCCCAACCCCACATTCTTGTTCTTCATTAAACCAAATTCTAGGGGCACCTGGGTAGGCTCAGTCATTAAGTGTCTGCCTTCAGCTCAGGTAATGATCAGGCTCCCTGCTCTGTGGGGAGTCTGCTTCTCTTTCTCCCACTCCCCCTGTTTGTGCTTTTTCTCTCTGCTAAATAAATAAATAAAACCTTAAAAACAAAACCAATTTGTTTACCTCAGTTTAAATGTCACTTTCGCAGAGAGTTTCCCCAATCAGTATTTGATTTTCCAAGTCTAAATTGGGTACCCTTACAATTCTTCCTTATAATATCCAGTAATTCACATAAATTACTACACATAACTGAGCTTTCTTTTCACCCTTGCCATTCTACTTGAATGCAAAGAAAGAGCAATTGAGACAGTTAACTTCAAGTTAAAGCTTTCCATTGTGCCTTTAAAAATATTTAAGGAGGGGCATCTGGGTGGTTCAGTCAGTTAGGTGATTAACTCTTGATTTTGGCTCAGGTCAGGATCTCAGGATTGTGAGATCCAGCTCTGTGTTGGGCTCTGCACTGAGCTGGAGCCTGCTTAAGATTCTCTCTCTCCCTTTCCCTCTGCTCTTCCCCCCCACATGCTCATGCAGTCTTTCTCTCTAAAAAATAAACAAAAAATAAAAATATTTAAGGAAGTGGTGAGAATCTGTATACATGTGTAGAAAATACTATGCATTTACTTTCTTTCATTTTTTTAAAAAGAGATTTTATTTATTTATTTAGAGGGGGAGAGAGAGAGAATGAGCAGGGGGAGGGTTAGATGGAGAGGGAGACGCAGAGAATTTCAAGCAGACTTGCAGTGAAAGTAGAGCCGAAGGTAGGGTTCATGTCAGGATGCTGAGATCATGACCTGAGCCAAAACCAAGAATTGGATGCTTAACTGAGCCACCAAGGTGCCCCCATTTTATTTTCTTAAAAGCTGAAAAGTGCATAAACACCAGCTCCCAAATACATATTCTGTAAAGAAATTAGAGAACTGTTTTAGTATAGTAATAGGTTTTATTAGAATATCTATAAAGTAAATTGATAAACTCACTATACTGAGAGAAAAATTATTTATGATTTCTTCCTGCATATTAGCCACCAGCAGAGTTTGCTATTTTTGCTTTTTGATAGTACAGTGAAGTTTCTCCTAGAGAATATTTATAAAAAACACTTGTCTGCATTTACATAATCTATTTTAGAGTAGACTAAGCAAATTTAAGGAGTAACTTACACATCTTATCTGTACATTACTGGTATTTTGGCTACTCCAGGAACAGCTCAATATATATAGGTCAAATCATTGTTGAGAAATGATGTACAGGAGCAGCGGGGTGGCTCAGTGGTTGAGCATCTGCTTTGGCTCAGGTTGTGATCCTAGAGTCCCGGGATCGAGTCCCATGTCAGGCTCCCTGTATGCAGCGGGCTTTTCCCTCTGCCTGTGTCTCTGCCTCTCTCTGTGTGTCATGAATAAATGAATAAAATCTTTAAAAAAATTATATACATCAATATTGTTTTTTTCTCAAAACTGTACTAAGAATGAGACAATTATGAATTATGCCCATTTGGGGCTGTATAATATATTTAAACAACTAGTATTTACATGCCCTTTAACTTACAAATGTTTAGCACTCTTCAGTTCATCTGGCAATGGACACCAAGGACCTACTTGAAGTAATCAGTTCTGTAGAGAGGTAATGGTGCCCCCTAGTAACCTTGAAAATCAGCTTACTCAAGGTGGAAATAAGATTCCTCAGCCCTTGTAGAAACCCACCTGAAGACACTGTCTCTAAACATGTAGCAATATGTGCCTCCAATCAGTGCCTCCAACAAACGTAACTAAATGTAAAAGATAACTATAGTCTAATTGTTCAATAAGGTCTCTCAAGAAGGAAGGGAGGAATATGGTCTCTGTGTGGATTCTATAAACAGGAGTCCAAACCATACAATCTATAAGTCCCATGAAATAAGTGATATTTTATTGTGTTTATTAGCTCACACATCAGGAACAATATGAATGTGTAGTAATACCTGAAGGTATTTTATGGTGTCATATGAAAAGTCTCTCAAGAAGACTCCATTTAGCATTGGACTACTCACTAGAATGCTGAGGGAGGCAGAGAAAATATAGCGGCCGAAGAAAAGTTATGCACAAAGTATTCAGGTTGGAGAGGAAGGGAGTTTCAGTATCATAGAACCAGGCACAGAGTATCTTAGAGAAATGCTGAAGAAAAGTAAAACCTTTGGAGAATAAGGTCTCTAATTTAACAAATAGGTTTTTGTTTTTTTTTAAAGATTTAATTTATTTATTCATGAGAGACACACAGAGAGAAGCAGAGACACAGGCAGAGGGAGAAGCAGGCTGCAGGGAGCCCGATGTGGGACTCCATCCCTGACCTGGGATCACACCCTGGGCCAAAGGCAGATGCTCAACCGCTGAGCCACCCAGGGGTCCCTAATTTAACAAACAGTTAAGCAAAATATAAGACCAAGTCAAACAAGAGGACTCTGGGCCAAATTCCACCTGTGGAAGCTTTTGGCATGTACACAGTTTAAGAAAAATACAACGAATTAGTTGACAATATTTAAATTAAAAGATTTCACACGAAAATTTGCATTTCCTGCTTTACCTGAGAAACCGGACAATGTGGTAACACTAGGTCAACATTCCTGCCTTGCAACAATTATCTGGAACGGAGCAGTGGCTGCTCCTTCAGAAAGGACTTGGCTCTCCAGTTCAGGGCAGTGGCTTCCTGCTTCATTCTCACCAGCCTGGCCTCTGTAGGCACTTGGGTTTCCAATCTCTGGAATAGAAAGGACCTTGAGATAAGGTTTGATGGACTCACTGTAGCCCTTGACAAGGAGAACAACTTATTATTTTTTTAATGACCATTTAACCTACACTTCATAGTTTCTTCACAAAGGTGGAGAATGAACTCTCAGTGGATCATCATGCATTACTAGTATGTGGAGGAGTGCTAGGAAGACAGCTAAAACCAAGAACAAACAGCTAATTTTCTTGATAAAACTGTGATGACTCGGAAAACCGAGGTGATTTTTTGAGTTAGAGGGTACACAGAATTCTCAACCAGCTTCAATCTTCTATCTCCCCTTCTTTCTCAGTTCTGTCATTAGTAATACCACATTAACATTATCTCAAGAACTCATCTTGGGATCAAAGAATTATGGAACCAAATTGTACATTATCATTATTGAGTTATAAAATGCCATCCCCCTCTCCAACTTTTAACTCTTTCAGCAAAAAAGAAAAAAAAATAACTTATAAGGACTTTCAAAAGTGCACTTGAGACCTTATCACCCCTTACTCTATTTGACAAGGTTCTTTCTCAGTCAGGGCAAAATAATCCTTGGGAGAGTGTAACTCATTTTGTTCTGTTTCCACAGCTAAAGAACAGCCTTCTGATTTTTGTTGGATTTCATAGGTGCTCTGATATCATTAAATTCATAATTTGGGTATTAGGTACAAGTATTTCAATGAAAGAAAATAAACAAATGGTTATATTTGGCTTATAAGCTAATTTCTTGTAAATACAGATCTGTATCAGACCCTAGAAGCATATCACCCATGAGAGCAATGGCAAATAAATTTTTTATTTTATTTTTTTAAAGTAATCTTTACATCCAATGTGGGGCTTGAACTCATATGACTCTGAGATCAAGAGTTGCATGTCTACTGACTGAGCCAGCCAGTCACCTTTAACTTCTTTTAATTGGAAGAGTAAGGACCACATCATTGGACCATAATCACTGGACCATAATCATTGCACAGTATCCTCCTTCATCTTTAGGTATTTCCTGATAGCCAGCCTACTTGTTCTTTTTTCTTTTTGGTTTTAGGCCAAAGGGGACAGGGGAATGTGTGTGTATAGGACATGGTAATACAGCTTGCTGGAGCTTCGCTATTCCTCAGAAAGCAGCCAAGAGAGACAAAGGAGCAACTAAGGGATGTGGGACTAAGATTTAAATCACTATATTTCTATAATCCTGATATTTTAAAGGTACTCCAGGCATTAGATTGTTTTAAGTATTTACTGGCCATCAATTACATGTGAAGCACAGTAATGGATACTAAGGAAGTGGACGTAAAGAGAATACACACCCAGGAGGTGGAGGGTAGGGAGTGGGGCAATCAGGGAAATCAGTAATTACAACACTGAATGACAATGGTTACAATAGGGCTAAATATGGAGTGCCAAAGCACAAAGAGTTAGTCTAGTTTTCAGGGAGAGAAAGGGGGATGCAGAATACATTTAAAGATGAACTGAAGTTAGACAAAGAAAGGTTGGTAGGAGACCTGAAACTTCACGTAATCCATGCAAATGATCTTAGTTCCAAAAGATTAATATTAAAGATTTCACATTTCTGTCTGATGATAACAATTCCAATATTGTACTTATTTTTAGCTGGTAAGCAAGCATAAGGGTCTCATTTTATCAGAACTTTTAACCTTGAGATGGGATAAGTGATGAAGCATTAATGAATATTTTCCACAGGAAGATCTGGATGCCTGCCTCATGCCTGAAATAGAAACCGGTGACTTGACATCTAGATAAGCAAATATTGTTTTCTAGAAGAAATACAATCAAAGGACAGTGATTCACGTCAATAAGAAAGTATTATTAGATGTGAATGCATTGGAAGCAGAGGCTAAAAGGAGGAAGATGTGGATGAGGGAGTCTTAGCCTGCAGATAAAGTAGTTCAAAACCGTTTGGAAGTATATCCCTTAATAAAGAGGTTCATAAGTAATGAAAATAAGATGACTACTGTTCTAAAGCTATTCTAGACAAATGTATAAATAATATTAGCTGACTTCCTACCATCTTCTGGGAACAGCACTGAGCATTTTATACACACATACATTAACTCGTTTAATCCTTGTCACAACCCTATAAATAAGTACTATTATTTTTTCTTTTCCTAGAGTTAAGGAAATGGAGACAAGATAAATTAAGTAAGTTTACCTTCTCCTTTCCTCTCCAGTAACTTATATCCTTCTTTCCTATTTTATTCTTTTTCTCCTTAGTGTTTATCACTAACATACTATATATTTTACATTTACCCTATTGTTATTTCCCCTGACAAGAACATAAGCTCCGCAAGCACACGGCCATATAAGTCATCACAAAGACAAAAGTCCTTATAGTTTTTTGCTTTAGGTTCAATACTCCTTGAAAGCTGGCTGTATTTCAACTTCTTTTATTTCTCATAGCAGATAGTACCCAACCTTACAAATGCTGGAGCCAAAAATATTTGTTGACTGAATGATGAGCATAATTAATCAGTAAGCATGTACTGAGCCCTTGTCATGCTAAACACTGCAACTGTCACTGTCGGATAGAGAAGTACAAAATACTATCAGTGTTCTCAGAGAACTTAACACCTAGGAACAGAAAAAGGTGGAGGCATGAGGAATACCCAGGCTACAAATGAAGAAGGCCTTTGCTACTTCCATTCTTCAACCTAATGATGTCTAAAAATGCTTATTCACCTCCTCCCAAGACACTCTAGTAGTTTGCTGCCTTAAAATTTCGTGGAAATGCCAGGATTGTTCATAACTCTATGCCTTTGCACATGTTGTTCCCTGGACATTGAAAGATTTCCTTCTCCGTTCTTTTTTTTTTTAAATTTTATTTATTCATTCACGAGAGACATGGAGAGAGAGAAAGAGGCAGAGACACAGGCAGAGGAAGAAGCAGGCTCCATGCAGGGAGCCCGACATGGGACTTGATCCTGGGTCTCCAGGATCACACCCTGGGCCGGAGGCAGCACTAAACCGCTGAGCCACCTGGGCTGGCTGCCCGTCCTTCTCCATTCTTGAAGCAACCTTGTGCTCTTTAAACTCTAGAGTCAATTCCTCCAGGTAGCCCCCTCTAGCCTCCTGCTCAGAGTTACTTATTCATTCTTCTCTCATCTGACAGTGCTGTTTACATGTATGTAGCAGCATGGCTATACTGTTTTATGTACACACATTGCCTATTTCATATAGCTTTGTTTCTGTGGTTTCCAAACACATTACCAGGTATGCACACCATGGTACGCAAACAATATGCTTTGAGCTGAATTGGTTTTTCTCACCTTTCAAAACAGTAAAGAACTTTTTTAGTCCCCTAAAATATAGTCATAAAATAGAAAAATTCTTTTTAGTAATCTGTTAAAACCACCCAGTGATATATGAACATGGCTAATTGCAGTTGTGCATTCAGCCAAAATCTAATGGAGGCTAAATAGAATCTACTTTTATTCTATTTTCAGCACAATTTCTAAATTTGGAGACTGTCTACAGTGCCTAGATGAGAGCCTGGCACAAAGAGAATTACTTGTTGAATAAATGACATGAATGTTTGTATACAAACTAAATGCCATGGCATAGTAAAAATGTACTATAGAAACTCAGAGATGAGGTAATAAATGATAGAACAGTGAGCTAATGGTTAGGAAGTTGGGAATCTGAAATTTTCTAGCTGTATGTAACTTTGAGTAAGACACTTAACCTGAGCTTTAATTTTTCAATTTGTAAAATTCATGGGTTAGGCTGGATCAGTATTTTAAAAATTATTTTAGTATCTGTCTCTTTTATCTAATGAAATCTAACTAGAATCTACATCATATAAAACAGAAAAAGAGACTTACTAGTAATAATTCATTTTATAAGACCAAATTATAATATTACTTGTTAAAATCCACCAATGAAAATAAGGCACTATTTTGATTAGTAAAAAATATGAAATCAAGAGATATGAATGACAGTTGCAATTTTAAATCATCTTTAAAAGAGTGATTTTTGTACTTTGTTTGGCTTTATAATATTGATACAATTCTGAATACCACAAAAAAGCTATTGCCAAGGGTAACTTCTTTTAAATAAAAAAGTGGATTTGGCTTTGGCAACATTAAGATCTTTGCAATTAAAATGGTCTAGAAGCTTGAAGGAAGGAAGAGTAAAGAAAATTTTGTTTCTAAAACTGAATGAGTGTATCTAATCACTACTCATGTTTCTGGGCATAAATGTAAAATATGGGCAAGAAATACTCAAAACTAAAATCAAGCAAGAAAATTTCCTTTAATACAATATTATCATATTAATTTGCCATTGCAAAACTGTTAAGGAGTGATAAGGATACATGGCAGAAAGCTGCCCCAATGTCATGCCTGTATTTATTCAACGAAGTATATATGCTATAGCAGTGCTCTTACTTGCATAACTTGATTTGGATATGTAATATGTAATAATGAACTCAAGTTTTTTTTTAATTTTTATTTATTTATGATTCTCACAGAGAGAGAGAGAGAGAGAGAGAGAGAGAGAGAGAGAGAGAGAGAGAGGCAGAGACACAGGCAGAGGGAGAAGCAGGCTCCATGCACCGGGAGCCCGATGTGGGATTCATTCCCGGGTCTCCAGGATCGCGCCCCGGGCCAAAGGCAGGCGCCAAACCGCTGCGCCACCCAGGGATCCCTGAACTCAAGTTTTTAAAAAGCCCAGCTAAAAGCTTAAAAATAAAAATGCATACTCATAAGTTCAAATATGTATATGAATATTGGTAGCAAAGTTTTATTTATTTATTTATCTATCTATCTATTTATTTATTTATTTGGTAGCAAAGTTTTAGTCAGCAGTTCATAAAAATATAAACTAGTAGCATGGTTTATTTTTGTTTCACTATGTGTTTATGTGCTTGTTTCATGATGTGTTTACAACTTGGTATAACATATCTGAGTCTACACATTACTTTTATTATGGTGTTAATATATTTTTAAAATTTAAATTTGTGTCCAACATTTGGAAAACTTTGAAGAATCTCTTCTGAGCTGGTTGTTCTTCTGGTTCATCCAATTCTACCATTTTTACCAAAGCTAGAAAAGCAAGAAAGACTTCAAAGATGACTTCAATTTTTTCAATTCAATCAGGTTTACTGAGATTAGACTCCCTTGGAACATGAAAAAACCTGTTATCAGATTGAAGTTAAGAATTGTGTTAAGAAGTATCATGAACATAGCTTTATTATTTTTTTTTATGAACATAGCTTTAAAAATATGTCCATCTTCCTTGTATAAGTCGAATCTTTATGTACATAAGCTCAAAAGAGTTTTGGTATCATAATCCATGACATTCTAACATAAACATTGCTGGTCTATAGGTATCTTAACTTAAAAATGCAATCTCATTCCTATGTAGTTATTTGCTGACAATGATATCTGTCAGATGGAGAATAACTTGTCAGTGATTTTGCCATTATTTACTTGAGGAACATATTCTGGTTTGAACTACAGAGGAAACTCACTTAACTGACCTCTACTTAAACAAATCAATCAATTTATCAAAACAGCATTTCTATTTGAAAACAGACAAATGTTTACCTCTGCTCTTACCATTTGAGTTGTATGTTTTCCAATATTAGTTGTGTTGTTTCCAAAGCTGTCTGAGTCAATAACACTTGCTGGTTAGGAATTTATTAATATTTCATAAACTAATGAACATAAGCATAAAAAGAAAATGACTGTTTCTGTGAAAATTAAGTTGAAAGCATAATGCTTAACACCAGCCTCCTAAAAATGAGGTCAAATAAGATGGGAAAGTGGCAAGGCTCCAGAAGGCGGGTAACCCTAAAAATCTTGAATAATTCTGTATTCAGATTACTTTGCAAGTGAATTCTTGTTCCTCTCCAAAGTTAAAACAAAACAAAACAAAACAACAGAAACAAACCACATTGATATAAAGACACTGTTGTACTCCAACAAGTAAACTCATCAGGAAAGGCTTTGATCCAAAAAATTGTTGATTACTTTTAACTATAGAAATTACTTTTATTATAGATTATTTTGAACTGATGGTTACCAAAAGGGAGGTGGTGGGGGGATGGGTTAAATAGGTGATGGAGATTAAGGACTGCACTTGTTCTGATGAGCACAAGGTGTTGTATATCAGTGTTGAATTATCAAATTGTACACATGAAACTAATATTACACTGAATATTAACTAACTAGAATTTAAATTAAAACTTAAAAAAATAAAAAGATTATTGGCTGATTGTACATTTATAGATTGAAAGATATTTTTATTATTTATATTTTTAAATGTGTCCTTTTAATGAATAAATCAACTACAAGTTCAGATTGTGATGGATAAGAGGACTTCCCTATTACTGTTACAAAAGCAGTATTTGTGACTGAGAATATGAATTAATGTTGAAATGAAGTTGTTTGGGACTGAAGGTCTATTTTCATTTGATTCTCATTATTTTAAAACCACATTGATAAAGAAGTTATTATATAATCATTCAATGAAGAATCTTTAGTGAGAAATAAACTTTGAAAAGAGATATATCTAACAATCTCCTAAAAATAACTGACACCAAGAAATGACAGGATTATAATCAGAAAGTAATTAATTCACAGTCAATATACATTTCTCAGAAACTGATACATAGGCAAGAAGTTAATAAAGATATAAATTATTAGAACTACATAAAATGCTCAATCTAATGGAAAACACAGAGGATTATACAAATCAGTAAGAATTATAAATGCACATTTTAAAAAAGAGCACATGATATGGAAAAAAATTAGCATAGTATCACGGTTGAGAGCATGGGTTCTGGACCCAGACTAGTGGAATTAAAATTTCAGCTCTATTACTCTATTACTTAACGTAGACTTAGGATAACTTACATTTCTGTCCCTCAGTTTTCTCATTTGCAAATTGAAGATGATAATCCTACCTAATACATAGTGTTGAGCAAATTGAATAAATGAAGGACTTAGTGCCTGGCCCATAGCACTATGTAAATATTTGGTAAATAAATAAAAATAACTGGCCACAAAGACAATCTCAAAGATTCCAAACAACTGAAATCACATAGAATGTATCATCTGATTAATTTCCATATAGAACATCTTAAGAAAATAATATTCCCAAATACCTTTGTGTTTGCAAATTAAAAAAACAGTGATTCATATATAGGCAGCCTTGAAAGTCAATATGAGGTCAGTGATCGTATATTTATGGCATAATCCAAAATGTGACCTTATTTGCCAGAATATACTTTATCAGACAAGATAGCAGTATAAAAAGAGTTGGATTTCTGGGTTACTGAGCATAGGTATGGAAAAAGCAAAAACAGAATAGATCACATTTGCAATTTAATATCAAATTGTTCTAAAAAATATACACAAATACCCATACAGAGTGTGTGTGAGAATGATAAAGCAAATATGGCAAAAATGTTAATTGTTGAATTTGTGTTTATAAATAATAAATACATACATAGATAAAAGATTATTTAATAAATAGTATACATATACTATTATAACTTCTTGATAAGTTTGAAATCATTTCAAAATAAAAAGTTTTAAAAACGTAGGGAAAACACAAAAATAAAACAGGACCAGAGTTGTGGAGATGGTTAAGCAAAAGAGAGAGGGGCAATGAAGTTTGAAATACGGCAAATGTGTTACTGAAATTACAGAAAATAGAATCTAAACTAGATTCTCTATAAAATAGAATCTAATCTAGAATAGAATCTAAAGGTCTATATGAAGGTAAAGAACATGCAATACAGGTATAAGGGAAGGAGGAAAGGAAATGTAAGTAGATAAAAGACAGGAGAAATAGTCTCACCTGAAGGAGTTAAAATGTAGACCCAAGAAAATTATAAGGTAAAGTAATTAAATGCTCAAATAAATAAAGGGCAAAGTAAAATTCCGTAAAGGGCTACTGTACTTCTGAATTTCTTCCTTACTTTGCCTAACTCCCTCAACCACACCTATCAGTTGGAATAACTCAAATTTAAGGTAAAGACTGTTTAGGAAGGAAGGAAAGAAAGAAGGAAAGAAGGAAAAGAAAGATGTGGAGGCTATAGAAACTGAGAAAAAGAATCCATGTGCACACATGGAGAAGGGTGAAATTTGGGAGAGGCAACAGGTAGAGAAGGTAAAACTTTCTGGAGAAGTGGATAGAAATGGGCCCCTTCATAGTAGGTATATGTGTGAAATTGGATTGGTCCTATTGACCAGTGAATTGGTTTTGCACATTTATCAGGAGAAATAACTATTGTATGAGATATAGTTAACAAATAAAGAAATAAAACTGTCAGGACTTGAAGTCAATGTGATCATTTATTCAGAAAGCTCAGACTGAAAAATTATTAGAAGCAATGACAAAGATATTTAGAGGGTAGCTGGGTATAAAACCACATACAAAAACAAGAAAGGGATAACTGTCCTATCTACTAGTAAAAATATTAAAAAGCTGTAGTATTGGGGCACTTGGGTAACTCAGTTGGTTGAATATCTGACTTTTGGATTCAGCTCAGTTCATGATCTCAGGGTCATGAGATCAAGCCCTGCATCCAGCTCTGTGCTCAGTGCAGAGTCTGCTTGAGATTCTCTCTTCCTCTCTCTATCCCTCTCCCAATCCATCCCTCAGCTCTCATCCTCTCTCTCTCCTCAAATAAATAAATGAATAAAATTTAAAAATAAATAAATAAAAGTTATAGTATTGATTCAATAATAGGCAAGTAGTGTACTAAAAGGGCGTGGCCATGAATAAACCCCTAGATATGCAAATTTAGTTCATCATACAGGTGTCATTTTAATTCTGTAGGAAAATGATGGCCAATTAAATACATACAGTTGGGACAACTGGATACCCATTTGGAAAAGAAGAATAAGTTACTTCCATAACACATGTAATTCATAAAAATACACTCCAGATGATTCAAGACTTAAGTAAAAAACAAACATTGAATCAAACTAAAATATAAATGCATTAAAGCAATATAAAAGAATATATTAATTTGTGCTAATCTGTGCTATATTCATGAAGGACTTTTTTTTTTTAAAGATTTTATTTATTTATTCATGAGAGATACAGAGAGAAAGGCAGAGACACAGGCAGAGGGAGAAGCAGGCTCCTTGTGGGGAGCCCAACATGGGACTTGATCTCATGACTCTGGGATCAAGACCTAAGCCAACGGCAGAGGCTCAAACACTGAGGCACCCAGGCGTCCCTATGAAGGACTTCTAAAAGAGATGAAAAGCAAATGCCATAATGAAAAAGACTGTTCAGTTTGACACCAAAATTTAAAACTTCCATTCAGGGGAAGAATCACAAAAAACTTAAAAAATAATTGAGAGGCTGGGGAAAATATTCAGAACATAATCAACAAAGTATTAATATTTGGAATGTATTAAGAGCTTATAAAATTAGTAATAAAAAGACAGAAAGCCCAAAAGAAAAATGGATAGTAAATATGGATAGGTAAAGAGGTAAAGCAAAAGGCCAATTTAAGAAAGGATACTCAATCTTAGTAGTAATTGGAAAATGCAAAATAAAGTAATAAAGAAGTATCACTTTTCACTCATATGACATGTAAAATGAAAAGATTGGTAATATCAAGTTTGGTTGAGTATGGGAAAATGAGTGTAATAAACTACGGGTAGAAGGACAAACTGTAAAAAAAAAAAGGACAAACTGTTACCTCCTTTTAGGTGGGTAATCAATATCAATATGAGTTTAAGACATGCATATCCTTTGAAACAGCAATCCCTCTTTACCATGCATGGAAAATAATCAAATATGTGCACAAATAATAATGTAAAATGATCTTCACAGTAACAGGATCATTAGAATGAAAAACACAAAACAGCCTGCATGTCTATTAATTAGGAAATAGGCAAATAAATAATATAACATTTATAATATGGAAGATAATACAACACTTAAAAGAGGTAGTTCTATAAGTGATATGGGAAGATTTCCAAGACATACTGTTAAGTGAAGAAAAGCAAGTTGAAGAACATATTCTAAGTGTAAAAACATTTAAGTGACATTTAAATATCACACATAACAGAGTACTTTTAGTATCTATAGATGGTGAAATTGGGTTCCCTTTTACATAAAATACCATGAATTCCCATCCTTTCTTTCCTTGGGTGGTCTTAGTAAAAATAATCTTTGTATCTTAATCCTTAGAGACTAAAATTACAAGTTCAAACAAACGTGGACTCAGTACCCACTATACTAGTGCTCAAAAACAAATTTACATGGTATAATTCCTCCAAACCTTTTTGGAAATCACTTGGGAGCCTCACTTAAGTGGCATGAAGCAATCAAGTACTTAGAACAGAACTATGTTTATTTTTGGCAATGGACACAAACTGAAGTTCTACTTTCAAGAACTGACTCAGGAATAAATTTTAACACATAATAGAGGTGTATGAGGTCCAATTACTCATATTAAATCTTGGCTTTCTGTGTTCATTAACATGGACTTTATTTACTTATTTATTTTAATAAATTAATTTTTATTGGTAACATGGACTTTAATATTTTATAGCAAAGAGCCTAGAATGCATTCTTTTATAAAAGCATTTGATTTTGTTTATTTTTATTATGTAAATTTCCTTAGGATTCTTTAGCTTATAATTTTAAAGTTTTTCCTTGAAGACTTAAAATGCATAAAAGAATTTTTTGGGACCAAGAATGAAAACACGACAGCGACCTTGATACAATGAACATACCAGTGAATTATGTCTGAGTTTTAAGAATACTCAGCATGGGAGAAACTCTTGGGCATCTGGACTAACTAGGACTCTAAAACACTAAAGTTGGCTTAGGAGGCTTTAGGAACATGAGGACATAAGATGATGCGAGCAATTTCATTCCTGGGCATATCAATCTAATGTTAAGGAAAAAATTTCCAGGGCAATTTAATATAGAGGCAAAGGGGCAGAATCAAAGGATAAAGCTTTTTTTAGTTCTAACCATAGGTACCATTTATTGCAGCTTTTTGTTTTTAAACTTCTAATTAGGATATGTTTTAATAATTTTATTTTTGTAATTTTCAAGATGGATTCTAATGACTCAGATTAACCCATCAGCTAATAAATTAATGACTCAGATTAACCCATCAGCTAATAAATCAGTCTCTACCAACTTACAAAATATCTAAAAAAAGGTTATAAAGCTTTAAGAACATATATTAATTTAGCACATAGCTGGGCAGTATTACTAGCTATTGATTCATTATACTGGTCAGAAAGATACCCAAATTAGAATCAGATGTTGACACATAAATCATCTATTAAACATAGCAGGCAACTACAAAACAGCCATGAATTTTTACACTAAAAATAAGAGGGACAAATAGAAGGAGTTTGTCAAATTTGTAAGAAAATAATCCTGAAACCCTCATGCAAACTTCAAATTACCAGGCCATTTCCTATTAATAATAACAATTAATAAATAAATCTGAAAATATGACTGCAATGGTAATTCTAATGCTTCAAGAATGAACAGTTCAATAGACAACTGTAGTAGTAATTTTTATATTTTAATCATGAACACTTCAAAAGATAAAATCACTAAAAAGATGCCAGGATATTGCAATACAAATGCTATGATTTACCTGTGTTATATGACTAATGCTGAATAATAAAGCAATGAAATTCCATACTATTTCATATTTTCAACTATGGGTTTATATGAAACATTGTCAAACAAGTTCACCACTAGAGAAGTTCCATTTTTTAAAGAAAATTCCTCAATCCACTTTGTATATATTATTCATATAAATCATTTTAATATATAACATAAAAAATGACAGCCGCTGGAAATTTTCATGAATCTTACAAAATATAAAAGGCTATAAACAATTAAAAATGAAATTATATTTAACAAAAATGCAGGTTGTGAGATGATGTTGATGTTACTCTTTTTCATTGTTCATCAATAGATGAACAAGGGTAACTAGGTCACAGTGAATTAGTAATTTGGATAATGAGAGTTTTTACAGTACCAGTATCTTTTTTTCCCCTCATTGGACTTTACATTTTTTAATTTTTATTTTTTAAAGATTTTATTTATTTATTTGTGAGAGACACCGAGAGAGAGAGGCAAAGACGGAGGCAGAGGGAAAAGCAGGCTCCCTATGGGGAGCCTGATGTGGAACTTGACCCCAGAACCCCAAGATCATGACCTGAACCCAAGGCAGACGCTGAATCACTGAGCCACCCAGGCGTCCCCCTCATTGGACTTTTTAATACTTTGGTTTAAAGAAAATCTTTGTTAAAAAGTGAATTTTATTCTAAATTTTATGATTTGCTTTCTTATATGTTTATTCACTCATTCACTAATTCAAAAACTCAATCAGGTATCAACTCAAATGAAATAATTTAAATCCTTCATGAGGGCCTTCTATAGATCAGACACAGTTCTAGGGACTGGGGACATTGCATTTGGGAGGCTTACACTGAGTGTTGGTGACAGAACAAAAACCTATAAGCAAATACTTAAATAACTGCAGGTCATGTTAAGTGCTATCAAAGAAATAAACAAGGGCCAAAGAGAAAACAAGGATGTAGGGTGGTGGGGAGAGATCTCCTTCGAGACCAGGGAAGTCCTCTTTGAGGAGGTGAAATTTGAGAGGCGTGAAGGATGAGAAAGAAACTGACCATAAGAATGGAGGGTGGGTTGGTGGGGAGTATTCTAGGCAAAGGGAAAAGCATGTGCAAAACTCCAGCGCTGAGCATGAGTTGGGTGTGTTACAGAACTGAAGTTTAAGATTGATGTTGCTAGAATGTATTGAGGGAAGGGAAGAGGGGTAGCATGAGATGAAGTTGGAGAAGCAAGCAAGGAAGGAACCATGTAGGGCCATCTTATTTATAGTCATATTTTGAATTTTATTTTATTTTAATTGCAATGGGAAAACAACTGAGGAGTTTAAGCAGAGGAGTGACAAGACCCTAACTGCACTTTAGGAAGGTACTTCTTTTCAGCTGTACTAAGAATGGACTGGGAGAAGCAATCTGCTAAAGTCTTTGTGATAAAAGCTGACAAAATTTTGGATGCCTGTTCTCAACGGTCTCTTAAAACGACTTCGTTCTATTTAACTGAATAATAATAGGCACAATTGGAATAATTGGAGAAGTGGGTCATATTATCTTGGGGATTGTAATAGCCTAGGAAGTGCACATTGGGAGTGGTTACACAGGTACTTTAGACTTTGGAAAGCATAGTTCAAAGTATTCAAAGAGGTAAAAGTGCATTGTAAGCATCTATTACAAGGAAGGCAAAAAAGGTTTTGAAGTTATTAAAAAAAAAAAAAAAGAACATTCTGACCATAACCATACAAACAGCCTAAGCCCAAAGATAAAGAAACCAGAGAGAAATCTGTAGAAGCTCAAGGAGTTGTACAGGGAGTTTTCTATGTTGCTGAGCTATAGAGAAGCTGTATATAAAAAGGCAAAAGGAAAGGCACATAAACCCAATTCAGCCTTCAAGACCTTGTGTGATTTGACCTCTGAACACCCATTTTGTGAGTGTCTTTCCCTGAGCATAGTTTATAAGTGTTTCTCTCCATTCATGTCTTTTTTTCTGTTCCCAGAATATGTCAAATTTATTCTTGACTTTGGGCTTTTGCAGTTGCTGTTCTTTGTTCTAAAACCCTTCTAATATTTGAGCTCCAAAAGCATCTCAAAATGTCATCTTGTTTATTTTCTTCACAGCATATATTCCTAACTTAAATAAAATTACAGCTTATATGTTTATTGCCTTTCTCTCATCACTAGAATCTCAGCAAGAGAGCAAGGACTTTGTCTATCATTTTCATGGCATTATCCTCAGTGCTCATCATAGCATCTGGCACATTATAGGCTTTTGATAAATATTTTTTGATTGGAAAGAAGGAAGAAAGGTAGAAACAAGGGAAGGAGAAATGAAAAGGCATCTGAGAAAATTGTCAAAAAAGTTTATCAAATCCAGAATAAAGTGAAGTTTAGAAAAATCCTAGAGATATAAAAGGTACTTTTAAAGTTATGATTGGAATAGGAAGATTAAGGGATACTTGGGTAAACAACTGTAATAATAAAATGAAATTAGGGATCCCTGGGTGGCGCAGCGGTTTGGCACCTGCCTTTGGCCCAGGACGCGATCCTGGAGACCCGGGATCAAATCCCACGTCGGGCTCCCGGTGCATGGAGCCTGCTTCTCCCTCTGCCTGTGTCTCTGCCCCTCTCTCTCTCTCTCTCTCTCTCTCTCTCTCTCTGTGACTATCATAAATAAATAAAAATTAAAAAATTAAAAAAATTGAAATTAAAAGAAAATTAAATTTTAATTTAATTTTCTTTTTTCTTTTCTTTTTTTTTTTTAAATTTTTATTTATTTATGATAGTCACAGAGAGAGAAAGAGAGAGAGGCAGAGACAAAGGAAGAGGGAGAAGCAGGCTCCATGCACCGGGAGCCCGATGTGGGATTCGATCCCGGGTCTCCAGGATCGCGCCCTGGGCCAAAGGCAGGCGCCAAACCGCTGCGCCACCCAGGGATCCCTATTTTCTTTTTTCTTGATAAAAAAATAAATCTCGTGTCAAAATGAAAAAATATATCTGATTAAGAATAAATCATAGAGGTCTTTGGCTTCAGTCAAGATGGACTAACAGGGGTGAGATTTGCCCTCTTGCTTGAAACAACCCCCACACAGTGAGGTAAAAAATCAGTCAGTCTTAGATGAACTTCTAGGGAATTATATTATGTGAAAAAGCCAGTCCCCAAAGGTTATATATACTATAGGAGACCACTTATTTAGCATTTTTTAAATGATAGAAGTGAGTATGGTCAGGGACACCTGGGTGGCTCAAGTGGTTGAGCATCTGCCTTTGGCTCAGGTTGTGATCCTGAGGTCCTGGGATCAAGTCCTCCACGTGGGAAGCCAGCTTCTCCCTCTGCCTGTCTCTACCTCTCTCTGTTTCTCTCATGAATAAATAAATAATATCTTTAAAAAAAGAAGTGAGTATAGTTATAAAAGGACAAGACGATGGATTCTTGTGAGGATGGAACTGTACCTTGACTGTGGTGGTGGATGAAAGAAACTCAACATGGAATAGAATTGCACAGATCTGAAAACTCAGGCATACAAATGAATATAAGTAAAATTGGGGAAATCTGAACAAGATCAGTGCTTTGTATCACCACATTCTGGCTATGATATTTTACTAGTTTTACAAGGTATTACCATCAGGGAAACGTGGGTAAAGAGCACAGGAAATTTCTCTTTATTACTCTTCACAATTGCATATGAATCTACAATTAGCAAACATTTCAATTAAAAATAACAATGAACTGGGATGCCTGGGTGGCTCAGCAGTTGGGCGCCTGCCTTTGGCTCAGGGTGTAATCCTGGGATCTGGTCCCACATCAGGATCCCTGCAGGGGAGAGCCTGCTTGTGTCTCTGCCTCTCTCCTTCTGTGTCTCTCATGAAAAAATAAATAAAAATTTAAAAATTGGGATCCCTGGGTGGTGCAGTGGTTTGGCGCCTGCCTTTGGCCCAGGGGGTGATCCTGGAGACCCGGGATCGAATCCCACGTCGGGCTCCCGGTGCATGGAGCCTGCTTCTCCCTCTGCCTGTGTCTCTGCCTCTCTCTCTCTCTCTCTCTGTGTGACTATCATAAATAAATTAAAAAAAAATAAAAAAAATAAAAAAAATAAAAAATAAAAAAAAGATTTTATAAAAAAAATTAAAAATAAATAAATAAAATATCAATCAATTAAAAGTAATCCAGACTGACAGATTTTAGAATTAACAGGTAAGAACATTAACACAGTTATAATAATTGTATTCCATATGTTCAAAAATAGAAAGAGATATGCAAGATAGTAAAAAAAAAAAAAAAAAAAGACCAAAACTGAAATTCCAGAGATGAAAATGATCATTTATGAGATGAAAAATACACTGGATGGGACTAACATTGCAGACATTGCAGAAGATAGTATAAACTTAAAGACATAATATTAGAAACTATCCAAAATCAAAGAAAAAAGACTGAAAAAAAAAAGTATCAGTGATATGTGAGGCAATTCAAACGGCTTACTATATGTGTAAGTGAAACTCCAAAAGGAGGGAAGAGGGTGGGGGACAAAAAAAATATTTAAAGAAATAAGGGTTGAAATCTTCCCTGATTTGATAAAAAACTATAAACTCAGAGATTTATTTATTTTTAAGGTTTTATTTATTTATTCATGAGAGACACACACACACACACAGAGAGAGAGAGAGAGAGAGAGAGAGAGAGAGAGAAAGAGGCAGAGACACAGGCAGAGGGAGAAGCAGGCTCCATGTAGGGAGCCTGATGTGGGACTGGATCCTGGGACTCCAGGATCACACCCTAGGCTGCAGGCAGCGCTAAACCGCTGTGCCACCAGGGGTGCCCTAAACTCAGAGATTTAAAAAGCAAAACAAATCCCAAGCACAAAAAGCATAAAGAAAACTATATACTAAGGTACATCATAATCAAATTGTTCAAAATTGGAGACAGAGAAGTCTTAAAAACAGCCTGAGGGGGGAAAATATGTACATAAGACAAAAATAAGGATGACAGTAGATTCTTCAGTGAAAACAATGGATGTGAGAAGACTGTGGACTCTCACCTTTAAAGTACTAAAAAAATCTGTTGGCAAATTGAACTCCAATAAAAAAAAAATAAGTAAAAAAATAAAGTACTAAACAATCCCCTCAACTCTGTCAACCTAGAATTTTATATACAGCAAAAATATCTTTCGAAAATGAAAGTAATATAAAAACTTTCAGATATACAAAAGCTGAAAGAACTTATCACTAGCAGATCACCAATACAAGTATGGTAAAGAAGGCCCTTAAGGAAGAAGCAAAATAATACCAGATTGAAACAAAGATCTTAGAAAAGTAATGAAGACCACTAGAAATAGTAATCATAAGACAAAACATACATCTCTCTCTCTCTCTTTTTTTTACTTAAATAATTTCCAAGCCCAGTGTGGAGCCCAAGGTGGGGTTTGAATTCACAACTCTGAGATCAAGAGTCAGACGCTCAACTGACTGAGTCACCCAGGCACCCTGAAACATACATTTCTTATATTTTCTTTCTTTCTTTCTTTCTTTCTTTCTTTCTTTCTTTCTTTCTTTCTTTCTTTCTTTCTTTCTTTCTTTCTTTCTTTCTTATATTTAAATTAAAAAATATATTTGACAATCTATTTTTTATATTTTTAAGATTATTTATTTATTTGAGAGACAGTGACACTAGCAGGGAGGAAGGGCAGAGAGAGAAAAGAGAAGCAGATTCCCGGTCAAGTGGGGAGCTGGATGTGGGGCTCAATCCCAGCATCCTGGGATCCTGACTTAAGCCAAAGGCAGATGCTGAACCAACTCTGCCACACAGGTGCCCTAATAATTGACAATTTAAAAATTTAAAATAAAAAAATCCAAAAGAGGAGAAATGGAAGTACACTAATCATAAGGTTCTAATACTACAAGTGAAATAATATAATATCACTTGAAGGTAGATGGTGAGAGTTACACGGGTATACTACATATCTTAAACAACCAATAAATAGCAAAATGAAAAGTTGTATCTATAAAGAGCCATTAAAGGTGATAAAAAAGGGAATCATAAAAAGTACTCAATCCAAAAAAAGGAAGAGAGAGGAACAAGAACAAAGAACAGATAGGACAAATATAAAATAGGAAACATGGGGCAAATAGCAAAATGATAGATTTAAACTTAACAATAACCATAAAAATACAAATGTCTGAACACCAAATTAAAAGGCAGAGGTTATCAGATTCTATGTCTGCAATTAGACAGTAAAAAGAAATAAAAGGCATCCAAACTTATGAGAAAGAAGTAAAATTGTCACTATTTCCAGATGACACAGTACTATACATAGAAAACCCTAAAGACTCCATCAAAAACTATTAGAAGTAATAAATGAACCAGTAAAATTGCAGAATACAAAATTAATATACAAAAACTGGTTGCATTTCTACGCACTAGTAACAAAGTACCAGATATAAATAATTAAGAAAAAAATTCCATTTATAATTGGAATAAAATAAAAACAATAAAATACCTAGGAATAAACTTAACCAAGAAAGTAACCTCTACTCTGAAAGCTTTAAGACCTGTATTGTGAAAACTATAAAACGTTCATTAATGAAGTTGAAGACGACACAAATATATGGAAAGATATTCCATGCTCATGAGTGGAAGAATTAGAATTGTTAAAATGTCCATTCTATTCAAAGCAATCTCAAATTAAACGCAATCCCTATCAAAATATCAATAGCCTATTTTTCACAGAACTAGAACAAATAGTATTAAGCTTATATGGAATAACAAAAGACCCTGAATAACCAAAGCAATCTTGTAAAAGAACAAGCAGGAGATATCACAATCCCAGATCTTAAGATATACTGTAAAGCTGTAATATCCAAAACACATGGATTGTGGAACAAAATAGAGAACAGAGATAAACTCATTTTTTTAAAGGATTTATTTATTTATTTATTTGAGAGAGAGACAGAGAGAGAGAGAGAGAGAGAGAGAGAGAGAGAGAGAATGCATATGTGAGTGGTGGGAGGGGCAGAGGGAGAGAATTTTCAAGGAGACTCCCCACTGAGTGTGGAGCTCAATGTTGGGCTCAGTCTCACAAAGGATGAGATCCTGACTGGATTCAAAACCAAGAGTCAGACACTTAACCAACTGAGCTACCCAGGTACCCCATAAACTCCTGCTTATATGGTGAATTAATCTACAACAAAGGAGGCAAGAATGGGGAGGGGCATGTGTGTATATATATATGTATATATATATATACACAGACACACACACACACCATATGATTCACTTATATGTTGAATCTAAAAAACAAACAAATGAACACACAATAGAAGCAGAAACACACTTATAAATAGAACAAACTGGTAGTTACTAGGGGAGAAGGGTGGGCAAATGAGGTGAAGGGGAGGGAGAAGTACAGGCTTTTAGTTATGGAATGAATAAATCAGGAGGATTAAAGGCACAGCATGAGGAATACAGTTAATGCTACTCTAATAGCTACATTTGTGTTAGCAAAGCATAAGGTACAGAGTTGTTAAATTACTAAGTCATACACCTGAAACTAATGTAACATTGTATATCAACTAAAATAAGTAAAAAACAGATTTGGATAAATGTCCAAATAAAATAAAATACAATAAAATACTGTGAATGGTAATAAACAAGCAAACAAATGAACAATAAATAAAAATGCAAAGCCCAAATATATGCTGCCCATAAAAATCACAAGTTAAATATAATGACACAATAGATCAAAAATAAAATTGTGGACAAAGGTAAATTCTGTTAACACTAATACAAGAATGCTAAAAGGGGCATTTGTGATAGGCAAAACTAAAAACAATCCAAATATCCATCACAGGCGGACAGATAGGTAAAATAATTTTGATACATGTGTAAGTGAAATGAAACTCAGGATAAAAAATGAATTATTATTATTATTATTATTGATTTATGAAACAAGAATAAGTCTTAAAATGATTATCTTGACTGAAAGAGGCCAAATGAAAAGAGAATGTATACTGTATTTTCCATTTACATTAAGTTCTATAAAGTGTAAACTAATCTACTGTGACAGCAGTTTAGTGGTTGCCCGGGGACTTCAAGGAGAGTAGGAAGAAAAGGGAGGTACGGATTAGAAATATATATAAGGAGGGATACCTGGGTAGCTTAGTACGTTAAGTGTCAGACTCTTGATTCCTGCTCAGGTCATGATCTTAAGCCCCAATGATGGCTCTGTACTCAGCAGGGAGTCTGCTTGAGATTCTCTCTCTCCTCTCCCTCTGCCCCTCCCTCCATTCATGGGCTCATGGGCTCGTGCTCTTTCTCTCAAAATAAATAAATCTTTAAAAATATGAATATAAAGAAACTTTCGGTTGTTATGGATATGTTCATTATCTTGATTGTAGTGATGGCTTCATGTATGTTAGTTAATACATCACGTTGTATTCCTTAAATACATGTTATTGTATGTCAACTATATCTTATTAAAACCATCAAAAATAAATATAGTCAAGGTGTTGAAAATCCTCAAGGAGAGGCTAAGGAACTCTTATAGATAGGAGGAGAGTAAAGAGACATGACAACTAAAATGTAATGTGGGATCCTGGACTGCATCTTGGGGAGGAAAAGTACATAAATGGAAAAAGTGAAATCTGGATAAATCTGTGGTTTGATTAATAATATTTTAATAGTATTAATTTCTTAGTCTTGATAATTGGATGATAATTATGCAGGGTGTTAACATTACGGAAGGATAGGTAAAGGCTATATGGAATGCTCTGTACTATTTTTGCAACTCTTCTACAATCTAAAATTATTGCAAGATTAAAAAAATTAAAGAATAAGTCACAATCTTGGACAGGTGAAAAAGTAACAACAGATTTCTTACCTGCTTTAACAGATCTTTTATTTGTATCTTGACGTATATAACTGCCTGAAAAAAAATGAATGAGAGAAATCTGGAGATAAAATGACTGATTTGATAATGGTAATTTTGAAGAACTATAGAGGCTAGAAGAGATGCTAGACGACTAGATAATGAAACAGTTTCTAATTTTTTAAAAAGGAAAATAATATGGAGACCTCAAAATATAAGCTAGTCAGGCTTTAAATCATGCCTTTTAGCCTTGTAAGATTTTTAGAAGGAATTAATGAACAGGTAGGTTTACGTGTACTTAGGAAGGAAGAGAGCAATAATTGAGCTAGTTTAGTTTCACCAGGAACAAGTTATGTCAGACTAACCTTAATCACTTTCTGAAAGGATTGCTTGCTTAGCAGATATAAAAAAATGCTCTACTCTGGACCTAGTACCTTTGATTTCAAGAAGGTATTTGGCAAAATCACTAGAAATCTTGTGTACCAGATGGTAAAATAAGAGATATTTCAAAAGGTGTATATGTTCGTTGTTCACTGAATGATTATTTACAGGTTTATGACTCAATCTCTAAATTCAGTCTCTTATTGGAATTCTCTATTGGCAGATCAAAAGGCTTTCTCTGCAGTTCTACCAAGTAAACATTGTCCATTAAAGATAAACTGCACTGAAAGAATGGTTGATGACTATAGAACAGAATTAGGATTTTTTTTTAAGATTTTATTTATTTAATCATGAGAGACACAGAGAGAGAAAGAGGCAGAGGCACAGACAGAGGGAGAAGCAGGCTCCATGCAGGAGCCTGACATCGGACTTGATCCTGGGTCTCCAGGATCACGCCCTGGGCTGAAGGCGGCGCTAAACCACCGAGCCACCTGGGCTGCCCCAGAATTAGGAATTCTTAAAGGGATTTTGAAAAAAAAAAAAAAAAAAAAAAAAAAAGAAACTTTACAAAATAAGATTAAATGGAAGATAGAGGTAATATAATTTATAGTATATAATATAAAAAAATTTTTTTTTTGGCTGACTGCAAGTTCACTCTTTCTGTACAATGAAGTTGGTTAAAGGGTTAATAAGATCATACTTATCAGAGAGTAATATTTACCCTAAATCAGAATGTGAAATTCTTCTGATAAACTGGAAGCATTTTCATATTTCATTCATCAAATTTCCTTAATTCATAGAAAAAAATGAGAATAAATAAATCTTTGTGAAACAAGAGCTATGAAAACAATGATAGAAAATAAATAGGAGGGCAGCCCCGGTGGCGCAGCGGTTTAGCGCCACCTGTAGCCCAAGGGCGTGATCCTGGAGACCCTGGATCGAGTCCCACGTAGGGCTCCCTCCATGGAGCCTGCTTCTCCCTTGGCCTGTGTCTCTGCCTCTCTCTCTGTCTCTATGAATAAATAAATAAAATCTTTAAAAAGAAAAAAAAAAAGAAAATAAATAGGAAAAGACAAATACTTATTAATCATTGGTAGACTGTAAAGTCATATTCCTGTTGTGTCTTTTTTTTTCCTGTTGTGTCTTAAGTGCTAGCCTTACTTTAACTAGAACCAGTTCTACCTTTATTTTATAATTATATTATGATTCCATAAAATCAGTAATCTTTTAAAATATAAGGATTAGAAGACAGAACAGGGGCCACAGGATAGACATTCATGAATTAACCAGAGAATAATAAAGCCAAATATAATCAAGTAGGCCATGTAATCAGCTTGCCAGGGATTGGCAGCCTTTGCTAAATTGTTTGCTTCAATATAAATCCTTTTCCATTTCACATATTTATTTCACAGAGGGACATTAAGAGCCTGAAGTAGAATTCTGAGAGTAAGAGTAGAGAGAAGGGATACAATTGAGTAATATTTGGGATCTGAAATAAGCAAGTCTTAGTAAATATATGGATGTGTGGGGCCTGATAGTGAGGAACGTAGGAAGGGATGGCAAATAGGTTTTAATTCACACGCTGTATCAGTCAGGGCAGAAAAGAAAACAGTACACTCAAATTGGGTAATCTGTGGAAAACTTTACCTACAAAGATGGGGGAAAGAATTAGGGGAACTGACAAGGAATACTGTATGAACCCAGCGCTAGCAACAAGAGACCTATTATTACCCTAAGACAGAAACCAGTTTCTGGAAGTGAAGAGGTTGTTGACAGGAGTTGTGTCTTTCAGTAAAGAAATGCAGCCAAACTGTGGCAATCCCTGTAAGAATAAATATCCCAACATCACTCTTGACCCACTTTCTAATCTTCTGTGAATGTCTCTGAGCAAACCCAGTCAGAAGACAGAGGACAACAAATCTCTAGAAGTAGTCTTGCAGTAAAAGGCACAAAGAACAGGGTAGAGAATAAGCAGGTACCAATCCTAACTGATTGACAGTAGTTGCTTGAAACACCATGTAGAAAAGGATTCTGCAGTATCATCCAATCTCATTAGGACACATAAGCATGAAAGTCATATGCCTATTATCATAACAGGATGAGGCACTGTTGGCATGTGTGTTCAGGAGTCCTATGTCCGTAATAAGCATGAGATGGAGGAATGGTAGCATGTGTGTCATGTTTTCTAACCCTGGGCTATGCATACTTTCACACTTTTAGTTTCCCTGAATGATAAAACATCTATAGTAATAAATAAAACAAAAAAAATACAAGAGAACAAATTTATGAGTGGGGATGACAAATTCAGTTTAGGATATGTTGACTTTGAAATGTGTTGACTCTGAGATGCTCAAAGATGATCCAGAGATATATGGATCTGAAGTTCTATGGGGAATTAGGTTGGAAATAGTTTTAGAAACAATACTTTATATGTGGTAGTTGAAACATAAAAGTGAAGAGAACACAGAGTAAAAAAAGTAGTAAGTACATAAGAAATCAGGAGAATATAAACATTTTAAGAAAGGGGCATAGAAAAAGCCCACAAAAAGAAAAAGAGCAAGAACAGTCAAAAGGTTATAAGCAGCACCAAGGAAGTGTAGGTTCACAGAAACCAAGAAAACAGAATATTTATAAAAGAAAATTGCCATGAACGTCAAATGTTGAAGAAAAGGCAGTGAAGTATAGACTGAAAATTTTCCACTGGATATGACAATTAGATTACTATTGCCCATGGCTAGAGTGGTTCCAGGAATATGATAAGAAAGGAAGCCCAATTTCAATAGGATGAGAAGTTAATGAGAGAAAAGAATATGACTACAGCAAATAATAACCTCTTGAGTACAATGGATAAGGTGAAAAGGAGAATGAGTTGGTAGCTAGAAGGAAACAGGATTAAAAGGATTTTTTTTTGGAGTGGGAAAGTCAATAAAATTAAAGTATGAGGAGAAGAAACTAATGGAGTAAAACTGAATATATTAGAATGAGAGGACTATTAGAGATGGCTGGAGCCTGTCCTACCAATGCATTCTTGAGGAAAAATGTCCTGCCCACAGGCCTTGCTCCTCAGAGCACAGGTAACATGGTATAGTTTCTCACCTCTCAGTACAGGTAATTGACTGATAGTAGGCACATAAGTTAGTTATCTATTATGAAAATGTGAGTTGAGCTAATTGGATTCTCTGTTAGGATTATGAACTAAGAAATATGTAAATAATTGACTGATTAGCAGTATAAAGTCAGATGTAAGGGTGGTGAAATAAAAAGAAAAGGATAGTGTACTCAACACACAAAAACCTCAAACAATCCAATTAAAAAATGGTCAGAGGACCTCAACAGACATTTTTCCAAAGAAGATCTATAGATGGTTAACAGACATAGGAAAAGATGTTCAACATCACTAAACATCAGGGAAATGCAAATCAAAGCCACAATGAGATACCATCTTAAATCTATTAGAATGACTAAATCAAAATGACAAGAAATAGCAAGTGTTGGTGAGGATGTGAAGAAAAAAGAACCCTTTGTGCAATGTTGATGGGGATGTATATTGGTACAGCCAATTGTTTTCCACGATGTGGAAAACAGTATGAAGTTTCCTCAAAACATTAAAAAAAAAGAGAAATACCATATGATATCAAAATTCCACTACTGGGTATTTATCCAAAGAAAATGAACACTAATTTGAAAAGATACATGCACCCCTATGTTTACTGCAGCATTATTTACAATAGCCAAGATATGGAAGCAATCTATGTATCTATCAGTAGACGAATAGGGGAAACATGACATACACACATGTGCACACACCCAAAGAATATTACATAGCCATAAAAAGAATAAGATTGTGCCATTTGAGACATGGATGGACCTAGAGGGTATTATGGTAAGAAAAATGAGTCGGGATCCCTGGGTGGCTCAACGGTTTAGTGCCTGCCTTTGGCCCAATGCGTGATCCTGGAGTTCCGGGATCGAGTCCCACACCAGGCTCCCAGGATCGAATTCCACATCATGCCTGCTTCTCCCTCTGCCTGTGTCTCTGCCCTCTCTCTCTCTTTCTGTGTGTCTCTCATGAATAAATACATAAAATCTTAAAAAAAAAAGAAAAATGAGTCCAAGAAAGACAAATACCATATGATTCCACTCATAAGTGGAATCTAAAAAAATAATAATCAAACAAAAAGTAGAATTAGACATATAAATACAGAGAACAAATCAATGGCTGCCAGAGGCGAGGAGATTGGGCAAAAAGGGTTAAGAGGAGAGGGAGATACAGTCCTTTAGCTGTGGAAGAGTAAGTCACAAGGATAAGAAGCACAGCGTAGGGTTACAGTCAATGATATTGTAATAGCAATGTAATGCAGAGAAGACAGCTATACTTGTAAGTATAGCAGAATGTATAAACTCATCAAATCACTAAGCTATACACCTGAAATTAATGTAACATTGTATGTCAACCATACTGAGAAATTTTACAAAAAGGATGTGTAGCAGTAATGACTCATGTTAAAGCTAAATTTAGAAAAAATAAAAACCATGAGTGGCTAACTGAAGCATTGATAAGGTAGAGCATGAAGAAGCTAGCTCTTAGAGAAACAGAGGACAAAGATGTGCGGAGAAAGGCAGAGTCTCCCTGAAAGACCATGACCCTCTAAAGGAGATTCAGAGGTTTTCTGAATCTGATACTTTCAAGTTATGGTTCATTGATGTCCTTATATTAACTCCTCTTTTCTTTTAACACGAATGGGTTTCTGTTCTTTGCATCCTAAACTCCAACTCTAGGACAAGGACTAAAACAAAGTCATGGAGGAGTCAAAGTGGAAAGGGTTTCTTTGAACAAGAAGGGAAAATCCAATCCTTAGTAACCTTAGGAAATAAAGGAAGAATGGGTATTAAGACAGGAGTCAGAAGAAAGTCTATAGCTCAAATACATTTATCAAAAAATAAAAAAAAGATTAAAATTAAATGAATTAAGCATTCACTTAAAGAAGTTGGAAAAGAACCACAAAGCAAGCCTAAAGAAACAAGAAGGAATGAAATATAAAAGCAGGAAATACAGAGAACAATATCAACAACAACTACACTAATAACAAGAAAAACAGAGCCAAAAGCTGATTATTGGAAAAAATTAATAAGCAGACTTCTGACAACACTGAAAAAAGACAAAAGAATGTGTAAACAAACAAAATACATAATGTAAAGGGGTAAATAAGTATACACAACAGAGATAAAAAAGTAAGAATGGGTATTATGAAAAACTGTATATTAAAATATGTGAAAATAGTTTTGTTGATTGCTTCCCTTGCTGTGCAGAAACTTTTTATTTTAGTGTAGTCCCAATAGTCTATTTTTGCTTTTGTTTTCCTTGCCTCAGGAGACATGCCTAGAAAAATGCTATGGCCAATGCTAGAGAGATTACTGCCTGAGTTCTCTTCTAGGATTTTTATGGTTTCAGATCTCATTGTTTAGGTCTTTAATCCAATTTTGAAGTTGTTTTGTATACAATATAAGAAAGTGGTCCAGTTTCATTCTTTTGCATATAGCTGACCAGTTTTCCCAACATCATTTGTTGAAGACACTGTCTTTTTCCCATTGGATAGTCTTTCCTGCTTTGTTGAAGATTAACTGACCATATAATCGTGGGTTTATTTCTGGGTTTTCTATTCTGTTCTGTTAATCTACGTGTCTATTTTTTTTTTTTTGCCAGTACCATACTGTTTTGATAACTACAGTGAAGGAAACAATCAACAAAACTAAAGGCGACCTATGGAATGGGAGAAGACATTTGTAAGTGATATTATCAGATAAAGAATTAGTATCTGAAATATATAAAGAACTTATACAGCTCAACATCCAAAAAACATATAATCCAAATGAGACATGGGCTGAAGACAGAAACAGACACATCTCCAAAGAAAACATACAGATGGCCAACAGACACTTGAAAAGATGCTCAACTTCATTATCATCAGAGAAATGCAAAAGAAAACCAGAAGGAGATATCACCTCACACCTGCTGAATGGCTAAAATCAAACACACAAGAAACAGTAAGTATTGGCAAGGATGTGGAGACAAAGGAACCCTCTTGCACTGTTGGTGGAATGCAAACTGGTAGAGACACTCTGGAAACTAGTATGGAACGTCCTTAAAAAAATTAAAGATAGAACTATCATACAATGCAGTAACCACACTACTGGTATCTATCCTCAAAACAGAAAAACACTAATTCAAAGGATACATGCACCCATATGTTTACTGTAAAATACTCAGCCCAATGTCCATTTACAGATGGATGGATAAAGAAGCTGTGGCATATAAATGGAATGGAATATTATTCAGCCATAAAAAGAATGAAATCTTGCCATTTGCAATAACATGGATCGAGCTACAGAGTCTAATGCTAAGTGCAATAAGTCAGTCAGAGAAACACAATACCATATGATTTCCTTCATTTGTGCAATGTAAGAAACAAAACAAATGAGTGAGCGAGAGAGAGAGAGAGAGAAAACAAGAAACAGACACTTACCTATAGAGAACAAACTGGTAGTTTCCAGAGGGAAGTGGGTGGGGGATACGTAAAATAGGTGATGTGTATTAAGGAGTGCACTTGTGATGAGCACTGAGTAATGTAGGCTTGAAACTAATATAACACTGTAGGTTAACTGTACTGGAATTAAAATAAAATAAAATATTTGAAAATAGAGATGAAATGAATAAATTCCCAGGAAAATATGAAACATCACTATCATTACAAAAAGAAATAAATAACTCAAATAAGTAATAAAGAAACTAAAGTGGTAGTCAAAGACCACCTCTGTCTTTAATATTTTTTATTTTTTTTAATTAAGTAAACTCTACTCTCAACCTGTGTAGAGACCGAAAGTCACGACCTGGAGATCAAAACTCACTAGGCTTTACTGACTGAGACAGCCAGGTGCCCCAAAGAAACCCCAGGACCAGGTTATGCTGGTAGCTTCTACCAAATTTTCAAGACATACATAATTCCTATTTCATGTAAGTTGTTTCAGAGAACATGAAAAGAGCAAAAGGTACCCAAGTTATTTACAAAAGCTTATATAATTCTGATCCTAATAAAAGATAAAAATACTGCAAAAAACAATCTAACCACATGGTGAAATTAATATGACAGAAAACGAGAATAGGACTTCATGTGTTTGTTGATACAATAATGTGTTTGCTATTTGCAAAATCTTAAATCAGACTTATAACATAAAGCAGTAAGTAAAATGTATATGCAATAAACGAGAATAATAACATTGACTAAATTTCTACCTTAAAATTATAAGCATGACCTTTTCTTTCCAATTCAGAATTATAATATGTTCTCAGTGATTTTCAACTCCTCTTCTTACTCCCCATCTGTCAACTTCCCTTCCTTGTGACTGTACTGTATCACTGCTACTAATTGCTTAGGTGTGTCAGGGTTAAACATGAACATCATGAACATCTGCTCGGTGTCCAGTTTTTTGAGGAGGAGGCTGGGCTTTCCTTTCAAAGTTGGTGGACTTCAGGTTAGAAGATCAGACTTCCCAAACCAGGATAAAAGTGAGAACAGATCCGTGTCCTGGACAAGGAGATATCTGCTATTGGCTCCCCAAATCTGGTATGTCTGATTAACTTGAGCTAGAATAACTTAGAAGCACTGGTTTGTAATCATAGGAATGAATGAAATTAGCTGTATGTTCCTTTCTTCTTGATTTTTGGGGTATATAATCTGTCTCATTATGGCTTCACCATCTATTTCCTGCTAATCGGTCAAGATGACATAAGGCTAGAGATGTCTTTGGAAAAGAGGGATGTCAGTCACAGACCATGTTGCTTTTTTGTTTTGTTATTTTAATCAGGAGGGGAACCAGAAGAGTCTGGTTCATGTACTGTTTACTTTCCTTAATTCTAGACTTTTGACTTGAGGTGATTTATTTCTTTACATTAATATCATAGGGATTAAAAAAGAGATTCTGAAGCCTACGGAAAACAGATTAGGTGGACATGAATTTAAAAGATTAGACAGGGGGCAGCTCAGGTGGCTCAGTGGTCTAGCGCTGCCTTCAGCCCAGTCTGTGATCTGGAGACCCAGGATCGAATCCCACGTCAGTCTCCCTGCATGGAGCCTGCTCCTCCCTCTGCCTATGTCTGTTCGCCCCCCTCCCCCCGTCTCTCATGAATAAATAAAATCTTTAAAAAAATAAAAGATTAGATAGGAATATTTTCCCATAGGATTGTCAAACTTCAGTTCCCTAAAACATGCAGGTAGTGCTTCCCCACCCCCCCACCTGTCCTGTCCCTCTATCCAGTAACTCTTACAGGAGTGAGACCTGAATAATTTGTTAGAAGCCCTTTATCTTTACCCTTTTTGGTCTTTATATAACCAAAAGGATATCAGAAGGTCTGTGGCTTATATTGTTTCTGGAGCTAAGGATATCCCAGTAATGCAAAACTAAAAGAAATATACCATGACTCCTAGGAGAGAATTATAGAGTATATAAGAGGTTGAAGGTTAGCAAATTTTAAAAAAATTATTTATTTTTAGGAGGAGAGAGAGAGAGAGAGAGAGCGAGAGAGAGAGAGAGAGAGAGCCACGAGCTTGAGCAGGGGGAGGAGGGTGGGAGAGGGAAAGAAACTCTCCAGCAGAGTCCCCATTGAGTGCAGAGCATAACAGGGGGCTTGATCTCTCCATCATGACCTGAGCCAAAACCAAGAGTCAGACGCTCAAGCTCAATGGACTGAGCCACCCAGGCGCCCTGGCAGTGAATGTTTTTAACTTAGTTTTAAACTGCTTCAATTTGTAACTACATTGAATGAAGAAATGAAAGTGAATCTTTCTTTGTAAATATCTCATAAGTGAATATTGGACTAAATATTTATTTAAATATATTAAGAGATAACAATTCAGAAACTTCTCATAACAAGTGAGAATAGGACAGATTTTACAAATGTTGTCTATACGCCAGGACTGACAAACACAGGGCAGCCGTCCTGTAAAGGATGAAGAGAACTTCCTCCAATAAACTAGTGTAGGGCAGACCATTTAGCACCAAGTCAGAGCTCAGGCTAGTTCTTCTTGCTTTAAGCTGTTGTTTCATTTAGAGCCAAAATACCGATATAATACTAATTAAGAAGTAATTTGGAAAGATGCTCAACATTATTAATTATCAGGGAAATGCAAATAAAAAACACAATGAGATATCACCTCATACTTGTTAGAATAGTTATCTAAAAGACAAGAAATAACAAGTGTTGACGATGATATGGAGAAAAGAGAACCCTTGTGCACTGCTGGTGGGAATGTAAATTATTACAGCCATTATGTAAAACAGTATGGAGGTTTCTCAGAAAATTAAAAATAGAACACCCATATGATCCAGCAATTCCACTTCTGGATATTTAACCAAAGAAAACAAAAACATTAATTTGAAAAGATATATGTACCCCCATATTCAGTACAATATTATTTACAATAGCTAAGATATGGAAATTAATGGAGTCCATTGACGGATGAATAAGGAAGGTTATATATATATATGTGTGTGTGTGTGTGTATATATATATATATATATATATATATATATATGATACTATTCAGAAATAAAAGAAAAAAATCTTGCCACTTGCAACAACACAGATGGACCTAGAGGGCACTATGCTAAGCAAAATCAGTCAGACAAAGACAAACACTATATGATTTTGCTTATATGCAGAATTAAAGCAAAACAAAACAAAAATCAAGCTTATAGATATAGAGAACAGATTGATGGTTATCACTGGAAGCATTGGGGGGGAGGGCCAAATAGGTGAAGGGAGTCAAAAGGTACATACAAAAGAATAAGTAAGTCATGGGAATATAATGTACAGCATAGTGACTACATGGTACTGCATATTTGAACGCTGCTAACAGAGATCTTAAAAGTCCTCATCACAAGGAAAAAAAAATTTGTTACTAGGTATGCTGATGAATGTTAACTAGAATCATTGTAAAGACCATTTCACAATATATACAAATATCAAATCATTATGATGCATACCTGAAATTAGTAGAATGTTATATATGAGTTATACCTCAACAAACAAAAAGGATTTTGAAGGATGAGACACAACTATAAAGGCAGGGAACAAAGCTCTTTCAGTACTCAGGCTATAGTGAACATCAGTGGTTCCTGAATTGAAGCAGGCTTAAGAATTTACCCATGTCATTTGTTAAAATGCAGATGTCCAGGCCAGACTGATGGTATTCTGACTAAGAAGCTAGCTGGAGCACAGCAGTTAGGCATCTGTATTTTTATCAAGCACCCCCAGGTAATTTTGATAGAAGAGGAAGTCTGGATAGAGCAAATTGAAAAACACTGGTCTATAATGTAAAAAAAGGAATAAAATATTTGGCAGTTCTCCAGTTGATCTTGTCAATAAAAAACAATCACACGGGTTAACAAAACCTTGGAATTTGGATTTATGCTGTGTTACTGTGTATTGTCTATACTGCTCTTATTGTAGAAACAGCTATAGCAATAAAGAAATGCGATATCATGTCTTCCAGAAAGCCCATTCTTATATGAACTTTGTCTACATTATTAGAAAAATAGACATTTTCAATAAATAGCACCATTTTTATATTCAGGAAAAAATGAAGTAATTTCTACTTTGTGAGAAAAAAGCCAAACAGAAATTTACATAATGTAGTACACCAGACTGAAGGAGGCTACAGAAAAAAATATCAAATGTTCCATTTGTTTTTCAATAATTCAAGTCAGAGAGAATAGAAAAAATACATATAAAGGTCAATAAAAAATTATTTTATAGAATACATGTATATTTATATTACGTGAGGAACAAATATAAAACATAAGACAAATGAATACTAACGTGTTTTTAGAACAATGATTTGTAAATATTTGCTTTTATCTGACAACTTTATCAATATGTCTATTAGCTTTCAAGCTATTAAGCTTTGACAAGATACAGACTAATTGAAGAAATATGACTATTGGAAAAATATCTAGAAGCTTCCATTAATTCTTTCTTACATGCTTACTAAAATCAGGCAGATGAACACACTAGACGGGAAAGCTGCCTGCTGATAAGAAACTCGTTCTTTGTTTTAGGTGACGCCCAAAGTACATTACTTATGAAATATATGATGTCAAAAGAAAAGCATTCTAGAATCAAAAATTACTTTCAGGCTGGAAAAAGAGATTTAAATAGTATAAACTACATTAAATCATCTGGGTATTTGCTAAAATTCAGTGCACAGAAATATTAAGTCCTTGAGTCATTCAGTCTGAGAAAAGCAAGAATATGTCAAAAATATAGCTGGGCTGCAAATTAAACCTGAACATTTTTGTTTGTTAGTGTGCTAAAATATAAACTCATGTGGTTTATTTTTAGATACGATTTTTTCTTTTTTGGTCTAGTAAGTACTGTTCTTTAACATTGTTTTTTGAAACTTATCCAAAAAGTAATCAACATTTCTGTAAGCCCTTTATGGAAGATAAAAAACAACTTGAAATATACCTTGAGACTATCTAAGATTAAATAAAATATTCAGAAACCTCAAAACATTTTCTTCTCTGGTCTCTTCCATCATAAGGTTTATTAAAGAGTCCTGGGAGTTTCAATTTACTGACTTGAGATGTAGACTTTACAGACTTATTCAGAGTGATTTATGAATATGCCTGTGAAGGGACATAACCATTCCTATCCTAATCAGGCTCTTTTATTTGCTTTTCTTAGAAAAATACTAAAAGGAATTCCCAAAGGGATTAATATGAAGAATTTCTGAAATCCAAAAAGGATAAGGGTGGGGTGCATGTTCTATTTAAAGTTTTTAATTAAAAATTATTGCTATGGACTGAGTTGAGTGCACTTAGAATTCTATATGGAGATCCTTAACCCCCTCAATATGACAGTATTGGAGACAGGGCCTTTCAGGAGGTAATTAATGTTAAATGAAGTCATAAGGATGGGATCCTCATCCAATAGACTACTGTCCTTATAAGAGGGGAAAAAGACATTAGGGGTGGGACAGCACAGAAAAGGCCATGCGAGGACATAGCAAGAAGGTAGCTATCTGAGGCAAGCCAAGGAGAGAGACTTCAGGATAAAGTAGACCTGCTGACACCTTGGTCTTAGACTTTAGCCTTGAGAACTATGAAAAAATAAATATCTATTCTTTAAGTCATGAAGTCTGTGGTAGTTTATATGGGAACCTTATACAACTATGTTATGTATATAATGTACACGTCATATATGTGAGTTATAAAGTATAATAACAAATGCCCATGTACCATCCCTAACTTCTAATCTCAAACACACTACCTCAGAGAGCATCATTGTTTTAAATTTTCTATTCATCATTCCTTTGCTTTGAAAAAAAAAAGTTTTGGTATCGCATATTTAGGGATCTCAAAACAATATATTTTGTTCGTTGGTCAAGCTGTCTATCCCTCTGCAATATCACACTTTCTTCAGTTCTCAACAGAACAAATTCATTTACCTTATTCTTCTATAGGAGTGTGTTGGCTCTTTTAGGCTCTTTGCTTTCCCAATAAAATTTAGACCCAAATAGAGTTCCTCAAACACTGTTAGGATTTTTCACTGGAATCACATTGACCTATAAACCAATTTGAAAAAAAAACCTGACATCTTGTCTATATTTAATCAAATATATTAGTGCAACCTCCGTTTAGACTTTAATGTTCCTCAATAAAGTTTATAGTTTTTTTTCATAAAGATCTTGTACGCTATTATTTCTTTGTATTTTACGTCTTTATGGATGTAGTAAATAGTATTTTTTCTAACTTTTTAAATATTAGAAATGCAGTTTATAATTGTACATTGATTTTATAATCAGTCTCCTTGCTAAACTTTCATTATATTTCTATAATGAGTTTACCCGTTAATTATTTTGAGTTTTCTATGTAGACAGCATGCCATCTACAAACGAATGTAGTTTAATTTCTTCCTTTCCAAATGGTTATACTTGATATTTCTTTTCTGTTCTTGTTGTGAGGACTCTGACCTCCACTACAATGTTAAATGGACTTGTTCCAATTTTAAAGTAAATGTCTCAAGTATTTTTTTGGTAAAAATGATATTTGCTGCATATTCTTGACAGATACCCTTAATCAAGTTAGGGAATCTTCGCATCTTTTCCAGTTTTGCTAAGAGGTTTTTTTTTACCCTTCCATGAATAAGTTAACTGTAATTAAAAAAAAAATCTATCAATGCATTACTAGGTATTTATCCAAAGGACACAAAAATGGGGATTTGAAGGGATATATACATCCTGATGTTTATAGCAGCACTAACAACAACAGCCAAATTATAGAAGAGTCCCAATGTCCTCTGACTGATGAATGGATAAAGAAGGTGTGGTACACCACACACACACACACACACACACACACACACACACACACACAGGAATATTACTCAGCCATCAAAAGTATGAAATCTTGCCATTTGTAACAACATGGATGGAACTAGAGTGTATTATGTTAAATGAAATAAGTCATTTACTTATTACGACATATATGATTGTATGATTTCACTCATACGTGGAAGTTAAGAAACAAGACAGATGAACATAAGGAAAGGGAAGGAAAAATAAAATAAGATAAAAACAGAGGGAGGAAAACCATAAGAAACTCTTAAAGACCGAGAACAAACTGAGGGTTGATGGAGGTAAGAAGGGTGTGGTGGTGGGCTAAATGGGTGATGGGTGCTAAGAAAAGCACTTGTAATGAGCACTGGGTATTACATATAAATGATGAATCAGTAAATTTTACTCCTGAAACCAATACTACATTATATGTTAAAATCTATTGAGATGACCATGTTTTTTCTCCTTTAATTTGCTATGCTAAATGATATGTATAGATTCTACCTTCTGCCACCAAACCATACTTGCATTCTTTATTCTTTTGATGCCCTTCTTGATCACGGTTGTATTTTCCTTTTTTTTTTTTTTTAACACATTGTTATATTCTGCTTGCTAAAGTTTTGTGTAGGATTTGATATTAACTTCCATAAATGAGAATGAATTGTACTTTTCCTTCCTCTTGCTCTTTTTGTTTGGTTTGGTTATTAAGGTTTTGATATAGATGTATGTAGTCGAGCTTGGGGATAATTCCTTCTTTTTTTCTTTTCTGTTAAAGCGTGTAAATTTGAAATATCAGAGGATATTTGACCATTACCAGGTCAGCTGTAATGATATGAGGCTTGTGTGTTTAATGAGAAGGTTTTAACAAAATATTTAATTATTTAATGATTATGGGAGTACTTTCGATTTCAATTTTTTTTTTGAGTCACTTCTGGATAAGGTATCCTCTCATCTTTTATTTTATTTTATTTTTTTCCTCTCATCTTTTAAATTTCTATTTGATCTGCAAGTATTTTTACTCATAATATTGTCTATTTCAGATTTTTCTCCTGATTAAACTTCCAGAGGTTTATCTATTTTGTAGGTATTTAAAAAAAAAAAAAGCAATTTCAGGCTTTGTTGATCCTACCTGCTAAATGTATGTTTTCCTTTCATTAATTTCTGCTCTTTGTTATCTCATTCTTACTTTTTTTAAAAAAGATGTTGTTCATTTTCTAACTCATTAAATTGGAAGCCTATATCATGAAATTTCAGCCTCCCTCTCTTTTTAATGTAAGCATTTTATGTATCCTATAAATTTGGTATGTTTAGTTTTTGTCTAGTTAAAAGGATGCTATTTTTTGGTTCATAGTTACTCCTTTTTAAAACAAATTTCCAAATGCATAATCATTTAAAATTTTTTCTTTTTGCTATTGACTTTTATGTCAGAAGATGTGGTCTGTAAGACAATTCTTTGAAATGTACTGACTTTTTGTGCTAAAAATATAGTCTATTTTTGTAAATGGTTAATCATTTAAGAATGCATATTCTCTATTGTATGCAGTTATATGTAGACAAATGTACATTAAAATTTATTATTATATTGATAAATTTCTTCCTTTAATTTTACAGAATTTAATATATTTTGAGGCTAAGCTTTGTGTATGCAGGCTTAATATTGTTACTTTTTTCTAGTGAACTGAACCTTTTATTATTATGTAGTAAGTTCTCTTTATCTCTAGTTATACTTGTTCAATTAAAATTGATACCCTAGCTTTTGTTCATTTGGTGTTTGCCCAGGATAACTTTTTACTATTCTTGTATTTTCAACCATTTCATGTTTTCAGAGTGTCACTAAGTGTAATTGCCAATGTATTTAGATTTGTTTTGAGTATCTTATCCTTTGCTTTTCATTTGTCCCACTTCTCCTACACTTAAAAATGAAAAGCTCTCTTTTAGCCTTAAAAAATGAACTGGAAAAGTTTTTATTTGTTTGAAACTTACTCCATTTTCTCTTTTTTATATGATTGGATGTCATATACTCCTTTTCTACTCCTTGATTGGGCTACTTTATAAATTTTACTCTGCACTGATAATCCCTGCTGAATTTTTCTAGTTCTTTCTAATAACCTGTGTAGCCAATTCCCCATATTAAATTGTCCCTTTAAGATAACTGGAATAGTTTCTATTTAATTGACTAAATACTGACCAATATATCTATTTATTAAAGATTTATTTTCATTGGCAATTCCACTTTTGTAAGTTCAATTCTGCCAATTTATTTTGTTAAAATATTTCAAATTTGTTTTTATATATTCTATATCAGCTAATTGCAGCAATACCTTTTAATCCTGGGCAGGGTGGAGGCTACATCTGCAATTTGTCTTTTCTGCTCTCGCTCATGGTAGCTTATTTTCTTATGTGTTTGCTGGATTTGATTATGAACTCCTATTTGGTTGATATGATCTGTAAACAAAACAAAACAAGAGGAAAAAACTCCCATCTTAAGTGAGAATTATTTCTTCTAGCTTCTCTGTCTTGCTAGTGGCCTTTAGTTTTCTTCTGGATTAGGTGTTATTATTCTCATTTACCGTTAAGAAGACCCCAATCTGCAACGTGTTTATAGCTTATACTTCAGCTTCAGTCTAAGTTTTTTTCTTCATTAAGATTTTATTTCTACCTGTGGAACTTAGCAATGAGATAACATTAAGTTTTATGCAGGATCTGATTATTTTGTATTAAGGCAGCTCTTCAGAGTAATGTTACATTGTTAAAAATAGATGTCTTCATACTGATTTTCTACTTATTTCACTTCTGTGCTATTTGAATATTTTCAAATTCATGTTATTTTTATAATAAAAACTCTGGTTCCTAAAAAACTTTAGGAGTTCAATGAAGTCTTTAGCAAAAATATACTACATTCTTTTTTCCAATTAGATATTTCATTTTAACAATAACAAATAAAGTATTAATATCATTTTCTTATGTTTAATATTTTTATATGTTGCACCTCAATTTCTCTAAGTCCTTTTCATTTGGTACAATAATATGTAAAATTTAAATCTCACAAATATTAAAAGTAGGAAGATATAAGCCACAAAAAATTTACTTTCCAAATAGAACAATGGATAGCCAATAAATATATATATGTAACTACCTAACCATAAATTTGTAAATAAGTATTTTTCATATATATACTTATTTACAAATATATATATGGAAAAATATGTATTTTTAAATATCTAAGCTATACCAAATTCTAAGTGAATTTTAATTAGAATAATAGACACTATGAAGATGCATTACAATAAAGCTAGCCAAAATTAATAAATAAAAATGTATTGATTAGAATTAGTGAGTTATTCCAAGATAATATAAGATAAACATTTTTCTCTCTCTTTTTTAATAATAGAAAAACCTTAAGTATTTCTGGTAAGGAAGAAAGTTCTCTCTAACACAGCTGGAGAGCTATTTATGATATAGTATAAAAACTGAAACTACACTGATAAAAAGCTGAATTATTTATTCTACTTAGAAGCAATATGAAAAGAAATTTAATCATGCCCTCATACTTGCAAAGTTATAACTTATTAAGCTGTAAAAGAAATGCTTAATGTAAGGAAATTAGATACTACTCTTCAATTTTGGAAAGGTATGCTCCTAAACTCTTAAAACAGGTTAGCAATTTTGGAGGTTAATTTGAAAAAGTAGCAATATGATTCAGGTCAACTTTGAAATTTATCATGAAACCAAAGGTTATTAAACTGATTTTTTACTATTTTATCTTTGCTTAGAATAATTAAGGATTAATATATAAACCATTTCACTCACATAAACTATCATTTTTTTAAGGAATGAAAATATATATAAGTTAATGAATGCTGTACAATGCGTTAAAAGAAAAAGACAATTTATATGGCTTATCTCTGGTTCCTTGAAATGTTCTGAATTACAAAAGGAAACGCAGAAAGATTTTTAAAAGAGGGTTTCAAGGCTCAACCCCAAATCCTGACTACATAATAGATAATTTCTATATTGTGGGAACATCTTTTCAAGTAACTTTAATGTAATGACAAAACGGATACTTTTATTTCATTTGTTCATATGATAACCTTAAGAAATATGTACTCAATTCACCAAATTTCTGAAGCACAAAGTTTAAATTCAAACCATAATCCAACTTTTCTTTTCCTTCCTTCCTTCCTTCCTTCCTTCCTTCCTTCCTTCCTTCCTTCCTTCCTTCCTTCCTATAGGTACCCACTGTCAAGACTATCCTTGGAGAAGGGAGAGGACACAAAATATGCTGACAGAATGGGAAGAGACAAAGCAAAAGGAAAGTACTGGAGGAAGCAACTGAATTACTTGAGGCTTACATGGAAGACATAGTTTTTCAATCTCCTTTTTAGATTTATATAATTTCATACATTTTGAAAAAAGAATTTAGAGGAAGCAGCGAGAGACATATAATTACAAATGCAATGGTCAGACTCTAAGACGTGGAGAAAAAGTAGTCAAGGATGGCATCTATTTATTTGCATGAATTGTTTGTAAGCAAAGGCATAGTTGCATCTTAGTGGCTTTCAACTGGCAATGACTTAGTAGCCTAGAGAACATCTGTCAATGTCTGAAGACAATTTTGATTATCATTATGGGTGTGTGGGTGTGTGTGTATGTGTGTATACACACACTTGCAAGCATGCTACTGGCATCTAGTGGGAAGAGGACAGAGATGCTGCTACACATCCTACAATGTACAGGAAATCCCCCTATAACAAAGAATTGTCCATTCCAAAATGTCAACAGAGCTGAGGGTGAGAAACCCTGCCTTATTATATAATTGCAGATGTGCTTCTCTCTTTCAGTTCAAGTATGAATGATGGTTAGAGGAGCTAACATTTGGTAGAAGTGACTCACTAAGAAAATAATTTAGGTGCTTACTGAAGGCAAAAATTGGGATAAATTTCCCAGAGAAAGACAATGACCTGTACCTGACCCCTAGAAATTTTAAATGATGCAATGAAGACTTAAGAGTAAAATTAATCTAGTAAACTATTATCTCTGGACATTGGTTACCCATGGTTTTGAATGCTTTTCTTACTTAGGCATACTTTGTCTTATTGTGCTTTATAGATACTGCACTTTTTTACAAATTGAAGGTTTGTGGCAATCCTATATTGAGCAAGTCTATCAGCACCATTTTTTTTCCAACAGCATTTGCTGTTGTGCGTGTTCTGACTGTTGTACTGACTGCCTGTCCTTTTATCTCTCTCCCTCTCCTCAGGCCTCCCTATTCCCTGAGATACAATAATATTAAATTAGGGCCATGAATAACCCTACAATGGCTTCTAAGTACTCAAACGAACAAAAGAGTCAGTTAATGTGACAAACTTCATTGTTTCGTTTTAAGAAATTGCCATAGCTACCTCACCCCCAGCAACCACCACCTTAATCAGTCAGTAGCCCTCCATATCAGGACAAGACCTTCCACCAGCAAAATGATTACAACTTGCTGAGAGCTCAGATGATGGATAGCATTTTTTAGACGTAAAGTATTGTTAATTAAGGTGTGTACAGTGTTTTTTCTGTTTTTTTTTACAGTGTTTTTTCTGTACAGAATGTTATTGCACACCTAATAAATCATAGTGTAGTATAAATACAACTTTTACATGCATTGGGAAACAAAAAAAATTCATTTCACTCAGCTTATTGTAATATTTGTTTTATTGTGGTGATCTGGAACTAAGCCGGAAATATCTCTGAGGTATGTCTGTATTTTGTTAACTTTCTACAGTATGAATCTAGTTTTTTTTTTTTTTTAAGATTTTATTTATTTATTCATGAGAGACACAGAGAGAGAGGCAGAGACACAGGCAGAGGGAGAAGCAGGCTCCCTGCAGGGGGCATGACGTGGGACTTGATCCCAGGACCCCGGGATCATGACCTGAGGCAAAGGCAGCTGCTCAATCACTGAGCCACCCAGGTGCCCCTGATTCCAGTTTTTGTAAGGCAGGAATCAGAAAACTAGAATTCCCAGACTGTCTTACAGCAAGGTAAATAAATACCTTAGGTTCCAGCAATCGAATTCAGAGTGTGGCTTGCAACTAGAAGCAACCTGAGGATGCAACTCCTCTTGGAGAACTTGATTTGTTGGTGGCGATATCAGGTTCTTTGTGGATGACAGCTGCATTCAGACTGATGCATCTTAAGTGCTTGGTGCCAATGCAAAGTGTTTTGCTACAAGAGCTTCTGCAATATGCTTTTACAATGTTACTGACTGGGTAACTTCAGAGCTGCTCTCTGGTCCTGCGGGAGTCTATTAGCTACCCAATTAATAACTTTCAGCATGTCTTCTTTATTGTTAAAATGGCCAGAGAGGATTATATTTTTTGTAATAAGGAATCTTGACTGATACAAAAATGGATGGTTTAAAAAGATTTCTTTCCTAAACTCCTTAGCTGCTAATAAAATTACTGAAGTATCAGCAGTAAGCCTAAGACATGCTATTAAACTATGGTGTTTTGGAGCTGGTGCTTACAATATTCTCATTAATAACATGTATAATACTTTGGAAATAATGCTAAAATAAAAATCCAAAGCTATGGCATTCAGGATCAATATTTAACATAATATTTATATGCAGCAGGCATTATATTATGGTAGCTTAGATGTTACTTTGAATTCAAAATAAATTCATTATATTGGAATAGTGATCAAGTATTCAAAATAGTTTTTTTTTTCTAGTACATCTGCCTGAGAGATCATATTCTTCAGTATCCCAACACCCTGAGAGGATGTACTACTCTGTCTTCCATACATCAATTTCAGGGCAAGGGAACAGACTGGTCACTTTCAGGCTCTCCTACTATAGGAAAACACTAAAATGGAAGGTCACGAGGGGCTAAGCCTTCATTTTCTTCTCTTTAATATCATTTAAAATTTTAGGTTTCACTTAAAAAGTTTTCAATCGGTACTTGCTAATTGTAATTTATGGAGGTTAAAAAAGTAAAATAAAAATAAGACACCTTACTAAGACTCATAAAAAGAAATACAGAACCTGCTATCATATTGCAGGTTCTCCAAGAGTCTTTTACAACGTAAATGGTAAGATGATTGAGGGTTATTAAATACCTACATACACATTCAGAATTGTTCTATCTGACTTTGTAATAAAAAAATACAGGAACACATGCAGGTTTATGTGTGTAAACACACTCACATATACAAAGATTCTTATTTTTGTGCAACAGGTAAACAGGCCTGTGTGCTATGTACTAAGCTTTACAACATTCTGGTGTGGCAAACTAGCATCTAATAAGGTTTTCCGACATAATCAAATATTTCAGTATATTTTGTCAGTAAGGTAATCAGCTGAACCTAGATTCAACATTCAAAAGGAATTTGTGTACTGAAAAAGGAGAATGTGGAGGAAAGCCGCAAAGTCAATAACAGTATTACGAATAATTCTAATCGGTACTAAAAAAAAAGATTGAATCACCTGATGACTACTGTATTTTATTTGGTTCATATTTTCATTAAGGATCTTCCAATAAATGTAACTGGTTTGAGGTCCCCCCCCAAAAGTGACTTGCATTTAGATGGAAGCTTATCCATCTAATTCAGCCAGCATCAATTTTTATATAATATCAATACTGTTTGAGATTTTTCAAATCTTAAAGGTTCTAACACACGATGATCCAGAAAGTCTTATGGTTTATCAATTATTGAAAAGATAATGGATGTAAAGTATAATAAAGGAAAGCAAAAATGGCACTTGTATAGCCTCTCTTTTTAAAAACAAATAAAGAAGAACATGTTTGTATTTTTCCCATATCGGATATAAGTCACCAAGGATCACTACTACATTAGGTCATTATCTGGTTATTCAATATGTACTTTTCACTGTTATGAAATACTACCACTGAGGAAGAGCTATTATAGCCTGAATTGACTGAAATCTACCAAAGTCATGCATAGAAAAAAAAATAAAAAAATATGATCAAAGATACTATCTCTTGAAAAAAGATTTAGTTGAAAGATGGTTTCTACAAAGACTGGATTCTTCAAATATATGACCTTTCCTTATGTTTTCACACATACTTTTGAAAATGTTTTTTTTTTCCATGAATAAAGATGTTAGTTGAAACATAAGGATACTATCTCTTCTGCTCCCTGAAAAATTTATATATATACATATATGTATGAAAGTATTTGTTTATTATTATTTTTAAAGTAATCCAATGTGGGGCTTGAACTCACGACCCTGAGATCAAGTGTTCAGGCTCTACTGACTGAGACACACAGGCACCCTTGCTCCCTCAAAAATTTGAATAGTTAAGCCTATTAAAAAAATTAGGTCTGCTTGTTTTCTTATGATATCATAGAACTAATTTTCAGTGTTCACTAAAGTTTGTTTTTACCAAAGTTAAAATTTAATTTTGTATCCATATTAACATAAAATTCTTTTAAAAATTAGGTAAGGACTATATCCAGCTAAACTATGTGTTTATTCCAGTATGCAACTACAGGAGGTCTTCATTACACTCGAGAGAGCTAATTAGAACAACTGCTCAAAGGCTAAACTGCTGTTCCTCAGTTACTCTGCTAGCAGAGCTGCTGGAGATCGGAGGCAGAACTGTAGGAAACGATAATGGCTGCCCAACCTCTCTACTGCAAGTACCAGTGACTTTCCACTAAGTCTTTTTGCATCCATCAAACTCCTCAAACTTCTTGAGCCCACTATATCTTCTTTCGTTACCCACTCCACTTGAGTTCATGTTCTCTTGGCTCACCTTTCTTACCTTTCATCTTAATTTCTGTGTTCCCACTTTTTCTTGTGTTTAAAAACCTCTCCCTATGTTTAAGGTTGTTTCTAAATTCATAATTGCTAGTGTTTCCAGAAACACTGCAAAATAATACTTTTCTACTGGTGATGATTCACATTATAATAATGATTTACTGGTCTCCACACCCAAGGATGAAGGTAATGATCCAACAATATTAGTAGGCCATGAGTTGGAGTTGGCTATTTAGTAGTAAAGGATGGGATTTTCATTAATGAAGCCATATTATTCTCCCTGGGTACCTCAGAAAGCCAATGGTATGTATGAGTGGTATGGCCTGAATTGATATAAACCAGTTAACTAGAAAGAGCCTAATAATCAGAAGAAGTAAGGCAAATATTTTTTAGGAAAAAAAGTCCACTATTAACATTTTATTTTATTTTAAAAGATTTTATTTATTTATTCATGAGAGACAGGGAGAGAGGCAGAGACACAGGCAGAGGGAGAAGCAGGCTCCATGCAGGGAGCCCGATGCGGGACTCGATCCCAGGACCCTGGGATCACACTCTGAGCTGAATGCAGATGCTCAACCACTGAGCCACCCAGGCGTCCCTTCACTATTAACATTTTAGATATTTAACACAAATGACAAGATTTGTTCTAACACTTAGCATATCACAGATAATAAATTGTTAGTGTTAATGAGACTACTGTTTATCTTGAAATATGCTGATTTGGATCACAAAATTCATCTCATATATTTTTAATCCCATCTTTGGTAATCAAAATCACTGACTTCCAAAACTACTCAGTATAAGTTAGGAACTCTTACTACATACCCTGATAACACATTGTACTACTTTTATCACATTTATTATACTGCATTGTCATGGTTCAGAGTTTGCTTGTAGTAAGCAACTTGAGAATGGGGATATATCTCTTATGCTTGCAACTTTAATCCAATCAAAGTACTTAGCATGAATGTATATGATTTATTCTGAATGAATAAATGAATGAATGAATGAATGATTGAATAGAAGCCAAAGCAGCTTTTTTTTTTTTTTTAAACAGGGCATTCAATCAATAGAAAATTTAGTATATTCATTTTTTTAAGTAGAAAGGTCACTAGATGAATGAGAGTCTTAAGAGAGTCTTAATACTGGCATTATGAAGAAAAAAATGCTGGGAAAAAACTTGCTTTTACATACCCAATTGAGCTACTTCTTTGTATCCAAACCAGTTAGGAGATTAGAGGACCAAAAATGGCCTTTGTAGGAAGTGTAAGAAGATGATAAAATCATCTGAAGTGACATAGACCTTACCTTGAGATTCTGTGTCTTCCTTTCCCACTCTGAATTATGAATTTCTTACTAAAAGATCAGACAATTTAGAGAAGCTTTAGCAAAATTTTGAAAATCTTAAAGTTCTGGAATTAACCTAGTATTTATAGCCTAGCTTCCTAGAGCATTTTTTTCCCTCCATCTGTTGGTTGTTGATATCGTATAACCTTATATTCAGATTACAGAAACACAGCAAGAATGGGTTTCTCTTTTTTAATATTTTGCAATAAAATTCTGGCTTCAAATCTTGGTGTGAGACACTCACTAAAAAAATCTGAATGAAAGAAAAGTAGGTCAGTATTGGAGCTGAATCCTTTCTTATGTAAATAAGAGCTCCAAGATTTAATTCTATAAAATAATTTTACATGATGCCACATGACCATTTTCTCAAATAAGTTATACAGTCATTAAAAGGGAAAAAGTATTATTGACATGTTTTATATAATACATTTTGAATGGAGACTATAAAGTTCTTAACGGAATTAAAAAAAAGAAACTAAAATAAAAACCTAGTTTATTTGCTGAAATGCTTATACATTTTACCTTTCCTTAGAAAGCTATTAAATTTTCTGTGAGGAAACAATCCTTCATCTCTTTTAATATTTACAATGTTAAGAGTTATAATATTCTTTCTTACAGAGAAGCATCAAAACAATTTTAAAAGCCTGCTTCAGGGGCGCCTGGCTGTCTCAGTCGGGAGAGCGTGTGACTCTTGATCTTGGGGTCATGAGTTTGGGCCCCATGTTGGCTGTAGAGATTACTTAAATAAATAAAAAACTAAAAACAAACAACCCTCCCCCCACTTCAAACATACATATCCATGCATACTTAGTCTTTCTTAGTTTACCTCTTACTTAGATTTTTAAAAAGATTTTATTTATTTATTCATGAGAGACATAGAGAGAGAGGCAGAGACACAGGCAGAGGGAGAAGCAGGCTCCATGCAGGGAGCCCTATGCAGGATTTAATCCCAGGATCCCAGGATCACGACCAGAGCCAAAGGTAGACACTCAACCATTCAGCCATCCAGGTGCCCCATCTTTTACTTAGATTTTTGCTTAGACTCTTGTGTTCAAAAATTAATCAGGGGATATCTGAATCTATGACAACCTTCGCCTGTTGATTGTCTACTAAATGGTAAATAACTTAAAAAAATTTAAACTAAAGTACAATTTAGTCCTCTGGATTTTTCTTTGACTTGCCAACTCTCAAGGTCAAGCAGCTAGTAAGTAATATTTGACTCCTGAACAGAAAACAAATATTAATTTGTTTATGAAGACTATATATCTTATGAATGCAAAGAGGACAGAATTTGAGAAAGTAAAATTATGTTTTATGTCTATATATATAAGTACATACATAATATGTGAAAATAACATACATACTATAAATATATATTAGTGCCCAGTGAAAAAATTGTGATGCACTCAAAATATTAAAAATTGAGATTGTTTTAATAATTATCCCACTTTAGAAATAAAATGTATTGTAGCACTTTATGACAGAGTAAGTATCAAAAACTAGGCAATTTCTTAAAAGAAAGTCTTTTAAAAAAACATGTTTCTCAATTCAATACATAATCTATCACCTTTATAGAGTGGTGACAATGATTTATTATAAGAAGAGGGCAAGAAAGGTTCCTGGACAAAGCTTTTGTTATACTTAAATTAGCCAGGTAAAGTGGGGCATGAAGAATAAGTAAATGTGTGGCAGGTGGGCTGGAGGTTGGGGAGAGAGAATAGAGGTAGTGGTTTTATGTGTGTCTTGAAATCGCTGCCTATTGTACATCCTCTAAAGTGCATTCACTTAAAATATTAATACTCTGAATTCATATGGTACATTTAACATAAAGAGTTTAACATGTTCACAAATATACTATCAATGACCTTTTCTTGAAGGAGGGAGATTATTAATCATCATGTTAACTTAGCTTCATAATTTTATCAATTTGGACAAAGAGCAAGGGATGTATCTGGCCTTTTTCCTTATATACTTGGAACAACTGACCCATTATACTGAAGTTAGGTTTTAACTCTTGGGGGTGGGGGGCATACTCAAACTCAAAAAAAGTGCTACAACTTTTTATTTCAGTGTAAGTCAAACTTAGAGAAATGTTGCAAGAATAGGATGAGTAACTCTAGAAACTTCATCCAGATTCCTTGATTGTTTACATTTTGCCCCATTTGCTTTATCATCTAAGTATCTAATTTATTCTTTTGAAAGTAAATTGGAACAATATGCCAATTCACCTCTAAAAATTTCAGTAAGCACTTCCTTTGGACATGGATATTCTTTTACATAACAACAATATAATTTTTGAAATTAAGAAATTTAATATATCCAATCCAGAGTCCATAGTCAATTTTCATAACTGTCCTGTAATGCCCTTTGTAGCATTCTGTACTTGTTTTTTTAAACCTATGGGCCATGATCCAAAACATTATCACACATTACATGCAGCCAATAAAATCTTAGATTTTAAAAGATTTTTAAAGCTGATAAAAACCATCTTAAAAATGGAAACTTCTCTGCCTTTGTCTTTTTGATCTTGACATTTTTGAAGAACACAGGCCAGTTATTTTGTTTAATGTTCCTCATTTTGGGTTTATCTGATGTTTCCTCTTGATTAGCTTTAGGTTATGCACCTTGATGGGAATACCTTAAGAGGCAATACTTTTTCCTTTTCAAGCACATCCTATCAGGAAGCACGTGAAATATTAGTTTAATCCAATATGGGTGGTTTTGATTAGTTTGTTGATGGGAAGTCCCCCAGTCTCTCCAGTGTCAAATTACTGTTTTCTTTATAATTAAAAAGTGATTCGTGGGAAAATATTTTGAAACTGTTTTATATAAAATTTAGCTCACTAATTGTAGTATCTGTTGATGATTTTCTAACCCCATTACCCTTTATATTAGTTGGCATAAGGAAGAGGTTTTTCTTCTCTCTTTAATTGATTTATTCACTTACATTATGGGCTGATGGGCATATTTATTCACTTACATTATGGGCATATTACATATGGGCTGATGGATTCTTATTTTATTTAAGATGTAGTAATTCATTATTATCATTATTTATTTTGCTGTTCAAATTGTCTCAGATTTGGCCAGTGAGAATTTCTTCAAGCTGACTTCTATTCCAAATATTTTTGCAAGTAAATTTTTCTTGAAAAACTCCCATATTTCACTCTATCGCTAAAGATATAAAATATTCTTCCATCAGTGTTTCTTTTTTCAGAGCAGAAAGTTACTATAATGTCAAATTCAAAAATGTTCTGGAAGAACATGCTAAGGATATGATACTGACGATTACTAAATTAAGTGATGAAAGCAACTGTGCTCCTATTTTGGAAAAGCTATTTCTTCTTTCGCTATTATTTCCTTAGAGTTGTAACGTATGCAAATTTTTAAAGTAAAAAATAATATGCACATGATTTTAGAGTATTTTATCTAGAAACCATAAAGACTAACGCTATAGTAACGACTTTAACAATCTTTAATACTCTACCCTACTTTACTCTACTGTAAAGTCATACATATATTATTTTTAATTAATTAAAAATATCTAACTAAATGTGGAGTTGTTATTAGAAAATGCTGCAACCTAAGATATTTTTCAAATAACACTAGTCCTTCACAAGCACACAGGTGGTTATAATGCACATCTTCTTTTTCTTTTAAGGATTAAAAATGTAAATAGATAATTTAAAATCGTTGAATATAACATCTCAGAATTACAAGGAAGACTGAAATATATTCAGTCCTATAGTTCCCAAACTATGCTCTGAAGATCATTTAATACACATAGTATAGATATAGGGTAACACAGAAAACTTTAATACTATATCCATCTTTTGGAAATTCACAATACACATTAATATAGTATGAAAATTTGCTTAACTTTGTTTAATCCAGAATTTCCCAAATTTCAGCATGGAAGTTAGAATCTTTTTAGAAGTTCACCCTTAATATCTAGATGGGAAATTAGTAATCTTTTCATTTTTCAGAAAAGAACTATCTTTTATAATGTCTCATATATAGCTGATGGCACATCTGAACAGAAAATGCAAATCTCTTGGCTACTAGCAGTTTTGTTGTTGCAACATGCTACTTCCTTTTTTTTTTTTAAGATTTTATTTATTTATTTTTCATGAGAGATACAGAGAGAGAGGCAGAGACACAGGCAGAGGGAGAAGCAGGATCCCTGCAAGGAGCTTGATGTGGGACTCGATCCCAGGACCCCGGGATCACATCCTGGGCCGAAGACAGAAGGCAGTCTCAACTAACTGAGAAACCCAGGGATCCTACTGTTTCTTGTCTTAACATAAGGACCACTCCTGGATCTTTTAGTTGGAATCATTTACCAAGAATTAGTAAGAGCAGAATATACTTATAATAAAACATGCTTTGAAATTCTTGTTGATGTCTAGTTACTGCTGTCCAAAATACAGGATCAGTGGTTCTGTGTTGTGGAATCTAGCTTCCATGACTTAACATACTCCGATCTTTAAAAATAAGTAGCTGTGGTACTTTGTCTGACTATATAAGTAAAGTCAGCCTTTCTTATATCAACAACCGGATCCCGTGCAAGGTTTCAACGGCTATATTAATAAATACTAGACAAATTCATTCATTCACTCAAACATACACTCTACATTTCAAAAATGGCTTTGCAACCAATTGGTTCATTGAAACACTAACTACACAGGATAGTTAGGTCCCCAAAATGATGTCCTGAAGAACACAGCTCCAAATGATGGGATTTGATATGATGCAAAACACTGTCAAGGTCAAACAAGTGTGGGAAATGTTGGGTTTAATTTTTTTTAAAATTTATTTATGATAGTCACACAGAGAGAGAGAGAGAGAGAGAGAAAGAGAGAGAGAGAGATAGAGGCAGAGACATAGGCAGAGGGAGAAGCAGGCTCCACGCACCAGGAGCCTGACGTGGGACTTGATCCCGGGTCTCCAGGATCGCGCCCTGGGCCAAAGGCAGATGCCAAACCACTGCGTCACCCAGGGATCCCGGAAACGTTGGGTTTAAAGAAATTTCTCCTGCTAGGACTACTCAGAAGCTTTTTTTTTTTTTAAGATTTTATTTATTTATTCATGAGAGACACACAGAGAAAGGCAGAGACATGGGCAGAGGGAGAAGCAGGCTCCTCTCAGGGAACCTGATGTAGGACTCAATCCCAGGACCTTGGGATCATGACCTGAGCCAAGGGCAGATGCTCAACCACTGAGCCACCTGGATGCCCCTACTCAGAAGCTTTTATATGATAAAGGGTGTGAATTTTCAAGAAAGAAAAATATTAAGGATGAGTGTGTGTGTGTTCACACGCATGTGATTTTAATTCCCCCAATTTACTCAACTGAATCTCCCCACCTTCGTGATAAAGCTCTTAGAAGATTGTCCTATGAAATACCAGTTTGGGAAACGCTGATTTGATTAAAGAGGAAAAAGAAATCATCTAGGCACAGGAGACAAATCAGAGTTAGGTTTACTGTTCAGTTATAGTAAGTTTCTAGTCTTGATAAATCTCTCATGCCTGCTCCCCCAAAAAGGTATTAATGTGCTCCGCCCACACTTTCTGTTCAGAGTCCTGCTTCTGGGCTACTCTCTTATATCTGTTTATTGTTTTTTTTTATTGCATCTCATTCTGCTCAGCTTCTGCCTCACATAGTTGTAGGCCTTACTTTTTCCTGTCTCTCCCTCTACTTCCCATTTGATTCTCAGCCCTGGGTTTCCAGATTATGGCCTTAGATTCCTTAATACAGAATCTGGCCATCTGCCCTGGTACTTTGTAATTTTCCCTGGCTATATAAAAAAAAAACTCAGGAAGTACTTTGGCAAGTAAGTCTTTTTTATCATCAGGAAGACAAACAAAACTACATGGTTGATCCTTAGCACATCTTTGCTTTAATTTTATTAGCTGAGAATTATGATGTAATCTGTTATTTCTTCTACTTTATAATGTTTTTGGAATGAGCAAAGAGAAAACAAATGGGATTCTTTCAGTATGTATAGGGCTCTCTACTTGAAAGTCAGTCACCTGTGTACATACTTTAACTCATTCAATGCTTTCCTTTCAGGGTTTTAAAAGACCAAAGATTTATATGATCTGAAGAGAAACCAGAGTATTCAGGGTTTTATATTTTACACAGAATTGTTAAAGGGTGAACTAGCTTTCTATACTAAGAGAATACGGCTTCCTGAAAGTAAAAGCAGACTTTTTGAGAGATGCTCTACACCAAATTGACAGATGATAAAATTAACTTCTCCTGATGAATATAATTTCATAAAGCAGACTCTAGATACTATTTTATTTTTTATAATTTAACAGAGTTCACCCCAAATTAGGAATTGAAAACTAATTGCATCTTATTGGGGTTAGATTTCAAAATTAGCAGATTACTATACTAGGGTAAATAATGGGGGGAAAATCCATAGAGTCATATCTAACATGATATAACATTTACAAATGGACAATGATTATATGTTCATTTTCTGGAATATAAAGGCATTATGTTTTATTATTTGAATCTTTTTAAACAATATTTTAATGTCACCTTAAAAAATGATTGTGCAGACTTTCAGACTTTCTTTTAAAATACCAGCAATATTAAACAGTGTGCATTCTGTAATTCTAGCATGTGGAACCAGAATGTTTCTGAGGTTTCACAGTAAATATCAGCAATGCAGCACACTCTACCTCGATTTTCAATATCTAGGTCACATGGATCACTTTGAATACTGTGAATAGGAAAAAAAAACAAGCAGGAAGATTTCTATAGAGCTAAGAAATCATAACAACATTCAAATTTTGAAAAAAAGCATAACATGGTTTTTAAAATAATAATTCCTATATAAAATAGAAAATAGTGCCCTAAAATGAATTCCTGATCTATTATATAAGCTGAATAAAACCTTTGAGGAGTATTATTTACTTAATAAAATATCTTTTGTTTTTACTGCTCCCTCAGATGTGTGTGTGTGTGTGTGTGTCCATGCTGAACAGTCAGGAACGGAGAAGAAGAAAATACGGGAAATAAATGTACTGTTAATCAAAAAGCATATGCAATTTAGGAAAAAAAATCCTACAGTTGTTAACAGTAATCAGAAACTAGAGCTTCCACTTACAATAAAGGCAAATAGGTATGATAATGATATCTGAAATTACAATCTTTATTTATATGAAAGAGACATTGAAGGTTGACAATATATTTTAATTATGAAAAATGCACAGGGATTTGTTAATTTTTCTTATCCATAAACATAGTGTTGCAGATATTTAGAGCCTAGAATCGTCTTTACTGTAGTTTTTATATTTTCCTTGAAATCTACTGAATTTATTAGGTAATGAATTTAAAATTTCCACTTGCCCCTTCCCCAAGTTATTACATGAAGGACAGGGAGCAAATGTTTCTCAGCAAAATGAGAGACTCTCATAATATATAATAAAGCTCTGCTACCATTTATAATTTTTATACGTGTATAGCTCTTTTTAAGAGAGACAGAAATGAAAACAACTTGACTGAATGCATTTTTCTTAATCTATTCGATAACACCAGAGGGAAATCACACATGCGTCAGCACAACAATTAAGACAAGAAACACTGAAAAACTACATTTAAATGACTAGGATTTATAGAGATAGAACTTTGATAAAAAGATTGTTCATATTATAAAGACTTGGCTATAATCGATGTATATTATTTAACAACACTAAAGCTTGCAAGTATCTTTTAATCAAGCACACAAAGGAGCTGCTTAAGCCTGCAAGAAAGCAGGGAAAACACTTTTTACATACAGCATACCGTTAGTTGGCAGCAATTCTCTTTAAGGCACCCAAATTTTCATACAGATACAGGTTAGGGGATTTGGATTAGAAAATTTACTCTAGTTATCGAGATATTTTAGAGGTGGTTTAAAAATGGGTCCATGGTCCTCATATGAAAACTCCACAATGAATATCACACTTTCAGTTTTTCCCCTAAGGTCAAGAACAAGAAAAGGATTTCCATTCTCACTACTTCTATTCAATATAGTACTGGAAGTCCTACCCTCAGCAATCAGAAAACAACAAGAAATAAAAAATATCCAAATTGGTAAGGAAGAAGTAAAACTTGCACTATTTGCAAATGACATGGTACTATGTAGAAAAAACCCTAAAGATGCCCCCAAAAAACTACCAGAACTGATAAATGAATTCACTAGCCTCTCAGGATACAAAATCAATGTACAGAAATCTATTACATTTCTATATACTTATAATGAAACAGCAGAAAGAGCAATTAAGAAAACAATCCCTTTTACAGTTACACCAAAAATAATAAAGTACCTAGGAATAAATTTAACCAAGGGGGTGATAGACCTGTACTCTGAAAACTATAAAATATGGATGAGGAAAAGTGAAGAGGATGCAAAGAAATGGAAAGATTTTCTATGTTCAATGATCAAAAGAACAAATATTGTTAAAATGTCTATACTACCCAAAGCAATCTACAGATTTAGTACAATCCCTATTAAAATACGAATAGCATCTTTCACACACCTAGAACAAACAATCCTAAAAATTTGTATGGAACTACAAAAACCCCTGAATAGCTAAAGCAATCTTGAAAAAGAAAAGAAAAGCAAAGCTGGAGGTATCACAATCATAGACTTCAAGCTATATTACAAAGCTGTAGTAATCAAAACAGTATGGTAATGGCACAAAAATAGACACAAAAACCAATAGAACAGAATGGAAAATCCAGATATAAACCCACAATTACATGGCCAATTAATCTTTAACAAAGCAGGAAAGAACATGGGCACCTGGGTGGCTCCGTGGTTGAGCATCTGCCTTTGGCTCAGGTCATGATCCCGGGTTCCCAGGATGGAGTCCCGCATCCAGCTCCCTACAGGGAGCCTGCTTCTTCCTCTGCCTCTGTCTCCGCCTCTCTTTCTGTGCCTCTCATGAATAAATAAATAATTAAAAAAAAAAAAAAAGCAGGAAAGACTATCCAGGGGGAAAAAGACAGTCTCTTCAATAAATGGTGTTGGGAAAACTGAACAGCTACATGCAAAAGAACCAAACTGGTCCACTTTTATACACCATTCACAGAAATGAACTTGAAATGGATTAAAGACTTAATTGTGAGATCTGAAACCATAAAAATCTTAGAAGATAGTACAGGGAATAATCTCTTTGACATCAGTTGTAACAACATTTTTCTAGATACATCACCTGAGGTAAGGGAAATACAAGCAAAAATAAACTATTGAGACTATACCAAAATAAAAAGCTTCTGCACAGCAAAGGAAAGATCTAAAAGGTAACCTATTCAATGGAAGAAGATATTGCAAATGACATATCCGATTAAGGGTTAGTTTATATAACTTAATACCCAAAAACAAATAATCCAGTTGAAAAATGGGCTGCAGACGTGAACAACATTTCTCTAAAAAAAAAAAAAAAAAAAAACCTACGGATGGCCAACAGACACATGAAAAGGAGCTCACCATCATTCATCATCAGAAAAATGCAATGAAAACCAGAAGGAGGTATCACCTCACACCTGTCAAATGGCTAAAGTAAAAAATACAAACAAGTGTTGGCTAGGATATGGAAAAGAAAGAATTTTCTTGAACTACTGGAAGGAATGTAACTTGGTGCAGCCATTCTGTTAAATAGTATGGAGGTTCCTCAAAAAATTAAAAATAGAACTACCCTACATACCAGTAATCGCACTACTGAATACCTACCCCCAAAATACAGAAGCACTAACTCAAAGGGATACATTCCACGTCTATAGCAGCATTATTTACAAAAGCCAAATTATGGAAGCAGCCCAAGTGTCCACTGATAGATGAATGCATAAAGGAGATGTCATATACATATGTATTATTCAGCCATAAAAAGAACGAAATCTTTACCATTTGCAACAACATGGATGGAGCCAGAGAGCATAATGCTAAGTGCAATGAGTCAGTCCAAGAAAGACAAATACCATATGATTTCTCTTATATGTGGAATTTAAGAAACACAACAAACAAGCAAAAGAAAAAAAGAAGAGAATGAGAGAGAGAGAGAGAGAGAGACAAACCAAGAAACAGACTCTTTGACTACAGGGAACAAACTGATGGTTACCAGGTTACCAGAGGGGAGGTGGGAGGGGGGATGGGTGATTTAGGTGATTTCGATTAAAGAGTACACTTGTGATGAACACTGGGTGATGTATGGAATTGTACACCTGAAACTAACATAGCACTGTATATTAACTAAAGTGGAATTAAAATAAAAACTTAGTTAAAAAAGTAAAAACTAAAAATGGGTCCATAGAATAAGGAAAAAGGGAAACAATGAACATCATACATTTTATCTCATTTTAGCCATCACTGCCACCCTATAAGATAGGTTTTTGATCCTCATAGCTGTTTTTTTAAATTTTTTTTTATTGGAGTTCAATTTGCCAACATTTAGTATAACACCCAGTGCTCATCTCGCCAAGTGCCCCCCTCAGTGCCCGTCACCCAGTCACCCCAAACCCCCGCCCACCTCCCTTTCCACTACCTCTTGTTCATTTCCCAGTTTGGTGTCTCTCATATTTTGTCACCATCACTGATATTTTCACTCATTTTCTCTCCTTTCCCATTATTCCCTTTCACTAATTTTTATATTCCCCAAATGAATGAGACCATATAATGTTTGCCCTTTTCCGATTGACTTATTTTACTCAGCATAATACCCTTCAGGTCCTTCCACGTTGAAGCAAATGGTGGGTATTTGTCGTTTCTAATGGTTGAGTAATATTCCATTGTATACATAAACCACGTCTTCTTTATCCATTCATCTCTCATAGCTGTTAATTTACATACATTAAAGATTATAAGACTATAGAAGTTAAAGGTTGGTTTAAGACTAATTTAGTGCTATTCTATGTAAAATCACATTTACTTTCAATGATAAGAGATGGGATGGTCTGAAATGATAGATGGAAAGCATTGCTAGAGTAGTTAGAGATTTGATTATTTCTGAAGAAAGTCACTTCGTTTTTGGCCTGGGGAATTGTATATTATATTGATATACATACTTTGTTAATATATTTTATAATGTAATAATACTTATATTTTGCTTTTAGTAGGAGAAAGTATTTAATTTGTTTCTAGATTATTGTATTTTATTAAATATTAACCCGTTTATTTTTTATCTAAGAATGTACTATTTACATCAGTATTTTATTTTATTTTATTTTATTTTTTTTTTTAAATTTTTTATTTATTTATGATAGGCACACAGTGAGAGAGAGAGGCAGAGACACAGGCAGAGGGAGAAGCAGGCTCCATACACCAGAAGCCCGACGTGGGATTCGATCCTGGGTCTCCAGGATCGGCCCTGGGCCAAAGGCAGGCGCTAAACCGCTGCGCCACCCAGGGATCCCTACATCAGTATTTTAATAAATAGATCTATTATCTATATCTTTTGCTAAGTATAATAAGAATCACATATAATTAAATCAGGAAAACCTAGTCTGTTAGTTGATGCTGCTATAATTAAACTTCAGCTACAGTGAGTATTTTATTTTTAAAAAAGATTTTATTTATTTATTCATGAGAGACACAGAAAGAGAAGCAAAGGAAAAGCAGGCTCCCCGTGGTGAGCCCAATGCAGCACTCGATCCCAGGACACAGGGAACACGACCTAAGCCAAAGGCAGACACTCAACCACTGAGGCACCCAGGTGCCCCTAGAGTGGATTATTGATCATCATTTTTCTGATTAGAAATTTGCAAGGGCTTCTAAAGATGGTAAATAGACAATACATGTTTTTACTTCTAAGACCTGCAAAAATGATAGTACTGGAATAAAAAATAAATAACATCACAATGGATGGGCTATGCACAGATGAGAGATTTCAAAAAATTAATGTGAGCTAGAAAACAGAAACACTGCAGCCTTGGGGCACAGGAACCACAGCCTGGTAGACATGGAGTCGCAGAAGCTAAGACAGGACCCATGGATCTGTAGAATCAGAGGGAGATTGAGGAGGTGAATCTCACAGATACCTGGTAAGAGGACAGTGAGAGCAGGAGGGACAGGTGGGGCTGAAAATGGGGAGATTAACTGAATATTTGTATAAGGAACAGTCGGCATCCACATCCACTGAATTCCTAAAGCAACAATCAATGGGTTCCTCTTGGAGGAAATCAGTCCTAGACCAAAGAATAGCTTTAGGGGCTGGCATTTAGGGGACACCCCACTGCAAAGGCTAGTTCCCTGGCCTAAACACCCAAAACATCTGAAATCAAGAAAAGCTGTCTTTGTATGTAAATCTCCTACTAATCAGCTGTTTATTGTCTAATTGTCAAATATGAACCTTTCACCAAGAAATGCCAGGTATTTAAAAAAAAGCCTCCTGTGTCAAAGGGAAATAAACACAAGCAAACAGGAAAAAGAAGGTGAACTGGAGGAAATGGGTAATTTAGTGAAAAAAGGGAACTTTAAAAAGACCCCTACCTGGTATCCTCAGGGACAGTGAGCAGATATCATATTCGCAAAATAGTAATAATGATAATTGTAATAGAGGTGATAACAGTAAATATGTATAAGGCTTACTCTATTCCAGATTTTGTTCTCAGTGCTTTATGTTTAGCAGCTCATTTAATTCTCAGGACTCTGAGATAGGCATACTATCATTATCTCCATTTCAGGTTAGGACAGAGACACAGAATTTAAAACTGCTCAAGATCACAGAGGTAAGTGTGGGAGACTGGGATTTAAACTCAGTCTGGCTCCAGAATCTGTGTACTTAATTACCACCCTTTTCAACTTGAAATAAACAAAACCCCAAGAGAATATGAAAGACTCTTGGAAAATAAAAACAAAATTTTATATTTCAACACTCCTACAGATTTCTTTCTTGGAATGGAGAGCACTGCATGGAAGTAGATTTAAAAAGACAGCATCATAGAAAAGATGAGACATTCGATGTTCAGCCATGTGGTACTTCATAGAATAACAGAAGTCATAGAAAGAAAGAAAGAAAAGAAAAAAATAAGGAAGAAAGGGTGGAATTATTAAAGAAATAATACAAGATAATTGTATCTTGTATCTCCGGTGATCACACCGGAGAAGGGGTGTATGAAACCCCTCAGATGAAAATGCTCACTGAATTCAACAGAAAAATATAAACAGAAAAAGGCTTATTACTCCAAGACACATCATCACCATGAAAAGCACCAAGAAAGCACAAAGACGGTGCCCAAAAGTTGCCAAGCAAAAAAACAATGAGCTGCAGGCTCACGCTGGTGTTAATGAATTTTAGAAGACTGAACCATCACTTTCCAAGTTCAGAGAGAAAATTATTTGTGCTCTAGAATTCCAGAGAAACTAGAATTCAGAAGGAAGCAGTTAAGTAGGCAGCAAGAGCTTTTCTTCAGCATATTCTTTTTGTTTTAAGATTGTATTTATTTATTTATTCATGAGAGACACACAGAGAGAGGCAGAGACACAGGCAGAGGGAGAAGCAGGCTCCATGTGGGGAGCCTGATGCAAGACTCGATCCCAGGCCTGGGATCACACCCTGAGCCGAAGGCAGACGCTCAACCACTGAGCCACCCAGGGGTCCCTCTTCAGCCTATTCTTTAAAGGTGGTGCCTTTCCTATAAGGTTTAACACAATGATCATTAAGACTTCCATAAAAAGAAGTTAGAAATGGTACAAAATGTCAGTTTTTAGACAGTGTCTCATGTGGAGCAGGCGGTCAAAATATGGCACCTTCAAATGTGAATTCTCCCTTTCCAATACTGATGCACACACGCCCACCTCTTCCCTCTCTCCCAGTGGGGCCCTGCTCCCAGCGGGGCCCTGCTCCCAGGCCGGCACCTTTGTGATGTTAGAATCTGTATATATCTCTAGTGAGATTAAAATAAAAAAACGTTTTAAACATGTTAAAGTTAAAAAAATTGTCATTCAAATATATTTTTTAATAGAAAGTTGCTGAGGGATATGCTTTATTAAAGGAGGATATACACTGAGAAAGAGAAAAATGTAGGTTGTCTGCTGTAGTGCCAATGAAAAGAGCAGGAAAGGGAAGCCAAAGAACGGTGGCTGTGCAGCCAGAGTATAGGAGGCTCCAGAAGAGTAGTTCCCAGGGAAAAACAAAAAACAAACAAACAAAAAAAAAAAACACAAAACACCAGAGCATTTTATATGGTGCAGAGTTGGAAAGAATTGGGAATATGATAAAGAAAAATAATGAAAAAAAAACCCAAAAAAGAAATAAGAAATTTTAAGAAAACTGAAAAATTGCATAAGTAAAGACACAAAGCAAAGAAGACTGGGATGATAACCAGTCATTGATTAAAATGATTCTGTATCAGAAATGGTTCTAGCTGTCAAGAATATAGTGAGGAGGGGAAAAGAACAAACAAAAAATCAAACAGATTAGTTAAAGTAGATGATAATCCTTGTCTTCTTGAAGCTATAGGCAAGAATGGGGAGAGTGACAATAATTTCAAAAATGAAATGAAATAAAATATATAATCTGTACTAACAATAAGTGCTATGGAGAAAAACACAACAAGGAAGGTACAGGAAGGATCCCAGGTAGAGGAGTTGCTATCTTTAATAACATGGCCAGAACAGCCCTACTGGGAGCTGCCACCTGGGCTGAGTACTTAAGGAAGGGATGGAGTGGGCAATGTAGTCATCTGGGTGAATGGAGGTTCCAGGTGGAGGAGGAAGCAGCAAATGCAAAGGGCCTTTTCACACAATCATGTAAATACTTAATTGTGGTTATAAAATAGATGTAGGGATGCCTGGGTGGCTCAGCAGTTGAGCATCTGCCTTTCGCTCAGGGCATGATTCTGGGGTCCTGGGATCGAGTCCTACATCGGGCTCCCCGCAGGGAGCCTGCTTCTCCCTCTGCCTGTGTCTCTGCCTCTCTCTCTGTGTCTCTCATGAATAAATTAAAAAAAAAGAAAGATGTAAATGGCATCAATTTTAGAGATACAGAAATGAAAGAACTGAGGACAGAACCACGGAGGAGGTGAATGTACTAATATCTTCATCTGACAAGTGGGCCCAATCCCAAAGTGGCACCTAAAGCTAAAGGTATTCATTTATTAACCACAGAAAAACTGTTGCAACAGAAAAACCAGACATAAAGATAAAAGTAACTGAAGAATGACAGACAAAAAGTAGAGGCAGACTGAGTGTAGAATGCCTCTTTTATTTATGTGTGTTTATATATGATGCCTAAAAGTGATAAATAAAAAATCTGAGGCAAGGGGAGCCTGGGTGGCTGGTTGGTTGGGTGTCTGCTTTCAGACTGAGTCATGCTCTTGGGGTCCTGAGATTGAGAACCCTGGTGGGCTCCCTACTCAGAGGGAAGCCTGCCTCTCCCTCCCCCTCTGCGCCCCCCCCCCACTGCTTTTGCACACACTCTCTTGCTCTTTCTCTCTCTCTCTCTAATAAATAAATAAAATCTTTAAAAAAAATCTGAGGTGAAAGCAAATTACTTTTTACTTGAATACATGAAGATATCAGAAGGCAAAGCAGAAAGAGAAGTGAGGCTTAGGTGGGAGAAGGTGATCACACAACTGATTGTAACCAAGTGCGCAAATGTGATTTACACACACACACACACACACACACACCTTTTGGAGGTCTATTACTCTTAGGATAAATATCAAAATCCTAAACAAGGCCTACAGGACGCTTTCTGTCTCACCAGCCTCATGCTCCCTTCCCTGAACTCTGCTCTGGACATACCTCCCTTGCATTTCCTGAGCAAGCAAGGACCTCTAAGCTTCTGACATTCCTTCTATCTCAAATGCCTCTGGCCCAATATTCTGCACTCCTGGACTGACTTATCCATTAGGACCAGTAGGCACAAGTGCCTAGAACCCACAATACTCTTAGGGGTCCCAGAAAAAGTTTTCTTTGAAAATTAGGAATAAAACCCTTTTAGGTCAAACAAAAATACTTCAGTATATCATATTAACATATTTATCTCTATACCAGTATCATACTGCAAAATACAATTTTTAATGTTTCTTATGGAAGAAGGGGCCCATAAAAGCAAAAGTGCCTACTGAAGTTGTTAAAATGGCATCCACAACTCTCTTAAACATATTTACATAATAGATGAAAAAGGGGGGGAATTAACAAAACAAAATATTTACCTAATTCATCTATTATATGGAATACTACTATACTGTAGTATTAATACCAAAGTCATAGTGTAGTCCTTGAATCTCCCTTTCCCCAGTTCTACTGACCTAGTGACTCCTACTCAACCCTCAGATCTCAGCTAAATTGCCCCCTTTTCAGGTGATAAGGGACAGTTGGGGCTAGGTAGGGGGAGAGAGGTAGGGGCTACGGGATCAGGCTCACAGAAATCCCAGAAATGCTAAGGCATAAGGAAACCAGAGATAAGGGAACAAACCAGACCACTCTGCCCTGGGCATCAGAGTTGGGGTCTTTCTATGGCAGTCACATTGTGGCCACAAAGAACGACCAGACCTCAAAGAGTAAGTAAGCCCCTGACAATGTTATCACCAGTCCTTACTCAAACCAAGACATCACAAGAATAATAAGGCCGCAAGCTCCTTGGTCAGTTCTAATAAAAGACCTGTCAGTGGAGGTCCAGACCGGTCGGGGGCCCCTATCACTCCTGAGAGCTTTTTTATCTGTATCTTTGCTTAATAAAACTCTATTGCTATACTCACTCTCCTTCGTCTGCGAGATTCATTCTTGAACTCTCTGAGAGAAGAACCTCGCTCTCCTGCTTCATAGGGACCCTGGCTGATTCTCCTAGACAATATGAGGTCCCTATATACGTTCTCCCATCACCTTGAAATACAGAAATGAAATAATTATGTAGATTTGCCATTAATGAAGTCAGGAACTGTGTCTACCTCGTTACCACCATATCCCCAGCACAATATGTTGTATTCAGCGATGTGAGATCCTGAAAGACAGAATTTTCTACTGTGGCTCTCTCAAGTCCTTGGTTGAGTTTTCTGATCCTAGATTCACTACTATTTAATCTCTTATTAACTATCTCTTCATTTTAAAAGTGGGAATAATAATGGGAGCTATGAGTTAGAATGAGTTAGAACAGTGCCTGACACACAGTGAAGCTCATTTAAAGTCTAGCTATTAAAAAAACAAAACAAAAAAACCCTACCTTTTCTTTGTGTTATTAGATTATTACTACTATACTATTATTTTTTATTACTATTATCATCATCATATTATTCCATATGCTGGGTGAATTAGATAAATATCTTGTCTTGTTAATTTCCTCCTTTTTACTGTCTATTATGTAAATATGTTTAAAAGAGTTGTGGATACCATTTTAACAACTTAAGTGACAAGTTTTGGGAAAAAGAGCAAATAGCTGTAAAGACAGAAAAGAACTGAAGTTGTGGTAACTAAAAATACATAATTATCCATGAATTCAAGATGTCAGGGCTTTTAAAAAATATCCATACCCACCAATTCATAATTTTACATGGTAAGATCAGGCTAGAAGAACATTTTTAGCAAAGAATAGTAAATCAGAATTCTCTTAAACATAAATTTCCATGAAAATCTAATAAAAATGAGAGGTAGAATTTATTATCTTAAAAAAATTTTCTTACCTATTTCCCTTAAATAGATGCTCTACAGAGTTGAACACAATTTTCAATAGTGATATTACTTTCTTGGAGTTATAATTTTTTATACATAATTCCTCTGCACGTAAATAAAAATACATACCCCAAAGCAGTAAAAATAAAATAAAGCAACAGTAACTGAAAAGCCTACCAAGGGTTTTCATTTCGGCAAACATTTATCTTACCATCTAAGCTTCAGACTCCAGAGATGACCCTTGGGATAAAATGACAGACTTAGGTTTGATTCCCACTGGTATTTCAAACAATACGGCACAACCTGAGGACCATTTTTTGAGGATAAATGACTGGCTAGGAGCAGTGCAGTCCTGAGGCTTTGCCTGGGGCCTATGCTCTCACCTAATCATTATTCACAATCCCCCAGAAAAGCCTCCAGCTAAAATTGTGATTGGTATTTAGGACTAAACTTGCAAATTCAATTTGGAAAATCCTTTCTTCGTTCATGATTTCATTTTTTGTTTAATTCATGTGCACCTTTAGATATCAACTATAGCAAGCATTAAAACCTAGAGCCATAGTCCATCTGTTTTGAGTGTTACTTTCTTTACCCATTTATAAAAAAGATATTTTAATAGCAAAAATGCCTAAGGACTACATTGCATAATGTATGCAATTAAAAATGTAAAGTCCTCAAAGGGGGTATGAAAAGCAGTGATAATGAACAAGAGTTCTGCAAATTTAGAATTTTGTAATAGAGTTCTCATAAGCCATTTTTCATTTGAAAAGCCAAAACAGTTTTTATGAATGCAAAAATGAACTGACGGATGCAACAGTCTCTGAAAATCAGGGAATAAGCTAGAGTCAAATCAAACCACAAATTTCTTTAATTAGGCCTTGCACTTTTTAATTAGGCCTTTTTTTTTTTAGTTGTAAAAAATATTTTTTGCTGTCTATCCTGCCAATATATTCTACTCTTGCTTTATTTCTAGGATTGACCATTACAACTCTCTCACTGTTCTTCCAGTAATTCTGTCTGCATTAGTCGATAGTAACGCATTATTTCTTACTGATTATAACACAAGGGTCTCCTCTCTAAAGACCAGCAATTCAGAATGAGGGCTGTATGTCTCAGACTGCTTGAGCTAGAGTCAGATTCCTTATCTCTATAAAGGGGATAATAATGAATGTTACCTCGAAGTACAAAGTGACAATAAGTGAGACAAATGACTGAGAGTATTTAGTAGATTGAGAAAATAAAAAAAAAAAAAACCCACATTTGTATGATTTGGGACAAAGTTGAGTCAAACTCTCTGCTCTTTTGTTTTCTCATTCATAAAATGAAATAATTAATCCAAAGTTCTTTCTTAACTATAAAAACTTACATGATTTTACTTAGCTTTTGCTAAGGTTAAGACTTACTTTCCTAAAAAAAAAAAAAAAGACTTACTTTCCTTCTCTCTTTTTAATGTGTATTGACAATTCTGTTTCTAGTTGTGACTCATTTGCTTTTTGTAGCCTTTTTCTTTGAATGAGAACCACATGTGATGATATTCTGTACTCCTACTGGCCCTAGTAGTCATGGGATATTTTCCTAATTGCTTATGATGAAGTACTACATTATCAAACTCCACAGAAGATCCTGAGAAGGTATTGCTTCCTTCTGAACTTGTACCTTAAAAGTGAATCAGACATTAATTATATATAGTATGTAAAACTTGTTATGTTTCTGGAGAGGCATATGTAAAGTTTTACTCAAAAAAGCTAACCACATACGGCAAAAATGAAGCCCATAATAGCAAAACATATCAAAACATTAAAAAAATAAAAATAATAAAAATAATTGTATTACATGTGACTTGTAGTGTTAATATTCTTAATATGATTCTTGACTCTTATTAATAAAGAAAAAACATCAAAGACCCCCAAGAAAAATTTGGTATGGGGCATAAGTGAGATAGGCATAAAAAATATAAAGGGTAAATAAACAAAGATAGACACGTCACTACTAACCAAATAGATGAAAATTAGGATGCCATATACTTTTCTCACTCAGGATTTATTTAAAAACAAAAACAAAGATTCCAGATTTATTTATGAAAAGACTATAGAGAAAGTGGCATACTGATGGTGGAAATGTAAACTGGTAGAGGCTTTCAATATATTTTTACTTTGATTTACCACTTCCATTTTTAAGAATATACCATAAGCTAGCATTTTCCAAAGTTTTCAGATGTTATTTTTGTGTGTGTACGTAAAAGTCTAAATTTAATTTTAAATGTATACAATAGCATTTAAAAAGTTTTCCTTTTTTAAATAAACTTTATTTTTCAGAGAAGTTTTAGGTTCCCAGCAAAACTGAGTGCAAAGTACAGCAATTTCCCATATTGTCCCCTGTCCCCATATAACTTCTCCAACTATCAACATCCTGCAGACAGATGCTATTTTAAGAAAGGATTCCAGAGCCAAATATATATTTGATTACTAAGACCATTGCATATGACTATGCATTGTTATTCTCCAAGATGGTGAATAATAGACAGTGGTTCTTTATGTTATAGGCGATGGAACCCTTTCATCAGAGAGCATGATTAGGAATTAAGGCTCTGCAACTAGAAACTGTCTGAAAAAATCATTAGACACAGTACAAAGAGGTATGTAAAAGAATGTTCACTGAAATCATGTTTAACACAGGAAAAAAACTGGACAGATCCCACATACTCAATAATTGGAAAGTGGTTACATAATTTGTGTTATATCCTTAAACTGGAATAGTATATAACCATTAATAATAGAAATGCAGAGGATATTTACAGACATGAAAAATACTGCAATAACTGCTAAGTAAAAGAAGCAATCTAGCCAAGGAGCAGTTATATTCTATCGTCCCTAATTCTAATCATAATAATTAGATAGATACATATATTATGCATTATATACAAACATATCAATAAATTCAGAAAGACATACAACAAAATATAAAGAGTAATTATCACACAGGGGCAGGATTACTATATTTTTCTGTATTGCCTTATCTTTTTTTTATAATGAACATCTATTAATTTTATAATAGAAATATTTTTTATTTTATTTTATTTTTTTTAAGAAATATTTTTTAAAGGCTATGTGTTTACGTGTCTTTACTGTTTGGGGACATCTGGTATTTTATTATATAGGTATCAGATGCTTGTCACATTTAATAAAAATTAAGTTCACAGTCAAGAAAACTGTAATTATATAAAGAATTCATAGATAGAAAACACAATTCCTACCTTCTGGAGAGAAACTGATAAAAACATAACAAGTGCTGCGAGAGCCAGCAGCGTAATGGAGGCAGTAAATCTCTAGATGCTCTATGTCTTTACGAGTCCCTATAAGGGAGTACCTCTTCTCTCTGTAACAGAAATAACATAAACACACACATTTATTTAAAGGAGCAGCTGAAGGAAAATCATCCTTAGCTTGGAGCTATACAGGCTGCCTGTTTTCAAGTGGGATCTCTCAGGTATAAACAGTTGGAAATATTATCACCTACTTTCTGTATGACCTTGGAAAAGTTACTTATCATTCTTCATGCTCAATTTCCTCACCTGTAAATGGGGATAGTGATATTATCAACCATAAAGATTAATATTCATAAAGTACTGATAGGAGTGCCAGATACTGTTGCTGTATATGTGGTTTTTAAAAATAAAAAGTGGGACTGAGGGCAGCCCCGGTGGCCCAGTGGTTTAGCGCCGCCTTTGGCCCAGGGCATGATCCTGGAGACCCGGGATCGAGTCCCATGTCGGGCTCCCTGCATGGAGCCTGCTTCTCCCTCTGCCTGTGTCTCTGCCTCTCTCTCTCTGTGCCTCTCATGAATAAATAAAAAGAAAAAAAAAAGTGGGATTGATGTTATTAATAGAGATCCTTCACAGAGCATGTTACTATCAGATACATTTTACTTCTGTTACTATTTCAAGTAATTCTCACCTTGATTCTATGCGGTATTAGTATTATTACTACTTGGCCTCCAGCTGTGCATTAATTTTATCAGCTCCCTAAACTGATATAAAGAATTTCACAAAAACTGATCAATTGAAAAAGGATTATTTTTTGTGTTTCCAAATGATATCCATTGGATAAAATACTATGTACTAATGGTCTGGTCTATTTAAGTACTGAACCACTTAGACATTACTTGATAAGTTTAAAATAAAAGCAAGGTCAATTGAAAACGTGTGTCGGACCTTAAGCCATAGCAGTATGATACGCTTTTCTCCTATGTACCCAGTTTCTTCTTATTTTTGATATGATACCTTGAGAAGGCACAGCATCACCAATGAGGTATTCTTGCCAAGAATATTTAATCTGAAGCTAATAATAAAAAAAAAATTCAGAAAAATCTAAAGTAAGGGACAGCTTGCAAACACTGGCCCAGACTTAAAAATATCAATGACATGACACAAAGAGGATGGGAATTTTTTCTAGATTAAAGGGTATTAAATGGATATGACAACTGAATGCAATGAATGATTCCTAATTGGATCTTGGATGAGAGAAAAATAAGACAGCTATATTTACCGGACAATTGGTAAATCTAAAATGCAGATTTCAGAAATCTTTATCAGTGAATAAATCTAAAATTAGGTGATTTGTACTTATAGATAAAATTATGAATTCATGCATTTATATTGATCACAATTTATTAAATACACCTATTCAGTGTGATATGCCTGAAATTACAAAAGTTCCTGTGAGTAACAAAGATGTGGCTTAGCCAAAGAGTTCAGGTGAAGGGTATTGAGGACCTTTTTACCTAAGTCCAGCAAGTTAGCAAAATAGCTAAACTATGTATTTGTTATATTTGAGACCCAGGCCCTCTTCCTACTAAATTATTTTCCCTTCTAAGGGAAAGGAAACATTAAGAATGTTGGAGTAAGTTGCTTCATGCATTCCTCAGTAAAGAGGGGCACATCAGGAAGCAGAGAAGGCAAAAAAATAGATGGCTTTGCCAAAAGAGCTACTTGCTGCCTGTGGCTGAGAATTAGATAATCTGAAGCCTGGGAAGTTAACAAAGTTAAATTATAAGTGTTTTATAATTATCTTTTACTTATTTTTTAATAGGCTATTTTCATGATGTAGAATTTGAAAGATATGAAGGGACAGTGAAAATTACTCTTCCAGTCTTGTCCCCCAGACAAGACTGTTTTACCTCCTCAGAGGCAACCTCTGCTAATAGATTCATGTATTCTTCCAGAAATGTTTAATGCACTGTGGTATCTACACTAGTGTTTACAGAAATGGAACAGGTTATATATACTGTTCTACACCTTACTTTCTTCTTAGTATGTTTTGTTAATTGATCATTCTAGTACCGTTGCCTTATTTTATATTATTATTATAATGCTATACCATAAAAACTATTGACAAGAATTCAAGAGGATGTAAAGATGTTTTCATATGCTAAGGAAATAAAATGATGGCCATCAGGAAGAAAGAGCATTGAGGGGTCTGAGTGTAGAGTACTGAAGACACTAACTAAGTAATGTACCTGGGAGGATTTGTCTGAAGACTTCTTTGGATTCTAAGCAGGCCAGTGTATCGTGACAGAGCTTCTGAATAGTTGCTGAAGTCTCTATCCTGAGAAGGGTGCAAAAGTGGCTAAGACTGAGCTGGCATACACGAAGGAGACTAGGGTTTGAAGAAACAGGGTGAAGAGTGCATGGTCATTACAACTGGAGATCATGGCAAGAATCATGGCAGTAGATCCAGTATATGAATTCCAGAGGCCAAGCAAGAGGAATTACGAATTACGTCTTGGTGGATGCTGGCACATGCCCCATTGCTGGCCAAAATGTCAAGGGTCAAGCAATAATTCAGGGGAGACAAGCAAGCAGAGAGAAGAGTATGGAAACCCATACATCCACTGATGCCAGGATGATATGAGTCTCCCAGGAACCTGGAGAAGAGTAGAAGGGATGGAGAGAATCCTTCTAAGCTCAAGGGAAGAATCTTGGTTTAAAGCCTAAATTGACACAATTTTACTTTCGAAGTAACCAAGCAACTACCAGTTGGCAAGATTAATTTTTCCTTATCTGTGGTTTTAGTGGGGAGTGCCAGGAAAACGGGTTTGTGAGATAAGTCAATTTTTAGATTTGGAATACTGTACTTTACACACTTGAGATAAGCAACTATAAAATTTAAATCTACATAGCCAGCTTATAAGGCTGTTATAAAAATTCAATGAAATTGTTCTGTAAAAATGTACAAAAAATATATGGTGTGATTTTCTGGTTATGATTTCTTTTTTTTTATTTATTTTATTTTATTTTTTATTTTTATTTTTTGGTTATGATTTCTAATAGTAATTCTCCTTCAACTTCTTCCTAAGTTCCGAGGACCTTTAACGCAGTCCCATAATGCCAGATTTTGTATACACATTCACTTCACAAGAGTATTAGCTTTGAAGTAAGTGAATCCTGGTTTCAAATTCTACCTTTGTTGCCACTACCTGTGTAAGTGTGGGGAAATAACTTCTTTGAGTCTTGGGTCTTTAGTTGTAAAACAGTATGACAGCACAGAAAATATAATCAATAATATTGTAACAGTATTATGTGTATGATGAGCACTGAGTAACAAATAGAATTGCTGAATCAATACACTGTACACCTGAAACTAATATAACATTGTATATTAATTATACTTCAATAAAAAATACATCCCTTCTCAATATTCTTAATACAAATCTATCCAAAAAAAATGTGTGACTGGGATCCCTGGGTGGCTTAGCAGTTTGGCGCCTGCCTTTGGCCTGGGGCATGATCCTGGACTCCCGGGATCGAGTCCTGTGTCAGGCTCCTGGCATGGAGCCTGCTTCTCCCTCTTCCTGTGTCTCTGTCTCTCTTTCTCTCTCTATATCTATCATGAATAAATAAAAATAAATCTTAAAAAAATGTGTGACTATCAAAAATTATTTCTTACATGTATGTATAACACATTGGCCCATTGTTGGTGGACCTACAGATTAAAGTTTATATTGCCCAGTTTTTGATTTGAAAAGTTTGATTACATCATATGTCCTTACTATGCAAGATTGATCTCTGTAAAATAAGGTTTCTAGTTACTATTTTCAGGATGATGGAGTAATAAATATCCCCATATACCGTGAAGGAAGCAGGTCTCTGTCATAAAAAAAGCATTTAAATATAAAATATAAACATAAACAGCAATCTTCCTAAATCTTACCCTGAGACTGAGTATAGGGATTAGCTATAATTATTTTCCATTTCCTCTAAATAGAAATTTTCTTTTTTATAAAAGGTATTTATTTCAAATCTAACAAATGTTAAAAAGAAACTAACTACTCAGTGGATAATAAAATCAATAATATTGATTTCTTTTTTTAAAAGATATTATTTATTCATGAGAGACACACAGAGAGAAGCAGAGACACAGACAGAGGGAGAAGCAGGCTCCTCACAGGGAGCCCGATGTGGGACTCAATCTCCAGATCCCGAATAACGCCCTGGGCAGAAGGCAGACGCTCAATGCTGAGCCACCCAGGCGTCCCAACAATATTGATTTTTGAATAAAAGAGGTAGATTGAACATACAGATTTAACTCCATTCCTTTTCAAAACCATACTAAAATACAATATTAAAATTTTTGTTAAAAAGCATAAACCAAGGATGAAAAGGAGAGTGAGAGATAAATGAATAACTGTAACCAAAATTTGGAAGCTAGAATGATGACAGCTAATTGACAGCAGATTCAAACAGGTTGAATCTGAAGCCAGCAGTAGGTAAAGTAAGGAAGCAGTTTTATTTGCACTAATTTCCAAAAAAATTTGAGAACTGGTGGCACCCAGACTTCTGGAAATAGGTTAAATCACAGCAAGCCTGGTTAGAAATCAATTTATGAATTATTCTCTTGCATTCCCTCTCTACCATTCATCACTAGACAAGTGCTCCTCCCTCTCTTATCCTGGCCAAAGATTACGTGTTTATTCTTTGGAGTATATAAAACAGAAGATTGCCAAACTGGGAAATTTTGAACAATTCTGGAGGGCAGAGTACTCTGCCGCTGAAAACAGAATTGAATGAAGTTTTATATAACAAATATTGAAAAAAAAAACAAATATTGAGACTCCCAAGTCCTCTCCTACTGGGTTTGCAGAATGCTAGTGATCCATTATAAAGCCTCGAGGCAGGAGAGTGGAAGACTCCTTTGGTGAATATGACTTGAGTAAAAAGTAGTGTTCAGTGAAATGATAATGGGGGTTCCTGAAGAAAAAAGCATGTTCAAATGTAGGGAGTTCGCAACTATTAAGCTTCAGTTATGTGTTATCCTGGCATTCCCCCTTTCTTCCTACCTTAAATATGAACTGACAGCCAATGACCACTAGACATCTGGGGAAAACCCCTGACATGAAAGATGGAGCCGGAAACAACCAACCAACCAACCAACCAACCAACCAAAAAACCAACCAAACAAATAAAACCAAGCAAGCAAACAGAAAATAGAACTGTTCAGGAAAAGAAAATTTCTTTAAAGAGAAAAAAATCTTTAAAGAGATAAAAAAAAAAAGAATTGCATCCATGAAACAAAAACAGATTGCTTAAAAAAAAAAAAAAGAAAATCAGGAAACAAGAGTTTCTGGGAAACAAAATTATGATTGGAATGGAAGCCTCAATAGAAAGGTTGGAAGATGTCCCCAGAAAGTAAAGATATTGAGAGAAAAAACAGATGAGAGAAAGGATAAGAAAATTAGAAGACTCATCTAGGAGGTTCAACATCCAAATAACAGAAAAATAGAAAAAAATCATCAAAGAAGTAACTCATGAAAATTTTCCTGAATTAAAGAACATGAATTTCTAGATTAAAAGGGCTCAGTGAGTGCTTAGCCAAATGAATGAAAATAGATCCCCTACAGGGCACAACATAACCAAATTTCAGAACTCTGTGACAAACAGAAAATTATAAAAGGTTCCAGAAAGCAAAAATATATAGAACAAAAAGTAGAATATCTTTCAGCTTTTCACCACTGGAAACTAAAAGGCAATGGAGACAGACCATAAAAATTCTGAAAGAAAATAAATTCCAAACCCAAATTCTGTATTTAGCCACAATGTCAATCAAATTTCAGTAAAGCTGAAAGCCATTTTCAGAGAGGCAAGATCAAAGCTATTGGTAGATGTGCTCCATCTAATTGAGAGTAAATGAAGAAGGAAAAGACGTTAAAAACAGGAGTTTTAACTCAAAACGGGAACAAAAGAAGCCCCAAGGTGATAATGAAAAGTCATCTGTGCCATAGGGGACAGAGGTTGCAGCTGAACCAGAAACAAGTACACAGAAGCAAGCAAATGAGGAACAAGGCAATCATTAATTTTAGGAAAAACAGAGAATTGGAAACATGATGTGGTTCAGCCATGAATTAATTTTATAGTTATAAAATTTGCTAAATTGAATATGAAACATCAAAATCATGATATAACTATATTGAGAAGATGCTGTGTTTGTGGCAATGCGGTAGGGGATATAACAAACTTAACTCTATGGTTTCCATAGGGAGAAAGTAATAGATTATATGTGAAGCTGAAAAAAAATGAAGAGGTAGAAATATAATCATATTATTTAGAAATGTTCTTTTATAAATATAAAAAGAAATAGCTAAAAATGAACTGATTATGACTGCCCTGGGAATCAGAAAAATAGTGGAAAGAATTGCTGAGTAGGAGACTGCTGGTGTTTTTTTTAAGTCTCATAGGACTACTTGATTTTTTAAATCATATCCATGTGTAATTCTGATAAACACAAAACAAAAGAAAAAACAGCGTAAGATTGCCATTAACCATGATCTGTGGAAACTTAGTAGGCATTTATAAATTCTTAAGTGTCACTGTATGAAGTGCTTTATTATATAACCTTATACGGTAAGTTCTAGAAAAACAATGTTGAGGCAGAGGGAAATCTGCTTTGGTAGCCAGCCCATGACAGGTATCTAAACATTGCTAATTTAACTGGTAATGATGAAAAACAAAAAGAGGCACTGTATGGGGTTCTAGACTTTCTAGGTTCTACCTCTTTTTAGTTACATAATCTTGGACAAGATATTAAATCTCTTTTTGCTTGAGACTTCTTCAGTGTAAATCCTTATTTCACAATAATGCTGAGTGTTAACTGATATAGGAACAGTGGTTAGCAAGTGCCCGAGACATAATGAATGTTTAATAGATGTTTGCTATTTTAATTTTGATTTATTTTTTATAAAAATACTTATTCATTCATTCATTGATTCATGAAAACACAGAAGAGAGAGAAGCAGAGACAGGCAGAGAGAGAAGCAGGCTCCATGTTGGGAGCCTGATGCGGGACTCAATCCTGGACTCCAGGATCACCCCCTGGGCCGAAGGCAGGCGCTCAACTGCTGAGCCACCCAGGCGTCCCTGCTATTTTCATTTTAATCCCAAATTCCTAACTCTGGATTGTAAGGATCATATCCACTGTACCTCCTTCTACTCCTTCCATGGAATTTGGGACAATTTATTCCCCATGTATGTCTTGTTCATCTACTCCACAGAGATCTGACTCAATTTTGCCCTAAAATCAATCATGCCTGGTTTACTTGGAAACATAGACCAGAAATAAATGTCATGCCTGGAACCACCTCTCTTTTCTTATCCACGCCTCTTTCCCTTTCTCTTATAGCAGCCAGGAGCAGGATTTGTAACCAGAAGACCTAAGTTTGGGTAAGTCACTTAACCTTTCAGAGTATTGCTTTTTTTTGCTTGTAAAGTGGACATGAAAATACCTACTGGAAAAGACATTTGATGTTTGCCTCCCTACCATGCTTTCCTTCTACTTCTGAGAACTGTATCCTGATTTTCACTTGGACAACTCCCAGCTATAGAGGAGGGTCTAATTGGCAAAGCCCTACCCCCCACCCCCCCGTCCACAGTTACATGCTCAAGGATGAGCTCTTAACCAAATGAGGACCAGTGACACTCAAAACTGTTCATGTCACCAAATGTGGGCTGACAATGGAGCCAATTTAGCTCCAAATTAGCCTATCTGAAGACCATTCCATGCTATGAACCAATGTATCATTTCTTTAGTCAAAGTCAGTGTCTGTGTGTGTGTTCATGAGTGTGTGTGCACACACATATGTGTTTTGGCATGGGGTGGGCAGAGAGGGAGAATATTTTTCATTGCAACCAAGTGAGTCTTAACTCCTACCCACTATGTAAGTATTATCTCCACTATTTCTATGACCAACTAAGATGATAAATAAGCTGAAAATTTGGTAAACATAAAGGTGTACACAAATGTTAACTATTATTACCATAGTTTTTTTTTTTAAGATTTTATTTATTTATTCATAGAGACAGAGAGAGAGAGGCAGAGACACAGGCAGAGGGAGAAGCAGGCATCATACAGAGAGCCTGACGTGGGACTCGATCCAGGGTCCCCAGGATCACGCCCTGGGCTGCAGGCGGTGCTAAACCGCTGCGCCACCAGGGCTGCCCCTATTACCATAGTTTTTAATAACATAAACCCAACTTCTTCACAGAGCAAACTATGTGTTACAAAAGATTTTCACAAAAACCAAAGTCATCTTACAGTTGATGTGTTGGATATTATTTGTGAATATCTATTTTGCATGAAAACATAAGGCTATGCCATTGTTCAACTCATTCCAGGTCATTCATGTGACAGCAGCTCAGATGGCTTCCTTATTCATCAAACTCAAAAGGTTAGGCTAGTAACCCCCATATCTCTATCTTACTCTTTGATATTTATGGCTGTATGCTCCATAAACCTGTGTGAATCCTTTTGAAAATATGAGTTCTGTAGTAGCTTCCTAAAACGGAATTTTATCAGATCAATTAGTCAAGTCTGGAGTACTTTGATAATTGTTTTATAATTTATTAATAAAACACGAATTAAAGGGAAATTTAAAAATAGTACCTATTTCATATAAAAGCTGGTTTTATAAACCTGTAAAATAAAATACTTTTATTGAGTAAAATTGGAGTAAAAATTGGAAGTAAATGGGTATTTCAAATGAGCTTGACAGCTTTAAAAAAGGCATTTGTTTTCTTAAATAGATCATTTCTTCATGTGTATAGGATTAATTTGACTGGCAATGTTTTTCTTTCTGGCTAAGCAAAAGTAACCTGTAGCTCGATTCCTGTTTCATTTCTCAGAAACTGAATAAGTGCAGTTGAAATAAATGCCATTTTAAAGTATTTGCAGGGATCCCTGGGTGGCGCAGTGGACTGGCGCCTGCCTTTGGCCCAGGGCGCGATCCTGGAGACCCGGGATCGAATCCCACATCGGGCTCCCGGTGCATGGAGCCTGCTTCTCCCTCTGCCTATGTCTCTGCCTCTCTCCCTCTCTCTGTGACTATCATAAATAAATAAAAATAAATAAAAATAAAAAAATAAAGTATTTGCAGTTGAAATAAATGTCATTTTAAAGTATTTGCTCCATCTGATATGTTCTTGGTCTTATTTCCAGGTTAGGTTCTTTTAGCTAAAGGATAAGCTAATAAGGCAATGAGGATGATTTTTGGTCTCACCCTCCATATCACTTCCTGATGACAACAATGAATATAATGATAAAAAAATCGTAAGCATGAATGTCTACACCTTCTTATGAGGAAAATATCTATTAAAAATTTAAAAAACCTGGGCTCTAATTGTATTTTTATAGAATTAAAGTGAAGAGGTAAGAATGATAATCTCTAGTCAAAAATAAGTTAAAGTATCAGTGCCCCTGGTGAAAGTTTCATACTAATTCCAAATAGTATCAGACTGATTATTAGTCAGAAAAAACAATATGATGTTTAAATTCCAGTTCAGTTAAACCAACAACTCTTTTTAATAAACCAGTTACAAACTAGGCCTATGAAGAGTCTGGAATTTTAATAAATATACTTTAAATCAGTTTTATCTTTCAAAATGGCTATGTGGGGAAGCTATAAGACAACCCTAGAAATCCTGGAATTGTTAGAAGTCTTTTTGAAATTTCTGATTTTTAATTGCCTTTACAATTATCTTTTGTACTACACAAGATCTCTTGTGTTTTTGACCCAAAAGGCATACATAACTTTTGACCCATTAAACTTAGTTGGAGATGACATTTAGTTGGTTTCAGAATTCAGATGAAACTAGTGTGTATATTTAAGTGTGTCACAGAACAAAAGCAATTCCATAGATATTTTGTTCAAAGGCAGTGCCCATGGAATAAGTCTATGGTTTCAAAAGTTCTACTAAGAAATAGTCAAATAATAACCTAGATTTAAAAATGTTGTGTTTGTCACTTTCCCTACAAGACAAGTACATCTTAAGTTAGGAATAAAATAGTCTGAATATGCAGACATAATAAATTGTAGAATGTGTAATAAAGTTTTTTTTTTTAAATGAGCAACTCTTGGAAATTAATTCACCTTAACAAACATTTACTGAATGTATTCTATGTATCTGTAGTAGTGCTAGGTAGGGAAGGAAATAAACAAATAATAGGAGGCCAGGTCCTAAAGGTACTTGTAAGCTAATAGAAGAGGAAGTCATGTACAATAACCACTACAACATCTACTTCACTTAATTCTAGACTGGACTATTCTAAATGAAGTCAAAATCGTAGTTGTGTAAGTTAATTTACATTTAAATATTGTAGTCCTGTATTTTCTCATATCTACCCTATTACCACCACCACTGCGATAATATAAATACTTACCACATTAAATTGTAAAAATTTGTTTACATATCTGCCCCCTCAGCTAGTTTATGACCTCCACCACAGTAAGGACTAAAGGTCAGGAGAATTAATGCACAATGCCTAATACATGCACAACAGCTGAATAGATAAAGCAGGAAGTTAAGTGTATCATCACTGAAAGAAATGTAAAGTGGTATGAGAACACTGAACAGGGAATGGTTTAATTTTCACTGGTGAGCTTGGGGGAAAGCTTCATAAGGAAAGTAGCATTTAAAGAAAATTAAGATCTTAATACACAGAAATATGAGATGAAAGAGGATTACACATAGATGGAACAAGGAAGGTTTGCAAGAGCATGAAAATTTTAAAAAGTAGTGGGTATGCTTTAAAACTTTTCCTAATCTAGTATCATTGGAATTATAAGCTTTTGTGGTTGATTGAGAGATGTATTAGAAGCACGAAGAGGAGTAGTGGGAGAAATACCTGGACAAGTCAGTAGTGATTTGAGTGGGATTGTTTTCTCATACCTGGGCAGCTATAGGGGTCAATGCAGATGTCATGAAAGTCACCCTTGGGAATCTACCACAAGACTGAACATCATTCAATTGTCCATACTGTTTTAGAATAATGTAGAGCACTGTTTACCAAATGGTATTTCATAAAATAATATACACAGAGAGATGTAATGCATGCTTGCAGTGCCCAGTTCAATCTAGCATATTTTCCCAAAGAATTTGACTATGGAAGCCTTTCGAAACTCCTATTAACATCTCAGTTTGAAAAATATTATTGTGAATTCCCTAATTTTAATACATATGGTATCATAATATTTTAACTCAAAATTTGAGTCATCAGATGGGTCTTTTTCGAACCTTTTGATTCTTTATTACTAGTGGAAACAACTCCTAAATATCCACTAATTTGGTAGCAACAGAGGATACGAGATAGTATATAAAAAGTAAGATTGTCAACATAAGTTTACTTTCGTCCTATATACCCAAACCTACCTGAAATACTTAATAGTTCATGATAGATTGATCAAGACTACAGTGAAACTTAGTGAAATAAACATGAGGTTTAACTTAGATATAACACCTTAGAAATATTAAGAAACTGGAAACAAGGTGAATCTCCATAAATGGAGGAATAGTTGAATAAATTTTGGCACATTCATACTGTACAATATATTGTAGCCATTAAAAATATTAGAGCTATTTCTACAAAGTACTGTAGAATAAAAAAAATGCAAGGTGCAGAGCTGTGCGTGCGTGCGTGTGTACATGTGTACATGCATGTGAGAGTGAGAGCCCATTTTTTAAAGCAATGCACAAAAAAAAATAAAAAAAATAAAGTAATGAACAAAATTCCTGTCTGTTTGTATATACATTGAATACAGGAAAGATATACAGTGGGTTAAGTTAAAAAATGACCTCATAAAGATAGGATCATAATTTTACATATATATGAAATAAAAAAATAAGATCTAAGAAAATGAAGAATATCAAAAGATACAGGATTTACATCAAAGTTGGTTATGATCAATATAATAAATTATCACCTGTTTGAATTCTTTGTTTCCTATAATTACAGTGGGAGCTCAGGTGGGTGGGATGTACGTTTCTCAGCATGTATTACAGATTTTATTTATTCATGAGAGACAGAGAGAGAGAGAGAGAGAGAGGCAGAGACACAGGCAGAGGGAGAAGCAGGCTCCATGTAGGGAGCCCGACGTGGACTCGATCCCAGGACGCCGGGATCACGCCCTGGGCTGAAGGCAGCGCTAAAGTCCTGAGCCACCGGGGCTGCCCTCTTAGCATTTATTATATATCCCTTCATGATCTGGTCCCTCCTTTTTTTTATATTAACAGAGTATATTCTACATTCCAGCTATTCTAAACAATTGAGCATTTATTGGAATGCTCTGTTCTATTTCATATTCCTGTGGCTGCGTCTTTTTCAACTCTCCGCATGTTGAACTCTTACTTAAAAAATTTATGTGTTGGGGAAAAAAAAAAAATTATGTGTTGGGGATCCCTGGGTGGCGCAGCGGTTTGGCGCCTGCCTTTGGCCCAGGGCGCGATCCTGGAGACCCGGGATCGAGTCCCACGTTGGGCTCCCGGTGCATGGAGCCTGCTTCTCCCTCTGCCTGTGTCTCTGCCTCTTTCTCTCTCTCTCTATCATAAATAAATAAAAATTAAAAAAAATTATGTGTAAGACCTAGTCATACAAATATAAAAAACATATTATATAATAATGATTAAATTAGTGTAATAGGAATTCAGAGTCCTGACTGGGATAGTAAGGAAAGCTATTTGAATTAGGTCTTGAAGGATTAGCAGTCAAATAGAAATGAGGTGAGAAGGTATTCCAAGCAGGGAGAAAGGACAAAAGCCAAGATATATAGGTGATAATCAGTACAGGACATCTTTAGGAGGCAGTGCCTGGTACATAGTGGGTATGTGGTAAATAACTGGATGGTTAGGCGGATGGATGGATGGATTTATCAGAGAATTAATGCAGGGAAATAGCAAGTTGTAAGATGGGAAGGATGGAATGGGACCAGATAATTGGGTCTTAAATATATAGCAAAGATACCCCAAATCTATTCTGTACACCTGGGCTCTTCAAACAGGAGTATGTGTACTTCACGGGGCACCAGAAAGACCAGGACACACATGAAGTATCTTTCTGACTCATCAATTTTCTTTGGAAATTTAGAATTAAGTAATTTAAACGATATCTATTTCAAACATTATTTTTATATTAAAACAAACAGATGTATTATGGAGTAGGATGCAAACTTTGTGTCGGTTTTTAAGATAAAACAAAAAAACTTTAAAGAAATATTGAGCTTGGTGGTAAAGGGCTTTCAGCTTATGCAACCAGATCCTGTGATGCTTGTTGACATCCTTTCCTGGCCATGCAAATACAGAGTCATGAAATGGATTCGAGCAAGGTAGTGACATGATTAGTGATGATTTATTTATATTAATCTAGCAGTAGGATGTCAGCTGGCCCAGAATGGAGAGAAGATTAGAAATCTGTATCCTAGCTAGAGAACTACTGCAAGAGTCCAAAATAGTAGCTATTGGGATGGAAAGAAGCATGATAAGCCCCGTTAAAAAACTTAGTAATTCAACCAATATTTCAACTCCTGCTGGTATTAAAATTGATTCAGTGATACTAGACTTTCTTTATGCTGAGAAGCAGTTTATTATTGGTTAAGTAGTGACTGTGGTGCCAGCCTACTTGGGTTTAAATTTTGGCTCAGGCACTTATTTGTTGTGTGACTTTATACAAATTGTTTAACTGCTCTGTATCACTATTTCCTCATTTGTATGAGAGGGATAATGATACTTACTATTAACTACACCACTAGATTGCTGTGAGGATTAAAAGAGTTAATATATGTTAAGCACTTATTTAAAATAATGCCTGGCACAGTAAATACCATTTAAATGTTACCAGTTATAATTACTACTATTATTTTTAAAAATTAATTATACTGACCTTCATCTTTCCTGAGATTTTAAGTTTCTAGGAATTAGGGAGAGCTATAGTATAACTATGTATCATCTAATTCTGTGATGGCTCTGGAAAAATCCCTGGATTTTAGAATATCAATCAAGAGGGCATTAAAAACATTATAGGCTAGGACAGTTCACAGGTGTATTTGTGCCCTGTTGTCCCTTCTTTACAATTAAAAAGTCTCTTTCAAATTTAACAAGCTGTTTTTAAAATGTCCACAGCAAGTGTTTCTGGTACCTAATAAGATTATATTTATTTGAAAAAGTAAATATTTTCTGTTAAAAGTAACTGTCAACAACAAATGGAGAAAAAAATGTATTCAAAGAGCAAACTCAATGATATACTGTATGCCTCCATATTCAATCATTTTTGACTAGCAGAAATGACAATTTCATAGGATTCAACCCAATATTTCCTTAAATATACTTTGTCCAAAGAATATACATACTATTAATTTTCCTTAATCAAATTCTACATTTGTCTTTGTTAGTTAAAATAACCAAGAAATAATTTGGACAAATAAGATCAACAAACCTCTAACATAAAATAATAGTCTAGAATTCAGAAAACTTTGGTCTTTGCCATGAACCTTTGATTCCTCCCCTTGACCCGGCTGTGCTGTTGTGGTAAGAAGGCTAGTCTTACAGTCTTGTTCCTACCAACTTTGCATATATCTGCCACCACATGCCTTGTCTTTGTTTGGGATATTGCTTTTTAAAGTATGCTTAGAAAGATTTTCTGGAAGGGTATACTCATTCTTCAGAAATTAAGGCTATTGAAATTAATGAATGAAAAACCAAATTGTTTGATTTACCACTGAATGCCTTTTGTAATGATTTGGGGGATTTACTAATATTCAGAAGGTCATACTTAATTAAAATCAGTAGCAGCTCTAATTATTTAGCTGGCCATCTGCAATCTGGCCATCTGCAATCATTACTTGACTCTCCCAGACCAAATAAAAATATAAATAGTATCTTCAAGCTTAATTTTAGTTTTGAATAGCTCTTGAAATAAAGACAATTATATATAAAACATAAAATAATATAAAGACATGATTAGCATACATTTTGGTGTGGTATATATTTTTTTGGTTTGCAGTTTTAGTTTTAAAAGAATAAGATGAAAGCTACTCCAACTCTTTAAATATACAAACAAACCCTGAACTGCATTAATACCTGGATATCAAAAGAATCCAATCTAAGTTATAGATCTATGTGAAATTAAGTGAACTTAATAAAAATTAGAGTCTCTTCATTAGTAACTGTTACTAATGCCTGTAAGAAATATGGAAAAATATTGCCCTAGCCTGTTCTGCTTTTTAGCTTCAAAGGTTAAAGGGCTCAAAGATGAGAGAGGAGAGGTCTTCACTTTGGATTGCTCCGAAAGAAAAAAATTAGAATGAATAGGAGACAGAAGGAAGTGATCAGCTATGGAACAATACAGACCTCTAAATATTAAGAGCAAAACTCAAATCCAAGTAAAATCACAAGCATTACCCCACCTTCAATTTTTTTTTTTTTTTTTTTTTTAAATATTTTATTTATTCATGAGAGATACAGAGAGAGGCAGAGACACAGGCAGAGGGAGAAGCAGGCTCCATGCAGGGAGCCCGATGCGGGACTCGATCCCGGGACTCCAGGATTGCGCCCCGAGCCAAAGACAGGCGATAAACCTCTGAGCCACCCAGGGATCCCCCCCACCTTCAATTTATTATTCATGCCACAGAGTAGTTTTTTCCAAAATACAAATCTGAGTATAACATCTGCCATTAAAAAAACCTCAATAGCTTTACATTGTTACTGAACTCAACAAAAATAAAAATGTCTTTATATGGACTTGTAGAGCTACTGTGATCCAGTTATTTAATTCTTCTAATAGCTTTCTATTCATTGACCTCTCTCACCAATTAGTTCACTTTATCATTTAGGCACAGGATCCCTTCAGTTACTGATATTCTCTGTGTTGCTTCCAGCTACTTGGCTTCTTGCTATGCTTTCTGCCTTAGAATGTTCTTTCCTTCCCTTTTGACACAGAAAGCCCATATTCTACTGGCAATTAACAATAAGACATATGATTTATTTCCGCTTGTTCTGTGAATAAAGTGTTATGAGGGCTATAGAAAGGTGATTTTATTAGGTGTCTCGATATCTTAATTACCAGAGATAGAAACTAACTTGGTGTAATTTCAGGAGAAAATAAATGTATTAAAAGATAGGAAGCATCTCACAGAATTCTCCAGGAAGCTGTAGCACTGGCTTTGGAGGCTACCAGACCAGGAAAGGAGGCCGCAGTGTACAATGCTCCTGGTTAGAAGCTTCAAGCTAAGATGCTGCCACTAGATAACTTTTCTATTGTATTTGGAAACTGGAAGTGGCTGCCCATTTCTATATGTTTACCTTCTCGAAAAATGGAGTCTATGGACTGTTTTTTCATGTCTTTAATTTTTGCTTCAAAGACTGTGGTGTATATATGCCTGAATTGGCAGAGTCATGCTTGTAGACTTGTGTGAGAGAGGCAGGGAAAGCAAGTAGTTGGCATTTTGAGCCTCTAAAGTAGAAACTATCTTTAATTCAGAGGCTAAGGGACCCCCTAAACACAGAAAGAGGGCTCTGATACTAATTCACCAAGAACAACAACAACAACTATCCACTAGATTAAAAATGAAGATAGAACTGAGGAAAACTTTTTTGGGAAAACAGTATTTTAGGTGGGTCTCTAGCTCTCAGTTTTTTTTTTTTTAAGGATTTATTTATTTATTTGTTCATGAGAGACACAGAGAGAGAGACAGAGACACAAGCAGAGGGAGAAGCATGCTCTCTGTGGGGAGCCCAATGCAGGACTCGATCCCAGGACCCAGGGATCACGACCTGAGCCAAAGGCAGACCAATGAGCCACCCAGGTGCCCCATCTCACTCTCACTCTTATTCTCTCTTTCCTAACTCTTTCTTTCGTGGCAAGATTTTGCCAAAGTGAAAGCAAGTGATAGGGAGGACACTGCAGGGAAAGAAAACATTATAGGAACAGTTCTTAAGTAGCTTTAGAATAAATTGCTTTTAAATAAATCATCACACATAAAAATTCTGACTCAATCGGAGTGGACTGAGGCTCTAGTACCTCACATAATTATCAGATGATTGTTGTACTCACTTGGTCAAGCATTTCTGATCTCAAAAGCATGGACATGTGAATAAATGCTATGTTTGGAGAATAGTAAGTTGTTGGCCCAGTATGAGAGGAACATAGGCAGATCAGAGGTAAGGCAAGAAAGGTAAACTTGGCCAAACAGGGAAGATTATGAAGGACTTTCTCAACAGTTTGAAGTGTATTCCACAAGCCATCAGAGATTTTTGAAAATAGGAATGGTATCATATAGAAACCTATTAATCTTGCAAGTGGGCAAAATACAATATAATAAATACTTCAGTAAATAATAGGAAATGACTGCACATCAGTTATTACACAGAAGAGAAAAATATCCTCAAGAACATGGAATAAAAGTGGGATTTTATATAGGTGCCTGGTTGGCACAGTCAGTTGAGTGCCTGACTCTTGGTTTCAGCTCAGGTGGTGATCTTAGGGTTGTGAGATCAAGTCTTGCATCAGGCTCTGCACTCAGCAGAGAGTCTGGTTAAGATTCTCTCCCTTGCTCCCTCTAGCCCTCCTCACCATGCTCTCTCACTATAATAAGTAAATAAAATCTTTTTAAAAATTCCTGAAATTAAAAAAAAATTCCTGAAATTTTATACATCTTATATGTAGGTGCCTGAAAGTTTAGTCAAGCAATAGAACCAGAAGATGTTTTCTCTAGTTTTTGTGGGTGAATGAGAGTAGATGATTAGTCAATGGAGATTAGAAGAGGAGAAGTAAGAACTCTTAAAATTCTTTTAACTTTTTGGGGTTAAGCTCTTAAAATTTAGAACTCTTAAAAGTCTAAACTTTAGACAAAGATCTTTAAACAGAGGAAAGGTCAAGATTACCTCTTGCCAAGCAAGCTCTGAGAAGAGAATCATTGTTATAGAAGGAAGGAGGGCCCAGCCTGGATTACTGGTAGTTTGGGTTAACTGGAGAATAGTCTTCTATCAGAGAAAGGGAAAGTTTCCCTATCCCTGCTTTGTCACACTGGGTATGGATGGAGGCAATAACATAATAAAAACTGAGATTGGCTATGACCCAGAATTACTTCTTTTCCTTGCAGAGGGCCTACGAAGTATCATCTATATAAACAGATGATCTTAAGTTAAGTTGCATCTATTCATATATGTTGACTTTAAGTCTAAACATGTTTTACTGATATTTGGGGATGCTGTAATTCATTGCCCTGTAGTGTACAAAGTGGTTTGTGGCATGATGATGCTGATTTCTAGAGATAAAACCAATAGACCAATAAATGATAAATCACACAGTAACAACGATCCTTTTGTGAAAAACAGAAAGGTTGATGGGATATCATACAAAGGTTAACGGCCCAGATCCACTTCTGGAATGGATGAGGAGTAAGGAACTACCAGTGTTAACAATCATAACTGGAAAAATTATAAAAGCCCAGTTAGTTAACATTTCTAGAAACTGTCCTAAGGGCAAAAAGCAAATGAAAAACCTTTTTTTGCAACTGCAGTTAGCCCTTACTTACATAGCAAAAGTTTTACTTCAGGTGAGGAAGACTGAATAAGTGGCCCCTATCACTCTTGCCTCAACTCAGTTTTGGCATAGAAGTTTCACACCAGGAGGGAAAAGCCAAGAAGATCAGAGGCTACTATCTCACCAATTGCCCCACTCATAAAACAGGAGAATCATTTCAAGAAAAGTTGTCCAGTATCCCTGTCCTTAGTTTCAGAGCAGTGGCTCAGAGATTTTGCCTAGGGATAGATGCAGGCCATGAAAACAGAGTTTTAAAGTTCTCTCCACAATAAGTAATTTTATTTAAAACAGAGTGTAGAAAAGTTCAAGATTAAGAGTATGCTTGAAACAAGTGAGCAAGTAAGAGGAGGCTAGCAACTTTCCCTGGGAAACAAGACAAAGAGCAGGCACATGAATGAAGAAATAGAAATGGTTGGATTTATCAGTTCTTTTTTATTTATTTATTTATTTATTCATTCATTCATTCATTCATTCATTCATTCATGAGAGACACAGAGAGAGAGGAAGGAAAAGCAGGCTCCGTGCAGGAAGCCCAATGTGGGACTCGATCCCGGGACTCCAGGATCACGCCCTGGGCCAAAGGAAGGCACTAAACCGCTGAGCCAACCAGGGGTCCCGGATTTATCAGTTCTCAAACAAAACAAAACAAAACAAAAATACCCTAGGAAAATAGGGCTTTTACCAGAGACAACCAAGGCAAGAGAGAGCCAGAAAGAGTCCTTCTAAGTAGGAACAAACTTCAAAGAATAGCCCAAAAACTACTCTAGTAAAAGGGCCAGAATTCAATTGGATCAGACTGTGGAGTAATTTGTGTTGTTAAACCTTATCAAAAAGAACAGAGCATTACACTGGCAATCAGGGAAGCTCAACAGATGTGCAAGATACCAAGAGCCAGATACCATAACAAAGATCAAGGAAGAAGACAGTCCAAGAGAGCTCGGTTATAAATATTGTCATTACATGGTGACCATGTGGATGGGCAAGTCCAAACCTTTGGAGGAGTATTATCAGAAGCTTGACACAATGGGGGAAATAGACTTCACTAAAATAGCCTAGCTAAGTAATTAAACAAATAAAAAAGCAAACAACAATAAAAAATCCTGGAAGAGAGGATCAGTATCTAGAGTTGACATGCTAACTAAAATGTCAAGTTTTCAACAACAAAAAAATTACAAGACATGCAAAAAACAAGAAAGTAATACCCAAACACAGAGAAAAAAAGTGAATAGAAACTAATTTGTGAGTGAGCCCAGATGTCAGATCTAACAAAGACTTCAAAGGAACTGGTATAAATATGTTCACAGAACCAAAGTAAAGTACTATGACAAACATTTCAACAGATCTAGAATATTAATAAAGAGAAAGTAATTATTAAAGAAGAACCAAATGGAAATTCCGGAGTTGAAAATATAATGATTGAAATAAAAAATTCAATACAAGGACTCAATAGATTTGAACTGACAGAAGAAAAAAAGTAAATGAATTTGAAGATAGATCAACAGAGATTTTATATTCTAAACAGAGAAAAAAAGAGAAATGAATAGAGTTTCAGAAGAATATGGACACCACCAAGCAAACCAACATATGCCAAATTGGGAGTAAGAGAAGGAAGAGTGAAAAAGGACTTGAAAACTATTCAAAGAAATAATATCTGGAAACTTAATAAAGTGTGTATGAATTAGTCTCTAGGTTAGACCATATCTAGAGAATAAAAAATCCTCAATAAATTTAAAAGAACTGAAATCATATAACATATATTCTCTAATCATAATGGAATGAAATTAGAAACCAATAATAACAGAAAGAAATTGGTAAATTGAAAAACATGTAAATATTAAACAACACATTAATGGGTCAAAGTAGAAATAAAAAATGATATTAGAAAATATCTTAAGATGAATTAAAATAAGATACAACGTACCAAAACATATGAGATGAAGATAAAGCTGTGCTTCAAGGCAAATTATAACTGTAAGCATCAATATTAAAAAAGAAGAAAGATCTCAAATTGATAACCTAAACTTCTACCTAAAGACAATGGAACAATAAACAAAATTAAACTAAAAAGTAAAAATGAGATTGGAAATAAATGAAATAGAGTATGGACAAAATAGAGAAAAATCAATGAAACTAAAGTTTAGTTCTTTGAAAGGTCAGAAAAATTGTGAAACTTTTAGCTAAAGTAACGAAGAAAAAAGACTTACATTATCATAGCAGAAATGAAGGAGATGACATTATTACTGACCCATAGATAAAAAAGTATAAAAAAAACTCAAAGTAAAAAAATTAGGTAACCCAGATGAAACGGACAAATTCTGAAGAGACAAACTATTCAAGAAGAAATAAACCGACTCAAGAAAAAATAGAAAATTTAATAGATCTACAAGTAGAGACTGAATTAGTAATTTAAAAACTTTCCACGATGCATCAGTGTAAGTTCATCAGTTGTAACAAATGTACAATTCTGGTGGGGAATGTTGATAATAGGGAAGGATACACATATATATGAGCAGGAAGTATATGGAAAATCTCTGTACTTTTCCTTTAATTTGCTGTGGACCTAAAACTGCTCTAGAAAAATAAAATCTAAAACAAAACACTTTCCACAAATAAAAGCCTAGGCCCAGATGGCTTCACTGGTGATTTCTGCCAAACATTTAAAGAAGAATTTATACCAATTATTTACAAACTTTTTCTCAAAAGTACAGGAGGAGAGAGCATTTCTCAACTCATTCTGAAGCCATTATTACTCTGATACAGAAATTAGACAAATACATCACAAGAAAACTAAAGACTAATCTCTCTTATGAATATAGACACAAGCATCCTAAATTAAGTAGAAGGAAACCAAATCTAGCAACTTATAAAAAGGATCATACACCATAGCTATGTGGAATTTATCCCAGGAATGTGAGGTTGATTTAACACCCCAAATTAATTAATTTAATACACCAAATCAATAGAACAAAGACAAAGCCCATGCCATGATCTCAATAGACACAGAATAAGCATTTGAGAAAATCCCAAACTTCTTGATGATAAAAAATACTCTACAAATTAGAATTAGAGAAGGGAACTTCCTCAAATAATAAAAAGCATGTAGTAATAATCCATAGCTCATATCATAATTAACAGTATAAGAACGAGCACCTTCTTCCTAGATTAGGAAAAAGACAAAGGATATCCACTCTTAACACTTCTATTCAACATTGTACTGGAGATTCTAGCCAGGGAAACCAGGCAAGAAAATGAAATTTAAGGCATCTAGACTGGGCATAAGTAAAACTATTCCTATTTCGATGATACGATCTTATACATAGAAAATACAAAGGAATTCTCTAAGAAAATATAAAAATTTATACATGAGTTCAGTAAAATTTCATGACACAGGATCAACACAAAAAATCAGTCATTCTCTACATCAAATATGAAATGAAATTAAGATATAATTACATTTAAAATTGTATCAAAGAATAAAATATTTAGGAATAAGTTTAGCAAAAGAAGTATAAAATTACATTCAAAAACTACAAAAGAAACTACAGTTGAAGAAAATTAAGACTTAAATAAATGAAAATACATGTTATGTTCATGGATAAACATGAGCCTTAATATTGTTAAGAGGCAATATTTTCCATATTAATCTTTAGATAAAATGCAATCTCTATCAAAAATCACAGCTGACTTCTTTGTAGAAATTGACAAGCTGAACTTAAAATTTATATGGGGATTTAAAGGACCCAGAATATCCAGGACAAACAATCTTGAAAAAGAAGGACAAAATTGAAAACTTAATTTCTTATATTAAACATCACAAAGCTCAATAATTAAGACGCTATGGTACTGGCATAAAGATAAACATACAGAGCAATGGAATCCAATTGGAAATCCAAAATTTTCATAAATCCATAAATCCAATTTGTGGTCAATTGTTTTCAACAATTGCTAAGGAAATTCAAAGGGGGAAAATAGACTTTCCAAATGGAGCTATGACAAAAAGATACTCATATACTGCTGTATATGATTTTTAAAGGATTATTAGGGAATACAAGTGAAGAATGAAAACCGTTCTCAAACACAACTCAAACACAACTCACTGCCAAATTGCTGATTTTTGCATATCTTCTTCCAGACTTTCATCTATGCTTTTTCTTAAAAAGCACTGATAATACTGTACCTAAATTTTATGCATTTTTAACAAAAAAAGCCCAGGCTTCAACAAAGTCTTTGTAAACATTATGTATGATAATATCATAATACTGCACTGTAATTTGCTTTTACCATTCACTACTGTTTATCATTTAAGTTCTTTCCGAATTTAATTATTATAAATAAGCTTGCAAAGTTTCCTTGGGATAAGGTTTTTTCTATACTTCTTTGGAATAGATTTTTAGAAATTGGGTCAAGGATAATAATATCTTTAGGCTTCTGATATACACATATATCTTAACTACTTTCTAAGAGTTGTACCAGTTTACATTTAGTAGCAGTGTAAAAAAATACAGTTGACCCTCGAACAACATGAGGGTCAGGGGCACTGACCCTCTGCATAGTTGAATATCCACATAGAACTTCTGACTCTCAAAAAACTTTACTAATGATTATCATTGACCTGAGCCTTACAGAATAACATAAAGTCAATTAACACATATTTTGTATGTTATGTGTATTATACACTGAATACTTGCAATAACATAAGCTAGAGAAAAGAAACTGTTAAGAAAATCAAAAGGAAAATATATTTACAGTATTGTCTCAAAAACAATTTGCATGTAAGTGAACCCAGGCAGTTCCGATCCATGTTGTTCAAAGTACAATTGTTCCTGCTTCTATACATCTTCACAAACATACTTCATTTTCATCTTTAAAAGTCCTTAGACCATGGATCTGAAATTCTACTTACAACCTATATTAGAAGAAGAACACATTTTAAGTTTGGTAATGGGGATAATATCAATATTTTCTATAAAGGTTTTGCTTAACAGCAAAGGAAGCAATAAACAAAATTAAAAGGCATCCTACAGAATAGGAGAATATATTTGCAAATGACATACTAGATAAATGACCAGTATCCAAAATCTATGAAGAACTTATCAGGGACGCCTGGGTGGCACAGTAGTTGAACATCTGCCTTTGGCTCAGGGAGTGATCCTGGTGTCGCGGGATCAAGTCCAGCATCAGGCTTCTCATGGGGAGTCTGCTTCTCCCTCTGTCTCTCTCTGTGTCTCTTATGAATAAATAAACAAAATCTTTAAGAACTTCTCAAACTCAATACCTCAAACCCAAACAATACAGTTAAGAAACGGGCAGAAGACATGAACAGACATTTCTCCAAAGAAGACATTCAAATGGTCAAAAGATACATGAAAAATGCTCAACATCCTTCATCATCAGGGAAATACAAATCAAAATGAGATACTGCCTCACACCTGTCAGCATGGCTAAAATTATCAACTCAGGAAATAACAGAGGTAAGTGAGGGTGTAGAGAAAGGGGAACCATCTTAAACTATTAGTGGGAATGCAAACTGGTACAGCCACTGTGGAGAACAGTTAAGGAGGTTCCTCAAAAAGTTAAAAATAGAACTAACCCTATAACTCAGCAATTGTACTACTGGTATTTATCCAAAAGACGCAAAAATACTGATTTGAAATGAGACATGCACCCCGTTGTTTACAGCAGTACTATCAACAATAACCAAATTATGGAAAGAGTTCCAATGTCCATTGATCAATGAATAGATAAAGGAGAAATGGTATGTATACATATATATAAATATATATGTGTGTGTGTGTATGTATATATAATGGAATATTATTCAGCCATCAAAAGAATGAGATCTTGCCATTTGAAAGATGTGGATAGAACTAGAGTGTATTATGCTAAGTGAAGTAAGTCAGTCAGAGAAGGAATACCATATGATTTCATTCATATGGGGAACTGAAGAAAAAACAGATGAAAATAGGGGAAGGGGGCCAGTTCGGCAAATCCCTGGCGACCGCGGTGGGAAGATTCCTCCGGGCTTCGATTGCCGGACACGTGAGTGTTAGTCCATGGGGCATCTTTGCCTCTGCAGCCCTTAGACCTGCTGCTTCCAGAAGAACATGCCTGACAAATGTATTGTGGTCTGGTTCTGGTCAAGCAAAATTCGCTTTTAGCACCAGTTCCTCCTACCACGCTCCTGCCGTCACCCAGCACGCGCCCTACTTTAAGGGCACTGCCGTTGTCAACGGAGAGTTCAAAGATCTAACCCTCAATAACTTTAAGGGGAGATATTTGGTGCTTTTCTTCTATCCGTTGGACTTCACCTTTGTGTGTCCTACAGAAATTGTTGCTTTTAGTGACAAAGCCAAAGAATTTCAGACATGAACTGTGACGTTGTTGCAGCATCAGTGGATTCCCACTTCACCCATCTCGCCTGGATCAGCACACTGCAGAAGAATCACAGTTTGGGCCACATGAACATTGCACTCCTGTCAGATCTGACTAAACAGATTTCTCGAGACTATGACGTGCTGTTAGAAGGCCCTGGTATTGCTCTAAGAGGTCTCTTCATCACTGACCTCAATGGAGTCATCAAGCATTTGAGTGTCAATGATCTCCCTGTGGGCCCAAGTGTGGAAGAGACCCTCTGCTTGGTGAAGGCATTCCAGTTTGTGGAAACCCATGGAGAAGTCTGCCCAGCAAACTGGACCCCGGATTCTCCTTTAATCAAGCCAGATCCAAGTGCTTCCAAAGAATACTTTGAGAAGGTAAATCAGTAGGTCATCCTGTGTCCCCACCTCTTCTCACATCAGGAAAGAGTGCAGTTGGAACTCACCTTTAGCATTTCAAAAATGATTATTTATAGAAGATAAAATACCCATTATGCTTATATTCGTAAATAATCTAAATGTTTTGTTTTTGTAACACTGGCCAAGGCTTTTAAATGTATTCACATACTTTAATTGGTAACCTCTTGATGGCTGGCTAGCTAGTTTGTAGGATGCTAGTTCACCTAGTCCTTGCATTGTGTCTTCATTGGAAAGAGGAAACATTCTTCTTTGTTGGCCTTACTTGAACCTTTATGTTCATCAGAGTAGTACAACAAGCACTGAAGCTTGTGATCAAAGGTCCTGAAACTTTGTTGAATTTCTTTGCGATAAACTAAATTTTCTTTTAAGGCAGCAAAAATCATACATAGTTTTAAGGTGTTAACATCAGTGGTCTAATGTAATAACTCTTGCAATGGCTGTATGTGTACTTGAAAAAAATGTGAATCATGTTTTTAAAAAAAACACGGTGGCAGAGTGACTTAAGTGATCATGTGTGTCTCTTATCCCAGAGATTAACATAGTTATTTTACTTATTTGTTAGCTGACGTAGGGTCTACATACTATTCTAGATACTGATTGGATATAATTATAAAGGACATTTATTGAATCCAGGAATTGCATTCTGAAATCATTGCAATTATTTTCTTTTCTGAAGTGCTCAATGTAAAGTACATAATAAACATATTTTAAAATAAAAAAAAAAAAGAAAATAGGGCAAGGGAAGGAAAGATAAAATAAGATAAAAAGAGAGAGGGAGTCACACCATAAGAGACTCCAACAATAGAGATCAAACTGAGGATAATGGAGGGGAGTTGGTTGGGGGGATGGGCTAAATGGGTGAAAGGTATTAAGGAGGGCACTTGTGATGAGCACTGGGTATTGGTAGATGATGAATCATTAACTTCTACTCCTGACACCAATACTGCACTATATGCTAACTATCTTGAATTTAAATAAAATCTTGGAAGAAAAACAAACAAAAAAACACCAAAATAAAACAAAAACAAAAAAAACAAACACAAAAGGTTTTGCATAGTTTTATGAGATTAATGTACCATACATTAAATAGGAGTCAAGTTAATTTTTCTTATTCTGGAAAAGAATGGATTTTTATCAGTCAGATCACATAAATACAAGGCACTGTAGCAGAAGTGGAAGAATGTGATGGAAAGGTATAAGCACAAAAACAGTTCAATAACAATACGAGATTTTAAGGTTTCAGAAAATAGCATAAGGTCTCAAGGTCAGTATAAAATTATTGTCAAAAAAGCAGCATGTGGGTGTTGTACATAAGTGATGAATCACTAACTTCTATTCTAGAAACCAGTATTATACTATATGTTAACTAAAAAAAACTTAAAAAAACAAAACAACATGGAAAATAAAGCTTCTATATGTTCAAAGGAGAGAAATCACCTCAAGTTAGAATGAGATTTATTTTCTAATCACAGAACTTAGTACATATATAGGAAACTAGAAAAGTCTTAACATATTCAAAAGTCCTTAAACAATAAATGTCAAAATTTATAAAAAATCCTAATGTTTGATTAATGTTTCTAACATCTGAGCATTAATATGCACACTAATAGCTTTCATTTTGAGATTACTGTTTTTTCTCTCTTCATTATTTCTTCAAGACTCTCTTCTAACAAATTTGTTTGTGATATATGATAGTAAATTCATCCTTGCAGTGAGTGGTTAATTGTACCTGTGGTTCATCTAGTCCTGTCATCAGGGCTTTCTTTTCCTTGGTATGTATGGATTTGTGCTTGGAATATCTATTCTAATACTAGTGAGTTGATGGCATTGCATTCTTTGGTCTAATATCTATCACACAGAAAAATATCTTTCTTGGGTAGTAGTAGAATATTATTTATGTTAAATGAAAACCACTATCAGTTTAGTCGATGCTATGGATGAATTTCCATCTTATTACTTTGAATAAATCAATTCACTTTTATTCAATGTCTGATGTTTACACACACGTGCACACACATACACAAAACGCATTTTTACAGTACTTTTAAGAAATAGCTCATGAGTTTTTGTAAGATGGAGAAGCTTTTATGTTAAACTTGAAGAGCTTCAGAATCTGCCACCAAGAAAGCCACAGTTCCATATCCAAAGACTGAAGACAAAACAGAGTTCCCATAACCTATATATTCATCAACCAAACAAAAGTTCTCATATCATAAAATACTGATTAGTGTATACATCACTCATTAATTATTCCCTACTCAAATATTCTTTCCTCTTTAACACTAAAAAGCCTGTCCTTACCTATTAAGATAAAGGTTCTGTTAGTTGGTCTTACCTTCATCATTGGATGTTGCAACTGTATCTATTCTTTTAGGATTCTATTTATGACTATAGAAAATATAACACAATTGACAATAATATAATATAAAATGACTCAAAGTCAATATCAAAGAAAAATGCAGGATTCCATGAGGCATAGGGTTAGTGAAAGTGGTACTTGAGCACTACTCAAATTGCACATAACCCCAGTTAAGACAGTTAAAAGGTGAAATAAAGAAGATTAGCAAGGATTATTACTCCACTGATGCGCCAAAGGTGAATAATCTGAATATCTAAGATTGGAGAGATCCTTGGGAAAATTGAAAAAATAAACAAAAAAAAGACCCTGAATATTTTTGCAAAACAATCCTCTTTAAAACATCCTAGAAGGTTAAGCATTAATAGTTGGATATCATATTGTGTTATCAACTGTGATAGAAATAACAAAAAAGAAAATGAAAATGTCATTCATTCTTTATGGAGTTTCATTATTTTACAGTTAAAATTATAACCTGTACTTAAATAGCCTTTGGTTTAGTACTTTTCATAATAAAGTCCTACTAAACCTTCCCTTTCTATTCCCATGCTCCCACTATTTACTATACATCTTTCATTTCTATTTCATTTAGATTCCTTGTTCTGGTATGGATTCTTAGGTAAAAACAATAATACAGGATAGGCATAAAAAGAATTTTGATTCTTAAAAATGAATACAGATTAAGTGAATTCCTTTTTAACATGGATGTGAAACTTAATTTCATGTGCTCATAAACAATGCATTCCATAGGCCTAGTATAGTGTTAACAAAGAAAGCAAATGTCATCCTCAATCTTTGTTTATACCTTGAGAGATTTCAATGCACAATGTAAGGTATTGGGTGAACAAGTAATTAAAGCTCACCTATATAAACAGAGGTCTGCAAAGTCTGGGAGATTAAAATCAATGCAAAGTTATATGGTAAGTCAGCTCAGGGATTGAAATACAGAAGAAATATGATCATAACTCTGATTAACCTTGCCGTAATATTTCTCAGCAACTAAGGGTTTTTAAAGATATATATTAAAAGTCAAATGACATGGATATGGAATAATCAATCTATCATATGAAAAGCAAGGATCATTTGGAAAGTGATAAAAATCAATTGATAGTTTTCCAAGATGATAGGAAAATATATTTATTTACTTAGAAGAGGAAAAAAACCTTTATGTTAAGCAATCCAACCGTTAAATAAAATGTCAGATTTCATGTTTGTAAGAACAATTACTTTAATCACAATAACTACTTTTTTTAATTGAAATATTATTGATATACCATATGGAAACGAGAATACCAGTAATAGAAACAAATGTTTGCTGATGTTTAAACAACTAAAACTTTAACCTAAGGATAGTATTCTGAAGAATAAGTAGGAAAAAGGATAGTATTCTGAAGAATAAGTTGGAAAAAATGAATGCAGTAGTCAGGTATAAGTACAAGTACCAATTAACAATTGCCATATGATAATATGGGTGATTATAGCCAGATATTCTGATTATTCAATTAACGTCAGAGAGGAGAATTTTAATGTAAAATTTCCTAACTTTGAAAGATTATAGGACACAAATGACATAAATCTGCCCGCTGAATCTGGCCTATAGGCCAGTGGTGTTGCAAATCTAGAATAAAGTAATGATATTTTTATTTATAACTGACATATTTATAGTAAGGAAAATGTTTCAAATACTTTAGTTCAATTTTCTCATGTCAATCCTATTAATATTCTTTAGTAAGTTTACAAATGGGAATAATAAAATTGTGATATTTTAAAAAATATTTTATTTATTTGAGAGGAGGAGGAGAGAGAGAGAGCACAGAGAGAAAAGCAGACTCTCCTCTGAGCAGGGAGCCTGATGCCACTTGATCCCAGGACTCTTATCACGACACGAGCTGAAGGCAGATGCTTAACTGACTGAGCCACCCAGGTGCCCTTGTAAGATCTTCTCAATTATGCTTTCATTTCCAAATGTCTTGGCATTGGGTAGGAGGCAGAAAAGAGAAGTTAAGTGTGCATCCAAACTTGTGAACATTTAGTGAAGAACAATGACAATATCAAAGATACACAACTACAATCTAGACTCCTTTCTTTGTTTTCCTTCAGTTATCCCTCAGTTATTCAGAATGACAGAGTGCTATAAACTGCACTGTCTATTTGTTTCAGGAGCAGATGGGAAAAGTAGCTGCTTTAAAATGTGATTAAAATATGAGGCCTCTGTTTCGTATTTATTTTTCTTTTTAAGCTTCAGATTTTAGGCTTAAGCAACATTAATCAAGGGAAGAAGAACCAGACAGCTGCTGTAGCCCTAGTCCAACGTTTATGTCTCTGCATGGGAAATGCTATAAAAACAAACAAATAATCACACCAAATAGACAATCGACTCTATCTTTTGCAAAATCTGAGAGAAAAAAAAATATCACTCATATATTGTTGGAGTGAGTCCAGTGTGGTGTACAATCTTTATGGAGGGTAACTAGTCAATATTTATTTAAATTAAAAATGCATTTACTATTTTGTATTCTGGTTATGGTGATGGTTATGCAAATCTATGCATGTGTTAAAATTTACAGACTGGTACATCAAAAGAATGTAGTCAGTTTTACTGTATAATAATTTTTTAAAAAGAACAAGTGCAAAAAAAAAAAAAAAACAAAAAACAAGTGAGCCTAGTAAGCCTAGTATACTAGTATATCCTAGTACCAGGGTTGTGGCCATTTTCAGGTTAATAATTACATCATCTTAATGGTGGGTAATGCTGACAGTTCCCATCCATTGTCTCATCTAATTTTATAATTACCCAATTAGCATAGGGACTAGTCTCCAATTTTTGCAGAAGAGTACACCAAGGCTCCATGAGAGGGGAAGTGACTTGCCTAAAGTCACATGGCAATGGAATAATGAAGGCCAGACCAAAACCAGGCCTGTCTGCACAATTATAAACAGCCTCCAACCCCTATGTTCCCACTCTGTTGCTCTGAGATGGCTGAACAATAAAGATATTTTTAAGTGCATTTACTCTTTGATCCAGTGATCCTGCTTTGGAAGTTTAACCTACAGATATCCTACACATGCACAAAACAACAATATTCAATTTTTTTTTCACTGAGGCAGTGTTTACATCACCAAAGATTGAAAGTAACTCAAACATTCCTCCACAAGGCGCTGATTAAATAAACTATGACAGACTTCCAATGGAAAATCATGTGGCTATGAACAGAAATAAAGAATATTAAAAAACACCAAACCAGAACAAACAACCTCCCCGTTCAGAACTCCAAGGTAAATTGTTCAGCAAAAAAAAAGCAAAGTGCAAAACAAAATATATTGTACACTGCCTTTGTGTAAGAAAGGTGGGTATACATCAATACCTCTATCTGTTAGTATGCTATGTGTACAAAAATGAAAGGGTACACAAGAAACTAGTAACAGCTTTGACCAGAATGGGTTGGTGGTGGGAGAAGATGGAGACAGTGTTATAAAAGCAAGATTCTCGGTGAGATCTTTTTAAGATCTCTCTCTCTATATATATATTTTAAAGATCTTATTTATTCATAAGAGACAACGAGAGAGAGAGATAGAGAGAGAGAGGCAGAGTCATAGGCCGAAAGAGAAGCAGGCTCCTTGCAGGGAGCCTGATGTGGGACTTGATCCCGGGACTCCAGGATTACGCCCTGGGCCAAAGACAAACACCCAATCGCTGAGCCACCGAGGCATCCCTTTTTAATGTTGTTTTGAGTTTTGAACCATATGTGAAAAGTTAAGACAGTTAAGAAAGAAAGGGATTATAGGCAGCTGAGTGGAGCTATAAGTTTATGTATTAACCTTTTACTTTGTTCCCAAAAGCAGCAATTTTACTCAATCTTTCTCCTATTTCTAGCAAGAACAAAGCATGTTTCACTTAGAGTAGTTTCTGCTACTGTGAGTCTGAAGGAAGGGAAAATCTGTATTGGGGACTTAGGTGGAGAACACATTTATTGTGACTTAAAAAAAAGCCATCAATAAAGGATAAGCAGCTTTAGTTCCTAGATTTGTTCAGTATAGTCCACTAAAGGTATGTATTAATTTTACCTGAATAGGGAAGGAAAGACCTGCTCATCTGACTTCAGAGCTAAAATTAGGATTCCTTTATTTCTGTTTCAAATTCCTAAGAACTAAATATTGTATGCTGTGTGTTTGAAAGAGCAAAGGATTCTAAAACCTTGGTCTCAGCAGTTAAACTGTCAAATACAAATACTAGATAATCTGTATCTACTTCACTGCCATCCCCTAAGAATCATTCTTCATAGAACCCTTACTGAGAATTTTTCCTTATTGCAAAAAGTACAGAATGATTTGTTAGTGAAACAAACTTTCTGGCTCAGGTTACCTGCTTTCCATAGGAGCTCTGTAAAACTGCTGTAAATGATGAGGAACAATCATAGCTTTGATTGATCTAGAAACATTTCTAGAGTGATGTGCAGTTTACAGATTGAATTCTCGTATCTTATTTCATTTCATCTTTACACTCTGGTATGTGGGTATCATTAGCTCTGGGGTGCCTGGGTGGCTCAGTGGGTTGAGCATCCGACTCTTGATTTTGGCTCAGGTCATGATCTCATGGTTGTGGGATCCAGCCTCTTGTCCAGCTCTGTGCTCAACACAGAATCTGACTGTCCCTCTCCCTTGGCTCCTTCCCTCTGTTCATGCTCTTGTTCTCTCTCTTTTTCTATCTCTAAAACAAATAAAAAAAATAAAACAAATAAATAACATCTTAAAAATTCATCCTCCAGAGATTGCCAGAGGCCAGACTGGAACCCAGAGCTGACTGTGAGACCACCTGATTTTCTATTTTCACACAGTTATAAATATATATGGATATACATATGTAACTATATGTGTGTGCATATATATAAAACTATATAATTATAAATGCCTGCCACACATGACTAGTTTATTTATTTATTTTTAAATATTTATTTATTTATTCATGAGAGACAGAGAGAGAGAGAGAGAGAGAGAGAGAGAGAGAAGAGACACAAGCAGAGGGAGAAGAAGGCTCCATGCAGGGAGCCCGATGTGGGACTCGATCCTGGGTCTCCAGGATCACACCCTGGGCTGAAGGCGGCGCTAAACCACCAAGCCACCTGGGCTGCCCACATGACTAGTTTAGAGATAATAATAGTTATTATCTGATAAGAAGGTTAAGTCTTAAAATTGATCTATAAGGAAAAAATATACAGTCATCAAAAATACCTTTGGAGATAATTTAAATCACCCACCAAGCAAAAAAATAGTGTGGGTGGCTTAAAAACCTGGTTATCTTAAATTTCGAAGTACAAATTAATATATCATATACACTAGGGTATATATACTTAAACATAATTATCACATTACATGTATTTCCCAAAAGAGGATGATAATGGGTGAATTTCTACAACTAAATGTAAATATCATGGAAATCCACTGTACAAATAATAGCCAACATTCAATGAGAGCTTATTGTGAGTCACATATTATGCTAATGTTTTATATATTACCATATTTAATTGTTTACAGATGTCTATAAGGTAGATCCAAACTCATAAATACAGATGAGGAAACAGAAGTCTTTGAACGTTTGAGTCACACAGGAAGTATCAATGCCATGATTTGTACCCATTCATTTTGACTCTAGAAGTCATTAGCCCTAGAATATGAATTGGTGTTCATATTCTTATTTGGATGCACCATAACTGCATTAAACAAGGCAGCAGAAGGAACCTTATATATCCAAGATGATAAGATGATAAGTTTGACAAAGATTCGTAACCTAATTTCCAAATTCTTATGTAAAAATTATGGCAATAGGACTTCTGGTCAAGATGGCACCGGGAGTACACATTTTAGAGACATATCTGTCAAATACTTAGTATTGTAAAGCACAGAGAGAGAAAAAATTAAAAGATATATGTGTACTAAAAGTAAAAATCCCCATGTAACAGAATACAAAGCAGTAAGCAAGGCTGATAGTGTAGACTTGTTAGGTTCCAGGTCTGATAGCAGTCAGAGGCACCAGTGGTTGGAAGTGCACGGTAGTGGAGATTAAAAAGAACTACCTGGCAAAAGAGTTCAGCCAGTTTTGCTGCATAAAATCTGCACTGAGGTGTGATTCATCAAATTCTGAAAAAGAGGCTGTAAAAAAGCTCAGTTAAAGCTTATGCAAACCCAGGGAGCCAAAGGATGAAGACAAAGCCTACCTCTTACAACACAGGCCAATCTCACTCCCCCAACATCCTCTCTGAATCAGTGATTAGAATAAGCAGAAAACGATGAGATAAAAGAAAACAAATTCCCCTCAAGATAAGCCTGCAAATTAATTTCCAAAGCATATGAGGAAAACTTAAAGCCAAGAAAGACAAAAACCTCAACAATTTTAGTAGAGTACGTAAAGTTAAAAGAGAAATATGCAAAACAAATACATACGCAGAACAATCAGAAAATATCTTAAAAATAAAACTTTAAGATTCTTAAAGAAATAAAATAACAACATCTAAAAAGAGAACAACAAAAACCCTATGAAACAAAATCAACAGAAAAGATAACAGATGTATATGAAAATATACAACAGAAAACTTTGAAAATGAAAATATATTAACTGGAAAAGAAAACCCTAATGGACATCAGAAATTCTAAACTGGTGCAGTAAACTGGAAAACAGGATCGAAAAATTCACAAAGAATAAGATACTGAGAGGGGTGCCTGGCTGGCTCAGTCAGTAGAGCTAGACTCCTGATCTCGGGGTTGTAAGTTTGAATCCCATGTTGGGTGCAGAGATTACTTAAAAATAAAATATTTAGGGGGTGCCTGAGTGGTACAGTTGGTTAAGCCTCTGACTCTTGGTTTTGGATAAGGTTGTGATCTCAGTGTCGTGGGATCTAGTCCTCCATCCGGCTCTGCCCTCAGGGAGGCTGCCTCAGATTCTCTCTCCCTCTGTGCCTCCTGCTTGTGCTCCCTCTCTCTAAAATAAATAAACAAATAAAAAAAAAAGAATAAGATACTGAGGTAAAAAGAGATGAAAGCTGGGAAAGACTAGTTAACAGTCATGGGGGAATAGATGCTTTAACATGTAACCAAACAAAAATTTCAGAAGTAGAAGATAAGAAGGCAGATAAGCAATGTTTGAATGTTAATGGCTGAGATATTTCCAGTACAAAGGTCAATATGGTATCTGTGATCAAAAGCATCATCATTAAATCTATAAAAAATATATGAAAATAAATTCACACCTCAACCTTTCACACAGCAAAGTGCAAAAATCAAGGTTTAATAAGAAAATCTCAATACTATGAGAGGGAGAGAGAGGGAGAGAGAGAAAGAGAGAGAAGGGGGAGAAAGATTACTTGTAAAAGAACTATAATTAAATGGCACACTTCTAGTCTATATCCAAAGATTCTTTTTTTTTTTTATCCAAAGATTCTTGAAGATATTAGAGTAATATTACCAAAGTACTGATGGAAAAAAATTGCAACCTAAACATTTAAAACAAGCTAAATTACCATTAAGTAGTGAGCTAAAATAAAAATATTTTTAGGCCTATAAAAACTAGCTTACCACTTGACATGTTTATTGAAATAACTACTTATAGCAAAAGAAACCCTGAACATTGTGGGAAGGCATGAGATGTAAGAGACAGTTGTAAGCACAGAAATCAAACTAATGTCTCTTTTAAAATAAAATTAACAAAACACAAAAGTGGAATTACAGTTCTAAACAAAATTGTTAAGGAAGGTGACAGATAAAATGTGGAGATTATTTAGGGACAGGATATTCTAAGTTATTTTAAATTTCATGAGGAAATTTTATATATATTAAAAATTTATGAGTAATAATTAAAAGAATAGAAACATGAATTTATAGCTTCCAAACCAGCAGAATGGGGGGAATAAAGGAGAAAAGGAAAGAAAAAAAAAAACCTAAAATGGTAAAAATGAGTCCAAATGTAACTGTAACTACAATAAACATAAACTTTTTAAAAGAAAAATACTATCAAAATGGGATTAGAAAAATGAACCCAGCTTTATTATGCTCAGAGGCATACACCTAAGAACATGAGGTTTGGTGGCATAAAAATAAAAAAGAATGGAAAAGATATTCCAGGCAAGTACTAGCACAAGGAAACTATGAATGTAGAAGACTTTAACAACACAATTAATAAGCTTTTCAAAAGCTGCATATAAAAAAACCCCGCTCTTTGTAAAGCTTATTAATTGTGTGTTCCTCTGAGCATAGAGCTCCTATGAAGCATACATGATAATTGATTTAATTTCTTCACTACCGGTCTGTTCAAGTTTTCTCTTTCCTCTTGTTTCAGTTTTGGTAGTTTATCTAAGAATTTATCCATTTCTTCCAGGTTATCCAATTTGTTAGCATATGGTTTTTCATGATACTATCTTATAATTGTTTGTATATATGTAGTATTGGTTGTTATTTCTTCTCTTTTATTTGTGATTTTATTTATTTGGGTCTTTTTTCTTTTTGGTAAGTCTGGCTAGAGGTTTATCCATTTTATTAATTTTTTCAAAGATCAGTTCCTGGTTTCATTGATCTGTTCTACTGTTTTTTTTTTTTAAAGTTTCTATATCATTTATTTCTGTTCTAATATTTATTATTTCCTTCCTTCTCCTGACTTTAGACTTTATTTATTTATTTTTTTTCTGATTCTAGCTCCTCTATATGTAAGGTTAGGTTGTTTGAGATTTTTCTTGCTTCTTGACATAGGCCTATATTGTCATATACTTCCTTTTTAGGACGGATTTTGCTGCATCCCAAAGGTTTTGAACAGTTGTGTTTTCACTGTAATTTTTTCCATGTATTTTTCAATTTCTTTTTTGATTTCCTGGTTGACTCATTCATTGCTTACTAGCATGTTGTTTAGCGTCCAGGTATTTGTGTTTTTTTCCAGATTTTTCTTGTAATTGATCTCTATTTTCTTACCACTGTGGTCAGAAAAGATGCTTGATATGATTTCAATCTTCTTAAATTTATTGAGACTTGTTTTACGGCCTAACATGATCTTTTTTGACAAATGTTCCAAGGGAACCTGAAAAGAATGTCTATTCTGCTGTTTTGGGGTGGAATATATATGTGTATGTGTGTGTATATATATATATATATGTATACACACACACATATATATTAAAGGATCAAAGGATTTATTTATTTATTTGAGAGCAAGAGCAGGGGGAGGGGCAGAAGGAGGGGGGAAAAGCAGACTCTCTTCTTGGCATGGTGCCTGATGTGGGGCTCAATCCCAGGACCCTGAGATCATGAAAGCCAAAGTCAGATGATTCACTGACTGAGGCACCCAGGAACCCTAGATAGAATATTCTGTATATATTTGCTAAGTCAGTTTGGTCCAGTGTGTCACTTAAAGTCATTGTTTCCTTGTTGTTTTTCTCATTAGATCATCTGTCCATTGATGTAAGTGGGATATTAAAGTCCCCTAATATTACTGTGTTACTATCAATTAGTTTATGTTCGTTATTAATTGTTTTATATATTTGGATGCTCCCATGTTCGGTGCATAACTATTTACGAGTGTTATATCTGCTTGTTGGATTGTTCCCTTAATGATTATATAATGCCCTTCTTTGTTTCTGCTGTCTTTTATGTATTTATGTATTTTAAAAAACATTTTATTTATTCATTTGAGAGAGAGAGGATGAGAGAGCACAGGTACGGGGAGGTACAAAGGGAGAAGCGACTCCCTGCTGAGCAGGGAGACAGACATGGAGCTCAATCCCAGGACCCAGGAATCACAAACTGAGGCAAAGGCTCACAACTGAGGCTAAACTGATTGAACCACCCAGGTGTCCCAAAAGTCTTAAGTCTATTAACAGTTTTAAAGTCTATTTGTCTAATATAAGTTACTACTCTTTCTTTTGACATACATTTGCATAATAAACGTTTCTTCTTCTGCTCATTTTCAACCCGCAGGTGTCTTTAGGACTAAAATGAATCTCTTGTAGGCAGCATATAGATGGGTTTTCTTTTTTTTTATCCATCTGACACCCTGTAACTTTTGATTGGAGTGGTTAGTCTATTTACATTTAAAGTAATTATTATAGATGTATATTTATTGCCATCTTATAACTTGGTTTGTCATTATTTCTGGAGATGTTCTTTCTTCTCTTTGTCACTTTCAGTCTCTCCCTTGCTCTCAGAGTCTCCTTTAATATTTCTTGCAGGGCTGGTTTAGTGGTCATAAGCTCTACTAGTTTTTGTTTGTCTGGGAAACTTCTGAATGATAGCATTGCTGGACAGAGAATTCTTGGCCTAGATTTTTCCCATTCAGCACTTTGAATATATCATGCCACTCCTTTCTGGTGTGTCAAATTTCTGTTGAAAAATCTCTAGTTAGCATTATGGGTTTTCCTTTTTAAGCTAAGGACTTCCTTTACATTGCTGTTTTTAAGATTTTTATTACTATATTTTGCAAATTTAATTACATTATGTGTTGGTTGGCCTGCTTTTGTTGATTTTGTTGGGAATTCTCTGTGCCTCCTGGATCTGGAGTATCTATTTCCTTCCGCAGATTAGGAAAGTTTTCTGCTATTATTTCTTGAAATAAATTTTCAGGCCCCTTTTATCTCTTTTTTTCTGGGACTTTGATAATATGAATGTTATTATGTTTGATGAAGTCACTGAGTTCCCTAAGTTTATTCTCATGTTGCATACATCTTTTTTCTCTCTTTTGCTCAGCTTCATGATTTTCCATTATTTTGTCTTCCAGGTGACTAATTCATTCCTCTGCTTCTTCCAGCCTGCTGTTCATTGCACCAAGCTTGTTTCTAATCTCATTTATAAGCATACATGAGACAATCATGAAAAATGATGACATGCTAAACCTCAAAATAAGTGTCAAAGATTCAGAATCATGTGGAATAGCCTATGATCATAATCAATTAATGATTTACATAATAATATAGATGAATCTTGAATGTATTATATTAAGTGAAAGAAGACAAAATCAAAAGACAACACATGGTATGACTATATTTAATCATCATTAGTAATATGAACTATATCTGGAAAAGGCAAAACTATAGACAAAAAAGAAACCACTGCTTGCCAGAGACTAAAGGAGAGGGATTGACTACAAAGGGCACAGAAAAATTTTTGTGGGTGGTGAAGGAATGAATAGGTAAATTTGCCAAAAGTCAAAATAGCACACTAAAAAGATGATTTTACTTTATGTAAACTATACCTTAATTAACTTGATTTCAAACGTTCTGCTTAATTACTTAAAAATAGTGATGAAAGCATTGCCTCAAATGCATTTATAAATTAGAAAAATGATTAAAAATTGATCAAATATTTTAATCAAAGAAGTGAGAAAAAATCAGAGAAAACATAGGAAACAAGGAAAGAAATGATGAACATAATAACATATACCAATCTCTAATAGTATGAATAAATGAATAAAACAAGCAAAAAAACATTATAGGTGAAAAGAGGACATGATTAAGATACGGTATATGTATTAACCTATTAACAGCAACTTTAGGACATACTTGATACCTTGGATGAATTAAACAATTTATAAATATATATGCCTGGGTTTTTACTGGTAAAATTCAAGCAAAGGAATGGGTTTTATAAATGCTTCATAGTTTCATACTACAACCAAATTTCAATGATCTGTTTTTGTCTCAAACTCTCACTAGAAATATTTTCCTTATTATTCAGATCTTATCCATCTTTTCAGTCCTAAAGCTATGAGCTTTCCATAAGCTTTTATCATTTCTCACTACCGCTCTGTAATTGCCTTACCTATATGATTATTGTTCATTCAACCACAGCTTACATTTACTTTGTATTTTATTTTCAACTGGATTTGAAATAATGTTCTATAAATATTGTGAATGACAAATGAAAATTGTTTCTTAAGAGTGATATTGAAGAAAGGGAGACAAAATTGTTTTTTGAAGTTATACAGCTAAGAGCACTTCAATTGAGTATATTAAAACTAGAGAAAAAACAAACTTTCCCTTTCTTCTTCTCTAGGTTTAAATTTTTAAAGGACCAATAATATCTTAGCCAAAAATTCTGAATTCCTGATACTGGATACTTATAGAGCTGCTCTTTATGATGAGAAAACAAAGAAAAATCATATAAAGAAGGCTTCCCTCTAAGGAATCATATTAAATATTTCCCTATGAAACAGATATATGTCAAGAAAGAGCAGAGCACTTCCAAAAAATCTTTTGCATTAAAACTAAAAGCAATGTATAATTCTTGACTGGAACTTAGATTGGAGAAAGTAAATGCTATAAAATGGTAGTATCAAAATAAATGACAATATTTGATTATAAGACTGTATATTAGATGATAGTATTGTATTGACGTTAAATTTTCTGAGTTCAATAACTAATTTATTGTTGCTTTCTAGTTTATAAGAAACATTTAAAATGAAAAAAAATCAGGATGATATCAGACTTCTCTCATACAACCATATGTAATAGAACACAATGGAGCATGCTCAATTAATTTTTAGAAGTAAAAGATTTCTATCCAAGAATTTAAAATTAGCCTAGCTCTATCATTTATTTCTAAAGACATAAAAGTATTTCCCAGTCATGCAAGGACCCAGAAGCCTTACTATTTATCCTGAAACAAAAATAACCTTTCAAAATGCAAAATATTTTAATTATGAAGAAGCATCAGCAATAAAACCATTAAAACTTTAGGTTATATGCCTAAATTAATATGGTTCTAAGACAATACACATATTAAAATAATCATTTAACAAAATTTAAATAATGTAAAAACATGACAATCTAAAGCTAAAAGTCAAAATTATTTCAACAAAAAAGTGGTGTGTGTAGTGCATGTGTGTGCATGCATGTGTGTGTGGTGGCAAGGGTAAGAATGGGAGGAAGTAAAATTTAGGTGAGTTTCTTATTGTACATATAGGAAACTATTACATAATTTTATTAATGACACTGAAAGAAGAATGTAGCACTAGTAGAATAAAAATATAAAAGTTCATAATGTGAATGAGAATAAAGATCAAAAGAAACTTGCAGGTGCAGCAAAATATAGGAAGAGAAAAAGAATAGGAAAGAACAAAGTATTAAAAACAAACTCCAGCACTAAATACATATGATAAAAGTGAACTTCCCATATCCATAAGGAACATAGCCAAATTTAAGTTCTTTCACTTTCCAGAGCATATATTAGATGAGATAAAGAAAGAGAAGAGAAATTTTTTCTAAGAAGTAAAAAAGTAGAATAAGAACAAATATATTTTTTTCCATAGTAGTATGATCATTTGGTTCTTTGTCCAAAAAAATAACACCCATAGGCTTATCTAAAAAAAAAATCCAATTATTTGCTGATTTCTATGTTATAAGAAAGCAATCCTATATTACATAAGCAACTCTATGCTAGAAGACTCACATCTTAACATTTTATAAGGTTAAAAGTAAAGGAACAGGGAAAGATAAATCAGATGATACAAACCAAAAAGAAAGAGCAGCAATATTAATAGCATACTAGTAAGAAATCAAAGCAAAGTATATAAAATAGGCAAAGTGAATTATTTTTTGACTGATTAAAAAGTATAGACCTACAGTAAGGACATATTTTTTAAATTTTATACTACAAATAACATAGAATTTAAATATGAAACAAAGTCTATTTGAAATTCCAGAACATGAAAGTATGGAAAATAATTATTTTCGGAAAATAACCTTTCTCACATAGTCATTTTTTACAAATCAAGCATCCAGAAGTAAATTAGAGAATCAACAACACAATGGATGTGCATATTTTGCCGATAACAGAGAACATAACTTTCTTCAAATATCCATATAATGATTATCAAAATTGACTATATACGATACCACAATGACAATTTCATTGAACTTCAAAAATTAAAATTAAAAAACAAAAACAAAAATTTTAATTTATAGGCCCGCAACTAATCACCAGACAATCAAACTAGAAACTATTGACTCAAGATAAAAAGAATATATAATACACCTAGAGACTAAAAATCATTCTCAAAAGAGGAAATAAAGTTATAAATAATATATTTTTATTTAAAAAATAATAAAGGCAGTCAAAAGCTTTTAAGATAGGTTTCTGTTATGAAATGATAGGCGGAATTCATATTTCTAACTCTTCTCTCTTGAGATCTCATTAAAACACTAGAAAAGAAATAATTTTTAAAGAGAAAAATATACAATAAGGAAAAGGGATCAGAGGCTACCCACCAGTAGAAAAGGGAGTTTAACAATTTCAGAGAGAAGGAAAGTAAAAGGAGTTATAAGTAGTAAAGCAGAACAGTGGAGCAGGGGGGCAAACCACTGGAGGAAGCCTGGAAAGGCAGAAAACACAAGAAACAGGAAATAATTGAAAGAAGACAAAGCTGTGGATTTCCCAACTGCTTGCCACCCTAGGATGCTTAGCAGACAGACACCTTCCACCCCTACTTCAATTAAAAAAAAAAAAAGTTTTCTTATCCAAAGAAATTTCACACACCATCTAGTATGAATCAGGGTGGCTACAATGAGAGGCAGAGCTCCCTGTCAGACATCAGCATTTTACACTTAGGATTTGTAAAAGACAGTGACTATGTTCTTTTCCTTTTAAAACAATTTTATTTATTTATTCATGAGAGACACACAGAGAGAGGCAGAGTCATAGGAAGAGGGAGGAGCAGGCTCCCTCTGGGGAGCCTGATGCGGGACTTGAGCCCAGGACCCAGGAATCAGGACCTGAGCCTAGGGCAGATGCTCACCTACTGAGCCACCCAGGCAACCTTACAATGACTATTTTCATGTACATTCATCCAAAGTAAAGCCAGCCAATAAACTAGTCTACACGGAACTCAGTGCTCTTCTATTACTCTATTTAAAATGTAAACAGAAGCCAAAGATCACCAAATACTTGAGGTATATCTACCACAATGAAGAGAAAAATAAAGACAACAAAAGGAGAGAAACAAAAGATTATGAGAGAGTGGAGAATATTTACAGAATGTAAAATAACTGAAAAACTTTCAATACATCCATAAAACAAGAACAGGATATCTTTAGGAAAGAATAAGAATGAGTCCTTGGAAATTAAATATATGATTACCAAGTTCAATAGAAAGTTTGGAGAATAAAGTTAAGAAAAATTTTCAAATAATAGAATAAAAAGAATAAGATAGGATATGAGAAAGAAGTTAAAAGTTACAGAGGACTGATTCTAAAAGGTTAACATTCAACAATCAGAAGTCTCAGAATGGAAAAAACAGGGACATATACAGGCAAAAATAATCACAGAAATAATAAAAGGTAGATCTATAAATTAAAAAGGGATATGAAACTTCAGATTAAAGGATCCCATATGCCAAGTACAAGAGATTTAAAAAAATCCACGACCAGACATATCTTTATGAAATTTTAGATCCCTAGGTAAGGAGTTCTTAAAGGCTTCCAATAAGAAGAAACAAGTCACATAGCAATCACCTGATGAGCAATACTGGAAGAAACACAGAAATGTCTTAAAAGTTGTGAGGAAATGATTTCAAATTCTTGTTTCCAGCAAACGTGGTTTTCAAATACAGAAGTAGAATAAGGACTTAAAAAATTAATCTCCCATATATTCTTTCTTGAATGATTACTTGAGCTTTTGCATCTAATCTAGCAAAAGAAGAAAGGAAGCCAAGAAGAAGGATGACGTGGGGATCAAAGAAATAACTCTTACTCAGGACAGTTGATTAGACACATCTCTAACTCTAGGACTAAAAAAAAAAAAAACAGTCTACCAAATGTAAAAAAAAAAATGAAGTGACTGAAGAGAGGAAGAGTATTTTAAGGAAGAATATTGAGCAAAACACACACAAACTTTAGTTAGGTCAAATTGCTGACGTACATTGTCAAAGGAAAATTTCATAATAATCTATCATGGTTGTGGGTGTAGAGAAATGTGAGAGAAAATTCAAGCACCTTAAGGTTTTTGTTTTGTTAGAATGTACTGATTATCTCCATATTTTATTAGAGAATAAAAGTTCATATGTATGTCTATAGACAAAGATTAAAACAGGAAGCAAAATTTCCAAACCACCAAAAGAAAGCCCAGGATAAGAAAGAAAATTAGATCAGTTCAACACAAAGCAGGAAAAGAAATAAGATTAACAAATATGCAAGGAAGTAGTAAGTAGAAAACTAAACAACTACAGGGCAAGAAATAGTGTAAATATATCAAAAGTCATAATGCATCCCAGCAAATTTTATTCTTCCATAAAAAGACAGACTCTGGCTAAAAAGGAAGAAGAAAAGGAAGGAAGAGAGGAAAGTGGATGGAATGAAAGAAGAAGGTAGAAAATCCAGTGACAAACTAGTTAAAAAAGGCACACTTAAATCAATATGATGAGAAATGTTGAAAATCAAAGGATAAGAAAGATAAAAAAGATAATCCATAAAAATGCTAGCAAAAGCAATCAGGTATCAGAAAAAAACTTTTTTTTTAAAGATTTAAAAAATTTTTTATTTATTCATGACAGACACACAGAGAGAGGTAGAGACACAGGCAGAGGGAGAAGCAGGCTCCCTGCAGGGAGCCTGACGTGGGACTTGATCCCGCGTCTCCAGGATCACACCCTGGGCTGAAGGCAGCATCAAACTGCTGGGCCACCAGGGCTGCCCCAGAAAAAAACTTTTTAATTGAAGACAAAATCAATTAATTAGAACAAGGATATTAAATTGGTAAAAGTCAAATTCTGACAAAAACATGTAATAATCTTGACACCTTGCTCAGATTTAGAAAAATATATTCCGTATATATACACACACACACATACACGTGTATATTAATATATACATATACATATATACTATTAAAATGAGATTAATATATGCTTGTTTATATAAAACTCTTATTCTTCTATATTCTTAATAAGTATTAGTAGTATATATGTATATACACTAATATATATACTATTAATATATGTTAATAGTGTATTAATATATGTGCATCTAGATAATATACATTATATACTATTATATATGTTGCTTAGTATATAATAACATATGTTATATAATATTATGTAACATATATTTTGTAGTATATACTATGTATTAGCAAATAACATATGGTGTAATATACAATATTATATATATACTATTCATAGTACATATCTGTATATGTATACATACAAACACAGATATTGCTTAATAATTAAGGACAAATAGTCATCTACAACCATGGTAGAAAATTAAATACAGTGCTCTCATAAATGAACAAACAAGTAGTCAAAAATAAATGACAGAAATATCAGGCTTCATCAACAGAAAATACATACTGTTTTTAAATGCCCATGGAGAATGATTATGTATTAGGCTATAAAGAAAATTTCAAAAAATTCCCCAAGTAGAAATTATGAAGACCACATCACCTACACAAAGAAATTACATTACAAATCCACAACAAAAGAATAGCTAAATCATATCCTCTTAGAACTAAAATAACCAAAAATGTATTTTCCTAAATAATGTCTGTATTAAGGAAGAAATAAAAAATACATTACAGACTATTAGAAATAATTGCCATCAGAAGAAAACCTAGAGCTTTAAGTCTATGTATTAAAAAGGACCTAATTCAAAACATATGAACCAATCATTTAAATCAAGGATCCTGAAAAGAAAAATAATATATACCGAAAGAAAAGAGAATGAAGAGGCAGTGATAAAAACAGAAATAAAAGAAACAGAACCAAAATGGTAGACTTTGACAACCACAATAAAAGCTGGCTCTTCTGCAACCCAGTAAAACACATAGTTCTGGTGCTATTTTAATATTTCAAACGATTTTAGAGAGAAAAATAAAAGCCTTTAACTTAATTTTATGAAATTGATGTACTTTGCGATAAAAGAGGACAATGACAAAGCAAAAACAAAAACTGTAAACTAATGTCTTATTCTCTCATTTAGTACATACTAATTGTCTCCTCTACTACAGGTACTGCACCAGGCACTACAGATAAAGCAGTAAATAAAAAGATAAATCCCTACTCCACCTCCATGGAGATTAGATTTTGAAAATAAGCAAATCAATGCATGATCAAGTATAGTTTATAAGAGGAATATGAGAAACGTATGTTGAGAAATTTAATAAAATATATTATTATGTTAATAGGTAAAAAAAAACCCATATGGTTATCATCATAAGTGATTAAAGTTATTTGGCAAAGTTCAACATCTACTTCTATTTAAAATTATTTAAGTAAATCAGAAAATGTATAGGTTACACTTATTTACATTATTCTGCAAGAATTAGCTAAGGCAACCAGATAAAATTATATAAGATGCAAACATTGGAAAGGATTTGGAATTATCATTTGTTAATGATAAAATTATCCACCTGAAAAAACCCAAATGTACCAACTAAATTAGTAAGATACTTCATGAAGTAAGATAGTTCATGGCCTGATAAAAAATAAATGTACAATAAAAGAGTAAGAAAAGCTTTATATAAACAGAAGCACATAGTAGGACATGTAATAGTAAAAAAGAGATAGTTCACAGAAAGTATATATACTTAGTAATAGTAATAAATTTCAAAGAAGCTGCACTATAGAAATCAGTGGGAATAGGAAGAGCTTTTCTAGATTATACGTTATTTATACGGAAAAATAAAATTAGATCGCAACCTCAGATTCATATCTCAGGCAAATTCTGGGTGGAATAAAACTGACACATGAACAGCAAATTTAAATACAAGATTTTTAAAAATTAAAGAACATTATATAATATTCATTAATAATATGTATATTTAGTAAAAATGTTAAGACATCCATGCATATGGGCCCATTAATTTCAGTACAGTGGTTACCTTTGGAGACAGAGGGCAGGAGGAGGGCTAGAAGTGGGTCAGTAATATATCATTACTTTAAATATTTTTTTTTAAAGGTTTATTTATTGTAGAGAGAGAAAAAGAGAGAGAGTGGGGGCAGAAGGAGAGGGAGACAGAGTCTCAAGCCGACTCTGCTCTGAGTTTGGGGACCTACAGGAGGCTTGGTCTAGAACCTGAGCTGAGATCGCAACCTGAGCTAAAACCAAGAGTCAGTTGCTTAACCAACTATGCCATGGAGGCACCTGTATATATCATTACTTAAAAAAAAAAAAGTGGGAGATAAATTAGGAGTAAGTGTTTAGTTTGATTTGATTGAGTTATTTAATTACTTTTTATATTTTTTAGTATGTTTGGAATATTTCATAATGAAGAATAGAAAAATTACAACATCTATAATCCATTTAATCTTTATTTTGGTGTAAATTGTGTTTAGTGGATCTATTCCAATTGTCACACTACTGAATAATCCAAGCGTTCCCTGTTTTAATTTGAGATGCCGGTATCACATTGTAAATTCTTCTATACTTAGGCCTATTTGTCTATTTTTAGTCTGTTCTTTTCAATCTGTCTATTCTGGCCTCAGTACCACTGTTATAGTTATTAAAATTTTACAGTAAGTTTACAAATGAATACATGGCCAAACCTGCATTACTTCTCTTCACTGCCCTTCTTCCCCTCCCAAACCAATATTTGCCTGATATCTCCTTTGTGTTTATTGTTACTCATAGCATTCAAAGTAAATGTTAGGAATAACCTCTGATGAAGCTTGGAATCTTTTATGTCAGCTCCATAAAGACAGGGATTTCCATTTTATTCTTTGCCATATTCCAACAGCTTCCACAGAGTTTGACACACAGTAGTCTCTGAATATTTGTTCAGTAAATTCAGTCGTTAAAAAAAAACAAAAAAACAAACATAAAAACCCTGAAAAGCTAGGGTTATATTATATTTATAGGCTAATGTGGAGGAGAATATTTATCTTTATTGTACTTAGTCAAACCAACATTTATCTATTTGTTAACCATGGTTCTAAATAACTCTCAGCAAAATTTTATGAATTTCTTCAGCTAAATTGCACATGAAATTCCCTTTATGTTTACCCTTGATAGGATTTTTGTTATTATTAATTTGTTTTTCCTTTCTTTTTAAAAATTGATTATTAGTAAGTAGGGGAGTAACTGATTTTGTGAGTTTTTTTATCCAGCAAACTTGCTATCTTCTTTTAATTCTGTATAGATAATAGTAACATTTACAAATAACGTTATCTTGTATATTGCTTAGCCAATCTGTATATTTCTCTTCTTTCCCCTTTCTTACTGCATTGGGTAGAAGAACTTCTAGTGGGTTGAGAAGTTGGACTGACAAGAGGCAACTTTTTTATTCAGATTTTCAAATGGAATGCTTGCTATTTTTATTTTTTTTTAAAGATTTTATTTATTTGAGAGAGAGCAAGAGTGAGAGAGATCATAGAGGGAGATAAAGAGGGAAAAGAGGGAGAAGCAGACTAGCCACTGAGCAGAGAGCCTGATGTGGGGCTTGATCCCAGGACCCTGAGATCATGACCTGAGCCGAAGGTAGATGCTTAACTGACTGAGCCACCCAGGTGTCCCTGGAATGCTTGCTATTTTATAAATTTCATTTTTAGATTTTCATAGATACTTTTTTATCAGATTAAGACAGTTTCCTTCTATTCCTAATTTACTAAGGATTTCTTATAATTATTGTTGAATTTTATTGAATGCCTTTCATTCATCTATTAAGATGAACCCATGGTTTTTCTCCTTTAACATTCAAGGTACAAGATTATCTTGGTAGGTTTTTTTTTTTTTTTTTTTTTTTTTTTAAACACATTGAACCATTCTTGTATTTCTTGGATAAAGCCTACATGGTCAGGAGATAACACTCATACACATAAACATTATTCACTTCAATTTGTCAATATTTTATTCATAATTCTTGGTCTACAACTTTTCTTTATTATATTTGCCTGATTTTGATATTAAAAGCAAAAGTAGGCTTTCCCACTTCTCCTGAAACTTTCCTTTCCTATGCTAGCCCAAGCCACCATCTGAATTATCCTCTAATCCTCCCCTTTTTCAATTTCATTTTCTCTCTTCCCTGACCTCATCTTTTTTTCTCACAACCTACCACCTCACACATGCTCTAGAATGTAAGCTCCAAGAGCAAGGAGTTTGCCTTTCCCCAGAAATTTGACCTCCGTGTAGCCTTAACAAGGGTTCCAAAGTGTCTGTTGAATAAATGAATGAAATAAAATCTTACTTTTCATGTATCAGACTGGCAAAGACAAAAAAATTGAAATGTCCATATTGACACTGGGGAAAAATGACCACATATTTATATGCATATATTCTAAAGAATAATTTGAAGATAACAACCAGAAGTCTTTAAAACATGATACCTTTGACCAAGCAAGTGTATTTCTAGCAATTCATTTTTCTGATGTAATCTAATAATGTGAAAACATTTTTTATCAAACCTTGTTAATCAGGAAAAATGGTAACTAACCTTTCAATGATATGTGATTTTTAAATAAATTATGATGTATCTGTACAATGGAACTGTATATATTTCTAAAATTGTCACAGAAAGATGTTTAGGACAAATTGTAAACTTAAAAAAGATGGTAATAAATGTGTATTATCATTCTATTTTGGTAAAAAGAAGTTTACTTCTATGCATTGAACAAAGTCTGAAAGAATATATACAAAAATATTGCTGTTGCTTACTGCAAGTCCTAGGAAAAACAAAACTTTTTTCCTTTTCCTTTATCTATATTTTTCTACCTTTCTATCATGAACGCTGTTTTGGTCACAAAGCATAAATTTAAAAAGAAAAGAATTTTAATATCATGCTGTTACCAATTTAATGAAAAATCTCTGGCATTGGGGGGAGTAAAACCAAATACTAGAGTGTATGTGTATAAATGACATCTGTTGAAGGCTGCCCAATATCTGAACACACTTCTTTGGGGAATCTTTTTTTTTTTTTTTTTTTGATTCTTTGGGGAATCTTGAAACAAATTACTAATGAGCAGTAACCAGACCTAGGATGAGCCAAACTAATGTTTCCATCCAGAACTCTCAATTCTGTGAGAGGAGTGCAGAGATACAGAAAATCATTAGAGATTACTCATCGAACCTGTGGCCAAATGGCGACATCAAACTCCCAAGAGTGTCCACAGGCAGCAGAGCATGACAAAGAATGTCTAGTGGAAACTATATCAGCAGCAGCGTCTAAAGCATCATTTTCTTAGATATTGGCTCAGCTTTGCCTTTTTTTGGATTCTACTACGTTTGTAAGACTGGTTCTCCAGTGCCCCTTCAGATTCCGTAGAGCTTTATGATATTTTGAAAGAAAAGTCCTGTTCTGCTTCAGATAAGTTAGTTTCTATTGTTTAGAATGAAGAGTCCTGGTATAATTCTCAATGAGTAAGATTGGTGACTGGTGCAACTGCTTAGCAATTAACACCAATTATCATCAGTTAAAGCTCCTGCATTTCAGAAATTGCTACTATTTTTCTAGGTAGGTCAAAAGGTTACTAGAGAGTGCATGGGCATAAATACCCCAGAGATCAGGAATGAATACCAGCCATGATATTTACTATTTGTGTGAACTTGGACAATAGATCTAATCCCTCTAGGCCTTAATCTATTTGTTTGTAAATTATTTTGAGCATTCAATAAGATGTTAAAACTTCACATATCCCATATTTATTTTAAAATTTTAACTCTGCTCTGTTATTTTGTGGCTCACAGTATACCTATACTTTTTTAAAAAATATATATTTATTTATTCATGAGGGACACAGAGAGACAGACAGAGACAGAGAAAGAGAGCCATAAGCAGAGGGAGAAGCAAGCTCTCTGTGGGAAGCCCCAGGTGGGACTCGATCTCAGGATCCCAGGATCACGCCCTGAGCCAAAGGTAGATGCTCAACCACTGAGCCACCCAGGTGTCCCTACCTACACTTTTGAATCATGTATTTTCCCACCATAGACACCACTTCTCTATGTGATCAACTCTATCTCATCAGAAAATGAAACTCCTAGGCATAAATCTAAATGTATGCTTTCTTCAGTACTATGCATTGGTTACTGCAGTCTGGTAGAGAAATCAGAATAACCTATATAAAGTCACACTGCATTTTTGCCAGACTCACAATGCTATATTCAGATAAAAACAAAGAAAATGGCAGCCCATATCCAAAAAAGCACTGAAATGTGAAAAAAGAACTTAAATCTTACTGAACTCTCATGAAGAACTAATATAAGATTCCACTGCTAATGCATAGTAAAAAAATATTAAAATTCTCTTTGTCTCCTTAAATTATGGAGAAGGGCAGCTGCCCCAAAATCCCATCTCAGACTTCCAAATCTTCTTCAAATTATGTCTCTAAGTTCAACCCAATACAGCTTTTTCCCTCAACACATCCCCTCCTCTTTCTGGATCGATTATTTTCTCCCTCTAACTTCCTAATGTAAATCAATCAGGCTTTCTCAGCTTCTTTTAATTATCCTCCCTTCATTCATATATATATGTATGTGTGTGTGTGTGTGTGTGTGTGTGTATATACATATATATAAAACAAACACCCACAAAATGGCCCTGAGCTTAGCAAACAGGGAAAGATTTATGAACTTTTAGGTATTCATAATCTTTTATCCTCCCCCATGCCTTCCAACATTTCTCCTTTCTCTCTTCTCTCATATCTCTTCCCTTCCCTCCTTCCCTCTCCCACCACCCGAAAACTGTATAGATTTGAGCCATGATATATTTTGATCTGAAACCACAATTATGTCTTTACAAATGTTTGGCAACCCTACATTTTCTGGCTTGGTCCTTTTCTCTATTTGTCAGCTCTGATCTTTCTCCTGAGCTCTAGATTCACAAATGTGTCTGCCTTCTGAACATCTTCATTTGGGTGCTTTATGAGTATTTCAAACACAAAATTTAAAGTGAATGAAACACTCAGCAACTTTCTCCCTAAATCTCTTTTTTTTTTCCCCTCCTGTATTCTCCATATCAGCATCGACTTTCACTTGGTCAAACAAAAAGCCCCAGTGTGATTCCTGACTTTTCTGCTTCCTTTGCACTCTACATTCATTAATCAACAAGTTCTGATCTGTTAAAATCTCTTGCATTTGTAACCTATTGTACACATTAACTGCCACTACCCTAGATCAGACTAGCATCCATGTTTTCCTCTGTCTGGTCTCTCTGTATCCTAGGGTCTGTCTTATTTCAGTTTACTGTTTTTACTATCATTAAAATGATCTTTCTAAGATGTCAATCTCACTCTGTCACTTAACTACATGGGTTCTGGAGTCTGACTGCTAAGTTTGAACCAGATTTAATGATCAACTAGGGAGGAAGGAAAGTGCATGCTACAGTGGTTAAGCACACAGACACTACAATTTATTTGCCTTTGTTCAAATGTCAACATTGTCTTTATTAATATATGACCTTGGAACAATTACTTAAATTTGTAGCACTTAGTTTTCTTAATTGTGAAACTGAAATAAGAAAATAATCTATATTATAGAGAAGTTTTGAGGACTGTATTAAATAGAAAGCTCTGACAGAGCCATGTAAATGTTTGCTATTATTATATGGCCTTACATGGATTATATAGCCTTTCAGTACTTCAGTCGCTCATTCTATAAATAGGAGTAGTATGTTATGACATAGGTTTCTTTTTGATATTAGATGACATACAGGGTCTCACATTAGATGTCCCCACATCCTCTGTGAAAACATTCTCTGATCCCCCAATTCCCCAAGACAGGAATAAATGTATATGACGCCACTCCAGTATGTACTCTATATCATAGAATTTATCACATGTAGTTACAATTGACTGCTTCTCTGTCTCCATCCTGACCCTGGACATTCTTGGATTGCATCCCCCAGTGGTTTTCCCACTGTACATCATAGTAAAATTTTATTGTACAATGAATGAATATATATATTCATATATATATATATAGTGTCTTTCCCAATGTCTAGCAAATAATAGGTGGTCAATATATGTCAATTCTTTTTTATCAATTTACTCAGTCTAAGTGGGGAGGGTGGTAGGACAGTTTCCTACTAGAGCTCTCTTTCCTTTTAATGTTAACCTTTACCAAAGTACCAGGCCATTTGGCGATAAGCCCTTTTACCTGGATCTAAGCGAATTGTCAATGCTGAGTTTTAGTATCCCAACCTCAATAATCTTACAAGAAATCAAGTCACTATTTCCAAATGTGGGTCTTTTTCTGAAGGTCCACCAGTGAAGAAAAACATCTTGAACGATGTTAGAGTACATTCTTCAAATACTACAATGCCATGGTGACATCATTAAACTTGATTTTTTCCCACTAAACATCTTTATGGACTAGTTGAGTTTTGTTATAAAAATTTTTGGTTAGATGAAACTGTTCCATGCTCTGTAAGAAATGGGAGATTTCTGGACCCTTCCAGTCGCACTCTCCAATGGCAGTAACTCATTCCCACCACTGTGACAGCCAATGATGCCTCTAGACATTTCCAAACTCTCTCTAGGGAGGGAGAGTTGGGGAAACAAAAATGATTACACACTTAGTTGAGAATTATTTTCAGTTAGATCATTCATCTGACCTTTAAAATATATCCATTTCTCTAATACACTTATTACTTTGCCCTGATATCTTACTGATGAAATCAAGGCAAAGTTAATGGCTACTGATTTTCTCTCTAAAGAAATGACTTGTACTTTTGACATATAGAAGTATGATGCAGGAGGAAATCGATGATTGCATTAATTGCTGAATAGGTATACATTTGCTAAACATTATCTTTGAACTATTTTTATTTGTATTTAGATAAACCTACAGACCTTGGCACTCCCTCTGAAAATATGAAGGAACTCCTTTGAAAAATGACAACTCTTTAAAAACCATGACTAACAGATATTTTAAATTGAATAGAAATTATGTAAGCTGTTTTATTTTTAAAATTTTTAAAAAGATTTTATTTATTTATTCATGAGAAACACAGAGAGAAAGGCAGAGACACAGGCAGAGGGAGAAGTAGGTTCCCTGCAGACAGCCCGATGCAGGATTTGATCCTGGGACCTGTGATCTGATCCTGAGCCAAAGGAAGATGCTCAACCACTGAGCCACTCAGGCATCCCTTATTTATTCATTTGAGAGAGAGAGTATGGGGAGGAGCAGAGGGAGGAGCACAACATGGGGCTCAATCACATGACCTTGAGATCATGACCTGAGCTGAAACCAAGAGTAGGACGCTTAACCAACTGAGTCACCTAGGTGCCCTTAAAATGTATGTTTTAAATAAATTTATACGGACAATTCTATCTAGTGTATTAGGTGTAGTATGCAACTGGGAAATTAAAAAAAATACTATGAATAGATATTGAATATTTTCAAGTACCTTTCTGCCATTTTCATCAAAATGGTCATAAGACTAAAATTATAAAAATGAAGACCAATCACTTTTAAAATTTTGATGATAATAAGAATGATAAACCATAGTGAAGTACAAAATACATGGAAGTTCTTTCCATTCTTTACTTACGACACTTAATCTCACTGCAAAAAGACAAAAAAATCAGTGAGATAAATGATTCAAATATATCAATAAAGACTTCTGAAGTACAGTATTTCCTGAATCAAAATAAAAGATGAAAAAGTCCTAATTTATAATGCAAATCTAACCTTTTCTGCTTTGAAATAATTGCTCTGGCAAGTTTCTTACATTTTTTTGAGTTAGGCATTCCTACCTTTCCTCTTTGTGCCCATTTGACCCCTATGTTTTTCTTAAAGAATATTTATTAATCATTTTTTATACCCACAGCAGTATATACTCTGAATTATGTCAGGGTAAGAAATGGAGGAAAGGGAAAATGCCAATTAAATCAACAATGAGATACCAGTACACACCTATTAAAATACCCAAAATCTGGGACACTAACAACACCAAATGCTGGCAAGGATGTAGAGCAAAAGGAACTCTCATGTATTGCTGGTGGGAGTGCAAAATGATAGAGTCATTTTGGAAGACAGTTTGGTGTTTTTTTTTTTTTTTTTATAAAACTAAACATAATCTTACCATATGATTAAGTAATTGCACCCCTTGGCATTTACCCAGAGGAGCTTAAAACTTATTTCTACACAAAAACCTACACATGGATGTTTACAGCAGCCTTATCCATAATTGCCAAAACTTGGAAGCAATCAAGATGTCCTTTAGTACATGAATAGATAAATTATGATATATCCAGACAATAGAATATTATTCATTACTAAAAAGCTTTTAAGCCATGAAAGCATGAATTCTTTTTTTTTTTAAAGTTCTTTATTTTTATTTTTATTTTTTTTATTTTTTTATTTTTTAAATTTTTATTTACTTAGGATAGTCACAGAGAGAGAGAGGGAGGCAGAGACACAGGCAGAGGGAGAAGCAGGCTCCATGCACCGGGAGCCCGATGTGGGATTCGATCCCGGGTCTCCAGGATCGCGCCCTGGGCCAAAGGCAGGCGCCAAACCGCTGCGCCACCCAGGGATCCCCGAAAGCATGAATTCTTAAATGCATATTATTAAATGAAAGAAGTCAATCTGAAAAAGCTACATAGTCTAGGATTCCAATGATATGACATCTGGAAAAGGCATAATTAGGTTATGGAGACAGTAAAAAGATCAGCCGTTGCCAGGGGTAGGGTACGAGTAGGGATGAATAGACAGAGCAGAAGACTTTTACAGCAATGAAAATACTCTGGTATTAAACATTTGTCCAAACCTATAGGATGTGCATCAGGTGTGAACTCCAAGGCAAATTATGGACAGTGGGTGATTATAATATGTCAATATAGGTTCATCTTTAATAACACATGTACCATTCTGGTAAGTGATGTTGATAATGGGGGAGGCTATACATGTGTGGGGTGAAGGGGTATATGGGAAATATCTCTACCTTCCTCTCAATTTTGCTGTGAATATAAAACTTCTTTAAAAAGTAGTCTTTTTTAAAAAATAAAGGAAAACAAGAAAAAAAGATACATTTTTAAAAACACTGTTTTTCAAATAGCTTATATTCTAGACATCAATCAATCAATCAATCAAGCAAGCAAGCAAGCCAGACTTAAAAAAGAACTACATGGGGCAGCCCGGGTGGCTCAGTGGTTTAGCACTGCCTTCAGTCCAGGGTGTGATCCTGGAGACCTGAGATCGAGTCCCATGTCGGGCTCCTTGCATGGAGCCTGCTTCTCTCTCTGCCTGTGTCTGTGCCTCTCTCTCTCTCTCACTCTCTCTCTGTGTGTGTCTCTCATGAATAAATAAAATCTTAAAAAAATACTTTAAAAAAGATAAAAAAGAACTACATGAAACAAGCATGCTGTGGAATAGCAGAAAGAGCCCTGAACTTGAGTTAGAAAACTTGAGATCAAATCAAATTTTTGTGTGAAACTGGGCAAGGCATTTACATTTACTTTTTCTAAGTCTTGGTTTTCTCTATTGTAAACTAAGAATAAAAGCATTTCTCTTAGAGTTGAGAATTAATGAGCTAAATCTCTTAAAGTACACTTACGTAGCCAACTATTAAATGTTTCTTTTTCATAAAATATAGGAATAACAAACAAGATGGGATCACTACCTGGTGGGATTTTTTTAATACAGTTTTGTTAATTTCCCTAAATGTCATAATCTACAGGGGAAAACATACTGTCTATAGAAAAACAGGAAAGCCCTAGATATCTTCATTCAAACCTATTTCTGCCAAGTCATTCTCCACTATTCTGCACTATTTTATGGGACCCAGTACAGAAAAAGATGTATCATATGGATAGGTGTTAGTTATAGTGGCAGAGTTCAGAGCATATTGTTTTTTACATTGGGAAAATGGTCTGGAAGGGCAGGTATGTTCAGAAGAGCCAGAAATAGAAAGTAGACAAGCATGATAGGAACGTAGTTAGAAAGATAGTTATAGAGCAGGGTTTCTCAACTATGGCACTGAGTTCATTTTGGGCCCCATAATCTCTTTGTTGTAGAGGGCTGTCCTGTGCATTGTTTCGGACTCTTGCCTTATATCATATCCCACCAATAATGACAACCCCAAATATCATTAGATATTGCTGAATGTTCCTTTAAGGGGAAAAACTGCCCCTGGTTGAGAATCACAGATTTAGATGGCAACAATGTAAGGGGAAAAGAATGAGATAAGTAATAATTCTGACCAAAAGATGCACAGTTAAAACAGGCACAATTTAAAAAGATTTATCAATGCAAAAATGATATGTGTTAATATGAATCATGTCTGGGGAAAACTATAAGCAGTAGCTCTCAAGTAGACAGTGTAATGAACAGAAGAGTAAATGTAATATAATGACTGTGTCAAAGATCAGAAGTTGAGAGAAGGAGATAATGAATTGGGTGGGGGTAGACACAAAAATTAAAGAGTAAATTAAGTCAGGGGTAACTGTTTCAGTGTACCGATTTTAGTTTTCTTCTAATTTTTCCCCCAAAACTGTAACTAAAGAAAATATGGTAATAGATTTTACCTCTCTAGATAAGTGAGCAGGTAGATAGGTAAAAAGGTTAGAAATAGGCATTTGACAAAATATAGCATCCTTTCTTGATAAAAACTCTCAAGAAAGTAGGGATAGAAGGAACATACCTCAACATCATAAAGGCCATATATGAAAGATTCACAGTTAATATCCTCAAAAAAAACCTGAGAGCTTTTCCTCTAAGGTCAGGAACATTACAGGGATGCCCACTCTCACCACTGTTACTCAACACAGTCCTGGAAGTCCTAGCCTCAGTAATTAGACAACAAAAAGAAATAAGAGCCATCCAAATTAGCAAGGAAGAAGTCAAATTTTCATTCTTCACAGACAACACGATATTTTATCAGAAAACCTGAAAGACTCCACCAGAAATTTGCTCGAACTGATACATGCGTTCAGCAAAGTCATAGGATATAAAATTGGTGCACAGGAATCTGTTGCATTTCTATACACCAATAATGAAGCAGCAGAAAGAGAAATCAAGGGATTAATCCCATTTACAATTGCACCAAAACCCATAAGATACCTAGGAATAAATGTAACCAAAGAGATAAAAGATGCTCAACTTGGGCAGCCTGGGTGGCTTAGTGGTTTAGCGCCACCTTCGGCCCGGGGCCTGATCCTCCAGTCCCAGGATTGAGTCCCACATCGGGCTCCCTGCATGGAGCCTGCCTCTCTCTCTCTCTGTCCCTCATGAATAAATAAAATCTTAAAAAAAGAAAAGATGCTTAACATCTGAAGACTATAGAACACTCATGAAAGAAATTGAAGAAGACAAAAGATATGGGAACACATTCCATGGTCATGGACTGGAAGAACAAACATTGTTAAAATGTCTATACTACCCAAAGCAATCTACACATTCAATGCAATCCCTATCAAAATAATACCATCTCTTTTCACAGAGCTGGAATAAACAATTCTAAAATTTGTATGGAACCAGAAAAACCCCTTATAGCCAAAGTAATGTTGAAAAGGAAAAGCAAAGCTGGAGGCATCACAATTCTGGACTTCAAGATGTATTACAAAACTATAATCATTGAGATAGTATGGTACTGCAGAAAAACAGACAAATAGATCAATGGACCAGAAGAGAGAACCCAGAAATGGATCCACAACTGTATGGTCAACTGATTTTCAACAAAGCAGGAAAAACCCAATGGAAAAACGACAGTGTCTTCAACAAAGTTTTTGGGAAAACTGGAGAGCATCATGCAGAAGAATGAAACTGGACTTCTTTCTTACATTAGACACAAAAATAAAACCAAAATGGATGAAAGACATAACTGTGAGACAGGAATCCATCAAATTCCTAGAAGAGAACACAGGCAGCAACTTCTGACTTCATCTACAGCAACTTTTTACTACATATATCGCCAGAGGAACGGGAAATGAAAGCAAAGATTGACCTATCAGGACCTTATCAAGATAAAAAGCTTCTGTGCACAGTGAACTAAACTCAAGGCAACCTGCAGAATGGGAGAAAATATTTGCAAATGACATATCAGATAAAGGGCTAGTATCCAAAAATCTATAAAGAACTTATCAAACTCAACACCCCTGGCCTAAAAAAAAAAATCCACTCAAGAAATGGGCAAAAGACATGAACAGACATTTCTCCAAAGAAGACATACAAAAGGCCAACAGGTACATGAAAAAGCTCAACATCACTTGTCATAAGGAAAATACAAGTCGAAACCAACCACAATGAGATACTACCTCACACCTGTCAGGATTGCTAAAATTGACAGGAAACAACAAATATTGTCTAAGATGCAGAGAATGGGGAACCCTTTTGCACCGTTGGTGGGAATGTAAGCTGGTACAGCCACTTTGGAAAACAGTATAGAGGTTCTTCAAAAAGTTAAAAATAGAACTACCTGATGATCCAGCAATTGCACTAGTAGGTATTTATCCAAAGTATTCAAAAATACTGATTTGAAGGGGCACATGCACCCCAATGTCTATAGCAACATTACCAACAATAGCCAAACTATGGAAAGAGCCCAGATATCCATCAGCTAATGAAATGGATAAAGAAGATGTACACACACACACACACACACACACACACACACACACACTGGTATATTACTCAGCCATCAAAAAGCATGAAATTTTGCCATTTCCAGTAACATGGATGGAACTAGAGTGTATTATGCTAAGTCAGTGAGAGAAAACACAATATGATTTCACTCATATGTGGAATTTAAGAAACAAAACATGAGCATAGGGGAATAGAAGGAAAAATAAGATAAAAAGAGAAAAGGAGTCAAACCATTAGAGACTCTAAACTAGAGAGAACAAATTGAGGGTTAATGGAGGGGAGGTGGGTAGAAGATGGGCTGAGTGAGTGATGGGCATTAAATAAAGAGGGGACTTGTGATGCACACTGGGTGTTAGTAAGTGATGAATCACTAAATTCTACTCCTGAAACCAGTACTGTACTATATGTCAACTAACTTGAACTTAAATAAAATTTTGGAAGAAAAAAAAGGATTAGGAATAGTTACTTGAAAACATAATCAGAGTAAATGTAAAAATTCCTTTGTCCATTTTTCTTTTTTTTTTTATAGGGGTATTGATTTGTAATTGTTCTTTTTTGATTTTATGTGTTGGAATGTCTTCTTCAGTTCGTAACTTGTGTTTCCTTTTTAAAAAATATTTCATTTAGTTATTCATGAGACACACAGAGAGAGAAAGAGAGGCAGAGACAGAGGCAGAGGGAGAAGCAGGCTCCCTGCAGGGAGCCTGATGTGGCACCCAATCCCCGGACCCCAGGGTCATGCCCTGAACCGAAGGCAGATGCTCAACCGCTGAGTCATGCAGGCATCCCTGTTTTCTCATTCTTTTAAGGTGACTTTTGAGAGAAGAAACATCACAGTTATAATGCAATTAAATTTAACATTTTTTTTCTGTAATGAGTTTGTAAATTTTGTATCTTAAATTTTTCCCTATCCTGAATAATCAATGAATCCAATACCATTTATTGAAAAGTCAACCCTTATCACAATGCTAGCTCTGTTATATAACTCTCCAACCTCTCACAGATGTCTCTGGGCTGTCCTATTTCACTCCACTGGTCAATCTGCCTATCTTTACACCATTAAAATATTGTATTGATTGCTACAGCTTTATATCTATCACATCACCTTTAGTTGTTTACCATGAGATGGAGGGTATCTAGTTCACCATACTAGTAAGACACAAAGGTTAAATTTTATTTTCCCCCTTATCATTTCTATTCTTTGCCTTATTTCTCTTAAAATGTCTATTTTTTTTCCTGGTTTCAAAAAATCAGATACTCATTTTGAAAAAAAACCCTCAAGTGATATAAAGTAGAAAAGTAAAAAGTCACAGTCCCCTAATTCACCCCCTTTATCTTTACCCTAAGGTAAAAACATTGTTATAGTTTGCTTTCATATAATATATATTTTTATTTTTACAAAAATAGTATTATGCCTACAAATATTACCCTATTGTTCCCTAACATTTAAAAAAATAAAAAAATGTATCAAGTAGAATTTAACATGTCATTAATTATAGATCTACTTCATGAATATTTTCAAAAGAAAACACTGTCTTGCAAATATTGAATTTCTGTTTCTTCAATTTAGAGTCCTATTTTCTGAGAGACATTCTGAAAATATATTTTAACTTGTTTTATTAAATATGTAATGTTTTATTACAGGTTCACATTTCACTTAACTGTTACTTATCAATAAACAGATTCACCATGACATATTTTCAAGGTTTGATGTTCTCATCTCTCTTTATAAAACTGCATGATCAGAAGTTGTTAACCTCAATGTATTTAGAATTTTATTTTTTTAGATTTTATTTATTCATGAGAGACCCAGAGAGAGAGGCAGAGACACAGGCAGAGGGAGAAGCAGGCTCCCTGTGGGGAGCCTGATGTGGGACTCGATCCCAGGACCCCGGGGTCATGCCCTGGGACGAAAGCAGGTGCTCAACTGCTGAGCCATCCAGATGCCCCTGGATTTAGAATTTTATAAGTCATTAGGTACTGGGCTTACAAAATATTCTCAACATGCTAAGCAAATGTTATTTCAAATGACACTTAGCAGAATTAAAGTAGGTGTTACATTCCTTAAAGGGACTAAATATTCTTTTTTTTTTTTTTTTTTTTTGGGACTAAATATTCTAACTGGCTTTGAGCTACTGTCTTCTCTGGCTGTTCACATATGCTATGAAAGAACAGCTCTTCTGAGGGATCAAATGAACAATTAGTGACACTTGCCATCTCCAATATTCTGAATGTCCATTATCCAAGAAGGTAAATGTTACACATATTTTTAAGATGTGAAAACCCATTCTAATTTATTTAAAGTACTTAATGATTAAAATAAAATATTCCCCCTACTACAGAAGTTGCTTATTGTAGGAAAAAGATCAAAGATCTTTTTTCAAATTTTGTCTACTTTTTCAAGAGACATTCTATTATTATTTTTAAAAAATTTTATTTATTTATTTATTCATGAAAGACACACACAGAGAGTGAGGCAGAGACATAGGCTGAGGGAGAAGCAGGCTCCATATGGGGAGCCCAATGCGGGACTCGACCCTGGGTCTCCAGGATCACGCCCTGGGCTGAAGGCAGGCGCTCAACCACTGGGCCACCCAGGGATCCCCTCAAGAGACGTTTAAACATGGCTTCTGGAAAACTTTTGGAAACAAGAGAATAAACTCTTTAAGAATTAAAATTCATTTCTGGTAGGGATGGGTTGCAGAGGCTGCAACAAAACCTGCTACAAGGTTTAACAAGGAAAACAATCGGATAGAGGGTGCCTGGGTGGCTCAATTGGTTAAGCCTCTGCCTTCAGCTCAGATCATGATCCTGGGGTCCTATGACTGAGCCCTGCTTCTCTTTTCCTTTGGTGCTCGCTCTCCCTCAAATAAATAAATAAAACCTTAAAAAAAATAACAACTGCTTAAAAATTAACTTTTATACCGACCATGGTTTCATTTTTTTTTTCCGACCATGGTTTCAAAGAATAATGACAGAAATTGTTAAAATAGGCAGAAAGAAAAATTCTTTCTAATTATAAAAAGTTCATGCCATAGAATGAGAGAAAAACTCTAGGCCATAAAAAGTACTCTGCAAGAGATGTAATTATGATATATTAGGTTTTGTAATGAACAATATTTACATAACATTAATAAGCTAATCATTTACTTTTTAAACTATATTGGCAAGATGGGGAGACAGAGTTACGAGTAAGTTACATCATCAATGGTAATAGATAATCTGTAATTTCTATCTATAAGCAATATCTAATAATGGTAAACCCAGATGTAGCCGTAAAAAAACCCTCCCACATTATTTACAAATACGTAGCTGAATTACTTTTGGTGAATAATAATAATAATAATAATAATTATTATTATTTTTAAGATTTTATTTATTTATTCATGAGAGACACAGACACAGGCAGAGGGAGAAGCAGGCTCCATGCAGGGAGCCCGACATGGGACTTGATCCTGGGACCCCAGGATCACGCCCTGGGCTGCAGGCGGCACTAAACCGCTGAGCCACCCGGGCTGCCCACTTTCGGTGAATTAAAAGGAGGATTAAAGCAGTTAAACATTAAAAACAGTTATCTCTAGGTAGACTCATAGGGAGGGGACATTAAATATTATTTGACTTTACATGTACACATAATACGTTATTTTTTTTTTTTAAGGGAAAAGAGTAAAGTCGTAACAGGGAATCTAATACGGCTGCATATGCCTTCTCACTCCACTTCTGCATGTTAGTATCCAATTGAGAGGCAATATGCTGCGACAGGGGTTGGATATGGATCCACACGAATGTGGGTTTGAATTCTGTCTCTGCAACTGACTGATTCTAATGTATGTGGGAAAAATCAGTTAATACTTTTGAGACCATATTGTTTTTGTATATAATTTGGCAATAATGATTTCTAGCATTAAGAGAGAATGTACGAGCTACCAATAATCTACGTGAAGCATATGGCCTGTAGAAAATGCTTATTTAATAGTAGTTGCTATAACTAATCATTATCTCTTATTAATGAAAACAACAGCACACTATCAAAGCTTATAATTTCTAAAGCTACAATCTTATTTTGAAATCTGAATCATATAACTGAGTTTTATTATCTGCATTTTACGGTTGAACAAAAAGGATAAGCATACTTGCCCAAATCTATTAATAGGAACTTAAACTTGAAACAAAATTGCAAATGCTCAATCTTTCCCCAAAATAATTCTTATTCAGACAATAAAGAGGAAGGCTGAGAAGGGCCTTTCTGTGGTTTAGAATGTTTTAATTGTTTAAAATTATGAATGTTTTAGAATGTTTTAGAATTGTTTTGTTTAACAAAATTCTTTCAATATAGTTAGCAATAGGGTGATCAATGATATAAGAAAAAGGGGAACATATAAGAAAAGTTTCAAAGAGAAAATAGCTGTGAATCTGGGTATCAGTTTCAAGCCCAAGGTTTCCTAATACTCCAAAGATAGAGAGAAATTTAATTATTTTTACCTAAAGTAGCCTACATAATAATACAAACTCTAATAGTAGAGTTTTGTGATCATGTATTTCCTGACCTAACTTTGTTACTCATTTGTACCTAAGCCCTCATAATTTTGTAAAGCATGCTCAAAAAATTTATCATTTCTGGAAGGTGGGCCATAACGTAACTTTTCAAGTCCGATGCTGTCTTGCCTTGTTATGATTCATGGAATCAAAGAAAGAAACCTTCGTTCATATGACATCTATTCCCTAAATCTCAAGCACAGTATCTAGGACACTGTTAACCACCTGTGAAACACCTTTCATTGAAAGGCTGGACTTGCATATCCAGGTCTGTAAACAATGGACTAGAATTCCAACTAAATTTAAACTTTGATGAAGGGAAGTTGGTCAGTCTTGTTCACTACTGTATCATCAGTGCTTACCAAAATGCCTGGCAAACAAGAGGTGCTCACTCAGTATTTGTGAAATGGATAAATAAGTGTATGAAAGAGTAAATAATAATACCTAAGTGATTATTTGAGTTTTCATTCTGCAAAGATAAAATGACCAAATACAAAATTAATAATTTTATTTTATTCGTAACTCATGAATTATTTCTCCTCAATTTAAAAAATAAAATAATGCAGATCAAGTGAAGTGCCACTTTTTGGAGTAAAAATTCTGCTATTTGCATACATGTAAAGTTATGTTATAGTTTAACTACTTCTGTTTCATTTGCTATTAAGGGGTATTTTACCCCCCTTAATAGCAAAAATAATGCAAACAGTCACAGTAAATGTAACAGTATTTTCTAATTTAAAATACCAAAGCCACTGTAATATAGGCCTGACATACATTATCTCATTCACACTTTACAACAAACTTCTGAAAAAGATATTATCACCACATATGACCGATGAAGAAAATGAAGTTTAAAGAGGTAATTTGTGCAAGGTCACAAAGACGGTAAAATCCAGATTTAAAAAAAAATCTAATTCTAAGATAACAGGTCTAACCGTAGAGACAGTTAACACACACACAGTCACACCACATCCAGCCTGCTATCCAACCCCAACCATGAGAGAATATTTTATCTCTTCTTTCACAACATTTATTGTACGCTAATTATGCTCCTGGTACTATGCTAGGCTCTCCTAAAGATCACTTGTAATTCTGAAATACAATAAAAAGTGGCACATACCAACACTGCTCCCTGGAACCACACTGTTGACAGCCATACTCTGAAAGTTTCCACACTCTGTTCATATGCATGTGTGACATGTGTGCTTTTGTTTGTCTTACTAAGCTACACACTTCTTTTAGGCAGGGTGGTACCAGGTTTATTTTTATATCCCCTAAAAATGCCTAGCACAGTGCTTTGCTCATAAAAAGTTCTTAATAAACACTGTTCAAAAATAACACTATGTGTAAATTGAACTAAATTTCCTTGGCTGAGAGAAAATGTAAATGAAGATTTTATCTTCAAATCTTCTGTGCAATTATCTTATACTTAAAAAAACCATAAATTCCAAAAACAAGACAGTTTTATTATTTTAAATATTTCATTGGTAAGCTTTAATAAAATTGTTAAGTTTTCATGGAACAAGTATAAAATCTATTTTGATAAATCTCATTTAGTATGTATATAGACTTTATTTGCTTTTCATATATTATAACCTTAGGTAATGTTCTTTTTATAATACGGCCTTCCCCTACAATCCAAGTTAGTACATATGATTGCAAAGGATAAAAAGATTCCATTTTAAAAAGTATAAATAATAATTTTTCTATTTTTTCTCAGAACCATTATTATGATTACAGAACCATATGAATACCTGATTCTATAAGAATTATATATAAAAAAAGAAACCACATCCTGGGAGGAATTATTTTATTTCCTCTTCTGACATTGCATTTTGCTTCTTAGTCTAGATAAAAATAAAATCAATTTGAAAGGAAAGATTTTAATCTCAGATGATACTGAACATTTATTTTTTATTTTTTTGGAGGTAAAAAGATATGTGGTAATTCATACTATGTATTAGGGATCAGAATCTGGCCCTGAGTTTACATGATTGATGGGTTTCTATCTGAACAGGCATAAATGTGAATAGTAACTATAGTAATGCTTACCAGAGAGAGTGGATGCGACCTCAACTAGTTTCCCTTTTTATCTTTAGCATTAAATTGCTTCCTCTATAGCATACTGTTTTTGAAAAGCACACACAGTATCATAAGCATTACTTAAAATATAACACATAATAACACATATACATATCCATAACATGATTTCAGTAGACAAAACAATGTTGTTAACTATTCATAGAAAACATCATTCAATAACCAATTTCTGAAATTACATGCTTGCCCAGGGTATAAATCATTCATTTGTGAGTTACAACTAACCTACAGGACAGAATAGTTAATTACATAGTGGTATATTTTTTTACTATTTTCTTTAATGACCACATACCTAAACAGTATTTATTTTACTAGGCCTGAGTTTCTCAAGGAAATTCTGTCTGACTCTAAAATTGGAAATTTAATTAGACTTGTTCTTCTCTGTTAGGAAAAAAAACATTACCATGGTTATCTTCTGGTCACCAGTCAGTTGGGCAGCTCCTAAGGGCTCATAGAAGAGAAAAGGGCATCACTCAGACACTGACCACATAGCCTTATTGTTAGTAATTTTTGTTTTGTTGTTCCTCCTCAAATCACGATCAGGCAGTTTTTCCTTCTTACATGGGATAATACTGAAACTGGAACTCCTGGGAGGCATAAACTTATCTTGTAGAAATGATTTAATTAATCTATAGTCCTATTATTTAGTAGTAAGATCTTAGGTAAGTCATCTCACATAGTAATATTTGACATTCCACCCTTATAGAATGATTATGGTAATAAAGGGTAGCAGCATTTATGAATATCAATGAAGTTCTAGGCTCTGTGTCATATGTTTCACATATATTGTCATATTTAATATTCAAAAACAACCAATTTTACAAGGTAACTATGATCACTTCCATTTTACATACAGGAACACTAAAAATCAGAAATTTGAAGTAATGCTGTAACAATTGGCAGAATCAGGAATCAAACCTAAAGTCTAAGTGATCACTAATCATGAAGTGAAATAATATACATGAATATAAAATAATGAAGTGAATAGTTAAATATAAAAGTAAAAAAATCCCAGGAACTGAAATTCCAATAATGGTAGAGTAACTTGAACCAGACTTTTGTCCCATGATAACAATTATAAACTTAATAAAACAATAAAACAAATAAATAAAAAACAGCTATTTGGAGATTGACCAAAAGTAGGTAAAAACAGAAAGAGGCTTAGATTCTTGAAAAAAGAGAACATTGCTGGACAAGATCTGTATTTATATAGCTTTTCCTTTGAGGTAGAAGGTTGTGGGAATAGCCATAACTGAAGCAGAATGCTACATTCTTATTGGCTTGAGGTATTAAAAGACCAGAGTTCAGGGCTGAAAGAATGGCTGATAATTGAAGGTGGGGGGAGGTAGATTTTGGAAAGTGGTGAAACACAGAGGGGAAATTAAAATTTGCATACATCCCCCCCCACCCCGCCCCACAACCATATATACATGGGGAAGACTCCAAAGAACCTACTGGAAAATAATAGCTAAAAGGCTGAAAGGAGATTTTTGGTGTTGTTCACTGCATGAGACAAAGACTTTGGAGTTTGAATCTTACCAAACTGATGCAGGTGGGTGAACAACTTAGGCTTTCCACAGAAATCCCCAAAGGGCCACATTTCAGGATAAGATTATATCCCCGTATTAAAAGAGTCACCCTAGGTTTAAAGGCAAAACCAAAAGAGACCCACTTTAACAAAATACAGAACCAAATCTTTACTAGACAAAGATAAGCAGCCAGGAATTTAACCGTTAGAAAAAAAAAAGTCAATATTCTTTAGGAGAAGACAACAGAATCCATAGTCTCTAAAGTATATAATCAATCCAGTATAGAATAAAAATTTCAACAAATGAACAAACTGGAAAATGTGACCCAAATTCCATAGAAAACAGCAATAGAATAGATTTAGCAATGACTCAGGAGTACTTCAGTGCAAGTACTTTATTATCGAGAACATGGGGCAGCTGGCTGGCTCAGTCAAGCCTGTGATTTTTGATCTTGGGGTTGTGAGTTCAACCCTCATGTTTGGTATAGAGATTACTTAAAAATAAAATCTTATAAATAAATAAATGAATGAATAAATAAAAAATCAGGAACTTGGAGATATACCATAATAATGAATGCACAAAGCGAATCTTAGGAGAAATGGAAACAAAAAAGAATCAAGTACACTTAAAAATGGTTAAAATTATGAACTTTATTATGCATATTTTACTACAATAGAATTTTCTAAAGATTTAAATTGAAATTTCAGAACTTAAAGTGCTATATCTTTTTTTAAAGTGCTATGTCAAAATAAAAAATTCACTACATGACTTAACAGCATATTTAAGATGAAGGGAAGCCAGTCAGAGAACTTGAAGACAGATGAACAGAAATTTCTGAAGAGTCTCAGTTGACTCATATAGCCAAGATACAGTACCATGTAATTTATCATAGATGTATATGAAGTACCAGAAAAAGAAAAAAAAGAAAGAGAAAATGGAGCAGGAAAATATATTTGATAACGTAATAAATAAAATTCCCCATGTACGGTGAGAAAATATCAACCTACAGATCAAAGCAGCTCAGCAACACTCAAGAAGAAAATATACAAAGAAACATAACCTAGGCACATCGTGTCAAATTGCTAAAGAATATGGATAAAGAGTAAATCTTAGGGTAGCCACTGGGGAGGAAAAAGACAATGTAATTCTGTCATCAGAGAATTGATTCTTATTATTCATATAAATCTAGAAATTCAACTATTCATTCAATTCTGTTTCATTTTTTTTTCTGTTTCATTTTTTAAAGAATTTCTTGGTTTGCAATTACCCATTTTCCCTTTACTCAGAGCTATGAGAACTATAACAGTTAGTAATTCCATGGTGGGAAAAGTATTCGTAGGCCAAATAAAAAAGTTAAACAATTATATTAATATTGTTCTGGATGTACTAGCTAATTAGATAGCAGAAAGAAATAGAGACGCAGGGATCCCTGGGTGGCGCAGCGATTTGGCGCCTGCCTTTGGCCCAGGGCGCGATCCTGGAGACCCGGGATCGAATCCCACGTCGGGCTCCTGGTGCATGGAGCCTGCTTCTCCCTCTGCCTATGTCTCTGCCTCTCTCTCTCTCTCTGTGACTATCATAAATAAATAAAAAAAAAATAAAAAAATTAAAAAAAAAAAAAAGAAATAGAGACGCAAGTATTAGAAAGGAAGAGGCACTACTCTCAACAATGGATAGATCAATACAAACAAACACTTTGTAAGAAAAAAGTGGATTTGAATAATACCATAGACCAAATGGACCCAACAGACGTGTACAGAACATCCCATCCAATAGCAGCAGAATATACATACATTTTCTCCAAGCACATAAGGAAAATTTTCGAGGACAAATCATATATGAGGGCACAAAACAAATCTCAACAAATTCAAGAAGACAGAAATTATACTAAGTATGTTTTTTATCATAATGGTATGAAATTAGAAATCACAATAGGAGGAAAGCTGAAAAAAATATACAAATACATGGAAATTAAAATGTACAATTCTGAACAACCAATGGATCAAAGAAGAAATTAAGAGAAATTTTAAAAATATCTTGAAACAAATGAAAATGGAAACACAACATACCAAAATGTATGGTATGAAAAAGCAGTTCTAACAGGAAGGTTTATAGTTATAAAGATATACATAAGGGAAATAGATCTCAAACAACCTAATATTACATACATATCTCAAAGAATTAGAAAAAGAACGAACTAAATCCAAAGGTAGCCTAAGGAAGGAAATAATAGATTAGAGCAGAAATAGATGAAATACAGAATAACAATAGAAAGGATTAACAAAACTAAGAATTTGTTCTTTTTTTTTTTTTTAAGGATTTTATTTATTTATTCATGAGAGACACACATAGAGAGGCAGAGACACAGGCAGAGGGAGAAGCAGGCTCCATGCAGGGAGCCTGATGTGGGACTTGATCCTGGGACTCTGGGATCATGCCCGGGGCCAAAGGCAGGCGCTAAACCGCTGAGCCATCCAGGGATCTCAAGAAGTTGAAAAGATAGACAAAACTGACAAACCTTTAGCTAGACTAAGCAAACAGAATGATTCATAAATAAAATTGTAAATGAAAGAGAAGATATTACAACAGAAACCACAGAAATACAAGGGAAATAAGAGACTACAATGAATAATATGTCAATAATTGGACAGTCTAGAAAAATGAATACATTCCTAGAAACCTACAACCTACCAAGACTAAATTATGAATAAACAGAAAGCCCAGAGACCAATGAGTAAGAAGACTGAATTAGTAATCAAAAACCTTATAACAAACAAAAGCCCAGGCTTAGATGGTTTCACTGGTGAATTCTACCAAACATTTCAAGAAGAATTAATACCAATCCTTCTCAAACATTTCCAAAAAATTTCATAGGAGAGACTTCTAAATTCATTTTTACAAGGCCAGCATTACCCTACTACAAAGGCAGATAAGAATGCTAAAAAAAAGAAAACTACAGGTCAATATATCTAATGGATATATATATACAAAAATTCTCAACAAAATATTAACAAATGAATTCAAGAGTATATTAAGAGAGTCATACATTATGAACAAGTGGTACTCATCCCTAGGATGCAAGAATAGTTCAACACATGCAAATCAATAAAAGTAACACATCACATTAATAGAGTGTAGATCAAAATCATATGATCTCAACTGATGCAAAAGAAGCATTTGACAAATTTCAGCATCCTTTCATGATAAAACCCTCAAAAAATCTCAATATAATAAAACCCACATATGACAAGCTCAAGCTGAAATCTTCTCTTGTAAGATCAGGAGCAAGACAAGAATGTCCAATCTCACCATTCCTATTAAACAAAATACTGGAAATCTTAGCTGGTGCCATCAGGCAAAAGAAATAAATAAAAAGTATCCAAATCAGAAAGGAAGAAGTAAATTATCCCTGTTTACAGATAATATGATCTTATATAGAGAGAAGTCTAAAGTCTCCATAAAAAAACTGTTAGAACTAATAAGTGAATTCAGTAGTTTCAGGAACAAAACCAATACATAAAAATTAGTTGCACTTCTATACAATAACAATGAACAATTTGAAAAAGAAATAGAGAAAACAATCTCATTCACAGTAGCATAAAAAATAACACAATACAAATAAATTTAACCAAGGTGGTGAAAGACAATGAACATTATAAGATAGTGATGAAAGAAACTGAAGAAGACACAAATAAGTGAAAAGTTATCTCATGACATGGATTAGCAAAATTAATATTGTTAAAATGTCCATACTACCAAAAGCCATCTACAGATTCAGTGAAATACCTATCAAAATTCTAGTGGCATTTTTTTTTACCGATAGAAGAAATCTTAAAGTTGAGTGGAATCACAGAAGACCCTGAATAGCCAAAGCAACCTTGAGAAAGAACAAAGCTAGAGGCATCATGCTTCCTGATTCCAAACTATACTCCAAAGCTAAAGCAACCAAAACAATATGGTATTACCATAAAAACAGATGCAAAGACCAATGGAATAAAATGAAGAACCCAGAAATCAACCCTTAGAATATGATCAGTAAGAGCCCACAGTGACAAGGAGCCAAGAAAATTCAGTGAGGAAAAGATAGCCTTTTCAATAAATGGTGTTGGAAAGACTGGATATCCACAAGTGAAGGATAAAACTGAACCCTTATCCTATACCACTCACAAAAATTAACTTGATTTGAATTTAAAGCTTAAATATAAGACCTGAAACCATAAAACTCCTAGAAAGAGGGGAAAAGCTTCTTAACATTGGTCTTGGCAGTGATTTTTTTGATATGACATGAAAAGCACAAGCAAACAAAAGCAAAAAGAAATCAGTGAGACTACATTAGCCATGTTTCTATACCAAAAAACAAAAATCAACAAAATGGAAAGGTAACCTATGGAAAGGGAGAAAGTATTTACAAATCTTCTATTTGATAAGGGGTTAAAACATATAAGGAGCTCCTACAACTCAGCAGTAAAAAAACAAAAAATCTGATTTTTAAAATGGCAAAGAAAATATATAAATATTTTTCTAAAGAAGATATACAAATGGCCTAAGGTACATAAAAATTGTCCAACATCACTAATTATCAGGAAAATGCAAATCAAAACCATAATGAGATGTCATTTCACACACGTTAGAAGGGCTATTTTAAAAAATACAGGAGATTGCAAGTGCTGGTAAGGATGTGGAGAAAAAAGAATGCTTGGGCAGTGGTGGTAGGAATATAAATTGTCACAGGCACTATGGAAAACACTATGGGGGGGTTCTTCAAAATATTAAAAATAGAACTAGCATATGACCTAGTAACCCCACTTCTGGGTATATATTTGAAGAAAATAAAATCACTATCTCAAAGAGATATCTATACCTCCATGTTCCTTGCAGCAAACTTTACAATACCAAGACATGGAAACAACCCGTGTCTACCAATGGATGAATGAATAAAGAAAATGTGACATATGTATATGTGTGGGTTTATAACATGAAATATTATTCATCCATAAAAAGAAGGAAATCTTGCCATTTGTGACTATATGGATGGACCCTGAGGGCATTATGCAAAATGAAGTAAGTTCAACAGAGAAAAACAAATATTGCATGATCTCGTAAGTGGAATCTAAAATAAAACTAAACTTATAGAAACAGAAAGGAGATTGGTGGTTGCTGAGGTGGGGTGGGGGATAAGGTGGGAGAAATGAGTGAAGGTGGTCAAAGGAAACAAACTTCCATTTATTAAAATGAATAAGTTCTAGGGATCTACTACACAGCATGGTGACTATAGTTAACAATACTGTGTTGTATACCTGAAAGTTGCTTAGAGAGATTTTAAATGTTCTCAACACACACACACACACACACACACACACACACACACAGACATACACACACACACCTTCTCCATAGTAACTACATGAGGTGATGGATATGGTAACTAACCTTATTGTGGTAATCATTTGCAATATATATTTATATCAAATCATCACACTGTATACTATAAACTTCTGTTATGTGTCAATCACATGGTGGCGGGGGAGGGAAGAGATAATTATATCCTTATTTCCATGATGACATGCATATATACTTGAGAAACCCAAGAAAATCAATGGAAAAACTCTAGAAAAGAGTTTAGAAATGTAGCTGCTAGTTACATAGTATACTGAAAATCAATGATTCTCCTATAATATAAGCCATGCTCAATTAGAAAATAAAAACTAGAAAGAAATCCATATAATATGAAAAACAACAAAAATAAGTAACTCAGAATAAACAAATCCAGATATCTACAAAACACGTAATTTGTCTTCAGGACAGACATAATCAAAATTCAAAGACTCACTTTTCCAACTAAGTTAATCTATTATTTTAATAAGATTCCCATTAAATAGCAATAGGATTTCTTATTTTCAGAACTTAAGAGATAATACCAAAGTTCATCTGGTTGAAAATATGCCATTATCTACAAATAGGGCATACACTATATATGCATGTATATGTACACATGTGTGGTACATGTACGTACACACATAAACATGTGTGGATAGAAGATTTCTGAAATGATGCCTAAAATAAGTCAATACAAGTTACTTCTGGAAAGTAGAAACAGGATGGTTTCAAATTTTATTTTTTATTTTATACTTTCCATATTATTTGTTCTTATTTTAAAAACCATGAGTAAATATTGCTTTAATAATTCAAAACCAAAACCTAAAAAACATATTCCTTCTGAAGAGCCTCACCAGTAATATGCTGATTGTTTAAACATACATATCATCCCTCTCTTCACTCACTGACAGCATTACATACTGAATTCTATCCTGGAGTTAAGACATTTTACAAAAGGGAGTGACTTACTAAAATCCAGTAAAACAAAAAGCAATAAAACTCTGGAATAAGGGAAGTTATCTAAATATAAATGTAAACTCACTTTAACTTGTGGATTTTTTTCTTCTCAAACTGTTTTTGAAACATACGGCAGAAAAAAAGGAAATAATTATTGCTGTTTTCACTTTGTTTCTTTCAGGTCAGAACTACAGTTTTCTCTAGAAATTCCTTTCCCTTCACTCCCGCTGAGGCTCCAGAATCAATTGAGTCCTGTCCTCCAAAGCCCATTACACTCAGACCTTTCTCTTATGGATGCTGTTTCTCTATCCTCAGCAGTTTTTATTCCAGGAAACTGGCCTCTCTCCCCAAGATTCTGGCTATTAACAAGCAATAGCTGCATCAAAAGCAACTTGATCAGTTGTTTACTCAGGAAAGGAGCATGCAAGCAAGGAACGATGACAGTAATTAACGTTAGCATCTGAGACTTAGCCTTTAGTAATCTGAGATATAGTATATTGCATATGCATAGTTTTCAAGAAGTTTCTCCTCAAACATCCTGGATCGAGATGACACTTTTTTCTAATCGTTATAATGCAGCTTCTTTCTGAACATTTAAGTACACTGGAATTCCTAGCTTGTGTATTTTGGTTAACTCCTAAATGGTAAAAAGAAATAACACATGCATAAATGAAATACAATTATTTAATTATTTCCAAGATACCTTACTGTAGTGGTTATCAAACCTGGTATATTATATTCTCTTTTTCTTCAGGTTCACAGATTTTATTTTATCTTCTAGTATGGTGTCTATCATAAGTTTTCAAAATACATAGATGAATAAATACATGTAAAGAAAGCACTGTCAACCATTTACAATCGTAGCATATTAGAGTTGGAAAGGACCTTAGAGGTTTTCTAAACCGTAAGAATTCTATAGGCCGCCCCTGCCTATCCCTACTCACCATCATAACCACCAGTGTCATACTCCTAGCAAATATGCTCATTCACTCTCACCATGAACACGCTATTGATGTTAAATCCTCCATCTAAGAAACCAGTCCATTCCAGTTTCAGACATATCCCGGGCCTTGAATTATAGACATTTGAGGGGCTTTCCAGGTTACGCTGAAGCATAGTCAGGGAGAACCACTGTGCTAGTAATTTGATCCATAGTTCAGAAAATCAAACCCCATACTTTAAATAGTCGACTACTCACTTAACCTTGCGCTTTATGTTTTCCTTTCTCAAAGTTTCAACATTCATTTGCAAAAATGAAATAAAAAAAATCAACTAGAGCCATAATTCCTTCAGTTTACTGAAAAATCCTGGGAATATAGAACATGTCTCCACTTGGCAGCATCTCAAACTCTCTAGTTCCTGTCTTTTATACAAATTAAAAGAAGTATTTAACACGAAAGGTGTATAACTTCTGATAGCTTCAGAGTTGCCTTACTTTCGATATCACTCATGGATGCTGTCTATAAGCAGAGGGGCTAATTACAATTTCCTTCATAAACATTTATTGAGTATCTATTATGTGCAAAGAATAATTTGAAGCAGGTTTTACCTGCAAGAATAATATATTTTGGAAACTTTATGTGTTTCATTCAACAATGAAAAAACACAAGGGCCTAGATATAGGATTTTTTCTTTTTGTTTATCTTATTTTATTTATCTTATTTTGTTTTAAATACTAATTCCAGCATAATTAAAATACAGTGTTTTATTAGTTTCAGGTGTGCAGCATAGGAATTAAAAAATTCTATGCATTACTCAGTGCTCATCATATTTGTACTCTTAATCCCCTTGACCTATTTCATCCAGTCTCCCCCCACCTTCCCTCTGCTGATCAGTTTTTCTATAGTTAAGAGTCTTCTTTATAGTCTCATTTTTGTTTGCTTTTGTTTCTTAAATTCTACATATGAGTGAAATCATATGGTATTTGTCTCTTTCTGACTATTTTACCAAGCATTATACTCTCCAGCTCCACTCATGTTGTTGCAAATTGCAAGATTTCATTCTTTGTTATGGTTGAGTAATATTTCATTGCATATCTATACCACGTCGTCTTTATCCATTCATCGACGCATGGACACTTGGGTTGCATTAAAAATTTGGCTATTGTAAATAATGCTGCATAAACATAAGGGTGCATATATCTTTTCAATTTAGTGTTTTCACATATTCTTTGGGTAAATACACAGTAGTGGAATTACTGGATCATATAATAATTCTATTTTGATTTTTTGAGGAACCTCCATACTGATTTCTACAATGGTTGCACCAGTTTGCATTCTAACCAAGAGTGCATGAGGGTTCCTTTTACTCCACATCCTTGCCAAAACTTGTTGTATTTTTTATTTTAGCCATGCTGACAAGTGTGAGGTAATATGTCCTTGTGGTTTTGATAGGTATTTCCCTGATGCTAAGTGATGTTGAGCATTTTTTCATGTGTCTGTTGGCCATCTGCATACCTTCTTTGGAGAAACATCTGTTTATGTCTTGGGTTCATTTTTCAATTGGATTATTTGTTTTTTGGGTATTGAGTTGTATCAGTTCTTTACATATTTTGGATAGTAACACTTTACTGGACATGTCATAGGCAAATACTTTCTCCCATTCAGTAGGCTCTTTTAGTTTTATGATTATTTCCCTCACTGTGCAGAAGCTTCTCATTTTGACATAGTCCCAATAATTTATTTTTCCTCTTGTTACTCTTGCCATAGGAGACATATCTAGAAAAATGGTGCTACAACTGATGTCAGAGAAATTACTGCCTGCGATCTCGTCTAGGATTTTATGGTTTCGGATATCACATTTAGGTCTTTAATCAATTTTGAGTTTATTTTTGTGTATGGTATAAGAAAGTGGTTCAGTTTTCCCAACAGTTTGTTGAAGAGACCTTTACCCATTGCATGTTCTTCTCTCTTTTGTCGAATATTAATTGATCACATAATTGTGGTTTTATTTCTGGGGTCTCTATTCTGTTCTATTGATCCATATGTCTATTTTTGTGTCAGTATCATACTACTTTGATTACTACAACTCTATGGTATATCTTGATATTTGGTATTGTGATATCTCCAGTTTTGTTCTTCTCTTTCAAGATTCCTTTGGCTGTTCAGGGTCTTTTGTGGTTCCATACAAATTCTGATTATTTGTTCTAATTCTGTGAAAAATGCTTTGGACAATAGCCAAACTGCGGAAGGAGCCTAAGTGTCCACGAAAGATGAACGGATAAAGAAGATGTGATTTATGTATACAATGGAATATTCCTCAGCCATTAGAAATGACAAATACCCACCATTTGCTTCAACGTGGATGGAACTGGAGGGTATTATGCTGAGTGAAGTAAGTCAATCGGAGAAGGACAAACATTGTATGTTCTCATTCATTTGGGGAATATAAATAATAGTGAAAGGGAATATAAGGGAAGGGAGAAGAAATGTGTGGGAAATATCAGAAAGGGAAACAGAACATAAAGACTCCTAACTCTGGGAAACGAACTATGGGTGGTGGAAGGGGAGGAGTGCGGGGGGTAGGGGTGAATGGGTGATGGTCACTGAGGGGGACACTTGACGGGATGAGCACTGGGTGTTATTCTGTATGTCGGTAAATTGAACACCAATAAAAATTAATTTATTAAAAAAAAAAAGAAAAATGCTTTGGTATCTTGATAGAGATTGCATTAAGTCTGTAGATTGCACTGCATAGTATGAACATTTTTGCAATATTTGTTCTTCCAATCCATGAACATGGAATATTTTTCCATTTGTTTGTGTCATCTTCAGTTTCTTTCCTCAGTGTTTTATAGTTTTCAAGGTACAGGGCTTTCACCATTTTGGTGAAGTTTATTCCTATATATTTTATTATTTTTGGTGCAATTGTAAATGGGATAGTTTTATTAATTTCTTTTTGTGCCACTTCATTATTACTGTTATAGAAATATGATGGATTTCTGTATGTTGATTTTGTATCCTGCAACTTTACTAAAATCATTTTTATCAGTTCTAGTATGTTTTTGGTGGAGTCTTTAGAGCTTTTTTTTTTTTTTCTTTACAGCTTTCTATATATAGTATCATGTTATCTCTTTGAGGGTTTTAACCGTGAATGTCAAATGCTTTTTATGCATGTATTTAAATGATCATATGGTGTTCATTTTCTTGTTGATGTGATTTATGACATTAATTGATTTGTGAATATTGAGCTAGACTTATACCCCAGAATAAATCCACTTTTGGTGAATGATTTTATTAAAAAAATATATTGCTGAATTTGATTTGCTAATATTTTGTTGAGGATTTTTCTATGTTCATTAGAGACACTGACCTGTAGTGTTGTTTGTAGTGTCTTTATAGGTCTTTGATATCACGGTAATGCTGGCTTCATAAATAAATTTGGAAGCTTTCCTTCTTCTATTTTTTGGAATAGTTTGAGAGGAATAAGTATTAATTCTTTAAGTGCTGGGCAGAATTCACCTATGAAGCCAACAATACTTAGCTTTTGCTCGTTGGGGGATTTTTGATTACTGATTCAATTTCATGGTTGGTAATCAGTCTGTTCAAATTTTCTATTTCTTCCTGATTCAGTTTGGGAGGTTATATGTTTCTGGGAATTTATTCATTTCTTCTAGGTTGTCTTACTTGTTGGCATATGATTTTACATAATACTCTCTTATAATTCTTTGTAAATCTGTGATGTTGGTTGTTCTTTCTCCTCTTTCACTTCTGATTTTGTTTATTTGAATCCTCTCCAGTTTTTGATGAGACTGGCCAAAGGTTTATCGATTTGGGTGATCTTTCTAAAGAACCAGCTACGGGTTTCATTGACCTGTTCTACTGTTTTTTTAGCTTCTATTTTACATATTTCTGCTCTAATCTTTATTATTTCTTTCCTTCTACTTGTATTGGGTATTTTTTTCTAAGTTCCTTTAGGTGTAAGGTTAGGTTATTTATTCGAGATTTTTCTTGCTTCTTGAGGTAGGCCTGTACTGCTATAAAATTCCCTCTTAAACAGATTTTTCTGCATTTTGAAGATTTTGGACCATTATGTTTTCATTTTCGTTTTTCTCCTTTTGACTTCCTCTTTGATTTCCTGGTTGACCCATTAATTGTTTAGTAGTATGATATTTAACCTCTTTGTGTTTTTGGTCTTATCAGATTTTTTTTCTTGTCATTGATTTCTAGTTTCATAGTGCTGAGAATGGAAAAGATGCATGCTATATGACTCTAATCTTTTTGAATCTGCTGACATTTGTCTTGTGGCCTAAACATGGGGTCTACTTTGGAGAATGTTCCATGTGCTCTTGAAAAGAATGTGTATTCCACTGTTTTAGGAATGGAATGTTCTGACTATATCTGTTAGATCCATCTGGTCCAATGTGTCATTAAATGCCACCGTCTTGTTGATTTTGTATTGAATGATCTATTCATTGACTTAAGTAGGGTGTTAAAACCCCCTACTATTATTGTATTGCTATTAATAACTTTTATGTTTGATTAGATTCTTTATGTATTAGGGTGCTCCCATGTTGGATGCATATATATTTACAATTGTTTATCGTCTTGTTGGATTGTCCCCTTTGTGATTATGTAGTGTCTTTCTTTGTCTCTTGTTTTATAGTCTTTTTTTTTTTAATCTATTTTATGTGATATAAGTATTGCTACTCTGGCATTCTTTTCACTTCCATTTTCATGGCAAATAGTTTTCTATGCCTTCACTTTCAACCTACTTGTGTCTTTAGGTTGAAATGAATCTCTTGTAAACATGCAGGATATAGATGGGTTTTGCTTTTTTTTATCCATTCTGTCACTTCTTTTGATTGGAGTGTGTAGTCCATTCACATTCAAAGTAATTATTGATAGATAAGTAATTATTGCCATTTTATTTGTTTTACGGTTGTTTTTATAGTTCTCTGTTCCTTTCTTCTCTTACTCTTAGGTTGCTTGCTTTCTTTAGTGATGTACTTGGATCCTTTTTTTTTTTTTTAACATATTAGTACCTGTTTTTGATTTCTGGTTATCATTAGATTTATAGATGACATCTTATGCATATAGTAGTCTATATTAAGTTGATGTTTCCTTATGCTGAAACCCAATCTAAAAGTACTAAATTTTAACTCCTTCTTTCCCCATGTTTTAGGTATATGGTATCATACTTTGCATCCTTTTATTTTGTGAATCCTTTGATTCTTTGGTAGATTTATAGTTAATATCACTGATTTTGTGCTTTCTACTTTTCTTCTTCCTGCTTATGGTCTCTCTTTTCCACTCAGAGTCCCTTTGGGATGCCTTGGTTGTTCAGTCATTTGAGCATCCAACTCTCGGTTTCATCTCAGGTCATGATCTTGTCCAGCTCTACATTCAGCCAGGAGTCCGCTTGGGATTCTCTATCTCCTTCTCCCTTTGCCCTTCTTCCTGCTCACATACTCTCTCCCTTTCCTTCCCTCTCTCAAATAGAATCTTAAAAAAAAAAAAAAAAAAAGAGTCCCCTTATAAGGCTAGGTTAGTCATGATAAATTCCTTTACCTTTGTTTGTCTGAGAAACTCTCTCTCCTACTCTGAATGATGGCCCTGCTGGGTAGACTATTCCTGGTTGCAGGTTTGTTTTTTTTTTTTTTTTTTGGAACATTTTGAGTGTATCACCTTACTCTCTTCTGGCTTGCAAAATTTTGCTGAAAAACCAGCTGATAGCCTTATGAGGTTTTTCTTGTATGTAACTGTTTTCTCTTGCTGCTTTTAAAATTCTCTTTAATACTACTTTTGCTATTTTAATTACTATGTGTCATGGTGTGGTCCTCCTTGGGTTGATTTTTTGGGGGGCTCTCTATGCCTCCTGGATCTGGATTCCTGTTTCCTTTTCAGACTTGGGAAGTTTTCAGCTATTATTTCTTTATTTTCTGCCCACGCCTCTCTCTTCTTCTATGATCTCTATAATGTGAATGTTGTTATGCATGATGGCATCGTTGAGTTCCTTTAATCCATTTTTTTAAAGATTTTAACTTACTTATTCATGAGGGCCATACAGAGAGAGGCAGGGACAGGGGAAGAGGGAGAAGCAGGGTCCCTGTGGGGAGCTTGATATGGGACTCGATCCCAGGACCGCGGGATCATGACTTGAGCCAAAGTCAGATGCTGAATGACTGAGCCACCCGGGTGCCCTCCCAAATCTATTTTCATTTTAAAAATATTTTCCCTCTTTTCTGTTTACCTTCATTGCTTTCTATTACTCTGTCCTCCAGGTCACAATGATCCATTCTTCTGCTTCCTCTAGTCTATTGTTTATTCCCCCTAGTGATTTTTAATTTTAGTTATTGAGTTCTTCATCTCTTACTGATTCTTTTTTATGTTTTCTTTTTTAAGGGTCTCACCAAGGTCTTAAACTCTTTCCTCAAATCTGATGAGTATCTTATGACCATTACTTTACATTCTCTATTAGGTTTATTACTTACCTGGGTTTCATTTAGCTATCTTGCTGTGATTTTGTCCTATTCATTCATGTGGGGCATATTCCTCTGTCTCATTTTGTCTAACTCTCTGTATTTGTTTCTACATGATAGGAAATGTCAGCTCTATCTTCTACTCTTGAAAGTAGCGGCCTTAAAAAGAAGAGGTCCTGTAGTGCCTTGCAATATAATGTCCCCTGTTCACCAGAACCTGGTGTTTCAGGGATGTCTGCTGTGTGTGTTGCATGGGCCCTGCTATTGTGGCTCAGTTGCATCTGCCTTTAGTTCAGTCATCTGCAATGGCTCACTTTGCCTGTTATGGGCAGAGTTTGGTCCCTGTGTTGTTAGTGGGCCAGTGTGGGGCCACCTTGGGCTTGAGCTGAGTAAGAGCAAGCATTTACCAGAGCTATGGTAACAGTGAACTGCAGTGCGCTCTCCCTGTGTTGTCCCCTCAGAAGCTTTTTTGGATGAGTGGGGCCTGCCATCAGACCAGAAATCTGCCTCTAGCCTATTGCTGGGGTTGTAGTGGGACTGGTGTGTGTGGTTATCTTTCCCTCTCCCTCTGGGACAAGAGTCACTTTAATGTGGTACTCATCACTTTTGAACATTGCTACACTTGTGGCACCACCTTGTTTGGACTCCTCCTAAGGGCAGGTCTGAAGGAAAATGCAGGGGCAAGGCATGTGGCACCAGCAAGGTTTGCACTGGTATATTGTGGGAAGGGATCTGCTGCTGCTTCAGGAAATTCCTGCCCCTAGGCTGGAGGGGGCAATTCCGTAGGAGAGCACAGGGGTTGGGGAGAAGGCGACATGCTGTTAGCAAGCTCCATGAAGTCTTCTGCAGGAAGAGACCTGCAGCTGCCTGGCAAAACTCCTGCCCAAGCCAGGATAGAGAGGGTGAGTCTGCAGGAAAGTGTGGGGGTGGGGTGTGCTGTTAGCAAGACAGTGTTTATGTTATATTGGTTCCTACAGGTGTCCATTTATCTAGGCTGCGGGTTGGGGAGGGAAGTGGTGCCTATTAGCTCTTTTGTTGTTGGAGATGTCTCCAAAAGATTCTTGCCCCTCCAGCACATACTGAGATTAGTAAATGAATCTTCCTCCCTTATACCCAGGCATTTTTCAAACTGCTGCTTCTAAGCTGTATTTCAGCAGGGCTGTTTGTTGTGCTCTCTCTTTAAGGATGCCGGTTCAGTTTTCTCTTACCCTCCAGCTCTCCCAGAGCTAAGCTTGCTGATTTATAAAGTTCTAGGTGTTAAGCCCACTGATTATAAGACCTCGTGAATTATGCCCCACTGGTTTTCAAAGCCGAATGATACAGAGATTTGTCTTCCCTATATGGGTTCCTGTGTCTGGGGTGCCTGGTATAGTGTCTGTTTCTTTCCTCTATTCATGCCCTTAGCAGCCTTCCCTCCTGCAGACAGTCCTGTGGGTCAGTCTGACTCCTGGCCACATCTCCTACTCTGTTTGATGTGGCCTCTTCTCTACATTTGTCTGTGGAGAGTCTGTTCTGCCAGTCTTTAGGGCATTTTCTGGGTTATTTGCACTGATATGGAAGTTACCTAGTTGTAGCCATAAGATAAGGTGAGCTTAGGATCCTCCTATTCCATCTTTCTTCACTCCTAAAACAGGAGTTTATAATGCTTTACCTCCCTTCGTTTTCAGAAGCTCAAAGACAAGAAAATGCACATAATATCCTCTCATTAAATTCTGAAATAAGACTGTACATCCTATGTAAGTGTTATTGCATGGAGAATTTTTGACAGTTATCTAAATATATGGGAGATGATCATAAAGAAGATAAAAATGTACTGATGATCTACAGACCACATTCCAAATTATATATTAGAAAGACTTCACTAGAATTAGCTTTACTAGAATATGCTGTAGAATTAATGTTAAAAATATATAGTGGCTATGTTCATTTTGAAAGATCAAGAATATTTCTTAATTTGAATTTAAAGCAAATTTCCTACCCCTAAAATAAAAAGTGGCTCTGGTTTGCATCAAGATTAGTAAAGGAAAGATTAACTCAGTTCATTAAAAAATTGTAGATATCAGTACAGTTATAAATGCAAATACAATACCAGCTCTAAAGTCCTTAGAGAATCCTATTTGTTGATGTATGTAATATGGATATATGCCTTAATCATAAAACTGTGACCCTATTATTTGAACTCTCAGCTCAAGTAAACAAATGAAATGATAGATATTGTTTTATAATTTTAAAAAACAGAGCTAAAGAGTAGATGGGAAAAAGTATTATCAAAAAACCAGTAAACTATCTATGTTCAAGAAATGGTATTACCAAATCATAAGCAAAATATGTGCATCTACTCATAGATCTTATCTTGTCAGAAGTGAAACAACTTCTTCCCCAGGAAAAGAAAATTCTCTTGTTTTTAGAATCAATTCTTATGCCCTAGCTTTATTCTCAGTTCAAAAAAATATATTAGAGAGTGTCATTGTTTGAATTGCGTTACCTCCCAAACAATATGTTTAAATCCTAATCCTTAACACTTGAATGTGAACTTGTTTGCAAATAGGGTCTTTGTAGATGTAATCAAGTTAAGATGAGGTTATACTGAATTGTGGTGGGCTCTAATTTAATAAGACCATGTCCTTATAAGAAGAACAGAAGAGACATAGAAACCCAGGGATAAAATGCGGTGATGAGGGAGGCAGAGATTGAAGTAATTAGTTTATGAACCAAAGAATGCTTAGGATTGTCAGGCAACAGCAGAAGCTAAGAGAAAGGCATCTAAAAGATTTTTCCCTACAGCCTTCAGAAAAGCATGGCCCTGTAGACAACTTGATTTTGGACTTTTACATTCAAGAATTGTGAAAGAATAATTCTTTAAAATTTAAACCTTCCACAGTTTGTGGTAACTTATTACAGCACACCTAGGAAATCAATATATAGACTCAAACTACTTGTTTGCTTTTCTTTTTCTAGTGGAAATATTAGTTTCTCAGACTAAACATATGTCCTATGTATACATAAAAGATACTTAAATTCTTTTTTGAAGATGAAGAAAATTCTTCACATCACTCTGGCTTGCACATGGAATATTTCTCCAAACAATAATGGTTGATATGAAGTCAAAATTTAATTTTTTAAAGATTTTATTTATTTATTTGAGAGGGGGAGGAGAGAAAGAACATGAATGGGGTGAGGAGCAGAGGGAGAATCAGACTCCTAGCTGAGCAGGGAGTCCAGCGTGGGGACTCCATGATCATGACCTGAGCTGAAGGCAGATGCTTAACCAGCTGAGCTATACAGGTGCCCCAAAGTTAAAATTTTAGAGCAGGCACTGAGTCCACAAACACTCAAGTAAAATTACTCGCAAGATTTGGAATGTACATTCAAAGGCTCAAAGGTTAACAATCATTTATTTTAACAACTACGTTTTTAAATAGTTGGGGGTCTTTGGTTTTTTAAAATTTATTTAAATTTTGTTAGTTAACATATAGTGAAATATTGATTTCTGGAGTAGAGATCAGTGATTCATCACTTAGATACATGAACTCTCTTTAATACCCATCACCCATCTAGCCCATCCTCCACCTGCCTCCCTCCAACAAGTTTTAGTTGGTTGATATACATATATACATATGCCACATCTTTCGTATTCATTTGTCAGTCAATGGACATTTGGGCTCTGTCCATAGTTTGACTATTATTGATAATACTGCTATCAACATCAGGGTGCATGTACCCCTTCAAAACTAAACAGTGACTTTTTGGTAACTTGTATTTTCACGTTTAAACATAAACTGCTTGTGGGGAAACTTCAATGAACGGTATTTAGTAGCAGTACAACAACATAATGATGTAAAATTAAATTGGCATGAGTATAATGGACAAATTCATTATTTCTTTTGTAAGAATTGAGCTTGCCATGAGGAAACTTCTTTTCAATCATTTTGCAAAAACCGGAATAACTATATCACTTATTTGTTGAATTCTGAGCTAGGCAAGTGCTAAATACTTCATATTTATTTATTACATCTATTCCACTTAATCCTTGAAATTATATTCTTATTAGTATTCAAATTTTAAAGACATACAAATTGGGAGTCATAAAGAATCAGTAATTTGTCTAAAGTCACACAGCTGGTAAGTGTGGCAGACTTGTGGCTGACTAGTCTGTCTTAATATGTTCTTTGAATTTGTGTTCTTATACAGCAGACTTAGAATACCTGATATGTTCTAATTGCCTTTCTAAGTACTAAAAGCAACTATAATATTCAAGTAAGCCTTAAAATATGGGAAATAAATGAATTAGCACTTTTGATTAGAATTATAAATATCTGTGGCTTATTAATTAATGACATCGTCATAAATAGAATGCAATTCAAAGAGAACAAAGGGCTGGTTCTTAATATAATGTGGAAGAAATATAAACTAGAGCTATCTGACATAAGATATATTGCTGTGGTTAAAGAATAACTTAAGATCAAAATAGGATATGATAGTGAATGAGCTAAAACAGGAAATATTAGAGGAAAAAAATTGACCAAGCAGGTTGCCTATGGAGAAGCAGTGTTTATATAAATTATTTCTACTAATTTTAGCAATGGTCAATTTTAAGTTTTTTTTTTTTTTTTAAGATTTATTTATTTATTTTAGATAGAAAGAGAGTGAGAATGGGAAGAGGGGTAGAGGGAGGGAGGGAGGGAGAGAAGGAGAGAAAGAGAGAGAGAGAGAATCTCCAGCAGACTGCTTGCTGAGTGTAAAGCCCACCACAGGGTTCAACCCTGAGATCATAATCTGAGCAGAATTCAAGAATTAGACACTCAACAGACTGAGCCAACCAGGTACCTCATTAAATACTTTCTTAAAATAGTTAAGTTGATTATATCAAACTAAGAAAAGATTTAAATCATGATTTAAGGTGTACCTGGGTGGCTGGCTCAGTTGGTTAAGCTTTTTGCCTTTGCCCCAAGTCATGCCTCAAGTTTTGGGATTGAGCCTTGTGTCTAGCTTCCCTGCTTAGCAAGGAGTCCACTTCTTGCTCTCCCTCTGCCCCTCCCCTGCTGTGCTCTCTTTCTCTCAAATAAATAAATAAATAAATAAATAAATAAATAAATAAAATCTTAAAAAAAATATCATGATTTAAGTATAGGTCTAACAAAACCTGTTTTAGAAACAATCACTAAAAGTGCACAAAGGGTTATTAGAACTTCCTACTCCCAAGAACTGTTATACTAGATTGGTTCGCTGAAGGAAGCAGTGGAAACTATTTCTTTAAAAATCCTTAGGAACAGAAGGCATACATTACCAGCAGTTCAGAAAGGGTTAGGTGTGTCTCTGCCAGAAGGCAGCCGGTGGATAACCACTCTTGTTCTATAAAGCCCAGTGACTACATAATAATGCTATTCTTATAACTGTGAGGCAAGGGCAACACAGCTGCTTTTTCCTTTCTTTAGTGATCAGGATTTGCTGTCCAAAAAGTTGCAGAATAATTTGAATGTAATTAGATGAAATTTTCCCCAACAGAAAAGCAGGAATTAATTTTGACTCTAGTTACTGAAAGAAAACTCAGAAGCTCTACACTGGGCTTTTTAAACATTTATGTCCTCCTTTACTTAGAAAGCATTCCTCTACATACAACTTAAAAAGCAGACTTGTTTGCTAGATGACCTTAGGCCTATGAGTTGAATTAATACTAAATAAAAAATTCTGAGCATATGTACAGTTTCTTTGTTTGTATAAAGTCCTTTGAAAAATTCAATTTTAGTGCATTCTACTTAAAGTTTTATGAGTTTATTTTTATTCCATTTTTATATTCATCTACTTAAGTCTTTATATTTCATTAAGGTAGAAAAGGCAGATTCCTCAAATTTATAATTTCTTTCTTTAAAATACAGTCAATTTCTTTCCAAGTAACCTTTCCCTTTAACTGGTAATGTAATTAATTTCAGTTTTGAAGACAGCACTGTGGTCCACAATCCTTGGCTGACTGTTCTTCCAAGAGTAATAAGAGCTGTTGAGACAGGAACTAAAAGTTCCATGAGTTCTTTTGATGCAGGATTCTTATAAAAATATAAAACTGTGAGGAATGTAAAGGGATTACTTCCCAAGACTTTGGAGCACTTCAGAATAGTTGTTAAAAATAAATGAGAAAAAAAAATGCTGGAATTAAACAAAAAAATTCATAAATGCTGTAGATAATCCCAAAGTAAACAGAAAATAATTTTAACTTCCCAAAGTACTTAGTATTTGTAGTTAGATGATTATGTATTTCGAGGTGGATATACATGGCACTGTTTTCAAAGATGGGTACTTAATTTCTGTAATTTAAATTTATTTTGTATTTAGGGATTTCATGCAGCTCTATACTATGAAATACAATATGCAAAAAGAGCTTAATATAATTTTTGACATGCAATGGTGCTCAGGAAAAAAAAGGAAGAGAGAAATAGCTTAGCTATAGGTAAAAAGCTATATTAGCTATGCTTAATATATAAAGTTGCTATATTAAAAAACACTTTCTTTCTTCATTAAAATGCAAGATAACACTACCTGTTTCTATATGCTTAACGACAGACAACTCAAAATATAAATATTTCATTGCTTACCTCCAAAAAATTGTTGACATTCTCTGTGGCCATTTGCCAAGGTGGTCATTCCTTTGTGTGTGATGGAATTAGAGAAGTATCAGGGTTCTGTGGATTGATGAAAGAAAATATTCTGTGCTCTTGGCTTCTGGTATTTATTTCCTTGGTCCTGTTAAAAAGGAAATTAGTGTGAACTTACTGATTTTGAACAGACAGTATTTCTTTAGATTCACATTTCAGGACATTTTCAGATTTTTATGAGTTTGCAGTATAAGAATCATAGAATTTGGAGAGGGTGGCAAGATGGCGAAGAGTAGAGGACCTCATTTCATCTGATGCCTTGAATTTAACTAGATAACTATCAAATCACTCTGAACACATATGAATTCAACTTGAGATATAAGAAAAGAATTGCTGGAACTCTACAAATAGAAAAGTGACCACTTTTTACATGGTAGGAGCGTGGAGAAATGAAACAGGGGATATATAGGAAGGTAACAGGAGCTGCGGGTGGGGGTGGGGGTGGAGGTGAGAGGGAGCCTCCATAAGCCAATTACTGGAAAGTGAAATAGTTCAGGAGCACAAAATCAGAATCTTTAGAAAAAATAAGCTCCAATGAGACATTCCTGCCTGAAAGGTGCTCAGTGGTGTAGTGGGGCAATATCTTAGGTGGGACAGTGTAGTCTTAGGATCCCTGGGGTCAGAGAGAGAACAAGGGTGCCAAAGCCAGCAGAGTATTGGAGCCAGGAAACTGGTTACGGTTTTTGAGCCCAGGAGGGGGCTCTGAGCTCTGTTCACCATAAACCATGAGCTGTTGCTGCATGATCTGGCAACAGCTCTCAGTGTAGGGGTGCCTTGCAAAGGATAAAAAAGCAGTGGCCCACCCCCTTCCTGCAGGTGGGGCAGTGCCAGCAGGTGCAGACCAGGGGACTGCTCTCCTTGGAGTCCTGCAAAGGACAGAAGTGCAGGACCTTCCTGCCTTCCTCCTGGGAGGATCGGTGGGGGTGCACACTGCAGGAGTCCGCAGAATGTGGCACGCACAAAAGTAAAGATTGCTTATGCCTGAGGGTGTACTGAAGAAAGGGGATCATGATCTTTCAGCTCTGAGCTGGAGATCAGCGTTTGTCCATTTTTATTTTCATCTTCTAAAGAGGCTCAGAAAATCCTCAAGGAACAAAAGCCATATAGAAAAACCAGAAACAGCTTACATTGAGCTGGGCTACCTGGCAAGGGGCAGTACAACTCTGCCCAGACACAGATACCTGAGAATTAACTCAGTAGGTCCCTCCCTCAGAAGACCAGCTGGAAGAACAGGGAACATCAAGTTTATGGAGCACACGACACTGCAAAACTCTAGCTCTAGGGTAAACAGCATATAGGATTTGAGGGTTTTCCTCATGATTCATTTATATTTCAGTTTAAAATTTTTCCTTTTCTTTCTTTTTCCCTTTTCAATTAGTTTATTTTATCAACTCTTTGTTTTCCAATTTTTTTTTAACTTTCATTTTTTACATTTACATTTTATAGATATATTCTTCATTTTTGGCTTCCTTTCACTGTATTATATTATATATATATAAAATATATATATATTTGTTTTACTTTCTATATAATTTTGGGATTTAGTATCTTCTAACACCTGGACCAAGGTGGATCAGGACCAAGTGGATCATCCTATTTTGTCCACCTGGGAATTTATATTCTCTCCACCTTCCTTTTTTTTTTTCTTTTCTTTTTTCTTTTATGTTTCTGACCTCTCTGGATTTGTCTAGTGTGTATTTTGCTTGAGTCAGGGTTGATATAGTTTTGATTTTGCTCACTTGATCATCCATTCTTCTCTGGGCAAAATGACTAGAAGGAGGAATTCACAACAAAAGAACGTACCAGAGGTAACACTTTCTGCCAAAGATCTCATCAATATGGATATAAGTAAGATGTCAGAGCTGGAATGCAGGCTAACAATTATGAAGTTACTAGCTGGGCTTGAAAAAGGCATAAAGACACTAGAGAATCTTTTAGTGTATAAATGAAATCTAATCAGGCTGAAATTAAAACTGCTCTGAGGTGCAGGCTAAATTGGATATTCTAACAGCTAGAGTAAACAAGGCAGAAAAGAGCAAGTGACATAGAAGACAAGTTGATGGAAAGGAAGGAAGCTAAGGGAAAGAGAGAAAAATAACCATGGACATGAGGGAAGGCTTTGAGAACCATAGAATGAAACAATGTTAGAATTATTGGGGTCCCCAAGGAAGAAGAAAGAGAGAGACAGAAGAGAGGGACAGAAGGTATATTTGAGCAAATCATAGCTGAGAACTTCCCTAATATGGGGAAGGAAACAGGCATTCAAGTCCAAGAGGTAAGTTACCTCTCCCAAAATCAATAAAAATATATCAATACCCTGCCATATAATAGTGAAGCCTGTAAATTTCAGAGATAAAGAGAAAATCCTGAAAGCAGCTCAAGACAAGAATTCCTTAACCTACAAGGACAGGAACATTAGACTGGCAGCAGACCCATCCACAGAAACCTGGCAGGCCAGAAAGGGCTGGTATGACATATTCAGCATACTAAATGAGAATAACATGCAGCCAAGAATACTTTATTCAGCAAGGCTATCATTCAGAATGGAAGGAGGATAAAGAACTTTCAGGACAGACAGAAACTGAAAGAATATGTGATGACCAAGGCAGCCCCGCAAAAAATATTAAGTGGGATCCTGTAAGCAAAGAGAGTCCAAAGGTAACGTATCAGAAAGAAACAGAGACAATCCACTGAAACAGGGATTTTATAGGTAATACAAAGGAACCAAATACTTGTCTTTCAATAGTCACCATGTAAATGGGCTAAATGCTCCAATCAAAGACAAAGGGTATCAGATTGGATAAAAAAACAAGACCCATCCACATGCTAGACCTAAAGACACTTTCAGTTTAAAAGTGGGGGGGTGGGGATCCCTGGGTGGCGCAGCGGTTTGGCGCCTGCCTTTGGCCCAGGGCGCGATCCTGGAGACCCGCGATCGAGTCCCACATCGGGCTCCTGGTGCATGGAGCCTGCTTCTCCCTCTGCCTGTGTCTCTGCCTCTCTCTCTCTCTCTCTCTCTGTGACTATCATAAGTAAATAAAAAAAAGAAAAAGATTTAAAAGTGGGGGGGGTGGAGAACAATTTATCATGCTAATGGACTTCAAGAGAAAGCTGGAGTAGCAATCCTCATATCAGACAAATTAGATTTTAAACCAAAGACTGTAGTAAGAGATGAGGAAGGACACTATATCATACTTAAAGGGTCTAACCAAAAAGAAGATCTAATAATTACAAATATTTATGCTTCTAACTGGGGAGCAACCAATTATATCAACCAATCAATAGCCACATTAAAGAAACACACTGATAATAATACAATAATAGTAGGGGACTTCCAACATCCCACTCATAGCAATGGACAGAACATCTAAGCAGAAGCAACGAGGAAATAATTTGGGTTTTGAATGACACCAGGACCAGATGGACTTCACTGATATATATATATATATCAGTGATATATATAGCATTCCACCCTAAAGCAACAAATACACATTCTTCTCCAGTGCACATGAAACATTCTCCAAAATAGATCACATACTGGGACACAAATCAGATCTCAATCAATAGCAAAAGATTGGGATTATTCCTTGCATATTTCCAGACCACAGTGTTTTGAAGCTTGAACTTAATCATAAGAGGAAATTTAGAAAGAACTTAAACACTTGGAGGTTAAAGAGCATCCTACTAAAGAATGAATGAGTCAATGAGGAAATTAAAGAAGAATTTTTAAAAAATCATGGAAACAACTAAAAATGAAAACACAACTGTTCAAAATCTTTGGGATACAGAAAAGGCAGTCCTAAGAGGGAAGGACACAGCAATACAAATCTCTCTCAAAAAATTAAAAAAGTCTCAAATACACAAGGTAATCTTATACTAAAGGAGCTGGAGAGGGAACAGCATATAAAGCCTAAGTCAAGCAGGAGAAGAGAAATAATAAAGATTAAAGCAGAACTCAATGAATAGAAACCAGAAGAATAGAACATACCAATGAAACTAGAAGCTGGTTCTTTAAAAGAATTAATAAGATTGATAATGCTAGCCAGACTTATCAAAAGAAAAAGAGAAAGGACCCAAATTAATAAGATTACAAACAAAAGAGGAGAGATCATGACCAATATCAAAGAAATACAAATAATTTTAAGAACATATCATGAGCAACTATATGCTAACAAATTAGGCAACTTGGAAGAAATGAATATATTCCTGGAAACTGAAACAGGAGGAAATAGAAAACCATAACAGACCCATAACCAATAAGGAAATTGAAACAATAATAAAAAATCTCCCAATAAACAAGAGTCCAGGGCCAGAAGGCTTCCCAGGAGAATTCTACCAAACATTTAAAGACGAACTAATACCTATCCTTTTGAAGCTGTTTCAGAAAATAGCAATGGAAGGAAAATTTCCAAACTTGTTCTATGAGGTCAGTTTTACCTTGATCCCCAAACCAGACAAACACCCATCAAAAAGGAGAATTACAGAGCAATATCCCTCATGAATATAGACGCCAGAATTCTCACCAAGATACTAGCCAACAGGACTCAAGTGTACATTAAAAAGATTATTCAGGGCAGCCCTGGTGGTTCAGCACTGCCTGCAGCCCAGGGTGTGATCCTGGAGACCCGGGATTGAGTCCCACGTCGGGCTCCCTGCATGGAGCCTGTTTTCCCTCTGCCTGTGTTTCTGTCTCTTCTCTCTCTCTCTCTCTCTTTCTCTCTCTCTCTCTCCTGCCTGTGTTTCTGTCTCTTCTCTCTCTCTCTCTCTCTCTCTCTCTCTCTCTCTCTCTGTCTCTATGAATAAATAAATAAATAAAAAATCTTAAAAAAAAAGATTATTCACCATGACCAGGAGGGATTTATTCCTGGGCTGCAAGGGTGGTTCAGCATTTGCAAATCAATCAATGTGATACATCACATTAATAAAAGAAAGGACAGAATGATATGGTCCTCTCAATTGATGCAGAAAAAGCCTTTGACAAAATACAGCATCCTTTCTTACTTAAAACTCCCAAGAAAGTAGGGATAGAAGGAATATTCCTCAACATCATAAAAGCCATCTACACAAAAGCCCACAGAGAATATTATTCTCAATGGGGAAAACCTGAGAGCTTTTCCCCTAAGGTTAGGAGCATGACAGGGATGCCCACTCTCATTACTGTTGCTCAACATAGTACTAGAAGTCCTAGCCTAAGCAATCAGACAACAAAAAGAAATAAATGGCATTCACATTGGCAAAGAAGAAGTCAAACTCTCACTCTTTGCAGATGAGAAGATACTTTATGTGGAAAACCCAAAAGACTCCAGCCCAAAATTGCTAGAACTCATTCAGCAATTCAGCAACATGGAAGGATACAAAATCAATGCACAGAAATCAACTCCATTTCTATACACTAACAATGAGACTGAATAAAGAGAAATTAAGGAATTGATCCCTTTTATAACTGCACCAAAAAACCATAAGATACCTAGGAGTAAACCTAACTAAAGAGGTAAAATATCTGTACCCTAAAAACTACAGAACACTTATGAAAGAAATTGAAGAAGACACAGAGCGATGGGAAAACATTCCTTGCTCGTGGATTAGAAGAATAAATATTGTGAAAATGTCTATGCTTCTTAGAGCAACCTACACATTCAATGCAATCTCTATCAAAATATGATTGACATTCTTCACAGAGCTGGAACAGATAATCCTAAAATTTGCATGGAATTAGAAAAGACCCCAAATAGAGGAATGTTGAAAAAGAAAACCAAAGCTGGTGACATCACAATGCCTGACTTCAAGCTATATTACAAACTTGATCATCAAGACAGTGTGATACTGGCACAAAAACAGACACATAGATCAATGGAACAGAACAGAGAATCCAGAAATGGACTCTCAACTTTATGGTCAACTCATCTTTGACAAAACAGGAAAGAATATCCACTGGAAAAAGAAAGGAGAGTCTCTTCAATAAATGAATGTTTTCCCATCGCTCTGTGTCTTCTTCAATTTCTTTCATAAGTGTTCTGTAGTTTTTAGGGTACAGATATTTTACCTCTTTAGTTAGGTTTACTCCTAGGTATCTTATGGTTTTCCAGAATATCCACTGGAAAAAGAAAGGAGAGTGTTTCCCATCGCTCTGTGTCTTCTTCAATTTCTTTCATAAGGAAACAGGAAAGAATATCCACTGGAAAAAGAAAGGAGAGTCTCTTCAATAAATGAATGTTTTCCCATCGCTCTGTGTCTTCTTCAATTTCTTTCATAAGTGTTCTGTAGTTTTTAGGGTACAGATATTTTACCTCTTTAGTTAGGTTTACTCCTAGGTATCTTATGGTTTTTTGGTGCAGTTATAAAAGGGATCAATTCCTTAATTTCTCTTTATTTATAATGGTGCTGGGAAAATTGGACAGCCACGTGCAGAAGAATGAAACTAGACCATTCTCTTACACCAGACACAAAGATAAATTCAAAAATGGATGAAACACCTAAAGACAAGAATCCATCAAAATCCTAGAGAACACAGGCCACAACCTCTTTGACCTCGGCCACAGCAACTTCTTGCTAGCCACGTCTCTAAAGGCAAGGGAAATAAAAGTCAAAATGAACTACTGGGACTTCATCAAGATAAAAAGCTTCTGCACAGCAAAGGAAACAGTCAACAAAACTACAAGACAACCTAGGGAATGGGAGAAAATATTGGATAAAAAGGTATCTAAAATATATAAAGAACTTACCAAACCCAAAAACCAAAAACCAAATAATCCAGTCAAGAAATGGGCAGAAGACATGTACAGACTTCTTTCTCCAAAGAAGACTTACAAATGGCCAACAGATATATGAAACAAATTATCAACATCTCTTGTCATCAGGGAAATACAAATCTAAACCACAGTGAGATACCACTTGACACCAGTCAGAATTGCTAAAATTAACAAGACAGGAAACAACATATGTTGGGAAGCATGTGGAGAAAGGAGAAACCTCTTATACTGTTGGTGGGAATACAAGTGGGTACAGCCACTCTGGAAAACAGTACGAGAGTTCCCCAAGAAGTTAAAAGTAGAGCTGTCCTACGACCCAGCAATCGCACTACTAGGTATTTACCCCAAAGACACAAATGTAATGATCTGAAGGGCTGCCTGCACCCCCGTGTTCATAGCAGCAATACCCACAATTGCCAAATTGTGGAAGGAGCCTCGATGTCCATTGACAGATGAATAAAGATGTGGTATATGCATATACAATGGAATATTAGTCATCAGAAAGTATGAATACCTACCATTTACATTGACGTGGATGGAACTGTAGTGTATCATGCTGAATGAAATAAGTCAATCAGAGAAAGACAATGATTATATGGTTTTACTCATATGTAGACTATAAGGAACAGTGCAGAGGATCATAGTGGAAGGGAAGAAAAACTGAATGAGAAGAAATCAGAGGGAGACAAACCATGAGAGACTTTTAACTCTGGGAAACAAGTTTAGGGTTGCTGGAGGGGAGGTGGGTACAGGGATGGGGTAATTGGGTGATGGCCATTGGGGAAGGGATGTGATGTGATGAGCTGGGTGTTATGTGCAACTGACAAACTGTTGAACACTACATCTAAAACTAATGATGCACTATATGTTGCCTAATTGAATTAAAAAAAAAAGAATCATAGAATTTTAGCCTTATACACAAACCTTGCTAAATTCATGACTGCAAGAAAGAAAGAGCTATGTCAATCAGATGATTCAATCTCCACACTTTGCACTACAGTAAACTGAAACCCAGATGTTAAACAACTCAACCAAAATTATAGACAATTAGTGGCAGAGCTAGCATGAGAAAACAGTTCTTATTACTCCAAGTTCAGGGCTCTTTTTTTCTAGCTGTTCTCCCAGCAGGTACAAAAGAAGAATTTTTTTTTTTTAAAGATTTACTTATTTTGAGAGAGAATAAATAGGGGGGAAGAGCTGTGGGAGAGATCTTTCAAGCAGACTCCCCACCAAACCAGGAGCCTGACTCGTAGCTCAATCCCACAACCCATGATATTATGACCTGAGCTGAAACCAAAAGTTAAACGTTTGACTAACTGAGTGACCCAGGTACCCCAAGAGAAGAATCTTTGATTCTTTTTTTTTCCCTGCTGTATGCTCAGTGCCTAACAGATAAATTCTCAATCAATATTAGTTAAGCGGGGATAAATGAAGGTTTTTATAAGGACTAGTTGTTTTTGTTTTTCACAGAAGTATATCCTACCCTACAATATAGTTCTTCTCAGTTGAAGGAATAGTAAGAAAACATAAAACTACAGGAGCAACACCTGGGCTGTGTGATACAGTGGTAAGAGTTTTCAACTAGAATTCTACAGATCTAAGTTGGCCCTTCTTTGCATTCCCATTTTTCTACTTAATTCCTTATCTATCATTTATCCACCCATCCTTATCCACCTAGCTTTCTCTTTCATTTGGATCTCACTATTCTTGGTCCAATGCATTATCTGTAAAACAAGAGGATTGGAGTCAATGATCTTTAGCACGTCTATGATTCCAACAGTTAAATAATTGACTATCCCAGAAGTTGGCTGACCAGACCAGTCTGAATGACATATAATCTTGCTCATCTAATCACAGTAATGAAAATAGAGACTAGTTTTAAATTAAATTTAGCATGTGTGTTCAACGCTAAGGAAATGACATGTGCCAATTATGTATTCTATGTCACATTTACACAACACTGAACTTTTGTGTGTTTCTGCTAAGAATATGCGCAATAATAAATATTTATCGAGCATTTATTCTGTGCCAGGCATTATTCTGAGCTCTTTACATATACTGGATTTATAAAAACTACTGTTAGGCAGTAATTTTACCCCAGTGGTAGATTAGATGATTTTTCCTTTCCCTAACATAGGTCTGTGGAATGTATATGTGTACCCCTCTGCCCTATGACTTTTGGCTTGGCCACGTGCCTTGCTTTGACCAATGGAGTAACAGCAGACATCACACAAACAGAGACTTGAAATATGCTTGTGGAGTTGCACTTTTTTGACAATAAAAACGAGGGGCAGAGATTGAGTAATTTATCCAATCTCCAATCTTTTAGTTAGTTAAGTGATATAGGATATGAAGCCATGCAAATCTGGCTTGAGGGCCATTCTCTTAACACCTGTGCTGTAGTGCCACTACATTATACTGGTTGTATTATATGATATTAAGACATTTATTAATAAAGCAGCAGGTGATTTGGCACATACTAAAATTCATAATTATACAGGTAGTCTATCTGTCACTAGAAAAAGTCGTCTTGCAGTGAAATGTTTCTTCTGGAAAAATTAGTAAATATAAAATAAATGTACTATTTCCTAGAAGCCGATTAATAAAACAATATATCTCTTGGGTGGCTTTCCAGCTTATCTTGCTACCATACAGTGGCCCTCAGCACTGGTATGTCTGTTACATGATTCCACCCTCTGACCTTAGCTAATTCAGGCATGCGTCTATGATCCAAGCTGAATCAGTTAGGTTTCTCTTCTGGTATTTTGAATTTGGACCCATCACTGGCAGCCACCATAAATGGCCCTACTCTGGAGAAAGCTGAAATCTCCAGAGCTACTCCTGTTACATTATTTCCCACTTGTCAATTCTATGATGGTATCTTCCCAGACAAATGTGCTTTCTGAGTAAGCTTACTAAAAACCTACTTTTCTTGTTGTAACCAAAATAAATTTAATAAAATAGCTTTAAAAAAATCCATTGTTTTTATTTTAATTTAAAAGTTCAAAGAATACTTAAAGAAGAGACTTGAAAGCTTGCATTTGTTTTACATTCTATCAAAGTAATTCTGCAATTTACTGTTATGAATTGTGTTTCCTGAAAATTAGTTAGAAATTCTTCCATATTTTAAGAACTAGCATCCATGAATTGTCTGTGAATAGAGTTAAATTTCAGTAAATCTGAATAAACTCCCATTTTTCTTTGTAATCCTACGTATTTTATTTTATGCATTTAAAAACATTTTATGATGAGCTTTCTATATTCCTTTTGATAATAAAAATCAAGTAAACATGTGGGATTATTTGCATCACTAATTCAACTCAGAAACTATATGTGAGACCCAAATATATTCCAGACTTTGTTTTGGGTTCCAGGCATACGTTAAGGACAAAATAGTTTCTGCTCTCACAGAGTCATGATAAGAAAGGATATGTGGAATAGAATCTGAAATTTTCGTGGTACTATTAGTAAAGAACTATTAGTAAAAAGAAAAAAGTAGCTTAAAAGTGTGAGAGTACGGAGGCAAAATGCCTGAAGAAAATTTATGTGCAATCCTTAATCTATTCCTAATCGTCAAGAGGGATATATCAGGAGAGGGAGCTCATATGTAAGAGTAACTAAAAAGTGTAACCACTACTACAGTGGCATATTTGTTACACTTTTTTTCTTTACCAGTGATTTTCATAACTCAGTGATTTCATATATTGTAATATGACCTCTTAATACTTCACTGAGATGATCAAGTGAGAAAATGGAGCCTCAGAAGTCTGAGAAACTTGAGTACTTTGAGTAGTGGTAGAATGAGGGCTACTCTCTGTTTTCTAAGTTTCCCAGTTTTATGTCCATTATATGATGCTGTATCATCTTAACAAAAGACAATTAGTTTCACAGCAGGCAGGGATGAAGTTTCTTTACTTACTTCTGTGAGATACTTGTGGGAATGCGAAGCAACATTATTGGAGTCAAAAGGAAGCTGCTGTTGACAAAATGAACATCTTTTGTCATCAGGCATATGCCCAAATTAGTAAGAACTTTGGAATGGTATGATAGACTTGGTAGTGTTGGAGTTTATGAATGCATTACTAAAAGCAGATTTTCTCAACTGGTAGATTTAACCATTTAGAGCAGGGGCTGGCAAACTTCAGCCTCTAAAACAAATCTGGTCTCACACCTGTTTTTGTATGACCTGTGACCAAGAATGGTATTTACATTTTTAAATGGTTCAAAGCATCAAGAGAAAAAAAATTCTATGACATCTGAAAATTATATAAAATTTAAATGTCAGTGCCCATAACTACGGCTGGAACACAGCCATACTTATTTGTTTATGCATTGCTTATGGCTACCTACACCCCTTAGTTAGCACAGCTGAATAGCGCCAGAGGCATGCTGGCCTGTGAAGTATTTACTACTGACCTTTTACCATAAAAAGTTTGTTGACCCCAATCTAGAAGATCACCGCTTTCCAAGGAGTTCATAATATTAATGGCAGTAATGACATTTATTTAAACTTGTAATTTAAAAAATTAATAATTGTATGGTTATTTAAATATTTCTTCCCCTTAAGAGCATCCCAGGCTTGTGAATGGCTATTTAGAAGCATGCTTCTAAGTCACTCAGTTGTTCATGTGGATGACCTCGACATTGTGGTCTCTGTGATTATTATAGAAGTTTAAATTGTTTAGCTCTCAGTCCTACCTTTTAAAACTTATTGTCATATAGATTGCTGGTTAAAGATAACAAGCATGGGGCACCTGGGTGGCTCAATGGTTGATGTCTAACTTTGGCTCAGGTCGTGATCCTAGGGCCCTTCTCCCTCTGCCTAGGTCTCTGCCTCTCTCTCTTTGTGTTTCATGAATAAATAAATAAAATATTTAAAAAAGAAACAAAGAACTTTTGGTGATATATAATTAATGAGAAGCATAAAATTCCTATGAAGCCTGTAAATTTGTGTTAAGACAACCATCACCAAATCTGTAAGTTACACTTACCTAAAAGGAACTTCTAGCAGTCTCAAATACTTTTAAAAAGTCAGAATTAAAAAGAATATGGTCCTATCCCTAATTTTCTTAAGCAGAATTTTCTTATTTAGAAATTAAAACCTTTTGATTTCAAAAGCAAAGAAGATAAAGAACTCCAGAAGATGAGATCATAAAAGTAGTTTAGCATCTACTTTTGATGCTATAGCTTAGTTACTTTTCAGTATACATTTAAACACTCATTTGGCCACAAAATTAAATATTATTTAAAATGTTGTCATAATTTTGTATTTACTATTGTCAAATTATTTTCTCTCCACATAATTTAAGGTAAATTAATTAGGTCACTTACTAGAGTGAAACCCTTTGAATGTCTTTAATATGTATAAGAAATACTAGTTTACAGGGGCGCCTGGGTGGCTTGGTCTGTTAAGCCCCTGCCTTTGGTTCAGGACATGATCCCAGGGTCCTGGGATTGAGCCCCACATCAGGCTCCCTACTCAGAGGGGAGCCTGCTTCTCCCTCTCCCTCTGCTTGTCCCCCTGCTTGTGCTCTCTCTCTTTCTGTGTCAAATAAACAAATCTTTAAAAAATATTAGTTTACATTTAAAGTAAATTTTATTATTAATTTGTAACAGAAGGGGAAGGGCAGAGGGAGAAGGGGAGACAGCAAGGGAAAGAATCTTAAGCAGGTTCTAAGTCCAGCTGAAATCAAGATTTGGATGTTTGGGGTGTCTGGGTGGCTTAGTAAATTAAGCATCTACCTTCAGCTGAAGTCAGGATCTTTAGCCTGGGATGGAACCCCAACCCCATGTTGGGCTCCCTGCTCAGCGGGGAGTCTGTTTCTCCCTCTCCTTCTGCCTCTGCCTCTCTCCTCCCTCCTGCTCATGCTCTTTCTCTCTCTCAAATAAATAAAATCTTTAAAAAAAAAAAGTATACAATCCATACAATGGAATGTTATTGGCCATAAAAAGGAATGAAATTCCAACACGTGCTACAAGATGAATGAACGCTGAAAACATTTTTTCTAAGTGAAAGACGGACACAAATATCCACATAGTGTATGATTCTATGTATATGAAATGTCTAGAAAAGGCAAATCCATAATGACAAAAAGATTCGTGGTTGCTAGGGAGTTGGAGTAGAGGGAATGGTGAGTGAACTGCTATAAGGTGTAGGTTTCTTTTTGGGGTGATGAAAATGCTCTGAAAGCAGACAGTGGTGATTGATGCACAACATTGTAAATATATAGAAAGGAACTGAATGGAACAATTTAAAATTGTGAAGTGTATAGCATATGAATTGTATCTCACTAATGCAGTCATTACAATTTTTTTCCTTAAAAAAAGAATGAATTCATTTTAACAGATAATCTTCTGTTTCTAAAGTATTTAAAATAAGTCGCCAAGATAAATTATACTAGGGCAATATTTATGTTCATGACTATGAATAACTTCTTATTGATCTTACAAGATATACCTAAAAGAAAATACTAGTATATTTCTTCAGGTATTTCACATTTAAAAACCTAAACATATATAAATAAGTCTAAACATGGCACACACATAATTAGTATAGATAAGAACAAAAATTAAAAATTTCTATCAAATGCTGAAAGTAGTTATAAAAAGTTAATCTGACAATTTTCTTTTCATTCCAATTTAAGTTAGAAAATGTTTATAAACCAATATAAAGCTACTTATATTGGTGATTAATGGCTTTTGGAACCTGGAGAAAATTTTAAATTGAAGATTCAATCAGAAAAATGAAAGAATGAAAAAGCTAGAATCCATCTGCATTTGAACAACCTTAAGTCTTAACTTACAAAAGATGGATTATAGTGCAAAAAAGAAAAAGAAAACAAAGAGAAAGCAAAGTCCGCCAAAATCTATGTTTATTTATTTGGATCCCTGAACTTGATGTTCATCTTGCATTGAAGATGTTATTCACTAGAACACAGAAACTGGCTTGATGGGTAGGGTATTAAGATCTGCCAAATGGGGATGCCTGAGTGGCTCAGCTGTTGAGCGTCTGCCTTGGGCTCAGGGCGTGATCCTGGGATCTGGGATCGAGTCCCATGTCAGGCTCCTTACAGAGAGCCTGCTTCTCCCTCTGCCTGTGTCTCTGCCTCTCTCTCTCTCTGTCTCTCATAAATAAATAAACTCTAAAAAAAATAAAAAAAGATCTGCTAAATGGCTCTTTCCACTAGCAGATCACAGCTAGTCAACAAAAAGTAAGGAGACATTTTCTTCAGTAAATTTAGGATTAGGAAAAGCTATACTGATTTTACACTGCATAGTCTTCTCTCATATATATATATATGTATATGTACAAATAATATATTTGTACATATACATATATAAACATATACACTTATACATATACATCTATCTGTATCTATGAAAATAACTATTTTTTAGAATATAAATAACAAAATATAGGTACAACTGAAAATTTTTATAAAAAAACCTGAATATATGTAGGAAAAAACCAATACACTTTCTTTGATATTCCTAGAAAATAAATTGTAAAAGGATAAAATTCTTTTTTTAAAAAAATATTTTTTTAAATTTATTCATGAAAGACACACACACACACACAGAGGCAGAGACACAGGCAGAGGGAGAAGCAGGCTCCATGCAAGGAGCCCAACGTGGGACTCGATCCTGGGTCTCCAGGATCAGGTCCTGGGCTGAAGGCTGCACTAAACCGCTGAGCCACCTGGGCTGCCCTGTAACAGGATAAAATTCTTAACAAATTACCAACGTTTATTTAGTCATCTATATTAATTTTTATAATTTATGTTTTATTCACATTGAAAAATGTAAGTAAAATGGATAAGCTTTGACTTATAAATACAACATGATAATATGATTAATAGATTCTGTTTTATAACCATGAGCTAAATTCAAGCTGTTCCTGATATTTATCCCAATATGTGGTAAAAAAAAGAATCAAAAATTCTTTTTTGTTGTTTTGTCCTTTTATGATCACAATATAAGTTTAATGTTATGAAAATATTTAATAATATAAAGTTTGAAATATAATTGGATCTAGGTAATTTAGCAAAATGTGAGCTTCTCAATCATTTTATAAAATCTGCTATTTCTTGAATAGTCTGTAAAATAATGTGGCAAGTTTGAAGTATTAGAAAAATAATTCAGCAGTCTTTCATAAATGGTATATTCTTAACATTGAGGTAGAAAGGAATAATGGGAAGGCTACATGTTAAGATAATATAGCAGTAGCAACAGATTTGTATGAAAATCAATCTGTAGTTCTTATTTTAGATAAAGAAATTTTGCTAATGCTTGCAGCTGGAAATAAGTAGTCTCATAGCTTTATTTTTCTTTTCTGAAATGAAAATGATATTAAGATCTATTACATAACATGAAGATACGTGATCAAATAGTATTTACAAAGCTTCTTAAATAAAGTCCATATTAGAATTTTAGTTACAACTGCAAAAGCAATAAAAAACAAATGCCTTCCTTCATATATATATACACACATATTTTTTTTTGAGAGAGAGAGAGAGAGAAAGAGCATGCATGCATGTACACATGGAGGGAGGTGGCAGGTGGGAAGGAGCAGAGGGAGAGGGAGAGAGAGAGAATCTTAGGTAGCTTCCACAACCAGCGCAGAGCCCAACAAGAGGTTCGATCTCATGACCCTGGGATCATGACCCCTGCTGAAATCAAGAGTTGGTTGCTCAACCCACTGAACCACTCAGGCACCCTCATATTTTTATTACTAAGTAATACAGGAAACTAAAAATATAAGAATATATATAATTAAATGGTCATGTGTAGCAAATTCAGCTATATGGACTACTATGTCAACATAATGTTTTAAGGTCTTAGAAAAAAAACTATGCATTCATGGTAAGATCAAATGAAGTGACATATTATGCTAATAGCAAGTGAAAGAAATAATAATAAGGATTAAAATCACATTTGGATTTGGAAAAATTTTATACTAAATATAAAGATGTTTAATAAATACCATACAGAAACATAACTGGGGAGACTTAAAATTTAATTTACTTCAAATAAATTCTTTTACTATAATTTATAGAAACTTATAGAATAGAGGCATGTGGTGACACTATGTCTATTAATTTTATTATTCATGGAAATATTTGCTTTGTTATTAAAAGCTCTGTTTGAGAATTTCTAAGAAAAATAAGTAATTAAAGAGAAAAGTTGAGGAATGAAGTGCTCATATAAGTGATAAGCAAAAAGAATCTATAAAAATAACTCTAACAGTCAAATGATCTTTGCAAGTAACTTTAAAAAAACAGATAACTAAACATGTTGAATAAGAATTAGGTATATAGCAAGATCACAAAATTATTTCCAGTTACACATTTCACCTGGAAGAAATGAAGAGTCTTATAATTTAAGCTTATTAAAGTAGCTTCCTGGGTAAAGCAAAAAACACAGTATAGTGCCTGTATTTCATGTTTTCAAAATTGTATGACATGCAAGCTACATTAAAATTAATTGATTAATTAACTAATTAATGTGGAATAATGAAAGGAAAATTCTACATTCCCCATTGCAGAATATTTTCAAGTTCTATAGATGGAATATAAAGTATAATTGGGTATTAGAAAGTAAAAATTAACAGATTTGTACAATTAGCAAGGCCAGACCAAAACCAAAGTATACACCATATAGTTTTACCTTATATCTTCTTTCCTTCTGCTATGCTCTTTCATTGTTGTCTCATTATCATATTTTAAGACTTAACCCAAGTCCCAAATCTTCCATAAAGTCCAGCCTATTCACACTAGCTCTTGGTATCTCCTCTTTCTCTGGACTTTTGCTTAAGAGTACCATCCACTTAAAAATCATGAGATAGACTGACACTTTTTCCTATCACAGAGATATATCATAATTCACTTTTAAAATTACTTTTTTTAATTAAAGTAATTCATGATCAACATAAAATTCAAAGTGCATAGAAGGATATGAAGTGGAAAAAAAAAGCCTGAATCTTTTTCCCACAGATAAATACCACCAATAATTTTTTATATGTCTCATTTTATAAATTTTATATACCTCTTAGAAACTCTTGGGGACAAATTATTTAGGAATTTGGAGTTTTTCAGATTTAGAAAGGTAATCTGATGCTTTTACTGCATTTTACCTAACATCAGCCAATGGTATCTAGGCAGGATCTCATAATAAATGAATTACTATTTCTGTAGTGATATTCACCCTTTGATATAAATATAGAACATAAATAACTTCACATTCACAAACAGCTTTTGTTGTTTTTTTTTTTCTTCAGAGGATAGGTCTTTACCCTCCAACTTCACTGAGATATAGTTGACATACAACACTAGTAACTTCAAGGTGTATAATAACATGATGATTTGATACACGCTTATGTCGCAAAATGATTACACTAAATAAGAATGGTTAACAAATTCATCTTAACTCTTTATTTTATTTTTATTTATTTATGATAGTCACAGAGAGAGAGAGCGAGGCGCAGAGACATAGGCAGAGGGAGAAGCAGGCTCCATGCACTGGGAGCCCGATGTGGGATTCGATCCTGGGTCTCCGGGATCGCGCCCTGGGCCAAAGGCAGGCGCCAAACCGCTGCGCCACCCAGGGATCCCTCATCTTAACTCTTAAATGTAACCTAATTACATTTTGTGTGTGTGGTGAGAACATTTAAGATCTACTCTCTTAGCAACTTTCAACTATATAAAAGTTATTGTTAACTATAGGTACCATGCTGAATATTAGATTCCCAAGAACTTAATGCATTTTATACCTGAAGTTTGTGCCCTTTGAACAAAATCATTTCCCCATTTCCTCCACTTGCCAGCCCCTGGCAACAACCACTATTCTATTCTCTGTTTCTGTTTAAATTCCAGTTAACAGGTTGAAGCAAATGGTGGGTATTTGTCATTTGGAACTGGAGGGTATTATGCTGAGTGAAATAAGTCAATCCGAGAAGGACAAACATTACATGGTCTCATTCATTTGGGGAATATAAATAATAGTGAAAGGGAATAAAGGGGAAGGGAGAAGAAATGGGTAGGAAATATCAGAAAGGGAGACAGAACATGGAAGACTCCTAACTCTGGGAAACGAACTAGGGGTGGTGGAAGGGGAGGAGGGCGGAAGGTGGGGGTGACTGGGTGGCGGGCACTGAGAGGGGCACTTGACAGGATGAGCACTGGGTGTTATTCTGTGTGTTGGCAAATTGAACACCAATAAAAAAATAAATTTATTATTAAAAAAATCCAGTTAACATACAGTGCAGTATTAGTATCAGGTATAGAATTTTGTGATTCAATACTTATATACACACCTGGCGCTCGTCACAATTTTTTTTTTTAAAGATTCCACATATAAGTGTGATCATATATGTTTGGCTGACTTATTTCACTTAGCCATAATGCTCTCAAGGTTTATCCATGTTGTCACAAATGGTAGGATTTCCTTCTTTTTCTATGGATGAATTTTATTATCTATGTTTTCTTTATCCATTCATTCACTGATGGGCACTTAGATTGTTCTTATGTTTTGGTTATTGTGAATAATATTACAATGACAATAAGGGTACAGATATCCCTTCAAGATAGTGATTTTATTTCCTTCAGATATATATCCAGAAGTGAAATCATATGGTAGGTCTAGTTTTAATTTTTTGAGGGCCTTCCATTCTGTTCTCCATAATGGTTGTACCAATTTACATTCCCACTAATAGTATACTAAATTTCCTTTTTCCACATCCTTACCAGTACCTGCTATCTCTTTTTCTTTGATAATAGCCATTCTTTTACAGAGGTGATATTACATTATGGTTTTGATTTGCATTTTCCTGATGATTAGTGACTCTGAGCATCTTTTCGTGTACCTGTTGGCCATCTGTATGTCTTCTTTGGGAAAATATCTATTCAAGTCCTTCGGCCCATTTTCAATTGGATTATTTTCTAGCTATTCAGTTATAAGAGTTCCTTATGTTTTGGATATTAATTCCTTGTTTGATATATGGCCATGTATAGCTTTTAAATTTATGATGAATTTAAGTAGGCCTGTAATGTTCCCAGGTCAGTTAGGTTTTGCCCAAATGTGCTGAGGGAAAAGAAACTTGGATTGTGGAACTTTTTGCCTTTTAAATTTTTTTTAAATTTTTATTTATTTATGATAGTCACACACACACACACACACACAGAGAGAGAGAGAGAGAGAGAGAGAGAGAGAGAGAGAGAGGCAGAGACACAGGCAGAGGGAGAAGCAGGCTCCATGCACCGGGAGCCCAATGTGGGATTCGATCCCGGGTCTCCAGGATCGCGCCCTGGGCCAAAGGCAGGCGCCAAACCGCTGCGCCACCCAGGGATCCCCTTTTTGCCTTTTAGAACTGTGATTATAGGCCTGTACTAACTCTACTCATAAAAACGCAATGCACTACCTACCATACATGTAAAATGATAAATTGTGTCCTTTTGTTCATTCATATGCTTCACTATGAATGAAAGATAATCTTGTTCTCAGTCACAGTGCTCAATGATTGAAATCTATAGAGAACATTACATATTTGACACTCAACTAAATACAGGTAGTAATTTAGTACCCACTAGAAAAAAGTCTTATTGCTCAGTTATTTCTGGATCTGTATATATTTCCTAGGAGATCTTGCAGAGAATTCAGACAGTGGGTCAACTGAAGATGCTCTATCAGATGGCAGAGTGCGTATTCATTTAATATCTTTAGCTGCCATCTCCAATATCTTCCCTTAAATTGTTTCTAGATGTATTCTACATTCTGTCTTTTGCCAATGATTATAACTTATTAATTACAGACATCTTTTATACATGTTTGATTCATCTTTTGATATTTTTCTCTTTTCATCTTCAACTGTTGTGGTTATTCTTTCTATGTTCTCTTACCAGCTACACTCAGTAGACGCTCATACTGGCTGATAATCCATCTAACTCTTTCTGATATGCAGATATGGATTCAGTTTTTCTAACCAGATAGCTAACCCACTGCCCGAATAACATGTATTAAATAGTCCATCTTTTCCCACTGATATGTGATGCCATTCGTATCATTTTCAGTATTTCTGCACTTATCAAGTCTATTGCTAGAGCTCATAATCCTGTTTATTCTCTCAATTCCTATGCCAATACAGCCTTTTCCAACCAGGGTTCTGTGAAAGAATTAAGTTCTAAGAAAGTGATATGTGACTATTTTTTAAATGATCCCACAGGTAGTACTTTTTTGATTCTCCCAAAGATAGCTCCCATTTTACACACCATAGAAAGGAAGTTAATTCATTATATACATCAGCTGAAGAATGGCCCCCCCCTAGTTATCATGTCTTAATGCCTGGAGCCAGTAAACATCACTTTACAAGGAAAAAGGGTATTTGCCAATGTGATTAAAGGATTTTGAAATGAGCAGATTATCCTGAATTATCCAGAAGGGCCCTAAATGCAATCATAATGTTCCTTATAAGAGAAAAGCAGATATATACAGAAGAGCAGGAAGCAACGTGGCCATAGAGCCTGAGATTGAAGTGATATGGCCATAACCCAAAGCATGCTGGCAGCCACTGGAAACTGGAAGAGGCAAGGAAAGGACTGCCCATCCAGAAATCTTTAGAGAAAGAAGGACCGGCCAACATCTTGATTTTGGCCCAGTAACACATCTTTCAGATGTCTGGCATCTCCATGTTTAGTTTTTATCTCTGTTCCAGTAGTTACTTTATGCAACTTTTTATTTACAAATTGACTTACATAATTCTTTTTGACTTACATAATTTTTATGGCCTTGTTTATTTATGTATTCAAGATCTATCTGTTTACTTCCATAAGCAATTATGATATTAACATATTTTCCACTGCTGTGTCCTGCACTCTTTCATTCATTCATCACATTTTGGTTAATGTTTTTCAGTGTTTTTCTTTATACTGTTAAATTCTGCTTATCCTTTCATTATTTACAGCTTTAATTGACATTTTTTTTATTTGAAGTATTAAAGAGGAGGAAATCAACAAATGACTATGGAAACCTGGGAGGAAGGGAGAAAATAGTCAAGGTAGTAAATCATTCCAATTTTTAGGGAATATAGTATTTATATTTTGTTCTTAAATTCCCACACTTGTTTTAGTCTTTATTCTATAGTTAAATCTTTTAATACTCACTGCTTATTCTCTGTGGTAATTTTCCTAGTTATTACTATGTAATTGACCATTCATTTTCTAGAAACTTTTCCAAAAAGTGCACATTTGAAACAATATTCTCTAAGTTCAAAACTGTCTGTACACTATATCTAGAGACAGTTTGAATGAATTAAAATACAAAACCCTTTCTTTTCTACAAGATCCAGTAGATATTATTTCATTGTCAGCTGTCACTAAATGTTGATGTGAATAAATCAGAGACAAGCCTGATTATTATTCTCTTGTATCAGTTCTTTCTTCATGTTTAAAGTCCAGGATATCCATGAAGGTATGTCTCGTTACTGATAGCTCTGGCTCATGGTGTGCCCTTTCAGTATGTGATTCAAACCATCTACTACTCTATAGAAGAGTTATTACTTTAACTATAATATTTAAAGAATATTTAACTTAAAATATTCTTTTCTATTATTTTGGTTTTTCTCTTTAAGTTTCTCAGTTTCCATTTACCTCACCATACGTATATACATAACATTTTCTAATTATTTTGTTATTTCTTTGGTTTATTTTATTCATTCTCATTTTGACCTTTTATGTTTCTTAAGGCACATTCTTTTAATTTTTATTTTTTAATTTGAATTCCAGTTAAATAACAGAGTATAATGTTAGTTTCAGGCATACAATTTAGTGATTGAACACTTCCATATAACACCTAATGCTCATCACAAGTGCCCTCCTTAATCCCCATCACCTATTTAACCCATCCCCCTCACAACCTCTTCTCTAGTAACCATCAGTTTGTTCTCTATAGTTAAGAGCCTGTTTCTTGGTTTGCCTCTTTTTTCCCATGATCATTTGTTTCCTAAATTTCACATGAGTGAAATCATATAGTACTTGTCTTTTTCTGACACACGTAAATATAGTCTTTTTCTGACTACATATATATGTATATATACATACCAACTATATATATAATGCATATATACCACATCTTCTTTATTCATTCCATTATAATATTCCATTATATATATGTCTAGTCCATTCCATTATAATATTCATACATACACACCCCACACCTTCTTTATCCATTCATCAGTCGATGGACATTTGGGCTCTTTCCATAGTTGGTCATTGTAGATGCTGCTGCTATAAACACTGAGGTACATGTATCCCTTCTAATTATATTTTTTGTATCCTTTGGATAAATCTCTAGTGGTGCAATTGCTAAATCATAAGGTAATTTTATTTTTAACTTTCTGAGGAACCTTCATACTGTTTTCCAGAATGGCTGTACCAGTTTACATTTCCATCAACAGTGATGAGGGTTTCCATTCTCTGCATCCTCACCAACAAGCTCCTTAAGGTACTTTTATAATACCTAGTCTCTCTTGGGATGCCTGGGTGGCTCAGTGACTGAGCATCTGCCTTCACCTCAGGGTGTGATCCCAGAGTCCTGGGATCAAGTTGCACATCAGGCTCCCTGTCTGGAGCCTGGTTCTCCCTCTGCCTGTGTCTCTGCCTCTCTCTCCATGTCTCTCATGAATAAATAAATAAGATGTTAAAAAAAATAACCTAGTCTCTCTTGTGGTCTTTCCAGTTTTATCTTTGAAATTAATACTTCTTTTATAACTTTGGCCAACTCATAATTCACCTCTTACTATCTTTTCAACATTTTCTCTGACTTCTTACTTTCTGGATCATGAGTTTCACTATCAGAGGTAATTGCTTTATGTATCTTCTCTCTTCTCTCTCTGCCTCTGTGTCCATCCATCTGTCTATCTCTCCCATCCTTCCTCCTTGCTTTCCTCTTTCTTTTCCCTTTTACATGGAGAGGCCATACAATAGGTTTTCAGCAATAAAGATGCAGATATAATTCCCAAAACCTAAAATAGGCAAAAGTAGCTGAGACTAGCAGAAACCACGTAACAGTAGGTGAGGAGAAACACTGTTGGAGAAGTGTAGTGGTAGTGCAGATTCCAGAAAATGAAAGCAAAAAGTATGGCCTGAAGTTATATAACATACCTAAGTTGTCTTGTTTGCAATCACAGGTATGGGAACAGAGGTGAGCTGAGTTGTCAGCAGAATCCAACAGAGTCAGGTTTAAAGAAGCAGAGAGGCTGGGAGCTACACAAGGAATACAGACAAGCCTACTCCCTACACACACACACACACACACACACACACACCCCTCTTGAAAATGCCTAGCCAGATAAAACTTATAATCTGCCATGTGCTATAAAAGGAACTACTACAGTAATGTTAAAAAAATACTCGATGAAAATAGCAAAACATAGTAACGGGCAGCAATCAATCACTAGAAAATGGTACTACAGTACAAGGGAGAGTTTGGAAAATTGAATATTCTTATATGCATATTAGCCATTTGCAATTCTTCTTTGATAATTTGCATGTTCATGTCTTTTAACAAATGGGTTTTCTTTTCTATATTGAATTGTTAGCATTCTTTCCATATTAAGAAAATTAGCATCTTCTTTATTGTAGTTACCAAATATTAATTCTTAGGATTTCATGTAACTTTTAATTTTTGGACTTTTAATTACTTAGAAATTTTTATAGTTAAAAAAATAAGTCTATTATTTTATGGCTTTTAAAGAGTTACTTTTTAAACAAAACCCATAAGTTATCACTCAATGTTTTCCAAAGAGGTTTTAAATTCCACAAATCCCATCAATCCCATACTTAAAACCCAAAAGTAGCTTCTTGTCATGGTTACAATAAAACCTATATTCAGCATTCCTTAACATGGCCTCTATGGTCCTTACATGTCTGGCCCCTTCAATCTCTCCACTCTGATTTCAAATCACTCTTTTTCGCACTTTCTCCATATCAGCACATGAGATTTCTTGCTATTCCTCAGACACATTAGTTCTTGCTGACCAACCAGCCTTTCCATTTGCTGTTCCATTCTGCTACTCTGGCCACTCTTCCTCAATTCATGGCTTCCAATTCCAAAATCTGGGTGGCTTCTGCTTCAGTATCATTTCCTCAGAGTTGTTCCTGACCACCATATCTAAATTAAAATAGCACTTCAGTTCTTCTTCACTTTCTGCTTATCATATTTTATTTTTCTAGAACATGTCACTTTCTGAAATTACATTACTTAACTATTTACTGGCTTATTATTGAAAACTACAGGACATAATAGTAAAGAAACTGGAGAAGTTACAAATAATTGGAAAGATATTCTGTGCTCATGGATTGGAAGAATTAATATTATTAAAGTGGCCATGCTACTAAAAGCTGTTTATAGATTCAATGCAATCCCACAAAAAATAGAAAAAGTAATCCTAAAATGTATATGAAAACACAAAAGACCCTGAATAGCCAAAGTGATCTTGAGAAAGAACAAAGTTGGAGGCACTCTGTTCCCAAATTTCAAACTACATACAAAGTAGTAACCACAACAGCATGGTATTGGCTTTAAAATATACACATAGATTAATGAAACAAAATAGGGATTCCAGAAATAAACCCATGTATATATGGTCAATTAATGTATAACAAAGGACCTAAGAATATATAATGAAGAAAGGACAATATCTTCAATAAATGGTGTTGGGAAATTGGATAGCCACATGCAAAGGAATGAAACTGAATCATGATCTTACAACATCCTCAAAGATTAATTTAAAATGGATTAGACATGAGTATAAGACCTGAAACTATAGAACTCTTAAAAAAGAAACAAAACAGAACAGGTGGTAATCTCCTTGGTATTGGTCTCAGTGATGATTTTTTGGATTTGACAACAAAAGCAAAGTCAACAAAGGAAAACAGTAAGCAAATGGGACTACATCAAACTAAAAAGCTCTGCCCTGCCAAACTATCAAAATGAAAAGCAAACTAATGAATGAAAGAAAATATTTGCAAGTAATATATTTGATAAGGGGTTAATATCCAAAATGTATAAAGAACTTGTAAACTCAATAGTAAAACAAACAAACAAAAAATATGATTAAAAGGGGTAGAGGATCTGAATAGGCATTTTTCCAAAGAAAACATTCAGAGAGCCAATAGATACATGAAAAGATGCTCAACATCACTCATCATCAGGTAAACACAAATCAAAACCACAATGAAATATCACCTGATACCTGTCAGAAAGGCTATTCTCCAAAAGACAAGAAGTAACACATGTTGGAAATTATGTGGAGAAAATACATTCACTGTTGGTAGGAAAATAAATTGGTACAGTCACTATGGAAAACAATATAAAGACTCTTCAAAAAAATTAAAAATAGAACTATATTATCCAGCAGTTCTACTCCTGGGTATTTATCCAAAGAAAATAAAAAACCCATTAATATTTGACAATATATCTGCACCTCCATGTTCACTGAAGCATTATTTACATTAGCCAAGACATGGAATCAACTAAGAGTCCATCAATGGATGAATGAACAAAGAAAGTCTGGTGTACATATGATTTCACTTGTATGTGGAATCTAAGAAACAAAAGAAAGAGGGAAGGAAGGAAAGAAAAAATAGACTTAAATACAGAGAACAAAGTGATAGTTGCTAGAGGGGAGATGGGTGGGCGAGGGAAAGGTGAAACAGATGAAGGGAATTAGAGGTACAAACTTCTGGTTATAAAATAAATAAGTCATGAAGATAAAAAAAATTCAACATAGGGAATATAGGCAATAATACAGTAATAATGTTTGGTGAAAGATGGTGACTGTACTTGAGATGAACACTTCAATATACAGAATTGTTAACTTAATATGTTGTATATGTGAAAATAATGTAACACTGTATGTTAATTATACTTCAGTAAAAAACATGTTTAAAAGAAGAAAATGCATATATAATGGAATATTACTGAACCATAAAAAATGAAATATATATATATATATGTCACAGATACAGACAACAGATTGATGGTTACCAGAGGTGGGGGTGGGAGTGGGCAAAATAGGTGAAGAGGGTCAAAAGGAATAAATTTCTAATTATAGGATAAATAAGTCATGGCACTGTAAAATACAGCATAGTGACTATTGTTAATAATACTGTTCTCCATTTTCAAAAGTTGCTAAAAGAATAGACCTGAAAAGGAAAAAAAAAAAAAAAGAAATAGAATGGCCAGATAAACTTTGCAAAGGAGCTGAAATTTAAAGAAGGTAAGAGGACTTATCAACATAGTTAAAAGAATGCATTTCAGGCTCAGAAAACAATTCTAGAAGAGCAGTTTCAATTTTTAAGGAATGTTAGCATGAAATAAATGTACAATTTCTTAAGATGATTATTTTAGAGGACTTAACATTCATTTGCATGGCATGATATATTTGTTTAAAAGTCAAACACTTTAGTCATATTTTGAATGATAGTATACTATACATGGTATCTTTGTAGACTAGACACAGGAAATACGTTATAGAGAACTTTTGTCAGTAAATTCACAGAATCTATATTGATAACAAATGTTTTCCCCTTTAACATATTAGTGCATTTATTATTTGTTGTTTTCCTTTTAAATGCCACAGTTGAAGGTATGAATATTGAAATGCTAAAATGTATTAATATTAAAATCACTATCAAAAGCCTGCCACATTATTTCCCTTTCTAATGGTTAGTTTTTTACCTCACTCTTTCCAATAACTTCTAAAATAGTGTAGAACCTACATAGGGGTCATGAACAGAAGCTTCCATTTCTTAATTTGTTGGCTGAAGTGATATGTAAATACGGATGACTACAAAGTTCATGAACTATTTTATTTTCAAATTCTGATAAGCATTGGAAAGAAACTGACTTGAATAATGAAGATTTCCTTTTTCCTTGCCTGTTTTTTCATTGTAAATATTTATATACTACTGACCAGATGTGGGGGAAACTCTTTTTTGTAAAAATGTCATATCAAGTCACATAAATCTGCCTTGATGGTGTTGCATAAGTGAAACTTAGAGAATTAAAAGCAATTTTCTTTCAGAAAAACAATAACAACAACAACAAAAAACAATGGCCAAACTAACCATGGTTAGTTATTCGGCTAAACAGTAATCTAGGTATGACTGTGAAGCTATTTTACATATGTTTTATAGATATTAACATCTTCAATCCACATATTCTATAAAGACATATAATCATTATAAATTCTCTATGAGAAAATTTAAGCTTACTGAGCATTCTTTGAGTGCTTAAAATATCATAATATGAAAAAATTAAGTGCTTTACATGCAGTATTTTATTTTCTCCTTACAAGAACATGAGATAGGTATTACTCATACTTCCATTTTATGGAGGAGGAAGCTAAGGCACAGACACTGGGAAACAAAACTAGGTATTCAGAGATATAGTTGTCATGAAACCACGAGAACCCAGGCAACAATAGTGTTAAACAGGGCAGCCTGGGTGGCTCTGCGGTTTAGCGCCGCCTTCAGTCCAGGGCATGATCCTGGAGACCCAGGATCCAGGCCCACGTTGGGCTCCCTGCATGGAGCCTGCTTCTCCCTCTGCCTGTATCTCTTCTGTATCTCTGTCTCTCATGAATAAATAAATAAAATGTTTTTTTTTTTTTAAATAGCGTTAAACATGGAGGATACAAAACAAAACAAAAAGGCATCTAAAAAGGGTTCGATCTTGTTGGCTTTTGGTAAAGATTAAAGAAATTCAAACTACAACAACTCTGTAGTATAATTTTACATTTTTAGCAATTAAAAAGAAGGATAATGTTAAAAAACTATCAAGGCTTGGGAGAAAATGATACAATCTGTATTGATTATGGTAATGTAAAATATTTTAATTTTTTAGAAGTTAGTATAGCCAGTCATTAAAAATTTCAGATGCTGTGGCATAATAATTCTACTATAAAGAATAAAGTGTCTGTAAATAACTAAAAACAAACAAACAAAAAAGAAACCCAAGTTTTTCCTAAGTCACATGTGATAGCAAAATGTTGTAAGTAACTTCAATGTTCAAGCAAAGATAAATGTAGAAGTGTGATGGTTTATCAATAGAATATATAACCATTAAAATGATGACTATGGAGAACCATTTTTCAATAACATATGAGATGCTTTACCCAAAGTACTCTATGATCTTCTTGGAGAGCCTCACCCATATTAGCACACTGAAGGTTTTCTTACAGAAAAGAAACGTCATTTGATGTTCACTTAAGTATTTTCCAAACTTATCTGCTTTATGTACCAGTTACTTACTGCTGCAGAATAATCTATGTATATTGTTTACAAGTTTAGGTAGAGTTCAGCAATTATAGCTTGTTTCTGCTCAACTCAGTACCAACTGGGGCAGCTTGAAGGCCTGGAAGTGGAATCATCTGAAATTTGCTTAATCACATGGCTGGTTTGACCTCTCATGTGACCTGGGCTTCCTCACATTATGGGGGCTGGGGCTTGAAGAGTGAGCCCCCCAGAAATAGAGTCAGGCAGACCTGTACTATCTATAATGACTAAGCTTCTGCAGCTGCCTAGTGTCATTTCCTCTGCATTCTATTCATCAAGGCAGCCAAATTTCACCTTTTAGAGAGTGGAAAGTTTCTGGAAGATCATATGCCATCAGAAATATTTCTGTTGTTGGTTTTGACAGATAGAATTTGCCACATATTTTTCAAGTAAATTACTAATTTCCCAAGTTTGGTATATGTTAACGGCCATATAATATATATATATATTACATATATGCTATCTATACTCATATACATACTCATACATATATTCACAACACACACACACACAATTTGGTCTAGAGAAAAATTCGCTGTGTTTTATGCAGTAAAACAGTCCCAATCACTGTGAATGAATTAAGCAATTTCCATTCACATTTATATGAAACAATAGAAATTAGTTTACCCACTGACCACTTGGGTGTTCATATTGTCTACTTTCTTGTATTTCAGAAGAGACATCAGGTTTTCAAGATACTAAATCTCACTGACATTGGTGATGAAAAAAATCTTAAGAAATCCACACGAATATGTATCTATTTTGGCAATCACAATTCTGAGTAAGAAAGTATACTGAAGGGAATTGATTCTTATAATAGCAGTGTCTTCTGGAATTATCTTTTTTTTACCAGAGAGAGTTTTTCAGAGTACCTCCCTTGTGTAGTTAAAGCAAGTAAATCGAAAATATTTTTTAATGGTGGTACAAAAACATTTTTAAACAGCTGCTATTAATTATCTTCACAAAACACGACAGGTTAAGGCAATATAAATGAAATCAAAGTGGAAAGATCTAATGTCTGTGGACATTTAAAACTTAGTCGGAATGTTGGGAATGAAAAGTACAGCATAGGGAATTTAGTCAGTAATACTGCAATAACTCTGTATGATGACAGATATGAACAACACTTTGTAATGTACCTAACTGTTGAATCATTGTGTTGTATACCTAAAACTAATGAAATATGTCAACTATCCTTTAACTTTTTTTAAGAAAAGTAATACAGGAGTGAAAAAAAATCTTAGAATTAAAATTACCTCCGATACATTCTTTCTCAAGAAACATCTGGAAAATTCACTCCACAAAAATAGGAGAACAAAAGAAAAAAAAAAGTTTAAGATAGGAGTTTCGCATAGAAGAGAGAAAAAGGAAATCTCACAAACAAGGAAGAGATATCCCAGAATGATACACCTGTGCCATCAGGGATAGCAGCCAGACCGGACTGCAATGTGACTCAAGTCTTTCATCAAGTATACCCACGGGCTATTTTAATGTTTTTCCCTCTTTCTCTCTTTTAATTTTAGATCAGTCTAGCGAGAAGTTTATCAACTTTATTGATATTTCCAAAGAATCGCCTTTTGCTTTAACTAAGCTTTTTATTGTTTGGTATTTTTTAATTTATTGATTTCTGATTTTATATTATTTCCTAGTTTATAGCTACTTTGGGTTTAATTTACTTTTCTTAAAATTATATTTCTCTTTAAGCACTTAATTACATTCTACAAGTTTTCTATGTGTTTTTATTATCTTTGAGTTCAAAGTATTTCCTAATTTCTCTTATGATTTCTTATTGACTCATAGGTTATTTAGAAGTACGATGTTTAATTTCCATATATGTGGGAAATTTTCATTCTTTTTTTGTTCTTGGTTTGTAACTTAATTCTGTTTTTCTCACCCCCCCCCCCACACTCTGGTTGGTTTCAATCTTTTGAAATTTGTTTAGACCTGTTCTATAGCCAAAATATAATCTATCATAATGAATGTTCCATGCAGAGTACTAAGGAATTCATAGTCTGCTGTTATTGAGTATATGTTCTATAAATGTCGATTAGGTCAGGTTAATTTTTACTGTTGTTCAAGGTCTCTATTTACTTACTGTTGTAAGAATTGTTGAAAGAGGACAGTTGAAACACCCAACTATACCTGTGGATTTGTCTATTTCTCCTTTCAGCTCTTCTCAGTTTTTGCTTCATGTATTTTTAAGAGCTATTGTTAGGTGCATACACATGACTTGATGAATGTCTTTTATCCAGTATAAAATTTCCCCTTTATCTATGGTAAAGATGTCTTTCATCTTTTCTAGATGTCTATTTTGTCTAATATTAAGTTAGCCACTTCAACTTCTTGATGATTTGTGTTAGCATAGTTCATTTTACCTTTAATGTACCTGTGTTCTTATATTTAAAATGTACTTCCTCCATCCGGTATACTAAGGGTTGGCAAACTATGGCCCAAGGGACAGGTTTTTTTTTTTTTTTTGGTAATAAAGTTTTATTGAAATATAGACACAACCACTTGCTTACATTTTGTCTATGGCTGTTTTTGTTTTTGTTGTTGTTTTGAGCTGTAACAGCAGCACTGGGTAGTTGTAACAGAAACTGTATGGTCCTCAAACCTAAAATATTTACTATCTACCCCTTGATAAAGTGTTTGCCAACCCTCGTGGTACAGAATTGCTTACTGGATTTTTATTAGTCTAACAAAATATACCAAATTCAATGGAGTATTTTGACAACTTACATTTCATATAATTATTATGTACTTGGATATAAACCTACCATCTTGCTATTTCTTTTCTATTTGGCCCATCTCTTCTTTCATTTTCTGTTCCTGCCTTCTTTTGAACAAAATCAATTTTTTAGTATCCCACCATACTCATCTATCGACTTATTAGCTACCTCTCTGTGTATCTTTAGTGGTTATTCCGGAGTTTAGATATGCAATCTTAACTTATCACAGCATAGATTTAAACAATACCATACTATTCCCTAAATAATGTAAAAATCTTATGACATTTTACCTTCAGTTCTCCCTCTCATTTTTTGCCCTATTGTCATACATTTTACTAGTTATATACATCAAAAACCTAACAATATTTCATATTTTTATTACATTTTATGATTTAAACAATTTTTTAAATTAAAAATATATTTTTTGGTATAATTAAGTGTTATTTCAGGTGCAAAATATAATGATTCAACAATTCTATACATTACTCACTGCTCATCACACTAACTGCATTCTTAATTTCCTTTATCTATTTTACCCATCCCTCCACCCACCACCCGCCTGTCAACCTCTGGTTTGTTCTCTGTCTTTGTAAGTCTGTTCTTTGTGTCTTTTTGTTTGTTTGTTCATTTGTTTCTTAAATTCCACGTATGAGTGAAATCATATAGTATTTGGCTTTCTCTGTCTGACTCATTTCACTCAGCATTATAGTCTCTAGGACCATCCATGTTGTTGCAAATGGCAAGATCTCATTCATTTTTATGACTGAGTAATATTGCAATATACATATACCATATCTTCTTTATCCATTCATTTATGGATGCATACTTAGGTTGCTTCCATACCTTAGCTATTGTAAATAATGCTGGAGTAAATCCAGGGGTACATATACTTTTTTCAAATTAATGTTTCCATTTTTTTTGGGTAAATACTCAGTAGTAGAATTATTGGATCATATGGTATTTCTATTTTTGATTTTGAATTACCTTTTAAAATTTTTAATGAGAAAAAAGTCTTTTTATTTACCTATGTATTTACCATTTCTGGGGCTTTTCATTCCTTTGTGTGAATTGTGCTCCATTTAATGCTGTTTTTCTTCTCCCTTAAGACTTCATTTAATATTTCTTGCAACAAATGTATGTTGGCAATAAACTCTTTCAACTACTTTGTTGTTTTATCTGAAAATGCCATTATTTTAGATTGTTTGCTGGACATATAATTTTAAGTTCATAGTTTTCTTTCAGTGCTGATCTTATTCCAATGTTTTTTTAATTTTCATTGTTTCTGTAGAGAAGTCAGTACACTTTTTAACTTTTGTGTTTTGTACATACTGTGTCTTTTTTCTGGGCCTTTATGATTTTTCTTTTTATTACTGGCTTTCAGAAATTATGTCTTGGTGTGGTTTTCTTTCCTGTTTGAGATTAGTTAAACTTCTTGGTTTTGTGAGTTTATATTTTCCATCAAAACTGGAAAAACTTTGGTCATTATTTCTCAAGATATTTCTTTGTTTTGGAAGTCCAATTACACATTTTTTTTTTTTTTTTTTTTAGATCACATGGTAGTGTCAGGACATTGAGGTGTCATTTGTTTTTTGTTCTTGTTTTTTGTTTTTCAGTAGTTCTTACTTACTCTCTGCTTCCATTTGGAAAATTTAAGTCCACTTATATTTTTATCTTCAGTGTCTAATGCATTGCTTAACCCATCAGTGGATATTTCATTTCATATGTGGGAATTTCTAGAGCTAAAAAATATATTTTCCATAACTGTCCTCATTATTTCAGTATTTTTCTTTAAATCTTAAATAGTAAACAATTAGCTGTTTTAAATTCTTTGCTAATTATATCATCCCTGTCAATTCTTAGTCTCTTTTCCCCTGGTTTGGCTATGGTATCTGGCATTACACATGGGGAGAGGTCAACGCTCGGTCCATGCCATTCTCAGTGAGCTTAGAGGACATATGTACCATATGTATGAGGACCCATGGTCAAGTAGGTACAATACCTTTTTCATAAGAATGTTAGAGTTGGAGATAGGAGGTAACATAGTTTGAAAAGTGTTTTTATAGAGATAAATAATGCTAAATATCCACATATAAGGGCTATCTACACAAGCCCACAAAGGTCAAATAAGCCTTCTAAATTAATAGTATGAGTCACTATGATGTCTTCTGTTCTTTATACTGCTAAAGAAAAATGTCTGATTATTCAGATGAATTAGTTTATTTTGATAAGGCAATGAAAATTATATAAATCAATATTTTTTTACATCTTTCCCTTAATTTCAAACTTTCAGGAAAAAAATCAAGTGAACAAATGAAGAAAAATGCAAACTAAATGCTTAGCACATCCAACCCCCCATATTCTAGTTGATTGCTTCTGCTTTATTAAAATACATATTTGTTCACTAATCTGGAGTACAAAAGGAATATGTTTATTTATTTTTATTTTTTAAAGATTTTATTTATTTATTCATGAGACTCGATCCTGGGTCTCCAATGAATGAAGGTGGTGCTAGTAAACCGCTGAGCCACCTGGGCTGCCCAAGCAACATGTTTTTATAGAAATTTAGGAAAGCATAAAAAAGGACAGCAAAAATAAATTCACTCATCATTTTATACTAAAAGATAATCTCTGTTACATTTTGGTGCATGTGTATAGACATTCACTTTTTTAAAAAGAAAAATGAGTAGTAAAAAGTTAGTTATCTCAGAATAGTTTACTCTATCAATATACATTGAACATTTTAGACATTTGTTGGACATTTTAGTTGTTTTCAAACATCATGAAAAATAATTCTTTTAAAGATTAATTTATTTGAGAGAGTGAGCGAGCAAGAGAGAGGGAGAACACGCACAGCGGAGGGATAGAGGGAGAGAGAAAATCTCAAGCAGACTCCCTGCTGAGTATGGAGTTAAATCCTAGGACCCTGAGACCATGACAAAGCAGAAAACAAGAGTCAGATGCTTAACTGACTGAGGCACCCTGGCACACCAAATAACTCCTGATGATATGCTTAGGAGAAACTTTTAGAAATGTGATCCTTGGGTTAATGAACAGTACACAAATGTAAAGGTTTTGTAAGAGTTTCTTCCAGGAAGATAATACCAAGATGTTGGACTAGAACAGCTGCTGGATCCTTCTCTAAGCATCAATTCCAGTAGGAATTATAGACAGAAAAAGCCAAGAATAAGAAAACTCAAAAACTCCTAGGGAAGGCAAGGTGATATAGAAGACCATTGTGAATTGTTAAATGTGCTTGGGCCTTGGAACCCAGATTCTAGAGCAGGAAGGAGCCTATAGACTGTGGGAGGACAAAGCTGGAAGTGAACTATTATTAGAGTTCTGCTTCTGATTCTTTCCTATTCTTTCATTGCCTTGAAACAAAAATTGACTGCCCTGGGGATCCCTGGGTGGCGCAGTGGTTTGGCGCCTGCCTTTGGCCCGGGGCGCGATCCTGGAGACCCGGGATCGAATCCCACGTCAGGCTCCCGGTGCATGGAGCCTGCTTCTCCCTCTGCCTGTGTCTCTGCCTCTCTCTCTCTCGCTCTCTCTCTGACTATCATAAGTAAAAAAAAAAAAAAGACTGGGCATAAGATAAGGATGTGCCACTACTAGCATTTAACATACTTCCAGAGGAATTGATCAAAGGGATTAGAAAGACAAAAGTAAAAGTATGAGGATGGGAGAAGTAGAAAGAAAACTTCCATTATTGGAATTGAAATATGATCATCTATCTGGATATAAGAACAACCTATTAAGAATTAGAGAGTTCAGCAATGTTGTTTCAAAATATCAGTAACATTTCTCTACACAAACAACAGACATCAAGAAAATATTTTAATTAATATTTTAAAATACTGATGTCTACTCAAAGAGTATCATGCACAAAATTAAAAAATTGAAAGAATGGAAGCAGATTTTTTAAATATCTAAAGCTAATAGGAAATGAAATGCTCTTAGAGAGCATTTATCAAAAGACAAGAACCCATATGAAAAATAAAGAGTATGAAGAAGCAATTTCAGAAAAGGGAAGCCAAAGGCCAATTTAAATATGAAAACATATTCAAACTCATTACTGATAGGAGGAATTAAAATTAAAACAATAGGCTGTAAATTATGCATATGAGATGGAAAATATTAGCAAGCTCGATAATGTCCAGGGTTGACAGAAATGAGAGAGTTACTGCTAGTGTGGACCAAAGTATTTATTTGGTAGAGCAACTGGCAGGACTTGGTCAAATTAAGTATAAACATGTCTCCTATTACTCAGCAATTGTGCTCCTGAGTATACATCCCAAAGAAATCCTTGCAAAGTTCCATGATAAAACAAGCGTGGGGATATTCATCATAACAGTGTTTGTTGTGACAGAAAATCTGGGTGGCCATACTAGGAAATACAGGTCGTTAAAACATGGTATCCACAAACTATGGAATACTATGCAGCACTTAGCAGCAGTGTAAACATGACAACGTAAGTAAATGATAAGCACAAAAGGTTAAGCAAAATAAAATAGTAAGGAACAAAATGAGATACATAGCATAATACCATATATGCATAATAAAATTTCATATACTTAAAAAGGGGAAGGGGGCACAGTGGAGATATAATTAACACAAGCCAACGAAAAGACCCATGAAGGTTCATAATATATTCTGTTTTATTTATTTGAAATTTTCGGTTTAAAATATTTAAAAACACATGTATATAAAATAATACTTATATTATGAAAAAATATATAACAAAAGAGAGTGTTTCAGTAGTTATTATAATGACAACCATATTAGAATGCTTCTCTATGGGTTAAGGTCAGAAGCATGGGACTAGAAACAAAAATAAAATAAAATATATAAATAAAATCAGTGCTTTGTGAGGACCAATGATGACAGTGTGCAATGAACTAAGGAGCATGTTTAGCTCTATTCTCTATGCAAAAGTTCCTTTAAAAAAAAAAAAAGATTCCTTACAGCTATTTTTTTTTTTTTAATTGGAAGGATCTGGTTTTAGACTGTGGAGATGAAGGAACTACAAAAATAATTGTCTAATTATTATAATTCAGAAAACAATTGAATAGCTGTTCCAAGTAACCAGCTCACCATATATAACTATAGAAATGAACTGGAAATAAATGTCATTTATATTTTCAAGATAAGTCATTTCTGACAATATTCATCACAAAAAACTAGCAAAATCAATAAGCTGCTACCCACAAATTAAGGAGAAAAAATAGACTCTAAAGTACTTGCACTCTAAAAAGATACAGCAAAAAAGAACAAAGGGAAAAAATTTCTGCACCAGAGGCTGTAAATTGTTTTATTTGGTTCACACAGTTGGCAAAAGTAGGTTTTTTTCACAGGCAAAATTTTGTGCTGATATTAAAAAATTAGGACTTCTCAAAATCCACATTTGATTCTTCCAAAAAAGTCATAAAATTAGATTTTATAGGCCTCTTATTTCTACCTCGAGAGGATTCTAGAGCTGAACAAAAGTGCCCCATTTACTGGTCACATATTCTCCGAGGCTGTATGTCTCTGCCTGACATACATTATTTAAAATACCTTTTTTGCATTTTGTGCTCCTCATATCTCACTCAAAATTTTACAAAATATATAAAAAAAATTACTTAGTAATGTAAGCATGTAAGCAGTCATAGGAGGCATGAGCAGAGCATGTTAATTGAAAGGGTATGACGGGTCACAACAAATCTTTGGGGACTGGAGAAATAGTATAAAGAGGTTTGGTGAATATGACAGGGGTTTTTGGAGTGGTTAAAGAACAAGTTCCTAATGTAGTTAAGGAACTGATTAATGAATATAGTACATTAAGAAGAAAGTGCAGTAGATAGTAATTTTTGTTTAATTATTCTTTCAAATTAAACACTACTGAGCTCTGCTCACAGATTTAATGGAAGCTACATCATTTCTTCTCCCTTCTTCTTAATTGGTTTGCACACTTCTATAATAACATATCAATTTTACTAACTGCCTGTTATACATGAAATATGATACTTCCTGTCAAGATAGTGTTAGGGCATAAAAATTTGGATATGAGTATGAATAAATGGGGTTTTAGGACTGCTTCGGTAGGACCAGTGATAGCGTACGGTTAGTAGGTCAAAGTACTGTCTGGAAATTCTATTCATTTAAATGAGATTATTTATGATGTTATATTTATTACTTACCTTGAGTGTCTATATTTTAAAGATCTTGTCTGTAAACCATATAACCTTCAAAGTCTACTTCCCACACGCAGAAACTGATTTCCTCAAAAAGCATCTAAAAAAGAAAGAAGAAAATATGAATTTGAGGACATAAATATTGTTTCATTTATCTTAAATATAAAAGGAGATGTTAAAATTATTCTTTATGACTTTAGTAAATTTGGACAAGGGGAGGTGTATCTCATAAGACATATTTTATATAAATAAACAGTAGTAACAATGAGATTTTTTTCCACCTAGAAGAATCAGAAAGTTCTGTGAAACATATATTTTGATCTATTCTACAGTACTAATTTTATCTGGCTACCTAGTTTCTATGACCATTTTTAAGAAATCTAATTTTAGGGACATCTGGGTGGTTCAGTTGGTTGGGCCTCCTACTCCTGATTTCAGCTCTGGTCGTTATTTCATACGAAATGTTTGAAACGTTTTTCTGGGTTGTGGGACTGAGCCCCAAATTGGACTCCCTGCTGAGCATGGAGCCAGCTTGGGATTCTCTCTCTTCCTTTCCCTCTGCGTTCCCCCCTCCTTCGACTCACACTTACTCTAAATCAATCAATCATTGTAAAAAAGAAAATATACAAACTACATTGATTCTGACGTCCTACATGAACATATCCCTACCCTAGAAAATATTTTCCTTATTCAAAATAGATCACAAAAAATATATTCTTGATTACATCTGAGTTGCATATAAATGCCATTATCATACAGATCAACTAATTAAATATGGTCTTCATAAAAATGGTCAATATCATTTAAACCACCCAATCAGTACTTTATACCAAACTAGGGAGACTCTGCAGAGGTCTTTTAGGAGAAATTGCCACTAGTAGAGAATTAGGATTCTTTGCTAAAGAGAAAATGTTCTTTGCTAAAAGATTTTGATTCTGACTCTCCTTGGCTTTTAAACAAGCCTAAAACAAGCAGTTAGGGAAATCGAATTTGGAGGCTAAAATACCATACCTTTAGTACGTGGTTGTGAGTACTATGGATTCCCAAGCCAAATATCAATAATTTTTGGATTAAATAACATGATTATCCCTTTTGGCCATTAGTGTAGATCTCTCATTAGTTTCTAGTTGCAGCTGCATGTTAAAAACACTCAGGACTCTTTTAACTATACTGAGACTTGGTATATTTCTCAGATATTCTGATTTAATTGGTATGATGTGGGGCCAAGGCATAGATATTTTTTTTAAAACCACTAAGGAAGGATATCTGTTCTTCAGGTGAAGAAACCACCTCACTGCAGTTATTTGATTTAATTTCTATAAATCAATGAGTAACAAAAAAATACTGTCTACAGATATCTATGAAAACTACTGAATACTTGCTAATCTGACTACTAACAAGCATTACATAAAAGGTGGTGGCTGCGAATCTCAAAGTACAATGCAGTTAAGGACCAAAGATACTACTTTAAAATGTAGATTCCTGCCAGGTGTCATGCTGTAGACTCTGATTCAGAGAAATTAGGCTAAGGCCATGGATTCTCTATTTTTACAGATATCTCTGGTAATTATATAATACAAAAGGTCTAAAGTCCCTATAAAACAGTACTACTACTAAATCTTCATTATTAGCATTTATAAAAATACTTCTTGAGTTTTATTGTAAGATTACATTTCTAATCTTAAAAGAAATCCTGAGACGCTCAGGATAAGAAATAATATAAATAGGGCTTTAGCAATCAATCAATGTAGATAAGCTAAAATAATGTTTATGGATAATCTCTTTTCTAAATTGTGTATTCTCCTAATCAACAAAATACTGTGCCAAAAGAGAAAAAGAGAGAGAATAGATTATATTCTGTAATGAAAATTTAACTTAAAACTACATATATAACTACAAACATGTCCTCAATGTCTCAGAATTAAAAATGTTTTGGCCCTAAATTAGCAGGGGGGGGCGGGGGGGGGGGGAGTTCTTCTATCATCATTTGCTCTAAGAGCAAAACTAAAATTTTTTTAAAGAAAAATCTTGAGTCATTTCCTTCAACACACACACTAACATAACTTACTAAAAATAACATGAAATAGGCTGTTAACATTCTAGCTTTGAAACTTCTTATAAACAGGTCCAGAAATACTTTGTAATAAACATAATATATTCATATGCACATATTCTTTAGATTCTTTCTGAAAAAGAGAAGTCTAATAAACAGAGATAAATATCCAAGTGTCTGCTATACATAATAAGGATGCTGATCTCAATAACTACTAGCCCTTTAAAGAAAACTATACTTATTTTCACTTACCTCCCTAGTATGGAGGTGCTCCTAATAAAGTATTCTTTCTACATGTATGTGCTACTAAAGACTTCAGGTTTTTCTATTAACTTAACATCAATCTTTAGTTTATGACTAAAGTTGATTCTTTTCCCAGACCTACTGCTGCTTAATAGTGAGTAAACAGCCATGGACTTCCCAAATGTCTTCCTGAACACGGAGCTATTCCACCTCTCAAATCTGCAGGATCAGACGCAAGTCGGCCTCTGGTTTACAGCTATGCAATGAAGTCCAATGCCTTTTGGCAAGTCTCATGATCTACTATTTGACCCCGGCTGCCTTTTGCTGTTTATCTCTCATCTCTTCATCAACCAAAACTTGGCTCAAATACTGCTTCCTCCTTGAAGGAAATTTCCATCAATCTGACACTAAAAGCTTTCTTCCTCTTCTGATTTCCAACACTAATTATTGAAAATTACTTAGGTAATTAATCAGATACTCACTTATTGTCCCTTATTTCTATCTTTTATTATTAAGATTTGGCATATTTGTTTTATTCCCTCAACTAAATTATAATTTCCCAGCAAGCCCTAGCCTGAAAGCATTTAATAAATATGTGATGATTTTATTTGTTGGTCTTCTCAGTAACTGAGTATAGCATTTTACAGCAATTGAATGAGGCATCCAGCTTTTCTCTCTAGTATATTTTACAACAATTAATGATTTAAAAATTGTAATTTCCCTATGCTGCAATAACTAGCCCAACTCTTTTGAGGATACCACACCCAATTCTTTTAATGTCTCATAATCCAGGTAATTTTAGTCAACTGAGGGGCAATGGTGCAATAATTGTTGTTAATAGTAACAAATGAATTAACAAGAATGAACATTTTAAAAATTAAATTAGACTCTAAATATACTTAACACAGATGTTATAGGGAACAGGTTTAGTGTAGTTTCCTTAGGAAAACTATATACTTTAATAAGAACCAATAACTTTGTAAATAACACAATATATTACAAAAGAATTCAATCTATACATATAACTCTAATAACTAAAAATACATGGATAATAAAGTGTCGGCAACTTTGTTTATTTAGATGCTAACACTTCTTCTTTGAAATACAGTAATAAGAGCTAACATTTATTGATTTCTAAATTCTAACCATCATTAATTTAATCTTTATAACAATCCTAAGAAGTACTATTATCATCTACGTATTATAGATAAGGAAATTGAGGAACAGAGAAATTAACTTGTCCAACATTTCACAGTTAACAACTGTCAGAGCTGGATTTCAAACGCATGCAGTCTACAATTATCTACGGTATTTCTTGAAGTCACTGTCCATTAAACTAAAATCTCCAGTAGCTCTGGAAGCCTTACTTAACATATCTTCATATAAATTTCTGTCTTAAGACATTCCACCCTTTTACAAGGTTTATCAGGTTGCACACTCAAAGGAGAATGCCATGGGGGTTCACTTCCAACTCTTCCACAAAGAGGTAATTTCTAAGTCCTCGTTTAGTGCTACATACATTTTATTATTTTTGTGCAATTTAAAGAATAAAGTCTTTGTACAATTTGCCTAATAAAGCATAATAAATACTAAAGGTTTATCCTAAAAGCCTCAGTCTTGCTTTGAATGTAATGTTCTAGAAGCCTAATGACATTATGATTTATTACGTATGGCCCTATGCTGGGATATAATATTTATGGTTTTAACTTATTAAAAATGTTTTTTTAAAATTTTTTTTAATTTTTTTATTTAGTTATGATAGTCACAGAGAGAGAGAGAGAGAGGCAGAGACACAGGCAGAGGGAGAAGCAGGCTCCATGCACCGGAAGCCCGACGTGGGATTCGATCCCGGGTCTCCAGGATCGCGCCCTGGGCCAAAGGCAGGCGCCAAACCGCTGCGCCACCCAGGGATCCCCTTAAAAATGTTTTTTATGATAAACTAAACCTTCTTAAAACATTATTGCACTGCCAATTTTGAAATATGGAAGTTTTTACAGGAAGAAAACATGCTTTCTACTTCCCTGAGCTATGGGATGATATAAAAAAACCTAAACATTTTTTTTTAAGAGAAAGTATGAGCGTGGGGGGAAGGGCAAAGGACGGAGAAAAGAGAGACTCAAGCATGTTCCACACTCAGTGTGAAGCTCCATGAGGAACTTAATCCCAAGCCTCTGAGATTATGACCTGAGCCAAAATCAAGAGTGGGACACACAACTGACTGAATTCCCCCAAGCACCCTCAAAATCTAAACTTTTATAGGTGATTGCTCTCATAGCATTAGCAAAATGCAATTCTGTAGACCTTAAGATCCCATTCTAAAGGTGACTTTAAAAAAAAAACTATTTCACAAATTTCATATGTGGTTGAATGCAAAAAGATCACAGCAAAAAACAAACAAAAAAAAAAACAAAAAAATCAAATAAACAAAACATAGAATAAAATAAAACTTTCCAGTATTTTATTTCAGTAAAAACCAAAGAATTAAAAATACATTTAGCTCTTGTCTGCTTATTTGCCATGTCTACTCTTTTAAAGTTTCCAAATTTCTTCAGTATGACAAGAGTTCTAATCATGCAATCAAATGGAAGATTTGTTTTCTCAATTGTTTTTAGCATAGAGAATAATCTTAAGCCCTAGTGTATTCAAGCCATTGCTTACTACCAGTTAAATCCATTATAGCTTTATTTCAGATCACTTATTTAGTGCACCTTGCATAACTTTTATTTATGTTTTTAATACAACTGTTCTATTTATGTTGAACAGCATAAAATTCCCTCATTGGATGTGCCCCAGTCACTGTTAAAATTAAAAATAAAGAACCACAGGTAATTCTAAATTCTGCCCACCAAATTAGGCCTTGTCTTTAGCCCTCTTGCAACTTGTCCAGATGATCTGGCTTCAGTTAAGACACTATATTTAAAGTCCAAAGTAACTAAAGTTCTTTCATAAAAGTTGATAATAACCAGGCTATTCAAGGTATAATATAAATGGCATTTATTATCATTAGAGAAAGAAAAGCAACCATCTTTGTTTCTTTTTATCTTCTTTCTGCACCAGCATTCTCTAAAACTGTGTATCTGATCTAGACAGGGCATCTCTTCCACTGGAATAAATAATCAATTTGGTTTTCACAAAACCACCTTAATTACCTGTTATTTGGGAAATACCAGTGAGTGATTTCAGTGATATCTGAGTGATATGCAAACACCTTGAGAGCTACCCTTTTTGGACAGAAAGAATTATGCACACCGTTTTGCCAAATATAGTTCCAAGAACATGCATACTAATATTCTGGCAATAACAAATTTATTATGCCTGTTATCCCACTGGGCTGGTTGATAGACAATTAATGAGCTAATAGGGTTGGGACCTCATAAGTGGGTTGGCAGCTCATTTATTAGTCTAATTCTATGTAGTTTTTCCCAACCTCAAAAATAAGGTTCTTGAAAACCATTATGGATTGAGAACTCAAGGTTGAGAAAATAAGTATGGTGTAGAGAAAGAAATCCAGGATTTGGAGATTGAAGTCTGGTGGATATCAAGGTCTAGGTTAATAGATTACATTCAATAAAACAAAGACATTTTAAAGAAATCTTTTCCATTTATTCTTTCATGTACCAGAACTTTTCAAGGATTTCCTCTATGGCAGTGTTATAGAAATAAACTGTAAAACTATTCTATATAGCTTTATGATATTTTGTAAAGCTATTTTACTTTTGGAAATGATAAATATACCAGTGACCTTGCTCTCTGCCTTGCTCTGAATGTTGGCACTGTTAAAATTTATGACTAGGATGATATTGATGCTATCATTGTATCTTCTCAGGTTCTGACTCTTGCCTCTCTGACTCCTGACTCAGTAGTCTCTCCTACACTTTTATAGCAGTTTATCCCTGTTATCTTTCTCACAGCATCTTCAGAAACCGCCACCACTGACATCACCTCCATTTTCTTTGTAAAAGCATCACAAGGGAAAAAAAAAAAAGAGAAGAAAAGCAACAGTGATTAACTACTGCTAATTTCAGTGTTCAAGATTGTGCTAAAAGCACACAGGAGTATCTTGGAGATATTGAAGATTTGTTTCCAGATCACCATAATAAAGCAAATATTATAATAAAGTGAGTCAATTGAACTTTTGGGTTCCCCAGAGCATATAAATGTTATGTCTATCTATACTATAGTCTATTCAGTGTGCAATAGCTTTATGTCTAAACAATGTACATACCTTAATTAAAAACCCGTATTGCTAAAAAATGCTATTATCTGAGCTTTCGACAAGTCATAACCAATGATCACCATAACAAATGTAATAATAATGAAAAAGTTTGAAATATTGCAAGAACCACCAAAATGTGACACAAAGAAAGAAAGTGAGCAAATGTTATTGGAAAAATGGCACTGAGAGACTTGCCCAATGCAGGGTTGCCACAAACCTTCAATGTGTAAAAGAAAAAAAAAAGTAATATCCATTAAGTACAATAAAATGACATAAGGTGGTAGGTGGAATTACTGGACAAGAAATGAGTATATCAAAGGAGAAATTTCAACATCAGAAGGTGCTTAAATTCCTTCTGAAACATGGCAACCTTAAAGGTCCCTTCCAAATTCATGATTCTAGGAATCTGATTAAGAATCATAAGGAATTTTATGGGCAAACAAAAGAATGCTTTGGGGGGGGGGGAAAAAAAAAAGCATTCACAAGTCAAAAACCAAAGTTGTACTGCCCCCTTTTGGAGGGAGACTACAGAAATTCATAAACATTTAACAGGACGTCATTAATATTTTTCAATTCTAAAGCAGGATAGTAAAATACAGGCATTAGTTGTATCAATCAGCAATTTATTTCTTAACATATTTAACTAACCCCAATGTTTATTTTATTATTTTTTAAAGATTTTATTTATTTATTCATGAGAGACACACAGAGAGAGGCAGAGACACAGGCAGAGGGAGGGAGATGCAGGCTCCATGCAGGGAACCTGATGCGGGACTCCATCCTGGGACTCCATCCAGGACCACGCCCTGGGCCAAAGGCAGGCACTAACCCGCTGAGCCACCCAGGTGTCCCCTCACCCCAGTGTTTAAACAAACAAAATAATATAAATTGCTGGGAGGCCAACATAAGAACAAAACAAAATATTTGGAAGTGATACTGAAATTCATGACACACAGTGAAAAATTCCAAAAGAACTGAATTTAGCCCAACACAACAAAAAATGTTTCTGTTAATGATGCAACAGAAAATGGGTCCATAACCCTGTGTGTGTGTATTTGAGAGAGAGAGAGAGACTATTGCTTTTGTACACAACAATCAGAGGTCTTTAAAGAAGTTTCACATAGTTTCAAGTATTTAACATTTTGAGGTATTTGATACATAAGACACTAAACCCCAAAGGAAAACACTATTATAAAGATCGATTTCATGAAACGTTCATAAACCTACTTCAATACCCAAAAAGAAATCCAGATCCAAATATAAAACATAATGCTTTATTTATGTGGTGATAATGAAGATAATAACAGTCCTAAAAGTGACTCCACTAAAATGAGCTAATCAAACTATTAGAATGTTGTAGGAGCTTAAGTAGAAAATACTGAATCAGAACTGAGAGAAAATCTTTTTAGAAGATGTTCTCTGCATAAAACAAAAGAAAATCATGTTAGCTAAAAATTTAAGAAAATATATACACTTATTAATTAGTACTTGTTAATTAAGGCTAATTTAAAAGAAAACTAATTAAGGGGAAGATATATTTAAATTAACTTATACAAAAATTTTAAACATAATTTTTTAAATATGTGCATAAAGACTAAAAATTGTTCTTATAAGATTCTTAATATAAGTGGCTTCAAAACGCAGCCATATATTATTAAAATCATCATATAAACTCTTACAGAAAACATCAAATTTATGCTATAAGATTTTTTAAATGTTCTATGATATGGAAATACACTCCTTCCAGTATTTATGGTGTTGATAATATAAAGTATGATCTTTTTATATAATGCATACTGTAGCCAAAGTAACTTTTCAAATTATCAACAAAACAAAATAAAACAACCCTCCAAAATGAGGGGTCCTCATTAATGGAAATAAATCCTCCTGTATTATCGTAAGGGAAGAGACGCTAGCCAGAATTAACTGAAAAAAAAAAAAAAAGCAATAAGTAGTTGCACCTTGGGAAAATCTAATTCTACTATGATTTCCAACAAAAACAAAAATATATCAGAGAAAAATATTAGAACCCTGTGCAAGAAGGTGAAATCCTCACATGTCAACACATGGGAAATAATAAAATGACAAGCAGGGAAAATGCAAATAAATGCACAGAAGAGTAGGAGTATCATCCTTAGTGATGTCTGAAAAGGAAGTTAATGTGACTGGGGACTATCAAAGTCACCAGTGAGTGTTTGGGGGAAACATCAGTCTCTGGCTTTCTGCATTTTTTTGGTGCAGGCACTCATAGCAGCAAAAGAAACCATATTACATGAGAAATTTTATGAGCCAGTAGTAATGCCTGATTTTATGATGTCTGGAAACAGCTTTTACCAAAAGAGAACAATATTTCAAATCCTACCAAGATCAGTTCAGTATTATGCCAACCTGCCAAATAATGAAGAGTTTTATTAAAGAAAATAACACATTGACACAGGAATAAAATCTTATAAAGGGAAAAAGATGTCTGGATTACACAAATTACCTCCAGGAGTAAACAAAGATGGGGTCATTATTGACCGAGAGATAATTGAGAATCAAAAAAAATGAAATCTAACTAGGAGCAAGTGCAAACAAAAAGAGCTTGAGTCACTCCTGTTTATTAGAGATTTTTCATGTATAGAGGGTTGCCTTGTCAAGTTTCTTTTTCAAGATATACAAAAGATAAATGGAATATCATTTTAGATCTTTCAAAGATTACAAGAATTAATATTGTGAAAATGTCTATGCTACCCAGGGCAATGTACACGTTCAATGCAATCCCTATCAAAATACCATGGACTTTCTTCAGAGAGTTGGAACAAATAATCTTAAGATTTGTGTGGAATCAGAAAAGACCCCGAATAGCCAGGGGAATATTGAAAAGGAAAATCAGAACCAGGGGCATCACAATGTCGGATTTCAAGCTGTACTACATAAAGCTGTGATCCTCAAGACAGCGTGGTACTGGCACAAAAACAGACACATAGATCAATGGAACAGAAATAGAGAACCCAGAAATGGGTCCTCAACTCTATGGTCAACTAATATTCGACAAAGCAGGAAGGACTATCTAACCACTGGAAAGAGGACAGTGTCTTCAATAAATGGTGCTGGGAAAATTGGACAGCCACATGCAGAAGAATGAAACTAGACCATTCTCTTACTCCAGACACAAAGATAAACTCAAAATGGATGAAAGATCTAAATGTGAGACAAGAATCCATCAGAATCCTAGAAGAGAACACAGGCAACACCCTTTTTTGAACTTGGCCACAGCAACTTCTTGCAAGATACATCTATGAAGGCAAGGGAAACAAAAGCAAAAATGAACTATTGGGACTTAAAAAGCTTCTGCACAGCAAAAGAAACAGTCAACAAAACTAACAGACAATCTACAGAATGGGAGAAGATATTTGCAAATGACGTATCAGATAAAGGGCTAGTTTCCAAGATCTATAAAGAACTTATTAAACTCAGCAGTAAAGAAACAATTCAATCATGAAATGGGCAAAAGACATGAACAGAAATCTCACAGAGGAAGACCTAGACATGGCCAACAAGCACATGAGAAAATACTCCGCATCACTTGCCATTAGGGAAACACAAACCAAAACCACAATGAGATACCACCTCACACCACTGAGAATGGGGAAAATTAACAAGACAGGAAACAACAAATGTTGGAGAGGATGCAGAGAAAAGGGAACCCTCTTACACTGTTGGTGGGAATGTGAACTGGTGCAGCCACTCTGGAAAACTGTGTGGAGTTTCCTCAAAGAGTTAAAAATAGACCTGCCCTATGACCCAGCAATTGCACTGCTGGGGATTTACCCCAAAGATACAGATGCAGTGAAATGGCAGGACACCTGCACCCCGATGTTTATAGCAGCAATGTCCACAATAGCCAAACTGTGGAAGGAGCCTTGGTGCCCATCGTCAGATGATGGATAAAGAAGCTGTGGTCTATGTGTACAGTGGGATATTCCTCAGCCATTAGAAATGACAAATACCCACCATTTGCTTCAACGTGGATGGAACTGGAGGGTATTATGCTGAGTGAAGTAAGTCAATCGGAGAAGGACAAACATTATATGGTCTCATTCATCTGGGGAATATAAAACATAGTGAAAGGGGAATAAAGGGGAAAGGAGAGAAAATGAGTGGGAAATATCAGTGAGGGTGACAGAGCATGAGAGACTCCTAACTCGGAAACGAACAAGGGGTAGTGGAAAGGGAGGTGGGTGGGGGGATGGGGTGATTGGGTGACAGGCACTGAGGGGGGCACTTGACGGGATGGGCACTCGGTGTTATATGTTGGCAAATAGAACTCCAATAAAAAATATACAAAAAATCTTTCAAAGATAACAAATAAAAACTATGCATATAAAATGCAAAGAATTTCCGGAGATTTGCTCCATCTTCTCAGTTTATAATGCACTAAAATGACTATGCAGAAAAAGAACTACTTAAACGTTTCAACCACAACATTATAGGTCATTGTGTTCTGTAAGAGTGATTTGAGTCTTAATATCATCTCTCTCGTAAAGCTTCAAATGCTATTTAAAATTAATCAAATATTAAATGTTCCCTATATTCCTGGCATGTATAAGGCTGTGATTTTTCTGATGATTCCTTAGTACTGAGAATATAGTTGTAGATACCACTGTAGATGTAGATACAATAAAATGTACCATATATATATAAAAGTAAATATAATATATAATTTTAGCTTGGTATAGTGAACTGCAAGTCAGTGCACGCATGGAAGTAAAACTTAGTATGTTCGGTAAAAGTTAAATATAAAACATTTAAAAATACCTATTGATGGGCTGATTATAACAGAGCAACTAAAGCAAAAAATGAAATACTCAGTTGATTCATATAGAACAAAAAAACTATCTCAATACGTTGGGATGCCTCTCTTTTGGACTGAATCAGGTGAAATTATTTTATTGTTCAAAAAACACTGAATATTGGGAATTTCATATGGTTTAGACAAAAACATTAGTTAACATACTTAATTCATTTAATTCTGTGAAATATTGCAATACAAACCAAGAATCAATGTATTCATTGACTAACATCTTGTATTTCAAATAATTTTACTACCACACAAAAAAGTTGAAAAAGGAGTAAACACTATTAGTGATTTCTGTTGCTCCCAGATTATTAAATTAAGAGATTAGGTATTTAGCAAATTTGAGCATACACTAGGTAGATTATTATGTATAGAAAATTATCACTGTTTTATTTTTCTTGGATGTGGAAAGAAGATGTAATAAGAGAAAGGCTAAAAACGAGAGTAAATTTACATTTAGAAGAGAAGGAAACCAACGAAGTCCTTATGGTATTTACAATTTGGCAAAGTACTGTAAGGTGCAAACTTCTTTTACCATATTACTGCAAGTTCGTAACTTAAAGTAATGGTTGGCTATAAATGAAGGCAATCTATGTTAACTGGCGATTGATCAATCAATGTTATTGAAAAAGGATCATATATTTATGTAATAATAATTCATTATTATTTCAACAAAGGAATTCTCAATTTTGCCTGATCCTAAAAATGTGTCTTAAAAAAAACAACAGCAAAACCAAAACTTAATACAGCGTTTAAATTTTTATATACCTAATTGTAACTTTAGGTGTATCAAAATTATGTACTTTGATATATCTAAGGTTTGGTCAGAATGAAGAGTGTGGCTGTACCAGTTAAAATACTTAATAGTAAAAGGCTTCCATACTTATTAGAAAATGGCCACTCTCCCCATTCCACCTGTCCTCTTCTCTAGGAACCTCACCCCCACCAAGAAGACTTTTTTGAGTTCTAATCTCTAAGGAGATAACACCCAGCAGAACAAGGGATCCACTCAAAATAGTTGGTGCCTAAGCCATACCAGTTGTTATACATTTCAAATCTCACTTCTGTTAATAAAACAGGGATAGTTGCAGAAGCTTTGTGTTTGAGGTCTGTCAATGTTATAATAGTTGTACTACCTGGGTAAGTCACTGGACCTTAGTGAAATTCCAACTTCCTTTTTTGAAATAGTTATTACTAAGTACTTAGTAGAGCTGATTGTGGAGTGTGTGAAATTACATGAAGTGACTATTAGCAATGGTAGACGTTACTCTCCTCTCATCTTACTAGAAATATAGTAAAGTTAACCCTTGAACAACAAAGGGTTAGGGGTGCCAACCCTGCATGCTGTCAAAAATCCACATATAATGCTTGACTCCCCCAAAACTTAACTACAATTAGCCTCCTGTTGACCAGAAGCCTTACTGACACCATGAACAGTTAATTCACACAAATTTTTTATGTTATATATATTATATACTACTGTATTCTTACAATAAAGCAAGCTAGAGGAAAGAAAATGTTACTAAGAATATCATAAGGAAGAGAACATACATTTATAGTACTGAATTTATTAGGGAAAAAAACCCTGCATAGAAATGGACCCACACAGTTCAAATCTGGGTTGTTCCAAGGTCAGCTGCAAATACTACATGGGAAAATAAGCAAAAACTACAGTCCTTCACTCACAAATGGGCCACATTTCAAACACTCATTTTGAAGCTGGTAGTTTAGTAATTAGAAGGCATTTTCCTGACAATGTTCCTTATACAAAAGTAGTAATGTATCTCAGCAATTTTACAAATTCATATTTCATCTATAATATACTGTTTTCATACATGGGAAAAAACCTTATTGAGTATTCATATATGCCAGGCACTATTCTAAGAGTTTTACATTTAAATTACTTAATCCTCAAAACAACCTTATGGAATAGTATGCTCTTATCACGCTCACTTAACAAATGAGGAAATCTAAACAGAGAGGTAAAGTAATGTGCTCTAGGTTGTATTTGCTAGTAAGTGGCAGAGCCAGGATTTATCCTATACAACCGGGCTCAAGAGCCTACGTTCCTGATCACTGTATTGTCTTTGGAGTTATTTGAATCATAAAACATATATAAAACACTTATAAAAATCAAAACATTGAGAAAAATTACATGGTAGTTTCTCAACTTGTGATAGAAATTGATCAAATTGAGCAAAAGAAGGAAAAAGTATACTGAATTAATCTTGCATACTGGTGACTTGAAAAGCAGCCCGAGATAGATTTGTGGAGATACTGTCAAAGACTTAAATGCCACTATCTTTGCTTCTTCATCTTAGCTAAAGCTCCTGAGTTACCTTTCCTTCCCTTTCCTTAGTTGCATATCTATCTTTCAGAGTGTCTTTTTAATTAATTATTTTTAAAGATTTTATTTATTTATTCATGAGAGACACAGAGAGTACAGAGAAACAGGCAGAGGGAGAAGCAGGTTCCCCGCAGGGAGCCCGATGTGGGACTCAATCTCAGGAAGGACCTCGGTATTAGGACCTGAGCTGGAGGCAGATGTTCAACTGCTGAGTCACCCAGGTGCCCAGAATGTCTTTCTAAAAGACATTTTGCAAATCAGCCCAAGGCCAACCGGTATTGACCTGGGTTCCCAACTCTGGATTATCGACAATGATCAGGCTCTTGTTTGGCATTTTCCCAAAGATCAAGAGAATGGGCATATTTGTGCCAAGGAGAGTAAGTTCAGCTACTGCCCGACTCCCATCTTCTTCAGACTACATCGAGGACTTCCTTTTATACGTTAGACTCCTCTGAATTCTTCCTGTGACAATTTCTGGCTTTGAAAGCTTGTTCTTTAAATTCAATTTTTGGTGTGCTAAAATGGTTTCCAGTTAATGTTCTTGGTACTATTTTAGATAGTTCATAATATTTTCATTTGAGCTTTCTGTTATATTTTACTTTTAGTATCAAGGTGACTGTTAAATATTTTATTTGCTTATTTGGTATGTTAAATGCTCTGAATACTACTTCGCAGTATCTTAGAATCATATTACTTTACTATTTCATTTTTAATTTGTTAGCATTTTAGGTATCCCTAAATATTTATACTTGAGCATATTAGTAAGATTTTAGTTTAGACTATAGGTCTCACTAAATTTTTTTGTTGGAATTACATTCAACTTTTTGGTTAAAATGCATTTTTTTCAACTTCCATTTTTTTTTTTAAAGATTTTGTTTATTTATTCATGACAGAGAGAGAGGCAGAGACATAGGCAGAGGGAGAAGCAGGCTCCCTATAGAGAGCCTAATGTGGAACTTGATCCTAGGACCCTGGGATCACAACCTGAGCCAAAGGCAACCACTAAGCCACTCAGGTGTCCCCCTACTTCTATTGTTAAGACTTTACTATATATATATTGACTTCAGTATTTTACAATTATGTTCAGAATTTCAATAAAATGGTGATTATGGAAGATCCTTTTACTCATCTAACTTTGTTAAATTTTACTCATATTTGATGGCTAATAAATCACTTTAACAGGGTAGAGCCACAAAAAAAAGAGAAAAGGGATCTATCATACTATATTTTTAGCCCCAAATTCAAATAGATCATCTTTATAACTATTTATTCTAAATCGTAAACTGTCTATTTACAATATAAAATAAATAATACCAGTCTATATGGGAAGAATTCTTATTTTGGGGTTTGTTGGATAGTTGTCTTATTGGGGTTTCTAAGGAAACAGACTCTGAGACTAAGACTGAGTGTACATAGTATATTAGGAAGGTTCACAAGAACTGGAAGGGAAATGGGGAAAGTGATAAGAGGAGAGCAGGTAGGTAATAATAGGGTACATTATTAAGCTATCTAAAACGGAAGACAAGGGGATCCCTGGGTGGCGCAGTGGTTTGGCGCCTGCCTTTGGCCCAAGGCGCGATCCTGGAGACCCGGGATCGGGATCGAGTCCCACGTCGGGCTCCCCGCATGGAGCCTGCTTCTCCCTCTGCCTGGGTCTCGGCCTCTCTCTGTGTCTCTCATGAATAAATAAATAAAACCTTAAAAAAAAAAAAAGAAAGAAAGCCAAGTGGAACATAATCTCATGGGGGAAACTGGTAAATGGTATTAAGATATAGGTCTCAGAACTATCTAAGCCAGGGCCAAGGAAGCTGAAACCTGTCAGTCATTGCTTAAGTCCAGCCCCAGTGGCTTCTAGAAGCTCAAAGGCAGTCCTATGGCTTAGATGGAGGTGCTGGCCTTCAGAAGGCTAAGGCAACAAGATGGTAAAGGGCTACAAGGGTGTAAAGATAGAGTATCACATTAACTATTACATTAGTAAAACTATTAGGCATCCCTCACCTCCAATCACCACAGTCATCTTTTTTTTTCCTTTCTTTTCTTTTTTAATAGGCTCCATGCTTATGGAGCCCAAAGTGGGCTTGAACTCACCACCCTGAGATTGAGACCTGAACTGGGATCAAGAGTCTGATGCTCAACCAACTGAGTCACATAGGCATCCAAGTGATCATTCTGTCAAAGTAAATTTAGCCTGAATGTTGGTGAAATTATGGCAAAGCAGTTTTATCTGGAAGCAGAAAGTATACTAACAATATTTAAGTATTATGAATACTACGGTAGTGTGTAACTTCTCAACTCAAAATGCTAATAGAACAGGAGCCTTGTCCTAAGACACTAGGAAATAAACTCAACAAATCATATCAGCCTATGATTTAACTCTTCCAAGAATTAATCTTCTTTTCCTCCCTGACTCTTAAAGATTGGCTACTATCATGAATGACACAGTAACTAATCTGGACCGGGAAGTTCACAACCAACAGACTAGTTCAGGGGAAACAAATGGTCATTGATGTTCTTCACCCCTGAAAAGCAACAGTACCAAAGACAAAATTTCAGGAAAACTAGCCAAAATATACAAGACCACACCGGATATCATCTTTGTATTTGGATTCAGAACCTGTTTTGGTGGTGGCAAGACAACTGGTTTTGGCATGATTTAGAATTCCTTGGATTATGTGAAGGAAAATGAGCCCAAACATAGAGATGCAAGCAAGACACAGCCTGTATGAAAAGAAAAAGACCTCAAGAAAACATTGAAAGGAACAGAGGAACAGAATGAAGCAAGTCAGGGGGACTGCAAAGCCAATATTGGTTCTGGCAAAAAGTGAGCTGGATATTCAACAACAGAAGAAAGATTCTGCAGTGACTTTATCTTGGTGATTATGCAGATTTTTTGTTAGAGAATTAATAAATCAAGAATTAAAGAAAAAAAGAAAGAATCCTTATAGATCCTGATAGTGTCCTAAACCATTGCAAAAACACCCACCAGAACAAGAGATGTGAAGCATCATTCCAAATAATCAGTCTGTTTTACCTAGTGATGGGTACATTCCTATTGCAACTTGAAGGTATATGCTATAAAAGAAATAAACTATAGAATAAAGTCATTTGGAGAATTCACAAATACTTTCTCCAAGAAATGCTTCCCCCAACTAAGTAAATTTTTTCTGATTTAATTCTTTCTTATCTTTAAAGTTTTTCTTGCTTCCTTTCAGTATTTATCTGACTAGAATCTTAGGATCTTTTTTTGGTGTGTGCCATACCATTTGTTTCTCAAGGTCAGGTGATAGGTACCAACTTGGAGAGCTCAGGTCCAGGTCCCAGTTTCATCGTAATTCCAGAGCTCCTTTGGTCAATGAGATACTAAGTCTGGATCTGGACTCTGTGAACTGAATTAGCACGTGCAGCCACTGGACAGCTAAAACAGACTAAATGGCTAAGCCTTGAGCTCTGTGGGCCAGACAAGGGCATCTTTGGTCCCATACTGTCCACTAAGGTAGTAGAATAAATATTCAAGAGTAATTATCTTCTGAAAGCTGAACATAGTGAAAGAGTGAAGTGTGGGGCAGCCCGGGTGGCTCAGCGGTTTAACGCCGTCTTCAGCACAGGGCCTGATCCTGGAGACCCGGAATCAAGTCCCACGTTGGGCTCCCTGCTTGGAGGTTCCTTCTCCCTCTACCTATGTCCCTGTCTCTCTCTCTGTCTCTCATGAATAAATATATAAAATCTTAAAAAAAAAAAAGAGCTAAGTGTAAGTAAACATCAATAGATGTGAAACTGATTTGTAGTTGATTATTTTTTGCACAGGATAGAGAACAAAGGTGGAAAATGTGTGTGTTTGTGTGGGTAAGTGAAGAAATGTCATTTTCCCCCTAAACTGTGCAAGGCTATAAAACATACTATTTGGGACAATTATGCATACATTTACTTCCTAGGAATTATATTTTCACAACATAGTTGCCAAGCATCGGTCTATTTCTACTGTAGAGAGCAATGTCTGGAATTTGTCAGGGCACCTCTGCTATTACTCTGGGCTGTGTGGTTGTCAGACTCGCTCGCTTTCAGTGTGTAGGCATGGGGAAGTTGCTTGGGGTGGGTGGGAGGTGAGTAGGGGGAGAGATAATGGAAAATATGAAGAGTAAGTGATTTACCTAAGAAGATTTTCTTTCTCAAAAAGAGTAAGTTTGGTGAAGAAATATAGTGCATAAAGCATAAACATTCAAGAAAAAAGATTAAATAATATTTTTATATGTTTTAAAAGACCAATTTACAATATAAAATTATATACTATTAATAACCTGAGTAAAACAATTTTATATAGAGCATGACTAATTTCTTATAATTTTAATAACAATAATAGAAATTTACAGCTGGAAGGAATCTTAGTAATCCCCCAGACCTCGCCCTCATTTTCAAGAAGAGGAAACAGAGCTAAAAGGTCAATTTGCCAAAGGTCACAGTCAGTGATAAAAGGGCTAGCATCCAGATCTCATCATTTCCTCTTAGATGTCCTTTACACAAATAATTTTGAAATATTAACTTTTTTTTCAATTTGCAGAGCTTTTCATTAGAACTCCACATTTCACATAAATAATATTAGTAGGAAGTATTACTAGCATTGTACCACCTCCCAACATGAATATATTTCAAATCTGTACATCTCTACTTTTAATTCACTTACTTACTAAAAGAATAGTCAAGAAAAGATGTTTGTATATGGGTATATATTAAGAACAATAGCCTTAGCCTATTCTCACACATTTCATTAACATGAAATATATCTGAATTACTGTAACTTAAAAAATTTACAGCAGCTATCAGTCTGAAAGGTAGAACTATTTTCTAAAAGTCATACCTTCTAAAATCAAGGAAGTTGTGGAAAAAAGGGGAAGTGAACATGAATCTTTAAAAAAATTACTCAGTACTCTAATTCAAAGTTTTTTCCTTCTACTCTTTTTATTATTTTTCACTTTTCCCAAAAACTAGATACAAATAATATGAGAAAAGCTTTTCATCAATCCATACAAAGTTTTTAAGTAACAATGTCATACTATTTCATTAAGAAGTCCTCTGGGTACAGAATTTTTTGTCACGGACATGAACAGATTGAAGGAAGGAAGTTCCAGTCTTCAAAGAGCTGGCTCAGAATAAAGGCTAACATGGAGAAGACCATAAACTAGTCTAGATCTACCTGAGAAAAAGACCCATGTACAATAAATAATAGAGTGAATACACTTGTATTCTTAAAAATGTGCAACTATTTACGTTAAGAATAAAATAGCTTTTGGGGAGGAATGTGTTTTAGGTTCCTGCTTTGGAGCCTGAGAGAGTGTTCTCCTTTTGCCATGGATGATGGCAACTGGCATAGAGGCAACACCGAGGCTCAAGGAATAAGCCTTCCTCTCCAGAGGAACACAGCATGAGCACGGTACAAAGACAGATTAGTTATATCTTCACAAATCAGATGCTCAGAATCCACAATACCTAGACTCATATTACCAGTGAATGGGATAATCTATAACAATTTGATTGTAGGAATTATAGGTTTCAAAGGGACAAAATAAAATTTCTCTTCCCAATCCATAAAAAATATGGACTAGATCCAATGAACATTTAACTAAGTTTCTAGTTTATGTCATATACTTTCCCAAATATAATGTGATTTAATTATCACCAAAATCTTAGTGTATAGGTATTATCATCTTAATTTAGCAGATGAGAGAACTAAGAGAAGACAAAGCTCTGGCTCTCAATTGGAAACTGTGGAACTAGAGCCTGAACCCAAGTCTAATACTTTACTCCATCTTTCCACACTGCGTTATACCCCTGATAAGGGCTCAGAGTCGGGTTAAAATGAAGACTTACACATTGTAAGATGATTGTTTCTGGTTTTTACAAATGATTGAGGTAGCTTATAAAATACCAGTGCTGTATTTTAAAGTGTAAATAAGTGAAGAAATTGAAACAAAGAAAAACTATGATTGGGCAAAAAAAGTTGTAGGAAATGTATGTTTTTACATATCCTTGTGATGGTGGTACAGTAACATAAGAATTTTTTTCAAAATATCATCACCAAAAAAGAAACTGCATGGGAAGCACGGCAATATTATAAGGTGTAAACTCCCTCTGGAATTCTCTTTTCTAGAGTTTCTCTAATTTCCAGTGACACAGCTGTCAACAATGATCCAAAAGCAGACAAGGCTTCCTTTTTCCAGGTGACTAGAATTATGTGATCTCTGGAAACAATGCTCTAGGAACCTAGTCCTATTTACTCTTTTCTTTTGAAGACAAACCGCAATTTCCTGGGAAAAAGCAGAGTGTATTCATTTAACATATTACAAAAATAGTGTACAATATAACAAGGTTTTACAAGCTTAGCTTTTATCCTATAAATTCTTTTGGATCTTATAACAAATTCTTCATTACTTTGAAGAAAGCTGACACACACCTCAACTGGGCTGAGGTAAAGTGTCAAATGCATCTGTCAGTTTCTGAAATGATATGGTGGGGAAAAGTGCAAAAGGAAAGGACTCCTCCCCAGCTCAGTCCTATTGGTACGATATTCTCCCAATCAGCCCATACTTTGGTTTTCTGAGTAGACATTGTGCTCTATGGTTTACTAAGAACCTGACATTCCAGGTCCTCTGCTTCCAAGCCTCCCACTGTAAGCTCTTGTCAGGAGACAAAACTACACATGATACACATTTTAAATTCTCCTCTCTGCTCACCTACTTACCTATTTTTCATTCTTTTTTCCCTCTTTCTTGCTTCAAGGATAGAGATTAGAAGTGGTATTGCTTACTTCTCCAAATAGTCTAAGGGAATAAATGTATACTACCAGTTTAATTAACACTGAAATTTAAATAGAATGAAATATATCTCTGAAGAAATAACAAATGCTTACCTACCAAAACTATTTCCTGTTTTGTTAACAAAACCTGGCTCTTAAAGCTATAAACAATTTATTATTTCTAATAAATTTCATATATAATTGGATTTGTTTGTAATTTAGACTTCCATAGTGCTACCATTATATATACATCACAGTTCCTCTATGAAACTAACATTAAAGAAGATAACTGAGTCTTCTCCCTTAATTCACTACAATAATATTTTGAAACCATACTATGCCCAAGACAGATTTTAGATGCTCTTGGATGTTTTAAGAAGAACAAGCTTAAGAATTGGGAAGGGATTACTGTCCCTCCGCTGGCTTTCATGGCATAGTTGGTGATGTAAAATATGCACAAATCACTTTAACAGCAGAGATACAAATAAAATGCCATGAAAGCCAAGAGGAAGGGAAGGGCAATAAATAATTCCTTCATAATTCTTAAAGAACTGATATAAAGCAAAGTAAATTATGGTAGACTGAAATTCAAAATCTAATATTAAGGAGCTTAGACACAAGAGTATTTCTAATTATAAATTCTAAAAAAAACTTACAAACTTTTCCTGCTTATGTTTTAGAATGATTCCACTCAACATCTTCCTGCCATATTTCATATCACCCCTGAAAATGCCATCACCCCTAAGAGGCTCTCTCACCTGATCCCAAGAGCTCCAGTTGTCCTCTATAGCATGTAATGACTACATGACCCACATTATCTACTATAATATATTATTTAGTGTACAATTACATACTCACCTTAAACTTTGGGGACTTACTATGTGTCAGTCACTGTGCTATACTGTACTTGTACTTACTTTCTTGATCCATACAACAACCCTGTATACTACTTAATAAAACTTACCCTACTTTATGCATCAAGAAATAAGTTTAGACAGATTAGTCACAGGCTCAAAGTAGCAAAATGAATGAACTGCAGTTAGGAAGTCTATCTCAAACCACATACCAATCAATAAGTAACACTACTTTGCTTAACATATTTATAAATGTCATATTACAATTTTTTGGATATGAGATACCATGACAATTCCATTTGCTTCATGCATACATGGGACAATTGTACAGAAAATCATTTGTGGAGCATTTCATCACAGATAACCATCACCCATCCTGAAAGGTTGATTCATTTTGTCCAAAGTTGGATTGGCCCTCTGTAGGTCTAGAAAATCCTATAGGTGTTTCTGATGTGAAACACCTAAACAACATAGGCTGTGATGTTTCACAGCCAGAGTTGAAAGCTATTAAGCATTACACACTTCTAGGGATCTAGACAAATTTTAAATAGCAAGCAGCAAGCTCAGGCTTTTAGATTCAAATCTTGGCTTTGGTACTAACTACCTATGGGAGCTTGTGCTTCAATTTCTTTATATGAAAACAAGGATAACATTGCTATTCACTAGGGTTGTTGAGATGATGAAAAGGTTTACTATATAAAGAATTTAGAGTGGTGCCTGGCACAAGGAAAATTTTAATAAATATTAGCAATTGTCATGGGAGTGGCATCAGATGTACTAAGTATTTGCCAACTCAGATCTGAGAAACACTCTTGGGGGTTGGATCTTAATAAGTCTAATGCTATACCTATGAGAAAAGATATTACATATATATGTTTCTAATTCAGAAAGTCATTTGGAATACAATTTATTTGCATACTGAGGATTGTTTATATTTGAAGCTTTGTGGTGGTGATGTTCAGTATGGCACAGAAAAATAAAAGCTATGTGGTATAGTTGAAAAAGCATGGATTTGGAAGTAGGGTACTAGTGTTTGAGCCTCTATTTACTACCTCTGCAAACCAGAGCAAGTCATTGGATTTTCTGTTTTCCCCTCTGTAAAGTGAGTATGTAAACAGTTTTCACTTTTTAATGTTTTTCTGAAGATTACATGAGATGATGGATGTGAATGTATCTAGTATATAGTTGGACATATGGCAAATATACAACAAATTTGAGGTTCCACACCAGCTTTCCAAATCCTATTTAATCTATTTACAGTTAAAGGACAGTACAAATTGCCAAGTATAATCTTTCCATTCAGCATGTTAATAACATTTTCTTCTGTCCTGGCTTTTTGTATTATAATGGTTAAAGCTGTGGGTATAATGAAAGTCCACTAACAAAATCAGAGTCCTCACGGCTGAAGGTCTTAACACAGAGACAACTGCAAGAGACTCCACTGGAAAATCTACCACTTAAACTCTTTAGTACAGGGGCTTCTTGTGCTTAAAGGAGCTTAAGGAACACTTACAATTTTCTTCCAGCCTTATTCTATGTATGCATATTTTACAAAACTGTCCAACTGTATAATTTTGTATTCAATGTTCTTCATATGATACACTCTCTTGAGCATTTCCTCACTTCATTAAGAGTCTTTAACAAATATTATTTGCAATAGCTGCATAGTAGTCTAGCACATAGATGTATCATATATGATCATTCACTTTCTATTAAATATTGATATATTTATAAGTTCTTGCTATTATATATAACACTGAAATGAACATCTCTATTCATTAACATTTGTATATTATTTCCTTAGGATGAATATTTAAAACAATGATTTACAGGAGTGAAATCCACATAACATAAAATTAACCCTTTTAAAATGAACAGTTCGGTAGCATTTAGTACACTCAAATGTTCTATAACTACCAAAGAAAACATTTCTGTCAGGATTAGCCTTTTGAGGTATTAATGCATATGAACATTTTGAAAGTTTTCAACACATACTGTTAAACTTCAAAAAAAATTAGACTAATTAACACTTTTATCAGCAGTATTTGACAGAACCCATTTTAGAGCACACTTATTTTCAAGTGTATAATCAATATTAAAAAATTAAAAAAAAACTTTGACAGTGAGGAAGGCATAAAAACATTATCTCTTTATTTTCAAGGATTGCTAGTAATGTTTTAATTTTTAAAAATATTACTTGCCATCCAATTTCTTCTTTTCAGAACTAACCACAGTAGTAAGATAGAAAAATTCTGAGATATCCTACAAAGTGTCTGCAGTAGTTTTTATGATGGATGTTCTAAAGACTTCTATCTATTAAGGCATATCTAGGCTTAGGATCGATGAGGATGAGCTTGAGACTGTTCAAGGTCTCTGGAAGTACTAGGAAGACTAGTTTTGTGCTTTGGTTGGTGAAATCATTCATTGCCTATGATAAAACACGACATTTTTAAAAATATTAACCAGAAATGGAAAATTTTAAGATTATAGGAAAACAAAAAGGAATAAATATTTTGATTCAAATATGTTAATGTACAAAAAGATTTAAATGTTTAGTGGAGATCATATCACTTGACTGAAAGTAAAACAATTTTAAAGATCATAAAAACAATAATATGCACAAAGTATGATAAGGAAGTTTTTGTAAAGTTTTGAAAATCAGAACTAAAGAACTGCTAATTGAGAATGTAGTGCATTCAAGGTTATTTAAAAAAAAGAGAACTCACTTTCATAGATCAGACTGACTTGGGCAGGATAGGCTGAGAAAAGTCTGTTTTCACTTTACAGAAAAATGAACTCAAAATGGATGAAAGACCTAAATGTGAGATAGGAATCCATCAGAATCCTAGAGGACAATATAGGCAGCAACTTCTTTGACCTTGGCCACAACAACTTCTTGCTAGACATGTTTCCAAAAGCAAAAACAAACTATTGGCAGCTCATCAAGATAAAAAACTTATACAGCACAGGAAACCATCAACAAAACTAAAAGGCAACCAACAGAAAGTGGTAAGATATTTGCAAATGACATGTTGGATAAAGGGCTAGTATCCAAAATATATAAAGAACTTATTACACTCAACACTCAAAAAACAAAAAACAAAAAATCCAATCAACAAATAGGCAGAAGACACGGAAGACACGAACAGATATATCTCTAAAGAAGACATACAAATGGCCAACAGACACATGAAAAAATGCCCAATATATCTACCATCAGGGAAATACAAATCAAAGCAACAATGAGATACTTCCTCACACCTGTCAGAATGGCTAAAATTAACAACTCAGGAAACAACAGGTGTTGGTGAGGATGCAGAGAAAGGGGAACCCTCTTGCACTGTTGGTGGGAATGCAAGCTGGTGCAGCTACTTTGGAAAACAGTATGGAGGCTCATTAAAAAGTTAAAAGTAGTACTACTCTAAGACCCAGCTATTGCACTACTAGGTATTTATCCTAAGGATACAAACAGTGATTTGAAGGGGTGCAGGCACCCAATGTTTATAGCAGCAACGTTCATAGCAGCCAAATTATGGAAGAGCCCAAATACTCGACTGATGAATGGATAAAGAAGATGTGGTATGTGCACGCACACGCACACGCACACACACACACACACACACACACACACACTGGAATTACTCAGCCATCAAAAAGAATGAAATCTTGCCATTGGCAACAACGTGGATAGAATTAGAGGGTATTATATGAAGTGAAATAAGTTGATCAGAGAAAGACAATTATTATATGATGTCACTCATATGTAGAATTTAAGAAACAAAACAGATGAACATAGGGGAAGAGAATGAAAGCTAAAATAAGACGAAAATAGAGAAAGAAGCAAACTATAAGTGATACTTAACTCCAGGAAACAAAGTGAGGGTTGTGAGAGGGGAGGTGGGTCAGGGGAAAGGGTATTAAGGAAGGCACTTAATGTAATGAGACTGGGTATTATATGCAACTGATGGATCACTAAATTCTACCCAAACTAATAATGCGGTATATGTTAACTAAACTGAACTTAAATGAAGAATTTTTTATTTTTTAATTTTTTTAAAAGATTTTATTTATTCATGAGAGACACACACAGAGAGAGGGGCAGAGACACAGGCAGAGGGAGAAGCAGGCTCCATGCAGGGAGCCCGACGTGGGACCTGATCCCAGGATTCCAGGATCACACCCTGGGCTGAAGGCAGGTACCAAACCACTGACCCACCCGGGCTGCCCCAATTGTGTGATTTAAATAAGCTATAAATTAGTGTTAATTCTTTCCTATAAATAATTCTCATTGGGACGCCTGGGTGGCTCAGTGGTTGAGCATCTGCCTTCACCCCAGGCCGTGATCCTGGAGACCTGGGATCGAGTCCCATGTCGGGCTCCCGGAATGGAGCCTGCTTCTCCCTCTGCCTGTGTCTCTGCCTCTCTCTCTCTCTGTATCTCTCATGAATAAATAAATAAAATCTTAAAAAAATAATTCTCATTGTTCTTTAGTCAAAATTAACTGAGCCTTATTAAGTGTGGTTAACTGCCAGACTAAGGACACACAGACAAAAACAAAACCAAACCCCTAGACCCTCAAAGAACTTACACTAGTGAAGTTTAAATTTTTTTTTAATTTTTATTTATTTATGATAGTCACATAGAATGAGAGAGAGAGAGAGGCAGAGACACAGGCAGAGGGAGAAGCAGGCTCCATGCACCGGGAGCCCGACGTGGGATTCGATCCCGGGTCTCCAGGATCGCGCCCTGGGCCAAAGGCAGGCGCCAAACCGCTGCGCCACCCAGGGATCCCACTAGTGAAGTTTAATATAGAAACAAACTGTTATAGATTGAGGCAACTGCAATGAAAAGATTGCACAGAAGTGGGTGGTAGCATGGAAGAGGAAATGACTAGCTTTATTTGAATTTTCTAGAGATTTCTATAGAAGATGACGTCTGAGGGGCCCTTGGGTGGTATAGTCAATTGAGAGTCTGCTTGAGATTCTCTCTCCCTCTCCTTTTACCCCTCCTGCTTGTGCTCACTCGCTCAAACTCAAATAAATAAATAAATAAATCTTTAATAAAAAAAGATGACCTCTGAAATTAATTTTGAAAGATAAAAATGAATTTACGAGGTTGGGCAGGGCCAAAGAGCATTCCAAACATTTGATAGGGCTTGGAGACTTGAAACTTCTCCCTTCTGGGGTGTAATTATAAACTGTCCTGCACTGCTAGTGTTTAACAGTGGGGCCTGTGGGAGCTGATGCTGAGGAGGCAAAAGTCAGATAAGACAACCTCACATGTGCATGTTGCAGAGCTTGAATTTAACGTAAAGCCAATAGGGAATTATTGGTGAGTTTTAGTTCTGGGAGATAAATTACGTATTATATTCAAGTTTTAAACTAATGATTTTGGTGATGGATGGATTAAGCAAATACCCTAAAAGGGCTTGAAGATATCATACATAATCTGGCTCCTTTGAACTTCTCCAGTTTGATTTTGAACCACCCTCTTCTGTCCTCTATCTGGGAATACTAAACCACATTCGGTTCTATATTCGAGGCATTTGCACAAGTGGTACCTTTGTTTGGAAACTCTTCTTTTTGAGGGTCTAACTCCTCCACTTATTTTTTTTTTAAGATTTTATTTATTTATTCATGAGAGACACACAGAGAGAGGCAGAGACACAGGCAGAGGGATAAGCAGGCTCTATTCCGGAAGCTCAACGTGGGACTTGATCCTGGGAACCCAGGATCAACCCCTGAGCCAAAGGCAGACACTCAACCACTAAGCCACTCAGGTGTCCCCCTCCACTTATCTCAGATCTTAACAGGAAGATAATTTGTCGGAAATCTTGCACTAACCCTCATAAATTATATCTACCCATCTACCACGTGCTACTAAGGCTGCTTGTACTTCGCTTCTCAAAGCACTTACTTCACTGTCATATGACTAACTGCCTGTATGATTTTCTCTTCAGTTACTGTGAATTTTGTAAGGATAAGTTTGATGGCCTATAGATCCACAATACCTAGTGCAGGGCCTGGAATACAGAAGATGTTCAAAAAATAGCTCTTGAATGGGTGCTGAATATGAATTGTGCAGCTAGCAGCAGATCAGTTGGGTGACCAATGATAAATGCCTGCAAAGGCAAGGAGAATGAAGAGGATAGACAGGAGAGTTGGAATCAATTTAACTTGGTGACTTACCAGAGATAAGAGGAAGAAAAAAAGGAAAATGATAAAGTAGTGAAGGATAGTTTCCAAATTTTTTTTAAAGATTTTATTTATTTATTCATGAGAAACAGAGAGAGAGAGAGAGAGAGAGAGAGAGAGAGAGAGAGAGAGGCAGAGACACAGGCAGAGGGAGAAGCAGGCTCCATGCAGGGAGCCCGACGTGGGGCTCGATCCCAGGACTGCAGGATCACGCCCTGGGCCAAAGGCAGGCGCTAAACCACTGAGCCACCCAGGGATCCCTAGTTTCCAATTTTTAAGAATATATGCAGAAAGGACAACACAATCATGGTTCCTTATACACTCTCTGACCTCTCTCCTATTGTTCCTACCTCAGCTTCCCCCAAATGCCAGACACACTCTTGTGTCACAATATGCAGCTATTTTTTCACCCTGCAACACTCTTCCCCATAATTTCCCCATGGATTCCTCCTTCACCTCCTCAGGTCTTTGCTCAACTGATAGCTTTTCAGTGATGACTTCCTAAAATTCCTACTTAGAAATATAACCCTATCCATATCTTGGGTCTCCTTAGTTCTTTTGCGTGCTTTATTTTTTTCCCACAGAATTTGGATCAGACACACAACATATTTATATGCTTTGTCTCTTCTCACTACAAATGTGTTCCCTTAAGGGTAAATATTTGTTAATTTATTGACTTCACTATTGTACCCTCAGGGCCTAGAACACAGTAGGCATTCAATATATGTTTAATTAATGATTGAACAAACGAATGAACATTATCACCAACATGGGTACAGAGAGGGAAAAAAGTATGTAGAAGATGATTACGTTCACTTTTATATATGCTTCATTACAAGAAGTCTCTGAGAAGGAAGATAAAGATGGCAGAGTAGTAGGGGGACCCTGGGCTTGCCTCATCCCTCAAACACAGCTAGATCAACATCAAATCATTTTGAACAGCTAGGAAATCAATCTGGGGATTAAAAAAATAATCTGCACAATTGGAGGGAGAGAATGTGGCAGACGCGAGGTTGGGAGCGGTGAGGTGGGAGAGAGAAAAGTTACTGTGCTGGGAAGGGGAGCAAGCCATGTTTGTGAAGTGAAGCCACAGAGAGGGAGACAGTGAGGGAAAGGGAGCAGCTTATAGGGTTCACACAATATGCTTGGGTGAGGGCAATCCCCTGGGTTACACTGAGAGGAGTTGCTCCCCCTTTCTGGAGTACATTTGGAAGAAGGTATTTCGCCTAAGAACAAAAGGCCCATCAGGAGCCACTGCGGAGCTGTTCAGCAGCAGGGGACAGAGGTGCACACAGAGGGTGGATAACCTAGTCACAGCTTTCCACTGTGGGTCACAGCAGACTTCAGCCACCGTGTGGGCATGCTCTGTGCAACGGCTTTTCTGGGACAGAAAGGTGCCTGGAGCTGCGAGCCTCTCCTCTGAGGGAGAGAAGCAGGTTCACACCTTGCTGGGTCCTTTAAGATTTTGGAGTTTTGAATCCCAGCCCCACGACAGAGATAAAACACACGAGAACTGTGGTACTGGGTGTGCTGACAGCTGGGCACACACAGGTTGAGGGCAGAGATCAGCTGAAAGTCTGGGACACAGGAGAGGAGGTTGTTTGCTTTCCTATGAGACCTTTTGAACAGCAGCAGCTGGGAGTTCTCCTCCCTGGGGCTGAGAGGGCAGGATGATGCCATCTTCTACACATCCTCTCTCCTCCCCAGCACGGCTGGACTTCAGAGAGAAACACAGCACCTCCAGTGGAGGCTGGAGTTGCTTACACCAAACCTTGCCCCTCCGCCCAGAAGGGGCATCTGTGCTAAGGCAAGTCTGACTGTGAGCTAGTGCAGAGGGCCTCTCCCTCAGAAGACCAATACAGGCCCCCCTACAAGTAACAGCTTTGCTAATCATAGAGTACTCTAAAATGTCAGCTTCAGTTTTGGTGGAAAGAGGACCACTTTTTTTTTTTTATTCTTTTATTCCTTTATTTTTTTCTCCTTCTTTCTTATTCTTTGGAATCAGGGTTTTAGTTTTTTGTTTATCTGTTTGTCTGCTTTTTTGTTCATTTTCCTTTTCTTTTTCGTGATAGAGTAGTCCTTTTGTTCTTGTTGTTGTTTTTAGTTTTTTCTTTCTTTCTTTTTTTTTAAACCAGGCTTATCTTAACAAACAAATAAAAGCACACCTACTGGAAGGACCAAACAGTCCTCACTGCAAGCAAGGAGGAACTCTGTAGGGGTCTGACCTATGGGGAAAAAGCAGCCAAAACATAACATCAGAGTGCACAAAGCATACATCAGAAACACTTCCTGAAATGCCAGGCCCTGGACAGTTTATGACCCCTTCTTAATATAATATTACTCTCAGGAGCAGGAAACATAACATGCTTTCATAATATGCAAAAGACAGAAACCTAGACATAATGATGAGACAGAGGAATTCTCGCCAAAAGAAAGATCAAGAAATCGCAGCTAGGGATTTGCTCAAAACAGATATAAGCAATGTATCAGAACAAGAATTTAGAACAATAGTCATAAGAATACTTGCTGGGCTTGAAAGAAGCATAGAAGACACCAGAGAATCCTGGCTGCAGAGATAAAAGACCTAAAAACTAGTCATGCTGAAATAATAATAAAAAAAAATGTTATCACTGAGAGGCAAGACCAACTGGATGTAATCACAATGAGGATGGAAGAAACACAGGATCAAATAGGTGGTATAGAGTTAAAATGGTGGAAAATAATGAAGCTGAAGAGAAGAGGGAAAGGAAACTCTTAGATCACCAGTATAGACTTAAGGAACTCATTGATTAAACAAAGCACAATACTATCTGTATCACAGACGAGGAAGAGTATGAAGAAAGGGGAAGAAAGTTTATTTGAAAAATTATAGCTTAAAAAAAAAGAAAAAGAAAAATTATAGCTGACAGTTTCCCTAATCTGGGGAGAGTAACAGGCATTCAAGTCTAAGAGGCACAATGAACTCCCCTCAAAAATCAACAGATCAACACCAAGAAATATCAGAGTGAAACTTGGAAAATACAAACAAAAAGTGAGAATTCTGAAAGTAGCTAGGGACAAAAGGTCCTTACCCTACAAGGGTAGACACATAAGGTTAGCAGCAGACCTGGGCACAAAATCTTGGCAGACTAGAAAGAAGTGGCATGATATATTCAACGTGCTGAATGGGAAAAATATGCAGCCAAGAATACTTTATCCATCAAGGCTGTCATTAAGAATAGAAGGAGAGGGATCCCTGTGTGGCGCAGCGGTTTAGCGCCTGCCTTTGGCCCAGGGCGCGATCCTGGAAACCCAGGATCGAATCCCACGTCGGACTCCCGGTGCATGGAGCCTGCTTCTCCCTCTGCCTGTGTCTCTGCCTCTCTCTCTCACTGTGTGCCTATCATAAATAAATAAAAATTAAAATTAAAAAAAAAAGAATAGAAGGAGAGATAGAGTTTCCAAGACAAGCAAAAACTAAAGGAGTTCATGAACACTAAACCAGCTCTGCAAGAAATACTAAAGGGGACCCTTTAAACGGGAAAGAGAGACCAAAAGCAACAAAGACTAGAAAAAGGCAGAGACAATCTACACCAACAGTAATTTTACAGGTAACACAATGACACTAAATTCCTATCAATAATTACTTTGAATGTAAATGGACTCAATGCTCGAATCACAAGACACAGCCCATCAGAGTGTATAAAAAAAACCAAGATCCATCAAGATGCTGCTCACAAGAGACTCATTTTAGACCCAAAGACACCTCCAGATTGAAAGTGAGGGAGTAGAGAACCATCTATCATGCTAATGGACATCAAAAGAAAGCTGGAGTAGCCATACTTAGACAAACTAGATTTTAAACCAAAGACTGTAATAAGATTTGAAGGGCACTATATCATAATAAAAGAGTCTATCCAACAAGAAGATCTAACCGTTATAAATATTTATACCCCCAACTTGGAAGGAGCCAAATATATAAATCAATTAACAAACTGAAAGAAACTCATTGATAATAATACAACAATAGTAGGGGGCTTCAACACCCCATTCACACCAATGGACAGATCATATAAGCAGATCAACAAGAAAACAAAGGCTTTGAATGACACACTGAACCAGGTGGACTTAACGGACATATTCAGAGCATTTCATCCTAAAGGAGCACATGGAATATTTTTTGAGTGCATATGGAACATTCTCCAGAACAGATCATATATGGGGTCACAAATCAGGTCTCAACCAGTACAAAAAGACTGAGATCATATCATACATATTTACAGACCACAGTGCTTTAAATCTTGAAGTCAACCCCAAGAAAAAATTTAGAAGGCCCACAAATACACTGAGGTTAAAGAATATCCTACTAAAGAATGAATGGGTTAACCAGGAAATTAAATAAATAAAAAAATACATGGAAGAAATTGAAAATGAAAGCACAACAATCTAAAACCTTTGGGATACAGCAAAGGTGGTTTTAAGAGGGAAGTATACAGCAACACAGACATTCCTCAGGAAAAAAGGTCTCAAATACACCACGTTACCTTATACTTAGAGAAGCAGGAAAAAGAACAGCAAATAAAGCCTAAAATCAGCAGAAGAAAGGAAATAACTATGATTAGAACAGAAATAAATGATATACAAGTAAAAAAAAAAAAAGAAAAAGTACAACAGATCAACAAAACTTGGAGTTGGTTCTTTGAAAGAATTAACAATTGATAAATCTCTAGCCAGACTTATCAAAAAGAGAAAGGACCCAAATAAATAAAACCACAAATGAAACAGGAGAGATCATAACCAACACTGAATAAACACAAACTATTATAAGAGAATCTTATGAGCAATTATATGCCAACAAATTGGACAATCTGGAAGACATGGATAAATTCCTAGAAACATATAAACTACCAAAATGAAACAGGAAAAAATAGAAAATCTGAACAGACCCATAACCAGCAAAGAAATTAAATCAATAACCAAAAATATCCCAAGAAACAAGAGTTCAGGGCCAGATGGCTTCCCAGTGGAATTCTACCAAACATTTAAAGAAGAATTAATACCTATTCTTTTGAAGCTGTTCCAAAAAACAGAAATGGAAGAAAAACTTCCAAACTCATTCTATGAGGTCAGCATTACCTTCGTTCCAAAACCAGAGACCCCACTAAGAAGGAGAATTACAGACCAATATCTTTGATAATAATGGATGCAGAAATTCTCAACAAGATTATAGCTCATCAAATCCAACAGTAAATTAAAAGGTTTATTCACTGGGACAACTGGATTGCTCAGTGGTTGAGCATTTGCCTTTAGCTCAGGGCGTGATCTTGGGGTCCTGGGATAGAGTCCCACGTCGGGCTCCCCACAGGGAGCCTGCTTGCTTCTCCCTCTCCCTATGTCTCTGCCTCTCTTTCTGTGTCTCTTATGAATAAATAAATAAAAAATTTTTTTAAAAAAGGGATTATTCACCATGATCAACTGGGATTTATTCCTGGGCTGCATGGGTGGTTCAATATACGCAAAACAGTCAACATGATAACACCATATTAACAAAAGGATAAGAATCATAGTATCCTCTCAATAATGCAGAAAAAGTATTTGACACAATGCAGCATCCTTCTTCACCCTCAAGCATGCAGGGACAGAAGGAACATACCTCAAAATCATAAAGGCCATATATGAAAGACCATGAGATAATATCATCCTCGATAGGGAAAACTGAGAACTTTTCCCCTAAGGTCAGTAACATGACAGGGAAGTCCTCTCTTACTATTGTTGTTTGACATAGTATTGAAAGTCCTAGCCTCAGCAACCAGACAACAAATAGAAATAAAAGACATCTATATCCACAAGGAAGAAGTCAAACTTTCACTCTTAGTGGACAACATGATACTCTATGTAGAAAAACCTGAAAGATTCCACCAAAAATTGCTAGAACTGATACATGAAGTCATAGGATATAAAATTAACATACAGAAATACATTTTATGCACCAGTAGTGAAGCAGCAGAGAGAAATCAAGAAATTAATCTCATTTACAATTTACAAAACAAAAAGATACATAGGAATAAACCTAACCAAAGAGGTAAAAGATGTATACCCTGAAAACTATTCAACACTTATGAAAGAAACTGAAGAAGACATTAAGAAATGGATAAACATTCCATGGTAATGGATTGGAAGAACAAATGTTGTTAAAATGTCAATACTACCAAAACCAATGTGCACATTCAATGCAATCCCTATCAAAATAACACTAGCATTTTTCAGAGATAAAACAAACAATTCTAAAATTTGTATGGGACGAGGAAATATCCTAAATAGTCAAAGTAATGTTGAAAAAGAAAAGCAAAGAGGGAGGCATCACAATTCTGGACTGCAAGCTATATTACAAAGCTATAGTCACTAAGACATGGTGTTGGCACAAAAACAGACACATAGATCAATGGCACAGAAGAGAGAAGCTAGAAATGGACCTACATCTATATGGTCAACTAATCTTTGACAAAGCAGGAATATCCAAAGGAAAAAAAAAACAGTGTCTTTCTTCAACAAATGGTGTTGCAAAAACTGGATAGTGACATGCAGTAGAATGAAACCGAACCACTTTCTTAGACCATACAGAAAAATAAATTCAATATGGATGAAACACTTAACTGTAAGATAGGAAACCATCAATATCCTAGAGAGGGACATAGGCAGTAACCTTTTGGACCTCAGCCATACAAACTTCTTACTAAACACATCATCAGAAGCAAGGGACACAAAAACAAAAATGAACTATTGGGACTTCATCAAGACAAGAAGCTACAGCACAGTGAAAGAAACAATCAACAAAACAAAACTAAAAGGCAACCGACAGAATGGTAGAAGATATTTGCAAATGACATATCAGATAAAGGGCTAGTATCAAAATATATAAAGAACTTATTAAACTCAACACCCAAAAAAACTAAATAATCCAGTTAAGATATGGGCAGTAGACCTGAATAGATGCTTTTCCAAAGAAGACATCCAGATGGCTAATAGACACACGAAAAGATGCTCAACATCACTCACCACCAGGGAAATACAAATCAAAACCACAATAAGATACCACCTCATATCTGTCAGAATGGCTAAAATTAACAACACAGGAAACAGCAGGTGTTGGTGAGGATGCAGAGAAAGAGGAACCCTCTTGCACTGTTGGTGTGAATGCAAACTGGTGCAGCCACTCTGGAAAACTGTACGGAGGGTCCTCAAAGAGTTAAAAATAGAGATACCCTATGATCCAGTGATTGCAGTAGTAGGTATTTATCCAAGAATTACAAAAATACTGATTCAAAAGGGCACAAGCATCCCAATATTTATAACAATAGCTTAATTATGGAAATAGCCAAATTATGGAAAAAGCCCAAATATGCATCAACTGATGAATGGATAAAGATGTGGTATATGTGCACAGTGGAATATTACTCAGCCATCAAAAAGAATGAAATCTTGCTATTTGTGACGACATAATACTATGCTAAGTGAAATGTCAGAGAAAGACAAATACCATATGATTTCACTTATACATGGAATTTAAGAAACAAAACAGATGAGCATAGGGGAAGAGAAGGAAAAATAAAATAAGATAAAAAGAGAAAGGGGGGCAAAACACAAGGGACTCTTAAATATATAAAAAAAAAAAACCTGAGGTTTCTGAAGGGGAGGTGGGAGGGATTAGCTAAATGGATGATGGACGCCTGCTTGGATGAGCACTGGGTGTTGTATATGGGTGGTGAATCACTGGATTCTGCTCCCGAAACCAGTGTTGTACTGTATGTTAACTAACTAGTGTACTTTAAAGATGTTTTTGAGAGACAGACATACAACTGGTGCTCAGGGAAAGATTTCCACTGGCATAAGAAGCATATCAGAAACAATGTGCAGGGAGAAAAGGAATTTTTAAAAATCTATAGAAATTGGAAAACACTAGTATTTAAGGATTGAGCAAAGGAAGAAGAGTAAGAAAAAAATCTGAAAAAAAAAAAAAAAAAAAAAAAAACCAGGGACGGCTGGATGGCTCAGTGGTTGAGCATCTGCCTGTGGCTCAAGTCGTGATCCCAGGGTCCTGGGATCAAATCCCGCATTGGACTCCCTGCAGGGAGCCTGCTTCTTCCTCTGCCTGTGTCTCTGTCTCTCTGTATGTCTCTCATGAATAAATAAAATCATTTATTTATTTATTTATTTATTTATTTATTTATTTATTTATTTATGATAGTCACACACACACACACAGAGAGAGAGAGAGAGAGAGAGAGAGAGAGAGAGAGACGGGCAGAGACACAGGCAGAGAGAGAAGCAGGCTCCATGAACCAGGAGCCCGACATGGGATTTGATCCCGGGTCTCCAGGATCGCGCTCTGGGCCAAAGGCAGGAGCCAACCGCTGCGCCACCCAGGGATCCTGAATAAATAAAATCTTAAAAAAAAAAACAAACAAAAAACTAAAGGGTAAGAAGAACACCAGGAAAGGAGAAAGGAGAGAATTTTAAGAGGTTCAGGAGTATCAAGTGTAATAGAAACTAAAATAAAGGAAGAGAAGGACCCACAGTATTTCATAATTAGGTCACTACTGACTTCAGGCAATGAAGTTTTACAGGAGCACAAAATAACAATCAGAATAACCCCCACTTACTTAGCATTCACTTATAGGCTATGCAAGCTGGTTGGTGCTTCAAATATACTGTCTCTAATCCTCCCAGTCATACTACCAGGTACCTATTCTATTATTTAAATTTTATAGAAGAAACTTAGGCTAAGAAAAGTGAAGTGGCTCATGGTTGTATAGATGACAAGAAGTGGAGGAGCTAAGGTTTGAGTCATAATAAAAATATACTTTATAAATGTTTTGTTCATTTGACACTCTTGATACAAATTACACATGAATTTAATTTTCCAGGTACAAAAAGCTTGCCACTTTAAGCACCAACACTCACATATATTTTAAAGATCTTTAAAAAAATTTGTTTCAAATCTCATGCTTGATAACTTATGAATGCCATTATGAGTATCAAGTGCTGTACTTATGCCTTTGGGAACTTTTGAGTTGTTTAGGTTTTTTGCTTTTATGATGAAAGGCACTACGGGTTTTTTGTTTGTTTGTTTGTTTTTTAGAATCTGTGTCTTCATTTTATAATTTTTCTGCCTGTGGGCTAGGACCATGCTAAGTGCTATACATATATCCTCTCAGGTAATCCTCACCACAATTTTATGATTTAAGTTCTACTATAAGGAAAAAGAGGCATAGACAGGTTAAATAACTTATCCAATGTCACATATTCAGTCTCAGCAGAGGTTTGAGGTCTCTGAGCCTCCAATTCCAAAGCTCTCAATCTTAATTCTGACTCAGCTGTTTTCCAGGGTGATATGCCAATAAGGTCCTTAGTCACTTTGCAGATAGACCAATTTCCAGATAAGTATTGCCCTAAATGAACTCTGAGATATTTAGCTTCCAAAAATTTTGCTGTTAATTGGATAAAAAAGTCAATCTTGGGATCCCTGGGTGGCGCAGCGGTTTGGCGCCTGCCTTTGGCCCAGGGCGTGATCCTGGAGACCCGGGATCAAATCCCACATCGGGCTCCTGCTTCTCCCTCTGCCTGTGTCTCTGCCTCTCTCTCTCTCTCTCTCTGTGTGACTATCATAAATAAATAAAAATTTAAAAAAAAGTCAATCTTTTAGAAATTTAGACAAATTCTAACAGTTGAAGAAAAAAAGAGGAAGCATCAGTATTTGTGAGTGCCCTGTCCTAATAGCTTAATAATTGCATTAATTTCTTATCAGTTCCCAAAACAAATGACCACAAACTTATGATTTATATTATTTATTTTTTTAAAGATTCTATTTGTTTATTCATGATAAAGAGAGAGAGAGAGAGAGGCAGAGACATAGGCAGAGGGAGAGGGAGAAGCAGGCTCCACGCAGGGAGCCCGACGTGGGACTTGATCTTGGGACTCCAGGATCACGCCCTGGCCGAAGGCAGGTGCTTAAACTGCTGAGCCACCCACCAGGCTGCCCAAACTTATGGTTTAAAACAACACTTATTATCTTGTTATCCTATAAGGTAAGTAACTTTGTATAGGTCTCACTGGATTATGTGTGCATTTAGGACAAATCAGTTACCATGCCTTTTCCAGATTCTTGAGATGGCCCATATTCCTTGGCTGTAGTTCCTTTCCTCCATCTTCAAAGCCCACAAGAACAGGATGAGTCAGTCTTTCTCACATGAAGGAGCTCTCACCTCCTCTCCTGCCCTCCTTTTCCTCTTTTAAGAACTCTTGTGATTACACTGAGCCCATCTGGATAATCCAGGATACTCTCCCTCTTTCAAGGTTTGCGGAATTAGCAACTTTGACTCCATTCATAACTTTAATTCCCCTTTGCTATATAAGGTAACATACTTACACGTTCTGAAGATCAGAACATGGGCATCTTTAGGAAACTAGTATTCTGCATACCTTGGTAACTAAGAAAATTCTCATTGATAGCATAGTATGTTCTTATTACTGAAGACCAGGATGTAGGACAAATATTCTCCATTTCTTTTTTTTAAGATTAATTAACTAATTAATTAATTTATTTATTCATTCATGATAGACAGAGAGGGAGAGAGAGAGAGAGAGAGAGAGGCAGAGACAGGAGGACGGAGAAGCAGGCTCCATGCCGGGAGCCCGACGTGGGACTTGATCCTGGGACTCCAGGATCGTGCCCTGGGCCAAAGGGAGGCACTAAACTGCTGAGCCACCCAGGGATCCCCATATTCTCCATTTCTTTTTATATTTTTTACCAATAGAAGGAGAGGGAAAAAGATGCTAGGCTGATTGGAAAATACTAATTTGGATTATTCTATCTTACAGAAATATTTAGACTGAATTTTAAAAATTTTTCTTGTAGATCTTAAAAATAATCTTTAGCTATCCTCAATCTAGGCAATAAAACATAGGAGCATATGCTATGGTTCTGAAAGGTGCTTACTTTCTATAAAAGCTAAGAGTATTTTTTTGTTAGTCTTCATCCATTCCTTCATCCTTTGTCCTTGCAATTTACACAAAGACTTTTACCCTTCCTTGGGATTGTCCCTTGGCCTCTAAATTTACATATATAATCAAAATTCAAGCTATATGAACATAACACATCTCTGATATTAATAATTCCTCTTACATGGGAGTGAGGTCTACAGTTTTCAGAGGTTTTACTATAATTTAGAAAAGCCATTTGTTCCAACTAATTTTTCCAGCAGGAAGATAACATGAAGGAAACATTTAGTAGTGGAGTGGAAAAAGTTTTAGTAACATCTGCTTATCAAAGCTCACCTTCCTCTCTTTCCCCAGTATTTCTTCCAATTTCTTTGAGGGCAACATAATTTTATTCCACTTCCACTGCAAGAAGTTGAACAAGGAAGACTTGCTAACCATAAATATTTAAAATGATAATTCAAAAATTGCCAAATAAGGGGGAAGTGTCTCTGATATCAAATAATTACAAACTAACCTTTATTACAATGCAACAAAAGGACAAACTACATAGGAATAAATATAAAACATAAGTAGTATCACTATAAAGAAAACACTGAAACTCTACTAAGAAAGTAGGGCATAAATGGAATAACATTCCTTGCTGTTAGAATGAATACTGGAAGGGTGACAACTATCTCAATATTAATATGTATTTACTTTGCAAAAGTAGGGTGCCCCAAACCAGCAGCATCAATATTTCCCTTTGAATTTTTTAGATATGCAAATTCCAAGGCTCCAACTCAGACTCAGTGAATCAGAAACTCTGAAGGTGAGGTCCAGCAAACCATGTTTTAACAAGCTTTTCACATGATTCTGATTGATACATGCAAAAAGCTGAGATTACTGTATTAATGTAATCTCAATAAAACTGACAACAGAAATTTTTCCTTAAGAGGGAAGGAGAACTAGACAAGCTGATTTTAAAGGTCATATGGAAAAATACACATTAAAATTTGGCACCAGAGAAGGGACAAACTGGCAAAGAAATCAATGGAAAAGAATAGAGTCCAGAAATATTCTCTCTATATAAAGCCTTTTTTTAAAATTTTTATTTATTTATGATAGTCACACACAGAGAGAGAGAGAGGGGCAGAGACATAGGCAGAGGGAGAAACAGGCTCCATGCACCGGGAGCCTGACGTGGGACTCGATCCCGGGTCTCCAGGATCGCGCCCTGGGCCAAAGGCAGGCGCCAAATCGCTGCGCCACCCAGGGATCCCCTATTCTCTCTATATAAAGGAATTCAGTACCTAACAAGAGTGGCATTTTATTTTATTTTATTTTATTTTATTTTATTTTATTTTATTTTATTTTATAGTGGCATTTTAAATCAGAGGGGAATGATGCAGAGACAATTGGTTAGCACTCACAAACAATAAACAAGCCAAATAAATAAGTAAATGGAGCAGTAAGTTCATGGAAGAAATAAGAGATGAATTTTTATAAACTGAGAAGAAGCAATACCCTTCTATGCTGGACATAAAGACAGGAAGAAGACTGAAAAATCTGACTTACAGAAAGAAAATAAGCAAATAAAAAAATACTGTAAACTATGCCAAATGACAAATAATCAGAGAAAAGAATATTTGTAATACATAAAACAGACCAAAAGTCCAACTACCCTAACTTGCAAAGAGCTACTACAAATCAAAACTCAATAAAAAAAAAATGAGAGAAGGATATGAAAAGAGGTGCTGGTAGGTGTGATGTGTGTGGTGAGTGAAGGAAGGCTTACAAATATACGAAAGGGTATTATATGGAAGAAAATTAAAACAATGAGGAATATTTCATCTTTGAAATTGGCAAAATACTCTTCATAATGCAATATGGCAAGAATGAGGAGAAACAACATTCTCCTTTACCACAAACAGAAGTATAAACTGATGAAATGTCACTGGAGAGGCAGTATTCTAAACATCCATCAAAATCTAAAAACAAACACACCTTACATTTTATGGGTAAGAACTTATTCCCTAGTAATACAAGAACACATGGCCAAAATGATGAAATGCAATAATGTTTATTCCATCACTGTTTGAAATAACAAAATAGTAGACCAACTCAAATATTTGTTACTAGAAAATATGTAAATAATGGACTATCCATCCAAACAACTACAATAACAAATTGAGACAGCTCCATGTATCAATACCTAAGGTAAACTACCAAGTGAAAAAAATGATGAATAACAGAGTGTAAGCAATATTTCCATAGGTATATAAGGAAATATAGATCCTTTATCTATACACATTCATGTTTCCCTAGGCATATATTTATGAATGATACAGAGTTATTGTTAACACAAGTTAATATTCTGGGTGGGACCCAGGATTGAGGTGTTTAGGGTAGAAACCTTATTTTACAACACTGTTTTGTTCTATTTCTATTTGAATTACTTTTTAATTTTTTTATTTGGATAGAGTTGATACACATTACATTAGTTTCAGGTATACAGCACAGTAATTCAACAACTCTATATATTATACCATCCTCACCACAAGTGTAGCCACCATCTGTCCCCATACGTTGCTATTACATATCATTCATTATATTTTCTACACAGTACCTTTTATTTCCATGATTTATTCATTCCATAACTGGAAGCCTATATTTCCCATGCCCCTTCGCTCAAACCCCCACCCCTTCCTTCTGGCAACCATCAGTTTGTTCTCTGTTGTTTATAGGTCTGATTCTGCTTTTTTGTTTGTCTGTTTTGTTTTTATTCTACATATAAGTGAAATCATATGGTATTTGTCTATTAAGAAGTATAGCTCAGTATTGGGAATAGTGGAGTAAAGGCAATGATAACATCGGCAAAACTGTCAAAGTCATCTTCAAAGCTCTCCAAATTAACTTCAGTTAATTATCTCATTTTGCTCTTAAGGAGTAGCCTTGAAAACCAAAAGCCTCACAACTCTGGTAGCTAGATAAACTAGCAGCCTATCAACACATAAGGGATTAGAGAAGGTTTAGAATTCCCTGAAATGTCCATACCCAGAAAACTGTCACTATCTGGCATCTGCCTTATCTGGCATCTCACTAAATGGTTCCACTTTTAAGGCATTTTATTTCATGACTCAGAGTTGCCTCTAAGCAAACAGTCTTAACTTCTAAGCACTTGTTGAAGAAAATCAGTAGCAACTGTTTAACACTGAAGATGTTGGAGGTGGCTTTAACACCTGGGGCTAACAAGAGGCTGATCGATCACATAAAAATTAAAGGGAAAATTTAAGAATTAAGATGTTTACATGGAGCTATGAAAAACTCCAACATATTCTTGGGACTCTAGAGGGTCATGCACATGCAACGATCTTGGCCCATGACCATGAAGGACTTGAGAAGGCTTGAATAAGCTCTCACCTCTGGCTGACTTTGAGACTCTGTGCAAGCAGAAAGTAAAAGCTAACCTTAGTGGAGTACTAAGGTTATGCCCGCAACAAATATGCAGACCCCCTCAACAAAGGTTAAGAGATTTATTTGTTCAATCTCCCATCAATCATTTGCTAACTACTAAGGCAACAGAACAGAGATGTTAGTGGCCACACACAAAAAATACGCTTTACAGAAAAATTACTTAAAAAACAAATAGCAACAACATCAAAAACCCAAATAGAAAAAACAAAGAGCAACAACAAACCCTGGGGAGGAGGGCATCTGGTTTCCAGAGTTGACAAATTATTTTAACTGTCCAGTTTCAACAACAACAACAACAAAAAGGAGATATAATCAAACAGAAAAGTATAGCCCATAAACAGGAAAATTAGCAGTTAACAGAAACTGTTCTTGAGGAAGCCCAAAAGTTGGACTTACTAGATAAGAATTTTAAATCACCTATAATAAATTAGTTCAAGGAACTAAAAGAAATCATGTCTAAGAATTAAAGGAAAGTATACAAATGATGTCTCCCCACATAGAGGATAACAATAAAGAGATATAAATTATTAATTATTTATTAATTAATTAATTTTTAAAGATTTTATTTATTCATGAGAGAGAGAGAGAGAGGGAGAGAGAGAGGCAGAGAGACACAGGCAGAGGGAGAAGCAGGCTCCATGCAGGGAGCCTGACGTGGGACTCAATCCCGGGACTCCAGGATCATGCCCTGGGCTGAAGGAGGTGCTAATCCGCTGAGCCACCCAGGCTGCCCGTATTTTTAAAAAACATTTTATCTACACCCAATGTGGGGCTCAAACTCACAACCCTGAGATAAAGACTCATATGCTGATTGAGCCAGCCAGGCACCCCTATTATTTTTAAATCAAAAAGAAATTCGTTTTTATTTTTTAAGATTTTATTTATTGATTGATTTAGAGAGAGCACACAATTTGGGGGAGGGGCAGAGGGAGAGGGAGGGAGAGTTTCTCAAGGAGACTCCGCACTGAATGTGGATTCTGATGTTGGAAAGTGTAGCTGAAATGAAAAACTTCACTTGTCTGAATAGCATATTAAACTTGCAGAAGAAAGAATCAGTTAACTTGAAGACAATGAACTGAATGTATATATAGGTCAACTGAGATGATCCAGTATAAGAAGGAAACAACAAAAGGAATAAAGGGAAATTAACAGAGACTCAGACACCTGAGGGAAACCATCCAACAATACAATACATGCATCCAACAATGCAAAATCGGAATACCACAGAAACAGAGTGAGTGAATGAGGATGGGAGAAAGAGAGAGAAAGGGAGGAGAGAAAGGAAAAAAAGCAGAAAGAATATCTTAAGAAATAATGACTGGAAACTTTCCAGATACAAAAGAAAAAAAAATTAAGCATAGAATCCAAGTATTTTTTTAGGGAAAGAAGGGACTACTCTTTCTTTTCTACTATCACACTTAATTTGGCTGAGTATAAAATAAACTAGTAAAATTATTTACTTTACAATTTTGAAGAAACTGTTTCACCGTGTAGTTGTGGAGAAGTCCAATGCCATTCTACTCCTTTGGGTGTGAACTATCCCCATTTCTTGCATTTGGGAAGCTTTTACAACCTTTTCTTTATCCTTGATATGGTCCAATTTTGTGCTTTTTTTCTTTGGTGTGGGTATTTTTCATTTATTGTGCTGGATATTCAGTGGGCTCTTTTTTTTAGATTTATTTATTTGAGAGAGAGAGAGAGAAAGTGAGAGCAGGTATGAGCAGAGAGCAAGGGAGAGGTAGAACTTAATATTTTCCCTGATTCTTTGAAAATATAGTTGTCTCCAACTTATTTATGTTTCTTTTTGCTTTTATATTTTAATCTTTTAGTTACTCATTGTCAGTTTCCTCTGGATCACATTACACTGTTTGATTAGGTTTATCATGTCTTTCACGTTGGAAATTCATTCATATTAAGAAAGAAGCACCAAAAGGAAGTGTATGGGCAGGACCTGTCAATGGGTGGCTTTCACTGAAAGTTAATCAGGTTAATAAGATAAAGTGTCCTATTTGTAGGAGAATCTCCAAATGTCAGGATCCGAAAATCTTTTGCTCTGGGGATATTAAAGTGCTATTCAACAGTAAAGTACTATTTCTTTACTCTGTTTTACTCTACAGGTTGAAATTCAACTTTGAGCAGGCTTTCTAAAACCTATATCAATCTCAAAGATATTTCATAAATATATTCATCTATTCTGACATTATAAACATTATTTTCTAATTAATTCTGAATATAATCTTAATCTGTGATTAAAATGCTTTAGCTAAAATGAAGTTCAAATCATTTAAGACATCTTCACAGATTTTCATATGTTAGACATGTTTTATACATCATTCTTACTTCTAAATACATTAGGAAAAAAGGATGACACAGCAATGTAAAATTCAAGTTTTAGATAACTCTGGCTCAGATAAATACAGAACTAGAAAGGATTTTGAGCTATCATTCCAAAATATTATTTTGTAGAATAGGGAACATCATTTGGATCATTCCTTCAGGAGATTATCTAAGTTGGAGAAGTGTGACTAGTTAACCATCTTTATATGACATGCAAAAATGTAAATAAACTTTTAAAACAGTAGTCATCTCTTTAAAGTTATGCACAATACAACAGTCTCGTACCTGCTTTTGTCTAACAAAAACATACTTACAGAATTTGGTCAATACCAAAATTTATTAGTGGTGTTGAGTGCTTTTGATTTAGTTATATAAGAAATACATTCTTTTTCTAAAATTTAAATTAAAAATTTATTCCTATTATTCATGGAGAAATGAAATGCGTTTGGGATGATACTTAAATCACAAGTCCAATATGATGTGGTAAAAGAGTACTGAAATAGGAATAAATGAATCTGGTTCTATTTCATTACTAGTATTTTGAACATGGGCAAATCACTTAGCCTCTTTGGGCCTCAGCTTCTTCATCTATAAAAGTATTAGACTAGGTAATCTCTCTCAGAGCCTCTCTTATCACTGAAAGTTACGTTACTTCAACATAATTATTTTCACAGCAACATTATTATTTACTAATTGATAACTTGAATGATGGACTTAGTTTTACAATTATGATGTTTAAGTTCTAATTATTCACTCTGCCATTGCCATGCAATAGGAACTTGATCTTAAAGGCTGGCAAGAAAACAGGGTATGTTAGGGCCCAGCAAGCCAGGGAAGAGCAGGAACCAAAGTTCAGAGGTGAATAAATCCCACATGTCCAATGAACATATCAAGAGACTATGGGAGCAGAGGGGTCAAGAGAGTCTACTGAGGACTGCAGGGAAGGGCACAATAATGACTGGATCTGCACTTCAGGTTTTCTTGGGAGAGTGGGTGGACCTAAAAAAGACACTATCTATGGTTATTTTCTCTGCATATACCAAGGCCTAAATGCCACACTAACTTTTTCTAATTTTCTCACATCAGAGATTCAACAATCACCACATCTATATGTTACCTTAAAAAAAAAAAAAAAGTATAAAGTTTGGGCTCCTGGTTGGCTCAGTTGGTTAATTGTCAGATTCTTGGTTTCGGCTCAGATCATGATCTTAGTATTCTGGGATGGAGCCCTGTATTGGGGCTCTGTGCTCAGCAGAGTCTGTCCCTCTCCCTCTGCTGCCCTCTGTACCCACGCTTCCCCCCCGCCCCACCTCTCTCTCTCTGTCTCACTTTACAATAAATAAATGAAATCCTTAAAAAAAGTTTAAAGAAAACATTTGGGGACAATATGCTCAGGAAATCAACCATTTCCCCTGTACCAATCAGTCCCCAAACGCAGTCTCTAATTTTATAAATTATAGGTAATCCATATGATTATAATATATACTATAATATTATATAATTTGCTAAAAATTATAACTCAAAAATAAAAGTGTCTCTAAAACATATAGAAGTATTTTTCAAATACTGTATTAATGACATTATAAAGTATTACTTTAGCTTTTAGAAAGAAACAAAACACTAGAAACTGTATTCTCTGAGAAATCTCACATTCCAAGAAGCAAGAGGTGCATTTGAACTGTTGCCTCAACCTGAAAGTCAAGTAAATTGTTCAGTAATTCCTCCAAGGTAAACTTCTTTTGAAATTTCAAAATGAATGTTTTAGCAATTTTTCTGAAAAGGGCTTATCTTGTGGAGTTCAGCAGACAAAAAAAAATTGAGGATTTGAATTAGGTACTCTCTCTTCCTTGCCCTTCATATCCATTCAAATGTCAGGATATATACAAGCAACATCTGTATCTCAAACATTGAAATTCTCTTTTGCATTCCTACTACTTCACCTAGTTAAAAGTCACAGTATTATTATTTTCTTAACAGTGAACACAGACATAAGTGTGGGTGATGGGAAGAGAGGGAGAGAGAATCTCAAGCTAAGATCCACACTCAGTGCAGAGACCAATGTTGGGCTCCATCCCATGACCCTGAGATCATGACGTGAACTGAAATCAAGAATCTGACACTTAACTGACTGAGCCACCCAGGTGCCCCAGAAATCTGATTTTTAAATTTAAAAGTAAAACAATTGGAAAAAGGTGTGTCCCTTTTTGGGGTTGAATCCAGAATTACTGGCTTATAAACCAAGTGGAAGAAATTGTGTCTGGTACCCTCACCATCAGCATCTTTGCCGTAGACATTTTTGCTGCATAAAAATTGGTTGTAAGGCAGTTTCGCCATAAAAGATAAAAAAATCATGAAAAACATAAGAGGGACATTCATGGACATAATAAAATATAAAAGATGAATAACAAAAAGGCTTTGTTGTGAAATACAAAATATTTGAAAACAGTCAAATGTATAGATTCATAGCAATACTGCATAAATAATTGCTTTTATTTTGTGGATTTTATCTTAGTTTTGTCTTCAAATTCTGTTGTTCATAGCATTATTTATGTTTTTAGTTTCATTTTGCATTTCTTAGCTGGTCGATTGACCGGCTAAGAAAAAAAAATGCTTGTTTTTTTTATATTCACTAAAACTTCTTCCTTCATTCAAAGAGATATCAGTTTCCAAATACAAGGATGCATATTTGTAAGTGAGCTTTTTATTACATCATGAAAACCTTTTGAACTGTTTGTTGTTGGCATATTGTTACATCAGTTGGTAGGTGTTTCAAAGTTTCATGGGTAAAGTGGGTTCAAAGCTCTGCACCAAAAAAAAAAAAAAAAAAAAAAAAAAAAAAACTCTGCACCACTGTATAGACCAGTATGAGAACTTAGATTTATATAATATAAAAATGGAAGTACTTTATCAATGGAGAAAAAAATCCAATCTGTCAACCAGTTGATGAAACTAACAAACTGTCAAACTAAACTGTCAACCAATTATTTTTCTACCTCTTATGGTAAAAATGCTGTGGCAAATATGCTTATGGTTAAACTACACAGAACCAGATGAAATATCTCAAAATATAGAGCAAATACAGAAAGAGAGGGAAATCTTCAGGGAAAAGATAAAGATTTGGAAAATAACTCCAAGAGAAATTTCCCGTAAAGAAGGTAATAATCATAAAAGAAAATGGAAGAAAAAAAAAAACAGAGGAAGGTTAGGAATATAGAAATGGCACAAAATTCCCCGGGTTGAAAAAGAATTGTGTTTGCAAATGAAAGGGCTATGTTCTAGGTAGATTAATCAGAGTAAGGCATACAACTAGATATATTTTGGTAAAATTCATTTATTATAATGATTAAAAGAAAACATTGCAAACTCTCAGAAAGAACAAGTTACTTAGCAAAGAAAAAGAATCATATTGACATCTTTCTACCTGTAATACTTGAAGCTGGAAGATACTGCAATACTGAGGACAGAGAGAAAAGACTGCCAACAAATAATTCTATGTCCACTCCAAAAGTTATCATTCACCTTGCAGGCTAAAGGAAAGAATTCAGGGTATATAAAGATGAGCTATGATACCACTCCTCCATCTCATCTGATGAAAATTCTCAAGAAAAGCACCTGAACCAAATAACATAAGAACCGGAATAGAAATCTCAAGATGGAAGATGATGAATAGAAAATAGTGTAATAAGCCTTGCAAAATACGTGTTAAAACTAAATGGATAATGATTGTCTGACTGGGAATTGATAATACAACTGCCAAGTAAGGATTCTTAAAATAGAAGAGACATATGGCAAGGGAAAAATCTAATAAATCTGGAACCAAATGTATTGAACTCTGTCAGCAAAATCAAAAAGTTGGAAGGGGTTAGGGTGAATAAAAGCACCCTAAAGGCCAAGGGGAATGGAATGGGGAATTAAGACATTCTAAAGCATTCATCTAAGAGAAGGGAATGGAGTGGATTGGTAGAGAGTTTGTCTGGCTTTGGTCTTTATATAACATTATGTAATTGTGGAGAAATATGTGTTATGTAAAGAGTATCAGAAATATCAGAAGAAAAAAGCACATTATTTCCAGATTAACAAAGCACAAAGAAAACTAATGATGCACTGAAAATGAAATTAGTAATTTTAACAAATCAGTAAAAATAAAGGGAAAAAAGCAAACTACAAAATAAATAATGAACACAAAGTAGTATGAAAGGAATATAATGAAGTATATAAGTTGTCACTCTACATAGTGATAAAAGGATCCCTCTTAAACAGAGTTTCAGACGGGGTAAAAAGCAAAAACCAGCTATATGACATTTTACCAAAAACCACAATTTTTAAAAAATATTTTATTTCTTTATTTTAGAGAGAGAGACAGAGAGATCTCTAGAGAGAGCAGGAGCGGGGAGCGGGGAACAGATAGAGAAGCAGGGAGCTGAACAGGGAGCTCTATGTGGGGCCCCATCCCAGGACCCTGGGATCATGATCTGAGCTAAAGGTAGATGCTTAACTAATTAAGCCATTCAGGCACACCCAAAAAACACATTAAAAGAAATTACTAAATATCTTTCTTTCTAGTGTTAAGAATGTCAAAATATAAATGTAAATATGTAAGTGTATCTCTATATCTACTTATTTATCTAAGTAAAATTAAGATAAAATAAGAGGTAGGCATGGTAAGTACTAATAAAATCAAAATCAGTACAAAGATATATGATGCCTGGACAAGTAGCAGAAAAACTTTTTTTTTAATATTCCACACTATTCTAGAGGTATATTTTCTTTATGATATTCACAGCAATTTGGATACCTACCTTCATTACATTGCTCTGCAAATAAATTTTCCTTAGTGTAATGTGAATTTGGGGTCAATTATTTTCTTTCAAAATAAGCTAAAAATAGCATGTTTAACTTGCTTCCCCCCCCCCCCCGAAAACAGTATGGTTTTATTTAAACATGCTATTTTCTATATTTGACAACCAGAATGACAAGAAAAACAGAAAAGAAAACAAAATGAAGGCAGAAATGTCATACAAGGGAAACATCCTAATGGAGATAAAAATTTGAGAGTAAACAAGGGCAAATTCATACCTCAGTATTCTGAGAATAACTTATTTGGAATGGCATAATTTGTAAATCATGAGGTTTATAAGGTAAATAGCAATACCAAATCTCTTGAAAAAAGAAAATATACTGTACCCCCCCCCAAGAAAAATGTATACGATACAAAGATATTCTAGAAATATGATATGCTCCCTTAAGAGATGAAGAAACAGAAATTAAACTACTATTGGAGCTCAGAAAATGCAGAAGTAAACTTTTTGGTTTCCTTTATAAATGACTGAATAATCCCTCCAAACCATGTATTTTGAGATATTCTTTTTTTTTTTTTTTTTTTTAAGGACCATTCTGGTATAGTACTATCCACACTTTCCAATTAAAACTATGCTAAGCATGGACCACCCAATTCTTTTCAGGTAGCAAAGACAGTATATAAATACGTAAGATATGTTACATTACTAAGTCTTCCTTTGGATAAGATTTCACTGCTTCATGCATTTTATGTAAATGAACAAATATTTTTATGTAAATATGTGTATGTCACTGTTAAAAAAAGTTCATAGTATCTATAACCTATAAAACCAAGTTCTGGTTAACAGGAAATCATATTAGATTTTAATATTACAGTGAAATCCAAAATATCTTGAAAAATGATGTATGACTAATTGAAGATTTAAAAAATTTACCAGTCCACCCTCACTGAACTAACCTAGATGAAGAGAATGATTAGAGCTGAAATCTCACTTTCACTCCTGCATAACTTTCTCAAAGATTTGTTTGGGAACTGTCTCATGCTTAGTCATCCTCCAAATATGATTTTTATGAGCAAAAGCAGTTAGCTATTTTTGTGTTATGCAAGATGGGAAAAGATATATGAGTATTCCTTTTTAAGCAACATAATTTGATTTTTATGCTTATTCAATATTAAAAAAGCAGCTCATTTTTACATTTTAGAATTGCCATATGGATATATTTCACTGAAGATCCATTCCTATTGAAAGCCTGGAGAACTTTTGTTTACAATAAGAGGTAGACCAACAGAGGATAATTTATACATTGTCTATGTATTTTTTATTTCCATTCCAGTTTTTAAACAGTAGACTTTGAACAGCAAACTAAGTAGACATAGTCTCTAGAAAAATAAAACCTGAAAGAGCAGATTCTAAAAAATCACCATAATGTACATAAAAATTCTCTTTCGTAATCCTCTAATAATAGTTTTGACTATTTATTGAGTACTTTCAACGTACCAGGCATTGTCCTGTGGAATATCTCATTTAATCCCGGTAACAGATGTATGTATCAAGCATAATTATTCCCACTTTATTAAGTGAGGAAACAAAGGTGGAGAGATCACCTGGGCAGAGTCTTAGCTCAAGTCTGACTCCAAAGTCCTTTTATCTAAAATAATGTAAAGTTATTATCAAACACATTTAACTTTAAGATGACAATGTGCAAAGTAGTCATTAATAAATAGAACCCAAAGAGCAATGAACACAGGTAGTCATTAGTAAACAGTATCCTAAAGAGCGACGCACGGGCACATGCTGAAAAGATAATAATAATATCTCATTCATCTGGAACCATCAACGAATCAGAAGCTTTAAGTGAAGGAGATTTTTCTAGATAATTAAAACATACCACTCTCTCAATATTTAAAATATTTAAGGACATTTTTCTAAATACAAATAATATATTTTCCTATATTCTTAACAGAATGAACTTTGAAAAACGTAACTTTTCATGATAATGCAGGCTTATTCTTATGAAAATTGGGATCTCTTCCGGTTAACAAATTCAGTAAATGTGCTATAATTATAGTGATGACTTTAGCTGTCAACGCATGTGGTGCTATTTGCCCTTACTGTAATAGGACCTGGATTGCTTTGTGATTTCCTAAATATTTTCTAATATTTTCCTATTTTCTCTTATTAGTTGGCTACTATAAGCTTGCCTACCTCTGCCCAGTATGTTCCTTAGAGAAAAATCCCTAAACAATTGCAGGTTGGGCTACAGAAAAACAAGCTAATTTTTCAACCCTCCTAATAACTTCTGTCCTCTTTTCTGTCTATTCATTCAACAAGTATTATGTGGATATTTTAGGTGCCAGGCACTGTGTTAGATGCTGGTTAAAATTAAATTTTATGTTATAATAACCATGAAAATGACTGATAAACAATTCCTCTATAATATTAATTCTTGTGCCTTTGGGACACATAGCTCAACAATATATCGAGTACCCTATACAGCAAGAGAGCAACTACCAGACAGGATAAATTTATAAAGTCTCCACTTAGGTCTTACACTTCTGGAGTGGAAAGAAGACACTGTCTCCTAGGTAGAATGACATTGTGATACTGTAAAAGGTGCCGTGAAGGCTTTCAAGCAGAGGAGACCCAAATAAGATTCAAGTAAGATAAAGGCATCTGGGTAAACAAGAGCAGAGAGAGAGAAAGAGAGAGAAGAAACCATTAAACCTATGATTATAATTATATCCTGATAGATTATATTGAAAGTATATGATCATAAGGCAGAAGTCACTTGCCCTGGCCTGTGAGATCCCTGGACTACAGGGCCCCACCCCCACAGCCTTTATTCAGTCTTAGATTCTCCCTCAGAATGCTTTATTAAGTCATTCAGCTGATGCTGACAGTCCAGGATCCACATTTTGTTCAATACCATATTGTATGACACTGGAGTAAAAATAGTATTAATATTGCACTTGAAAAATAAAGGTAATATTTTATATAAAATGGAAAAAGAAAATGGTTGTGGTAGTTCAGGTATGACCCAGGCACAAGTTCGGGTGCAGTGTTGCTCAGTATGGCTCACTTAAAATCTATAAAATAATCACCTACAGTGCTTATTAGTAAAACATGGATTCCTCAGCCTTATCCCAGATCTAGTGAATTAGAGAAACGGGACCCTAAGCCCCCAAATCCTCATTTTTAAGAAACTCACGTCTAAGAATCTAAAAATCATCTTTTATAATAAACAGCTATAACTGGAAGGTACATCAGAAATAAAATTCTCTTACGACAAGTTAAAACAGATTTCTATCTAACTATATATAAAGGCCATTCTTTTGTTCATTCGTCAATGATTTATGGAATACTCATTACATGTCATATAGTATATCTAGATGTTGGTAATATAAAGATGACCAAGAGACAGCCCCTGAAATCAAACGGCTCAGTCTAATGTTTGTAAGGATAGTAGAGTCTTTTCACCTAAATTCTAATTAATTTCTATTATAGAACATGAACATGTGATCATTTTAGTTAGTTAATATACCTTGACCATAAATTGTCTTTAAGAAAACAGCAACAAAATAAGTCCTTTTGAATGACCTCTATACCGCATTTTAGGACAAAGAACTTCTCATTCATCTCTTATTATGAGATAGTATGGAAGAATGCAGTTTTTAGGTAAGTGAAGTTCACTTATAAAGCAACTAAACTATTTTGACTTCAATCACTTTGGTGAGCTTTCTAAAGCTTAATACATATTACCCAGTCTTTCCAGCCTTGCCCACGCCAATCATTAACCATTATGAAGTGAGTAAATTACTGCAGCATGCTACATGAGAAAGAGCTGGATAGCAAATATAAGTCTGCAATTTAGCAGGCCCATCCTTGGAACTTTTGATTGGAGATTCACATTTAACAGCATTAATTTCTGTCTTAATACATACACTTGTCTTTCTTGATCAGGAATTTCTAGAGCAAATTTTGTTTGTATTACATACCTCATGTTTTCTGTTAGACAATCTCAAATAAGCATTTTAAATTTGTTGAAAATTTCATGATTATTTCTAGATGTTTGTATGGTAACAAACGGAAATATCCCTGTCAAGTTAGCATATTGCATATACTAAGCAATATATCAGAAACAATTTTGCATGGCTTCAGTGACAATGTTCATCATTTACTGTACCAGTCTACAAAATGATGATATTCAAGAGGCATCTAAGGTATAGAGGATCATTGCTATACTGTGTCAACTTGAAGAAGTACAGTGCTTCTAACATACAAAGAGGAAGAATTGGGAGCTATCAGAAGAAATCAGAAGATAAGGTTTATTTAATCAATCTAGCTAAAACTTAATATTTTGCCAAGATTGTGTATTAATATTTTTAAAAATAGCAATAATGGTTATAGTCTTCTCTTTTAGGACAAAAAGCATGGGCTTTGCCCAGAAATAAACCCACGCTTATATGGTCAATTAATCTACAACAAAAGAGGCATGAATATACAATGGGGAGAAGACAGTTTCTTCAACAAATGGTTTTCGGAACACTAGACAGCTACATACAAAAGAATGAAATTGGACCACTCTCTTACACATATACACAAATAATAAACTCAAAATGGACTGAAGATCTAAAGGAGAGATCTGAAACTGTAAAACTCATAGGAGAAGACATCGGTAGTCATTTTTTTGACATGAGCCATCACAACATTTTTCTAGATATGGCTCCTGAGGCAAGGGAAACAAAAGCAAAAATGACTAGTGGGGACTACACCTAAATAAAAAGCTTTTTGCACAGCAAAGGAAATTACCAAAAGAAAGAGACAACCCATTGAGTGGGGGAAAGTTTTTGCAATATACCCAATACAGATTCATATCCAAAATATATAAGAATTTATACAATACAAAAAAACCCCACCCAAACCCAAGTAATCTGATTTTTTAAAGGCAAAAGGGCCTGAATAGACATTTTTCCAAAGAAGACATACTCATAGCAAACAATGAAAAGATGTTCAACATCACTATACAAGGAAATGCAAATCAAAAACACGATGAGACATCACCTCATATCTATCAGAAGGGCTAGAATCAAAAAGATAAGAAATAATAAGTGTTGGTGAAGATGTGGAGTAAAAGAAACCCTCATGCACTATTGGTGAGAATGCAAATTGGTCCAGCAACTGTAGAAAACAGCATGGAGGTTTTTCAAAAAATTAAAAATAGAAATACCACATGACCCAGTGATTCCACTATTAGGTATTTACCCAAAGAAAATGAAAACCCTAACTTGAAAAGACATATGCACTCCTACGTTTATTGCAGCATTCTTTACGATAGCCAGGTATCCATTGATAGATGAATGGATAGAGAAGATATATATCTTCTTTAGATAAAATAAGATATAAAGATATATAAAATGGAATATTACTCAGTCATAAAAAGAATAAGATCTTGCCCTTTGTAACAAGAGTGGACACAGAAAGTATACTAAGTAAAATAAGACAAAGATAAATACTATATAATTTCATTTATATGGGGAATCTGAAAAATAAAACAAATACCATGGAATTTAATTTATAAGGGGAATCTAAAAAACAAAACAAAAAGCAGAAAATGACCCCATAAGTACAAAGAACTGACGTTGCCAGAGGGATGGGGGGGGCAGCTGCAGAATGTGTGCAGGGGAGTGGGAGATATAGGCTTCCAGGTATGGAAAGAATAACTCTTGGACATAAAAGTGCAGCATAAGGAATATTGTCTATGGCATTATAATAGTGTTGTATGATGACAGACACACTTGTGATTAGCACAGCATAATGTAGAGACTTGTTGAATCACTATATTGTATAAGTGTAACTAATGCTACATTGTCTATCAATTGTACTTCAATTAAAAAAATGTGGGGTGCTTGGGTGGCTCAGTCCCTTAAGAGTCGGCCTTTGGTTCAGGTTATGATCTCAGGGTCCTGACAGGCTCCATGCTCAGCAGGGAGTCTGCTTCTCCCTCTTCCTTTGGCCCTCCCCATCCCACCTCCTGCTTCTGTATGCATGCTCTCTCTCAAATAAATAAATACATAAATAAAAAAATAAATAAATGCATGAGATTTGAAACTATTTTTCCCAATATGTTTAGAGACTTTGTTTCTAGATCCATGGTTCTATAACAAAGTTATTTCAAAGCCTAAAAATGCCACAGAAATGTCTTCAATGCCACAAAATTACTTAAATTTGAAAGCTGTATTTGAATCACAAACTTTTCAACAGTGGAAAAAATCTTATTAATCCGGAAAATTTTAGAAGTGTCAATTAGGGAGGTAGTCCAAATTTCAAAATGATACTTATTCTATAGATAGAAGTTAGTACAGAAAGTAAAAGGAATTTAAAGTCTCATATTATTTAACAATAAATTAAATATGAATACCATATTCTACAAATAACTATTCAATGATGCAGTAAAATATATTTATGTCTGAGTTATCAGATTTTGTAGTGTACAGCCACAAAAAAGTGGATGTAGAACTAATGAGTCTTTCTCCCAAATTTCAACGATCGTCATATGCTTAAAACTTAGCAATGAAATGTTCCTTTTTGCTGATACTCAGTGATATTTTAAATACACTGACAACCTTTTTTTTTTTTTTAAAGATTTTATTTATTTATTCATGAGAGACAGAGAGAGAAGCAGAGACACAGGCAGAGGGAGAAGCAGGCTCCATGCAGGGAGTCCGATGCAGGACTCGATCTCAGGACCCCAGGATCATAGCCAGAGCCACGTAGGTGTCCCAACCTTCTTTCTTATTTTTTTAAAATTCATTTATTTTAGAGAGAGGAAGGGGAAGGGCAGGGGGAGAGGGACAGAGAATCTCAAACAGACTCTCTACTGAGCGTGGAGGCCCAAGCTGAAATGGAGAGAACGCCCCAACTAAGCCACAGGGACCCCCGACAACCTTCTTTATACAATGTATCAGCTGTATTTTCCACGGGGTCTATCTTTTTGGACATAAGACTATGATTTGGGTCACTATTTTGGTTAAGAAGTTCCTTAAGTTTCCATCAGCCATAGTTTGCATTCCATTTTCTTGTTAAGGACTGTTAACAGTTCTTTACTGCTTTTAATTCTTCTGTAGTGTAAGACCTTTAAAATTGGGGTTGGATGAGTAAAGGCATTTTGGAGACTATTATAAAACTGACAAAAGGCAATATGAAATGCCAGCCTAAAGAAATAGAGCTAAAGATTCAACTTTTATGAGATCAAAATTTTGCGCTACACCTTAAATTGTGCTGATAGGAAGCATTCAATCTGATGCCAGAACTTCTTTCTTAAAAAAACAAGAACTGTGCTGGTATAATAAATAAGAATAAATGCAAACATTTTATACACACAGAGAATGCACTAATTTAAAATAATCTTAAGACAGAAGTGGAAGTGTAGCTTTATATATTTGCTGCTGGTAGAGGAGTGTTCAGATATTTAGAATGCCTTGGCAATACAGGAATGTATGTATATGACTGTGTGTATGTATATGAAAAGTTATGCATTACGTTTTTGTGCTGATTGTCATTTTCAATTACAGAGCAAGGTGGTATAAAAGAAAAAGGACAAACCCACGAAGGAAGAACTTGGGATTTAGTTTCTGCTCTAAGCCTACTTAATGTATAACCTTAGACAATTGTTTGTCATTGAACTTCAGGATAGTAGTACTTTTTCTACCAAAACTACACAGTTATTGTAAGGATTCATAACATAGGTATTGTATATATTATATTTACGTAACGTAATATACGTAGACATGCTTTTTAAAGTATGGTTTTTCAAGTAAGATGTCACAAAAATGTATTACTGATAATTAAGTACTAAAGTTTGCAAAATCATTTTATTTATTCTTAATGTAAGAAGCATTCAATAAACCCTATAGTATAAGTCATATTCTCTTTCTCACTGTCCTTCAACTAAGTGCATTCTGACATGCTTTTTTGAGTAAGGAATGTGTTGTACATGTGACTGCCATCCATCACACAGTCATGTTGGATAAGAGACTGTCAACCACTACTGAAGTATAATTAGCTAGGGGAAAAAGATGGTATTATCATTGTCCCTATTATTAAAACAGCCCAGGGTAGAGGTCTCCTCTTAATGCTATAATTTATACAATTCATGCAATATAATTCATACATTCAGTGAAATGCAAATACAAAGGATTGCCTTGCCTGTTTTTTTTACTTTGGGTGTGTGTGGAGCATGGGATAAAGAAGCACCTGGGATATAAAGTACTGACTGTATAGTGAGAGACAGCATAAACACTCTGGTTATCAATATAGAATGTAATATTTAGCCATCTAATAACTAAAATTACATTTCTCTACTCAAAACCTTTAGTAATTTTCCCTTTCTAAGGTACCTACGTCTTGACCTACAATTCTCAATACCCAGGTTGGGTACTTAACAAATCCCTTGAACAGATTTTTATTTTAGTTACTGCTTCCTCTTTGGATGGCTAAAAACAGAAGAAAGCATGTACTTGTAATGCCAACATATTTTTCGTTTCCTTTTAAGCCAGTCATGTAGCTTGCTAAATTTCATTTTACTTTCACTTTCAGCATAGCAAAAAACTGGTCATAGTCAATCTTTAAAAAATATTTGGAAACATTTTAAAAAGATTTCACAGCCTGATTCATTCTTTCAATATTTACTGGCCTATTAAGTGGCAGCTACTTGCTACCTACACAGTCCCAGACCTTAAGCAAGCCTAATACAAGAGATAGAAAAATTAATAAGGCATCTGCAGTAAAATATGATAAATGTTGAAAGGAGCTAAGCATAGGGGGCTATTGAGCTATGCTGGAGGCATCTTGGAGGTTAAAGAATGTCTTCCAAGATGACACCAAAGTGGGGTCCTGAAGTCTGAAACGGGAAAGTGAAAATTCAGAAAGGGTATTACAAGCAAAGCAAACAGTGTAAGAATTTACATCCTACATTACATGTCTGTCATGATCACATTTACCTTTTAGAAAGCTGATTACAATTGCAATATAGGGAATGGACTTGAATAAAGCAGAAACAATGTATTAACCAACTATTCCATTTTCATAATATATGCAAATTCACAATATAGCTTACAAGAACTTACATAAGATGAAATAAACACAACATTTAAGATAGAAATATAATGTTCATTAAGCCATGTTTGGTAATAGTAAAAAAATTTTAAAAAGTTTCTCCCAAACCATTAAAAACAACAAAAAACCCTAATATATAAAGAAATGATTAAAAAATTATGAAATGCCACAAAGAGAAAGAATTAATTACTATAGTTTCATTGCCTCTAAGATGCTAGAACTGGTAAAATATAACCTGTATTCAGAGATGTCAAAAAATACCTCTTAGATTGATGAAGCATACTAATTATATCTATCTATATATATATAAATTTCTATGTTTCAAAAAACATCTTAAATTTAAAAAGCATGTTTTAATAGTATATGTATATACCACATCACATTACAAATTTGACCAGTTATAGGCTATTGACATGCATGTGAATGTGTGTGCACACAAACTCACATACCCTCTGAAGCAAAGTATGTAACACACAACAAGAGAAATTTTTACAGGTTATTTTTTACCGTAATTTAATGGAATTACATGCCAAAAATTTATATTTGTATATACAGAGAGATATAGAGATATATACATATGGAAAGAATATTATAGAGCATAAAACTCATATAGGTGATACTCTTTTGCCACATAGTTCCTCCAGTAATGTGATTAAGATGAAAATAATGTGGGTGGAAGAAAACAGAGGTACATACGGTGAGGGTAGGTGAATGTAAATTGGAAAGATCAGGGAAAGTTAAAGAGACGGCTGTGATGTGTGCAGTGTTTGAGGAATGCATATAAAAACTAATAATGGGAATTGAAATAAGTATTTCTAAAATATGGTTCATGAAGTCTAAGACCAAATGTTTTTAAAAATTTATTTAAGCTTCACAGATTGCTCTTTGACCTCGATCATAAGGACTGAATCATGTGAGCTGTGATTTATAAGAACTGTTTTTATCAATGGGAAAATTAGAATCAAAATAAGTATTTGGGAATGATTAAATTTATTCACTTATTTAAAAAATCCATTAAACTTATATACATCAATTGTAAGACATAACTTTAGAAACATTAAAATGTGAAAACTTTTGCATTTGAAATGGTAGGAATGCAGTAATGCTTGCATGTGCAAGAGAAATGATTAGAAAGATGCAAGAGAAACATAATATTTACTACTTAGGGAAAAATACAGTCAGGAGAGGGGCATTCACTTTTATCTCTTAAAACTCTTTCAGTAACTTAAAAAAATAACATAATGCATTACTCATGAAAGTAGAGCTTTGGTTAAAAAAAAAAAAAAAGATCACCAGAGACATTTGTGTTAATGGATATCACTGAAGTGATCTGTCCTTTGTCTTGGATTCTTCACTCTTGAGTTTCTACTCTATCTAAGTGTTCTATCCAAGTGTTCTATCTAAGTGTTCTATCCAATCTCCTTCACTGGGTTCCCTTCTATTGCCCAATTTTACATGTTACCCTACATTTCAATTTTTAGCAGTCTTCTTCCTGCACATACCTCTCTTGGAAACATTATCTATCTTAATGGCATCAGCTCATATTATATGTTCCTCAGACGTTACCTCTCTCATGTGAATAGTAGATAAATAAAACTAGAAATAGTCTATAACTAGTTGTCTGATGGACATTTCTAAGTGGATATCCCATAGTCAACAAACAACATATTTAAACACAACCCATTTTATTCATTCTCATTCCTTCTTTGACAATTCCCTTACATCTTGGGTAATGAATAATGAAGTTTCATGCCAGATACTTCAGAATCACTTCTGACTCCTATCCTTTTTACAAGGTCCCAATCTAGGAAGTTATCAGTCAACAAACAATGTTGAATTTACACCTACATTGTTTCACACAGTGGCCTGCTTTCAAAGTCCTATAGCTTGCACACATCTCTCGTTTAGATTATAATAGCTTTCTGAGTTCTCTCTTTCTAATCTCTCTATGTCAATTCATATTAAAGTCACTTTCCTAAAACACAGTAAGCCCATTCAGTTAATACTCTTGTAACTTAAAAATCTGAAAAAAACCTTCCACACTATTAAGCTCAAACTCGTTTTTAATATTTCCACAAATATTTAATAAATACTTATTGTGTGTCTCTATAGGCGACAAATTGGAGAAAGACTTCAAAAAACCATTGGAACTAAAGGTAAAAACTAAAGAGAAGAGCAGTGCTTGATGAGACCACAAAATTGCATATTCTTAGCTATTACTACATTTTCACCCTACCCTCTAATGCCTACCTCCATCTGTCTATCCTTAGTCTTCTCTGCTTTCAGCCAACTCATTCAGCTCATAGATGGCCTCTTGTATTCACCTCTTCTTCTTTAAGAGATTAAGAGATATGGAATAGTAAGCATAGCTTTAAAGGTGACGAAAATGACTAAGAATAAACTCTATATAACGTTTAAGAGTTTACAAAGGCTGCTTTAACATTCACTGCACTTAACATTAATTATTGACCATTTTACTTGACATTTAGAGTCTAACATAGCATAGTTCACTGATCACAAGCAAAAGACAGTCAACCTAATGAATAGGTAAGCCTAAATCTTATTTTCATCCATCAACCTAAAAAGTCAAAAAATAAAATACCTGATTTTGCAGTTGTTAGGAAACAAAGTGTTTGACATAACTGATTTTCTAAGTAACTGATATTTATCATTTCAAATGTTAAACTACAAAAAATTTATTTTATTCTAAAATACAGGCATATCTCATTTAATCGCACTTTGCTTTATTGTTCTTTGCAGATATTGTGTTTCTTTCAAATTAAAGGTTTGTGGCAACCTTTCATCAAGCAAGTCTATGTCATTTTTCCAACAGCATTTGATCACTTCACGTCTCTGTCTCACATTTTGGTAATTTTCACAATATTTCAAATACTCTCATTATTATTATATTTTTTATTGTGATCTGTGACCAGTGATATTTGATGTTATTTTTACATCGTTCTGGGGTGCCACAAACTATGTCCATACAAGATGGTGACCTTAATCAATAGATGTGTATGTTCTGACTATCTCCACGCACCAGCTGCTCCCTCATCTCTCTCTCTTTCTCTCTCTCCCTCCTCAGATCTCCTTATTTCCTGAAATTCAACAATAATGACATTAGGCCAATTAATAACCCTACAATGGCCTCTAGGTGTTCAAGTGAAAAGAGTCACATGTGCATCACTTTCAATCAAAAGCTGGAAGTGATTAAGCTTAGTAAAGAAGGCATGTCAAAAGCCCAAGATATGCCAAAAGCTAAACCTCTTACGCCAAACAGTTAGCCAAACCATGAATGCAAAGGAAAAACCTTGAAGGAAATTAAAAGTGCTACTCTAGTGAACTCACAAATGATAAATAAAACAGCCTTATTGTTGCTATAAAGTTTTAGTGATCTGAACAAAAGATCAAACCAACTACCACGTTCTCTTAAGCTTAAACCACAAGAAGGCCCTAACACTCCAATTCTACGAAGGCTAAGAGAGGTAAGGAAGCTGTAGAAGAAAAGTCTGAGTGGGGCACCGGAGTGGCTCAGTGGATGAGCATCTGCCTTTGGCTCAGGTCATGATCCTGGGGTCCTGGGATAGAGTCCGACAACAGGCTTCTCCCTCTGCCTGTATCCCTGCCCCTCTCTCTGTGTCTCTCATGAATAAATAATTAAAACCCCTTTTTTTTTTTTTAAAGAAAAGTCTGAAGCTAGCAGATATTGGTTCATGAGGTTTAAGGAAAGCCTTTCCAACAACATAAAAGTGCAAGGTGAAGCAGCAAGTGCTGATGCAGAAGCTCCAAGTTATCCAGAAGATCTAGTTAAGAAAGTAATGATGGTAACTGCACTAAACAACAGATTTTCAAAGTAGACAAAACAGCCCTCTACTGAAAGAATCTGCTATCTAGGATTTTCATAACTAGAAAAGAGAAGTCAGTGCCTGGCTTTAAAGCTTCAAAGAACAGGCTAACTCTTTTGTTGGGGGCTAATGCAGCTTGTGACTTTAAGTTGAAGCTAATGCTCACTCACCATTCAGAAAATCCTAGGACCCTTAAGAATTATGCTAAATCCACTTTGCCTGTGCTCAAAAATGGAACAAAGAAGCCTGAATGATAGCACATTTGTTTACAATATGGCTTACTGAATATTTTAACCCCACAGTGGAGATCTACTGCTCAGAAAAAAGATTCCTTTCAAAATATTACTGCTCATTGACAATGCACCTGGTCAGAAAAGAGTTATGATGAAAATGTACAATGAGATTGATGTTTTCCTGCTTGCTAATGCAATATCCATTCTGCAGCCCACGGATCAAGGAGTAATTTTGATTTTCAAGTTTTTAAAAAAAGACTTTCAAGTCTTTGATTTTTAAGCATTTAAGAAATACATTTAGTAAAGCTATAGCTGCCATAGACAGTGATTCTTTTGATGGGTCTGGGTAAACAGAAAACCTTCTGGAAAGGATTTGTCATCCTGGATGCCATTAAGAACATTCATGATTTATGGGAAGATAAAAAATATCAACATTAACATTAACAGGAGCTTGGAAGAAGTTGATTCCAACGCCCATGGATGACTTGGAGGGGTTCAAGACTTCAGGGGAGGAAGTAACAGCAGATGTGGTAGGACTAGCAAGGGAACTAGAATTAGAAGTGAAACCTGAAGATGTAACTGAATTCCTGCAATCTCATGATAAAACTTTAACAGATGAGGAGTTGCTTCTTACAAGAGCAAAGAAAATGGGATAGAAATGGATGAGATAGAAACTGCTCCTGCTGAAGATTCTGTTAAGATTGTTAAAATGATAACAACGGATTTGGAATATTACATAAATTTAGTTGATTGTATGGTAGGGTTCGAGAGAATTGATTCCAATTTTGAAAGATGTTCTATTGTGAGTAAATGCTATCAAAAAGAATCTCACCCTACAGAAAAAATGTTCATAAACGGTAGTGTCAATCAATGTGGTAAATTTTATTGTCTTTTTAAAGAAATTGCCATAGCCATCCCAGCTTGCAACAACCACCACCTTGATCACTCAACAGCCATTCAATCTTGAGGCAAGATCCTCCACCAGCAAAAAGATTACAACTCCTGGAAAGTTCAGACAATGGTCAGCATTTTTTAGCAATTCAGTATTTTTTTAATTAAGGTATATACATTGTTTTTTTTTAATATAAGCTTCATAAACTACAGTATAAACATAACCTTGATAAGCACTATAAAACCAAGAAACTCATTTGACTCACTTTATTGCAATATTCACTTTACTGCGATGGTCTGGAACTGAACCCATATTATCCCCAAAGTATGCCTGTTTTTCATACATATTCCTACCTTCCTAAGTAGAAGAGCAAAGAAAAATTTTAACTTTACTCGTAATTCCAGCACATCCAAAATGATACCCTTATAATAATATCATTTTGTATCTCTAATTGTTTTATTAGATTCCTCTTTAAATGGAGGTTGTTTCTTTTCTATTCAAATACTTTTATAAATCCCTATATTCAGGTATTGCTTCTTAGCTTTTTTGTTCTAAGAAACTAGAAAACTATGTTAAGAGTAGATCAAGTTAGTGAAGGTCTGAGGAGAAAAGGAGTTGCTATAATACAAGAGCTTTGTGGTAAGTATTTTCCGTGCTCTAGGTCTTTATATTATTTTACCTCAGTATTAGGAGTTGTACTCAAATGGCTACTTGTGCTAAAATTTATTTCCTATCAAAAGTGGGGAGGTCAGTTAAATATAAATTTTCCTAGGTAGCTAAAATGGGATTCAAATTTTATAAGATAAGAGTGAATCACATACAATTGTTCACAAGGAAATTAACATGATGAAACTGATGCTTTTATAGCTGACTCCAAAGAAATCCAAAGGATTTCATTTTGAAACTTCTTTTCAGATCTATATGTCTAACTCATAACAACAGGAAATAAGAAAACATTATGTCTTCTTTCAATTTACATCCAAAGGAATTCTCAGAACACAAAGTATTTTTTACTCTGATATAAAAAGCTTAGACACTCCTTTAAATTTTAGGATGTCCTTAATGAATCTAGTCCTTCATGGCAAGAAGTATTGCTTTCCACAGCTATTCATTCACATTCTCTAAAGAAGTAGTTTAGCTAAACTAAATATCAAAACTGGTTAAGATGCCTCTGAAACTCTTTTACAGACATGGTACATGGCTTTTTAAAAGAAACATAATCTGAAGAACTGAAGTCACCTCTAATAACAGGCAAGGCATAAACAAAATCAAACTAGCTTAAAAACTTTCCAAAAATTAAACAAGGGTTTCTGAATCTTATGTAATTTTGTAGGTGCTAAGTATGTAGCCTTAGACAAATTTGCTTCAATAACCTCCTATCAAGAGGAATACGTGCATATCGTTGTAAAAGCAAGAACAAAAATACACGGGCAGCCCGGGTGGCTCAGCGGTTTAGCGCCTGTCTCTTTGGCCCAGGGCATGATCCTGAAGACCTGGGATCGAGTCCCATGTTAAGCTCCTTGCATGGAGTCTGCTTCTCCCTCCTCCTGTGTCTCTGCCTCTCTCTCTCTCTCTCTCTCTCTCTCTCTGTGTCTCTCATGAATAAATAAATAAAATCTTAAAAAAAAGAAAAAAAAATACAAAAAGAGTAAATAAATAAATGAATTTATGAGAATATGAATAAAACATGAAAACATGAATAAAATGTTTTTTTTTTCTTAAAGAAATGCCTTCTACATGTTACACCTGTGAAAAACGTATTGTGATTTTGTGCATAAATTATGCATACTCTTAATAACAACATATATACTCGTGCTTACAATGGGGCCAACTATATTCGAAATGCTTTGCTTTCAAATAGCTCAGTCTTTAAAGGCCCTATAAGTTAGGTACTATAATAGTCAAACCCAGTTTTGCAGATAGGAAATTCAGGTGCACAGAAATTAAAGCTGTCCAAGGTCCCACAATGAGAAAGTAGAGGCATTGTTTAATAAATAGAAGAGCTGTTAATATAACGTAAAGATATCTTAGTACACTCTCTATATAGTATGAATTCTGAAATACAAAATGTTGAATACAGTGTAAAAATGGAGTAATGAACATTTTTAATTCAATAATTTAAACATCACATGAAACAAACTAGAAATAGAAGGGAAGTTCCTCAAACTGATAAAAGGCATCTATGAAAAACCCACAGCTATCATCATACATAATAGTGAGAGACTACATGCTTTCCCCCTTAAGATGAGGAACAAAATTTTCAGCACTTATATTCAGTATTGTACTAGGGTTTCTAGCCAGGGCAATTAAGGAAGAAAAAGAAAGAAAAGACAGTCAAGTCAAATTTGAAAAGAAAAAGTAAACTGATCTTTATTTACAGAGGACATGATATTATATAGAGAGAATCCTAAAGAATTATTAGAATAGAGGAGCTCAGTAAGGCAGCAGGGTAAAAGACCTATATACAAAAGTCAATTGTATGTCAATACAATCTGAAAATGAAATTAAGAAAACAATTCTATTTACATTAGCATAAAACAGAGATAAAATTTTTTAAAAGTGTAAGACTTAAAGATATGATAATACTGTTCTAAGATATTAAAGAAAACCCAAATTAGTTAAAGGATATGCTACATTTCTGAATCAAAAGACTTAACACTTTTAAGATGATAATATTCCTGAAAATTATCTATAGATTCAATACAATCTGTAAAAATTTCCAGCTGTTAATTGTATAGAATTGACACAATGATTAGGATTTCACAGAGAAAGGCAGGAATAACCAAAACAGTCTTGCAAAAGAAGAACAAAGTTAGAGAATGTACACTTCACGTAATCAACATAATGTGGTTTTGGCATAAGGATAGACAGACATGCAGATTAATAGAACAGAACTATGAGTCACAAAATAAACCCTTACATTTATGGTCATTTGGTTTTTGACAAAGAAATTAAGACCATTCGCAGGAACAGAATCATCGTTTCAATAAATGGTGGTGGGTTCAACTGGAGATCCACATGAAAAATAACAAAACTGGACTCCTTCCTTATACCATACACAGATATCAACTTAAAACTGATCATAAACTTTAGTGTAAGAGCTAAAACTATAGTACTCTTAACAGAAAACAGGAATAAAATATTTGTAACCTTAGGCAAAGCCTTCTTTAAATATGTCACCAACAGCACAAGCGAGAAAAGAAAAAAAATAATAAATTGGACTTCACCAAACTCAGGAACATTTGTGCTGTAAAGGATACCATCAAGAAAATGAAAATATAATGTACAGGATGGGAAAAAAATTCTGTAAATCATGTAACTGATAAGGGACAACCCAAATGCCCATCAATTTGGTGAATGGACAAACAAAATGAAGCGTATCTATATATTGGGGTATTGTTTATCAATAAAAAGGAATGAAGTTTGGATACATAGTATAACATGGATAATCTTGCAAACATCATGCTAAATGAAAAAGCCAATCACAAAAGACTACATATTATATGATTCCATTTGTATGAAATGTTCAGGATAGGCAAATCTATACAAAAAGACAGTAAATCTGTGATTTCTTAAAGTTTAGGAGGTGAGGGAGGCAACAGGGAGTGACCATTAATGGGTATGTGGATTACTGGGGAGTTAAGACATTCTACAACTGACTGTTTTGTTACACATTTCTATGAATATATTTAAAGTCATTGAATTGTACACTTTGTTACTTTTAAAATTTTTATTTATTTATTTGAGAGTGTGTGAGAATGAGAAAGAGAGCATGAGCAGGCGGGAGGGGCAGAGAGAGAGGAGCACACTTGCTATGGAGCAGAGAGCCTGAGTGGGAGTCGATCCCAGGACCCTGGGATCATGATCCGAGCCAAAGGCAGATGTCCAACCAACTGAGCCACCCAGGGGCCCTGAATTAGGTGAAATACATGGTATAAATTTTATCTCAATAAATCTGTTAAAATAACTTAAATGTCATTTTTTATCTCATTTTAACTACTTGTAGATAATATTTACCTTAGATGGTGACCTTGGGAAATGCTCTCTTTGTGAAAGAGAATAAAAAATTTAAATTCTTTTTGTCATGTGCTCACTAGATTGACCAATACCAAGCAAGAGCAATTCTAGTATTCAACTATTTCAGATAAAATGGTTTAATATTAATCAATGTGAAGCTAAAATTATTAACTTTTAATTGTTTTTCTTGGAAATATAACTGATTTATAGCAATGATTTAATATGGGAAATTAATTCATTTTTGCAACTTGGGGACACATTATAAAACTAACTTATGTGATAGAACGAGACTATGTCACCCATCTTTTTAGTTAGTGCATTATCACAGAGATTCACACATTCTCTGTGGACATTTACTGAGTACTGATTATGAGCTTGGTATTGTGATAAGTGCTGGGTAAATGATGGTGACCTTTTTCGAGGCTATAGTGGAATACTGGTAATGCCTGTAATGCCTACTCTAATAGTAAGCAAAACAAGATACTTTATGGTGTTTTATGGTGAAAACTTCCCAGGACTGAGTCAACATTCTTTTTCCTGTGTGGTAAAGTAGATCCAAAAATCTTTTCTTAATATTTTTACTTCTTACTAAAGATCCAATATGCTATAGGCATAAATTCTTAATTATGATTTCATGCCTTTATTTTTTCTCTGTATATTAATTTGCACATCCACAAAACGGGGATAATTGAACCTACCTTATTAGGCTCTTATGAGAATTAAATGAGATATACATTTAAAGCACATAGATTATTGACTATGTGCTTGAATAAAGACTCAATAAACAACGATGGTAATGATGCTGATGGTAGTGGCAGTAGCAATGGTGATAATTTACATATAGGTATTCCTTTATCCCTATACAGAGGTGAATTCTATCTCCATCCAGGTCTGTGTTCTGGTTCAGATATCTATTTATTTATAAAAGTCCGTATTATTATCCTTTCTTCATCTGGTTTTCAAAAATAAATGGATATATACTGAAGTAGAAACTATGTACAACTGGTTTCAATCCAGCCACTATGCTATGTCTAGCTACAAAAACTGATACATAGGAAATTACTTGAAGGTCATGTAATTTGTCCATTCTTCTATATACTGTAAATTCTATGGTTGCATAAAACACAACTCTCAAAAGGCTACAAACTTGGACTATATATATCTTAGCCTTTTGCAGAAATCCCATTTTTTTCATTGAAAAAGAATAAACTGCCACAAAAATCTATTTATGCACTTGTTATTGCAATTCTGTAGAAGCTATAGCTATATACCTTTTCATCATAATCTATAAAGATGCTTTCACATTCTAGAAATTTTTTAGCTTCTATTTGAGTAATCATTTTATAAAAAAACACTGAGAAAATGATATTTATGGAAAATTATTGGTAAGCTATGTCTAAACTCTTTTAGGTACTTTTTAAAGATTTTATTTATTCATGAGAAACACACACACAGAGAGAGAGAGAGAGAGGCAGAGACACAGGCAGAGGGAGAAGCAGGCTCCATACAGGGAGCCCAACGTGGGACTTGATCCTGGGGACTCCAGGATCACACCCTGGGCCGAAGGCGGTGCTAAACCGTTGAGCCACCTGGGCTGCCCTAGGAACTATTTTTAAATAAACTTCCACCACCGGAAAGCTGTAAACTCAAATCTATATTATTGCCCCATGAAGAGAAAATATACAAGAAACAGGAGAAGTCATTGAAATTTTCTAATTTTGTTTTTGGTTATATTTGAAAGGTATTATGTCCATAAAACAAGAATATACTATCATGGAAACAGAACATTCAACAGTAAAACAGAAAAAAAAAAGTTATACTAATCTACATATTCCCCTGGCACATAAAAGTTGGAATTTCTCAGATATACTCAACTGTTACTATTTAAACTCAGTTAATCTGATAGGCAATAGATTACATCCATTGTTATTTGTATTTATAATTCTTAGATATTTATTTATTTATTTAGATGCAGAGTTTTATTAATTTTATTTATTTATTTATTATTTATTTATGATAGTCACACACACACACAGAGAGAGAGAGAGAGAGGCAGAGACACAGGCAGAGGGAGAAGCAGGCTCCATGCACCGGGAGCCCGACGTGGGATTCGATCCCGGGTCTCCAGGATCGCGCCCTGGGCCAAAGGCAGGCGCCAAACCGCTGCACCACCCAGGGATCCCAATTCTTAGATATTTAGTTTTCAGATGTTTGTTGTTGGCAGAAAGCAATGATAAGATTCAGAGGTCTGGTAGGGCATTTCAAACCCAAGTAAGAATTCTTTGGAGTCTGGCAGATATCACTGGCTCCTGATCAGTCACAGTGAAAACCTAAAATATATGGATATAAAAAGGCCCCTAACATTTCCAGTATGTCCCTTGGGGAAGGAGAGGAAGAGTATACATACATTTAAAAATATTTTTTTTTCAAATGGAGGTAGTATTTAAGTATAGAAAATAAAAGTGATAAATATCTCTAAAACATAATATAGGAATTTTATATAATTAATTATATTTATTATAATTTCATAATCTTGCAGTAGTGATTTCCTTTCTTACCATGACATAACCCGAAATCACAAAAGACTGACACACTTGACTAAACAAAAATGTAAATTTTTTTTTCAAAAATGTAAAATTTTAATGCAGCAAAATATATAAGATAAAGCCAAAAGACAAGATGAATTGGGAAGAAATATTTATACTTACAAAATAAACTAGCAAATATTCTTAGTATTAAAAAATTCTTCCATTAAATCAATGAAAAAGAAACTATCCAAAAGAAAAATAAAGAAAAGAAATGAATAGGAAATTCACTAAAGAAGGAAATTTAGAACTACAGAGATATTATTAGGTCTTCCTATGTGCCAGTGAACTATTACATAGCAGCTATCTTATATGAAATTCCTCCTTAGGAGAGGATACAGAATTCTCAACAAAGTAGTTTCTAGATTCACATCAGTTTTATAGTAAGGTCAATTAGCTCACCAATGTTACACAGCACATTAGTGGGAGAAGCTGGGAATCAAAGTCTAATACCAGAGCTCAGAGTCTTACCATTGCTCTCTACCAATAAAAAACGATTTCACTGTTGCAGGTATACTAATTTTATGGAATTAATAATAAAGCACACAGGTGCCTGTATGAGAAAGCAAGGGCACTCTCTATTTGTAAAAGAAGAAAAGGAAATAATCTAAATAATTTTTAATAGGGAATTTGCTTACTAAAATACAGTATATCCATAACATGTAATATCATACAGAAATTAAAGTATATGGGAAATAATATGTAGCAATATAGGAAGATGTTAGAAATATGACTTTTTTTTAGAAATATGACATTTTTATAAAGCAACTTGCAAAACAGAATTAGAGTATGATCTCATTTGTGTAATTTTAAAAATTAAACATATTTGTAGATATATGTGTGTATACATTATATATATAAACTTAGAGATATCTCTAAGGAACACAATTCTAGATAGTAATTCTTATGTTCTGCTGTTTTATGTTTATATTATTGATTTTGTCTAAAATATATTAAGCTATTTCAGTACAGAGTACTTTTAAAAAGTAGTTGAAGAATATGCATCAGAAATTTTTAAATTTCAATCTTCTTGATATACCTATTACATTTTTTTGAAAAGAAATTATGCTCAAAGATTTATTTCTTCAAAGTCATCAGTGTACTAGTAAAATAAAAAAATTAAACTAACAATGGGAAGCTATTTAAATAAGTCATGGCAAAACAGCACAATATTATACAGACATATGAAATAATAGTGCAGAAAAAACTATAGAACATGGATAGATGTTTGTTAATGAAAATGACAAGTATAAAATGGCTTATACAATATGAATTCATTTAAAAAAGAAAAATCTCTAAAGAGAAATATATGGGAGGCTAAGCACCAAAATGATTATCTCTGGATAGTGTAAATACATGCGATTTTTATTTTCCTCTTCTATATTTTCTAAAAGAAATAAATATTACTTTGTAATAACAAAATTAGCTTAAAAGTAGAAAAAAATCAAAATCGTGTGTTGTGGTATGTTTATCATATGGTATACAGTCATCATCAGATTATTCATAGAAGAAAAATGAGATAGAAAAGCAAAATAATGGGCAATCATTTATTAATCCAGTTTTACTGCTCCATTCCACTTTTCCTAGCACCCCTTTCCATGATGAAAATTGGCTGTTTACAACAGAATAAGGTGTATTTAGGCTACTCAAATCCTTTGCAAGAGGGGATGGTAGTGAAATGGTTCCTCTCTGCGTGCCATTTTAGGATTCTCTAAACCTCTAACAAAACTGGTGATGTCAACATTTTATTAGAGATTAGAAGCTGTTAACAGCAAATGCCAAAAATATCAACAGTACAAGTTTGAGAGTAGGTACTATAAATAAACAAAATAATTAAAAAAAAAAGGTTTTACTGGGTAATATTCCCAGCGGTGAAAACACAACGTACTTGCCATTATCTAAGAGTTAAACTTTACGTACAAAAGGGAAGCACCAATTACCAGATCACTGACTGAATTATCATAAAATATAAGAAGCTGCAAGTCATATCATCTATTTTTCAAGCCCGACCTCACCTCAAACATTAGAGTTGGAAAGGATTTGTGTAATAAAATGAGCAAGCTTTTAAGGTAAGGTTTGAGAGTGAAAAGCTGCAATAATGGGGGCATTATTGATTCACTGCATGATGCAGAAGTGACATTGGCAATTCTTGCCTACATATCTTGTCTAATGAATTTTTCAGATTACCAAACACACCCAGATGTTTAGATGACCAAAGAGATACTTGAGTTTTAAAGAGAGTCAGTGGCAGAACTGGGTCTCCTCAGATTTGAGTTATATTGAAAGATTTTTCCTTCAAGTTCAGCACTATAATAATAGACCAAATGAGACTGACAAGCCATAAACAGAATATTATGGGAATCGAATTTAAATAAAAATTAATATAGTTGGGTGGAAAAGTAAATAGATGATGACTCAACGATAAGCATTTTAAAAATTGTAAATTTGTTAAATAGCATTTAGATTCCTTTTTTTTTTTAAGATTTTATTTATTTATTTATGAGAGACACAGAGAAGCAGAGACATAGGCAGAGGGAGAAGCAGGCTCCCTGCAAGGAGCCCAATGCAGGACTCAAAAACCAGGACCCTGGGACCATGACCTGAGCCAAAGGCAGACGCCCAACCACTGAGCCACTCAGGTGCCCCTAGATTCTTTTTAAATTAAGTACTGGAAACCATGAATTGCAAAGAGGCTCATGTGGCAAGTCTTAATGCTTATTTTATTTTGCAACGTGAAAAATTCACAAAGACACATTCATTTTGCACCAAGTAGAAAGGTATCTTTTACAAAGGTTTGTTAGGCCATTTTTGAAAGCATTTCAAGAAAAGCTAATAAAAAAGTACAGTTTTTTAAAGAAGGAAAAGAATATTGTAGTTCAGGATATTTATGACAGAACAAAACCTCCGATAAGAAATTTACATGCTGAGGAGATTCCTTGGGGAATAGGATTTCAGTAGAGACAGCGAAAGTTCTCATAAGTGAATGTGTACACACACATGCACAATTTCTTGTGAAAAAACATGAACTAAAACATACTGTTAGAGAGAAATTATTACTAAGGTGATACAGTTATGGGTATAAGAAAGCTAAATTTAAGTTTTTTGACATTATATACGAAAGTTACTGAAAAGTTTCTCACTGTTGCAACTTTTTGAGAAACATCAAACTTAAGGAAAATTCCAAAAACAGTATCTCCATAGAATACTCAATTACCTATCACCTAGTTTAATGATTTTTTAACCCCTTGCCACATTTGCAGTTCCTGTCTTGAGTATCTGCTTGTGTGTGTGCATATCTATATCTATATCTATATATATATATATATATATATATACTTGTACCTTTTTTTGCTGAAACATTTGAGAGTTAGTTGTATAAAACATGGTACCTGACCCATATATACTTCAGTATGTACCTCCTAAGAACAATGATATTCTCTACACAGTTAAAATAACATAATTATGATATTCAGGACATTAAAAATTTATATTTAATATATAATTTACAATCTGCAATTAGATATGATATAATTTACAATCTGTATTTTGCCATTTGTCCCCAACGTATCCTAACCTTTTATTACTTTTGCCTTTTTTTTAAAATTAGGATTCAATCAATATTTATTCTGCTTTTATCTAGAGCATATTCTCTAGTCTTGTTTAGTTTTCCACATTACTGACATTTTGGAGGAGTCTAGGTCATTTGTTTTTCAGAGTGTTCTTCAATTAGAATATTCTGGTCAATTCATCATGATTAGATTTAGATTAAACAGTATTGGCAGGGCTACAACAAAAGTGGCAGCTTCTTCTTAAGTGCATATTAGGAGACACCTGATGCCAGACTTTTACTGATGTTCTGAAGTTTAATTTGGTTAAGGTGATATCTGCCAAATTTCTCCATTGCAAAGGCACCTCTTCCTTTCTAATTAATAAGTAATTTGTGAGGTGATACTCTGAGACCATGTGAATATCCCATTGCAAACAGTCTTTTACTCAATAATTTTAGCATCAATTGGTGACTGTTGCTTGAATCAGTTATTACAACGGTTGTAAGTAAAGGTGATTTCCTATTTCTATTATTCTTTCTTTCTACATTTGTTAGCTGGCATTTTGTCTTCAAAGAAGTACTTTACATTCACCCTTCTAATTTCTTTTAGGTGTCAGTGTGGACTCACTGATTGCTATCTTTATTTCACTGTGTTATAATCCATTTCTATCATTATTTATTTTGATAGTCCAATTGTCCCAAATTTTTCCAGAGGGAGACCCTTTAAAGCTGGCTTTTATTCCCTTTGGATATGTCTCCCCAGTTTTGAGTCTGTTCTAAAAAACACTTTAAAAATAATGAGTTATTTCAAAGCAGAAGTCAGTATTATTTCCACTAATAGAACCCTACTAGAAGTATTCCCTCCAAATTAGAAAATGGGAAAATTCCTCCCAGGGATAAAATAAGGATGTGAATTATTATCAATATTATTTTAAATGGTTTTGAATATTTTTATAAGTGAAAAAAGGAAAAAGAAACAATGACTTAATATACCAGGAAAAGGTAAAATATTATTTTGATAAAATGATTGTATGCTATGAAATCTAAAAGAATCAGCACAGAAGTTATAGAACTAATGAGTTTAATACATTTTCCAGATATAAGTTGAATATACTAAAGTAATATTACCAAGTAATAACTAGCCAGAAAATATAAAGAAAAAAAGATTTCATTCCAAATAATAAGGAAAAACTGCATTATTTATAGTGTAATTTAATGAGAGGTACATTTAATCTTTATGAGGACAACCATTAAATTTAATTACCAGATTTAAACTATGACTTAAATAAATGGAGAAAATGTCATATTCTTGAATGGACAGCCATAATATTATAAAATGAGTTTTTTACATAGTAGATTACATATGTGTTCATCTCCACTCCTTTCTGAAACACCATTTAAATAATAGTAAATACAATTTCAGAAAAATTTTAATACTATATGAAAGAACAACACAGAAACAGAGAAGATATATCAGTACAATTTTGGAAACTGGAAGATGGATTGATTGAAGATAACCCAAGGGATATGAAAGGTATGGATATGAAGGGAAGGGGCGGGGGGAAGAAAGGAAAAGGAAAGGAGAGAAAGCAGTAACTAGCACAGAACCTCAGAAAAGCTTAGGAATCGTCCTCTGGATATGTGTAGAATAGAGCAGGCTTTAAGTGTTCACAATTTTTTAAAAAGAGGATGCCACATAAACTAATGTCCTTCTCTAATCTGGAGCCAAGTGACTACTCAAGTCAGTGACCAGAGTTTTATTGTCCAGAAGGCTGCAGGGAGGTCTCATTGTGAGACACTCAGAAGAGCTGAGAGTGGAATAATGTGCCTTGTTTAACAAGTGAGTTTAAATACAGGTTTATTATTATATCACGTCTCCCTTCCGACTGATTGCCTCCCAGAATACCGTCATCCAAGCTTTTACCCCAGAGGCAAGAGATTGGAAAATTCCTCTGAGTATGACCTGAACTACAAGAATAAATACCTTGAGTTACTGATATTTGGTGATCCCCCAACAACATGGTCACTTCATTGCTCATTCAACTCTCTTAAGGAAGCTCTTCAGTCAAGATCTGCTTATAGGATTGAAACCATAGAAAGAAAAACAGTGAAGTTGGAGAAATCAATACAATTTAGGAAACAGAAGAAACTTCAAAAAATATATTTAATAACCTCTCAGAAAAAAGAAACTCTATTGTATCTAAGAAACAAAAATCAGAGGCTATAGGAAAGAAACTTTCAGACAATTAAGAACAGAAGTGAAAAAAAAAACCATAAATGTGTAAAAAGATAAAATCAAAGACTACTTTCACAAAGTAGAATAAGAGAAATGAACAATAGGAAACAAAAGATAAGACACTTAGAATCTAAGAGGTCCAATATCTAAATAAAAGGAGTTCCAGAAAGATGAAAAAAACATTACCAATAACAGCAAAATTAAAAAGCAAAATGCTATAAAAAAAATAACATGAGGGTAGCCTGGGTGGCTCAGGGGTTTAAGCGCCTGCCTTCGGCCCAGGGCGTGATCCCGGAGTCCCGGGATGGAGTCCCACATAGGGCTCCCTGCATGGAGCCTGCTTCTCCCTCTGCCTGTGTCTCTGCCTCTCTTTCTCTCTATCATGAATAATAAATAAAATCTTTAAAAAAAAAATAACATGAGAAATTTCAAATGGAATACCCAGGTCAAAAGATGAAAACAGAACAAACAGCAAGGTGAATCATTAAGGAAGTATAAAACACTGAGGAGAGAGAGGGTTTTCCAAAAAGCGTCCCGAGATTGTGAAGGGGGAGTTACTATGTACAAGATGAGAAATCTGGAAGTTACTGGTCTTTTTTTTTTTTCCCCCAATGGTCTTTTTAACAACACTGGAATCTAAAAGATAATGGCCTTAAAAATTCTGAAATAGACATGATTTTCAGGAATTAATGCAAACTAATTTTCATTACTGTTAATATTTCCTGTTAACAGTTATAGAATAGTTTTGGAAATACTACCAGAAAAAGTTCAGACAAATCAGAAAAACAATCAGACAAACCTGAATTGAATTCTTGTTCAATCTTTCAGTAGCTTTGTAATTAGTGAGTTCCTTAGCTTCCTTAAACCTGTTTCATTCTTAATAAAAAGTAATAATGTATACCTCACAGTTGTTCTAATAATTAATTATAACTTTTACAAAACAACAAAAAGTACTCAACAATTTATAGCTATTATTATCTTCAGAATTATCATTTTTATTATTTAGTTGATGTTCTAGCCATAAGAGATAAATGCTTAACAACTAAATATTTAAACAATTGGAGAAAACATATTAAATTTTAGTAATTAAAGTAATATAATGTGGTCATCAAATTGATAATTATAAAGCCATGTAGAAACATGAGAAAATTAGAAAATGCCAAAGAAAAAGAGAGATCACAAAATACATGTACAGAATAGTTTTAACTACAGAAAAATGCATGTGCCTAAGCATTATAGAACTGAAAAGTCCATATGCAAAAAAAGTTGTATTAGAGTACTGGCATTATGAATTATTCTTATTTAAGAATTTATTTAATGGCATGTTATCTATTTTTAATAATGTTCAGATCTCTGTAGAAAATACATATAAGTAAAAAGAAAATGTGTTAAAAATCATCCAGAACCTCATTCCCAAGAGCTATTACTTTTAAACTTTTGAGATTGATAATGGTTACATATACTCTATTGTTTAACAAAATTAGATTGTTTATTTCAGCTTGCAAACATCTCCGTTTCCTCTCAACCAATTATCACGAACTTCTTTTGATGGCATAGAATATATTTCAAAGACATTTTTTTAAAACTGCTAGTTAGTATTTTATTATATGGATAGCTCACACCCAACTCAACCCATTCTCTTGTGAGGTTACCTGTTTCTAATATTTTAATTTTCTATAAAGTGATGTAATGACCACCCTTATGACTAAATCTCTGCACATAACTTTTTTTTATAAATTCTTAAAAGTGAAATTTAGTTAAAAAAGTGAAATTTATGCGTCACATATATTAAGTATTTAAAACAACTTGGATATACACTGCCAACCTGCTCTGTAGTTCTGAGTTGTAGCAATTAACTTCTTGCCACTAAGAGATATGTAGGAATATAGATTCTTGAATGCTTGCTAATTTGGGGTTTCAAATTGTTTCCTCCCTCTCTTCGTTCATTCGTTCCTTTCTTCCTTTACTTTTTAACTTGATAAGAAAAGTAGCATTATATGACTATTTCCATCAGTATTGAATTATTAAAGATGAATATGTGAAATATTTGTGTCTGTTTATGGCCTTTTTTTGTTCAGTTGTTTCTTGAAGCACACATTCAGAGTCAATTTTGGATTTTACTCTTGGCTTTGCCATTTACAAGCTGTATAATGGACTTCTATATCATGTAACCTAAGTACTACCTGAAAACACTAAAACAACTTAACTAAAATAAGAAACATAAAAATATTTCTCAAATATTCCCATGAGTTAACAAAAAAAGTAAGGAATTCTGACAAAATTAAGTGAAGACTGATATGCAGAGTGGTAAGGCAAGCACTTAAATTGTTTTTTTACCTTGAGAATACAAATGTGAAGTAGCTGAAACTGAGTATTAATTTTTGTGGCCTCAAAAGGTAGGGCGTTCAACAGCAGACTCCATATAGTGCTGCTACCATAAAGTCAGTAGTATAACAGTAAACTGTAGGTGCCTGGGTGGCTTAGACAGTTGGACATCAGCCTTTGGCTAAGGTCATGATCCTGGGGCCCTAGGATGGAGCCCCATGTTGGGTTCTCTGCTTGGCGGGGAGCCTGCTTCTTCCCCTCTCTCTGCCTGCCAGTCTGCCTACTTATGTGCACTTTCTCTCTCTTGGTCAAATAAATAAATAAAATCTAAAATAAAGAAAAAGTAAACTAGACAAGATAATGATGATCATCATAGTAATAGTAAACACATATAGAACTTACTGTGTTCTAAGTGCTTCAAAGATATTAACTCATTTATTCCTCATAAAAACCATTAGAAAGGCCCCATTATAACCTTTTCTAAAAGGTCAAGACAGTGAAGACCAGAAAGCTTAATGATAATTTGTTCATGGTTAGTAGAGCCAAAATGTATCAAACAGTCTTGGTCTCTAGACACTGCTCTTAAGCACTCTGCCATACTAATCCCCTCACTCTTATCTAGAGGAAAGGCAAGGGAAATTGTCTATACAGAACTCTGGCATTGAGGAGATGAGAAATAAAAGTCACCTCTGAAAATTTGCAACCATAAGCTAACCTTCACTGAGGTCTGCAGTTTGGAGAAGCACTATTATTTTGCTTCATAAAAACTCCGGCCAAGAATTTAAACTGGGCTTATACTAGGGGTATCATACTAATAGTATTCTCACGCATCTGACGGAAATAAAGATAAACCTTGAAAAATCCACTTTCATCACAGGTAGTCCAAAATTTCAAAAATAATCACTTAAATACATAAAAACAAAGCACTGTATTGTAAAACATACAAAAATATTTCTCAGAATCATTACTAAAAAATTTCTGGGTGTTAGAATTACTATACACACAATATAAATATGTTTCAAGAAATAAAAATAACATTATAATAACACGAATTCTGAATAAAAGAGAGAAAACAAAATTTTTAAACATGCCAAACAAGAAGCACAAGGTAGGCTCTGTCAGTTAAGCATCCAACTCTTGGTTTTGGCTCAGGTCATAATCTCAGGTACTGGGATTGAGCTTGGTGCTGGCCTCCTCCCTCAGTGGGGAGCCTGCTTGAAGATTTTCTCCTTCTGCCCCTCATACCATTCATACACTCTCTCTAAAATAAATCTTTAAAAATAAAAATGCAAAGTATGATAATCAAATCGAAGGAAAAAAATCAACCAGTAAGTTAGACAATAATTTTAATATAGCTGAAAAGAGAATTAGAAAATTGGAACAGGAAATGAGTATCATGTCAAATGTAGTCCTGACAGGTAAAGAGACATGGGAAATATCGTGAAAAGATCTAACATGTACCTGAATTGGAGTTCTAACAAAAAGAGAAGGAAGTGGAGGCTATGCTAGAAGAGTAAAACTATAGAAAATACAAGAAGAAGAAAATATCCCAAAAGCAAACAAAGAAAAAAATAAATTACATTCAAAGGACTGACAGACCAATAATTAAATTTTTGAAAAAAACAGTAGGGGCCAGTAGACAGTGAAATAATACCTTCTATGGGCTAAAGGAAATTCTCCAGTAACCTAGAATTCTATATTCAAAAATATTCCTCTAACGGTGAGAATGAAATAAGGTCATTTAGAGATAAAGACTAAGAAGCTTTAACATTCTTATATCCTCACTCAATATACTTTCAAGCAAAGGAAAATAATCCCCAATGGAAGATCTGAAATGCCAGAGAATTGATGAGGCAAAAATAGTTGTAAATATGAGCAACACTAACATTATAAAACAATGATATTTCTTATAGAAATAAAAATGGCATAATATATAAAATAAAAATATATAAACTGGGAAAAGGTGAACAGAGTTAAAATGTTCTTTTTAAAAATATTTATTTGGAAAAAAATATTTATTTGTGAGAGAGAGAGAGAGAATGGGCATACGTGTGGAAGGAGTCAGAGGAAGAGAGAGAGAATCTCAAGCAGACTCCTCGCTAAGCTTTAGCTTGATGCAGAGCATGATCCCATGATCCTAAGATCATGACCTGAGCTGAAACCAATACTTGGACACTTAACTGAGTCACCTAGGCACCCTAAAATGTTCTCTTTTAAGGTCTTTCTGTTTGTTTGAGCAGAGATTAAGGGTATGCACATTATTTGAAATGACATCTGATAACATTTTGGGGGTAACCAAGTAAAAGCAGAGAGTATGACTTCCAAACTAGTAGAACCATACAATAATAAAATAATGAGAACAAAAATAATGAAGTAAACAAAAAGGCAATAAAGGGTAGAAAAAGAAACAAAGAAACAAAGAAACAAAGAAATGGTGGGAAAATAAAACTCCAAAATACATGGTAAGAATAAACCCAAATATATTAATAATTACAATAAATGTAAATGGACTGTATGTTCCAATTAAAGATAAAAATTGTCAAGTTGCATTCAAGATTATTTTAAGCTATATTGTTTTATTTTAAGATACATAACATAAATGTACAGTAGAAAAATACAGTAACAGCAAATATTACTAAAAATTAATATCAATCAAAATGTACTCTCAGGCAAAAAAACCAAACTAGAAATAAAAGTACCAATTTTAAATGATAAAAGGTTTAATTCTCCAGGATGACATATCAATATCCAATTTATATGCAACTAATAACATAATCTCAAAATAGGTGAAGCAAAACTTGACAAGAGAACTAAATGCTAAAGCTTTTTAATATAGCTTAGTAATTGAAAGGTCAAGAATATAATGTCATAAGAACATAGAATATTTGAATCAGAGAAAGATAATTACCATATATCACTCATATATGTAATTTAAGAAACAAAACAGAGAAGCATAGAGAAAGAGAGGGAATAAAGCAAGACAAAATCAGAGAGGTAGACAAACCGAGAGAGACTCTTAACCCCAGGAAACTGACTGAGGGTTGCTGGAGGGGAGGCAGGTAGAGGGATAGGGTAATGAATGATGTACATTAAGGAGGGAACATGATGTAATGAGCACTGGGTGTTATATGCAACAGATGAATCACTATACTCTACCTCAAACTAATAATACATTATATGTTAATTAACTGAATATAAATTGAATTTAAAAAATAAAACTGAACAAAAGACAAAAAAACAACACAGAAGACTTGAACAATTACCTTTATCTAATGGACATAAATATAAAATGGCAGCAATAATTGTAGAATACACATTTTCAAGTACATTTCCAAAACAGAACATTTCAAAAACCTGACCACACACTAGGCCACAAAAGCAAGGTTCAGAAACTTATAAATAATTGACATTATACAAACCACATTCCCTAACTAAATAAGATTAAGATAGAATTTAATAAAAAGCATAGTTCTAAATAACTCAAAATGGAAATTAGCTCTAAATATTCAGAATTAAATAACAAAAAACTAATATGAAAAGTGTATATAGCAATAGCAATAATTGTCGAAGATTTTATAACCTTAAATACCTACCATTGAAAAGAAGGATGAAAATTAGTGATATGAGAATCCAATAAAATGATTTTGATAAGAGAAATATAATAAACTTTAAAAAAGCAGAAGAGTCAATTATAACTCTAAAAATTTTAAAAATGCAGATGATAAGAAATAATTAAGAGAAATTGATGAAAATAAAAATAAAATAGACTTGATAGCAAAATTAAAGTTGACTGAAAAGCCTGTTCAAACTGCAAACATCTGGAGAGATTTAGCAATAATAAAAAAGGAAGGAAAAAAAGAAAGAAAAGGAGGAAGGCACATGTAAAAATAGCTATTAACAGAAACTACATAACTATAGATGCTTATGACATTAAAGTCATAAAAGGATATTATAACAGCTTCATGCCAATGCATCTGAAAACAGATAAAATGAACAAACTTCTGGGAAAATATACCTTACTGACACTGATTCAAGTTCAAATAGAAAAATCTGAACAATACTACTAAAGAAATTGAATCAATAGTAAAAATCTTCCCACAAATTAAATGCCAGGCCTGGCTGTACAATCTAAGGGTTTTTTGTTTTGTTTTTGTTTTTTTAAAGATTTATTTATTTATTTTTATTTATGATAGACAGAGAGAGAGACAGAAAGAGGCAGAGACACAGGAGGAGGAGAAGCAGGCTCCATGCCGGGGCCCAACGTGGGACTCGATCCCGGGACTCCAGGATCACACCCCGGGTCAAAGGCAGGCACCAAACCGCTGAGCTACCCAGGGATCCCTCTAAGGTTTTCATTTCTATGAGTCTTAGTTTATCTAATTATAAAATGTGATATTATAATATACCATTATATTATTTCATAACTACTATACTATCTCACAAACATTTAATTTCAGGATTATATTAAAGAATATATGAAGGAAATTTCCAAACACTAAAATGTTATAAAAAACTATATTATTTATCTAATTTTGGATTTAAGTCAGGAAATTTATAACTAAAAATAGATACATTCCAAAGAATCCACCAAAAAGTCAAGTTTCCACCATAAGGCAAATCTTATTTTGCTACTGTATCCACTAAATAACTAAGGGCATATTCTTTGGGAGGAAAATTGGCCACAAAATAATACAACTGCAAATTAAGAATGCTGAAGAAACTTTAAATTAAATTCATGTTTTTAAAAAGTCACTATTGTGTCTTAAGAACTAAGTTATAAAATACAAATAAACACTATACATAAATATATATATATATATATATATTTTTTTTTTACTGCAATAGGCTTAAGAGCTAAAACACAAAAATAATATTGCAGGATAGGAAGAAACGCATAACAATGACACTAGTTCAATGTTTCGTGTGTAACGAGTTAACGTTTTTTTTTCCTCCAAAACACAGTCTTCTATGAATGTGTGCTTCATAAAATACCCGTAGATCTATTCATATTCATTTTTTTCTCGTATGCATTCATTTAACAAAGCTGTTAGTGCTTACCAAGTTACAGGCACAGGATTAGTTGTTGAGGATAAAAAGACGAAAAACAGTGAGGGTTACAACAATTTTACAGTCTAGTGAGAGGAAGAAAGTACCTAGAGTCTTATAGATGTTCACAGAGGAGGTACACTTAATGCAAAGTGAAGAGATCAGAAAATATTTCCTAAATATTAGAAGAATAATAATAGAAGTCATATATTATAACCATATATTATAGACAAAATTAGAGTTAGCCATGGGAAAGAGAGGAGCTGCATGGCTATTCCAGAAGGGATCTCAGGCCACTGCTGTCACTACTCCTATTTCTTCCTACAACCTCATCACACATATATGTTATAGTACATTGGTCAAGCATGGTGCCTGCAATAAAAATTATTTCATAAAGAATAGGGTTTTAAATTTACTGCTGAATAATGTTAACAATGGGTTTTAATGATACGAGCTATATAATGTATTAAAATTATTTTAACTCTTGACAAGAGACCTTAAACTTATTTTGAAATCAAACTTAAGAGATCTAAGTTTGACCAAAATATGATGAAATTTTAAAAATACTGCTCATCTTCTTTCATTTTTCCATGTACTGTCATAGCTAGAAATTATAAGAAGTCAAGAAATCTATGATGGGATAGGAAAATGGGTCATATTTCTTTCTGGTCCAGAAACAAAGAAAGGGCACTTCACTGAATTGGGCTGACTTTCCCAACTAATCCATCCACTAACTTGCCACTTTAGCATGTAGCATGTATCACAACATCAATAGATTATATAGCTTCTTAAAAAGATTCTCCTAACTAAATAAGGCCACTATCCTGGTTCTTCCTCCAGCAGTGACTGGCTTTGGGGAATGTTTTTTATACCACTATTTCTATCTTAACTTTTCTATGATTCCTGTAATATTTATCCATGAGCCACTATATTAAATACTAAAATATTTCCAAGGCTGCAATGTTTTCAATTACATTAATTTTGATCTCTTTAAGAAATGCAACCCCACTGTTAGGGATATATGTTACTCCAAAGAGGAGAAAAAGTCACTGATGGAAAGCAAAATAATGGAAAGAAAGCAGTAAGTAGCAGCACAGCTGGGGTTGTGTTTGGCTTTGGTACAATAAAGAAAAACATAATACAAGTGGATAATGTACTTTTTATTTTCTTCATGCTGCCTACATGGATATGTGAGGAATTTATTCTAAGGCAACAGTTTGATTTCTCACAGAATGTTATATTTTCTTACAGGCAACTTTTTATGTTCTGATTAAATTTTTCCATCTATCTTTTCTTGGTGAGCTGGAATGTTGTGGTCTTATTCAACATAATAAATTAAGTTCTTTACAGTTTCTTTTGTATACATTTTTTGGTCATAAAAAAGACCTTAAAAATTTGATCTGGCAATGAACAGACTGTGCTCCTAGTAGGGCCAATGTTCTTGCTCTTGTAAGCCTTCCACTGCTCCTGCAAAAGTCCTATTATATAAACAATCCAGATTTATATACATGTCTAGCTGAATAAAACAAGCAATGTAATTCTGATCATTCACATAAATATACCAAAAATAAAATATTCACCTAAGAAATGTAGGGAAACTAAAGGTAGTGAAAACAACAACAACAACAACAACAACCCTGAAAGAACACAGCATTTGGACTTAGACCTGGCTTAGAAACTTACTGTCACCACTATGTAACAGCTGTGTAATAGAAAGCTATTTCATTTCTTCTAGCCTTTTTCTTTCTTTACTGTGAAATAAAGAAAATAATACATACTATTTTGAGGATTAAATGAGGTAACAAATGTACAGCACCCAGTGAAAACAGTGGACACCACAATTTTTCAACTCAACTTTTTATCAAAGTAGACTGGTAGGAACGTGTTTTTTTATGGCAGAGATTGTCTGAAATTTGGCTAAGGAAGTGAAACCGATACCGTGCTTACTTCACACCCAGCTCAACCTTGTTCATACTGTATTTCTGATGCAAAAGAAGGAAGGCATGATGTTTTAAACCTATCCCTTCAATTTAATTAAGACTTTCCTGCAGCATTTTATCTATCTATCTATCTATCTATCTATCTATCTATCTATCTATCTATCTATCTATCTATCTATTAAAAGTAGGCTCCATGCTGGGTGTGGAGCCCAATGCACCGCTTGAACTCACAACCCTGAGATCAAGACATGAGCTGAGATTAAGAATTCCATGTTCTTAACCTCTAACCGACTGAGCCACCCAGGTGCCCATTCCTGGATCATTTTATTTTATTTTTAAGATTTTACTTATTCATTTATTTAAGAGAGAAGGAGAGCAGAGGCAGGGGGGAGAGAGAGAGAGAGAGACACTCTGCGCTGAGCATGGAGCCCGATGCAGGGCTCCATCTCATAACCCTGAGATCATGACCTGAGCCAAAATCAAAAGTGACTGAGCCACTCATGCACTCCTCTTGGGTCATTTTAAATTAGAATATGCAGGGCAGCCCGGGTGGCTCAGCGGTTTAGTCCTGCCTTTGGCCCAGGGCCTGATCCTGGAAACCTGGGATCGAATCCCACATTGGGCTCCTGGTGCATGGAGCCTGCTTCTCCCTCTGCCTGTGTCTCTGCCTCTCTCTCTCTCTCTCTCCGTGTGACTATCATAAATAAATAAATAAATAATTCAAAAAAATTAAAAATAAATAAATAAATAAATAAATAAATAAATAAATAAGAAGATGCAGCGGATGGTTAAAACAGGGAAGTGAAATAAGAAAGGGGTTATATGGACTTATTATATATGTATATAGAGACTGTTCAATCTATTTGCATATATATACATGTATGTGCACATGTGTAGGCACACACACACATCTTGCACATAAACAATTATGTGCATGAGAAATTCAGGATCAATCAAAGAAAAAAAACCCAGAAATGTAATGAGTTGTAGTTTTAACTTTAATACCTATTTTTAGTGAGAGAACACAATTTTTTGAAGTTTAGTATCCTTTTTTACTGAGTATGCAGTATAGTGCAAGGAAATGAGGTTAAAAAAAACAAACTCGAAACTGTCTTACCTAGCTAAAAGACTTACAAAGACAATAAGGTACTACTGAAGTTTCTTTATATCTAAAATTGTTTTAGGTTCTGAAAACATGTTCATTTAATTACATTTATTTATATGTCTATGGTGACAACACACAAGCAGCATAGTTTTATCACTTTTAATTAAAAATCTTTGTTTTCCAATGGAATCGTATAATTTTCTTAGTACTACTTCTAGCCTTCTTTCTGCCTTTGTAACTAGTGAACAAGATGGGGCTACTAACATTTATAAAATGCCTCAAAAATAATATCAAAGTTATCATGGATAAATAACCACACGTAAGGTATAAAGGACAATTAGTGACTGTTGGTAGAGCAGTGGAACATAGATTTGTTCTTATTTGTGAATATTCTTAAGTGAGGAGAGTATAAGACTATTCTTTCCAAAGATGCTAATCAATCAATCCCTTCCCATATTCTCTTCTTACAACATGACACTCCTCCTCCCAGTGAGAGGTAGGTTCTATCCCGCTTCCCTTGAACATGGGTAAAGGCCTAAGATCGACGACTGCAACAGATACACTCTGATCAAGATCATGTTATATAATTTCTGAGGCTAGGTTATAAAAAGGATAAAGCATCCACCTAGTTTTCTTCCTGACATAATTGCTGCTGAATCTTGGTTACTATGCTGTGAGGAAGCTCAAACTAGCCTGTGAGGGAGGCCATATAGAGAAGCCCTTTTGGAGAAGAATTAAATCCCCCAGGCAATAGCCAGAAACAACCATTAGGTGAATGAACAATAATGCAAATGATTTTAGCCCTCGTAGACTGTCAGTCCCAAAGTTGAAATTCCAAATATGGAGCTGGGACAAAGCATCCCCACTGTGCCCTGTCTGAAATCCTAATCCAGAATCTGTGAGTGTAATAAATGGTCATTCTGTGCCATTGAGTAACCTTATATGCAGTATAACTGGAACAGATGTTTCTATAGACACAAGTTGGAGACCCTGACATTTGACGACTATATGTAGAGGTTTATTTTGTTTATGCTGATGTTAGACTAGGGAAGACAAGGGGGGCTAACATTAGGTCTAATTTTCATAGCATATGACTGTTTTCTCTTGTGTTAAGAACATTCTACTCTAACTCTCCTAAACCTGAACATTTATCCCCCCAGTGACCTGGCACTCACTCTGATCTTCACTTGGCAAATTCCTGCTCTCCTTAAAGATCTTATGTCTCCTATGAGACGTCACATTCTACCAGAAGATGCATCTAACTGCTAAGGAATGGGTTTGGGTGCCTTCTGTGAGATTATAGTGATTTTATCATATATATATATATATATATATATATATATATATATATATATATCCCAGTTGTTTAATTATGTGTTTACCCATTAGCCTGTAAGCTCCTTGAGGGCATATATGCTCCTACTATTGCATACCAAGCATGAAATAGTGCAGCATGATCAATAAATAGCAGTTCACTGGAAGAATTAATGCTCTTTTCTACCTCAACTCTGCTGTCAAAGAAAATGCACTGAAAGAGAAGACCTTTGAAAACTGGAAGAAGTAGATATTGAGAAATTGCAGTAAGTCAGATAGAAATAAATAAAGATACACTGAAGTTAGCAACTTTGCCAATGAGTCTTTCTAATTCAGAGCACCCCCAAAATACCAAAGGCATCATATCTGATGAACATCAGAGGTAAAACAGTCTCCATTCTGGTTCCAGAAAATTTTGCCAATCCGACACAGTTCTCCCTCTGTTCCTGTCTCCGCTGACACTCTCTCTCTCACTTCCTCATGTTACCCTAGTCTATAGACTCTCGATAACCTCCAGAAATCCAAAATCTCCTAATTTATCCAGATTTGTCATTATAAATGCTCTATTCTTATGATCACACACCTGGTAGGATTCAAGACAATATGGATTTCACTTTTTTTTCTCTCCATTAAGCTAAACCTCAATCTACATGAAATAATATTATAAAAACAATCACATAAACACATTCACAAATCAACAAAATAAGATGGATTCCATTTTTTTGGAAAGAAAATAAGTACATTTAACTAATGATTCCAAAGTTACTCTTTCCAGTTCTTGGAAGTTTTTACTTCCATTCCTTAATACTGATTTAAACTTACTGATTTAATACTGATTTTAAACTTACTGATTTCATTATAACAATTAATTCTAGAGTGCAAATCACTTTATCCCTCCCTAAGGTTATCAACAGGAGATGAGGGACTTGTTTACCTAAATGAAACACCTACAATAGATGTGAATAATTACTTTTGAGTTAAGAAGGTCTGTCAGTATTCTTGTCTACTCTTGGCATTCTATACAAAAAGTTTCCCAGGAAGTACAAACCCATGCTTTTTTCCATGTTCCTATATTTCCCTCTCTTCCTTATCTATTAAGTAACTTCCTCTTCAAAGACTCCTTTCATAAATTGTTCTCTGGCAATTGGTTCAAAGGTTTTCCTTCCTATCCAAATATTGCAATCAATCAGCAAAGCATTCATGTGCTACATGAATGACCCCATACTTATCTTCCATTTCTTGTCTTTTCTTAGCGATTCAATCACTTCCATAGACATGCCCATATGTCATACTGCTATACCCTCAAAATAATACATTCAGACATTTTACTCTGACCATGACCTCCCTATCCAGCATTCTCTTCTAATTACAATCCAATATATAGATTCTCAAGGCAAGTGATCTCCAAAGTGGGATGTGCAGTATGATATAAGCTTATATGAAGTATATTAGCATAGAGATAAATATACATATATACATTGGTGGTATGTGTTTTAAAAAACTGGTTACTTTCAGAGACTTTCTCTTTATCTACTTTTTGTCCTTTCTCTTCATTCCCTTTCCTACTCTTTTATCACACTGTTCATCACTTCAACCAGTTGCCTGTTAATATTTTCTATTCTCCTGCCCTCTGTCTTTCCATTGTACCTGGGGTTCTGAGTGCTTTGAGAGAATAATGACAAAATATAAAACTCTACAGATAGTGGCCACCATAGATCCTTGGTCAGCATCCTTTGGGCCCCAGTGACGTGAGGTTACCTTATTAGCTTTCCTTACTTAGTTCTCTATTCCTCCACAGTGATTATCTCAAATATTAATCACTTCTCTAAAAACTCTATCCGTATCATGTCTTCCCTCACTCCTAGCAGATGATATAGAGTGCTGGTTAACACAAAAAAATAATTGTCTTCAGATGAGATGAGAATTCAACTCCCTCAATTTTCTACCACCAATGCTAAAAACATAGATTTCCAATTCTCCCCTTCTCTTAGAATATAAAGGTATTTCTCTTCCTGTGCTATGCTTTTCTAGTCTCACTCCCCTCCCTGTTTATCCTTTTTTTAAAAAATTTTATTTATTTATTCATGACACACACACACACACACACACACACACACACACACACACACCCAGAGAGAGAGAGAGAGAGAGAGAGAGGCAGAGACACAGGCAGAGGGAGAAGCAGACTCCATGCAGGGAGCCCGACGTGGGACTCGATCCCAGGTCTCCAGGATCATGCCCTGGGCTGAAGGCAGGGGCTAAACAGCTGAGCCACCCAGGGATCCCTGTTTATCCTTTGTGATACTAATTTGTTCATCTCTCCACAGCCTTAGCAGTTCAACTTAAGTTTCTCCCATTATAAAAAGAGTCCTCCAACCTCAAATTCTCTCCAGCTACTATGCTCTTTTTCCTCTTTCGTCCTTTATAATCAAACTCCATGAAAGAGGGGAAACATCAAGTCTCCTTTTCTCTACCACTCACTTTACAAATTATAGCAGCTAGGCTTCCATGACCATTATTTCAAATCATTAATTCATATTCATATTGGCAAATCCAATGACACGTTTTGATCACTATTTTTCAAAACATTTCAGCAATTCTAACTCAGCTCATTCTTCAAAATTTGTCTTTCTTTGGCTTGAGACAACAGATAGTTTTCATCCAATCTCACTATTAGTCACCTTAGTGTTCTCTTTGTTCTCTGGCTAACCCTACATATATGGTTCTCAACCTTGGCTGTGTATTAAAATCACCAAGGAGGGGACGTCTGGGTGGCTCAGTGGTTGAGCATCTGCCTTTGGTTCAGGGCGTGATCCTGGGGTACTGGGATAAAGTTCCGCATTGGGCTCCCTAAGGAGAGCCTGCTTCTCCCCTCTGCCTGTGTCTCTGCCTCTGTCTCTCATGAATAAATAAAATCTTAAAAAAAAGTCACCAAGGAGGCTTTTGAAATATAGGATATTGTAGGACACACTGAGACAAATGAAATCACAATCCCTGGAGTGTGGAGACCAGGTACCATGTTTTCAGAAAGCTCATCATTTGGGATGCACTGTGAAAGTAAGAACCTCTGTCTTAAATCTTGTCTGCAGGGCTCTGCCACAGGCCCTCTTCTCTTCTTACAGTATGCATTTGCTGTACACAAACTTACCTACTCTTGTGGCTTCAGTTATGATCTATATCCTGATAAATTCCAAATCTGTATCTTCAGCTCAGATCTCTCTTCTGATCACAAGACTGATGTATTCAACCCTTTGTTTGGACATAAAGACTTTTATGTCTTGTATGTCTCAAACTCAACGTGTTCCATACTGAACCAATCACTCTCCATCCCACATATAACCTACTCCACATAATTGCCCACCCAACAAACACTAAACTCCAACAATTATACTTCTTAAATATCCCCCCAACTTCTTTATTTCCTCCCTTTTCATATACAGATCCCCATCATTGCTTAACTGGACTGATTCTAGAGCTTCTCAACTGGCCTTCCACCTGTGATTTTGCTCTCCTCCAATCTACACACTTCACTGCAACCAGAATGATCTTTCTAAAATGCAAAGTTTATTACATTACTCACATTACTTTGTCATGCTCTAAACCTTGCAGTGGCTTGTCATTGCCTTCAGAATAAAATACCTTAACACAGCTTATAAAGTCCTTTATGACTGAGCCCCTGCTTGTCCTCCCCCCACATTCAACGTTCAAGCACTAAGTTTTTAGTACTTAGAAGAGTCATCCTTCTCTCTCCTCTAGGCAGTGACACAAAATTTTGTATACGTGAAATAACCTATCTCTTTCCAGGTCTAGCTAACTACTTATTTTTCAGGTCTCAATTTAGATGCCACAGCTTCTAGGAAAGCCTTTCCTGACTTGCTCAATTAGTGGTAAACACCAATGGCAGAGCTGGTGCTCAACAAATAGTCAAATGTAGCTCTTCTGCATTTTCTACATTTCTAGTTAGGTTGGAGGAATGAATCTGATTTCTGACCAGTAAGATGTGGAGGACAGAGATAAATCACTTATAGGACTGTTCTTAAAAATGTCGGGGGTGGGAGGGATGGCGCCTGGGTGGCTCAGTCAGTTAAGGGTCTGCCTTTGGCTCAGGTCATGATCCCAGGGTCTTGGGATCAAGCCCTGTCAGGCCCCCCTCCTCAGTCTGCTGGTCTTTCGCTCTGTCTGTCCCTCCGCCCTACCTGTGCTCTCTCTCTCTTTCTCTCTCTCTCTCTAGTCTATCAAATAAATAGAATCTTAAAAAAATGTCAAGAGGGAATCTCCAGGTCTCTCTTTCATGGTCATGACAACTGAAAAAGCCATTTTTCACTTATGGAGATTTCTGGTTTAATTTGTGAGCAAGTTTGGCCTAGCATACCCATACTAATATCAGAGCTTCAGTTTCTATCCTTGTTCAACTTATATTTTGAATAATTTCTCCCATATTTTAAAAGTCTCACTTTCTTTTATCCTATAGTTTCCCCCCAAACTAGAATTTCATCTTTAAATTCTTAGGCCCTTAGGTATGCCTTGCTAGATGCCTGGAACTGACTAAACATGGAAAATATATATTGATTAACTTTTAATGGTGAAAAAATTGAAGCTATCAATTCCAAAAAAAAAGGGTACTTTAGATATTTTATAAGAGATCTGAACAAACAAAATATAAACCCAATTACAGTACAGTTAAAAGAAACCGAAATGGAGACACAGCTTTGACTTTGATAATTCTCTTGCTTCTTTTTTTCTCCATAATTCTCCAAAATTAACTTAAGTTTTGATTCTAAGAACAGTGGAAGCAAGGAAAGCACAAAATCTTGGGGTCAGAAGATCCAAGTTCAAGTTTTGGCTACTTCATTTAGTGGTTGTGTGGCCTTATGTGTATCTCCCTGTATTTCTATCGGTTTTGAAATATGAGGGGTGTGTCTGTTTCTAAAACAAGGTTTCTCAACCTAATACTATTGACATTTTAAATTGGAAAACTCTTTGTTGTTGGGAGCTGTCCTGTGTACTGTATGATATTTAGTAACTTCCCTAACCTCCACCTACTAGCTGCCAGTAGCAACATCCTGATTCTCTCAGGTGAGGACAATCAAAAATATATCCAAACATTGCTAAATATGCTCCATGGGGCAAAATCATCCACAGTGGAGAACTACTGTTCTAAAATAAGAACAATACTTTATAATTCTATAGCTTTGTTATTTCAGCAACTTATCCCCTCAAATTTTTTTCAGGACTCCTAACAAATTACTAGGTTAAATGTTTATAGTCTGTCTGCAGTATTTCCTTTTCTTTCTCTGTAATTTCCTTTTCCTTCTCTGCTCTCTTGTAATTTGCTTTTAAATAGTCAAAAGCATATCAAAGAAAAAGAAAATGGAAAAGTGTAAATGTTAAACTGATTAGACAATTTGTCCTGGGGTAATTAAATATTGATAATATTGCTCTTTTAACTCTTAGCAGTATTTCAATTATTTTTTTCTCTACTCTCTTTTAGAAGAAAAGAGTACCTCGATTTCCCCTCTCCCACATACATAAGACCACTTAAGGTGGCATCAGAGCTCAGGGATTCCAATTAACATTTAACACTGCCAACACTGAACATCTAAAACTGCTTCTTCATTCAGAACATTTTTTTTTTTTTCAAGTCTGTTGAAGGTTGCAAGAACACTCCACAAAGAATCTAACTCACAGTAATGGAATTAATTTAAAAACGAATGTTAGGCATACAGACATGTATTACCTATAGTAATTTATACTATACCACATACTCTCAAAACAGTTTGTAAATGTTAAATTGAGAGATATCTGGATGGCTTGGTCGGTTAAGTATCTTTTTCTTTTTTAAAGATTTTTTTTAAGATTTTATTTATTTATTCATGAGACACAAAGAGAGAGAGGCAGAGACACAGGCAGAGGGAGAAGCAGGCTCCATGCAGGGGGCCTGATGTGGGACTCGATCCTGGGCCTCTAGGATCACACCCCGGGGCTAAAGGTGGCGCTAAAACACTGAGCCACCGGGGCTGCCCGGGCTGCCCTGGGTTGTATCTGCCTTCAGCGCAGGTCATGATCCCAGTGTCCTGGGATCAAGCCTGGCATCAGGCTTCCTGCTCCAAGGGGCGCCTGCTTCTCCCTCTCTCTCTGCCTGCTGCTCCCCCTGCTTGTGTTCTCTCCCTTTCTCTCTCTGTCAAACAAATAAAATCTTTTTAAAAAATGTTACATCTAATAATTAAGTGTTCCCACCTTTTGTAAGAGAGGAATAAATTTTAAGCATCTAAAAACGAGTCTTCAAATAAAAGTCCCTCTTTAAAATACACCTTATATTACTATAGCACCTTAATGGTAAGTAAATCAAACATACTTTTACTTAAATACAGGTTGTATATGTGTAAAGGTATTATGAAACCAATAATATATAGTATGGCAGGGAGTTAACTATACTTCATTCCCCAGGATTACATTTGATTTTACATTCCCTTCAAGATCTACTGTAGAAATAACATAAGGAAGTACTGTAGTTTTAATTTCTAAAGCAACAGAAAAAAGGAAAATTTGTTCATTTCCAAATATTAATTTTAAAATGTTATCTTAATATTCACCGTATTCTTTCAGGAATTTGAAAATGAACATTTACAACAAACAACATTTTTCCACCTGTTAAAAAGAGTTGCTGAACCTGGATTTCTTAATTGTGATCCAACATTACATTTTCAAGTGATTAGGCATATACTGGGAGTAATGTCAACCTTTTAACTACATTTAATGAGTAAAGAGCAATCGCTTGCCATAATTTTATTTATTCATTTATTATTTATACCCTGCTAGCTTCCAATAATGATTTAAGATTATTCACCTGGTTTTTAATATACTGGAGTTATGAGGCAGCACTGTGGGGTAGAAAAAGTACTGCTTTGGAATTAGACACACCTAAGTTTGAATCCTGTTCCTGTGGCATAGTACCCATGAAACTTTAGTCAAGTCACTTATTTTACTCTCTGAATAGCAGATTCTATAGCTATTAGAACTACTAGTTCTAATATCTGATATATAGCTGGTTCGTGCCAGCATTCTATAAGTGTTTCTTCTTCAAAAATGCTTAATTGGAGTTGCAGAAAACTAAACATACTGGTTTTCACAGTATTCTCTTCTAGATCAAAAAAGTTAAGGCTTTGGTGCTATGCCTGAGAGGAAAAATATCAATATCTCAAAATATAAGTGCATATGCCATTCTGGATTCATTCTTTTTCTGAACCACATTATGTTACTCATACCACTAAATGTAGTTAAATACTACTTAAAGGGTACATATGAAAATGACAGTGTAAATTAATATTAAGAGATAAAATATAAGTGGGATTTCGAAAGTACTTTTTAAAAAAGATTTATTCATGAGAGACAGAGAGAGAGAGACAGAGACACAGGCAGAGGGAGAAGCAGGCTCCATGCAGGGAGCCTGATGTGGGACTTGATCCCGGGACTCCAGGATCACACCCTGGTCCGAAGGCAGGCGCTAAACTCCTGAGCCACCCAGGGATCCCTGGGTTTCGAAAATACTTAAAATCCCTGAGTAAACCTTCATATTAGAGCAGTGAGTTTCAAATACTCTGTACTGAATTTTCTTTCTAAAGATCTATAGGAGATACTAGACTATACTAATCCTTAAAATTCCAATGTACATCTTCAATCAAGCTATGTCACTAAAAATTTAATTAATTACTCTTTGGTGCAGTTGGTCTCAAAGCAGATTCAAGGAAATTCCAAACTTTAGAAACTAGAAAAATTTATTTTAAAAAATGCTGTTGGAAAAAAATACTTTTGGAAACCACGTCTTACGTTTCTTAAGTAGACAAAATTATGTCTTTAATTCACTGAATCAGCTATATTGACTCTCATTAGGGTTGTACATTTTTGATATTTCTACATGCATAAAAATTTAAAAATATACTGCTAACGAAATCATGCACAGAAAAAAATACATTTTAAATATGGCAACCTGGCTTAAAAACAAGCAAAACAAGACTGATAATTCTAACAACTGATTGGTACAAAGAAATGTCTAATTCAGTAGTTCTGCATCAGATTCACTACCTGGAGAGACGTAAAGACTCCAAGGCCCCACCTCCAGAGTTTCTGATTCAGTAGGTCTTGGGAAAGTCCTTGGAATTACATTTCTAACGTATTCCCTGGTGCTGCTGCTTCTGCTGTTGCTGGCAAGTTTAGTAGGCTATGAGAAACACTCTTCCAAATATCCCTAAACCTTTATCATTCCTAGTCTTCTTTTTTTTTTTTTTTTTTTTTTTTTAAATTTTTATTTATTTATGATAGTCACAGAGAGATAGAGAGAGAGAGGCAGAGACACAGGCAGAGGGAGAAGCAGGCTCCATGCACCGGGAGCCTGACGTGGGATTCGATCCCGGGTCTTCAGGATCGCGCCCTGGGCCAAAGGCAAGCGCCAAACCGCTGCGCCACCCAGGGATCCCCCATTCCTAGTCTTCTTAATCTGAATAATCTGTTATGCAATTTTCTCAACCCAATTTATTCATTTATTCCTAGAGCGATTTCTTGGCCAGGTTGTTTCAAGGTTCTGTTGTCAATGGAGCTTACAATCTACTGGTAAGAGGGACAATACATATGAAAACAGGAAAATACTGGATAGTAGTAGGGGGCATAAACAGAATTAAAACAAGGTGATGTGACGAGTGATTTCTTTAGTTTTGGTGGTGGCTGGAGACTTCTCTGAGTAGTTAACATTTAAGCTGAGACCTGACTAACAAGATCCAGTCATGGAAAGACTGAAAGCAAGAACATTCTAGGCAGAAGAAACCTGTGTAAATGTCTTAAAGGAGGAATAAATTTGGTGTGTCAAGACAGGTTAATTTGGATTACACATTAGGGTGGAGAGACAGTCAGAAGTCAAATCAATACTGTAGGGTCATTTGGGCCAGAGTAAAAAATCCGGAGAGCTCCAATACACCATACTGAAAAAGTATGCCATTAAAATACAAACAATGAATATGGCAATTAATCTCTTGGCACTGTATCTGTATCCTGTATTCCTAAGAATACACTTCTAATTGGTCAAAGGATCATGCCCATAGCAGTAGCCATGGTTTAAGGAATTTAGAGTAGTTTCAAATAAAAAGTCAGAAGTTCAGATGGCTTTGTTATTTATTAGCCATATAATCAAGGGCATGGTAGTCTTCAGTTTTCTGGATCTCGGTTTCCTCCATTGTTAAAAGAGAATAAGTATATCTACGAATTATTATGACTATTAAACAGGATAATGAATACCCAATAATTACTTGTTATTTTGTGAGTACTTCATAAACAGAACTATAAAAATGTTATTCCAAATCAATCTCTTCTGCTCTTTCAGATATATTAATCAGCCAAAACAATGAAAGAACGATTGAAACATGCTAGGTTTTCATGAAAACTCTCTTTTGTATCTGAATTCTCATAACTTCAATTTCCCAATGATTCCCATATATGTGTCTATATCTGGGTTTTAAATACGCTTGTACAATAAACCTAAGAATAATAAGCATGTATTTTATTTTATTTATTTATTTTTTAAAGATTTATCCATTTATTTATTCAGAGAGAGCGAAAGAGAGGCAGAGACACAGGCAGAGAGAGAAGCAGGCTCCAGGCAGGGAGCCCGACGTGGGACTCAATTCCGGGTCTCCAGGATCACACCCCGGGCTGCAGGCGGCGCTAAACCGCTGCACCACCGGGGCTGCCCTAAGTATGTATTTTAAATCAACATATACAAATCTACACGCCAAGTAAGTGTTGCTCCATTCAAGTACAGGATTACAGAGCTACAATTGTTCCAAATAACTGAACCTCTTGTTCTAGAACTAGTGTGAGAATCAATTTAAAAGACCCCCAAAAGTCTGCTTTTTAGCTTTCACTTGTTTTTGACCAAGAAGTAATAAACAAAACACAAAACCTCCCTCATTAGACATTACTCAGAAAGAGTTGTCTGTAAATTCTAAATTAACTCTCAAAAAGTGACTAATAATACAGATAACATTCAAAATAACGGCACAGACTGTGAAGGCAAACTAAGGAGTTCCAAAAGTAGTTATGCAAAAGCAGTAGCACTGAAATAAGTGCATAGCCTCCCCTGTAATTACTTTCTAAGAAAAGACACTTGCTTGCATGGATGGTTTCTAGGATATTTGTTTAAAAGCAATCTACCAATGTTTGCATTATTTGCATGTGGGTAGCCTGGAGTGAAAGTGAAAGATCATTTACAGGAAAAGTATCCCCCTTAGGAAACTGAATGTCCTATAAACTAATCATCTGCAAGAAAACAAAAGGTCAAAATAGACAAAAGGTCATGCTTCCAACTTTTCTAACTTCTTGGAAGTAGTACTCCAATATTTTTTCTACCCAGCCTCAGTCACTTAATAGCTCTAACCATCTATCATGTGTTTTTTAGTAAAAACTATTAGCCTTCCTTACAAAAGGAAAATTAAGAGACTTAAAGAAGAGTTAAGTGGTAATTCAAAATTGAAGATAAACGGAAGTGGCAAATAAGAAAGAAGGCAACCTAGTCCCATTACTTCCAAATAAATAGAAGAACTGTAGATGGTATAAATGAAAAAAGATTTAGGTAGAGCATTTCCTAGAGTCTATAGAAGAACGTAATGCAAAACAATAGTGAAGCTATGAGAAGCAAAACAAAACAAATAAAAAATCAATTCATCCCACTCTGCATCCTGTCAGTTAAGTGAGCCTTTAGCAATAGTCTCAGCCTGTTGGAATTCTCACTCTCAATGTGTGATGGGATAAATGAACCTCAGAAGTCACGTGAATATTGCACTAGGTGTGTTTTTATGTTTGAGGATGGGGCAGGCTAGGGTAAAGGGTATAGGTACATTCTAAAAATATTTTCCAAAGAAACATTGCCATAAGATCCATAGAACTGTTAATTTCACATCTTATATACGAAATGGATTCGTTAAAGGGACATAACACCACCAAGCATAATCACCATGTAAAACAGCATCTCTATGATAAACAGATTCTGAGAAAACTGATACGTAGATTAGATACTACCTATATTAGCCTCTTCAGGATGATGAGGCCTATCATTGTTAGCAGTTACTAAATATGTGACTCCAAGGTCACATGAATAAAACTACTAATGGTCACAATATCTGTCACCCAAAACCCTTTAGGGCCAGCAAAATTTCAGAATTGATGTACATGCACTTCTTTTAATTTTAGAAATTTAAACTAAGAAATATATATACTATATATTTATACTATATATGATGTAACATCCCCAGAGATCACTGGAGCAGCACCTGAGAATCAAACACATTAATATTTCTGCAGTGAAATACAGGAATATTCACATGGGGAAATACAAAGCCTATTAATGGCCTCACATAAATTCAGCTCCAGATTTGGCACCAAATAAGTTAAGTTCAAGTTTAAATTTTCTTATTAAAAAAGGTGTGGGATTTTCCCTCCAAACTTTTTGAAGCTTTGAGTTACAAATAAGGGACTATGGACACTTATATAAGTATTTGTAAATTCTCTCAACATCTTGCCTGGATGATGCATTGTCACCTTTAAAAAAGAAAATTTGGGAGCTTCCTAACTAAAGACTAATTGACAATAGACAAAAAGCTTTAAAAAACTCTTGTAATTGTACTAGTGCTCAAGGATTCCTGCAAAGGTTTCCAAAGGCTTGAGGTAACGGAGGAGAACAAAGTTTCTCTTGAACTGAGTGTTAGAAAATGCCATTATCCAAAATATGAGATTTAGATTAGCCTCTCTGCCACAATCAAAAATAATTACTTTAATAATGATAATAATGATGTGGGAAACCTTGCTTTACACTGCCTGCCAACAAAACCTGCCATTCCTTGTTTCCTCACACTCAAGTGGATTGCCCTAAACCTAAGCAAGGTTGCTCAATTCTGGCCTTGTTTCAGTGGTAATAACCTGCTGTGTTGCCTTCACAGACAAAATACATTTATGTGGCACAGCAGATGCTATCCCTGGGTCAACTAGCCTAGTAATTCCTTCTTCCTTCTTCCGATTGACCCCTTCTGCACCGATTTCTATCTCTATAGTTGGAATCTACTCACTTCTGCTGTCAGGAGCTTCTCTAACTTCAAATTAGACTCCACCTCCTATTGTTTAAGAATTTATATTCTCCTTTCTAGAGCAGCTCCTGTTCTGACTGAAGCTCTGTGTTTGCTAAGACCCTCATTTTCTATAACCTCTTATCAGCCTAAATCAACTTTAATCCTTCACTTCTCTTGGCTTGCCTCATTCTATAACATGGGTAGCAATAAAAGTACTGTTAATTCTCCTGAAAGTATTGGTTTATAGTTATAAAATTTGTCTTCCTTCTATATTTTCTCTTCTTTATAGATGTCCCATCAAACTCCTTAATCAAATAAAATGGAAGCCAATACTTTGAAAAAAGACAAAAATATCAGAAAAAACAGTAAAGGACAAATGTAAACCCAATCAAAAATATTAAGATAACTCTTTGTTATCTTAATCAGTGTCATCCATTGTCACTAACAGTATCAATTTCCAACCAAATAAATAAGGAAAAATTATGGCAACAAGGAAATATTAGTTGGGGATGGATTTGTGGGTAGGGGAGTGGACTGCTTAAGAATGGCAGATAAAGGCCCCAGAAAGAAAAAAAAATCAGCCACCATTAGAAGAATTGCAAAAAAAATTTTATAAATAGTAACAAGATACCTGTATTTATATAATGGATGTCTTCCAAAGAATTTCATGGTGATGTCGTTTTTAAAGTGAAGATATTTTTCTTAAAAAAAAAACAAGATGAGGGATCCCTGGGTGGCGCAGCCGTTTGGCGCCTGCCTTTGGCCCGGGGCGCGATCCTGGAGACCCGGGATCGAATCTCACGTCAGGCTCCCAGCGCATGGAGCCTGCTTCTCTCTCTGCCTATGTCTCTGCCTCTCTCTCTCTCTCTCTGTATGACTATCATAAATAAAACAAAACAAACAAACAAACAAACAAAAAACAAGATGAGCTAATAATATAGGATTAGCTTGAATTGGTCTTAAAAGTATATGATATTTGCTTATTGAAGATTTAATTACTCGGTCCTATAAAGAAAAGCAGAATCTAGTAAAGATACTAAAGTTATTGTTTTTCATCTGAGACAAAAATTTCAATAGGCCCAAGTTTCCATTGAAAGATCAATGTAGCAATGATGAAAAATATATTTGGAAGTCATTTTTCAAAAAAATGACTTGGAAGTCAAACATTGTACTGAAATATTTAAATATGTTTAAACTCTATCTTTTAAGAGGTAGAAAATAGGGTAGTCATTACCTTAGATCTGTGTCAAAATTGTTCTCTTTTCAATGGCTATTATAATACGTTATCTTTTGTTTTATATGTTCTTATACTTGGAATTAAATTATAATTGGGTAAACTTTATAATCCCAACATGGAGGTGAAGCTTCTAGTTATGCATATCACCGAGTTGGTGACATACCATACGAAACCAAAAGCACACAAAAGATTAAGTAATTTGCCCAATATTAATGGTAAAGCATGTTAGAGATCTTGTTCAATTTCCAGTCCAATGCTTTTAAATACTACATAGTCTATTATTCTAAAACATAAAATTAAGTATTAAATTGCAAAGAAGCAAAATAAAAGAGATTTTATATACTAGTATTTCTATCCAGAAATAAAAGTTTTCTTTGGGTGGGGGTGCAATCTTTATCTGGGGGGAAAAGTCTCCTGGTAGTGAAAATGTGAAGGATATAAAAAATATTTTTTATAAATGATACAAACAATGAATAAAAAACGAACTATTGAGTGAGGGCAGGGTGAAATAGATGGCCTTAGTTAGGATGCTCTATTTCTTATTTTTGTATGAAATACGTTAAGCGAGTATATAAAAAATGAACATAATGTGGGACCCAGGAATTTAACAAAAACCCCCTACCCCTGGACAAGCAGAGCAGGACTGATTCCATTTTGTGCTACACCTGCCACCTCCTGTATGACCCCCACATAACCTGCTTATTGCTTAAGGCGCTGCCCCACCCTAGTCAAGCCGCTGGGCACACCCTAATGGGAAATCCGCTCATAACAATGTAACCCTGCTTTGTGCCCACCAAAACTGCATGCCAATTCTGACCAAAGTAATAGGCCAGCTCAAATGGATACTATAGGGTAAGATGTAATTCAATTGGCCACCTGCGTGTGGACCGACAGGACTGTGCAACTTTCTGTGTATCCCACTGGCCACTGGCCCCTATAAAGCTGCTATGCCTCTTAGTCTCGGGGTCCAAGTCCCTGCTCCGCTGTGTTGGGTACACTTGGACCCAAGCTCGAGCTTGTAAATAAACCCTCGTGTGTTTGTATCGGTGTTGGCTCCTTGGTGGTTTCTCGGATTCGCAATCTTGGGCACAACACATACATAATATACTTCAGAGGAAATCATAAATCATGTCTTTTCATTTTCTCATTTTAAAAACTTTCATTTGTAATAAGGTTATGTTTGCTGACTTTCAATTAAGCAGAGATAATGATTTAAAATCATATATAATATTAACATGCAATCTTTTCACAAAAACATTTTCCACTTAATAGTAAATATTTCCCAGTGTCCCAAAAGTCATTGTCTCTTTCATAAACAAAATCAATCAACCCAAAAGTGGTTTTGCAAATACAGTTATATCTTGATTTTTGAAACTAAGATTCCCTGACATTTTATAGAGCAGAAATATTGGATGGTAAGAGAAAGGGGAACACAAATCTTACATATTTGACTTTTGATTGATTTCACTAGTAATGGAAATCAGCAATCAGGAGAGAGAAGAGAGCTCAGGTTTGGGGAACAAACAGACTTGGATTTGAAATCTCTTTTTCAATAACTTTGATCAAGTGACTTAACTTCTTTGTGCTTATTTCAACCTCATATGTTTGTTATGAGAATCATAGGAAATAATGCCAATAATGGGCAAGAAGCACAAAACTTAATAAATATTGGTTTTAATTATTTACAAGACTTTTAGAGAGGATAACGACTCATTTTGTTGGAAAAATTCCAAATGGTTTTGAAGTTGTGCCAAAGCTACCAACAAAAAGGTAAGATTATTTTATTCCTTTCGGGGTTGCAAATGTACAGAGTTTTGTAATAGAAACCTCCTTCCCCTGAATTCACATGCAAATTCAGTAATGGAAGTGTGACAGTTGTAGATGTGTGAGTTTAATGTTTTACGCTTCAACTGGATAGGAAATTCCACAAGGGTTTGGATTATGTTTGTTTACAATTTATCCTAACACCTAGAACAGCTCTGGTACATAGTAGTGACTCAAAAAATATCTGTTGAATGACTGAATAAATAAATAAATAAGTGAATGTGTTAATGTCAATCAGAAAAAATATAAAAGGGTCAAAAAATACATAATGAGAAATATAACCATCTAAGATGAAGAATAATCCAGAATGAAATGTTGATGGTCCTGGGCAAATGCAGAGAATGGAGCAGTTTAGAGAGCCTGTCAGAGCCAAAAGGAATGGACCTGAAAAAACAGGGAGATGGATATATGCTCTAGAAGAGGGAATATACACAGGAGACACTGGATGACAAGAATTGGAAAACTCGGAACTCAAGTAAATGACGTCATTACATAAACGTTCAAGTGGTTCTGGAGAGAGCAGTTTCGGCTTAAAACTATAGAGGTCTAGGACTAAAGACAGAAAAAAAAATATCTCAGAGTCTAAAGGATCCATCAGAAATGCCTCTGAGTTTGCATATGAACTGTGAAATATCTTCTCAAAGAGGAAAGGATGGAAGGACACAACAACCAAAAAGAATGAGGCTACAGAATAAACGAAAGCAGAAGACTGTTTAAAATTATTTAATAGAATCATGCTGAAGTGAATGAAAGGAAATAATGAGTATACTGGTCATGAGCAAGACTGAATTATTTATCAATTAAATTAATGCAATTATATTCAAAATGAGCAGCTACTGGTATTTTGTATAGTCTGTGTTCTAAGATATCAGGAATTCACCCACAAAACTATGAGTTGTGCTGTATTAGGCACTATGTAGGAGAAACGAAAAGATTAAAGTTATGATTCTGGGGGTAGGTTGCATCAGATCATTTAAGTATGCACAGTACCATTTGGGGAGGCTTGTGAATGAGGGCCACCTTGGATAGTGCTGCAATACAGGGTCCATTTATGGAAAGCAGACCGGGATTATGGGACATACCTATCACCTCTCTGCCCTACCTACTGTACCTCATTCCTCCTTAGAGTCACATCTTTTCCTATGAGTGATAGAGATATAACTCCTTATCAGCATTGGTCTTGGTTGGCTCCAGGTTGCTATATACTCCATAGTTCAAGACATCTTTAATCCTTATCAGAAGTTTCATATTCCTCTGGTTATATAGCTAAAACAGGTGGGATGGTGAGGGAATGGAACATAAGTAATTTATATTGGAACTATCTGTACATAATTAACTAGGAGTTCATTGCATACCTCTTTCATTTATTTATTTGCTCATTCAACATATACTTATTAAGCTCCTAGTATGTCCCAGAAATTAATTCTAAATGCTGAGTATACAATAATTTGAAATGACAGACAGAAACTCCATTGTTGCAGTTTTTATTCCAGGTGTTTAGGAGAAAGAGGGGGTTTGAAGACAATAAGTAAGTTAACATTTATTTTACTCCTTTTACTTTAAAACATATTTGATATTAATTTTGAAAAACTGCCTAGCACCCTGACATTGTGCGCTGCTTCTTATACTGAAATATACTCTAAAGAAAGGATAGTCCTTTTGGGTACACAAATTATCCTTATATTTAAGTGCCTTTGAAACACTCGCGATAATTAGAAGCAGCAAATGCTCTATATTTAATCTTAGGTTCCTTTATTGTATTTTATAAAAACATATTTATTCTTATCATAAAAATAACAACCATATTACAGAAATATTGGAATCTAAAAGAAAAAAAGGCCCTAACATTAGTGCCTTAATATGGCATTTTAACATTTTCTTCTAATATTTTTAATGTTTAAATAGTTGTATATTTACATAGTTGCAATCACAATATATAATCTTGACTTTTTGTTTTATTTTAAACATTTTTCATGACTTCATGATTAGATTTAAATTTAGATGCACAAATTAGTAAAAGAACTGCATATGTATTTATCATTCTCCGAGACCACATAAAAACCTTAAGAATGAAACTAAAAAAGTCAATTTTAAGTATAAGGAGTCTTTAAATTAATTAGCTGAATACTTAAATTAGCCCAGTACTAAAAATTTTAAGCCTAAACAATGTTAGATTCAAATCTGATGCTACACATTTTTTAAAAAAAGATTATATTTGGCAAAATGTTGTGTTTAGATTACCACAGTTTCCACTTAAGGTTTCCTATTGAATAAAGTGAATGAGAAAATGAGATCATTTTTCAATAATAAATATTTATTTAGCAATTAGTGAAATATCAGGTTCCAAACATATAATTTGGAAGTTCAAAAAACTAAAGAATCACACTTTTTAAAGAAAATAATATTTATCTAAATTAAACTTCTGCTTCTAGCATGACTCAACAGTCCTGATCATTTTTTGAAGTTATCTGTATAAGATATCTTTAAAACTAAATACAGAATACAGTGAATTTCCATATATACTGATTTTACCAAAGAATTATGATTTTCATAAATCTCTTGCATTACATGATATAAATGCTTCAGGTGGACCACAACTTACTCATAAATTTAGTATAGGCCCACCTCAGAGATACTGCAGGTTTGGCTGGAGATGAAAGAAATAGAACAAATATCTCAATAAGGTGAGTCAAATGAAAAAAAAAAAAAAGCGAGTCAAATGAATTTTTTGGTTTCCCAGTGCATATAAAAATTATGTCCACACTATACTGTAGTCTATTAAGTGTGCAATCCATTATGTCTAAAAAAATGTACATACCTTAATTAAAAATACTTCTAAGAAATGCTAACCATCATCTAAGCTTTCAGGGAGCAGTAATCACTCATTAACATACAAATACAATGACAAAGGTTGAAATGTGTGAGAATTATCAAAATGTGATAAACACACAGAAAAGTGAGAAAATGCTATTGGAAAAATAGCAGCAATAGACTTGCTCAACTCATGGTTGCCATAAAACTAATTTGTAAAAAACTCAGTATCCCGCAAAGTACAAAAAAGCACAGCACAATAAAATGGGTATGCCTGCATATATTATCTGTTGTTTTGAAACATCTGAAAATCACTGATATAAGACAGGCTGAATGTGGCTAGGCCAAACTCAACACCTAAAATGTTTGTGATATAAAGGCAGTGCTTTTGAGATTGGAGGATAAGGCCAAACTATTCACATTCTGCTGAGATTACAAGTTAGCCTTTTATGAATTAGAAGTGGCATAAGTAGTAATGAGTAACTTCAGACACATATCAGTTCAATTTTATTTAAAAAAATTTAATGATGTTAATCTGGAAACATTTCAGTGGATCACTCAAAATAAAGACAGAAAAGCTATACATCAAGATAGATGAGAGATGAGTTAACAATATTAAACATGGTTTTTCTACATACATGTCTAAGAAAGTTAGCTATGGGGTCTTTTGCTTTAGTCCATGTAGCATTCATCTCCATGAATAAAATATTTTGATGATAAAATAATTAACACTTATTCTTTAGTGGTATTAAATTTCCCAACATAATGGCAGGATTACTGGCTAATTCCAAATTATAGCTATGATATCCAGTTATGTGAAAATTACATTTGAAAAAAAAGAAAATTCATTTGTAATTAGCATTAGCCAAAAGAAGTTCACAATTACCAACAAAGAAACTAACCTTGTAACAAAGAAATCAGAGATCTAAAAGGGTCAAAAAATGCATGTTAAAAGAAGTATTAATGGATAATATATACTTAAACTGGATTATTTTAGCTACATAGAAAGAGAAGTTAGTCATAAGACCTTGTTATATAATGATACATGTAGGGCAGTTCATTTATAGAAATTAACTATAAAATGATTGCTAAGGAAAAAGTGATTTAAAATGATAATCTCAGGATTATATATAGCAGTAGTCAATAGCCATGAGAAATGGATCATACAAAATCCAGAGTAAACACTAGCACGTTCAGGGTATTTAGAGTAATCTACCAGTCCTAAAACAAATAGAAAGCTGGTAAAATACTATGCCAACCTGATATATAAGTAAACAGCACCCAGTGGATACCACAGGTTATTCAGTATACAAGCTGAGAATCTGATTAGTTACTTGAATCCACAGACCTAAGCCACATCTGTCATCTAATCATAATCAGTCATAACACTAGAAAGAACCCTAGGAATCATTTGGAAACATATGCTTGACCATTGTTTAAAAATTATCTCCAGCGCTTGTAAAATAGTTGAGAGTAACATTTAATGGTTCAAGCACCACTTCTGAAAGAGGGTTTTCCCCAAATGTATTAAAATTTGGTTCCTATAAATGACTCAGCAGGAAAGAAGCTGACCTTGACCAAGACTAGAGTTCCACAGACTGTTGTTAAACAGGTGTTTGTGGCACTGACAATCTACATTCCACATAACAGAAAACCTCAAATAGGTCCTAAAACTGGTGTGGAATCTGGTAAAGTCTATAATCTAATATGCAAGAAAAAAAGTGGGGATATAATGGAATTGAGCTCTAATGGTCAATACAAGACTATCTCAAATATAAGCTTAAGGTATCTTTTCTCATGTTATAAAAGTTACATATTGTAGATGCTTTTTCTCCAAAACTGTTTTAGAATAAATCACATTTGTCTTCATACAATCTTATTCCTCTCAAACTGAATCAGAATACCCTCTCTTCCTTTATTCTGAACTTGAGTATCTTAAGGGACTCTCACTTGTCCTTGTAGCTCAGGTGCCTCATTCATAGTAGGGAATCTACATATATAGTCTTTGAGCTCTATAAACACTGAACCATAGCCTATTATTCAGTTTCAGAAATACCTAAAGTTACATTCTGTAATACAGTGGTTCAGTCTGTAGTACAGAAAATTTTAGAAATTTACTTTTATATATATTGCCATTCATTGATTTTGATTTTTAAAGTCCATAAAATTTAGGTCTTATTTCTTTAAAGACACAAAGATCTTCATGGTTGCTTTACATCCTGTTCCTAACAAATCTTTACTTAATATCTGCATATACACATTTTAGGAGTCTGACCATTTTGTGGTCAACCATGCATCCATCGAATGTCTCCAATGCCCAGTAACAAGATCACTCAAGATACCAATAAAAATCACCATTCAAACAACACAGAAGATTTATATTTCCATAGAAATGCAGTATCAGATCAGCAAGGATGGTTCAATATTCATAAATCAATCAACATGATATGTCACATCAGTAAGAGAAAGAATAAAAATCATACAATCATTTCACTAGATGCAGAAAAAGCACGAAAAAATACAACATCCATTCATGATAAAAAACCCTTAACAAAGTAATGTTAGAGGGAACATACTCCAACATAACGAAGACCATATATGAAAAACCCACAGCTCACATCGTTCTCAAAGGGGAAAAAACCAAGAGCTTTCCCCCTAAAGTCAGGAACAAGATGGGGATGTCCACTCTTGTCACTTTTATTCAACATAGTACTGCCATTGTTAGCCACAGCAATAAAAAAAATAAATAAAAATAAATAAAAGGCATCCAAATTAGTAGCTAAACTTTCAGTATCTACAGATGACATGATACTATATATAGAAAACTATAAAGACTCCACCCCAGGCAACTGAGTGGCTCAGTGGGTGAGCGTCTGCCTTGGGCTTAGGGCTTGAACCTGGGGTCCTGGGATTGAGTCTCACATTAGGCTCCCCACAGGGAGCCTGCTTCTCCCTTTGCCTATGTCTCTGCCTCTCTCTGCCTCTCATGAGTAAATAAATAAAATCTTAAAAAAAAAAAAAGCCTCCACCAAAAAAGCTCTAGAACTGATAAATGAAGTCAGTAAAGTTGCAGCATACAAATCAATGTAGAAATGGAAATCCATTCCATTTCTATACACTAATAAGGAAGTAGCAGAAAGAGAAATAAAGAAAACAATCCAATTTACAATTGTGGCAAAAGCAATAAAACACATAGTTTATGAATAAACTTAACCAAAGAGTTGAAAGACCTGTACTCTGAAAATGTTAAGATGCTGATGAAATACTTTGAAGACAACACAAAGAAATGCAAAGACATTCCATGGGCATGGATTGGAAGAACACATATTGTTAAAATGTCTATAGTATCCAAAGCAATCTACAGATTTGATGCAAGCCTATCAAAATACCAGGAAGATTTTTTACAGAACGAGAATAATCCTAAAATTTGTATGGAACCATAAAGACCCCAAATAGTCAAAGTAATCTTGAAAAAAAAAAAAACTGGAAGTATCACAATTCTAGACTTCAAGTTATATTACATAGCTGTAATAATCAAAACATATGGCACAGGCATAAAAATAGACACAGATCAATGGAACAGAAGAGGAAGCCCAAAAATAATCCCACAATTATATAGTCAATTAATCTTTGACCAAAAAGGCAAGAATATGCAATGGGAAAAAGACAGCCTCTTTAAGAAATGGTGTTGAGAAAACTGGACAGTTACATGCAAGAATGAAACTGGACCACTTTCTTATACCATATACAAAATTAATCTTAAAATCAATTAAAGACTTAAATGTGAGACTTGAAACCATAAAAATTCTAAAAGAGAGAACAAGCCAGTAATTTCTGACACTGCTCTTTGCAATATCCTTCTAAATATGTTTTCTGAGGCAAGGGGAAACAAAAAGAAAAATAAACTATTGGGACTATATCAATATAAAAATCTTCTGCACAGAGAAGGAAACAAGCAACAAAACTAAAAGGTCAACTACTGAATGGAAGAAGATATTTGCAAATGTCATACCTGAAAAAGACTTAGTATCCAAAATATTTAAAGAAGTTACACAACTCAACACCTAAAACCAAAAAATCTGATTTAAAAATGGGCAGAAGACAGGAACAGACATTTCCCAAAGAAGACATACAGATGGCCAACAGACACATGAAAAGATGCTTAACCTCATTCAACAACAGGGAAATAGAAATCAAAGCCACAATAAGGTATGACCTCATACCTGTCAGAATGGCTAAAATTAAAAATCCAAGAAACAACAGATGTTGGTGAAGATGTGGAGAAGAGGAATCCTTTACACTGTTGGTGGGAATGCAAACTGGTGCAGCCACTGTGGAAAACAGAAGTTCTTCAACAAGTTAAAAGTAGAACTACCCTACGATCCAGTAATTGCACTCACTACTGGGCATCTACCCTCACAATACAAAAACACTAATTCAAAGGTATAGATGTACCCTTATGTTTACTGCAGCATTATTTGCATTAGCCAAACTATGGAAGCAGCCCAAGTGTCTATTGATAGATCACTGGATAAAGAAGTCGTGGTTTATATATACATCACAGAATATTATTCAGACATAAAAAAGAATGAAATCTTGTCATTTGCAACAACACAGGTGGAACTAGAAACTATAATGCTAAGTGAAATAAATCAGAGAAAGACAAATACTACTTGATTTCACTCATATGTGAAATTTAAGAAATAAAACATTTTTTTTAAAAAAGAGACAAACTAAAAACAGACTGTTAAGTATAGATGTAGAACAAACTGATGGTTACCAGAGGGGAGGTGGGGAGAGGGGGATGGGTGAAAATAGGTGAAGGGAGTAAGAGTACATTTATCTTAATGAGCAGTTAATAATATATGGAATTCTTTAATCACTATATTGTACACCTGAAAATAACACTGTATGTTATCTACACTGGAATTAAAATAAAAATATATATAAGGAAAAAAAAAAGAAATGCATACTCAGATCAAACAAAAGACACATTAATAAGAGATATCCGGAGCATACAATATAATTGTGTGTTTTATCTGACAATGAGCTAGATAACAAGTAGTTTGAAGAGCATCAAATTTAAATGCAGATGTTATGGAACAGATGTTAGACAACTTTTTTACAGTAAAGGGTTTCCGACAGCAAATATTTTAGGCTGTGTGGGCCACTTACAGTGTGTTCATATTCTTTTTGTTCAGTTGCTTTTTCAACCCTTTAACAATGTAAGACATTTTTAGTTTAAGGGCCATATAAAAACAGGCTGCAGGCTAGATTTGGCCTGTGGGCGATAGTCAGTTGATCCCTTATATAGAATTACTTGCCTTTTGCCTCTACAAGACTCTGAGATTCTGAAGCCGAATGATGTATTTTTATTCACATTAATATTTCTACTGTCTAGTAGTGACTTTCACATAGAAACCATTCAATAAATATTTGATTATTGAAACAAATAAGTGAATAAATTAATAAATCTGTTAGCAGTCCAGTAACAAAATTATCACTTATAGTGTTAGGTATCTGTACTGTTCACCAATAAGCTGGTTTCTTCTCTCTGAGGCAGACAGAAACCTAACTTCCCAGCCTTTTTGTGATTGGATTTGTGACTTCCAGGCTGGAACATTTAATTGTAGATGCAAGATCTTCCAGAGCTCTTTTTTTCTTTTTTTCCAGCGTGATGATCAGCAATGATTGAATGGTGGCTGCTTCATAAGGTCCCTAAGTGACTATTATGAGCATAGATATCTCTGACCATGATGGACATGCAAGGAGAGTAAGAAATAAACCTCTATTGTTTCAAACCACTGAGGTTTTGTGGTTGTTTCTTACTACCCCATAATATAGCCTATCCTGACTGATACACTACCAATCATACTCTCATGTTCAGGCTACATGCAATCTATTTTAAAACTTACATCTGTCTGTAGTACACAGCAGAAGAATAAAAGCATTTTTATCACTCTGCTAAAAAAAATTCAAGTGCTCTGAATTTTCAAACTAGTTTCTAAGGGTGACTTGGGATAGATAACCAATTTTTTAAATTTTTCTGACCTGTTTTCCTAACCAGGGTAGTATAAGGTTGATATTTTCATCCTAAGAGTACACTTGTAGAGCAAAGTAAGAAAACGACCATATAGATATTATTCACAATTAAATAAATTGGATAATTACTAGTGGCTCCTGACCTCTTGCAAACTAATTATTTTCATTAATACATTTATGTGAAAGCTGTATAAAAAACTGTAAATATTTTCTCATAAATTTAATTCTTACAATATAGATTGCTATTTTCTAAAATTTCCATGATTAGAGATATTGTATATAAAAAAGTATGTCTAGTCAATTATTAATCCTGAAAGAGAAAACCTATACAGATAAGATTCAGAAACACTTAGGAGATATCTCAACCAATTGTAATGTATGGATCTTATTTAGACCTTGATTCAAATGAAAAAGTACCAAAAAAACCCCAACAAAAACAAAAAACAAAACAAACAAAAAAAAACCCAAAAAGGCCAATATATAATGCAATTGAAAAAAATCTGAAAACTGACTGATGTATAATGATAATAAGGACTGTGTCCAACTTTTTAAAGTGTGGTAATGGTATTGTGGTTATTTTTAAACTGAGTTATTTTTTAGATATACACATAAAAATATCTATAGATGAAAAAAGTCCTATAACTGATGTCATAACCCTTTCAGAACAATTATTCGCATTTCTCTTAGCCTAGTCTGTTTTTTTGAGAGAGGGGCAAAGGGAGAGAGATCAGACAAGGAAAAGAGGTATAATGGGCAGGATTCTAGACTCCCATTCTGATTTTAAAGAGTACATCAGTTTTTACTTTTGACTGATTTCCAACCAACAACAACAACAAAAAAACCAAAGAAACAAACCTGACTAAATCTAGTTTATCACACTATGCCTCAAGCTCCATCTCTGATTACCCCCTGAAATATAAATCCCTCTTCTAGAGTCATCTATAGTCTTCCTTAGTTGCCTCATTCTACTCTGGGCTTCTTCCCTGAACTACTTTTTGAATAATTCCTTCCCATAATGTTTTTTTCTACTGTACCTCTATTCCTGCTACTATAATTACTAATTAGCAATTACAATCCCCTCTGCCTCATCTTCTTGACAAAATGCTCTCTCTAGCGACCTATTTGTCTTAGTGTAAACCCAGAGGACACCTTTCTCTGGTGGACCTTTCTAAAGGAAGAAATCTTTATTCTCCCAACATCCTCATATAACATTATGAGTCTGGGGGAAGTAGGAGGTCAGCATTCCTTAAACCACTCAGGATCTTTTCCAAATCATTACTGACATATCCTCATGTAAAAAATTCTATTCTTTTGGGGTTTATTATTTTCCAGTTAATACCCACTACTCTTTTTAAAAGGAAATAGCATATCTATAAACTGGTTTAATCAAACAAGACAGGAAACAACCAATGTTAGAGAGGATGTGGAGAAAGGGGAACCCTCCTGCACTGTTGGTGGGAATGTGAACTGGTGCAGCCACTCTGGAAAACTGTGTGGAAGTTCTTCAAACAGTTAAAAATAGATCTGCCCTATGACCCAGCAACTGCACTGCTGGGGATTTACCCCAAAGATACAGATGCAAACACCAGAACACCTGCACCCCAATGTTTATAGCAGCAATGTCCACAATAGCCAAACTGTGGAAGGAGCCTCAGTGTCCATCGAAAGATGACGGATAGAGATGTGGTCTATATCTACAATGGAATATTACTCAGCCATTAGAAAAGACAAATACCCACCATTTGCTTTGACGTGGATGGAACTGGAGGGTATTATGCTGAGTGAAATAAATCAATCGGAGAAGGACAAACATTATATGGTCACATTCTTTTGGGGAATATAAAAAATAGTGAAAGGGAATAAAGGGGAAAGGCGAGAAAATGAGTGAAAATACCAGTGAGGGTGACAAAACATGAGACAACTAACCCTGGGAAGCGAACAAGGGGTAGTGGAAAGGGAGGTGATCAGGGGGCTGGGGTGACTGGGTGATGGGCACTGAGGGGGGCACTTGGCGGGATGAGCACTGGGTGTTATGCTATATCTTGGCAAATTGAACTCCAATAAAAAAATTTTAAAAACAAATATAAAAGGGTCCTTGTACCAAAGACAGACCTGAAGGTAAGAAGACTAAGCATGGGGATCCCTGGGTAGCCCAGCGGTTTAGTGCCTGCCTTCAGCCCAGGGCATGATCCTGGAGTCCCTGGATCGAGTCCCACATCGGGCTCCCTGCATGGAGCCTGCTTCTCCCTCTGCCTGTGTCTCTGCCTCTCTGTGTGTGTGTCTCTCATGAATAAATAAATAAAATCTTAAAAAAAATAAAAAAAAGAAGACTAAGCATGTTACTGCTGGTTTGTAGAAGTTAAAGCACCAAAATTGATGGGGAAGGGAAGAAACACAAATGGAGAAGTGGAAGAGAGGATACTTTGAGCAGTGGTTTATTTATTTCCAAAACACAAATCTTTATTTACTTTTTCTGAATAGAAAAATCATAATTACTAACTATAAAAAATTCATAGAAGAAAAAAATTATCTGATATCTTATAAGCCTAAAATAACAAGGATTAACAATTTTATGCAAATAGAATCATACTGTATTTTGTATGTTATTTTTGCCTATCATTTTATAAAATGCACACTTCCATATTAGATCCATATAACACAGTTAACAGCACTGGCTCTGGAATCGGATGTCTGGATCCATAAATTAGCTTTTCTTCTTAATAGCCAGGTGATCTTCAGAAAGTTATTTTTGTCTAAGGTAAATCATCTTTAAAATAATGATAAAAATAGTACCTATCTCATGGGGTTCTGAGGCTATGAGATATATTCCATGCTAATTGCTTAGAATAGTACCTAGACATTAAGTATAAGTGCTCAATAACTATTAATAAAACAATTTAATTTGTCATTTTCATATTAATACTTATCATGATTTGATATATGTATACACTACAAGTGATTACCACAATAACTAATTAACATTCATCACTTCACATAGGTAATTTTTTTAATGAGAAATTTTAAGATCTTCTCTCTTAGCAATGTCCCAACATAAAACACAGTATTAACTAAAGTCACCAAACTGTACAGTCCATTCCCAGAACTTACCTACCTTATAACTGCAATTTAGGCCCTTTTGGTCACCTTCAACCATTCTAGCCCCATCTTTACCCCCCTACATTTGGTAACCATCAATCTGTTCTCTGCATCTAGGAGCTTGGGGTTTTTTTGGATTCTACATATAAGTGACATCATACAGCATTTGTTTTCTTTGTCTGAGTTATTTCACTTGGCATAATGCCCTCAACGGTCCATCCATGTTGTCACAAATGGCAGGATTTCCTTCTTAATGATTGAATAATATTTGTTTTTTTGGTGTGTGTGTGTGTGTATATATATATATATACACACAAACTATATATTGTTACATATATTATAATCATACCTTCTTTATAAGTTCATCTGCCAATGGACATAAGTTGTTTCCATGTCTTGGTTATTATATTAGTCTACATCTGCCATTTTAAGTGGCTGTACAGTGTGCCATTAAAAGAATGTACCATATGGATTTAAACTACCTTCTATTAATGGACATTTAGCTTGCTTCCACTGAAGCAATGTTTTTTTTTTTTAAATTTTTTTTTTTATTTATTTATGATAGTCATAGAGAGAGAGAGAGAGAGAGGCAGAGACACAGGCAGAGGGAGAAGCAGGCTCCATGCACCGGGAGCCCGACGTGGGACTCGATCCCGGGTCTCCAGGATCGCGCCCTGGGCCAAAGGCAGGCGCCAAACCGCTGCGCCACCCAGGGATCCCCCCGAAGCAATGTTTTTAAATGTAAGAGCAAGGAAGAGGGATGACAGTCATTTAGTTTTAATTTGATTCATGAAAAACAATTACGACACTGAATTTTAACATTAACTGCAAATCCACCAATTTTAGCAATGTGCCCTCCCCTTAACTTCCAAGAGTTTTATCTATACCTCACCCCCTCCCCCACCAAAACCCAGTGAATCTAAAATTAAGACAATGGTGACCTTTCTTTCTTCTAAACTGACTTCATCATCCCTGTGGGTTTCTTAATCTTATCTATCTTCTTGTCACACAGTAACAAAAAAGCATCACTGTGAGAACCTCACACTTTTGAGGAGTGCAGCATATTTAGATTACATCAGATACTAAAAAACTAAAATATTTTTTCTGAGGATTCTTGGCCAGTTCTATGGGATGAGTTTCAGGCCCTGGGTTTGCAAAGAAACTAAGATGTAGTATTTACTCCCTCCATTACTTAATTTCATCTCCCATGCAATTTTTGTTAAAAGAATAAACTTTAGAGCTGCATATGAGTAACCTAGAACATTAACAAAATAAAACAGAAATCTGTATTTCTTAATCAAATCACTTGTTTAGAAAGCTTAAAGAGAACCTACATAAACATTTACCACTGGTGAAAGGAAATACTGCTCCCAGTCATATCCAACTGATCTAGTTTTCATGGTATATAAAAATTTGGAATGATAAAACTTTTGAGGTAATAAATAAATCTGATATATTCATAATACAAGAGCCTGTTGTGTAAGTAATGATGTACTGTTAGCAGCAACTGAATGCCATTTTATTCAGTTTTCAAACAACTAATTCAATTATCCTCTACAGAATTAAAGTAATATGTTAAATTTAAAAGTATTCAACTTACCACTCAAGCAAATCCTTGGTTGGTATGTATATAGGTTATGCCTCCAGAAAAATAGAATGCTAAGCATAAATATATCACTTTAATAAAAAGAGCTAGTATTTTTCTTTATGCTGTATAACGTGTGGGTGTGTGTATGAAAACACAGACTTTAGAAGTTTTTTAGGGGGCTGGGCAGAAGGGGAAGAAAATCCTAAGCAGGCTCCATGCCCAGCACAGAGTCCCAGTTAGGCCTCAATCTCACAACCCTGGAACCATGACATGAGTCAAAATCAAGAGTTGGATGCTTGACTGAGATACACAGGTGCCCAAAAAATATTTTTTGGTCTTAGAGCAAATAATGTCAATTTCTAAAACAAAAGTTTTAGGTGTGCCTGGGTGCCTCTTGGTTTCAGGTAAGGTCACGATCTTGAGTTTGTGAGATGGAGCCCTTTGAGGGGCTCTCAACTCAGCAGGGAATCTACTTGAGATTCTCTCCCTCTCTGTCTGCCCCTCTCCTGCCCACACTGTCTCTTTCAAATAAATAAGTCTTTTTTTAAAAAAGAAATTTTAGGGAACCCTGGGTGGTGCAGTGGTTTGGCGCCTGCCTTTGGCCCAGGGCGCCATCCTGGAGACCCGGGTTCGAATCCCACGCCGGACTCCCAGTGCATGGAGCCTACTTCTCCCTCTGCCTATGTCTCTGCCTCTCTCTCTGTGACTATCATAAATAAAAAAATACATAAATAAATTTAAAAAAAAGAAATTTTATACATAAAGTTTAAAGTCTACATTTTGGCCTATACATTTTTTAAAAGTTTGATTTCTGGTAAAACAGGAATTCGTTTTGCATCTAAAAATATACTATCCTGAAGGATGAATTGTATAAGATGGTATAATTTAGTAAACTTATTTTTTTAACTAAATGACTCATTTTCACTACGCAGATTTCAGGTAACTATAAATGTTTACCCAGTCCCATTACTTAAAGGTATTTGTGATCAGAATTTTCAGTAGGTCTCAAGACATTATATCTACCATGGTAAATGCTATTATATTGGAGGGTATAAGCAATGTAGGAACCTATCTTCCAGTTAGCATAAATTTTCTAGGTGAATGTATATTGGCATACAGTGATTAGAGTGTGGAGAACAGACATGCACATTTTGCTATTATTTACTCCAGATGGTAAGATCATGTCAGACATTTTGTTGAAATGCACTGTCCAATGAACTTTTAAAATTTTCTTCATATAATCTTTCAAATTTAGTATTAGAATTCACCATGAACATTATTTTAAAACTTATTGATTCTAAAACTCAGTATGCTAATATTTTATTCCATTTTCAACTAAAAGACAGCCAACATAACATCTGTACAAAATTTGTAGGAGAAAAGTGTTTAAAACAAAGGTATTTTAAAGACAAAGGCCAGCGTGAGAGGTCCCAGAAGAGAAATGGGCAACGCTAAATTATCAGAGAGAAAATACTTCAGATCATTTTGGTAAACAGATCCCCCAAGAGGTACCATCTTGAGCATATATTTACATGTTAGTACAATGCCAGAAAACCCTAAGAGACATGAGTTTCAGTCCTAACATCTATTATTTGATGACTGTGTAGCTTTGGACAAGTTACTACTTATCTCTAAAGGTTAGTGTCCTTATCTCAAAAGAAAGGAGGGGGGCACCTGGGTGGCTCAGTTGGTTAAGCATCTGCCTTTGGCTCAGGTCATTATCCCAGGGTTCTGAGATCAAGCCCCATGTCAAGCTTCCTGTTCAGTAGGGATCCTGCTTATCCCTCTCCCTCTGTTTTCCACCTCCCTACCCCATGCTTGTGCTGTCTCTCTCCAATTAAGAAATAAAAATCCTAAAAAAAAAAAAAAAAAAAGAAAAGAAAGGAAGGATAAGAATAGTGCCTATTTCATTGGATTATTAGCTGGATTAAATGAAAATATAAAGTGACTTAGCACAACATCTGTCTCAATAAACTGGTCCTCTGCTAACTATTCACATATTTACATGCACAAAATGCACAAATACATAAATCCACATCTACATATATACACACAGAGAAAAATACATTATATATAAATATCTATGTATGTTTACATATGTAAGATAGCTGTAGTTTGTCAGAAAGAGAAATTGTAATATCGTTGTTTATGCTTAAACAAATGAGCCACCCAGGTGCCCCCTACATTTACATTTTCAAAGACTGTTGTATAAAAAAAATAGTGTTAAGATCTTCATTAATGTTATTTCTGTATTTCCAAGTTTTACACTAACGAAGTTGCCAGATTTTTCTATAATTCTAACAATCCAGAATTCGTTAGGCAGTATCAGAAGAATGGCATGAAGTTCAATGATGCAATGGGCAAAAAATTTCCAAAATATGCTTGTGGACAGGATGGCAAAATGTGAACTGGAGATATGGTCCTTAAACTTTCATACCTTGTATCCTACCAATTTCTCTCCATCAAAACCTTGGTCCCACCATGATAAAAAAGAATGATCATTTTGCCTGAGGAATTTTTGTTAGTTTTTCCAAGAATGCCTTATTGATGTAAGTTCTAACAATTCTGGTGGTATTTTCAGACAGTGCTTTGGCATTAATTAGTATATAGCAAATATACTATCAATATTAAATTACTAGAATGGATATATCATCATACAGAAGCACTAGTGGCTTAACAATCTTACCCCTAAAGTAGGGAGCTATTTTAATGTAGAGAAAAGTCTTTAGGGAAGTATCATATACTTTTGTCCTTTCATCTTTTTAAGTATTTTTATTATTTAATTAATGAAGGCACTGAAAATGGGAAAATCATTCAGTAATACTTTGTAGAAATGGGAACTGCATTCTAGTTCCCCATGAGCTCCTTATTATCCAGCTTTCCAACATAGCTGCTAAACACAGGTACATATTATAAGATGACACTTATGTAAATGTTAAATGCAGTAAAAAGCATTGGTTGGATGATCATTTACTCTGAGTTATTAAGAGAGATTCCTGTCACTAAGGAAAAAACATAAATGCCAACAATAGTGGATTGGTCAAACAAATTATGGTTCTTCCATTTAGAACTCTATTCTGTATTTTAATATTATAGTGATGAAAATCTATTGACATGGAAATACATTCATGAGGTATCAAGTGAAAACAGTCTGTATAACAGTAAGCAATTTTGGTCCCATTAAAATAGAAATAGATACATCTCTTTTTCTTTTTCTCACTTTCTTCCTTCCTCCTTCCCTCCCTCCCCCTTTTCTATGTATATAAAAGGTTTGGAATGAGAAATATGTATGCTAACCAGTAGGTATCTCTGAACAATGGAATTACACATTTTGAAACTTTTCTCTTATTTATCCAGACATGGAAAATTTTCAAAAGAGAACATAGTTTCCATACCATAGCAAAAATTAAATGAATGATCCTGTATTAGCTGAAAATTTGGGTTTTAGTTTAAAGTGTTTTCCAATTTTCAAAAATCTGTGATATTTTCCTTTACCCACTAATAACAGCACATCACTTAAAATTATTTCACACCAAGACTAGAAAATTTCTTACAAATGGCTTCAAAATAAAATTTTAAGTAAAATAATTGAATAACTCTATTAGTAAAATTAGATGTAGAATCTATCAGTATGGTACACAATGAGAGCAATGATATAGTGAAAAGTGAAATAAAGTACCCACAAAGTGCTAGTTAAAATTATCACCCATCATCTCTTCACCTCTTAAGGTGGTCCCTGAAGCATAAAAACAACATAAAAGGCGCCTATCGATGCACTATCAGTGGAATATTTGATAAATAAATATTGCAACATACAACTATATCAGACTTTCTCCAACAAAAGCTATTTGTTGTAAATATTCTACAATCTACTGTGGAAAGAACTCTTGGACTTGAGAAGACACTCATGTCTTCATGTATACTATGATCACAGACAAGCATTACTTTGAGATATCTAAACCAAGATCTTTGCTTGTATTCTTTCAATACAATCTCTCCTTAGTACAATTCTGGAGACAAAGTGTAGCCAGATCATCAATACAAACTAAGAAATCTTCTTAGGTTCAACTGAATATGCAGACTCAGGACAACCATAGGCTACTATCAACACGAATCCATACAGAATGTTACAGGATAAGCACAAATGCTTGCCAGCAACACAGAATCAGCTGTTCCTCTTCTGCAGAAGTCCTTGCAGCAGTCCACGTAGTGCTTCATACAGTCATATGGGAGCTTTCTTTCCTGGACTCCTGGATCACAACTTTGGTACAAGATGAGACCCACAGCAAACAGATGAGAAAGTTGCACTGACTTATAGGCCTCCTGCACCATCTGTAGTCAGTATCTCTTGTAACAACTCCATAAGCATAGCTTCCAGGATTTCTCCAAAGGACACGTCCATTTATAAGAGTCACCACATTCAAGGAAACACAAGATGTGGCTTCCTGCCAAGTATTTATAGTACAATAGTACCAATGAAGTTTATCAATTAGGGGGTATTTTTACCATAAGTAATGTTGTCTGCTGACACAACTGATATACTACTCTTATCACGTAACCAAGGAAACAGAGCTAGAGAGGTAGCAGAAGGTCAAACTCTCAAGCTGAAGGGGAAAATGTTTTTGTCAAACGTTTGCCCATATAGGGCAAGATACTTTCTTGTAGCACTGGTGAGATTTGACAGTAAGAATGAACATTCAGTCACAATGAGATTTCAAAAGTCAGCTTTGGAGGATGGGGGAGGTAAGGATGGGAAGAGGTAGAAGTAAGGAGTAGTGTAAAATAGGGGAAAAGAAGTGAATGAAATTATTTTGTAATCCTAAACACCACTTATTTCTACTTAATTCTAGTTAGTGTTTCAATACGATCTAAGTTCAGTGTTCTTATTTTGTAGGCAAGCAGATAAGTGAATATAGTTTAGAATCTCACTCTAAGTAAATAGTATCCGGAGTAAATCTATAAAATACAGATTCATCTCTTAAGTCTTGGAGGTCTCAGAACTTAAGGAAAATTTACTTATGCCTTGGCAAATGAAGTAAAAAGTTTACTTAGTTCTTGAAGATTGTATCCTGAGCTAGGTCTAACAATAATCTGTAAAGAAAATCAAATATAACAAAAATGCCTATTACTGAGTAATTCTTAATGGGGAGTTCAAAATACTTCTTTGTTGTTGATACATTTAAAGCTCCTAGACATATCAATGTTTATCATAATGTTTGGTTCAAAGCAAGTACTCAATAAACGTACTGAATTGATGAATATTCAGAGAGTATATCTTTTACATTCTATTATACATAATTACTATGAACAGAGTCAAAATTTCTATCAACGTTAACTAGTGTTTTCTTAGCATTAACCAGAATAGGTACTGATATTCTTAAGTCTACACTCAGTTCCACAAGTATTCATGAAGCATTTTCTACATGCCATGATCTGTGCTAGCTGCTCGAAATTCCATCTTTGTTCTCTAGATATTGCCAGAAAATTCTAATACGACAGAGTACAAAACTGGATGATGCCATTAGGTAAGTCACCGAAGGGCAAAAGAAGCCTCATACGCTAAATCAAATCTTAAATAATAATAAAGAAACAAGTACAGATAGGTGAAATGCATTCTTCTTGAAAGTATAGCTTGAGCAAAGGCCTGGAGGTGAGAAAAAACATACACATGCGGTAGACCTAAAAATGGTTTTCAGTTTAGTACTGAAGAAAATATTAAATACTAAAGAGGGGAGGTAGTGAGAGATGAGGCTTCATCATGAGATGAACATAAATTATTCACCTATTAAACATATGGCATTTAAGACAAACAAATGTCTATAAATATAACCAATGGAAATAATGCTGCACATGTCTCTTGCTCCCTCCCCCCCCTGAAGCTTTAACAATAGAGCATGCTTACTTTTGGAACATACAAATAACAGATATGCTTTAGCAACCACATATCAATTGAACGCTAAGTTCATGTTTTCAGCTTTGCTTTGTATATATTCCAGGCAATGAGCACACATAAACAATCTTCTTACTTTTAAGAAAAACTCACACAAGATGAGCACTGGGTATTATATGTAAGTGATGAGTCACTAACTTCTACACCTAAAACCAATTTTACCATGTGTTAACTAGAATTTAAATAAAAACTTTACTTTTAAATAAACAAATAAAAACTCTAAAAAAAAAAAAATCCCCTCACACAAGGCTCAGAATTCACAGTGTTTTCTACTGAAAAATCCACAAAAATTCAAATTTAGCATATTATGACATTGTTATTCCCCTACCTTCCATGCCATCTCTGGCTTATCTAACAGTCATTAACTTTAACATATTCAACTTTGAAAAAATTCATTTTATTACATTATACTGTGATATTACAATATTACTTTCCTTTCTTGAGATTGGTTTTTCCTACATTTTTTGTTGAATGATGATTTCAAATGCTCATGACCTTGCTTCAGAATTGTTACTATTAAAGGAAACAGTCTGGTTTCAACCATGGGACAGAGAACGTTCACAGGCTAGGAAAACACAGGAGCACCTCACAAATTCATAGGTTTGCCCTTTTCAACTGTTAGTTAGAACCTCTGGTCCACACAGCTTACTGGTTCCAGCTTCTTCCAATCTTAAAAATATTCTCACATTACCTAACTCCCCCTCCTGCTTTAATAATGCTGGGAAGGGATGCCTGGGTGGCTCAGCAGTTGAGCATCTGCCTTGGGCTCAGGGTGTGATCCCCTCCGGGGGCTGAGTCCTGCATCAGGCTCCCAGCAAGGAGCCTGCTTCTCCCTCTGTCTATGGCTCTGCCTCTCTCTGTGTCTCTTATGAATAAAATCTTAAAAAAAATAATAATAATGCTGGGAAATACTAGGCTATCAGGAAAGAAGAAAGGCTCATCCTCGAGGCCTAAATGGCTGGAAGGAGGCCTTTTTACACCCTTCTTGGTTTATATTCCAGAGGTGGGCAAAGATATTTTACACTTTCTCTATTCTTGCTCCAAGCAGGTAGGACTTATATATGTAAAAATCTAGGGATGAGATTGGGTGTTATCTAGCCCCAAATCTTCCTTTTGGAAAGTGGCGATGCCTTAAATTTATTGTCTCAGATGGTGTCTGTGCAACTCTACCTCTGCTAAAACTCCAAAGCAGTGAAGAATCTCTCACCTGCCTACTGGGTTTTGGGGCCTGAAGAAAGTAAGACAAGATGAACCATAATATTAGGTATCAGGAAGTGACCATAAGGGATAATTTCAGCTCTCAAGTAGGTTATCAGAAATACATAGTATAAAAGTAGTGAGCTACATATAAATATGAATTGCTGTCAATATTCCAGGTATTCGGTTTTTCATACATCAATTACTAAAGGAGTAAAAGAAAGAAAGAGGGGGAAAAAGGAAGAAGGAAGCAAGAGGGATGGAAAATTAGAAAAATTGGCTAATATAAATAGCCTCTAATTATTTGTAGTATTACCTAAAAATTATAGCTCATTTAATAGGTTTGTCATTAAGTGAGAGAAGGAAAGTGAGTTCAGTTATAAGGCTTGATGGGCTCTATGTAAAATTGCTGGGACTAGTTGGGGCTGGGCACATTAGCTATCATCAGAGAAAGGTGAGTATCAACCAGTTAGATACTAATTTGTGACAACCAAATTAGTATTAAGGGGTTAGGAAAAGAATGTAGATTTGATCCAAGGTAGCAACAATTTCCAAATGGATCTTTTCTGGTAGGAGGAGCAATATGAAAGAAATCTTTGTGTAGTGGTGACATCTGAAGACAATCGGTAGGAGCAGTAAGTTTCCTCAATATATACTCTATATAAAGCAGAGCCAGAAGCATAAGGATTCTGCTGGGCAAAGGGGCTGCAGATCCATCAGATCTCAAGAACAGGATGTTTACTAGTATTAAGTAAGTTATCAAGTCAGTCTGAGCAAACAGGATGGCAATGGTGGTGGGTCGCTATATAGCCTGTTGACACTGGATACCTATGGAGTCAACCTAGCATCTGGACACTGAGCTTAAGCCAGAAAGATCAAAGTCCATGAAAGAACGAGATCATTAGTATTGTGGTTCAATATCTGGGTTAGGTAGAGATGTGGGTAAAAAGTCTAAAATATTGATAAATAAAAAGTAGCAATATTATAATTGATATATTCATGGGTTTCTCAGGATGTGTAAACTGTATGGGTGGCAAAAGCTGCCATGAGAGAGGCCTCTATCAAGATCTACAATTTTTTAAAATAAGTGAGCCCTTGCTCACACATAGACAGTGTTGTCCAAAATATACATTAGCACAGGAGTCAGCAAATTAAGCCCATCATCTGTTTTTGTTAAACAAACACAAACCACTTTGTATTGGAACACAGGCATGTCTTATTCATTTGTGTATTGTCAATGGCTGGTTTCACACTACAAAAGCAATGTTGGGTCTGGCTCATAAAGCAGAAAGCAGGGCAGCCCCAGTGGCCCGGTTTAGCGCCACCCTAAGCCTGGGGTATGGTCCTGGAGACCCGGGGCCGAGTCCTGCATCTGGCTCCCTGCATGGAGCCTGCTTCTCCCTCTGCCTGTGTCTCTGCCCCCCCCCTCTCTCTCTCTCTTTCTCTCTCTCTCTCTGTATGTCTCTCATGAATAAATAAATAAAATCTTAAAAATAAAAAAAAATAAAGCAGGAAGGGCCTTACTATCTGACCCTTTACAGAAAAAGTGTGTTGGGCCATGCATTGGGTCATGCATTAGGGTAATACTATCTAGAACAAATCCAAAAGATCTCCAACTTCTATCCCTGCCATTTATTTTCCTTCTATTTCTCAGGTAAATTAAAACCTGGATTTTTTTAAAACGAAAGATATATACAAAAATAGAGACAAAAAATGCATAAAGGTTCTAAAATTTTAGGAAAAACAAATTCAAAACATTTGAATAACAAATTCTAAACAAATGAAAGTGGCACTGGTACTCAGTCCATCCACAATCCCTAAAATAAATTCTTAAAGTATTATGTACCTCAAATTTCTTTTAAAATATTTGTGTTTTTTCTATTAGTGACCAAGACAATTATTTTCAAATATTTTCAAAAATCGAATTAGAATACTGAAACAGAGAGAGGCTAAGTGAACTGCTTTCAAACTGGGTCATAGGGTCCCAAGGAGCCTCTGAATATATTCAGAGAAATTCTTGTCTTCTCCAAGACAATGTGTAATTTTGTTTTTTGTCTGTATTTTGTTAATGGGGCTGGGTGGTAGTTACAGTTATGTAAGAGATGAGAACTTGAGTTCATACCTGCTTCATATTGATATTGTTATACATATCACACACATATATATAAAAGAAATTTTCTAGAAGAGTCTAAAATAATTTTTTCCCTTTTAGAGTTGTACATATAATTGTAATATTTGAAAAATCCTTGTCAGAGAATGTCAGTAGAGGAAGGAAAAATAACACTAAAAATCCTAACAACATAGGTAAAACTTGAGTGATTTTATAATTTGAATACCCCTAATTATTAAAAACTCCTAAACAAAAGTTCAAAATAGATTTCTTTGCCTGTAACAGTAATCATACATCTGCAAAATAACACACTGTTTACATCAAATTAAAAATGTTAGCAACAGTTTATATATTATTCTGAGCTTATAGAACATAAAATTTCAGTGTTAAGTGTTTAAATTACTAAATACACCATATAAAGTTATATACATTTTGAAAATATGTTAAGGGACTCACACTTTCTATGGCTAGTATAAGCTCTGAAGAATGTAGTTTAAAAAGTATGCACAATTTGAATAAAGACTACAAATGCTTTAAAAGCAGGAACCAGGAGTTTTTTACTTTTCAAAAATTAAGATTCTATGAAATAATGTCAAATTTCAGCATTTTGTAACTTTCTTCTATGCAAAAAAAAAGCTAAAATGATGTATGTATGTATGTATACATTATTCTATCTATCCATCTCAAGGTTAAGACTGCCAACAGAACATTTATAGAATAGTTTTATGATAATTTTGGAACATGGGTTTGAACTGCACAGGTCAGCTCATATACAGTTTTAAAAGTACAGTATGGGTATCCCTGGGTGGCGCAGCGGTTTGGCGCCTGCCTTTGGCCCAGGGCGCGATCCTGGAGACCCGGGATCGAATCCCACATCGGGCTCCCGGTGCATGGAGCCTGCTTCTCCCTCTGCCTATGTCTCTGCCTCTCTCTCTTTCTCTCTCTGTGACTATCATAAATAAATAAAAATTAAAAAAAAAAAAAGTACAGTATGTAAATTCATTTTCCTTTTGATTTTTTCTCTAGCTTACTTTATTATAAGAATACTATATATAATACATATACAAAATATGTGTTTATCAGTTGTTTATGTTATTGGTAAGGCTCTGATCAATAGTGGACTATTAGTAGTTAAGCTTTGGAGAGTCAAAATTTATATGCAAATTTTCACCTATGTAAAGGATTAGTATCCTTCATCTCCACATGTTCAAGGGTCAACTGTACAAACAAATTGGGAAAATATTTTCAGCCAACATGACAAAATGTTAATATAAATACTGTATAATATACTCTTACATATTCGTAAATTAAAAAATTAAGGCCTCAATAGAATACATGAAAAGAACAAAGTGGATTTCATGAATAAATATGTTATTAAAAAAGAAGTGGTGATGGTAAAGAAGACAGGAGAAATATTTAACATCCTGAGAACCACTAAATAAAAATTAAAGATCTTAAAGTGGAGAAAATCCAAAGCTTTCAATTGTATGATAAGCCATTCTGATATACTAACAGATGGGATGTATCAGTCAGTTTCATCTTTCTTAAGATGTAAACTAACAACATGAGTCAATAGCTTTTAAGTTTTTCATAGACTTTGACTCAGAGATTTCACTTTCATGAACTCTAGTCTTTGGACATTGAGATGTTGACAGTCCTAGACAAAAAAGCATTCACTCTCATGGAATAATAATGAAATATTGGAAACAATATAAAGTCTAACATTAAGGGAATGGCTAAGTAAATAATGATGTACACACAAGAAAGACTACATTTAAAGTTTTGAATAACATGAAAATATATGATGCTGGGGTAGACTTCCCCTCTTTCTTTGAGTGAGAAGTACCAGATGCACAATATGATCTCAATTATGAAAGGGAACAGGGTACAAAAAAGAAAAATAACGCTAAAGTCTTAACAGTGGTTCTTTCTAATTGTATGTACTTCCTAGATTTACCAAAGTGAGTATGAAGTACACTTGAAAACAGAAAAGGGGAACATAAAAAGAAAAAACAAATTTGCTATTGTGCCATTGATCCTTTAAATACTATTACTAGTTACCTATAATTACAATAATCTTATAATTACAGTTCAGGTGAACTACATCTCCCGTAGGTAAGCAGTTCTTTAGGACACAGGGAAGAGCATTTTGTAAAAAGTAATATTCTAAATGAAAATTCTAAGGGATTGTAAGTAAAACTGGAAAACTGGTAGATATTATATTTTTTGATTTTAAAAACTCTGGCAAAATCAAATTCTGGGGACCCGGGATCGAGTCCCACATCAGACTCCGTTGCATGGAGCCTGCGCTTCTCCCTCTGCCTGTGTCTTTGCCTCTCTCTCTCTCTATGTCTCTCATGAATAAATAAATAGAATCTTAAAAAAAAAATGGAGTCAACTATTTCAAAACTGAGATTTGAAAATTTTTGCAATGTCGAAAAAAATATGTAAAATAAAATGAATAATGAAGAGGGCTAAGGAGTATTACCATCAAAAACTAGTCCTACCTAAACTTTTTATAATCTTGATGGAAATGTGCCAACCCTCTTTAGTTAGGTAATGAATAAATAATAAAGTACCAAAGTAACAGGATAAGCACTAGCAGAACCATTTCTAATTATGAAAGGAGGCAAAAATGGTACATAGGATTTGACTGAGGTTAGGTAGGTTTTGTCACTAAGGGATAAATGACAAAAATATATTTATAAAACAAATAATCATGCGTTATCAGTAAGAAGAAAAAGAAATTTGGAGATAAATTTTTCTATTTCTTCTGTGAAGTCTTCTATTTAACATGTTAAAAAATTCTAGGATAACTAACAACAAAATAAACATTTTAAAGATTTTATTTATTTATTTGACAGAGAGAGAGAGAGAGAGAGAGAGAGAGAGAATTCAAACAAGCATGAGCAGGGGCAGGAGCAGAAAGAGAAGCAGACTCCTCGCTGAGCAGGGTGCCCTACTGGGGCCTCAGGACCCTGAGATCATGCCCTGAGCCAAAGGCAGCTGCTTAACCAACTAAGCTACCCAGCATTCCCAAATAAACATATTTTTAACTTAAAAATTTCAATGAATTTTGGAATATTTGAGAGCAGTCCATACCTTACTTAGGCCCTAGAATAATGTTTTTAATTATATGCAACATAAAAACAGAGCAGTTCAATTAACCCTAACAGTGGAAAGAAAAAAACATGGAAATTTATCAAGTACTACAGGAATGAATGACGAAAATTGGTTTTGTATAACCCATATAATTAAAAGATTTAAAAACGGGGCATTTTAAGTCATGGCTCCATGCATTTGAGGCCTCCAAATACCTGAAAGCATCTCACCAATCACCAAGACCCTAGATTCCTCCTGGCCCTGTCCTAGAGAACGCCTTTAAGGAATTATAAGAATTTCCTTTAGTTATTTCTTAATTGAAAAGTAATTTTAAATGTATTTAAATTCAGAGTATTAAACGTTTTAATTATATTAATATATTTGCATAGCTCACTTAATATTAATTACATTACTACTAGTATCAAGTTAAACTCCTTTCATCCAAATTTAAGAGTATGGTGATAGCTCTACTGTATAGTATGACTACAGTTGATAACAATGCTATGTATAACAGAAGCTTGCTAAGAGAGTAGAGCTTAGATGTTCTCACCCAAAAGAAACGTGAGGTGATGGATATGCTAATTAACTCAATGGAGGAAATCCTATCACCATGTATATGTATATCAAATCATCACATCATACATCTGAAATTTTGTTTTTAATTATAGCTCAACGAAGGTGGAAAAAAAGGGTATTATGATACAAATAGGGTAAAAAGCTGCTTTCTGGGTATTACATTAATAAATGTGAATTGTTGTAGCTTATTGTATATGTGGAAGACAAATAATAAGTTATACTTTTCTTCCGTTGTCAGAACCAGCTTTCATACATGTATAAACATTTCATAATAAAAAAGTCATTAACAACTCTTCAGTTAAGTATGTATTTTAAATGATGCTAAGATGCAAATATGCAAACTATAGAAATAGATACATCACCTTTTATACAAGCAAATAATACCACCATCAGGGATTTTTAAGTTCTTGCCAGGGTTCTTCATGCAGAAGTCTTCCTTCTGTTGTATCTATAACATTAGCAACATTACAAACATACATATACAGGAGACTAGCTACTATAAAAACTTATATGCAAAAGTTTCATTTATTTACTCACTCATCTATCCATCCATCCATCCAGTACACTCTATGAAACACTTTTACTGTGTTCCAATGACTTAATTTAAATATCAAATAGCCAGAAGTTCTGACCAAGCTCACATAAGGCTACTATGTTCTTCTGCAATGCCATGTTTAATGCGCGCACACACACACACACACACACACACACACACACAAAGCATTCAGGCAGAAAGTTTTTAAGCTAATAACTCACTCATAATTTTTACCCAGGAGATACTCATTAAACAAAACTTTTAAAGTCAAACAGATAAACTGAAATCTACCTAAGGAAAGCTTCAAGCACTGTGTCTACCCTATACAGATGTTAGAGAAAAATAGAAAAGTATGTAGGGAGACAGAATCAAATTTTATGATTACACTTTGCTCATTTTTTTTTAATGAAGTGATGAAACTGAAGATAAATGACAGTGGAGAATATATAGTAGCAAATAAAAACCTCTGAAAACTTTTTTTAAAGCATTTGCAATGCAAATTAAAACAATCTAGAAAGTCAAAATAAATATTCATATATTGAAACATGTTAAGCCATCCATAATTTAAAGTTGTTTCTTAATAAGATCACACATATTACAAAAAGATCTACAGAATATAACTTATACAAACATAAAAGCTGACAACATTGGGGGTAAATGGGTTTGAATTCTGGCTTTTCACACTTACTAGCTAAGGGACATTGACAATTAAATTTAGCATTTCAGTCTGGTTTCATTATCTGGAATATATAGACACTATCTAATTTATAAGGTATTGGTGAGCATCTAAAAGATAGTTTTGGGAAAACAGTTCATGACACTGTTAAATGGCAAATAAATGATACTTAAATGGTAAGTAAATGATATATATTGTAAGATAAAAGTAGGAAAAAAGACAAAGGAAAAAAATGTGGACTGAAATTCTGAGGTAAAAGGTAGGGAGATGAGAGTTATACATTTTCTCCCTTAAGACAGAACTCTAAGAACAATATTCTTATATTCTTGGACTTTAAAGAATTTAAATTATAGGGTGAAATATGTCATCATTGATATAATGTCTCTGGGAATGAACTATGAGTAACATTGCAGATTTTTAATGTGTGTTCTTAACCACATTTACACTAGTGCTTATTTCAGGTTCCAGAAAACAAAATAAACCAATTAAAATATAAAACAACAGCACAATTCAATATAGTTTGTAGAATCCAATTTTTTTTTTAAGCATGGGAATAATTTTGTGGTCATTCCCTCTATGCTTCTGTTAATATCTAGGATCTAAGATTCTAGGGGAGAAATCTAAGGAATGATAGTATAACAAATGCATTTGGACTAAATTACAAATCCTAAAGTACACTGGATGTACCTTTTTTTAGTGTATTGGATTTAAATAAAAAAAAAAAAAATCAATCCCAGTAGCACAGTATAGGACTCTAAGAATCATGATCCCTTTACTAAATAGTGAGGTCTTCATATTGTTCACTTCTCATGACCACATGCCTTTAAAATATAGAAATCGTAACAAAAAAAAGATATTTTGAAAGGCTTTAGGCAAACAAAACAAAATACATTTAAAGAACAGGAGTCACTGAAGAGTAACAATACAAATCAAAATATATTTACAAGAAGAGAGTAATGGAAAACTACATTTCAAAACTTGTGAAATACAGTTAAAGCAATACTTAGTGGATAGTTAATGGTCTTAAATGCTTATAGTAAAAAAGGATAAAACCCTGAAAACTAATGAGAAAGCATCTAAATTGAAGTTTAAAAAGTCAGAAGAATATATAATGAATAAAGTAAAATTAAAAAGTTAAAGAAAAAAATAATAAAAGATAGTTATATCAATAAACATATTAGGAAATAAGCACATAATAGTATCAGTGGTACCAAAACCTAGTTCTTCAAAAAGAAGAACAAAATTGATAATGCCATTACAGGGTTAATCATACACAACAAAGAAGCATAAGTAAAAAATGTCATATGTGAAAAGTGGAATGTAACATAATAATGCATATATTAAACAGATTAAGAGAATATAACGTCTTTATGCCTATAAACAAGAATACATGCACACAGATGAATTCCTAGAAAACTCTAACGTTACTTAAAGAATAAACTAAGACTCTAAATATTCTTTAACCACTAAAGTAATTTTATCTAAAGTTAAACACCTTCTCACATACGCTCTCACAAAAACAACAGCTCTGATGGGTTGTAGGTATTTTTCAGAATGCATTTGAACAAAATTCTAATCTTATACAAACACTTCCAAAGAATGAAAAAATAAAAAGGGTAAATATCAACTATTAAAAAAAAAAAAAAGGACAAATACAGAGCAGTCTTGCTTCATTAACAGAGACGCAAAACACCCAAACCAAACATTTTTAAAACCTAATCCAGCAATGTAGAGAAAAGGTGTTACAATATGACTAAGTTGGTTTTTAACAGGAATGCCAAGTCAGTTTAATTTAGAAAATCACTTAAATGTAATTTAACATTCGCATTAACAGATTAAAGAAGAAAAATCACATAAACAACTCAATAAATGCACTTTATATGACTCAGTATTTACGTGTAATAAAAACTTTTAATACTAGGAACAGAAAAGGACTTTAAAATCTAATAAAAGAAAAAAAAAGAAAAAAAATAAAATAATATCTAATAAAAGGCATTCACACAAAAAAAGTCATGCTTAAAAGGTGACATGTAGAAAGCACTTTTTAAAAGAAGTATCATTACAAGGATGTTCATTATCATCAGGACTGGAGATTCTAGCCCCCATATAAAAGCAAAGAGGAAAAATAATGGGTATAAGGCTTTGAAAGGAACAAACAAAATTTTACTATTTGCTGAGAAAGATGATCTATTTTTAAAATATTCTAAGAATGTACAAATAAGTTATTAGAATGATAAAGTGTGTGCAGCAAGCTTCCTAGATGAACAACAGATATACGAAAGAGAACTGCATTCCTGTACAAAAATAAGATACATTGTATTCTAAAATATCAAAACTATATAGAAAAAATATACTGGGAAAAATCTCAAAACTCTGTGAAACATTAAAGAGTAAAATACAAGAAGTATCCTATATTCTTAAAGACTTGTTATGATGATGATGTCGATTCTAATAAAAATCCACATGAGGTTTCTTATAGACTATGACACACCAATCATCAAATTTCCTTGGAAGCACTATGCGACAAGATTTACGCTATCAGCTATCAAGATTTATTTTAAAGGTGTAGCAATTAAGGCAAAGGTTAGACAAACTGACCAATGAACATGAATAGTGAGTCCAGAAGATGACCCATACATATATTAAAACAATTTAAAACCAATGGAGCATTGAAAATTAATGGTAAAGGAGAATCCATTTAATAAACAATGTTGGTATGCTTAACTACTGAAGGAAATAATAAAGTTAGATCCTCATCTCAAATTCTACACAGAAATCCAATTCAGGTGCAGGTAAATATAAAGAAATGTAGAACATAATAGTTTAAAACTTAAAAAAATAATAGGTAAGTTTATTAAAACACAAAACAAGAAAAATCAAGAACTTCTTTTCATTGAAGCACCATAAAAACAAAAGACAAAATGGGAAAAGATATTGGCTATATGCATAGAATGTAGTATCCAGACATATAAAGAATTCCTAAAATATGAAAATGGAATCACAAACGTACCATATATATATATATATATGTGTGTGTGTGTGTGTGTGTGTGTGTGAAAATATACTTAGCCTCATTAGTAATTTAAGAAATGCCAACTAAAATTAAAAGATGCCATTTCACGCCTATCAAATGCAAAACTTTTATAAAAGGGGGTTAGGGGAGGAAATACCAAGGGTCAGAGAAACAATAAAGCAATGGAAATTCTCATACCCTAGTGGTAGGAGAATAAAGTGATAGAACGATTTTGGAAAACAGAATGAATTGATCTTGTAAAATTGAACATATGCATAGACTGTGATTCTGCAATTCTATGTAAACCCACCTCAGAGTAGTGCTCCTCAAATTATCCATTATGAACACCTAGTTGTATTTATCAAAATTTCCAATCTGTTACAGATCAATACTCATGTAAAATATAATAAAAATGAATTGCTGGATAATTAGTCATGTGCTTAGATGTTGCAGTTGTTAATGTTTCTAAACATTTTCAACTTTTGTACTTATTTTGTCACAAAAACAGTGATAGTTTGCAGATCAGCACTGGTCCATAAAACACATTTTAAAAAGCACTATATTAGAGCAGTGCTATCCAAGAAAACCTCTGATAACAGAAGTATTGTATATCTGAGCTTAAAAAACTGAACTCAAAGTGTGTTTTCTGGCCACAATGGTATGAAAGTCAAAGTCAGGGATCCCTGGGTGGTGCAGCGGTTTGGCGCCTGCCTTTGGCCCAGGGCGCGATCCTGGAGACCCGGGATCGAATCCCACATCGGGCTCCCGGTGCATGGAGCCTGCTTCTCCCTCTGCCTATGTCTCTGCCTCTCTCTCTTTCTCTCTCTGTGACTATCATAAATAAATAAAAATTTAAAAAAAAATTAAAAAAAAAAAGAAAGTCAAAGTCAACAGCAGAAAGAAATTTGAAAAATTCACAAAAATGTGGAAATTAGACAACACACTTCTAAATAACCAACAGGTCAAAAAACAAATCACAAGAAAAATTAGAAAATACCTTGAAACAAAAGAAAATGAAAGCACAACATATGAAGACTTATGGTATACAGTGAAAATCAAGTAGGGAAGCTGAAGGGTCTCCATTTTAGGAAGGCTCCATCTATGCTGCTTCTCTGGTAGGCCCCACTTACTCATGTTCCATAGTTTGCCTGTGAATAAGCCAAAGGAGGTATGCTCCCACCTCAAGGGGAAGGAAAGTTAATCATTCTCTGAGTTTTGTTTTAGGCCCCAAACACCTAATAAATAACACCAGAAGAAGAGTCAAAAACGTTTCAGGACATTAGCTTCAAACAAACCTCAGTTGTAGCTGGCATCAATACCTCCCACCTTCAGCAATTTAGGAAATGACACTTATTGTTCACCGGACACTCATCTTTGATTGGACCTTACCCTGGATTCCTGAAGGAACACATACCATAAACCCCTTTCCAACATAAACTCCTAGTCCCAAGTGACAAGACTCATTCTGCTTTCCTTTCCAAGCCTCCCAGAGACTTAGTCTGCTATTCTCTACATTTCACTTACACTATTCAATAAACTCTGTTTACACTTTCTCTGGTTCATGTTTGATTTCTATCCTGCTTGAAGCCAAGGACCCTCTTGGCTGGTCCTGAGAGGTCTCTCTGGGTCCTCAGACCCAGCATGCCTGCATCAAAAGCATTGTTAAAGGGGAAATTTATAGCTGTAAATGCTCATATTAATAAAGAAGAAAGATCTCAAATCAATAACATAATCTTCTATCTTAATAAACCAGAAACAGAGCAAAGTAAGCCCAAAAAAGAAGAAAAATAATAAAGATTAGAGCAGTGATAAAGATTTAAAAATAGATAATAAAAGAAAAAAAAATCAACAAAACCAAAAGTTGGTTCTCTGAAAAGATCAGTAAAATTCACAAACTTTCAGCTAGATAGACCATACACACACAAAAAGAAAAGATTATCATTAGTAATCAATAATCAAAACAGGGAAACTACTATGGACTTTATACAAATAAAAAAGGATTATAAGAATATACGATAAACAACTGTATGCCAACAAATTAGATAACCTAAATGAAAAGGAGAAACATACAGACTACCAAAACTGACTGAAGGAACAGAAAACCTGAAATGTACCTAAAATGTACCTAAAACTAAAAAGATTTACATCAATAATCAAAAAATTTCTAATATAAAATAATATAAAAATCCAGGACCAGATGGCTTCACTGGTGAATTCTTCCAAATCTTTAAAGAAAAATTAATAACAATCTTTCTCAAACTCTTCCAAGAAATAGAGGAGGAAAGAATACTCCTTAACTCATCCTATGAGACCATTATATCCTGATACAAAGCCAAAAAAAGAAAGCACAAGGAAACTATAGACCAGTATCTCTTATGAATATAAATGCAACAATCATCAACAAAATATAGAAAATCAAATCTAGCAGCATTTATATGGATTATACATGATAATCAAGTGGGATTTATTCTGGTAATGCATGGTTGGTTCAACATTTGAAACTCAATGTATGTAATACACTATATTAATAGAACAAAGTGAAAAACCATGTGATCAACTCAGGAGATGCAAAAAAGCCTATGACAAAATCCAACAACATTTCATGACTAAAAAATAAAACAAAACAAAACAAACCACTCAACAAACAAGGAGCAGAAATTTCCTTAACCTGAAGTAATATTAAAAAAAAAAAAAAAAAAGACAAGAAAAAAAAGAAATCCCACAGATAATACTTAATGTTGAAATAGTGAAAGCCTTTCCCCAAGATCAGGAACAAGAAAAGGATCTCTGTTCATACCTCTTCTATTCAACATGATACTAGAAGTTCTAGGAAGGGTAATTAGGCAAAAAAAGAAAAAGGCATCTACACTAGAAATGAAAAAGTAAACAAAAAATTATATCTGCAGGAAATATAATTTTATCTATATAAAACCCTGAGGCATCTGTAAGAAATTATTGGAGCTAATGAGTTAAGCATAATTATAGTATACAAGCTCAATATGCAAAAAGCAGTTGTACTTTTAAATGCTAGCAAGGAACAAAAAGAGGAAATTAAGAAAACAATTGCATTTACAATAGCATCAAAAGGAATAAAACAGGAATAAATTTAATCAAGAAGTGTAGGACTTGTACACTGAAAACTACAAAACATTGTCTAAAGAATTTAAGAGACCTACATAAATAGAAAGGCATCCCATGTTCATGGATTGGAAAGTAAATATTATTCAGATTGTAAAAATCTCTAACTGATCTGGAGATTCAATGCAACTTCTATGAAAATTCCAACAGCCTTTTCCTTTTCCTTTTTTCTTTTCTTCTCTTCCTTTCTTTTTCAGAAACGGACAAGCTGATTTTAAAATTCATACAGATATCCTGAATAGACAAATCATCCTGAATAGACAAAGCAGTCTTAGAAATAAAAAAAAGTTGGATTCATATTTCCTGATTTCAAAACTTACTACAAAGCTACAGTGCTCAAAACCCACTCAAAGTGGTAGCGACATAAGGAGAAACATAAATCAATGGCAAAGAACTGAGTCTGAAATATATCCATATGATTATGATCAATTGATTTTTGACAAGGGTGCCAAGATCATTCAATCAGGAAAGAATAGTTTCTTCAACAAACAGTGTTGGGAGAAGTGGATACACAAAAGAATGAATTTGGACCTTTACTTCATACAAAATGGATCCATACAAAATGGATGAAAGACTTATATGCAAGAACTAAATATATATAACTCCTAGAAGCAAAGGTTTAAATCTCTGTTACCTTGGACTAGACATTGTTTTTTTTATTAAGACAGTAAGAGTTCAATTAACAAGATAGTTAAATTGTACAATTAAAAACTTTTGTGCAAAGGATTTTTTTTAAAGATTTTATTTATTTATTCATGAGAGACAAAGGGAGAGAGAGAGACAGAGAGAGAGAGAGAGACAGGCAGAGGGAGAAGCAGGCTCCATGCAGGGAGCCCGATGTGGACTTGATCCCGGGTCTCCAGGATCACACCCTGGGCTGAAGGTGGCGCCAAACAGCTGAGCCACCTGGGCTGCCCTGCGCAAAGGATCTTATCAAGAAAGTGAAAGGATAGCACACAGAATGGGAGAAATATTTACAAATATATATATTTGATGAGTCTAGTGTCCAAAATATATGTTTAAAAATCTTCTTACAACTCAACAACAAGATAAATGGCTCATTTTAAAAAAGGGTGAAAGATTTTAATAAAAAAGACACAAAAAGATGTTGAATAACATTAGCCATTAGGAAATCCAAAACAAAATCAAATGAGATACCACTTCACATCAACTAGAAACAGCTGTCATTAAAGAGATACATAATAAATGTTGGCAAGCATGTGCAGAAACTACCCCTCATATATGACTGGTGGGAATGCAAAATGGAGTGATCACTTTATAAAAGAGTCTGTCTGGCAGTCCCTCCGATGTTAAACATAGAATTACTATATGATCCAGAAACTCCACTTCAAGTACATACCTAAGAATACTGAAAACATATGATTACACAAAAACTTGAACATAAATGTTTACAGCAGCATTATCCATAATAACCAAAAAGTGAAAGCAACCCAAATGTCTATTCAACTGATAAACAGAATGCACTATATCCATAAATGAAAAATTATTCAACCATAAAAAGGGCTTAAGTATTGATGCACACTATCACACGGATGAAACATTATGCTAAATAAAATAAGCCAGACATAATTATATGATTCCATTTATATGAAATGTCCAGACTAAGCATATCAATAGAAACAAAGTAGATTAGAGGCTGCCAGGGGTGGTGGACGGGGAAATTTTAAGTGACTGTTAACAGGTTTCTTTATAGAGTGATAGAAATATTCTGAAATTAGATAGTGGTGATGGTTCCACATCATTTATATACCCAAAACTACTGAAAACACTCTCAAACGGTTACAATGGTGACATTCACATTATGTCAATTTTATCTCAATTTAAAAAATCCTCCTCCACCCCCCTTCAAAAAAAAAAAAAAAACAACCAAGAAAGCAAGATAAAAGCTCAACAAATTTCAGGTTTTCTTCTTCTTTGCTTTCTGGTTTAAAAGATATTGCCAATAGCCTCATAGTCTGGATAGTCTGGAAATAGTTTTGGGGTATAAAATCATAGCATGATTATTCTATGGCTAGTGCATACCCAAAGATTTCCAGGGATTTCTAGTGCTATCCAAACTCCTCCACTGGTTCAAAAGAAAGGTAAAGAATAGAGGACTCCCTGGGATATGACCACATGCACATTTCACATGACTTCTAGCTTCTAGGGAGCTAAGGGGCTGTCCAATTTCTGGGTAAAAATCACTGGGCTGCTGAGAACCAGTGAATATGCCACCGTCCAGTCAAGCCACAGTCTAATCAGTCAGTCAGATCAGAAACTTCCAGCAACCACAAAAAAGACTTCTTACCATCCCTCTACAACGTGGTCACTTTTACTTTTGCTGCTGGCACCATCTCTCAAAGTAGTATCACTAGAGAAACCCCATCCCTTTGCCCCTCCTGCTTCCCCCCTTGACTCAGTGCTGACTGTTCAGAGCACTGCCAGTGTTCTCTTAGACCCAGGAAGACTCCACACCTCCTGAGTGGACCATGAGAGCATTCCAGGCTGTGATGGGGCAATTTTTCAGAGAGGTTTCTCTTATACTCACCCTGAGGGATTTATCACTTCTCTTCTCTCAGAGCAGCAAAGGTGGAACTTCAGGCACTCTGGGGGCCTTTTCAACCAGCGAGTTCCACCCGAGAATATTCAGTCCCTTGTATGTTTTCTACTCTCATTCTTTTCTTTTAGAGGTTTTCATATTGCTTGTTTTTCTCTGAACAAGTTTTGTTATCTTAACCTTCCTTTGGAATATGCTCTGTTCCCGGAAAGCCTCACTCCTCTCGATCTTCCAACTCCAAACCAGCAAGCTGTTCTTCATTCTCCAAGAGACAGTCTTCCTTGATGAAGACTTTCCTAACGCTCCCAAGTAGTTTCAGGTGCTTTTCTTAGCTCTTACATTATTAACCCCATTAAAGCATGTGTCAGGTTATAACTGTTGATTCTCAATATATAGCAGAATATAGTACATATCCTCACTAAATTATAAATTTTTCAAGGGCAGAGGTTGTGCCTTACTCATCTTTGTAATTCCAGCCCTAATAAATAGTAAGCATTCAATAAATCACTTCTTAAATAGGAGTTAAAAAAAATAGCCTGTCAGGAGTCCTACAGAGACTCTCTTATGGACCAGGTACTGTGCCAACAACTTTGTATGCTCTCTCAGAATCTTCTTAAAAACACTGAGAGGGAGGCAGGTAGGTAGAATTAATATCCCCCCCCCCCTTTTTTAAATAGATTTTATTCATTTGAGAGAAAGAGAGCACCAGCAGGGGGAGGGGCACAAGGAGAAGGAGCAGCAGACTCCTTGCGCAGAAAGCCTCAGGTGGGGATCTATCCCAGGATCCTGGGGATCATGACCAGAGCTGAAGGCAGATCACTAACCAACTGAGCCACCCAGGCGTCCCTCTCCATCCTTTTTTTAAGATTTTATTTTTCAGTAATCTCTACACCCAAGGTGGGGCTTGAACTTCCAACACAGAATATCAAGAGTCACATGCTCTACTGAATGAGTCAGCCAAGTGCCCCATTATCCCTTTTTTTGAATGGATAAAATGATACTTAAACTTTCAGGATTTGAACTCAAATTCTGATCTCCAAAGTTCATGCTCCTATCCACTTTATACTTCAAAGGGAAAGGGTAACAAATAAATTGATATAAAAGGATTTTTTTTAGAGAAAGCATATTTAAACATTTAAGTTGGGAATTACCTATGATATATTATTGGAGGCTTCTTTGTGAGGCTTTCTAAAATAAATCACCATATATATGAATGATTTTTCTGGACTTGCTGCTTGCTTTTCTATTTCATACCTTCATACATGCTGTTCTTTCTCTACTAAGTCCTTACCATCTTATCCACCTGTAGAATTCCATTTTACACTTTAAAATTTTGTGAGGGCATCACTTTGGATTTGAAGTTTTCTGCCAAAGAATATATTTTTATCATAAGGGGTTTCTGGAACTCAGAATTACTTTATAAACATACATTCTAGATATTATATTTATTTACCTATTTTCCTTATTCACTCTGAAATTTTTCAAATGCAGAATCCATTTCTTCCTATTTTTTGAACCTGTAGTGCTTGTGTAGCACAAAGCCACACATACATTGAGGAACTTAGTAAAAATCTTGGCTAACTGCATTTCTTTGTTTCCATATGGTTGTTGGGTAGGTTTGAGGTATTACTTGTCCCTAACTGGCCAAGCAGGTGTGAAAAACATCCAGATATGCCATTGCCCATGTTCCTTCCTTCTTGAAACTTTCCATTTCTCCACACAGAATGTACTCCATTCTTTTTGGTTTCAGAGTCCTTACTTCAATTCAGGTCTGTCTCTTTGCAAAGGCCATGTCCTTAATGACTACAATATATCTAGGACATCCATCATCTACTATGGCTTGGGCTAGATTTTAAAGCACAAATAAAAACAAAGCAAGCACTTCATAATCTTAGGGATAGGTAGACACTAAAGGTAAAGAGAGAACTTTAAAAAGATAAATGTGTGTGCCATTAACAAAAAAAGAAGCAAATTAATTCTGCCTGAGGAGAGTTAGGATGATTTGATAGAAGTAACATCAGAATTGGGCCTTATAGTAAAACGTATTCATTTGGCGGGGTGGGGGGAGTGGGGAGCAATGAGGAATGCGTAAGAGGCACTGTACAGAAGACGGCACATATGTAAAAGCAAGGAGACCTGAAGAAGCCCAACATAATATTGAAGCGGAAGCAGTCTGGTGAGCTGCAACAAGACAAGGGGAAAAGTAATAGTAAGCAAGGCTGGAGGTCTAAGATGGAGTAAAATAAAGATAATAGACTTATGTGCCAGACTGAAAATATGATTTTATAGAAACTGAGATGGACACCTCTGAATGACTTTAATCAGGGTAATGACAAAACTAGATTTGTGTTTGGGAACGACTGACTTCAGCAAAAGATAGAACACAGAGTAGAGGGAAGGCCAGAGGTAGATTTATTAGCTAAAAAGGCTACTTACTACCATTGTCTAGCCAAAAAATGAGCTAAAGCAACAGAAATAAGAATAACATGAAGATATAAATGGGTAGACTTAGGGGTTATGAAGGAGACAAGTTCTATAGGATTTGGTAACTGACTATGGAGGTAAAGCAAAGAGTAGAAGATGGTGACATTTCTAACTTGGGAATGGGGGAACAGAATGACACCGTGCAAGAGCGTAAATATAAGCAGAAGGAGATGTTTTGAGAGATGTAAATGAGTTTAATTACAAAAATGCTGATTCTGAAGGACCTTTGGGACATAATGTTAACCACTTAGTCTAAGACCTAATCATATGTTGTTGAATTAATTTGATGTGTTTATGTAGACTTCTCAACCAATGCTAAAATCTTTGAAGATCTTGTATTTTCTTTCCTTTGCAACATCACTAGCATATAGAAAGGCTCATTAAAACAGCAATAATAACAAATATCTGGTGAACTGACTTGATTTGTATGGACCATGATTCTGTACATAAATCAAGATATAATTTTATTATCCATTATAGGATTAAGAAGCAAAAGTCATCAAAATTTGCTAAATCGGTATGTACAAAGAATCCTAATATACTTTTACAGCATGAAAGCAAAAAAGAAAGAAAAATGACATTCCTTTACATTTACTAGTAGCTAAAGGATATTTTCCCCTCTAACTCCTGGTTTATCTGCTTTTCATCATGGAATAATCAGTATCCGGTCTACTTGAGAAAATGACATGATCCAAATTCAGTCTTTTACTCACCAGTCGCAAGGACTATGGTGTCAGATATTGGTTCTGTCAGAAAATACACGACTTTGAGCAAGTTAAAAAGTAGACCTTTAGTTCAAAACTGTACGAGAGGATAACAAGACTTATCTCATAAATAAGGATTAAATGCTGTATTTAAAAGTGTCTATAACTATCCCTGGTATTTAATAAGCAGGCAAGCTAACATTTTGCCTTAATGTGTTCTTCATGAGTGGAGAGAAGACTCAACATTTTTAAATATTGTTTTTCATATAAGACTTTGGATATTATACCATAAAATCATCTTCAAAGTTAGTAGGGCATACTGCTTAAAAAGTCAAATACTGACATTAAACCTAGTTTAAAGTTTATTTTCATGCAGCCTTCAAGGAGTTAGTTCACTTAAATATGCTTTCTCATCTATAAAATGGGGATAAAAATTATATCTACTTTGAAGGTGACTCTGTGGATTAAATGACATAATGCACACAAAGTATGTAATATTATGTACCAGTTACTTTGCTAATCCAAATGTTACCTATTAAAACTACAACCATTGTAATACATTTTGTCTATATAGAAATATATGTAATTCTTATTGCAGAGATAAAATAGCATATATACGTGTGTGTGTAAATACATGTGTGTATGCCCTCATGCATGTGAGGAGGAAATCAAAGGGAACCAAGAAATTAAATTCAATCCACTGAAAAATATATCATAAAAAGTTGCATATTGTAGGAAAACATAAATTTTTAGTCAGAAATAAGACACAGTGATAAATTATCAACTAAATGTTAATATTTGTAGAATATATAAACTGTCATTTTTATGTAAATTTGGATGATCACAGGAGACATGAAAAAAATTTTCTAGCGTATTTTCATGTATTTTCCAGAAGTAAGGACCTTAGGAATAAGAGAATTTACACTGGCAATATTTACCCAAATAACTTTAATCTGCTGTTAAGAAAGAAATACATAGATGAACATTTATAGGTCTTTTTATTTTACCAATAAATAATGTAATAATAGCACAAGTATTTTTCCCACAGAAAAATATTTCTGACTTATCACTGATCACCTTCCCCCCCCCTTAGCAATAAAGAGCCTTCACTGAGCAGTTTTACAGATCTCCCTTGACTCCAACAACATGTTTGATGAGTAAGTTGACTAAAATACAAGTTATAATCCTTAACTAGGGAATTTTCTCTTCTGTGTTTAAACAGAAAGTCCTAAGAGTACTGGACTCATAACCTGTTGCCCGGTGCCATGGTACAAAAATGTTTATGCATTAATACTAAATAGTTCAGCAACATGGGCATACGAGCTCATTAATCCAGATTTAATCATTTGAAATGAGATAACGGCATGTCCCTATTAGTCTAAAGTTCAACCCTGAATTTATCTATGAAGGAAACCAGCAAAAATAAATTAAGATCATAATAAGATTTAGAAGGAAATGTTTGTCCAATTTTACATACTATTTTCAAGCAGTCTTTAAACTGTTTTAGCAGCATTAATTTACATTCCACTACTTAATATGTGCATTACAAGTAACACTGATTCCTTCAGACATAGAGAAGTTTCTTCTTGGAAACAGTTATATCACTATATACATCTGAGGTAAAGCTGCATATATTTTTAAACAATTGTAAAAGTCATTGGATCCAAAAAAAAAAAAAAAAGTCATTGGATCCAACCTCAATTGTTCTGACTTAGCAGTACTCTCAAGAGCTATCACTGGAAATCCTAGTCTGAAGTCTATTAAACACTTGAGTAACCAGAGATATATTTTAGGAGCAAAAATGTGTATCTTACTAAGACTAAAATAAGTCTTAAAGTCTTAATAAGAAGTTTATATTAATTTGTATATTATGTACATGGGGCAAAATGTTTATAACCCGTATTTCCTTTAATAAAAATAACGAATAACTGCATGTCTTTAGCATCCTGGTGTTCATTAATCCATCAACTTGATATTTTTGTAGGTAAGTCAAGAATTTAGTGGGTAATGTATAGTAAATCAACTGAAAACCTTGTTCCCAGGCTAAGGGCAGAATTCGAATAATATGTAAAGCTCTGGAGCAGTGATTCTCAAACTTAACAGAGAACAGAAGAATCATGTGGGAAGCCTTGTTAAAATGCAGATTCCAGAAACCAGGTCCTTGGAAATTCCTACATAGTAGGTATGGGTTATGGTGTGTGTTTAAATAGGCAACTCAGGGGCCAGCCCCGGTGGCACAGCAGTTTAGCACCGCCTGCAGCCCGGGGTGTGACCCTGTAGACCCTGGATCAAGTCCCGCGTCAGGCTCTCTGCATGGAGCCTGCTTCCCCCTCTGCCTGTGTCTCTGCCTCTCTCTCTCTCTATGAATAATGAATAAATAAATAAAATCTTTAAAAAAAATAAATAGGCAACTCAGGTTCTTCTGAAGCAGGTGGTCTAGGGGGTTAATAATCAGTCTTCAGCAGATTCATAAACTTGCTGATACATAAGGGTTACAGAGTTTTTCATGGACTCCCTCCCTCCAGAGTCCAATACTTTTATCATATTTTCAAAGGAAGCCAAGCCCCAAAAGAGAGCAAAAGCCACCTTGCCTGTGGAAGCCCTGAAGCCCCAATAAAATAGTCTCTGACCAGCAACAGGATTCCCACACCTTATGAAGGTTTCCTTTAGCACTACTAGTCTGGTTCCTTTTCCTTTTTTATCTTTAGAGAAGTCACCAAATTGCAATTTTTATAAAATCACCAAATGCTGGGATCCCTGGGTGGCGCAGCGGTTTGGCGCCTGCCTTTGGCCCAGGGCGCGATCCTGGAGACCCGGGATCGAATCCCACATCGGGCTCCCGGTGCATGGAGCCTGCTTCTCCCTCTGCCTGTGTCTCTGCGCCTCTCTCTCTCTCTCTCTCTCTCTGTGACTATCATAAATAAATAAAAATTTTAAAAAAATCACCAAATGCTAGTATCAAAACTTTATCAAACATCACTATTTCCTTTCCAAGAGATTTTGAAATCTGCAACTTCACTTATTTGCAGGGTTTTTTGTTTTTGGGGGGTTGTTTTGTGGCTCCTTCCTCATCTTTCCAGATTTTTTAATATAAATTTCATTTTATTCTCTATTCAATGTAGATTTTAGAGGAAATGTATAGATTTTTTTTAAATGTAACGTGCCTTGATAATGTAAAAATTTAAAAATTATCCTTGTTTTTGAAAAGCTAAATAGCTTTTGGTATCCAACAGCATTATTTAAAAGTGGTGGTGGGGGGGCATTCTGGCTTTTTACTTGAAGTTCCCTATAGCTTACTCACAGCCGTGAGAGATGTTTTATCTCTAAGTCATAAACCCCTTTTCTTCCTCATAGAGGCATATACTTCTCATCAGTCATGCAAAGGAAGACTTAACTTTTAAAGTGTTATTCAGGCACAAAAATAAATGATAGGAAAAATTGCCAAAAAAGGTATAGAGAGATGTACAATCACTGAACTCTTAGTGTAGCAGCACCTTGTTCATCCAGATGTTTAGTTATTCTAATGACTATTCTGTAGAAAAAAGAAAGAAAATGTTTTTTCTGAACTATGGTTAACATCCACCTAATAGCTCTTATTAAAGTGATGTTTACTATTTTTATCCATGTAGATTCCTATGAACGAGAAATTCTGCCTTTTTTAAGAATACTATATATGCTGATCACTTACCTGCAACTTAACTGCTCACCGGAGGTTGAGAAGGGTAACAATACTTTTGTACATTATCTTTTATGTATCGATTTACAATGAAAGATAAGCAGCAAACCAGGAAGTAAGTTCTCCCTCAGTGGCCAGAGCTTTTCTATCCTTTCCCTCCCTCTCAGAGTAAAATACAGGTAAGGATAGGATGCTTCCTTCACCTCTATTTAAGGAGAGAATCTGTTCCCCTTAAGGAATTTCAAGTACTAACACACCGGCATTAAAAGTTTTTTGTTAATGCTTCTGGACAGTGGGAAAGCAGAAGAAAGGCAGTGGAGACAAAGAAGAATCTTCTTTTGCCTCAGTAATCAATTTCCGCATCAAAACATGTATGACTTACTGGATTTAGAATAAAGGGTGGCAGTGTGTATGAAATGTGTGAGTGTGCAGGTGTGTGCTGGGACGAAGGAAAGCACTGTTAAACAGCACAATCTGTTAATACCCAGTTCTCATCTTGCTCCCTAAGAAAGACTATCCATTATGGCCGGGGGGGCAGCTCTTTTGGAGGTCCATTTCAAGGCACTTCAGGACATGAATGGCTATATAATTGGCCATTTTTAACTATTACTTTCCCAAACTTCTAAATTCACTTCAATTTCACCTAACCAGTCAGAAGGCCCCTCTCCTACTTCTTCCCTGGGCCAAGCTATGATGAGTGCCCTCAGCTATCCTGCCCTAGTCTAAGCAACTAAAGTGAGGATCCAGAAGCCACCCTCACAGGATTCCTCATTACACTCTGGTGTCAGTCCAAAAATAAGTCCATATTCTGCCATGTCAACAGCCCTCTAGCAACCTGTGAACCTAGTGTTTAAGCATCTCTCAAGTGCAAGGCATGAGAATACCAACCCAGCAGACTTCAGCTCTAGAACAATAATTCTCAATACTGGCCATACTTTAGCATCTTCTGAGAAACTTTTAAAAATAAGCATACCAAGATTCTCATTCTCAGAAATTCTGATTTAAATGTTAGAGGATGATCTTTAATGATTTTAATGTGCATTCATTAGAAACAGTATCTTAGATCTAGGAGAAAGAAGTGTGTGCAAAAGCAAACAAAAAGTATTGCTTTGACATGTCAAACTGTTAAGGATGAGATAAATAATAATGGATTTATATATGATAAGGGTTAAAATGTATTTAAAGATTAAATTAAAAAACTGATACTGGTGTTTGAACAAATAAAACAGAAAAAAACCTGTATTAAAAAACACTATTAGTTATTTATAGCAATTATTTATTATATTTGCCTAATTATAAATTTCAACAATGATACCACTAAATTTACAAATTAGCCATTTTGGTTTTAATTAATTAGATTACAGAAATATAGAAAAAAGAGAATCATAGGACTGGATATCTAACTCTGTGCATATACTATATGCTCACATTTAATGGACAAGAGCTTACTTATGATTTTAAAAAATTAAAGAAGATATTACCTATCAGCAGGGTACTGATTAAATATTTTACTAGACAATAGCCCAATATTATAGACCACTAGATTCCCTTTTCTTAAATGAGGAGCAATAGTACATACCCAAACTATCAAATATTTTGAAACATAACTAACAGTCCAGTGCTCTCCTGCTTATTTGATACTCACATGTCATTTTACATGCAAAACTCCTTATTCTATATATTATTTTCATATAGACTGTACAAATTTGAAAGATAATAAAATTAAAGAATATACAGTAACTCAATAAAATGAATATATTCAGAAGCTATATGCAAACAGAGTTTCTGTACGCAGAATATTTTATTAGTTTATTGCTAAAATTTCAGAAATGTTTTACTCTCATTTCTGATTACAAGTCAAGCAGCAGTGGCTTCTGACATTTCAGCACTGAGTTTTCTTGTATCTCTTTTAGTCCAGAGTAGGAAGTGATTTTAAAAACACTTAAGTACATCAGAAGAGCTTTCTACTTACAGGAATTCTTCAGTGAAACTTTTCATCATTTACTTTACAGATTTACAGGTTCAATTTTTCATGTAACAAATTTATTAAAATTTGGCAAAATAAAGTGACTATAGTATGTACCCTAAGAGACAAAATTATGAATATATACCCCCCAAAATATAAAGCATACAGGAAATATTATAACCTAGTTCTAAATAATATATCAGTATGAAGTAGATATGTTAAAAAAGCTTTCTTATAAATAAAAATATGTTCATGTCTTGATACCTGGATGAAAGATATAGTATTATTATTTCTGAGATGATAGATCTAAGGTTGTAAAGCAGAATATGTGTTTTTAAGTCCCAGCTACTTCGTCTGTAGTCTGTTGCACCATCTTTCTCATTTACCATATGCATTGTAGGTGGGATGTTTCCTGTTGTTACTATGTCTAGCTTTGCAGACTCAACTTTCAAACACTTTATTTACTTCTCAAATGTGATCCTATAATTGTGCTTTATTGTCCCCAAGTCAAAGTAAGTTACTAGGATATGTACTTAGTTTTTCTATATAATATCCTTTAAAAAAAATCAAATTTTTTGTTAACCTAAAAAAATTTAAACTGTAACGCTGAAAAACAGATATGAAAATTACAATGGAAACAAAGATGAAATTATGAAACTTCTTTTTTACAAATCCTTGTAATTTATTAATCAAAACTTTATTTGTAATTGGAATACCCTTTATAATTTATTATGAAGCCTTTCTTATCAGATATATCCAGGAATGGTCTACAGGAACAGGATTTTAAACCAGTGTTAGATCAAAAGCATCCCAGGAAAAATTGTTTCTTTAATCTTATACCATCCTGTTTTTCTTTCTTTATTTATTTTTGCAGCAACAAGTACACTATAGCTTAGCAAATGCAAGATAATTAAAACAACTTTCTTTACTGAGACAAAAACCCCAAATATACCCCTGAAAAGTTTTGGTGGACAAGACTTCAGGAATCATAGAACCAACGTAAATGGTTTCTAGGGGCACAGAGATCCCTTTAAAAAATTCTGTACAAATATGAACACAGTAAGACCCTTAAAAACTATTTAGTAAATGTTAAAGGAGAGCCAAAAAAAAAAAATAACGAAATTCAAATAAAGTACAAACAAGCACAAAGCAATAAGTTTAACAAGTATAATTTCTATATTACATTAATGATATTCAAAGTCCAAAGTAGCTGATCCAAATTTCTAGGCACTTTGCCTTACTTTCTTCTCTTTCAGCTTCCTGTTTTATAAACTTTTTTTTTATTTTTTTTAAATTTATTTATGATAGTCAGAGAGAGAGAGAGAGAGGCAGAGACATAGGCAGAGGGAGAAGCAGGCTCCATGCACGGGGAGCCTGACGTGGGATTCGATCCCGGGTCTCCAGGATCGCGCCCTGGGCCAAAGGCAGGCGCCAAACCGCTGCGCCACCCAGGGATCCCTTCAGCTTCCTGTTTTAAACCAAATGGCAAATAGACCAAGAGGCAGGGGACCTCAGTCCTACATATATCACTTGCTATATGATCTTGGATAAACCATTTTTTTCTGGCATGAGTCTTTATTTCTTCATCAATAAAACTAAGAGATTGAAAATTACATGCCTTTATCATCATCTAGAAAAGTCTTACAACTCAACTTATATATTCACTCTCTAAGTACATCAAAGACTTGTTAACTCTTGGCAATGTTGATCACTCTTAAGTGCCATGGTCCCTCCCTGTCTTATTCATTGCTAAATAACTGACTCATAGCAAATATCATTTTGAGGACAAGTAACTGAATGAGTATTTATGCTTCTCTGATATTACTATGAAAAACTGAAAATTGTTTCTTGAGTCCTAGGTCTCTCTTTACCTAAATACATATATAACAAGTGTTAAGTACAACAATGTATGCTTTCTCTCTGAGAAAAATTCCTGCTTATAAAAATATTACTGCTCCCTTGAGTCAGGATTTGATGTCCCTTAGCAGCTGATGTTAGCCTTAATAGCCTAAAATGTCCATAACCATCTCATTTAAAGAGAATAATTCTTTTCACAAGTCAGAACTTAAAAAAAAAAAAAAGACTTTTAACATATTTTTTAGCAGAAACTTAAGTGGTTTAGTCACACCAGCATTTACAAAGTAATTTGAACTTTCAAACTAGGTTATCAGATGATTAGGATTCCTGAGTCTATGCCCCTATCAGCAGAGTGAACATATCAAAATATCAGAGAATGAGAGAGAGAGACAGAGAACATTTTGTAAAACGTCTTTACAAAATCTGAACATTACTTCATGAGGAAAGTAGCAAGGCCATTGTATCTTTGAGTTAGTATCTTGCTATTTTAGACACATACAGAATTATCTTTAAATTTCTATAATTTAAGTGGCAGTTATGTAAAAATTCCCATAAAACTCTGTAAATTTTAAGACTGGAATACTAAATTTTAAGTTTTGCTATTTTTAAAAAGAAGTTTAGTAAGAAATAGTAAGTTATTTTTTAATAATAATCCTACCTCCTAAGCAACTATGAAAAATAATTACAAATTTGAAATTGGATACTCTTCTATTACTTATTTGTCTAACAAATCATTTACAATTCTCTCTCAAAGAGATAGTTCTGAGTCTTTTGGTCACCATCAGTTATTATTTTTTGGATACCAACCAAACTGTTTATCACTCTCTTAAATTGATGAATTATAGACACTATATATTTTAAACAAGAAAAAACTTTTTAACGTTGCTTTAACGTGTCTTTATAGAAATATGCTGTTCTTATAATCCTAGTGCTTTTCAAAAGTTAATTGTAAAATAATAATTTATTCTTTGAAACTCAGAATTATTTTCCATAGGAATTAAATATTAACAACAATGGTTCAGTTTCTAAGATGGCTTGGAAAAGCACAATGAACCTATAATATGTAATATGTAGTATGAGAGCATTGATAACATGAGAAATAGGGGAGGAGTTTTTGAACTACTTTCTGAGGGTGGGGAGATAGAAGCTATTGATAATTTTTAAAAATATGCAATCCTTAAATATCCAAAGAGATAGCTTTCATTAATCTAATCCCATTTAAAATAATTTTTTCCATATAAGTTTCAGTGAATAAAAACTTAAGAGGACACATCCAAAGGAAACACAAGCCAATAAAATTTTTGAAGAACAAAATAACTTTTACCTTATTTATTTTGCCAACTAATAGATTTGTTGTTTGACTACTTAATAAAGAATAGACATAGCTCGGCTCAACATATTGGCACATGAAATACTCTGAATTCAAATTTAGGCTTTCTACTGACTTTTCTACTGTCGTGCTTTAAAAGATCTGAACTTTCTGTATGTCTGTTACTTTATGTGAAACAATAGGGATGCTTTCCCCCAGTATCTTTCAATAAGATCAAAAATTTAAAAATAAGAGAAAGAATCTGGAAAGTACAAAATTCTACATAAAAGTCTGGACATAATTCTCAAGTAACCATACATTAAACTAAATTAAACTGAATTTGTTTTGGGACTCCTGGGTGGGTCAGTGGTTGAGCGTCTGCCTTTGGCTCAGGTCGTGATCCCGGAGTCCTGAGATCGAGTCCTGCATGGGGCTCCCATGGAGCCTGCTTCTTCCTCTGCCTGTGTCTCGGACTCTCTCTGTGTCTCTCATGAATAAATAAAATCTTTAAGAAAATAAAAAATATACTAAAAACCAAACTAAATTTGTTTTATTGTGACAAATGAGAAACTACCAAGTTAGTCACTCACTATGACATTTAAGTTAACAGTTTTTCAATATTACAACTAATGCAGACAATACATATAATCACTAGAACAGTTAATACTTTTAAAAGTATGTGCCAGGCATTTTTAAAGATATATATAAGATATATATACATATATATCTTATTAGATAACCCTGCGGTGGGCACAATCATTATACGTATTTTACTAATGAAGATATTGAGGCACAGAATGTCATACAGGTAGGAACTGGTAGAACAAGGATTTGAATCCAGACACCCTGGCTCTATAGTCCAGGCTCTTAACTTTTTTTAACACTGCCTATTTAATTTGGGGAAACTAAACAAAGAAAAGTAACTTATTTCCATTTTATTTCACTTAATAAGAATTACCAAAACACTGCTGTAAGCTAGGAGTAGAATATTTACATTAATGAAGTGTGATCATTTATTCAAACTTCTCTAATATCTGAGTTCCACAATATTTATAAGGTGCCCATTTTATTAGCTAAGTGAAGAAAAGTAAAAAGGTAAGAGTAGATCAGATCCATGTGTAGAATTTCACAGAAAGTCTTAAAATATTTTTAGGAGTAATGGATAATTTCATTTTTTTAAAAAGACGAAAAAATTTAATTCATAATTTCACAAAGATTCTGAAACATGGTTATTACTAATAATAGAAGCACAGAAAGAGAAGGAAATGAATTGAAATTTTAGTGAATGTCCACAAGATGCTAGGATTTCATATGCACTCCAGTATTTATCAGTCACAACCCTTTGAGAAATCAGTCACTATACAAATTTTACAGACAATCCTACATTCGGAACAATCAGTATATGGAGCCAGTGTTCAAACTCAGGACCATCTCTGAAGCTCTAAAAGTTGTTCCCTATCAATCAAAAAAAGTATGGTTACCACTGATCATCTGTGAATATTTTACTACAGCCTTGTAGTGTATCTCAAATTCTGGAATTGTGCTATCTCCAGCTTTGTTTTTCTTTCTCAAGCTTGCTTTGGCTATTTGGGTGTTTTCTTGTGACACCATACAAACTTAGTAATTCTTATTTTAGTTCTGTGAAAAATGCTGTTGGTATTCTGATAGGCAATGAGTTAAATTTGGGCTATACAGACACTTTAACAATATTAATTCTTCGAATGCATGAGCATAGGATATCTTTGCATTTGTTTGCGTCATCTCTAATTCCTTTCATCAGTGTTTTATAGTTTTCAGAGTACAGGTGTTTCACCTACTTAAGTTTATCACTAGGTCTTTTATTCTTTCTGGTGCAATTGTAAATGGAATTGTTTTCTTAATTTCTCTTTCTCCTACTTCATTATTAGTATACTGAAATGCAACCAACTTCCGGTTATGGAATGAATAAGTCACAAGAATAACATGTAAAGCATAGGGAATATAATCAATGGTACTGTAATAGTGTTGCATGGTGACAGCTGGTAGCTACACTTGCAGTGAGCACAGCATAACATAGAGTTGTTGAATCAATCCATTACATACCTGAAACAAACATAATGTGTGCCAACTATATTCAGATTAAAAAATCCAATAAAATAATTCATTCCAAATATAAAAGATATAGAAATATATATTAAATTCAATATTTAAGCATAAATTTCATAATCTTTCTTATCCAAAGTTATAATGTTGTAACAGTTTAAAATGGTATCTGTCTCACTTTTACATTCTTAACAGAATTTTTTGCATTGGTGTGTATAAGCAGTGACACAATATGAAGAATGTACTTCTGGATGGTTCTTTTGTTGTTTTTAGGATGTTTAAATAAGATAATGTATGTAAAATGCTTAGCAAAGTGAGTGGCAAGAAGTAAGCACTCAATATACATGAATACTAACTACTACACTAAAAAATCCTATCCAGCATTCTTTAATCATAATTGTTATTTTCTAAACTGTATCTGATAAAGGCATTTTGGTGGGGTATATCTCATACCTATTAGCTTATCACAGAACTAGGGATCTCAGGACACTTTGATAGAAAGACAAGTAGGAAGTCATAAAATAAGGAACACATCAATCCCTAAACAACTCCCAAGTGATTCTTCATTTCTGTTTAAAAGGTATCCTGACCCTTAGTGTTATTAAATTTAGTAGACATCTTTTCAACACGAATAAGCTTCCCAAACACTTATGTCCTAGGACTGAAATCCTAAGTGGTCTGCTAGACACTTCATGAAAAATAAACCAATGGTAGTGATATCATCTCAGTAAGAATGTTCTATAAACTAGTAAAAAAGCAAATAAGTGAAGAAGCACTAAACTCAATTCTGTAGTTTTTGATTTTAGATGTTAACCAGCTTTAAAAGGACTGCCTGCCATTTCTGAGAATGCCAGAAAGTTAAATTCAAGATCATCTGATGGATGACCCAGTGGCAAAATTTACTGACCAACAATAATGTGACGCACCTTGTCTATTCTATGAATGCTTGTACATATTTTACCTCATCCTTACAATTTAACACATCTTTGCAATATCTTGGTCTTAATAAAATTCAAGTGACTTAATCCACTTTTTATAATGGTCTTAGCATTTAGGGTATTTCTTGAACTTTTATATTTTTATTTATTTTTATTTATTTATGATAGTCACAGAGAGAGAGAGAGAGAGAGGCAGAGACATAGGCAGAGGGAGAAGCAGGCTCCATGCACCGCGAGCCTGACGTGGGATTCAATCCCGGGTCTCCAGGATCGTGCCCTGGGCCAAAGGCAGGCGCTAAACCACTGCCCCACCCAGGGATCCCATTCTTGAACTTTTATTAATCAGATTGTTTATTACTTAATACAGATAGAAACTGGCGTTCAAAGAAGCAAATTAACATGAATATATTTTATCAACAATATAAGTTACATGGAAAACAATAATTAAAAATTTAATTTCTTCAAATTTGTCTTTGGGGTCCCTGGGTGGCTTAGTCAGTTAAGTATCTGCCTTTAGCTTCGGTCATGAAGCATTGGAATCCCTGCTCAGCAGAGTCTGCTTCTCCCTTAATTCTCTCTCCCTTTGCCTCCCCACTTGCTTTGCTCATGCCTGTGCTCTCTCTTTCAAATAAATAAATAGAATCTTTAAAAAAAAAACTACTACTCCGAGATACATCATATTTTCAAGGCTAATATGGAGGCCTGAAATAGTTCGTGCAACCTAATAATTTGTAATTAATTCTGACTGTATAAATTAATCTAAAAATAACCAAAATAAAGTTGGCATTGTATTGCGATCAGTCTGTAATTCTGCTTTTCTTAAAGGAATTTAAAAAATTTCTGTGTTCTAATAACATCAACACAAACATGCCCTAGATTTAGGACATTCAATTTGTGAGTATGTCTTCTACTCTGTCTTGGTTTGCTCCAGGTACCACAATGTGATATATCGAGGTGCCAGTTAAAAGTCTTTTCAAGTTGTCCTACAGAATGTGTCCCTTAAGATCATTTGCTATGATATCCTACACCAGCCTAGCACATTTGTAGGCTTTTTCTTTTTCTTCATTATTTACAACTCAGTTTATTCACACCAGGATATTCTCCTGAATACATACAGACATTAATTTTAATTCCCTTTCTTCTTTTTCTTTTCTAAACTCTGCCTACTTATGTTGAAGGCATAAGGTTATGGTCACTACTTCCCATTGTTTTCTGTGTTAAAGGGGTTTTATATAACTTGACCACTATAACCGTGATTCCATGGGGAAAATCACTATGAGTTTTAAACTCAAACAAAAATGAACTCTTATAATAAACCCTTTTAGAAGTTTTCGAACTGAGCACAAAGAATATTAGTCTAAGTATAAATATTAATCCTAAGGATAAAGAAAACGTAGGCCTATAACATCTTGCAGTTTGATTCCCACCTAAATCTCTAGCATCACCTTTTACATGCACTCTCTAGTTCTTACCATCTGTTATTGTCATTTAATGCTAGGTACTATGCTCTCTCACCCCTCAGTACCTTTATACATACTATTTGTTACCTCTAAAAAACTTTCCTCCCTCTTGATCAAGTTAACTAATTCATTAAGATTTCAGCTAAGCAGTTCCTCAAAAAAAAAAAAAGAAAGAAAGAAAGAAAGAAAGAAAGAAAGAAAGAAAGAAAAGAAAAGAAAAGAAAAAAGAAAAGAAAAACAAACTTCCCTTGATCCCACTGATTGGTTAAATTACTCTTCAAAACGCGTTCATATTAAATACCATGTACCTCTCTATTGTAATTGGAATAGTTTCAGCTTTGCGCTTATTTATATGATTATTTGATTAATATCTGTATCTCTAGGGTAAGTCCAGAAAAGCAAGATCCATGTCTATTTTTGGTCACTATTTTAGTGAGCACATAATAGGTGTCAACACATATTTGTTGAAAAAAAAAAGACATTGGGAAACCACTGGTTAAAAAAAAAAAAAAAGAGAGAGAGAAAGAATACTGAATCAATGACCCCTACATAAGAGAAAAATCACTGATTTTTCAAGTTAAAACAATACAGAGCCATATTTGATAGAACTCTTTTCCTCTTTTCAGGGGGAAAAAAGGTCCATTTGTCATGATAGGGATAGGTGGTATTGTCTGACAAGATGGGGCCAGCTAGAAATAAATTATGCCAGATGCAAATAAAACTCGCTAAGTAAACGGAGAAAACATAAGCTATATCTTTGTTATTTTTAGAATTTATTTATATATAAGAGTCATAGTTTTATTTGTGTACTATTTACTATTGATCCTAGGGACAACTAGAGTATTAATTTTAATTTTAAAAGGGAAAATATAATTTTCCTGTTTTAACTAGACAGTGTTTCATTTCCAAATCATATATAATATACTTGCTTTAGATTCTTCATAAATTTTCCAGTTAAAATTACAAAAAACTATTAACTTCCTTAGGTTTTCTGCAAGTTATTATTTCCCTATTTCTTTTCTGACCTGCATTCTTGGAAATAAAGTGTTAAAAACAAAAATGCAAGATATATTATTTCTAACCCCTTTTTTAATTTACCAGGTTATTTTGAATTTTAATCCTAGTTTTCAAATTACTAAAGGTAAGCTTCCCCATCCCCTCATCGCATTGGAAGCTTTGTCTTCTTGAGTTACTTTCTCCTGAACCAACCTACAGTTTCTCCTCTATCTAAACCCTGATTAACTCATGTTCTCCCAAGAAGCCCACTGTGATTAACTCTACAGAATTCTAATTGCTTCTTTACACTGCATATTTTCAGACTCAGTTTGATGTCATTTTACTAAAGCTCCTGAAGTGTTTTTTCATGTTTCAGTCCCTTAAAAAAAAAAAAAAAAAGAATTTTAAAAACTTGTTTTATCTTTGTCTTCTATTCAAACCATTACCTGAATACAGAAAAATTTTAAAAATGTTAAGTGACTATGCCATCCATATTTTGAAGGAGCATATAATTTGGAGCACTGATTAAAATAATAAGTCTATCTTAAGTCCAACATATATCTTATCTCAAACTAAAACTGACTTTATGACTGACATTCTTCACACCACTAGCTCCCTAGTCAAAATTTTGCTAGGTTAGTAAGAAATGCATTTTGCAATAAGAATCAAAGTATTTAAAGTCAGGTAGATTATAGCCATTGTTCCTCCCTCGATTGACTACACTTTTCACCCTGTTAGATAAGATTAGATCAGTCTAACAGACCTTATTCCGTATCAAGTTATGATGATTGTTAGCCAATACTCAATTCTCTTCAAGGTATTGAGGGATATATTCATGTGACGATTAGGGGATAGTACTACAATTTTCCTGGATTGTTCTTTTACTCATTCCTTTAATACACAAGTATTTTTTGCCTTTATAAAATTACTGCATGAATATAAACTTGTTAAAAATAAATCCAAGTAATGCTGAAGTATACAAATTGTAAGAGTTCTTAATCTTCCAGCATCCCACTTACACACTTTCTATAAACCAAGGATATAAATTGCTATGTATTTTCCAGACTTTTTCTTAAAGTATTTACATAAACAAAAGGCATATATTTTATACAAATTTTTTTTTTTTTTTTAATTTTTATTTACTTATGATAGTCACAGAGAGAGAGAGAGGCAGAGACACAGGCAGAGGGAGAAGCAGGCTCCATGCACCGGGAGCCCGACATGGGATTCGATCCCGGGTCTCTAGGATCGCGCCCTGGGCCAAAGGCAGGCGCCAAACCGCTGCGCCACCCAGGGATCCCTACAAATTTTTTATTTTAGAAATATATGTGCACATGGTATAAAATGTATTATATGTACATAAGTATACTTCTATAGTACATGCGTATTATTCTGTGTGCATTTTTTACATAAGTGGGATCATAGTGTTCATGTTATTTTGTGACATGTTTTCAATTTAGCTTATCTTGGAGATCTTTCCATGTTTTTTAGCTTACAAATCCAAATTTTGCATGGTCGTTGTTAGCTCTCATTCTGAGAGACCACAGGTAGTATTTTCTAACTTTCTTACAAAATTTCAAAATAAACGAATCATTTCTTTCAGTCCCCAGGAAAATGAATAATGTAGATTTTTCCATTGTAATATATTTTAATTAAAAGCATTTTAGCAAGTATTCATTGAATTTAATATGATTTTTTCATCTTTCCTTAAATTTTTAAACCTCCTTAAACTTGTATTTTAATAAAAATATATGTACATAAAGAATGTAAACATTTAGTAATCAAGGACAACAATTAGCAAAAAGCAAAATTTAGCTTTCCAAAAAAGAGAAAACATTATAATGTAGCAAATGTGCCTACTTATTAGAATAACATAACACATATACACATAACTCATATTCTAAATCAATGAGGTAGATTGCACAAAAATAGTGAAGCTGGTGAAGAAATTTTAAGAATTCTTAATAGCTTCAAAAAGAAAAAAAAAACTTTTAAAACCGTTTACCAACATACTTAGAACATAGAAACCACAAACAGCAGGAGCAGCAAACCAGAAAAGCAACATAAGATTAAATTAAAATCTGTATTATGTATGTTTAGTCTCCTCCCATACATATATCACTGCAGTAATGTGACTGTTTTTTTTTTTTTTTAGTAATGTGACTGTTATTTTTGTTTTCTAATAGGCAACATATTGCTATGTTCTTCAAACTGGAAAACAGGAGTTGAGTCAATTAGCAAACATCTACTGTAGAATTTACTAAAAAGAAAAAAAAACCCAAAACAAAAAACACAACACTAAACTGGGTCACTTAAATATGATACGTAATAATATAAGCTGTTAGGCTTTATTATCAAAAGAAACTGCTGAAGGAAATGCTATACCATTTCTGGTAGAAAATAGGCTGCATTTTTATATTTCTATAAAAGAATTAACGTTAATACTGCCTAAATGAAAAAAAAAAGTATTCATAAGGAATGGCATGATTTAGGAGAGCCTATGGCTACACAAAATCATTGCCATCATTACTGGTGATATTTGTAGCTGGTATAAAGCTTTCTGATATATAGTGAACTGAACACTGCAGCTTTAATTGAAGTTTGAATGTTATAAACAGTTAGATGTCTGGCTCTGGCCTGCATTCTAATACCATCAGCAGAACAGAGATGGGAAGTATAAACAAACCTTTTAACTAGATTACAGTCTCTAAAATGGCCAAGAAATCCTTCAGCACAAACTCCTGTGTGACAAATGTGGGAGAAGGAAAATGATTTTGGAATAATGCTAAAAAATAGCCTCTGCAATTTCTGTCATTACTTGGAACATGTATTTGACTTTCTAAATATTTGCTTAATATTAATTAATGATAAATTTTATATTTAACTTTCCAAATAAGTAAAAATCCTTTTTATCTTACATAGCAGCTGTTTTTTGGATCAGTATATCCCAAGTAAAGAAGCTATTTAAAAATCAATCCTTTTGTTGACTGTGGAATACTTGCCTCCCCCAACATTAGTGACTACATGTATATAGCCAAGACTATTATTTTTAGATAGTAGTAGTATTAAGAATGTAGGATTAAGTTAATTAATGGTCAACAGATCAGTAGACATTTCTGTACTCAAGGTACACAGAAAACAATAGCTTTGGATACCAGGATAAATCTTAATATAACTTAGCATTCAGCCAAACTTAAGAAACATTTTAGGTTCACTTCCAACTTCCAAGATATAGATGTTAAATTTTTAAAAAGGGCAGCATAAGAATGTAAATCTTAACACTGGCACCATACAGAAATTTTTCCTCTAATTGCCTGAATCTTGTTTGGTTGGCAAAGAACTCACTGAAGCATGGATGTGCAAAAATTTTTCAACACTGCAAGGCGGGTGACTGATTTATATAAATCATTTTGGTCCTTTAAAACAATACGTTCTGATAAATTACTCAATGACACAGATTTAATTACAAGTTCTCTAAGAAAAGGTTATATAGGTCAACTGAAACAGGACTCAAATTAGAATTAGTCAACATACAACTCTGAATGAAGTATATGGTTTTCACCAGGTTTGACATCATCATGATTTTCTTCTCTATTACGTGCAGCTACGTTAGAAGACATAGCTTAATATACGTTAAGCCTGGTCTCAACATGTGTCTGAAAAATTATACTGAGTCATTCCAACTTCTGAAATCTTACATAATATTACAGAAATACATCAAACAGAAACAATGATGAGTTAGAAACTGTACTTTTAACTTTTATCTTTAGGTATTATCTTTGCCTATTAGGAATTACCTTTAGGTTATCTAAGGAAATTATTTGAGGCCATAGACTTATTCTATCCCACTGATTACTTATTCTGTAAAGCAATAAAACCAATTTGTTATAAAATTTCCTTTCTGAAATATAATAAATTTCAGAGAATAGTTCTCAGCATTTAAAAATATATCCAAATTCTATGGGTCATAATGCATTGGCATAATTATTTATAGAACAATAGTCAATTCATGCATATAGGATGAAAGTATATTTACTTAGGATGCATATGAAAATTACTTAACAGAATTTTTAAAAATTACTCTTTTCTCCTAGAAGCGAAGGATGTGAAAGTAAATCTGGTTAGCTGGGACAAAACCTATTTTAATTCAGTAGTTGCTTTAAAGAACAACTATATAATAATCTAAACATCTAAGGAATCCAACAAGTTGTCCATTCTCATACTAAAAATATTTCTGACTTAAAGCAGTACTAAAAAGAATACATTAAACTTCATCCTAAAAAAAAATAAAATAAACTTCATCCTATATGTGTAATGTAGTAATTATGAAAATCTTGTAAGATACAGGGTCCAGGGATCCCTGGGTGGCGCAGCGGTTTGGCGCCTGCCTTTGGCCCAGGGCGCGATCCTGGAGACCCGGGATCGAGTCCCACGTCGGGCTCCCGGTGCATGGAGCCTGCTTCTCCCTCTGCCTGTGTCTCTGCCTCTCTCTCTCTCTCTGTGACTATCATAAATAAAGTTAAAAAAAAAAATTTAAAAAAAAAATTTAAAAAAAGATGCAGGGTCCAGAAGACTATACACACACACACACACACACACACACACACACACACACTCTCAACCACCAGGCAATATATGTTCCCTCTGTGTAGAGGTTTTCCATTACAACATTTACATTAAAAGGTTTACAGTAAATATTCATTAGGTCACAAATTGTTAGAACCTTCAAACTTCACCTAACAAAATGGTAAGTGTAACCCACCCAAGAGAGAGGAAGCTCAATATGTAGAAAGCCTAAATGTAATGTTTGCCATACAAAGAGAAAACTGACTTTATGTATACAGCTGGCCCCTGAACAATGAGCGCTGACCTCTGTACAGTTGAAAATCTCATGTAACGTCTGACTCCCCTAAAACTTCACTACTAAAAGCCTACCGTTGACCTTCTAGAAGTCTTACCTATAACATAAACAGTCAATCAACACATATTTTGTATGCTGCATGTATTAGATATTGAATTCTTAGAATAAAGCTAGAGGAAAGAAAGTTTAGAAAATCATAAGGCAGAAAAAATATATACTTATAGTACTATAAAAATTCTGCATATAAGTGGACCCGCAGTTCAAACCTGTGTTGTTCAAGGGTAACGTGTATTTTATTTCAAGTTGCACACTAGTCTGCATTTATGTTCCTTATAAAAAACTGGGTTTATTTATTGTTTTTCTGTCCTTGTAAACTTTAAGAAATTGTTCATCACTCTATCAATAAGCTACTGGGGCCATGATTTTACTAATGTTTACCAAAGTGCTTACTGACTGATAAAAACTATTGTGGCTGTGTTTTAAAGTGTTATGAATTTACTGTGATTAAGTGTTTTGCTGCTGTATGTAAAATGTGATTTTGTCAGTAATAGGTTTCCCCATTTGCAAAGTGGGAACAATGTTCAAAGTTCACAGGATCAGTGTATTGATATATTTAACACAGTGTTAGACACCTAAAATAAATGGTAACTATGTTTATTACTAAAATAAAAAGTTAAGAATGAATTTGAAAGAGAACAGAATTGACCTTCAGAAATCCGTTTAACTTCACAAAATACTGTATCAGCAAGGGAGTCCCTCCTTTCAAACTGAATCAGTATTATTCTAAAAAGTACAGTTTAAGGGGACAAAGATAATCCAGGAAATTTCTCCCTAATTACATATGAATGCCATGATAGGAACCAAGATAGTATTCTTTGGTTTTGAAACATTCATTAACTAAGAAACTTTCAAATCATTTTATTGAAGTTGTATCACATAATGAAGATTAAAAATTTGAACTAACCAATTTAGAGCTAGAACTAGAAAGCTTCTAATGAGGATCTTGGAGGAATTTATCTCGTGCACATTGAAAATTCCAAAACTCCTAAATAGGATATATTGTAATTATCCCATGATAATTATACTGTTAGATTAAACTATAGAAATTAAACGATCAAAATGATAATATGCCATGTCTTCCAATGAACCATGAAAGATAACATGTTATGTGAAATGTAAAAAGAAAAGTTACTTCTGAGAAAAAAAGAAAAGTTTAAGTTTGGAGAGTTTGGGTTTTGTTTTTGCAGGGGAATAATTTAATGAGATACTTCAATGAACAATGATGATAATCTTCAAATAAAAGTATTTATCAATAAAATACTAGCAATGATAGCCACATACACTAATTTTACGGTCTAAAATTAATGAGTTATACACAGAATAGAAATCCCCAGAATACAGTATTAACTGGAAAATTTTTCTTTATATTTTTCTATTTTAATAAAATACAGCAAAATCCTTCTTAAACATGCATTTTTTTTCCACCTAACAATATCCATTTAGTTGATATAAAATTTATTTAGGAAGAAACATCAAAATAAAGTCATGACCAATATACTTGTGGCATACAATTAAAGTATCTCTTCACATTAAACTGTAGGGACCATCCTTGTTTCTCAGATGCCTAGCACCGTGCCTGACAGACAGTAGATGCTCAATAGATGTTTAACGAATACCTAAATACAATCTGTTTTGCACATACATTCAAAATCCAGACAAGTTTGCAAAGGTACATAAGTTGGACATAGGCTTTCTGGCTGACTTCATGGGGTCCCAGTGATGACTAGGAGTAAATCTTCACATCCATAGAACACTGGAAAGTTGATAAGTGTCTGGGTAAGGACCAAAAAAACAAAGTCAGGGAAACATGTCACCTAAGTAACAGTTGCTTTATAGAGCTGGTAAAAGTGGCCTAATCATTCCAATAACCTATTGCACTAGTCAATCAATGAAATGAGATTTAAGTTTATCTTGAACATCTGCTAGTATATCTTTAATTGGAATTTTTTTGAAATCGCTTATTAAAAATAAATTACTTTTGTTGAATTGCATCCTGGACAAGGATTTGAGAGAATATGTTTTTACTTTCTATGAGCACTGTGTTGTTAGCAGGATTTAATTTGGCTAAGAGAAAAAGTGAGTGCTACAGCAAAAATAAATGTAAAAATTCATGGTAGTGGAGAAGTCATAGCAAGGGGGAGAGGAAAGGAAAAAGGAAGAAAGGAATCCCACATATGGGAGCAAGGAAATTCAAATATGCCTAATTCTATCGTCATTGACGACCAACAATCAGTAGGGCCTACTGTGCACCGGACGCTGTGCTGTAAGGGATATAAAATGTTAAGCCAAAAAATCCTTAGTCTTTAGTGGTTCACAGAGCAAGACTAACAGGTAAACATTTATAATACAATATGCCTCATTCTTACATGTGGGTCTTTCATCCAAGAGCAAGAAGCATATTTACTGATGAATTAGAAGTGCAGAGAAAAAATAAGCATCAGGGGAAGCTGAAATAATTCTCAAAATAGTAAATATCCAGAATGAGAGAGATCAGTACCTTTTAAATCAACAACAAATAACTGAATTATAAATAGACAAAATTTTGGCTTAAAGCTATTCACCTAAATATTCTTAGAATATTATGCCTCCACATAAAATCTGTAAGTGCTATACGCAAAATTGTGAATGACAGTTTCATTTCTGAGCAAAGAAAATGAGGTAGTGTAGCGTAGTGAATATTAAGAGACCTAAGTTGTCTGGTCCATGCATAGTCTGCCCACTTAGAGGCCTTGGAACCTAGGCAAGTTCCTCAAGCTCTCCGAGCTTCAGCGATTTGGAAAATAAAGAGCTGGATAAAGCGACCTCCAAGATATCACTTAGATGAAAATTGCAATCCCAAAGTTTCTTAATATTCAAAAAATAAGCCATAATAAAAAAGGTTTCTAAATATAAATCATTTTCCACCTTAGAGGAAGCCTAAAATTCTCAAGCCATACAGGGTTACCCTAGGAGTGGTGGGATAAAGAAGTGTTTTCCAAAGAAAAGCAGACATAAATTAAATAAAGGTATTATACTCAAGACTGTAAATTTTTACTCAGCTGCCGATGGGGCAACTACCATCCAATTATCTACACAATTCGCTTTACTTAAAATTGATTTCTTCACTAAGTTCTACTTTCTCCCTCTTACGTTAAGGTTGCTGAGGAATTAGGGTGAGGACGAGGAATCCTAGGTGGACCTGGAAGAGTAGTATTGATGTTGGGAGAAGAACTTGAACTTGACATAGATTTCTGCTGAAGTGCACCATTACACCTCAGAGAAAGGTAAGAAACTGTTCAAATTTATAACAGAAAGGAGGGAAATAAGACCATATTGTTTACTGCTACACAGCTCTGTCCCCGTGTCTCAATGTCTACTTTTGCACACACGTTAATGAGAATTATGCAGAACAAGTTTCTACATTTGCAGTTCATTTTTGCCACTAAAATAGAAGCGATAGATATTACGTTTGGGCTTCACCATCAAGAAAATAAAAAAAAAAAAATCGAAACTATTACCATGCTGTTATAATATGTACGTCAAACACCCGTCTAGATTTATTTTTCTTCGATCCTTTCTATTTGATCAAATTGCTGTTTTCATATTACCAGTCTGATCATAAAATTGCTGCTTTACAGGAGAATATTTTTTGCTGACATAAATTATGGGATCAGAGATACCAATGCAGTTACAAAAAAGGGTGTGTGTGTGTGTGTGAGAGAGAAAGACAGAGAGAGTGTGTGTGTATATGAATGTGTGCATCCATCTTCAAGGAAAGGATAAAGAAATGTTATGTAGGAGACAAAATGCCACTTTCCAATGTAAGCCCTAGTAAAAGGCCTACCTTGGAAACATACTTTCTAGCATCTGTGAGACAAAAAATGCAGCACTGAATTTGAAAGCCACAGTGATTTGTAGGAAGACTCTTCTCCTACAGACCTAAACCTGGGTTTATCTTTCAATTCATGTCCAACGAGAATGAATATCCTAACTAGGACTTCGCGACTGGACTCCTGAAGATGCATTTTAGAGGTCTGTCTCCTTTCCCATGCACTGAGCAATCTGGTTCAGTACCCCAGGAGATGAAAAACTCCTCTCCATTTACAACACTAAATAAATAATTCAGTTAAAACTGAAAGTGGTACCAATCCAGCAAACTATTGATGGAGAGGTCTGGCCTTCCATGAAGCCAGAGCAACGTAAAGTTTTCAATGGGGATTACTTGTTCAGACAAGTTACAAAGATCAGAAAAATACCCAGATTAATTAGGAAGCAGTTAATAGTCTTGTGTTATGGAAAATAAATCATCAGGAACGTATGCAGGGGAGAGACAATACCGGTGGCATTCGAACTTTGAGCATTTTAAGCTTTGAACTTTACATGCTGGTCTATGGAATGAGCATTTCACCAGGAAAAAAAAAAAAAAAAGCAGTCATACAATCAACACCTAACCAAAGGCCTCTATCAACTAAAGATGTGAAATCTTCCATGCAAGTCAGACACAACAACAACAACAAAAAAAAAAAAAAAAAGGAAAGAAAAAGAGAAGCAAAGCCAGAAAGCAAAAACCAAGTCTGTTCCTACACAACAACAACAAAAAAAAAAAAAAAAAAGGAAGGGAAAGAAAGAGAAGCAGACCCAGAAAGCAAAAACCAAGTCTGTTCCAACACAACAACAACAACAACAACAAAAAAAAAAAAAAGGAAAGAAAAAGAGAAGCAAAGCCAGAAAGCAAAAACCAAGTCTGTTCCAACACAGAAGTCAATTTCCAAATCACATACAGAATCCCCCCAAAAAAGGGGGGAGGATTAAAAAAAAAAACAAACACCACTCAGGTCTACAAATGGATAAGCAGTTCCGACACATCCCAGATCAGATCCCCACAAATGCAGTGGAGCTTTTCCTGGGCGGGGGGTGGGGGGGGGTGGGGGGGGAGGAGGAATTTAAAAAAAAAAAAAAAAGCTCTCCAAATGAATTTTTTCAAGTGACATCTACAAAGTGTGCCTCTTTCTGCCTCTCTCCCTGGCGCCTCATTGGAGGAAGGAGGGGGTTGTTTTCCTACGCTGCCCCCCCCCCCGGGGGGAGCAAAGACACAATCAAGATGTGAGCCGGAGGGGAGAAGCCACTTTTGACAACAGCAAATAAAAATAAAAGTGGCGCGGTCCGGTGACAGGCCGGCGCCCCGCTCGCACACCCCTCCCCGCGCCCCCCCAGCACCACCCCCTCCTCGCCGCGAGCTCCACTGCGTATGTGGTTCGCGGCTCCCGCCGCCCCGGAGTTCAAGTCGGAGCCGGGGGACGGCGGCGGGGCCCCCGCGGACGCACTTACCTTTCCGGCCCCCCACTTTTGAGCGCCTTCCCCGGAGCCGCGGAGGATGACACAAAGGGTAATAAAGGGGGGGCGGCGGCGGCGGCGGCGGCGGCGGCGGCGAGCCGGGGAAGCGGCGGCTCCGGGCGCGGGCAGGGAGATGTCTCCAGCCAGGGCCCGGCGGCGGCGGCGCGGCGGCGGCGGCGGCGGCGGCGGCGGCGGCGGCGGCGGGCGAGGGGCTGTGCTGCCGGGAGGCTTCTGCTTCTTTCTCTCCCCTCTCGCGGCCGGAGAGGAGGAGGGTGGAGGGGGCTCGGGAGGGAGGCTGGCGGAGGGGTGAGGGGGTAGGAGTCGTGGATGGGGGTTTGCGAAGAAGAAGAAACTCCTTCTTCCCCTCCTCTCTTCGGGCTCAATCCCCCTCTCGGGGCTCGGGGCTGGAGGGTGGGGGAAGGAACTCGGGCGCCTCCCCCCCACCCCCCTCGATTCAAGGTTGAAGCGGGGCAGAATTAGTGTCCTGTCCCTTTAAAAATAGAAATAAAAGGTGCCCCCCCTCTGCCACTGCCTCTCTCTTCATCATCAGCTGCTGCTGCTGCTGGGGTCTCTCTGCCGGGGGGGGGAGGGGGGGTTCGGGTAGAAGAGACGGGAGGCGCCCACTGCGCATGTCCCTCCCTGACGGGAGGCTTGGTTGGTGGACGGCAGGAGGAGGGGGAGGGGAGGAAATGAGACGGTCTCCCAGCAGCCTCCGAGGCGCGGGCGACCCGGAAGACGTTGTAGCGGGGGGTAGAGGGGCGGGGGCGGGGAGTAGGAGGAAGTTGCTACTCTTTAACTCTCCTCCCCCCCCTCTCCCGGCTCCCCGCTCCCGGCTTCACGCCCCCTCCTCTCTCCTAAGGGAAAGCGGAGGAGCGGAAGTGGGCGGGCACAGAGAGGAGGGAGGGAGACTGAGAGACAGAGAGAGAGAGAAAGAGAGAGAGAGAGACACGCGAGCGGGTCACGTGCCCCGGCGGGAGACGCGCTGCGTGCGCCGGGCATGCCGGGAGTGGTGGTGTCCCGTTGGCAGCGGCAGGTGGAGCTGAGGCGACTGCGCGGCGCGCGGCGGCTGCGGCGCGGTTCTCGTGCTCGCCGGAGTCCTCCACCGCCCTCCCTCCCCCTCCCCCCCCCGGTAAGGGCAGGCTTTTCCCGGGAGAGGCCCCGGCGCGGCGGGCTGGCCGCCAAACGGAGGCCGGGGTCTCGCCCGCGGCGAAAGGGCGACTCGAAAGGGATGAGGACGGATGGTGGCGGAGGCTGGGAGCGCGGGAGGCGGGCAGGCTTGTGTAGGCCGGGCAGGCCCGCGCCGGGGGCCGGCCTCGCCGCGGGGCTGCCGCGGGATCCCCCGGCCTGCACGGCTTCCCCGCGACGCCGGGTCGCCGGCGGGTCCTCCGCTCTGCCCCGAGGCGGGGGGAACCTCGGCGGTCCTGCGGCGGGACGCGGCTGGGGGCTGCGGCCTCCGCGGGCGGTCCTGTTGGCTGCCGCTTCCGCTCAGCGCGGCGGGGGGCATCCTGGAGGCCTCCGGGGAGCATCCTGGGTGCATCGTGGGGGCGCCCGTGGTGCATCCTGGGGGCATCCTGGAGGCATCCGAGGAGCATCCTGGGGGCTCCCGGGGTGCATCCTGGGGGCATCCTGGAGGCATCCTGCGGGTGCCCGGGGTGCATCCTGGAGGCATCCTGCGGGTGCCCGGGGTGCATCCTGGAGGCATCCGGGGGGCATCTTGGGGGCGCCTGGGGAGCATCCTGGGGGCATCCTGCCAACTCGGGCCTTAGCTGCACCACCCGCGCTGCGCGCCTCGCCGCCCTGCCTGGAGCCCCGCAGTGGGTTTGGGGAGGGGGTGAGCCGGGGGATTCCCCCTCCCGCGTCTTGGCGTTGCCGCAGCCACACGACGCCAGTGCTCATTTTCGGAAGGGGATTTGGGGTTGTGTCGTCTCTGTGCTGTCAGAGTTGGTAAAGGACAAGAAAATTTTCCTTTTCCTGTTGTAAGGGATATTTCGTTAAGTTTCTTTGGTTACCTGTCTCGGCTTTAGAGGCTCGGGTTTCTCAATTAAATGCCACTTTTTTTTTTCCCCTCGTATGATAGTAATTGCAACTCTTAAGGAATTCATGAACTCACATTAGTTAGTAAGGCTTTTTTAAGTAAATATCTCTGTTTCTTTTCCCATATTCATCGCGTACAATCCTAACTAGGAGCGTTGGAATCTTTAATCTTCTGTAAAAGTGCTTTGAGAGGCTATCACCCTTTATGGTTTCTTTTAAGACCAGGGAATCCAGGGGGGTACAGTGGTTAGCGCCGCCTTCAGCCCGGGCGTGACTCCAGGGTTCCGGGATCGAGTCCCCCCGTCGGGCTCCCTGCATGGGGCCTGCTTCTCCCTCTTCCTTGTGTCTCTGCCTCTCTGGGTCTCTCATGGATGAATAAATAAAATCTTTAAAAAGAGAGAGAGAGAGACACCAGTACTCTAGAGTGCTCCGTGTTTGTCGTGTTGATTTGTAATAGTTGATTCTGTAAGGGGTCCTTTAGGATACACTGTCAAAGTTGCTACTTTTCCACATTTTACTTCTGTTTTGGCAGTAGACCTATCCACAGACACTCCACTGCCTTACGACTTCCTCTGTGGATAGAGTAGTCTTGTCAAACGGAATGAAAACTACACTCCTGTGCCTTAAAATTTCGTTTATATTGCAACTAAACATTTACCACTTTATAAAAGAAAAAAGTTCGAACAAGGCAATTCAAGTGCCCTAGGTAAACAAATTTAGATTCTTTTTTAATGTTAAAATACGAAATATGCAAAAAAGTGCACAAATCCTAGGTATGCAATGTAGTGAATAATCACCTAGTGAACAGCCTGGTGATCTCCAACCAAAGTCAAAAACCAGAACATCGTTGGCGCTGGAGACCTACCTACTCCTCCCCCATCCATTCCTGCTGCCCCACTTCCGGAGCGCCACAGTGAAGTAATTTTTAGGGTAATTATTTCCTGTTTTTAAGTATTTTGTTAACCACCAAGGTTGGCTTTCCTACACGATGTAGATGAATTTTGCCTGTTTTTCACCTATATTAAAACAGTTGCACATTATGTATTCTCGTTTCACCAGTATTTAACCCTGTTAGTAGATTTTAGCTGTTGTGTGTATTTTTTTCATTTTTGTAATGTCTATGGTTAAGTGTGGTGTAGAAAGTCTTGTTATGAATAAACCAGTTAATTTAGCCTGATATTAATGGACATTCGGGTTGTGTCCTGTTTTTAGCAATCAGAAACAATGATGCTGTGAATGTTTTTATGATGGTATTTTTATGCACATAGCATGCATTTTTTGCCGAGCATAGCTTATGCCAAACGTTTATAAAATAGATATATCAATTTATACTCCCACCAACAATATATGATACATCCCTTTTTTTCCTACATTCTCACCAACAGTTGATATTTTTCATTTTTGCCAACATGATGCATGTGGCTTTCTGTTATTGTTTTAATTTACAGTGCTCTGGTTATTAATGACTTTGAGCCTTTTGTGAAACATTTTTTGGCTATTTTGATTTCTTCTTTGAATTGTCTTTTCCTTTTCACAATATTTCTATTGGGTTTTCTTTGTTTTACTTAAAGATTTGACCAGCGTGGCAAATATTTTCTCTATGCTTGGAGCACTTCTCGCTCCCTGAATGGTTTTATCTTCATTTCATTCTTTACTGGTTTATGTGCTATTAATATTTTAAAACTGTGACTTTAACTCAAAGTAAGAGGTTCTATAGTTGTGCTACCCCAATGCCTTAGCCCGCTTATGGCTGGCGTGGTCCACTTGAAATGTGGCTAGTGTTGCTGAGGAACTGAATTTTTAGTTTTATGTAGTGTTAATTTAAACTTGAAAATTGATACTTTTGATTCAGTTATTGAAAAACCCTTAAGTATGTTTGGAACAACTTGGGCTCGTAAATGTACTTTCTTGACTGGGAACTTGATAAAAATAAGGTCAAGTATTTCTGGTGTCAATTTAGCATCTGAATTGTCATATTCTGTAATTATCAAATACCAGATTTCTAAGACTTAGTATGAAAACACTGTAAAATAATTCAGCCTTTTATTATGATCGCATGCTGAAATTACAATAAGTGAATTTACTTTGTTTTACCTTTTTTAATGTAGGTACTAGAGAATTTTAAATTATATATATAAGCGCTATTTGTATTTCACTTGGACAGTACTGTTCTTACCATCAGTGTTTAGGTTACATATTCCTATATTTCTGTTACTTTCAGTTTTCATTAGTTGTTGCATCTCTGAATTTTCTTTGAAGATCTTTTTCGTTTTGCTTTTAATACACTACTTAGAGTATTTTTAATACAAATGTGCTGACAGCCAATTATCTTAATTTTTTGCTTCCCTTATAGTGTCTTGTTTCATCTTCAATCTTGAAGAATGTTTTGGGTCTTTTAAATTGTAGATTGTGGTTATTCTTCAGAATCTTGAAGAAAATGTTCCACTGTAGGCTTATTTGTTTATTTATTTATTTATTGGCTTCCATTACTGATTTTGAGCAGTCAGCTGTTGATCTAATACGTGCTTTGAAAGAAGTCTGTAAAAAAATGTTTTCTTTGTCTTAAGTTTCTGCTATTTCTTTATGATGTTTGTATAGAATTCTCTTTTACCTGTTTTGTGTTCATTGAGATACTTGAATCTCTGGATCAGTGTCTTTTTAAGAAGTAAATCATTTAAATTCTTAGTGTTTCAGCTACTAGCTAAATATTACAGCTGTGTCTTTTTTTGGCACAGTATTTGTAATTTCTTTTTGACCGATAATTTCAGTTTCTAATTTTTTAAGGGTCTATTTCTGCTGGTTCATGATTTTTTTCTTCTGTGCCTGTGTGCTAGTTGTTGGATTTGAAAAATTATGGAAATATATAAGTCTTAGGATAACAGTATCTTTTTTTAAGAAGACGTGCTTCCCTAGGAAAGATGAGTAGGCAGGCGTGCCACCAGTCCCAAGTCACTTAGATGATGTGCAAGACTTCAGATTACTTCTGTTGTATACGTGACAATAAGCAGGGCTTTAGGTGTTGAGTCCTTATGAGTTCTTTTGTACATCTAGTTCTCCCCAATCCTGGGAATGTTGCTCTTAGGATCTCAACTTAATTTGGGTGATGATGTGTTTGCATCCCACATTTGGTGGGTCCTGTGCTTTGATTTTTTTTTTTTTTTTTTCTTGTAGCCCTGCAAAGCAACCAGGAATTCAGCCTGCCTTCTGTTTTCTCAGCCTTATTTTCTGGATGGGTAAAAAGCCTCAGGAAGAAGTGACTGAGTAAGGGTTTTTGCGTCTCCCCCCACCCCCACCCTCCCACCCCCGGTTTACTTTGTAGATTTTGGCATGTGATTTCATACTGCTTTATTATTTTATTATTTGATTTCTATTGTGAAGTTTTTTTGTTGGTTTCAGCAGGATCATTCTGATCTGCCCTTACCATGAGTAGAAACATTATCCTCTTTTTTTCTTTATTAATTTTTGAGATTTGATTTCAAGATCTTTCTACTTCCAACCAAACTCGTGTATTTTATCCTAAGTCATACATTAGTTTACAGTTTTTAAGTCATACATGCCTCTTTTTTTTGAAGATTTGTATTTATTTATTTATTTATTTATTTATTATTAGATTATTTATTTATTCATGAGAATGACACACAGAGAGAGAGAGAGGCAGAGACACAGGCAGAGAGAGAGGCAGGCTCCAGGCAGAGAGCCCGATGTGGGACTTGATCTTGGGTCTCCAGGATCTGGCCCTGGACTGAAGGCGGCGCTAAACCGCTGAGCCACCGGTGCTGCCCTGGATTTATTTATTTTAGAGAGAACTCAGGCATGCAAGTGGGGGAGGAGCAGAGAGGGAGAGAACGAGAAACTCCAGCAGACTGCCTACAGTGTGGGGATCCCTGCCTGTACAGAGCTCTTTCTCACAACCCTGAGATCCTGACTTGAGCTGAAATCAAGAGTCATATCCTTAACTGAGCCATCCAGGCATCACTCACTTGGGTGAGTTAAAATTTAGAAAATAGTTTCAAGCAGTTTTTGAGTTAATGATTTAAAAGAACACGTTCTTGAAGTAGTAACTACTTGTACATGGCTTGTTAAAAACAGATTACATTTATTTATCTCAAGTTTAATTCTCCAGAATGTGGCTCACTAGAGTTGCACCACAGTGGACCGAAATGGTTGTGCCTTTATCCCCACACCTTGTTAAGCCTCGGGAAGTGTATGATGTTGGACAAGGTGGATGTTAAAGCTCCCATTTCCCCATCTTTAGGGGCAAACACCTTTTAAACTTTTTTGCGGGGTTCTTGTGGTATTTCTATTTCCAAATAACATGTGCTACCACTTGATTTTTCCATTTTAGGCATTATCTGTTGACTTCCTGTCTTGATTATTTAAATTGAGGTTTTTCCAAACCCTCCTCCATCATTCCAGTGACACCTTACTTTTTGGTTGATAATCATTCTATGTCTGTATACTTTCTCAATGTTTATCAGTAATTCAGTCCCAAAAGATCTACTCGTTGTTAGCATATCCTCTCCATAGGGTTTTAAATATTTTTTTAATTTTTTTTATTTATTTATGATAGTCACACAGTGAGAGAGAGAGAGAGGCAGAGACACAGGCAGAGGGAGAAGCAGGCTCCATGCACCGGGAGCCCGACGTGGGATTTGATCCCTGGTCTCCAGGATCGCGCCCTGGGCCAAAGGCAAGCCCCAAACCGCTGCGCCACCCAGGGATCCCCTCCATAGGGTTTTAAATCAGTTTAACCATCATTGAGTAATTTCTTCTAGAACATTCTGGTCTTCCGTTTAGACTGGCTGCTTGATATGGTCACCCCTCATGCAACCTCTCTCCATCCTGTGATGGATCCTCTCCTGTATTCCATGTAATTCCTTGTCTTGTGTTAAATCTTGCATATCTGAATTTTCTTTGGGGATCTTTTTTTCTTTTGAGGGTATGGTTTAGAATTTCTTTAATGTCCGTTATCATCATTAAGGATTAATAGTTACCCACTGAGGTTAATGGTTATCCTCATTTTGTTTGCTCAGAGTCTCCAGTAGCTGAGAGGCAAATGTTTTGAGGTGTTGGGTATCTCTAAATGTCTTTAGATTATTCTAACTTATTTGAGTGTAGGATTCCAAGTTGGAAATGTTTTTTCTCCAGAATTGCGAGCGAATTTTTAGTGTTTGATATAAAATCTGATGCTATTCTTATTTTCAACACTTTGCATTTCATTTTTTTCTTCTCAGTGGAAGCTTCCACACCCTATTTGTTTGAAGCTTATAGAAGGTTCTCTTTAGGATATCTTGTGTTCTGAATTGTCACAGTGGGACAGCCTGGGTGGCTCAGCAGTTTAGCGCCGCCTTCAGCTTAGGGCGTGATCCTGGGAACCTGGGATTGAGTCCCACGTAAGTCCCACGTCGGGCTCCCCGCATGGACCCTGCTTCTCCCTCTGTGTCTCTGCGTGTGTGTGTGTGTGTGTGTCTCATGAATAAATAAACCTTTAAAAAAAAAGTAATAGTGATGTGAGTTATAAGTCTATAGGTATCCACTTTGCTGTACATTTCATGGGTTCTTTCTGGCAACTTCTATTCCTTAGTTCTGAGAAAGTTTCTGATACTTTTACTCTAATTTCCTTGTCTGTGGTTTTGGTTCTGAAATTGCAATTAGATACTATATTCTTAGGTGTATTTCTCTTGCCATTCTTTTGCTTTAAGTTTCTTGGACACTTTCTGGATTTTTTTTTTTTTTTTTTTTTTTTTTTTTTACTTTCTGGATTTAAAAAAAAACATTTAAGATTTTAATTTCTATTGTTATATTTTTAATTTCCAGTACCTCTTTTGATCTCTACATTTTTAAAATGGCATCCTGATACTTTTTCTCTTCATGTATTAAAGTTACGTTTTGAAGTTTATTTCACCCTGCTTACTCTGTTTTCTCTAAGTTATCCTTTCTGTTAGGATGTTTTAAAGGCTTTCATCTTAGAGGCTTTTCTCAGCTATCTTGTGATCCTTGATTGTGTGTTCAAATTTATGTGAAGGGCATTAAGAAGCTATTTCATGCTCTGTGAATTTGGCGGAGGCTTGCTAGATATTACTAGATCTCCCTGTGGAAAGATTTAGTTGGAGCATATTTGGTTTGGGGAACCCCGATATCTGCTGTTTTGTGTGTTATTTCGAAGCCTTTTCTCTTAGGCTAGTAAGAGCCCAATGAGAAGAATTTTCCAATTTTTTGCCTCTAAGTCAGTGATTCTCTGCTGTGATACTGTGACCCCCAGGAGACATTTGGCAATGTCCAGAGACGTGTGATTATTAAGGGTGAATTGCTATTGAAAACTGGTGGATAGAAGCTGCAGGTGCTGTTGAACATCCTATAATGCATAAGACAGCCACCCACAACAGAGAAGTAATTCAAAATGTCATTAGTACCTATTATGAGAAACCTTGCTCACAGCATAAGCCTGATTTCCAGTGCTTTGAGAACCAGGTGAAAACAGCACAAGAATCACAACATTTGGTTTTATGTTTAAAGATTTTATTTATTTATTCATTTAAGTGATAGAACGACCTGGGGAGGCAGGCAGGGGGAAAGGAACCAGCAGACTCTGCATGCCGAGCCCGGTCCCACAACCCTGAGATCATGACCTGAGCCAAAATCCAGACTTGGTTGCTTAACCAACGGAGTCACCCAGGTGCCCCTGATTTTTTTTTTTTTTTTTTTTTTATGATACCCTCATCTTCTGCTGTGCCTGGTATTCCTCAATGTAGAGTTCTTATTTGTTACTCTATAGAGCCTTCTGATTGAGTGGGATAGAGGAGTCCATTTAACTACTTTAGTGCTGCAATTTTTTGAAGTTGAATTCTAGCCCAAATTAAAATACTGGTTATTTTTTTTTTTTAAGATTTTATTTATTTATTCAGGAGAGACTCAGAGAGAGAGAGAGAGGCAGAGACACAGGCAGAGGGAGAAGCAGGCTCCATGCAGGGAGCCCTATGTGGACTTGATCCTGGGTCTCCAGGACCACACCCTGGGCTGATGGCGTCGCTAGACCGCTGAGCCACCGGGGCTGCCCAAAATAATGGTCATTAAGTGACCTTGTTATGTGTTTACCCTATTTGAACAGGATTGCCCAATGAGACTACATTTTACAAAATGCTTTAATAGGAAAGTGAGATATTAGATGACCATTATAAATTACGAGGTAGATTAAATCTGGAATTGACAGTTTTTCCCCTTCTTCTATTTCAGTTTATTCCCTCCCCTCTTTATTAAAGATTTACTTACTCAACAGAGAGCGCCAGAGAGCACAAGCAAGGGCTTGTGTGGTACTTGGAGTGGTAGAGGGAGAGAGAGAGAAGCAGGCTCCCCCGCCAATCAGGGAGCCCGGATGGGAGGCTCAATCCCAGGACCCCTGGGATCATGACCTCAGCTGAAGGTAGATACTTAACCAACTGAGCCACCCAGGTGTCCTTATTCCCTCAGTTCACTCCAGATTCTTTTTGAGGTGCTTATCTTCAAAGAAGCATCTGCTGGGTTTGCTAGTTTTTCCTGATTTCTTTTTTCCTCTTAATATCACATTCTCCCAGTGTCCTTTCTCATCTCCAGTAAAAACATAATAAAATCTTAGATATACTGCTTCTTTGATTAATATAGCAATGAAATTACTATGATGGTTTGACCCAAAGATTGAGGTCAGATTTGACAAGATTAAAGGTCTAAGTATGTTAAGCTTTTCTTTCGGTGTGCACCCACATTTTCACTTTTTCCATATGCTTTCATCTTGCCGCCATTATAAGAGTATATATTTTTTTATATGGATGACCCAGAAATGTCAGCTTATGTTGTTTTCTTGAAAAAATCACTTCTAGGTTTGTGTATCTCTTAATTAACTTACTTTAAAATGAGTAAAAACCAAAAATATTTCCTATAAGCTGTATTGCAACTAATAGCCATTAGAGTTGAGTTCTGTTGTTTGAATCATATTCAGTGTGTTATATATAGCACCACTCTGATGCAATGTCTGGTGGGCATCATGTATTAAAAATTTATATTGAAATGAAATTCATATATGACATATGTTTAGAAGCTAAAATAAAATGTTTAGTGTTAGCATTGATAACTTTATGTAGTCAAATTACATATTATTTGATTTAAAGGTGCAGGATAATTGTTTTTGAAAATTATAAAAGGTAATATACATTCACTGTAAAAGTAATGAGACAAAATGAAAATAATAATAATACAGTATTATTCCTGTACCTGGAAATAATTCTAAGAAGTTGATACATGTAATTTTAGACCATTTTCTATAAATTTGCTATCAGAGCTGGATCATAAAGTTTTGTCCTGTACTTCTTTTAAGGGTTCTTTTTGAAAGAGAGGACAGTGTGTGCGCTTGCACAGGCAGGAGGAACAGAGGGAAAAGGAGAGAGAGAATCTTAAGCAGGCTCGATGCTCAGAACCTGATGCTGGGCTGCACCCTGAGATCATTACTTAAACCTAGATCAAGAGTCAGATGCTTGCTTAAAGGACTGAGCCATCCAGGCACCCATCCTGTACTTTTAAAAGGAATGATACATAACTAACATCTTTCCATTATACATTCTTACAAAGTATATCTGTGTTTATTTGCTTTGTATTGTAGAAATACCCTGCCAATCTCTGGGAACTATATTCCTAACTAGTGCCATGATCAGTGTTAACAAGAATGAATAAAATACAAGTATTTTTCTTATTTTCATATTGTAGTATGCTTACTTTTATATATGGATACTCTTCTGATTTCTGGTAAAAAAAAAGATGAATTAGTTTTAAAATAGCTAATATTTCATTTGAATTGCCATTATTGTTTTTGCAGACACACCACCTGTAGGGTCATACTCTGCCAAAGCTATATATTTTATTTTATACAGCTTTTCATCTTATAAGTTTCCTGTTTTACTAGCTTGAAACTGACTGCCTCTTGTGCTTATATTTCATTTTCACAAATCTTCCATTAAGTTTGTGTTCCCACCTGGGTTTTTCACAAATTGTCCTTAAAAAGAGGAGAGTTTTGAGGTCTGTTATTTTCCCATGTGTTTTGGGATCACCATAGTTAATGACCGGGAAAAGTTAAGATTGTGACTTTGATCCATCCTTGTCTTTTTGGATATTTTTTTTTAATTAATAGACTCATCATTTAGAGCAATTTGAGGGTTTACAGGAAAACTGACTAGTGAGTACAACAAATTCCCATATATTCCCACTGGCCTAGCTCCCCTACTGTTAACACCATTTGCCTTATTAGCATCTTGCCTAGAGTGATGTGTTTGTCACAATTGATGAACTAGTACTGATAAATTATTATTAAGGAAAATTCATAGTTTAGATTAAGATTTGTAATGTGTCATACGTAAGGGTTTTGACAAACGTACCATAATATCCATGGTGACAGTGTTACAGAAAATCATTTAAGTGCCCTAAAAGTCTCTTGTGCTCTACCATCCTCCCTTCTCTTGAACTCTTGGCAACCATGATCTTTTTGACTATCTCCATAGTTTGGCCTTTTCCATATAGTTGGAATGATACAATGTGTATCATTTTCAAATTGTCCTTTTCCCCTAGCAGTATGTATCTAACTTTCCTTGATGTCTTAAGCTAGCTTGATAAACCCATTTGTTTTTAGCACGAAATAAGATTTCATCTTATGGATGTACCACAGTTGTTGATCTGTTTACCTATTAAAGGATATCTTTGTTGCATCCATGTTTTGGCAATTTTTAATAAAATTGTTAGAAATAGTCTGGTGCAGGTTTTTGTGTGGACATAAGTCCTTGACTCATTGGGATAAATACCAAGGTGCATAATTGCCAGATTGGTGTGGTAAAAGCAGGTTTAATTTTGTAAACTGCCATAGTGTTTTCTAGAGTGGATGTACCATTTTACATGCTAGTCTGCAGTTTGTTTTTTTTATAAGATTTTATTTGAGAGAAAGAGGAGTGTGAGAGGGAGAGAGAATCTCAAGCAGACTCAACAATCAGTGCAGATCCCCTTATGGGGCTCATGAGCCAAAACCGAGAGTCAGATGCCTGACTGAGCCACCCAGGTACCCTGTGAATCAGAGTTCTTACTCTTTGTTCTTAGCAGCATTTTTGCCATCATTATGTGACTTTGGACATTCTAATACATGTAGACTGAAATGTCATGGTTTTAATATGCAATTCCCTAGGGATATATGAAACTGAGCATCTTTTCATATGTTTATTTACCACCTGTGTATTTTATTTGGTAAAGTGTTCAGATCTTTTGTTAATTTTTAAACCTTTTTTGTTTGTTTTTGAGTTTTAAGGCTCTTTGTATGCTTTGGATGCCAGTCTTTTATCATATATGTGTTTTGCAAATATTTTGTCTCAGTCTTTATTTTTGTTCTCTCAACAGTGTCTTCTGCAGAGCAAAAGCTGTTAATTTAAATAAAATTCAGTTTATCAATTCTTTTCTTTACTGAATTGTGCTATTGATGTTATATCTAAAAATTCATTGCCAGGGATGCCTGGGTGGCTCAGTCAGTTAAGCATCTGATTCAGGCTCAGGTCTTGATCTCAGGTTCATGAGTTCAAGCCCCACATTGGAGCCCAGTGTGGAGTCTGCTTTTTAAAACAAAAAACAAAAAACATATATATATATGGCAACTCCAGTGGTGCAGTGGTTTGGCGCCACCTGCAGCCCAGGGTGTGATCCTGGAGACCTGGGATCATGTCCCATGTCGGGCTGCCTTGCGTGGAGCCTGCTTCTCCCTCTGCCTGTGTCTCTGCCTCTCTCTTTCTCTCTCTCTCTCTGTCTCTCTCATGAATAAATAAATAAAATCTTAAAAAAAAAAAAAAAGCCAAACCCATAGTCACATAGGTTTTTTTATTGTATATTCCTTTTTATTTATTTATTTATTTTTTTGTGTATTCCTTTTTTATCTTGTTTATAGTCTGGAATAAGATTCTTAAAATTTTATTTAAATTCAATTTGCCAACATTAACATCCAGTGCTCATCTCATTGTGTGCCCTCAATGCCTATCACCCAGTTACCCTATCCCCCCACCCACTCTGTATTCCTTTTTAGAAGTTACACAGTTCTGCATTTAATGTATAGGTCTATGAGCCATTTAGAGTTAATTTTTATGAAAGGTTAATGTTCTCTGCCAACTAGTTTTTTGCCCGTATGTGTTCACTTGTTTTAGTACCATTAGACTTTGTTGAATTATCTTCTCTTCTTTGTCAGAAATATTTACATGTGTCTGTATCTGGCTTTCTATTCTGTTCCATTTATTTTTCTATTGTCATTGCCACACTATGCAGTTGACCCTTGAACAACCCAGGTTGCAACCCCCCGTACAGTTCAAAATGAGTGAATGACTCAAGTTCCCCCCAAACCTAACTACTAATAGTCTGCTGTTGACTAGAAGCCTTACCTATAACATAAGCAATTGGTAACATATTTTGTATGTTATATGTACTTATGCTGTAGTAAAGTAACCTAGAGCAAAGAAAATGTTACTAAGAAAATCATTAGGAAGAGAAAATACATTTACAGTACTGTACTGTATTTGTATATTTTAAAAAGCATGTAGAAATAGACCCAAGCAGTTCAAACTCTTGTTGTCCAGAGGTCATTTGTATATATTAGCCTAATTTTATAGTACGTCTTGTAGTGGGTAGTTTCTGACCTCAGACTTTGTTCTGTTGCAATATTGTGTGTTGTGTGTTTTTTCTTTCCATGTAAAATTTAAAATCAGTTTATCATATTCACAGAATAACTTTAGAATTTTGAGATTTCATTGAATCCTTAGATTAAGATCGGAAGAACTGGCACAATAACAATACTGAGTCTTCTTATGCATGTACATAGAATATGTTTATTTATTTAGGTCCTCTTTGATTTTTTTCATCAGAGTTTTATAGTTTTCCTTACATCCATCTTGTATGTTACTGGATTTATATGTGAGTATTCTGTGGGTGGTTTTTCTTTGGTACTAATAGAAATGATACTGTGTTTTTAATTTAAAATTCCAGTTCATTATTGGTGTATAGGAAAGCAGTTGACATTGGTATATTAACTTTGTGTCCTGCAACTTTGCTAGAGTAGTTTATTAATTCCAGTAGTTTGTCTGTGTATGTGTATTCTTTGGGATTTTCTACCTATCTGATCTTGTCATCTACAAATAGAGACCGTTTTAGTTCTTTGTCCCTATCTATACACCTTTTATTTCCTTTTCTTATTGCATTACTAAGGGTTCGAGTAATATTTGAATGCCAGTGGTGATCCTTATTCTTGATCTTAGTGGGAAAGCATGTAGTTTCTCACTATTAAAAGTGGTGTTAGCTGTAGATTTTTTTGTAGATGTTTTTTCCCTTCTATTTCTGGTGTTTTGGGGATTTTGATTTTTGGCTTTTTTGTTTTGTTTTGTTTTGTTTTTAAGAGATACAGCATGCAGGCATGCACAAGCATTGGGTGGGGGAGGGGCAGAGGAAAAAGGTAAGAGAATCCTTAGCAGGCTTCAGCATGGATAGAACCTGACACAGGACTCAACTTCATAACCCTGAGATCATGACAACTTAAATCAAGAGTTGGACACTTAACTGACTGAGCCACCCAGGTGCCCCAGTCCCTAGTATATTTTTAAATGGGTGGCAGATTTTATGAAATAAATGTTTTTTTCTGCATCTCTTGATAAAATCTTATTTTTGTGTCCTGTTGTTATGAATTACATCATTTGCTTTAGGAATGGTGAATGAGCCTTGCATACTTGGAATGAATCCCACTTAATTTTTTTTAATTTTTTTATTTTTATATACCGCGTGATTGAACTTGTTAATTTTTTTGAGAATTTTTGCATCTGTATTTATGAAAGATACTTTTGTATAGTTTCCCTTTTTTGTAATGTCATTGTCTGCTTTTCTTACTAGGGTAAAACTTACCTCATACAACGAATTAGAAAGTTTTCCTTTACCTTTATTTCTTGCAAGAGACTTGGTATCATTTGTAAAGAATTAATATCATTTCTTCCTTAAATGTTTGGTAGAGTTTATCAGTGGATCTATCTAGCCTTGATGATTTCTGTTTAATAAATAAAGGCTACTTATTAATACATGTAAATATATTCAGATTATCTGTTTTTTCTCGTATACTTGTTAGATGGTGTCTTTCAAAGAATTGGTTCTTTCATCAAGGTATCATATTTGTGGGCATAGAGTTCATAATTTTTATGATCAGCATTTTAATGTTCATAGAGTCAGTACTAATGGTCTTGCTTTCATTTCTGATAATCATCATTTATGTATTTTAAAATCTTTTGTTCTTAGGCTAGCAAGATGTTAATAAATTTTAAATATAAACTGAGCCAGTTATTTTGCTGATTTTCCTGATTGATTTCTATTCTAATTTGTATTATTTCTTTTGCAAAGTTTGTGTTGAATTTGTTTTTCTAGTTTTCTAAGGTAAAAACTTGGATTGATTTTTTTTTTAGGTTTTTTTTTTTTTTTCTTTTCTATGTGTTCAGTGCTATAAATTGTCCTCTTAAGGGCTGCTTTGCTGCATCCCTTATATTTGGTAAGTTCCATATGCATTTTCATTTTCCTTCTCAGTTTCTATTTTTCTTGATTTTTCACCTTTGGCCCATGTGTTATTTGGAAGTGTGTTGTGTGATCTCTGTGTTACGGGATTTTCTTGGTATCTTTCTATTATGAAGTAGAGCATTCCTTATATGATCTCTATTCTTTCAAATGTGAGGTGTATTTTGTGGCTCAAAATGTGGTCTTCATTGGTGAATGTGCTCTGTGAGCTTGACAAGAATGTGTTTTCTGTTCTTGTTGAATGCAATATTCTATAAATATAATTAGATCCATTTGACTGATGGTCGTGTCCAATTCAGGTATATCTTTCTTGATTTTCTGTAAATTACCAGTAGAGGAATATTGATGTTTCCAAGTATATGAGTGATTCATCAATTTCTTATAGCATTTTTATCATTTTTTTGCTTCATGTTTTTTGACGCTCTGCTAGACATGGATATGTAAGTATTGTTATATCTTATATGTAAGTATTGTTATATCTTATTGGGGAATTAATTCCTTTTTCATTATGTAATGTGTTTTATTCCTGATATGTCTGTCTGCTTTGAAATTGGTAGCAAAATTAGCTACTTCAACTTTCTTTTGATTAGCATATATCTTTATTTGTCTCTATACTTTGATTTGTTTCATTATATGTAAAGTAGGTTTCTTGGAGACAGCATATAATTGGGTCTTGTTTTTTTATGCAGTCTGACAATCTCTTTTTTCCTTGGTATATTTACTTAAACATTTAAGTCCTTGCTGATGTAGTTGGATTAACAGCTACCAGATATATTGCTGTTTTTCTGTTGTTACGATTGTCTTTTGTTTCTTTTTTTTCTCCATTCTTTTTCTGCCTTCTCTTGTTTTAATTGAGTATTTTACATAATTCAGGGTTTTTCTTTTTTTCTCTCAGGTTATAAATTCTACTTGTTTTTTACTTTCAGTGATTGTTTTAGAGTTTGCAGTGTACATGCATGAGCAATACAAACTCATTTTCAAAGAACACTATACCATTTAATGATTAGTACAGGCATCATGTAACAGGATATTCCTAATTCCTTATTTCTATTCCTTATAACATTTTTTTCTTATGTCTTTTCTGTACTGCTAACTATATCAGACCATTCTTTATTTTTTAGTATTTTTGATTTTTGGTATTTCCTTTTGATTCATTCTTAGAAATTCCATCTTTGCTTCCCTGTAATTGCAGGTTATGTGCTTTTTCCATTAGAGCCCTTAGTGTATTGGTCATAGTTGTTTTATACTCCTAGTCTGGTAATACTAAAATCTTTGTTAGATCTGAGCCTCATTCTGTGTCTTCAAGTTATGTCTTTCTTTCCTTTTAATATGCCTTGTAACATGTTGAAAGCCAGAAACGATGTACTGTGTATAAAGAACTGAGTGTACATAAGTCTTTAGTGTGAGGTTTTTGTGTTTATTCAGCTTAAAGGTAGGCTGTGTTTTATTGTTTGTTGTACTCATAGGTGTCAGAAGCTAAAATTTCTTTTGTGTTCTTTTATCTCCATCTTTTTTTTTTTTTTTTTTGGAATTCTCTAGAGAGTTCAAAAACAGGATGTGAGAGTTCTTTCACTTTTAAGTACTTTAGTACAGGAGCCCTATTTATATGGCAATAAAATGTTGGGGGTGGGGAAGCATTATATATTCTTATAATTAGGTCTTGGTTTTTTGTGTGTGAGTGTATGCCCTGTGCTGTGACCTTTACAGGTACTGCTTAACTTCCCCTCCATACAAACACACATTACCCCCTCTAAGTGAGTCAGGAAGGCAAGAAGGGGCTGGAGTTGGGTATTTCCCTTACCCAGGTCAGTTAGGCTCTGGTAAAATACCTTGCTTTGTGGGCAAGCCTTGTTAAACAAGGAGGACAGAATGTTCCTTCTCCAGATGTATTTCAGTATGACTGTTTTTTCCGTATCCCTGTTGAAATGAGGAAACTATTTTCTGATCCTTGCTGCAAACCTAGTAGGGTTCCTGGAGATAAAAACATGGAAAAATGTGGAGTCTTCTCTAAGATTCAGCCTTCCTGGAGCTTTTAACTCTTAAACTTATAAACATTGAGCTCCAGCAATTTGGTAAATTTTCAGTTTTCCTACTTTGGAATTGCCTCCAGTGCTGTTTCTATTCCTGGGCATCTGCTCCAGTAAGCTGTGATCCTCTATATGTGCCTGTGTATGTCTAATATTAGAAGAAACAGTTTGCCCTATGACACCATTCTTACAGAACTAAGAAGAGTTCTTGTTTTTTCAGTTCGTTCAGATTTTTCCTTGCTGTGAGGATAGGAGTGTTAACTTCCAAGCTCCTTACATGTTGGACAGAAAACCTTGATCCATTTTGAGCAATATATCATGTTTTTGTTGTTGTTTTTTTGTTGTTGTTTTTATTTTAAAATCAAATTAGTCAGGACTATTGTGGTAGAGTGTTTTTCACTGTGTGTGTATCATGACATAGCCTCCAATGGTATTCAATTTTTAAAAATAATTTAGTGGTATTTAATTTTTAAAAATAATTTAAAATTTAATTAGGACTGTTGTTGAAGAGTGTTTTTCATTGTTTGTGTATCATGACATAGTCTCCAGTGGCTTTTAATTTTCTTTCTTATATCTATATATTAAATATCTTTAGGCATTTTTCTATGTAACTATTTCTTTTAAGAAAGTTTCTGGAAGTGGAATTGCAAGATTGAAGTCTGTATAAAGTTGAGCCTTATAATAATAATAATATGTGTTTGTACCATTATTCTGTGTTGCTTCCATTATACACAACCTCACCGATACAGACTATCGTGTTAACTCAAACACAGAACGTTTTAATTTTGTATGCCAAATATGATACCATATAATCTTTTTAAATTTAGTTTTAATGAGAAAGAACTATGTTTTAAAAATGAAGTTTACTTTTTTTTAATTCAAGTTTAATTAACATGTATTACTACTTTTAGGTGTCTAACATGATTTAACACTGTACTTATTTCATTGCTCATCAAGATAAGTGTAGTCTTAATGTCTTCTTTATATCTATTTTAACCATCCCCCAACCCATCTACCCTCTGGCAACCACATATTTGTTTTCTGTACTTAAGAGCTTGATTTTTTGTCTCTTTGTTTTGTTTTGTTTTGTTTCCTAAAATCCACATATGAATCAAGTCTAGGTTCATTCATGTTATAAATGACAAGATCTCACTTATTTTTCCAAGGCTGAGTAATGTTCCATTGTCTCCACCACACCATCTTTAACCATTCATCTGTGGATGGACACTTGAATTGCTTCCATAACTTAGTTATTATAAATAATGCTGCAATATGCATAGGTGTGTGTGTGTGTACGTGTACATATATGTTTTTAAGGTATATATGTAAAAAAGATATGTTTTTATATATATCCTTTATACATATAAAGAACATATGTCCTTAATACATATTTTTTTAATTCTATTTTTTTTTTAATTTTTATTTTATTTATGATAGTCACACAGAGAGAGAGAGAGAGAGAGAGAGAATGAGGCAGAGACATAGGCAGAGGGAGAAGCAAGCTCCATGCACCGGGAGCCCGACGTGGGATTCCATCCCGGGTCTCCAGGATCGTGCCCTGGGCCAAAGGCAGGCGCCAAACCACTGCGCCACCCAGGGATCCCCTTAATACATATTTTGTATATATTCATTTATACATATAAAAGATACCTTTTATTTAAGTATATTTGATTTTATATTATGTAACATATTTAATATATACTTAATATATGTCTTTATGTATATTTAATATATAGAAAGACATGTATATATATATATATATATATATATGTATATATATATATCTTAGATTTGTGTTTTTGTATTCTTTGGGTCAGTACCTAGTATTGCAATTACTGGGTCATTTGGTAATTATATTTTTTAATAATTTTGAAGAACCTCCATACGCTTTTCCACCGTGGCTTCACCAGTTTTGCATTCCCACCAACAGTACATGAGGGTTCCTTTTTCTATACATCTTCACCAATACTCGTCATTTCTTGTGTTTTCAATTTTAGCCATTTTGACAGATATAAAGTAGGTATAAAGTGATAACTCCTTGTGTTTTCAATTTTTATTTCCCTGATGACTAGTAATACTGAGCGTCTTTTCATGTGTTCGTTCATCTGTATGTCTGGGGAAAATGACTACTCAGATCTTCTGCCTACTTTTTAACTGGATTGTGGTTTTTTGGTGTTGAGTTGGGTAAGTTCTTTATATATTTTGGATATTAATCTTTTATCCAATATATCATTTGCAGATATCATCTTCCATATAGTTTTGTTGATAGTTTTCTTGGCTGTACAAAAGCCTTATATTTCAGTGTAGTCCCATTAGTTTAATTTTGCTTTTATTTACCTTGCCAGAGGAGACATCTAGAAAAATGTTTCTGTGGCCAATGTCAAAAATTACTGCCTATATTTTCTTTTAGTTTTATGGTTTCAGATTTCCCTTTAAATCTTTATTATGAGTTTATTTTTGTATATGGTATAACAAAGTGGTCCAGTGTCATTCTTTTCATGTAGTTGTCCAGTTTTCCCAGTACCATTTTTCCCTTTTGTATATTGTTGTTAGCTTTGTCATAGAATAATTTACTTTAAAAGCATGGTGTATTTCTAGACTTTCTATTTTGTTGATCTTTTGTCTATGTTTGTGCCAGTATCATACCGTTTGGATTCTATAGGTTTGTAGTATATCTTGAAATCTGGGATTGTAATATCTTCTTTCTCAACGTTGATTTAGCTATTCAGGATCTTTTGTGATTCCATACAAATTTTAGTGTTATTCTAGTTTTGTGAACAGTGCTAGTTTTGGTAGGGATTTGCATTCAATCTGTAGAGCACTTTGGGTAGTATGCATACTTTAACAATATTAGTTCGTATAGTCTAGGAGTATAGAATATCTTTTAATTTGTATTGTCTTCAATTTCTTTCCTCAGTGTGTTATGTTTTTCCACATACAGGTCTTTCACTTTCTTAACTTTACTCCCAAGTATTTTATTCATCTTGTTTTAATTGTAAATAGGACTGTTTTTCCTGATTTCTCTCTTGCACTTTCATTATTAGTGTATAGAAATGCAACAGATTTTTGTATGTTGCTTTTTGTATTCTGCGACTTTACTGGATTCATTTATCTATTCTAGTAGTTTGGGTGGGGTGTTCAGGGTTTTCTTTCCTCCCCCCCCCCCCCCCCAGGATTTTGTATATGTAATGCCAGGTCATCTACAAATAATGAGTTTTACTTACCCTTACCACTTTGAATGCCTTTTATTTATTTTCCACAACTGATTACTGTGGCTAGGACTTCTAGTACTGTGCTGAATAAGATTGGTTAGAGTGGACATCCTTGTCTTGTTCCTGACCTTAGAGGAAGAGCTCTCAGTTTTTACCCATTGTTTGATGTGTGTTTTTCATATATGGCCTTTATCATGTTGAGATATGTTTCATCAAAACTTAATTTGTGGAGAGTTTTTATCATGAATGGATGTGTTACTTTTGTTAAGCGATTTTTCTACATCTACTGAGATGATCATAGGGTTTATATTTTTTCTCTTGTTAATGGGATGTGTTATGTTGATCGGTTTGCAAATACTGAAACCACCCTTGCATCCCTGAAATAAATCCCACCTGATCCTGGTGAATGATATGTTTAATGTATTGTTGGATTTGGTTTGCTATTTGTTGAAGTTTTTTGTAATTGTTCATCAGAGATACCAGTTTGTAGTTTTCTTTTTTTATAGTGTTTATTTGGTTTTAGTATCAAGGTAATGCCAGCCTCATAGAATGAATTTGGAAGTTACCCTTCTTCTTTTTTTTTTTAATTTTTTTTTTCTTTTTTTTTTAATGATAGTCACAGAGAGAGAGAGAGAGGCAGACACACAGGCAGAGGGAGAAGCAGGCTCCATGCCCCGGGAGCCCGACGTGGGACTCGATCCCGGGTCTCCAGGATCGCGCCCTGGGCCAAAAGCAGGCGCCAAACCGCTGCGCCACCCAGGGATCCCCAGTTACCCTTCTTCTGTTTTTTTGGAATAGTTTGAGAAAAATAGGTGTTAACTCTTCTTTAAATATTTGGTAGGATTTACCTCTGAAGTTGTCTGGTCTTGAACTTTTTTTTTTTTTTTTAATATTTTATTTACTTCAGAGATAAGCATTCATGTGTGAGCAGGAGAGGGAGAGAGAGAATCCCAAGCAGACTCCTTGCTGAGTGTGAAGCCTGACGTGGGGCTCAATCTCATGACCTTGAGATCATGACCTTAGCCAAAACCGGGAGTTGGATGCCCAACTGACTGAGCCATCCAGGTGTCCCTGGTTTTGGACTTTTGCTTCTTGGGAGTTTCTTGGTTACTTACTCTACTTCATTGCTAGTAAATTATCTGTTCAGATTGTTTTTCATCCTGATTCAGTTTTGGTACATTATCTGTTTGTAGGAATTTATCCATTTCTTTTAGGTAGTCCAATTTGTTGGCATATAGTTTTTCATAATCTCTTACAATCTTTTTTACATCTTTGATGTTGACTGTTACCTCTTCATTTCTGATTTTACATGAGTCCTCTCCTTTTTTGGATGAGTGGCTAAAGACTTGTCAGTATTATTGTTCTTTTCAAAGGACCACCTCCTGGTTTCATTGATATATTGTGCTTTTAGTCTTTATTTCCATTATTGTGCTCAGATCTTCATTATTTCCTTTCTTCTCCTGGCTATGGGCTTCTGTTCATTTTCTAGCTCTTTTGGGTGTAAGGTTAGATTGTTTTAAGATTTTTCTTGCTTCTTTAGATAAGTCTGTATTGCTACAATCTTCCCTCTTATAACAGTTTTTGCTGCTTCCCAAAGTTTGGATATTGTGTTTTGTTTTGTCTCCGTGTGTTTTTTATTCTTTAATTTTTTTTTTTGATTTATCCATTAACTGTTAAGTGGCATGTTGTTTTGCCTCTATGTATTCTCCAGATTTTTTCTTGTGATTGATTTGTCATTCTGTTGTGATTGGAAAAGATACATGACATGATTTTAATATTTGAACTGAAACTTGTTTTGTAGCCTATCATGATCTATTCTGGAGAAAAGTCCACATGCACTTGAAAATAATGTATATTTTGCTGGTTTTGATGGGAATGTTCTGTATATATCTGTTAGGTCCATCTAAGTCATAGTCCTGTTAATTTCTTCTTCATCTGTTATTAGTTTTATATATTTAGATACTCCTATGTTGGGTGCATAAATATTTACAATTATTATATCTGCTGGTTGGATTGTTTTTTCTATCATTAAGTGATTTTGTATGAACCTCAGAATATCACTTACTGATTTTTCCATTAATGGTAGTTAATTAGGAAAGTGGGATGTTAAATAATGGAACTTTTTATTTATTAGTTCACTATATTAACACAATTATAGGATGCTACAGTTAGTCACTGAAATAAGAGCTCGTTACAGATACTTGGCCAAACAATAATCTCTGATTGAGAAATAGATGTATTTTCATTAGTAAGCATATGTAGTTTAACGATGTATATATAAACATGTTCCAATGGCTGAAATGAGTTTGGAGAACTAAAATTTAGCATTTTACAGATTGAAGGAATCTTTCAGTTTCACTTTGTTTTGAAGAAAAAAGTTTAAAACTCCTTTCATATATAAAAACCACATAAAATTATGCTAGTGGGATTTGTTTTATTGGTGCTTGATTTCTCTAGAATAATATTAGTAGTAAGAAGGGATATAGTCTTGGTTTTATTTTGATACCTATTCTATTATAAATTGAAGCTTTCTAAAAGCTTATTACAGTTCTCTAAAAGGTAGTTTATCTTTTATTTATTAGGCTGTTAGCTAATATTTGATCCAGAATCGTTGATTCTGTTTATGAATTCTGTGTGAGCCATATATCTATATTTTCTGCTCTTTGTCTAGTTTTATTAACAAAGGTTATGTCAGGTGCATAGAATAAAGTCCAAAGGCCTGTATTTTTTTTTTCTAGGTATTGTGTACTTTTGTTTATTGTTGGGAGTTTTGTTTCAATGCTGGTGGTTTTTATTGTTGTTCTCTTTACCTCAAAGAATCAATTGAGGTAAAGAGTAGTCAAAGAATAGCAATTTTTTCAGAACAGAGAAGGGTGTTTACATAAGAATAAAGGAAACAGTATATTTGAACCTGTCTGTTCACAGTTGATCATCAGTTTAACCTTAGTTGAGTGGGGGTGGCTTGCAGAAAAGGATAGATATATTACACTTGAGTGCTTAACCTCAATCTCTGACTATAACTGGATTTCTGAGTAAATTTGTGCTCAGTGTTTTCATATGTGAGAATGAGGGAGTTATGTTTGATCTTGCTAAAAATAAGTGAGTCTATAACTTTTATGAAGACACTTTGGATATTGTCTTAAAGTCATCATGATGAACAGCTATTTTGCAGTACAAAGAATAATGTAAGTTACTGAAAATTCTGGTTTGGAGTCTCAAAAAGATGAAGTTTTCCTCTGTATTGTACAACGTTGTGTAAGAAAAAATTCTAAGCTGTCTTTTTATAGTAAAAAAAATACTTTTTTGGTGTACTCTTTTTTAAAAAATCCAATTACTTGTAGAGATCTTACTACAGTATAAATGTTTAAACTGAGATTTTTCAACTGTCATGGCAGTTATCTAAGCATGCTGATGAGGGATAGGGGCTGTATATTCATTAGCAGACACAATGGAAGATTATAATCTTGGGCCCTAGTACTCATATTGTAGGGATATGGTTTCCTTATGCTTTGTGCATAAGCGGAAGAGTCTCATTAGAAACAACAAACTGTTCTTAAAGTTTTTAGGGTAAATTATAAGATTTCGAGTTTACATGGAATAATTTCTAGGGATTCTCAAGTGGTTTCTAAGACAGTGTTTTCAATTTTTTCCTTCTAAAAGTAGTTTAATTAACATTTGCTAATTGGTTCACTGGGGTTGTAGCATATCATATTTATATTTGCATAAATTCAACTGTGAGCATGTCAAAGGGAGAAAAAACTAAATAGTGATGAGGATTCTATTTATTATTCTTTTTAAAGGAACATACACCCTGGAGTAATTGCTCTTGCAAGTACAATACTGTACAATACTATACTTTAAGAGTATAAAGCATACTCATGTGTTTTTCAAAAAAAAAAACCAAAAGTATATACATGTGTTCTCTTCTTACTGACTTTAGTGCCTAGGTCTTAAATATTAAGTCCTATTATGATACCTTCCTTCATCCAAAAAATGATGTTTCATTGATTCAGGTCTTTGTTGCCTTTATACTGTTTATTCATCCAAGTAAACACATTAGCTTTGGTTCACAAGCTTCATTCCTCTTCTTATTCAGCATATTTCTAGTCAGATTCCATGTGCTCAGAGAAAATCGGGTACTGTTGGTTTGTGTGACATTTAAGATGTAGTTATAAGTCAGTGCCAGTAGAATGATATAATAGATTTCAAAATCTGAAAGGATTTCTAGATTATTTGCAAATATGTGTTTCTTTCATTAGCCTATATAATTCAGAAGTGAATAGATTTTAAAGGTGTATTTTTAAAAAGTTTTTATTTTACACTAATACAAAATTGATACTTACATACGATGTTTCATGGTTAATAGTCATAAATGTTGTAGTAACTTATAAATTCCTTTTTTACCTGGAGATTTTGTGTCATTAAAGTTAATGATTTTCTCACGGATAGTGTTTACTTATTTTGTTGACTATTGATCCACTGGTGTCCTTAGAAACAACTCTGGGAGCATATTCATTAATGTCAGGATTCTAATAGGTACTTTACAAAGTAAATACATTTGCTAAAAAATTTATATGTGTACGTATCTTTGCACATATATGTACGTATGCATGTATATACATGTATTAGGTGTATGGGTATGTCTCCATATGTATATGTGGTTCCAGGTACATTGGTATATAGAATTGAAAACTAAGAAATAAGAGAGAACATGGCTTTTCTGGAAAATTGCAGACCTTTCAGTATGAATTATTTGGTCAGTTTTGAATGTTAAATATAAAATATTAGACATTATAAAATATCAGTGAAGAAAATAGCATGTCGTTATATAATTAGACTAAAGATGGTTAAACTTTGGATTCGTTTGATTTGAGTGATTTCTTAAGTAAATTGTTTCCCCTCTATATTCACTGGGAACAAATGGAAAGAAAAAAAATATATAATCAGGAGTAATAATAATTCTACTGTGGACAGCTTTATCTAGAAATCACATGCAAAAAAAGCAATTATTTGAGATTACTCTTCAGGTGTGAGGAGGAGCTCAGGGAAACATCTTACCAGAGACTGTGCCCCACCTTAACTAAACCCACTTAATTTTATAGACAACATTTTCACCTGATCCTTTAAAGAAGTACTAAAAATATATGTTTGCTTGTCAGTACACCTGGAATTTATACCTGTTTGTCCCTTATTTGTCACACCTTCAGCCCTTCTTTTAATTATATTTTAATCCTTTCCTTGCTACAAACACTCCAGCTGGCAAGAGATAAGTGTGGAAACTAATTCTGCCTGGCTGAAAAATAGCTCAAATATATTCTTTACTCAGTTTCATCTCAAAGAACAATAACAAAACATGGAAACTACCCACAGATTTCTCGTAAAGTGTCTTTCATTTTACATTATTTGACTGTTTATCCAATCAAGAACATTTTCCTAAATGGAGAGGCAAAGTTCTAACATTTTTGTCCATTTTTTTTTTAAAGATTTTATTTATTTATTCATGAGAGACACAGAGAGAGGCAGAGACACAGGCAGAGGGAGAAGCAGGCTGCATGCAGGGAGTCTGACATGGGATTCTATCCTGGGTCTCCAGGATCATGCCCTGGGCTGAAGGCGGCTCTAAACCGCTAAGCCACCCAGGCTGCCCCCATTTTTGTCCATTCTTAATGTTCTTTGAAAAATGTCAGCCATACTGAGTTAGACACTAAGTAAACAATAGTGAAATTTGTATTTTTGCTTTTACTTAAAGATTGGTGATAGTATTATTATTTTTAGTGTTTTCTTTAGTTATCATCGTAGAGAAATCTTTTTATTTTACTTTATTTTATTTTATCTTATTTTACTAAGAGTTCATGTCATAAAGTCATACTCCTCTCTGCTGGAACTTTAGGGTTTTGTCCAAAAGAGGGTTGTTGAAAAAAAATAATAATTTGTACGTTTTTCATTTTCAATCCTATCCACCAGTTTTACACAGTTTGTAGGAATTCTACTAAATTTCATCTTTTCTCATGAAATTTTGTTTTTCCAAACTGAAAAGTTATGTTTCTAACAGATGGACATAAATCCTATTTATGCACTTCATAGGAATACATGTTAGTTCTCTTTATAAGTGTTTTTAATGCCTATGTATGGCAATTTTTTACAGATAATACATTTTCAGCCACAATATCAGAAATAAAAGAGTTTTCAAAATGCTCTCTTCATAGCACAAGTTTCTTTCAAAAATCCATTTCTTTCCTATCTCCATTTTTAAGATTCTATGTAAAGTTTTTTTACTTTATTATTTTTTATTTTTATTTTTGCTAAGCAGTATGCTTTTGATAGGCCGTACTTTTTTTACTTTATGTATGTATGTATTTTTTTTTATTTATCTATCTATTTATTTATTTAGCAATATGCTTTTGATAGGCCGCACTTTTCATTCCAGGAAAGATCACAGGTTTTTTTTGGAATGTTTGAATTGTTTCACTTTCATTTAAAACATAGTATCTTTAAGTACATCAAGTTAGCTGCCTTCATTAATTCTACCCAAGTGAGCTCATATACCTATGTTGTGTAGTAATGAGCTCAACATGAATAACCATGCGGTGTCCCCCCCCCTTTTTTTTTTTAAGATTTTAATTTATTTATTCATGACAGACACAAAGAGAGGCAGAGACACAGGCAGAGGGAGAAGCAGGCCCCATGCAGGGAGCCCAACGTGGGACTCAATCCCTGGTCTCCAAGATCAGGCCCTGGTCTGTAGGCAGGCGCTAAACCGCTGAGCCACCGGGATGCCCTGTGGTGTCCCTTTTAACCTATCTCTTACTTAACTCCCATTCTTAGGTTTCCTAGGTTGCTGTTAGTGACATGACATGACTTGCTAACACAGATCAAGTGAAGATATTAATGTCAGTGTGTGTATTAAATATTATTTAAGCTTAATGTAACTTTAATTTTTTAGGTAAGTATTTTAAGTAAAAGTCTGTAAGTACTGGTTTTATCTGAGAGGATTATTTTGCACCAGTTAGCTTGGAGCTTGTTCATCTGCAGGGCAGGAAAAATTCTTTTGTTGTACCTTTGACCTACTTGGACAGCTTTGAAAACTAAGTAAATAGGACACATTCTCACTTGTTTTCTCTTGTAAATGCTTTCTTTGGTTTACAGTGTTACAGTGTCTGTTCACATTACTATAGTATAGACCTCTTGAATTTTTTTTTCCTTAACTTTGTCACTTAACAGACTCTTGAAATAGAAGTGTTGTTGGCCCTTGAACAACATGAAGATTAGGGGCATACTTTTCTTTTGTATGTCTTGTTCTTTTGTATGTCTTGGTATTTTCTATTTACAAACTGCCATTTGAAACTAATAATTTAGTAGCTTTGAAAATCAGATTTCTCCCTTCAGCAGGGTTTGCTGCTTTGTCTTTATTATTTTATTTTTTAAATTGTTGTAGCGTGCCCCTTTGCCAAAGATCAGTTTAAGGGATAAAACTAAGGTCTTTCAAGTCCCTGTAACCCTGTACCTTTCCCTGGGCATGCATCATGACTTTCTAATTCCCCGATTTTATGCAGTTTTTTTTTTTTTTTGAATGTCCTAATCTTTAATCTCTGGCTCCCAAAAAAGAGGAATAGTAGGGGCACATGGGGGGTTCAGTTGGTTAAGTATCCAACTCTTGGTTTCAGCTCAGGTCTTGATCTCCGGGTTGTGAGATGGAGCCCCATGTTGGTTTCAACACTTGGTATGGATACTGCCTAAGATTCTCTTTCTACCTCTGACCCCTCCACTGCAGCCCCACCCCTGCCTCTGCACTCCAGCAAACAAGCACTCTATCTAAAATAAAAAAAAAAAAAAAGTAAACACTGGAGAGAAAAGTGGCACTGGCCTTTTTAAATCCCGTGGAAGTTCTTTCTCAGAAGGAAGAGGGACTTCCAACAATAAGAGGAAATGGAATAATGATGGCAACCTGTCTATTTCTCAGAGATGAGAGACCACCATCAACACAAATCTCTGACATTTGGGCCTTAGGATTCCTTTTACCCATTCTATGACCACAAGCTGTGTGCAAGAACTCCAGTAACAGGTTCATAGCTGCCTCCCACTGGGCTCAGTAGTGGGGGATGGATAGCTGTTACTGAGCAAAGAGCTGAAATTAACCAAAATTAATGGCGATATGCTTTCCAAGCCTTTCTCTGGATATTACAAACCTTAAATAGACTCTAGAGTTCCAAAATAGTTATATCAGATTCTGTTCTGTACACTTGCTTTCTAGTGGAGATTCCTGGTGCTTCCTACTTTCCATAATCCATCTTCCCATAATGCCCTTAGGGCATTTCTTTTTAATTGTTTGTGTGTTTTATAGATATTGCAAGGATAGGGATCTCTGATTTCATTTTGCTCAAGATCCTTATCCACATGACTCCTTATTGGCTTTCCAAAGTTTATATGATAAACATGTTACTTTCTGATGTTAAAGTTACCTAATTTAAAAATACACGTTTAGGGAACGCCTGGGTGGCTGGCTCAGCGGTTGGGCATCTGCCTTTGGCTCAGGGTGTGATCCATATCCAGGGATCGAATCCCACATATGGCTCCCTGTGAGGAGTCTGCTTCTGCCTCTATGTCTCTGCTTCTCTCTGTGTCTCTCAGGAATAAATAAATAAAATCTTTAAAAAAAATAAAAATACACATGTTTATTAAACTATGCAGGTGCACATTTGGAAAAAAAACTAGATTGTCGGCCTTGAACATCTGGGATACTAGGAATTTTCTTTAAGAATGCATTCATTTGATACTTTTATTCACTTAGAGAAAAGCCTAGTGATGATTTTGATGGCTCTTTTTGATGTTTACGGTTTTGTTTTTTTTTTTTTTTTTCTTGCCACTTTAACAGAACGCTGCATTGAGTGTCACTAGAGGTAACAACTGCTGCTTATATGTAAGTTGTATGATCTTGGCAGGTTTTAAAAAATATCTCTGCTCAATTTCTACTCTTATAAAAAAGCAGACTGTATGTTCTTTAAGGTTTTTCCTTTACTAAATTTGTGAGTTTACCCCTTGTTTTATACTCTTACTGCCTTTTCTATTTTTATGTTCATATATCTTATTCCAATCAGATTTTAAGCTTTTTGAGGATAGAGACCAACTTTAATACTCATTTCTCTTATAGTGGTTTTCCCACAGCCTTATAATACATACTGATTCACTAAACATTTGTTAAATTGAATTGATTGATAATCCTTATCAGCTTGTGCTACTCGGTTTTCTCATTAAAATACAGGGAGGCACGTATACATTTAAATGTTTAATCCTTTTTTAGGTTGTATTATCTTCTATTTTATTTGTAATGTCACCCAGTGACAATTTGTGTTTAATATGGTAAATACATATTCCTTTAAGCACTCTCTGAAATTGAAGCCATAAACTCCTTTATATGTATACATAGACACACGTATGTGTTACCCATACACATATGCATGCAGGAATTCACACATGTACACATGGAAATTGGAGAATATGCCAAATATACGTTGCATAGCCATCTTACTATTTTCTTGGGCCAAATTAGTCATGGAATGTTATCCCCATATAATTATATTACCAAAAACTTTATATCTAGTTTACACAGCTGATAAGATGAGTGCCTAAAATTTGTGACATGAAAGGACTTAAAACAACAGTATTATTTTGATGAAGCAATATGTTTTTTACTTTGAAATATTTATTAAATCAATTCAGTAATTTATTGAACAGCTTCAGCTCTAGCTGGTGGTTATACAAAGCAGGTGTCATAATCTGTGCCTTCAGAAGATGTGATAATTCTGGGTCCTTTAAGACTGATAATTCAAAATCAGGTTTTATGTTACAATGCAGATGTTATATGCTGTTGCTAATCAACATGCTGAGAGATATTTGGTCAGTTCGCTAGATTTAAAAACAATCTGACTTTTTTGTTCAGATTAATGGTATATATACAATGGAGTATTACTCAGCCATAAAAAATGAGATCTTGTTATTTGCAACAACATAGATAGACCTAGAGGGCGTTATACTAAGTGAAATCTGAGAAAGACAAATACCAAATTATTTTACTTACATGTAGGATCTGAAAAACAAAACAAATAAGTAAATAACAACAACAAAAATATAGGAACAGACTGAGAAATACAGAAAACAAACTGATGGTTGCCAGAGGGGAAGGGGATGGTGGGAGGATGGTCAAATGGGTAAAGGGGTATAGGAGGTATAGGCTTCCAGTTATGGAATGTATAAGTCACAGATGAGTATACTCAATGGTATTGTCATAGTGTTGTGTGGTGACAGATGGTGGTAGCTACCCTTGTGAGCAGAGCATAATGTTTAGAGTTATTAAATCATTATATTTTACATTTGGAACTAATGTAACATGTGCAAACTCTAGTTCAATTAAAAAAAATAAATCTGACTTGAGGGATTATCCTAGGAGTCTATCCATGTTGATTGTCCCTGTATGGTTAAAAAAATAAGTAGTCATTTCCATTTTGTATTCTGAACCATTTGGTCTGGTGGTAATATATAAAGAAAAAGGTTATAATTTGGAGTCAACTTTCACTCTTACATAAACACATATAATAAATAAAGGCAGGTAGTTTACTAGGTTACATATGTATTCACCAAGACCAATGCATTGAAACATTAAGTAAAAAGAAAAGATAGGGTTTTCTAGAAAAGATAGGGTTTTTGTTTTCCTTTTTATTTATTTTTTTACTGCTCTTAATAGGATCTCTATGATGAGCAGCCTGGATTTTGGTGCAGTCCTCTCTTTCTGGGCAGTGTTCATAGCACCTGGCCTTTGGGAAAGAAAAGTATCTTTCTTCTGTGGATATTAACAATGAACTTCTCCATTTTGTTTTCACTACAGCTATAATGATCTCAAATGTGACACTTAATCCTCAGGAGATCTATATCCAGGGAAGTGGTCAAACTAACACAGACCTAAGTTGCTCAGGTTTTTTAAAAAAGAACCTTTTTGTCATTACCAAGAGCCCTACAGGCATGTTCTGTAACACTAATCCAGTTTTTTTTCCACCTCTACGTATTACAATAATAATATGTAGTAGAGAGGGTTTCTACCCCTGAAGAGTCAAGTCTGTTGCCCTGGGATTTATTTTATTTTTTATGATCATTCATCCTTTTTGCTTATGTCTTCCTAAAAACTACTTGCTCTTTGCCGCCTACCACCCACTTGGCATCATAGTAACTGACACAGCCTATCCAACTGCTACACCATTAGTGCTTTTTTCATCTTGTAATTGGAACTGTGAGGCTGTAATCTTCAGTTAGCACCATTATTTAGCTGGCTTTATCAGAGCAAATGTTTGCCCTCTCTTCTGAATCAAGCACATCCTTTTTTTGTTGTTGTTTTTATACTAGGTGCCTCTCATGTTGTTTGATACCAGTCTGAGACCGGTAATGGGTTGCTAACTACTTTTTAAAGTATTTTTTAGGTACTAATTTTTATTTTTGCTTAATTTTTTTTTTTAGTCTAAGGATTTTAATTTTTCCCAAGAAATACTGATTAATCAAAAACTAAAAACATTGTTTTCTATGCTATTAAAACATATTTGTCAAAATAATTTAGTTCTTTGCAGGAAAGAAAGTTGTTTTGTATTGTTTTGTTTTATTTTATTCAGGGGATGACATAAATATACAACATTCAAGCAAGTGTTTGTTTCTATATTTCACTTTTTTGCTTAAAGAGTTTATGTGAATATCCTCTGAGGCTCTCTGAATTATCAGATGATAGGGCAAAACCTTTATTACTTTTCAGTAACTGGAAGAAAAACTTTTTTTCCACTTGGGCTTATGCTCTGTTATCTATTTTTCTAATAGGAAGCCTTCTAGCTCATTTGTTCATTTACCATGAAGTATGGTTCTGGGACTGGCAATAGGAGCATCATCTGGGAACTTATCAGAAATGCAAATTTTGAAGTGCTACTCTAAACTTATTAAAACAGAAGCTCTGGGGATGCTGCCCAGCAATCATTATCTTGTTTTGGTTTGGTTTGGGTTTTTGTTTTTATTTTTTATTTATTTTATTTTATTTTATTTTAAGATTTTATTTATTTATTCATAGAGATGCAGAGAGAGAGGCAGAGACACAGGCAGAGAGAGAAGCAGGCTCCATGCAGGGAGCCTGACGCGGAACTCACTCCAGGGTCTCCAAGATCACGCCCTGGGCTGCAGGCGGCGCTAAACCGCTGCGCCACCAGGGCTGCCCGGGTTTTTGTTTTTAATTTAAGTTCAGGTTTATATACATACAGTACATTATTAGTTTTAGATATAGAGATTAGTAATTCATCAGTTGCATGTAATATCACATGTACTCCGTAATGCCCTACACCCAGTTACCCCATCCTCCACCCATCTCCTCTCTAGCAACTCTCAATTTGTTTCCCAGAGTTAAGAATTTCTCGTGGTTTGTCTCCCTCTCTGATTTCTTCCCATTCAGTTTTCCCTTTCTTCCTCTTTGATCCTGTTTGCTGTTTCTTATATTCCACATATGAGTAAAATCATATGATTATTGTCTTTCTGATTGACTTATTTCTAAGCTCAGCATAATACCTTCAGTTCCATCCATATTAATGTAAATTGTAAGTATTCATCCTTTGTGGTTGCTGAGTAATATTCCATTATATACCACGTCATCTTTATTCATTCATCTGTCAGTGGACATCTTGGCTCTTTCCATAGTTTGGCTATTCTGGACATTGCTATTATAAACATTGGGGTGCATGTGTCCCTTCATATCACTTCACTACATTTGTATCTTTGGGATAAATACCTAGCAGTGCAATTGCTGGGTTGTAGGGTAGCTCTAATTTCAACTTCTTGAGGAACTCGCATACTGCTTTTCAGAGTGGCTTCTTAACCATTACTAACTTGAGGTCTTTGAGATCCATGTAACTATAGATTGATCTACCTATAATTTCTTTTTATTACTAGTATTCAAACCAGCATTTTTTATATTGAGGGAAAACTCAATGAGTGAATGTATGCCACTGAAGTATGCTTTCATGATACTACAGTGCCTTAGTTGAATTTGCACTTTGTATTTATTGCCTTGTCAAAGAAGTACTGTCAAAGAAATTGTTTAGAACAAGATTCTGTGTTCTTGCTTCCTCCTGTTCCCCCATCCTTCTCTTGGTTCTTCTCTCTAGTGTAATGTGGTAATTTAGTAAGGGTATTGTGTCACTGTGCGTGGATTTTGATAGCATGGCGTATCAGGTAAACCATTTAATTTAACCCCCACAATATTCTTTGAATTAGATAATACTTTTATTTCAAATTTTGCAGAGAAGAAAACTGGGACTTAGGAAAGTTAATTTGTAAAGGGACACCACAAAACCAGAACCCAAATCTTGGTCTTGCTAGTAGTTAGTAACAAAGTTTTTGAGGACACAGTATTACCATCAGTCTCATTTGTCTTAATTCTACTTTTCTTTGGCTCTTTAGGAATTTGCATTTATATTAAATTTTATATAGAAATTTTTTTTCTGGACTTGTTGAATAATATTCTTAATTTCATCACTTGTGACTTTTTAAGAAAAGCAAAATTTCTAGAAAAACTCTGGTGTCTTCATCTTCACTTCCCATGCTTTTACTTTTTTTCTGGTTTAATTTAAAAAGTGAAAACCTCTTCATCTATTCAGTAAAACATTTAAGTCTATAGTGCCGAAATTTTCAGACATGCTAAATGCATCTAGTAACTTTAAGTTTGAAATAAGTAAGGAAAGTATTACAATCATGGCAAATTGTGTTAGAAGTAAAAGCATACATATTGACTAGTAATTTTAATCTTCATTTGAAATATTCCTCTTAAACCTCAAGTCTTTATTGAAAGCAGCAAATAAAAGATGAAATATACTACCCTAATTCCAGAAAGGAGAATATATTCCTAATCATTTTTAATGTGTTATTAGCAAGCTGTCAGTCAATTATAAAAGATACAAATACTTGACGCTCTTTGTCTAACAATAATTGACTTTTTGTTAGGTCAGATGTTGATTTATTAGACCTTTTTTATGTCAGAGGTGTTTTAAGCCACAATGAGGATATCATTTCATGTTGCTGAAAGGGTTTTCCCTATACATGCAGCTCTTGTTTAAGGAAAAAAATAATAAAATAAGCAGAATAAAGTAAAAATAATTAATATGAAGATTCTCAGAGTGCCTTGCATAGGTATTAGGCTGCTAGAAAGTGTGCCCTAGGGCAGCTGAGAAGACTGCTCTTCTTCTAAGAAAAAGTATTCTTATGTGATAAAACAACAATTGACTACTCTGTTCTTGAGTTTCCAGTTTGGGAGCTTGGAGCCAGAAGCCCTACGGAGTTTAGGCCGTGACTACATGAGTTATATAGTAAGGGGGAGACAGATTTCCTTGCTGTCTGTCAAGGCCTTGCTCAGATGCTATCCTGTTAGCTTTCCAGAAAAGAATAAAACAGCATCCGAAGGGTTGGCATCTAATTGTCAGTATGTAAAATTAATAAATATGAGTCATTAAGTTATTAAATGAGTTAAATGCAAAGCACTTTTAACAATTCCTGGTATATAAGTAAACACTGCTTAGGTTCTTATTACCAGACTAGTAAAGGATTGCTATTGGAAACCAGTGCTAAGAAAATTAGATTTTTAGCCGGAGATATTTATCTGTGAATATACTGCCTTGAAGAAGGATTTTATTTTTTGAAGAAGGAGTTTTTAAAAGTTGTCTTTTTTTATTATTATATGTTTTTCATTAATGTTATCATTGCCGATTTTATTTGGATATTATGTTAAATGCTCAGAATTTTAAAATGTACTTACTTTGAGGATACTGACCATTAAGTGAACAGTCTTTTTAAATGTAATTTGATTATGGATGAAGAGAAATTTAGGCAATTAAATGGATGTTCACAGAAGAGGCATTTTACCTACTCTCTAGTGATTATGTATGTTTGATGAGTAAAGCAAGAAAGTGAAGGCTTGGGGCACCTGAATGGCTCAGCCCGAAGGCAGGTCATCCCAGAGTCCTGGGACTGATGAACTCCATGTCAGGCTCGCTGAGCAGGGAGTCTGCTGCTCCTCCCTCTCCCCCTGCCTGCCTGCCTGTGCGCGCCCCCCCCCCCCCCCATGTAATGAATAAAATTTTAAAGAAAGAAAGGAAAGGAAGCGAAGGCTTTCTGGAAGGTGAAGATCCTGTGGAATGGATGAGGAGAGAAACATTCTGTATAAAAGAAGCATACAGGTTTTTTTTTGTTTGTTTGTTTGGTTTTTTTAAGTTAAGGAAGGGAATGTGAATATTGGGTTGAGAGGAAAGGTAGGAATTAGTTGTCTGTAAGAACCATATACTGTGTTGTATTGGAATGTCAAAGCCTACACTTAGACAAGAACTGTTGAGTTTTTTTCAGTTTTAGTAAGAAATAATTAACATACATTAATGTATAAGTTGAACGTATACAGCATGATTGATTTACATATGCTGTGAAATGATTACCACAAGAGATTCAGCTGAGAGTTTTTGAAATTTGCGAAATTGGACATTGTCATGTTTTAAAATTTGTGTTTTTGATTCTGTAATAGTAAATTTTTAAATAATGTCTTTATAAACCAATAATGTATTATATTCATGCTTTTTTGTTTTTTAAGGATTTCAGTGTATTAAAATGAGCAGTCGTAAATCAAAGAGTAACAACGTAATACATGCAGAGTACCTTTCACAGGTTAGTATGCATTTTCATTAACCTCAAAGTCTGTTACCATGCAAAGCTGATCAGAGAAATAGTCATCTTAATTTGAATTCTCCCTTAACACGAAGAATCACCCTTTCCATTCTCAGGGAGAGAACGTCTTACTCTACTTTCATTCTTTGTAAGTTTCTAGACAGTTGGAACCCTAACTTTACTCCTGTCTTTCCAAATGTGTTCTAATTTCAGTTTACTTCAGAGTTCTGTACTTCCTTTTTTAAATATATTCCTATTTTATTTCTTGTGATGCTGTTATAAATGGAATTGCTTTTTAATTTATTTGTTATGTGTCTAAATGCAATTTATTTTTATATATTAATCTTGTATCCTGCAGCCTTGCCAGACTTAGTAGTTCTAATATGTTTAGTTTATTCTTTAGTTTTTTATATATGAGCATGTCATCTGCAAATATAGTTTAACTTCCTTTTCAATCTGGTTGACTTTAATTTTTTTTATTGTCTAATTACTGTGCCTAGAACTTTCAGTATGATATTGAGAACAATGACAAGAACAGTATTGTTTTGTTTTTTATTTTGGGGAAATACATTCAGTCTTTCACCATTGATGGGATGTTAGCTATAGGTTTTTTTGACGTCCTTTATCAGGTTGAGGATGTTGGCCTTTTTTTCTAGTATGTTGAGTGTTTTTATCATGAATATTTAATATTATTTTAAGTCCATACTATATTCCAAGTTGAACACACATCTATATTTATATCTATATATCTTAAGGAATAAAGTAGGGCATGGATATAATAACTGTTCTGGCATTTCTGTTATCTGACTTGACCAGAACTATAGTTTTTTCTCATCAAAATTAAATGTGTGTTACTGGCATGCCTTCATGTAAGACCTTACGTTTGTTTGTTTGTTTGTTTTTTTTTTTTTTGAAAGAAAATGTTTAACTCTGTTTCATGAAAAATTTGTAGCTGAAGTGTAATTTACTTCCAAATAAAGGGCATAAATCTTTCACAGGCAGGTTGATTAATTTTTATACACGTGTACACCTGTTTAACCTTCATCTCAGATCACTTTGAGATTTTTTAACCTTTCACTGTTTTCTATAGCTTCACTTCACTTTATCCCTTAGATTTTATTCCTTTTTATTAGACTTCAATGAAGTTTAAAAAAGAAAAGGACTGTGGTTTATCTTTTTGATTTCTAATGATCTTATCAAGGTAGAGGAATACATATTATGATTAGTATTAAGATTTCAAAACTAATTTTAAAATCAAATAATTGGCTCTTCTGGCCTCACTTCTCTTATTCTTTCCCCTTCTTAAAGGTAGTTAGGATTATTTTATCTCCAGTGAATAATTTGCTTTGCTTAGCTTCTGGTACATATAAACAGAACTCAGATTTTATCTTTTTGATACATGAAAGATCAGTCCCATGCTGTCAGTCTGAGAGAAGCGTATAATCTTGGAAACTTCTTGTTTCTGATGATGGGACCGAATCTGAAATAGCCTCCTAAGGTTTTTGTCTTTGGAAGATTTCTGTATTAGCAGATGCAGAAAAGGAATGCTTTTAATGGTCTTTTTAAAGATTGTGCTAGATTATCTGACAATGTTTTACAACTCAGTATAAGGCCTTATTCTAAGGCAGATTCAAAATTTAGGTCCTTCCAAGAATTTTTTTTTTAATTCATTCCAGTGATTCCTCATTTTATAGATAGAGCTGAATCTAATTTCTTCCATGTACTCGAGTATTTCCTTAAATGCTGAATTACTACTTTTTTTTCAGTGTGTTATTTCTTTCCTGTTTATTTCTAATGTTTCTTTAGGCATGGATCATGCTCTTTAGTAGTAACATGCTCCGTTTCTAATAGGTCCTCAGTAACTATATGAACTTTTAAACTTATTTTCTTAGAATCTCGACTTTTATGAGAGATGCAGATAAATAGGGCTTGAGCTAAGCCGGTTTAGATTTGTTTGGTCTCTAGAGATTGAGGTATGGTTCATGAGCATTATTATTAGATGAGATTACATTATTAGATTCTCTCCTGTTCTTGTTCCGTGGCTTAGATGTTACATACAAAGTAAAGTACTCATTTATTCACATTGCAATAAACCAACCCTCAAATTGCCAGTGTGGCTAAAGTAAGTAATTATTTCTCTTGTTGAACCATACAAGTAAATTCTCACTCTTCCTCTGGGATTTGAGATAGGTAAAAAGAACCATTAATTTTACAATTCATGAAAATGGTACCAGAACTCTTAAAGACAAGTTATTTAGGTAGGTTTGAATAGGCTCATTAATACGTAATTCTAATTGCTATAAAAGTATATTCTCATTCATTTTTTATTTCATGTGTAACATTTTCATTTATATTTATTCACTTTGTTTTTATCAGGTACAAAGAATTTTACGGGAAAGATTTTGTCATCAGAGCCCACAGAGTAACTTATTTGGAGTACAAGTACAATACAAGTAAGTTTAGCTATCCCTTTGTCTGCTATAAATCTTTAAAGATGTCCTTAGGTTTTGCAAAAATTATCTTTTTATTTTTATTTTTAAGATTTTATTATTCTTGAGAGAGAGAGAGGGGCAGAGACACAGGCAGAGGGAGAAGCAGGCTCCATGCAGGGAGCCTGACGCGGGACTTGATCCCAGGACTCCAGGATGATGTCCTGGGCTGAAGGCAGGTGCTAAACCGTTGAGCCACCCAGGCGTCCTGCAAAAATTGTATTATATGGATTTTTATATTACATGGATTTTTATCTGAATAAGGTTGACATTTTTATAGGAATAAAAAAAATTCTTTTTTTTAATAGAAACTCAATATTTTAAAGCAAGAGCAGATAATGAAAAAGCTCCTTACCTTTCAATCTTGTGTTGCTCCTGCCATCTGGTATTATGGAGAAAATTCTGAGTTTTTTGTACCTAATATTGGACAGCCAGCTGCAGAGTGAAAGGTCCCAAGACTTACTGTTGTCTCTTGTCCCATACCATCATAAAGCCAGGATATTACAAACTTACTTGGTTTCCTCTTTAGGTTTCCAGAAAATTCATTTTGACCCACCCTCTCTTCTGTGTTTTTCTGTGTAGCACAATTTGGAGCATAAGTTAAGCGCCCAAAGAGAAAAAGGGAATGCCTGTTTTCTGTGCCTACTCAAATTCAACTTTTAAATAGTATTATCTTACAAATTATTCCAGCTTCCTTTTTAAATTTTGGCTTATTTATTGTCATTTCAGACACTTAATTGAGCTGCTAAAAAGAACTGCTATCTATGGAGAAAGTAACTCTGTTCTCATTATTGGACCACGAGGATCAGGAAAGACCATGGTAAATTGATTTCTGGTATATCCTTGTTTCTGTAGGCGTGCCTTGATTCTAAGAGACAGTACTGAAAATATTTTTTATTATTTTCATTATTTTGTTAAGTTTGCTTTTTTTCTTTTAAATCGTCGAACACATGCAAAGCCTTAAAACTTAGGGTGATATATTTGAGTTGAGCATAACTTTTATACCTTATTTTTCCCCACAGTAACAGATTTTCAATTGATGTTTTTTCCATTATGGCCTTTGTCTGTGAAGAGTTTGTGATTGCCAGTAGAAAAAAACAAATTAGCATTTTTTGAGCACATTCTTGGTGCCTTTCATCTATGTTCTGTACCTTACCTTATGCTTTTTATTTGTGTTATCATTTATTTCTTACCCTAACCCTGCAAGGTAAGCATTATTTCTATTTATAAATTAGGTAACTGTCATACGATGCATTCTTTTTCCCCCTCATTGTTTTATTGTTTATTGTTCAACCCTAACTCAAGTAATTTTTTCGTATGTACAGTTACATGTTCTAGAATTCTTTTCTACTTTCCCTCTCTATCTTATTTGCTTAGTTATCTCAAAAAGGTACTCTTGCATATTACTATCAATTTTCAGTACTTGTTCTATGTAAAAGCTCTTTTCTGCTATATTACATGCAATGAATTTAGATTTCTCACTAACATACTTTTTAAAAATTATTTGCAGAAGTAAAGTTATTTATTAGATAAAGTTATGTTAATTAGAAATAAGATTGTTTTTTGCAATGCCTTGGATGGCTCAGCGGTGAAGCGCCTGCCTTCAGCCCAGGGCATGATCCTGGAGTTCCGAGATCGAATCCCACATCAGGCTCCCTGTATGGAGCCTGCTTTTCTCCCTGCCTATTTCTCTGCCTCTCTCTCTCTGCCTCTCTCATGAATAAATAAATAAAATCTTTAAAAAATAAAAAAAGAAATGATTGTTTATAAAGTGATGAATGTTGACTGTATATTAGGTAAGGTGAGGAAACAAGGGTTTTACTGTAATCACCCATTTCCAGTGAGAATATATATCTAGATAATTTCTTTTCTTTTTTAATCTTTGAAGAATTTTCCCGTTTATAATAATTTTTTAGTTTTGACTGTATTTCATTTTGTTCAGTGCTTATGCTCATCATTTTATACAACCACTATTTCTTTATTCTTGAGTTCTTTAGTATGATTTTCCTTTATGTTTGACTTCAGTACTGTTTGGGTGGTTTTGACAGTAAACCATTGTGACTGGTATGCCTTTTAGCTGTAGAATGTTTTAAATTTTTAACAATAATATTATTAACAGTAGAAACACTGAGGAAAGGATATGTACAGAAATGTCACAGAAAATTAAATACAAATCTGTTAAAAACATTAGTAAATTTGTCTACCAGGTTGACATACCTATAGAATTGATAACATTAAGATTGTAAACTTACAGGGAATTAGACACGTGTTCCTGTGGGAAAATAAATTGACATAACTAGAATAAGAGACAGTATTTAACCACATTACAAAGTAATATACCCTTTGATTCAGCAACCCTTTCTAGGAATTTATACTTGTGAAATGACGTATATACAGTTACTCATTGCAACACCATTTTTAAATAGTGAAAGAAGAGAAACAACATAAATGGCCATCAACAGAATACTGATCGATTAATCCACATAATAGATTATTATGCATCTGTGAAAAGAAACATTTGTCTGTAGTCCAGAAAAAAAGGGAAGAAAAATATCATATTTTTATTAGTTTGTGCAGGCATACTTCATTTTGCTCTGCTTTGTTGTACTTTGCAGATAACTGCATGTGTTTGTGTTTTGTTTTTTTATTACAAAGATTTTTGGCAGCCCTTTGTTGAGCAAGTATGCAGGCACCATTTTTTCCAGCAGCATTTGCTTGTTTTGTCTCTATGTCACATTTTGGTAACTTTCACAATATTTTAGGTATTTCCATTATTATATTTGTCATGGTGATCTGTGATCAATGATCTTTGATGTTACTATTATAATTGATTTGGGGTGCCAGGAGCCATGCCTGTATAAGATGGCAAACTTAATGGGTAAATGTGTTCGTTCTGATTGCTCCAGTGCCTTCCACTCTCCCATCTCTCTCCCTTTCCTCAGGCCTACTTTTTCTCTAAGATACAAGAATAATGACATGAGGCCAAATAATAACCCGAATGGCCACCAGGTGTTCAAGTGAAAGGGAGAGTCCTGCATGTCTCACTTTAAATCAAAAGCTAGAGATGACTGAGTTTAGTGAGGTGGGCCTGTCAAAAGCCAAGATAGACTGTAGGCTAGGCCTCTTACACCAAACAGCCAAGCTGTGAATGTAAAGGAAAAGTTCTTGAGGGAAATTAAAAGTGCTACTCCAGTGAACTCACCAATGATAAGAAGGTAAAACAACCATATTGCTGATACAGAGAGAGCTTTAGTGGCCTACACATTCCCTTAAGCCAGTGCCTAATCCAGAGCAAGGCTGTAATTCTGTTCAATTCTTTGAAGGCCAAGAGAAGTGAGGAAGCCCCAAAGAAATGTTTGTAGTTGGCAGGATTTGGTTTATAAGGTTTAAGGAAAGTAGCCACCTCTAAAACATAAAAGTGCAAGGTCATGCAGCAAGTGCTGATGCAGGAAAAGGGACCATGATGAAACATGGACAATGGACACACACTCTTGTTGGATTTTGTACCGGGAGGTGATACAGAGCGCATCTTCTCATAGTTCACTGGCCAAAGTGTCACATGGTCACACCTAATTTCAAGAGAGTAAACAAGTGTATTCTGCCTAGGTGACTAGAAGCCAAGTTAACTAGTATTTGGTGAATTTCACTGGCGACAACAGCTAACTTGTTTTGAGCCTGTGTTTCTGTGATTTTTCCCTGTCTAGATACTTACAGATTTTCTTTGTCTTAGTATGAATATGACTAATATCTAACCTTAGGTCATAAAAACTGATACTTTGTAAATGCCCTTAATATGGTACACCTGGGTGGGTGGCTCAATGGTTGAGCATCTGCCTTCGGCTCAGGGTGTGATCCTGGAGTTCCAGGATCGAGTCTCGCAGTCGTGCTCCCTGCAGGGAGCCCGTTTCTCCCTCAGCCTGCATCTCTGCTTCTCTGTGTATGTCTCATGAATAAATAGAATCTTTAAAAAGAAACTCCTTAATATGAATTTAGATCTTTTTTTCAGTACAAGATAATTTTTTTTCAATCTTCATTATTTTATGATCTTTGGAAAATATATCATCATACAAATGTTTGAAAAACATTTTTAGGGACACCTGAGTAGCTCAGTAGGTTAGACGTATGCCTTCGGCTCAAGTCATGATCCCGGATTTCTGGGATCAAGCCCCAAGTCAGTCTCCCTGCCAGGCGGAAGCCTGCCTCTCCCTCTCCTCTCTGCTTGTGCTCTCTCTATCTCTGTGTCTCTCTCAAATAAATTTTTTTTTTTTTAAAGAAGAAAGGAAAACATTTTTAGATAGTGCTTTAATTTTTCAGGAAACTCATAGTGATACTCTGAGAAAATGAACTCTAGGGAATCAGTACCTTGGACCTATTCTATCCTAAACTATGCCTCTTGAAACAAAGTGGCATTATAACAGAGAAGTTGAATTGTAGTGATGTGTATGTCAAAGTGTCAAGCCTAATAAAAATGTAACTTGAGCAGCTAATGCCTGAAATTATTCTGAACTTCATCTTGGAAATTTGTCCCTAAGCGGATGGAGAAGGTTTAGAAAAAAAGGAAATAGAGTTAGTAAACACTTACAAAGATGTTTAAGTACAAATTAAAACTATACTCCATTTCATTAGTAAATCAGCTAAAATAGATCTATTTTTTACCAGGAAAATTAAGCATAAAAGAGAGTCTCCCCTATTATAACCACTCCCCCATGCACATACATAAAACTTCGCCTGTTATTAACATCTTCCCCAAGTATAGTACATTTGTTAAATTGATGAATCAGTTTTAGTATGTTTTTATTAACTAAAATCCCATGGTTTTCGTAAAGGTTCACTCTTTGTAATGTACAATTATGTGGGTTTTAATAAATGCATAATGTCATGTATCCACCATTACAGTGTCATACAAAATAATTCTACTACCCTAAAAATCCCCTGTGCTTTATCTACTCATCTTCCTACCTGCAACCCTTGGCAATCACTAATTATTTTATTGTCCCCCATAAGTTTTGCCTTTTCCAGAATGTTACATAGTTTGAATCATAAAATATATAGCCTTTTCAGATTGACTTCTTCCATTTGTCATATGAGTTTAAGATTTCTTTATGTCATTTCATGGCTTGACAGTCTCATTTCTTTTATTTGCTTAATAATAATACAGTGTATGAATGTGGCATTGTTGATGCATTCACCTATTAAAGGAAATCTTGGTTCCAATTTTTGGCAGTTGTGAATAAAGCTATTATAAAGACTTGTATATGTGGACATAGTCTTCAGCTTAACTGGGTAAATAACTTATGAGCACCAATTGCTGGATCATATGTTAAGACCATGGTTAGCTTTATAAGAAGCTATTGATCTGTCTTCCAAAGTAACTGTACCGTTTGCTTTTTTCACCATATGCATCTTCATTAGCACTCAGTATTCTCAGTGTTTTTAACTTCAGCTATTGCAGTTGAGAGGTGGTGGAATCTCAATGCTGTTTGTATTTGCAGTCCTCTAATTATGTATAATAAGTAATTTTTCATATGCTTATTTTCATCTATCTTTGGTATTTTATGACCATTTTTGAACTGTTGATTTGTTTCTTGATGTACATTAAGAGTTATTTGTATATTTTGGATATGTGTTTTGCAAATACGTTCTTCGAATCTGCGGTTTGTCTTTTAATTCTATTAATCCTTTTCTTGGCAAGCATTTTTTCATTTTTTTTAAAGATTTTATTTATTTGAGAGAGAGAGTGTGTGTATGCACACAAGTCAAGAGGAAAGGGTTAGGGGGAGAGGGAGAAGCAGACTCTTCACTGAGCAGGATCCCTACACGGGGCTCAATCTCAGGACCCTGAGATCATGACCTGAGCCAAAGACAGACGCTTACCTGACTGAGCCACCCAGGTGCACCCAGTTTTTTTTTTTCATTTTAAAAAAAGTTCAGTTTATCAGCCATAGATTGTGACTTTGGTATTAAATCTAAGACTTAATCACTATGCCCAAGATGTAGGTTTTCTCCTATGTTTCCTTCTAGAAGATTTTTGGTTTTGTGTTTTACATTTGGTTTGGTGATTGATTTTGAATTAATTTCTTTGAAAGGTGTAATAAAAAATTTGAAATCTTTGAAATCTGTGTCTAGATTCTTTTTTTTTTTTTTTTTTTAATTTTTATTTATTTATGATAGTCACAGAGAGAGAGAGAGAGAGGGAGAGAGGCAGAGACATAGGCAGAGGGAGAAGCTGGCTCCATGCACCGGGAGCCCGACGTGGGATTCGATCCCAGGTCTCCAGGATCACGCCCTGGGCCAAAGGCAGGCGCCAAACCACTGCGCCACCCAGGGATCCCTAGATTCTTTTTTTTTAATATGAATGTTTAAATTGTGTTAGAATTTGTTGACGAGGCTATCTTTTCTTCTTTGAACTACCTTCACTTCTTTTTCAGATGTCAGTTAATTGTATTTGTGTCTATCTATTTCTGCCTGTCTTGATTAGTGTAGCTTTATAATAAGTCTTAAAATCGGGCAGTGTCAGGCTTCTTTGTGTGCTTCTTCAATATTGTTTTGGCTATTCTGGGTACTTTCCCTTTTTGTATTAACTTTAGAATTAATATATTAATTTCCAAGTACTGGAAATTTTTGAGCTAATTTGTAGTTTCAATCTATAGATCACACTGTAAAAATTGGTTTCTTTAACTGTATTGAATTTTCACATTCATGAACATGGGCTGTCTTTCCATTTACTTAGGTATTTCCTTGGAGTTTTGTGGTTTTCCTCTTATAAATCTTATATATTTCATTAGGTTTGTACCTACATATGTAAATATTTTTGATTCTAATGTGAATAGTACTATATTTTAAATTTCAGATTCCAAGTGTTCATTGCTTATATATAGGAAAGCAAATTACTTTTGTGTATTGTCTTGTATCTTGCAATCTTGGTTTAATTGATTATTGGTTCTAAAAATTTGTCAATTCTTTGGGATTTTCTACAATCATGTCATCTACAAGTAGAAGAAAGTTTTATTTCTTCCTTTCCTCTTTCCTTTTATACCTTTATTTCCTTCTCTTATATTTATTATTCACAGGCTGTGTTTAAGCATTGAGGATAAAATTAACTGATATTATACAAACCCTCAATATGAATTTGTCTGTTTTCACTAATGAATAATTTTATTTTTGAGTATTCTCTTTCATTTCTTCTTGTCCTTTCTTAGGATTAGCCTTTGATCTCATTTCTCTGTGTTATTTCTCCATGTTTCTTTCTTTTCATCTTTTTCTTCCTCTCCCTCAGCATTCTGGAATATCTTTAGTGTGATTTTCTTCCTCTCGTCCATTGTTTGCTCCTTTTTTTTTTAAATTTTTTTTTTTAAGATTTTATTCATTCATTCACGAGAGACACAGAGAGATAGAGATATCTCTATCTAGAGATAGAGTCTAGAGACTCTAGAGATAGAGACACAGAGAGAGGGGCAAAGACACAGAGGGAGAAGCAGGCTCCATGCAGAAGCCCGATGTGGGACTCTATCCCGGGACTCCAGTTTTAGTATGTGTGCTGCTGAAGTGAGCACTATCCTGGGACTCTAGGATCTCGCTCTGGGCCAAAGGCAGATGCTCAACTGGTGAGCCACCCGGGCGTCCCCTGTTTGCTTCTTTTTTTTTTTTTTTCCCCCTGTTTGCTTCTAATGTGATACTGCATTTTAGTTTCTAATAATCCTTCCTTCTGGTCTGCCTCCTTGTCATGCACCTTCTTATCTGTTGTTTTGTGTTTATTTAAGTCTGACTTAAAGAGCCCAAAATATTTATTTTCTAAAATACACATTTTCAGCAGTATTTAATCTTTTTCATCAGCTTACTATCTCCTTTCATGTTATACCATCTTTATATAAACTCCTGTGTCAGTTTTTTTCTACTGTTTCAGGGCTTAGGGAGATGATAGCCATTAAGACGGAGTAGTTTTCAGTTAATAAAACATTGTTCTTGTTATGCTGGCATTTTGTCCTATTGTTACTACATCTTAAACCAGAGCCCTGTGATGGGGCTTTGACCAAGTCTGACTTCAGTAGAATATGGAAGAATCCTGTACTTGATGTTCCAGTTCTATTTGATTCATTCTTGTTGCACTCCGATATTGAGAGGTCAGAGAGCTGAGGAGCACTGTTTAACTTTTCTCACTTTTGTAGTTTATGTGTAGAGTATCCCAAGACATAAATTGTTTTAGACAAGAACTCTCATGTAAATTTTAATATAAGAAATAAAATTACAATATATTTGTCACCGAGCAATTTGAAGTACAAAAATTTTGGAATCTACAGTTTAATTGATAAAGATAACACTTAGTGGGGCACCTGGGTGGCTCAGTCAGTTAGGCATCTGCCTTCAGCTCATGTCATGATCCCGGGGTCCTAGGATTGAGCCTCACATTGGGCTCCCTGCTCCGCCCTCTCCCTCTGCCAGCTGCTCTGCCTACTAGTGCATGCATGTGGGCACGTGTGTGTGTGAGCGCTCGCTCTCTCTGTGTCAAATAAAATCTTTAAAAACAAAATTTGTTTTTAAAGATAGCCGTTATGGTGGCTTATTGTATTTCAAACATTTTATTAAAAAAATAGATGTAGGGATGCCTGGGTGGCTCAGTGATTGTCTGCCTTTGGCTCAGGGTGTGATCCCCAGTTCAGGGATTGAGTCCTGCATCAGGTTGAGCATCTTCCTTTGGCTCAAGATCTGACCCCGGGGTCCCCGGATCAAATTCTGCATTGGGCTCTCTGCAGGGAGCCTGCTTCTCCCTCTGCCTGTGTCTCTGCCTCTCTCTCTGTGTCTCTTATGAATAAACAAAATCTTTTAAAAAAGAAAAATAGATGTGATTCCAAATGACAGATTGTGCCCTAGAAAATACTCTTCAATGTAGAAATTACTGTAGCTAAAGAAACAAATATTAGGAATAATAATAGTAGATAAGCATAAAAATCCCTGGCTGCTGGCAGGTCTAAATAAACTATGCCAGTATGTTTATAACATTGTTAGCTACAAAGACTGGAAGTAGGGTAACCATATTAGTTACCCTGCTTGGTAGGATAACCTACCAAGTAGGATAACCAACTTTTTTTTGTAAATAATTAGTTTAAAGTATTTGGAAAGATGACATTGTATGTGAAAAATACTGAAATTATACAATTGGTTACCTATTACACACAGTAAGTTTTAGCAGCATCGGAATTGAGCTAAAATTATTTGAAAACACATATGTTAATACACTTAAATTCTTTCAGACCTCACAAACACATCATGAAAAGGTAAGAGCTGATCTAGGCAGATCATAGTAACTTGTTTGAAGTAAATTCAATGGAAACGGTGCTATAAACTTGTTTTAACTCTTTTTTTAAAGTTTTTATTTTAATCACCTGGTGTTCATCAAGACAGGTGCACTCCTTAATCCCCATCACCTATTTCACCCATTCCTCCTATCAACCTCCCCTCTGGTAATCATCAGTTTGTTTCCTGTCTGAGTCTGTTTCTTGGTTTGCTTTTTTTTTTTTTCTCTCTCCCTTTGCTAGTTTGTGTTCACAGTTCACTAAATTCCACATTAGAGTGAAATCATATGGTATCTGTGTTTTTCTGACTGACTTATTTCACTTAGTATCATACTCTCTACCTCCACCTATGTCATTACAAATAGCAGTATTTCATTCTTTTTTATGGCTGAATAATATTCCGGTGTGTGTGTGTGTGTGTGTGTGTGTGTGTGTGTGTGTGTGTGTATCTTTTTTATATCTTAATCTATTGATGGATACTTGGAGTGATTCCATCATTTGGCTAATGTAAATAATGCTGCCATAAACACAGAGGGGCATATTTTCCTTTGAATTAGTACTAGAGAGTTCCTTTTTCTACACATCCTTGGCAACACCTGTTGTTTCTTGTGTTTTTATTTTAGCCATTCTGAAAGGTGTGACATGATAGCTCATTGTGGTTTTAATTTACATTTCCCTAACGATGAATAATGTTGAATATCTTTTCAGGTGTCTGTTGTCCACCTGTATGTCTTTTTTTTTTTTTTTGAGAAATGTCTGTTCCTATCTTCAACCCATTTTTAAAACAAATTGGGTTTTTTTGGATGTTGAATTGTGTCAGTTTTTTATATATTTTGGATACTAACACCTTATAAGATACGTCATTTGCAAATATCTTCTCCCATTCAGTTGCTTGCTTTTGAGTTTTGTTGGTTGTTTCCTTCACTGTGTAGAACTATTTATTTTGGTGTGATCCCAATAGTTTATTCTTGCTTTTGTTTCCCTTGCTTCGGCAAACCTATCTAGAAAGGAGTTAGTATGACCAGTGTCAGAGAAATTACTGCCTGTCCTCCCTTGTAGGATTTTTATGGTTTCAGGTCTTGAAGTTAGGTCTTCAATCAATTTTCAGTTTATTTTTGTGTGTGGTGTAAGAAAGTGGCCCAGTTTCATACTTTTGCATGTTGCTCTCCAGTTTTCCCAGCGCTGTTGAAGTGACTATCTTTTTCCTGTTGGATATTCTTTCCTGATATGTCAGATATTAGTTGAACATAAAATTAAGGGTTTATCTCTTGGTTTTCTATTCTTTTCTCTTGATCTAATGGTCTATTCTTTACCATATCATAGTGTTTTGATTAATGCAACTTTGTAATATAACTTGAAGTGTCAAATTGGGATGCTTCCAGCTTTGATTTTCTTTTTTCAAGATTGCTTTGCCTATTCAGGGTCTTGTAGTTCTATAGAAATTTTAGGATTGTTTGTGCTGGCCTTTGTGAGAAATGCTGTTAGTATTTTGACAGGGATTGCATTAAATGTGTGGATTGCTTTGGATAGTATAGACATTTTATCAGTATTTGTTCTTCCAACCATCAGCACTTTTCATTTCCTTGTGTTGTCATCAGTTTCTTTCATTAGTTTTTACAGTTTTCAGAGTGTAGGTCTTTTACCTCCTCAGTTGTGTTTATCTTCTCTATGTTACGATTTTTAGCACAATTGTAAATAGTATTGTTTGCTTAATTTCTCTTTCTACTGATTCATTATTGGTGTATAAATGCAACAAATTTCTCTACATTGATTTTTTGTATCCTGCAACTTTACTGATTCCATTTTTTAGTTTTAGCAGGTTTTTTTGTCCCAGTCTTTTGGGTTTTCTATATGTAGTATCATGTCATCTGCAAATAGTGAAAAGTTGTACTGCTTCTTTACCTATTTGGATGCCTTTTAATTTCTTTTTGTTCTCTGATTGCTGTGGCTGGGACTTCCAGTCTTATGTTGAATGAAAGTGGTGAGAGTGAGGGTCGTTTGGGTGGCTCAGTTGGTTGAGCATCTGCCTTCACTTCAGCTCAGGTCATGATTCGAAGGTCTTGGGATTGAGCCCCACATGGGGCTCCGTGCCAAGTGGGGAGCCTGCTTCTCCCTGTCCTTCTGCTGCTTCCCCTGCTTGTGCTCTTTCTCCAAAATAAGTAATGGCTAAAATCTTATAAGAAGAAAAAAAAAGATGGTGAGAGTGGACAGCCTTGTCTTTTTCCTCACCTTAGGGGAAAGGGTCTCAGTTTTACCCCCATTGAGGAAGTTGTTAGCTGTTGGTTTTTCTTATATGGCCGTATTATATTCAGGCATATTCCCTCTTAAATCACCTTTTTTGAGAATTTTTATCCTAAATGGATGTTATACTTTGTCAGATGGCTTTTTCTGCATCTGCTGATCATACAGTTCTTATCCCTTTCGGTTATTGATGTGTTTATCATGTTAATTTGCAAATACTGAACTACCCTTGCAACCCAGGAAGAATTCCCACTTGATCATGGTGAATGGTTTAATGTGTTGTTGATTTTGGTTTGCTAGTATTTTGTTGAGGATTTTTGCATCTGTGTTCATCAGGTATCTTGGCCTGTAGTTCTCCTTTTGTAGTGTCTTTATCTGGTTTGCGTTTCAGGGTAATGCTGCTCCCATAGAATGAATTTGAAGCTTTCCTTTTCTTTTTTTTGGAATATTTTGAGAAACATAGGTATTAACTGTTCTTTAAATGTTTGATACAATTGGCCTGAGAAGCCTTCTGGCCCTGGAGTTTTGTTTCTTGGGCGTTTTTTATTACTGATTCAGTTTTCTTGCTGGCGATCAGTCTTTTCAAATTTTCTATTTCTTCCTCTTTCAGTTTTGGTAGTTTATAAATTTCTAGGAATTTATCCATATTTTCTAATTCAGTGTTGGCATGTACTTTTTTGTAATATCCTTCTATAATTGCTTGTATTTTTTGGTGTTATCTCTCATTTGTGATTTTATTTTTTTTTTTGTTTGTTTTGTTTTTTTCTTGTTAAGTCTGGCTAGAAGTTTATCAGTTTTATGGATTTTCTCCCCCCCAAAGAATCGCTCCCAGTTTCATTGATCTGTTGGTTTTATTTTGTGTTTCTGTATCATTTATTTTTCCTCTAATCTTTCTTATTGCCTTACTTCTGCTGATTTTAGGGGTTTTTTGTTCTTTTACTAATGCCTTTAGGTGTAAGGTTAGGTTGTTAACTTGAGATTTTTCTTTCTTGTTGAAGTAGGCCTATATTGCTATCGCCCCTCTTCAGACCACTATTACTGAGTCCAAAGGCTATTATTAACCCTTGTTTTTACATATTCATTTGTTTCCGTGTGCTCTTTAATGTCTTTTTTGGTTTTCTGGTAGAACCATTTATTATTTAGTAGCATGTTATTTAACTTCCATGTATTTGTGGTTTTTTTGAGATTTTTCCTTTGTGATGGACTTCTAGTTTCATTGCATTGTAGTCATAAAAGATACATGCTATAGCTTTAATTTTTCTTTTTTAATTTGTTAAGGCTTGTTTTGTCACCTAATATGTCATCTTTTCTGAAGAATGTTCCATGTGCACTCACGAAGAATGTGTATTCTGCTGTTTCAGGATGGGATGTTCTGACTATTAAATCCTTCTTGTCCAGTGTGTCGAAGTCATTGTTTCCTTATTGATTTTCTATTTCGATGATTTGTCCACTGATACAAGTGGGGTGTTAACGTCACTTACTATTGTATTATTATTTCATTTGTATTTAATTAACCCATACGGTGTTATTAGTTTCAGAGGTAGAATTCAGTGATTCTTCAGTTGCATAGAACAGTCAGTGCTCATTATTTCAAGTGCCCTTATTAATGCCCACCACCCAGTTAGCTATCCCCCTACTCATCTCCACTCCATTAGCCCTCAGTTTATTCCCTCTAGTTAAAAGAGTGTCTCATGGTTTGCGTCCCTCTCTGTTTTCCTCTTACTTTATTTTTCCTTCCCTTCCCCTATGTTCATTTGATTTGTTTCTTAAATTCTACATGTGAGTGAACTCATAGTGGTATTTGTCTTTGACTGTCTTATTTCACTTAATATATTCTGGTTCTATCCACGTCATTGCAGATGGCAAGATTTCATTCTTTTTGATGACTGAATAATACTCCAGTGCATACATATACCACATCTTCTTTTCCATTCATCTGGACATCTAGGCTCTTTCCACATATTGGCAACTGTACACATTGCTGCTGTAAGCACTGGGATACAGGTGCCCCTTTGAATCACTATGTTTGTATCCTTTGAATAAATACCTAGCAGTGTAATTGCTGGATTGTAGGGTAGCTCTATTTTTAACTTTTTGAGGAACCTCCATACTGTTTTCCAGAGTGGCTGCACCAGTTTGCATTCCCACCAACAGTGTAAGAGGGTTCCCCTTTCTCTGCATCCTCACCAATATCTGTTGTTTCCAGAGTTGTTCATTTTAGCTATTCTCACTGATGTGAGGTGGTATCTCATTGTGGTTTTGATTTGTAGTTCCCTGATGGAGGGCAATGATTTTATGAGTAAGAGGTTCTATAGTGCCCTGCATGTAGTGTCTTCTCTTCCTCAAGACCTGGCACTTCTGAGAATGTCAGAGGATTTGTGCTACATGCACTCTGCTGTTGTGTTGTCCTGGCTACTTTATCTTTCAGGGCAGTCATCTACAGATGCTCTTTTCCTCTTGTAGGCTGTGTTTGGTCCCTAGCCTGAATGTGATTCATCTTAACTAGATGTGCTCTGGTTTGCTTGTAAAATGATAACCTTTTACCACTATCACCTGAATCAAGTGTGAGGAGACATTGTATTGGCAGGAGTTTAAGCCAGTCTTATGAGGGCGGGGGGCCCCACTGTGGTGGGACTGAGGCAAAAGTGACTGGGAAGGGCAATTCACCAGGGCATGGAGCTGGGCTTGGTATAAGGAAGTTTAGTAGCAAGTGTGGGTGCTAGGCTGTTTTCTTTGAGTAGCTCTGTGTTTATGCTGATGAGTGTTGGAGGTAAATGGTGCCTGTCAGTTCATTTTTTTTTTTCCCAGAGAGCTCTCTGTGAATACCCTCTCCCTGGGACACTCTGAGATGAGCAACTAACCTTTGCACTGTGTGCCTCAGGCACTCTTTAGATTGCTTTATGTCTGCAGACTGTTTTCTCTGCCTTCTCTCCAAGAGCAGCCCCAGTGTCCTTCAAATTCTCCTAGGAACAAGCATGCTGACCTTTGGAACTCTAGTCTTTAAGCCCCACTGGTTGCAAGAACTCAAGAAGTTGAGGCCCTCTAGCTTTCCAAACCAATCTTTTGGGGATTCATTTCCTGTGTACTCCCCTGTGTGTTTGTCTCACTTCTCTGAGCCTGTGGCTTCCTCCTACCACGTTGGCTCCGATCCATTTCTCTCCCAAGATAAGTCTCTGCACTTCTACCATCTTTGATGTGGCCTCTTCTCTACTCTTAGTTATGGAACTTTCTCTGCCAGTCTTCAGGTCAATTTCTGGGTGATGATTTCATTGATTTGGATGATTTCATTCATTTGTTTGGATGATTTCATTGGTTATCTACTTGTATTTATGAGAGGAGGCAAGCCTAGGATCCTCCTACTCCACTGCCATCTTCCTTTGTGAAAAACTTTCTTCATGCGTATGTAAAATGAATGTGTTTTTATTACTGCCATTTCATTATGCAGAGAATTTGAAATAGTTTTCAACAGTTTACCAACCATAAAATAATTTAAAACCTATAATCAGACCCAGGGAAATGTAACCATTACGTAAGTAAGATATCAATTAATGGAAGGAAGAACATTGCAGATTACTAAGAAGCTGTTGTAAAGGCCGTATTTTGAGATACCATGTTTGTATAATCTGGGAATGAAGTCTTGTGATAGACTCATACTTGCTCTAAAGGCCAAGAAGTACCACTTCATTTTCTGACAGTTCTCTGTAAAGAATGTCACTTCTTAGCTGGTGTTTATTTCATAGTATGACAGTTGATATTTTGAGATTTCCCTTTTTAAGAGGACTTAGATTACCTATGATCTGAGGTAGAATTCTGTTGGGGTTTATTTAGATTTATTTATTTTGAGAGAGCACACATGCACACAAGAGTGAGTATGGGGTAAGGGGCAGAGGCAGAGAGGGAGAGAATCTTAAGCAAGCTCTGTGCTCAGCAAAGAGCCAGATGCTGGGCAGGATCTCACCACCCTGAGATCATGACCTGAGCTGAAATCAAGAGTTAGATGCTTAATGGGCTGAATCATCCAAGCATACCAGAATTCTATTTGTTATACCAGAATACTTAGTATTTTTGATATCCTTTCATGAAACCTAATTATTTATTTATCTATTTATTTTTTGAAACCTAATAATTTAAAATGATATTTGCTTCTATTTCACAAAGGTGTTGCAGTGACATATATAATGTTCCAAATACAAATAGTATTTTTTCAAAATGGGACCAGTTGTTCCAGTGTCTTTTTTGAGTATCCTTTTTGCCTTCACTTTTAATATATTTTTTTTAATTTTTATTTATTTATGATAGTCACACAGAGAGAGAGAGGCAGAGACACAGGCAGAGGGAGAAGCAGGCTCCATGCACTGAGAGCCCGATGTGGGATTCGATCCCGGGTCTCCAGGATCGCGCCCTGGGCCAAAGGCAGGCGCTAAACCGCTGCACCACCCAGGGATCCCTTGCCTTCACTTTTAATATCATCTTCACTAATTTTCTTTTGTATACATAGCCTATTTTGAGGGACCATTTATTTTCTCATTGTGGGAGTAGCTTTAATATTAGTAATTCTTTATCATTGTTCTTCTTTTTAAAAGCTTTTTGGGGACACCTGTGTTGCTTAGCAGTTGAGCATCTGCCTTTGGCTCAGGGCATGATCCTGGAGTCCCAGGATTGAGTCCCACGTTGGGCTCCCTAGTGGGATCCTGCTTCTCCCTCTGCCTGTGTCTGTGCCTCTCTGTGTGTGTGTCTCATGAATCAAACTTTAAAAAAAAAAAAAAGCCTTTTGGCTTTTCTTTATTTCTATTTATTTTTAAGTTTTAAAAATATGCAATATTAATGTGAAGAGATGTGTGTTATATTGCAATATAATTGTAATAAGATATCACTACTCAAAAAAGTAGAGAATAGGAAGTATGTAGCATAGGAATCTGTGGTTATAAAAATCTGAAACTTTTTAATTGAACAATTTAAGGTGGTATAACACTGTTAGTATATTTTTAGTAGTAATTATTAGTAGTAGTAATTTTTTTTTCTTTGCAAGCTATACATTTCTTTAATAAGGTCTTTCTCTGTATACAGAAGCTCGCCTTAACCCTTAGGACATTCATTACAAGACCCTAGTGAATGCCTGAAGGCAAACCCAGGGATAGTAACAAACCTTATATATACTGGGGTGGGTTTTTTTTTGTTTTTTTTTTTTGTTGTTGTTGTTTTACCTATGTTAAAATTTAGTGTATAAGTTAGGCACAGTAAGACGTTAAGAATAACAACTAGTAATAAAACAGAATGATTATAATAAATATAATAAAAGTTATATGAATGTGGTATTTCTGTCAAAATATATTGTACTTAACCTTCTTGTGATGATGTGAAATGATAAAATGTCTATATGATGAGATGAAGTTAGATGAATGATGTAGGCATTATTATGTAACATTAGGCTACTATTGACCTTCTGCCCATAATGTCAAAAGGAGAATCCATCTGCATCCACATCGCATGCAACTGAAGCTTCAGATAAGGGGTGGCTATTATACCTAGCAGCTAATAGAGGAAACCTCTCTTTTTCAACTTATCCTCTTGGTATTCTTTTCCAATTTTTATTTCATGATAACATACAGAGTAATTAACAGTATTTCATAGAAATTAGTATGTTGACTGGGGTAGACTTTTTGCAATCATATGGCGTTCTGATACATGTTTTTCAATAGCTTTTAAATGATTTCAGTTATATTTAGTTGAATAAATGTTAAAGATGAATAATGAACTAACACAGGAAGCTCTCAAGTGGCTGTAGTTATACGTGATTTATAGAGAAATATGTCTTTGACAGTTGTTTCTAAGCATTTATTAGTTTGGGAAGATGATTGAGGGACCGTGACAGTCCTGGCTTTTGGCATCTTGAGTTAGATGTTAGATGTTCCACTTAAACTTTTATCTACGAATAATGTGCAAATTTATTTGTTTAAAATGGCAATCTTTTTATGTTACTCTGTTCCCATTATTCATAGTTTTAAAAAGAATATGGGCTTATGATTTTTTATCTGTTACTAAATATTCCATAAACTTTTTAATACCATTTAGTTAATAAACCATGCTCTGAAAGAACTAATGGAAGTAGAAGAAGTGAGTGAAAATGTTTTACAAGTTCACCTAAATGGTAAGTAGATCATCATTTTGCCATTGGAATGAATATAAGCCTTGCAAGCTTTTTATAATATAAAATTTATTTTACTAGTATGTTTTAAAGGTAGATAATAATTATAATTTAAAAACATGATCCATGTTTTACTTTCACTTTAATATACCATACATAGTATTTTTAGAAATTAAATAATAATAGTAAAAGAGGTACAAAAGGACTCTTGGTTTTTTTGGTCTTTATTTTCTCTCTTTAAAACAAAAGAATGCCAAGGAAGGTAGTTCTCTGAGTTTACCAAATGTCTTCATTGCTGAGTTTCAAAAAGGAAGTAATATTAACTAACAGACTTTTGATATTTTTCTTTCTAGTTAAATTTAAAAATAATTAGAAAACTTACTTGACTGGAAAATAATCTGCACTGTATCAAATAAATATTTCATTTTAGTTAAATGCTTTTAATTGGACTTTATTTCAGGACTGCTGCAGATCAATGATAAAATTGCCCTAAAGGAAATCACAAGGCAGTTAAATCTGGAAAATGTAGTTGGAGATAAAGTTTTTGTAAGTATCCTTTTAAATAGGCTTTAACTTTTGTTTGCCATAGATATTTTTGTATTTTTGGAAGGCTAGGGACTGTTAGAGATTCTAAATTGAAATATAAAAGATTCTTAACCTAAAAAAGTATAATGTACTAGGATGCATTTATGCATATCTTTATGTTTAGATTTTTTTGAAGTAGATTATATTAACTATAAAATACCCGAGAAATCCATGTTTATGTAGATATTATCAGAGTTTTTTTAAGTATTTTGATTCCCTATCTTTGGAGATAGTTTAATATATTTTTTTAAAGTACTACACTCTAGCAGCCTGTTTTTAGTCTCCTGAGACTTGGGTAGCTGGGAGTAATGGGAAATGTGCTGAATTTGAAACTACAAAAGGTAGAGTTGAGTCTTGTCTTAGAACTATTGACTACTTGATGATCATGGCTAATGAATATTTCTGAAGTTCAGATTTCTCACCTGTGTTAAATATGCATTATCTTATACTTCACAGATTTATTTTAAAGACAAAAGGAAGCATTAAACAATTTATGTTTAAAATTGCTGGATTGGTAATGTAGCATTTATACATATTATAGCATAATATAAAATGTCAGTTACCTCTTATTATTAAAATGTTTTCAGGAACTTCATTCATATCTCATTATTGTAACAGCTTTGGAACCTAAGGATAATGAACATCAGGGATTTAAATGAAACTAATTAGAAATGTTTTGGAATTTTCATTAGATTTTTTATACTATCACTTGATTTATAGGGTTGAAGAGAAACATGATTAAATTAATTTATAGATACTTTAGTTTTCATAATGAAATGACTTAACCTCATACTGTTATTCAGTTGAAGTGGTTGTGTACATACCAGGTTCATTTTTTTCTCACTGGTGATCATACAGTGTTATCACTCTAGTGTGTACTCTTTTCTGCAGTGACACAGCCATTGTTGTGTAAGCCTCTGAGCATTTGGTAATTTCATTCTTTAGTAATAATTACCTATGAAAAGGTCAGCCAACCATGTGTTACCCTTCCACAATGTTTAAAGGTTCAGCATGCCCCTCTGTAAGTCTAACGTTTTATCTCCTGTTCAGAATGTGATGTTGAATACAGTGGCCTACTCGGTCAAGATTTACTATTATGTAGTCTCAGTTTGGCTTTTGGTTGCAATTGATGTTAGACTGGGGTTTCTGACTTTCCTAAATGGACCTATTCTTACTGGATTCATAAGAAACAATAAAAGGCACAATTATTTATCATTTCTATTGTTATCATAATCATCACATAGAGTGATTATTAGTTTAACCTCTACATTATATAGATAAGTAACCTGAGGCTCAGAGAGCATAATTAGCTTCCTTAAGGTCATAAAATGACAAAGACTGGACATTAGGAACCTAAGTCATTTAACCCAGACGCTTTCTGTTTTGGTATACTTACAGCAAATTTATATATTACTATACATATATACATACGTATATGTATATAAGGATATTCTCATTTGCATATGTACTTATAGAATAACATACTTAACACTTAATGTCAGGTATAACTGTCTCTTAAAAAATAAGGAAAAGGCAAGCAACCTTTGGATAACTTTGACCACTGATTTACCCACAGATTGCCTCTGAGGTTTTGTTTATATTATGAAAAATACCTCTTGCCCTACCTATCTTGGAAATGTTGATTTGACAAGATACAGTTATAAAATATGCCTATTAGCTATTTTATATCTGTTCTCTCCATTGGGAAACAAACGAGTGGATTTATTTTCTCCTTTATGTCTTTGCAAATTTTAAGTTGGCTATTTCTTTAAATTAAAAACTCTGAATGAAGTAAAAATTAATGATATAAATGAAAAAATATTTTAACAAGGCCTTTATCCACAAGTTGAAACATCTGGATAATGCATCTGCTCCTCTGTTAATTTCCATGTAGAATATTTAAGTTGTATCCAAAAATATTTTGGCTATGTTCCAAGTAAACATAGCCAATTTTGATATGATATATATGAATTCTATAAAATGCTCTTGAATAGGGGAAAACTATTATAGTATGTAATAATTTGAGGCAATTTCTTTTCGTGTACCCTTTTAGATCTCATTTAAATTTGTGCACATGTATTTTTAATAGTACGGTTTTTTTGGGATGCCTGGGTCGCCCAGCGGTTGAGTGTCTGCCTTCAACTCAGGGCATGATCCCAGAGTCCTGGGATTGAGTCCCACATGGAGCTTCCTGCATGGAGCCTGCTTTTCCCTATGTCTTATGTCTCTCTGTCTCTTTCATGAATAAATAAATAAAATCTTTAAAAAATATATAGTATGGGTTTTTTTTTTGTTTGTATTTAAATTCTAGTTAGTTAACATAGTTATGTATAAGTTAACATATAGTGTATACTGGTTTCTGGAGTAGAATTTAGTGATTCATCACTTATATGTAATACCCAGTGCTCCTTAATGCCCATCACCCATTTAGCCTATCCCCTGCCCAGCTTCCCATCTGTTGACCCTCAGTTTGTTCTCTATGAGAGTCTTATAGTTTGCCTCTCTCTTCTCCCTTACCCCTTCCCTTGTGTTCATCTATTTTCTTAAATTCCACATATGAGTAAAATTATATGAGCATTTTTTTTAGTGGTACAAGTTAATCTATTTGACGATACAAAGTGCAGTGATTTCTTGTTCTCTGGCTGTATTTAGAATACAGCAAGTCTTAAAAACTGACTTTAAATTAAAAGTAGCATTTTTACAGACTCTATCTAGAAAATATAAAATTTGAGCATGACAGAGTAATGCCATTTTCAATACTATACCATGTCTCCTTTTATATTCAAGTTTTTAATGGTGCACCTGGAAATATCCAGCTTAGAATCTGTCTACTTACTAATCTAGGAATACATACATAGTATCTATATAATGCCTAAGAATCAGATAGTCCTCTTTGTATCATTAAACTTTTAATTATGGTGTCTTTTTTTGTTGTTGTTGTTGTTACTCAGGGAAGTTTTGCCGAAAACCTTTCATTTCTTCTGGAAGCTTTAAAAAAAGGTAAATATTAGTATATTTAACATCATCAAAGGTATCTTTTAGCTTTATTTTCCCCTGATTATAAAAGTGATACATATTTTTCCAAAAAAAAAAAGTGAAAAGCCATAATACAATGATCACTGTAATCCCTCGACTGCTAGAGTTATTATCCCAGTTATTATTATTTTTAAAGTAGTCTCCATGCTCAGCATGGAGCCCAGTTTGGGGCTTGAACTGATGACTCTTGCGATCAAGACTTGAGCTGAGATCAAGAGTTGGGACCCTTAACTGACTGAACCACTGAGGCACCCTGTGATTATCCCAATTAACATTTGGTTTCATATCTTTATTTACCTGCAATTTCTCAATGATACAGATGGATCTAATTTTTTTTAAGAATAAAATAAGTTCCCATTTTGTATAATGTGTATCTTTTCACTAAGCAATATGTTGTGAGTTTCTCACCATGTCAGTAAATAGTGAGTTATAGCATCATTTTTATGGTTCTCATATATTGTTTAATAAATTACCTATACTTAAAAATGTAATAAATAATAAATTATTAATCACCAGTTATGAACTTTGATTTCTAACTTTATATAATTAGGAAGAGATGCTTAGATGATCTTTTAGATATTTCCTAGGGTAAATTTAATGAGTAGAGTTCTGGATTAAACACTACCATATTTAAAAGAATAATTATAGGGGCCTGGGTGGCTCACTTGCTTAAGTGTCTGCCTTCAGCTCAGGTCATGATCCCAGTGTCTTGGGATTGAGCGCTTCAGCCGGCTCCCTGCTCGGGAAAGTCTGCTTCTCCTCCTCCTTTCCCCACTCCCTTTACTCTCCCCCTGCTCCTACTGTCTCTTTTTCTCTGTCTCTCTCAAACAAATCTTTAGAAGGAAAAGGAAAGAGAAAAAAAGAAAGTAAAACTATAACCAGATTACCCTTGAAGTTCCATTTCAAATCTAAACATATTTAAGAGTACCTTTTCCTTTACAACTTTTACAGTTATTAATTTTCATGTCTGCCTGAGAAAAAATACATCTCATAGTTTGATATGCATAATTGTGTTGTTGATGATGCCCATCACTTCATATTATTATTGGACACTGATATTTCCTGGTTTATGTATTTTCTTGTTGGTTCTTTGCCTTATTTTGGTGGTGTTTATCGCATACTCACTTAGAATTCATGCACTCATTTTTCTCTTACCTTGGTTCGGACTTTTGTGCTGAGAAGAAATTTTAAATTTTTTATGTAGTCAGTATTTATCCCTCGAGTTTGAAGGTGTTCGTTTCTATTTTCATATAATACATATATTTTGTAATTTGACACGAATTATTTTGATAAGGTGTTAATAAGAGCTAATCTTGCTTACACTACTTTTCCCCGTTGATTTTAATGGTGTATTTTATCAAATACTACATTTCTATATTATACAGATTTGTTTATACACTCTTTGAGTAGTCCTTGTGATTTTAATGCCCTTTAGGTTACAGTATATGTTTTGTTATCTGTTCATTGTCCCCATATCAGATTTTCTTTTCACTTGTTTGTGTAAATATAAAGCCATAAACCTTATGATAATAGTGATTCTTCTGCTAAAGTAGTTTCCCTCATTGTAATGCGAAAAATGAAATCCCACAGACTCATATTGAACTTTTCCTCTGTTGAAATACTAAAATTGTGGTGGTGGTGGCTCACAAAACCTGTGGTTTGAAAGAGTTAAAAGTGGCTTTGGTTGAATTTCATGGTTTAACAGTTACTTGTAAAGTTACAAATATTTGGGAAGATACACTTTGCATTTCTACTAACTAAACAAATCTGCTTTGAAGCAAAAGTTTTGTTCATAAGTTGGTGGGACTCCCTTTATTATTAATCCCAAAGTATTTTGGTCTATGTAGGTGTTAAGAGATCCCTGTCAGTTTTCTGATGTTAGAAGATTATATTTACACAGTTTTAAAAACAATAGTCTAGTCACTTAGGTAATGTTCTTAATTTTCATCAGTAAATGACTAGAGTCTCATAATTAGACTGTGAACTAATTGAGGGCAATAGGGATGTCTTTTCTTGTGAATAATTTTTTGTTGTTGTTAAATAAATGTATAGGCTTTGCTAAGTATCCTTCCCAAAATAGGTTTTCAATATATGTTTGTTGAATAGAGTTTTAACACCTAAAGTGTAGTAAATAATTTGGAAATTTAAGAAAGGTTGATACAATTGCCTGTTAATATATAAAACTCTTATTTTATCTTAGGTGACCGGTCGAGTAGCTGCCCAGTGATCTTCATATTAGATGAATTTGATCTTTTTACTCATCATAAAAACCAAACGCTCCTCTATAATCTTTTTGACATTTCTCAGTCTGCACAGACTCCACTAGCAGTTATTGGTCTTACATGTAGATTGGTAAGTTTTTCTTTCTATTAAAAAATTGATTATCATATTTAGAAAATTAAACCTTAATTACTGACATAGTCACTTATGTAGGTCATTATATCAAGCATTTTTTCAAATGTGTTTCACTAGGGCCTGGTTCATTTATCCTACTTTTCAACTCAGATTGAAGAAAACAAGAAGACATTTATCACACATACTCATAAACTTATACCTTTCTCCCTCCCTCTAGTGGAATCACTGAATAAAAAATATGAAGTCAGATTATGCTAGTATAATTTCTACATTAGCAGGTAAAGAGAAAATTAAATAATTGCACCATTTTATTAAAATCTCTAATAGTTTATACTTAGGATTCTGTATTTTGACAGTGCTTAGACTTGAGTAGAAAATGATACTGTCCCATCTTTGTGGTATACATTTCCAGAAATGAAAGGGATTACTTCTATCAAGCTGTCACAGTAGATAGTGCCTTTTTTGCTTCTTAAAGATGATTTTAGAATGATTTTTAGCCATAGTCTCAATGTCACTATCACATTACTTTATGAAGACTTTTCTACATGTTGAACCTAACATACTTGGGATGACTACACAGGCCTTTTTTGTTGTTGTTGGTTATCTTCTTTTACATTATAAACTTTCTCCCTGAATTCAGGTAAAACTGGTTTATAAGAATCATCTCTCTTCTTATACTGTGGCTGCCATGAATCTGTTGTTTTCATTCTTCCTTTCCCTCTTTCATTCTTAGCAGATCTGTGGTCAGGCCCATTTACTTCTTTTCCTTTCCTACCTTTCCTACAGCTCTTTGTTTTTTAGAAAAGTGAAATGCTTTACTAAGTCTTTTTTTTTTTTTTTTTTTTTTTTTTTTTTTTTTTTTACTAAGTCATCTTTCAATAGTTCTCCTTCCAGTGTTGTTTTTCTGTGGAGCGTCTTTCTCTGTTGTGTTTTCCCCAGTGCTCTAGAGTTTATGATATATGCCTTCATAGTAAGCCTTCCTCACAGAACATCTGTCTGGTTCTTCACAGATCTTTATTCCTCCTTGCCAAAACATCAGTCACACTGCAGGAGTTAAGGAAGCATCTCCTTTCTTGCTTTAAAAAAAAAAAAAAAATCTTCCTTGGGTGGAAGTAGCACTGGCAAATGTTACTGACCCATTGAAGGACCAAATAAAGAATCTGTTGTTCTTTAGCAGTGTCATGATAAGCCTTTAAAAAGTCTAAATGTATGATTCTCCCAACTGTGCAATTAAGTCTGTCTATATGTCTATGTTTATAGGAGAAAAGCAAAAGGATAGATGGATTAGTGACTCTGTTAGCAAACAACCTCTTCTCTCTGGAAGTAGGTTTTTTTGGTTTTGTTTTGTTTTGTTTTGTTTTTTTACTATTCCCTTTATTCCCACATTGCCAACTTCTGTCCTCACTGTCCACCACTCTGATGTCTTTCACTTCCACCTCTTCCTTTCTCCTCCCAAGTTAAAGCTCTTAATTATTGCTTGCATAGAGTGTTGTTTCCACTGCCTTTCAACTTCCTACCTATATGGATGATCTAGAGCTGCTCCTTAATAGCAAATTTATAATATTGCTATCTCTATACATAATGTCTTCTCTTTTAATTATGCTGGCACTATATTTTTAACCAAAAAAAATTCCAGGTTTTTCATTCACTTTCTCCCTACCAACTCCAAGCTGTTAATCTTGCCTGTCATCTTATCTGGACTAACCATGATCCCATTTTGATCATTTGAATTCTTTCCCCTATTTGATACCTAGCTATTATGAAAATCATCTGGGTAGATTTTAAAATCGATAATTTAGGGCCTCACCACAGCTTTTTTTTTTCCTTAGAAAATTGATACTAAACTTGATTCCTAACTTCTTAAGGAAAAACAGCACAAATGCAAGCAGTTTCTAAATATCACTGTAAAAAAGCCAAGAGAGAGAATAACTTCTCACTGTCATGCTGTGTTCCTGCAAGTTTCCTCTCATATAGTTTATTTCAGCTTGAATTTATAGGTAGTTTTGTGTAGAACTGAATTTTTCTCCGTTATGTATGCTACTTCTTGAGTCTTTGTTACATAAAACAATGAAGATATTTAAATTTTCAGGAATATAATAAGTCTACTGCATTTTGCCCTTTTTAAAATCTGAATTCTTCATAGAATGTATGAAATTCCTTATTTAAAGTCTTGGTGTTACTGTAGCAGAGAAGTATTCAATACTAGTTACAATTTTTTGTGCAGCTATTGTTGGTCTTGGAATGCTGAAGATTAGCTGAGAATAGCATAGTAGGAAAAAGGCATGACATCACCATGCCCACAGATGCTTAGAAGGGGATTATTAAAAGTGGCTTGCATAACTAAGGAAGTCAAAGGAATGATTCGAGTTTTTGGAGGCTTGCATACATTTTTGTTTTTTGTTCTTTTTAATGCTTAATTGTGTATTATAGGATAAGCATCGTTACTTAAAGTGATAGTTCAAATATGTACGCCTCTAATATTGGTGTTTTTTTTTTTTTTAACGTGTAGCTAATATGGATTTTTGTTTGTTTTTAAGGATATTTTGGAACTCTTAGAAAAAAGAGTGAAGTCACGATTTTCTCACCGGCAGATACATTTAATGAATTCATTTGGCTTTCCACAGTATCTTAAAATATTTAAAGAACAATTATCTCTACCTGCAGAATTTCCAGACAAGCTCTTCTCTGAGAAGTGGAATGAGAATGTTCAGGTAACTTGGAACAGAGGCAATAATGTTTAAATAATTTTTGTGCCTTACTTATATATACCATTGAAACCTACAAGTTTAAACAAGTCTGGAAATTAGCACAGTTTGTAATATTATTGTAGCATAAAACTGCATTAATACAAATTATACACTTTTTTGTGTTATTTTCTTTTAAAGGATATTTGAAATGTCATATGCTAATTTCTCTCTCAAAAGAGCTTTATTGGGCAGCCTGTTTGCCTCAGCGGTTTAACACCGCCTTCAGCCCAGGGCCTGATCCTGGAGACCCGGGATCGAGTTCCACATCGGGCTCCCTGCATGGAGCCTGCTTCTCCCTCTGCCTGTGTCCCTGCCTCTCTCTCCTCTCTGTGTAGTCTCATGAATAAATAAATAAAATCTTAAAAAAAAAAAAGGGCTTTATTATTTTTTAAGATTTTATTATTCATGAGAGATACACAGAGAGAAGCAGAGACATAGGCAGAAGGAGAAGCAGGCTCCCCGTGGGATATGGAACTTGATCCCAGGACCCTGGGATCATGCCCTGAACCTAAGGCACATGCTCAACCACTGAGCCACTCAGTGTTCCGTCTCAAAAGAACTTTAATGAGATTTTTATTTCTATCTGGCTTGTATCTTAGATTATTCTAAATAATCTAAATTATTAATATTGTTTGATACAGAAAAAATTGTTAAATTGTGAAGATTGTTAATATTTAGTGCTATGAAAGTTTTATTTTCATGAATTACAAGTTTATCCATATATTAGCTTAGTGGTTTATATCTAACTGTCCAGTATGGATCCCCCCCCCCCCCAATTCTTGTACAATTTCAGTTTTTATCTCATTGGGTCTATTAAGCCAGGCTTGGCACCTCTGGTTATATTGTCTGTATTGGTGAATCTCATCTTGTAGTCCCTGGAGCCCTCAGGGTCTTAGCTATCCAGGCACGATCACATGCTGATTTAAAGGTTTACTAAACCTTTTGGGCTCTGTAAATTTATCTACACTTGAATTGGATAGCCTAACTTACATGGGCCATTCATATCAACTCTGCATACTAGCATCAGTTTATGATATGCTGACAGGAATTTTCAGTTGGCAGAAAGAAGGGAGAGAGTGTATGTGTGGGAGTGTGTTTAATAACAAAATTAAAAAACAGTGTTGCTGAATAAATCCCACATGGTAGGATCTTTCAAAAATACGGGTCTTCTGAAAGTAGAAAATAATGTAGAGTCCTTGGTCTTAAAAGAATTGGGGTAAACTGGTCTATGATATGAAATACTGATGAAGATGATTAGATCTTTGGATAATTAAAGTTGAAAAGTGTATATTAACTAGCTCTAAAAAAATACATTGTTTTATGTCAAAGTAATAATTATTTTATTATTTTTTTGTAGTTTTATTAAGTTTTTATTTAAATTTCAGTTAGTGGGGCACCTGGGTGGCTTAGTGGTTGAGCCTTTGGATTGCTCAGGTCATGATCCCAGGGTCCTAGGATTGAGTCCCATATTAGGCTCCCTGGATGGAGCCTGCTTCTCCCTCTGCCTATGTCTCTGCCTCTCTATCTTTGTCTCTCATGAATAAATAAAAATAAATCTGTAAATTAATTAACTTCATTTAGTTTATCGAATAAATAAAAATAAATCTGTAAATTAATTAACTTCAGTTAGTTTATCGAATAAATAAAAATAAATCTGTAAATTAATTAACTTCAGTTAGTTTATCTACCGTGAAATACTAGTTTTGGGTGCAGTATCCAGCAATTCATCACTAACGTATAACATGCAGTCTTTATCACAGGAGGTCCCTTCCTTAATACCCATCAACCATGTAATCCAGCCCCTGTGCACCTACTGTCCAGTACCCTCAGTTTGTACTCTGTAGTTAAGAGTCTGAGGGCACCTGGGTAACTCAGTAAAGTGTCCAACTCTTGGTTATGGTTTATGTCATGATCTCATGTCATGAGAGTGAGTTCAAGTCTTTCCTGTGTTTGTCTCTCTTTTTACCCCCTGTGGCCCTCTGTTTTGTTTAAATTCCACATGGATGAAATCACATAGTATATGTCTTTCTCTGACTATTTCCCTTACCATAATACTCTGTAGTTTCATCCATGGCATTGCAAATGGCAACATTTCATTCTTTTTTTTGTCTTAGGTAATATTGTATGTATACACCATAACTTCTTTATCCATTTATCTATTGATAGACATTTGGGTTCTTTCCATAATTTGGCTGTTGTTAGTAATGTGAGTATAAACAGTCATACACAAAACTAAATTCAAAATGGATAAAAGACCTAAATGTGAGACATGAAACCATCAAAATCCTAGAGGAGAACACAGGCAGCAACCTCTTTGACCTTGGCCATAGCCACTTTTTATTAGATCTATCTCCTGAGGCAAGGGAAACACAAGCAGAAATGAATTTTTGGGACTTCATCAAGATAAAAAGCTTCTGCACAGATACGGAAACGGTCAACAAAACTAAAAGGCAACCTTCGGAATGGGAAAAGATATTTGCAAATGACCTATCTGATAAAGGGTTAGTATATAAATATATAAAGCCACTTATTGAACTCAACACCTAAGAAACAAATAATACAGTCAAGAAATGGGCAGAAGACATGAACAGACATTTTTCCAAAGAAGACCTACAGATGGCTAATGGATACATGAAAAGATGGTCAATGTCACTCATCATCAGGGAAAGACAAATCTAAACTACAGTGAGATGTCACATCACACCTGTCAGGATGGCTAAAATTAACACAGCAAACAATAGATGTTGATGAGGGTGTGGAGATAGGGGAACCCTCTTACACTGATGGTGGGAATTGAAACTGGTACAGCCACTGTGGAGAACAGTATGGAAGTTACTCAAAAACAGAAATACCCTATGATCCAGCAGCTGCATTACTCTACTGTGTATTTACCCAAAGGATATACGAATACTGATTCAAAAAGCAGTCATGATTTTTAACCCTAAATATCAATATCAAATTAAAAGTGGGACCTTTGCATTTGTTTTGTTCTTAAACAGTTTTGTTTATCAGCTTTGTTGAGCTATAAGTGACAAAAATTATATATGTTTCATCTGTACAACTTGATTTGATACACGTATACATCATGAAATACCACAGTGAAACTATTCAAAACATCCATCACCCTTAGTAGTTACTATTTTCTTTCTTTCTTTCTTTCTTTCTTTCTTTCTTTCTTTCTTTCTTTCTTTCTTTCTTTTTTCTTTTCTTTTCTTTCTTTCTTATGGGAGGAGGTGAGAATTCTTATGAGCTATCTTATTCTAGCAAATTTCAAGTATATGACACTATTGTTAACCATAGTCACATTTTTAGTGTTAATTATTCGATCTCCAAAATGTACTTATCTTGCATTACTGAAACTTGATTCTTGCTTTGATTATAAAATACAGTCTTCTCATCTAAGCACTGTTAATTTGGGCACTTTCCCTTTTTTAAATTGTTAATTTGGGGACTTTGCTTTTTTTAAATTAAAAGTTCACTGAACAAGGGAAGATCTGGCTGGCTCACTTGGAAGAGCATGCAACTCTTGATCTTGGGGTTGTGGGTTCAAGCCTCACATTCGGTGTAGAGATTACTAAAAGTTCACCAAATAAAATTTCGTCAGTACGTAAGAATACATTGGTTGAAGGTACAGGTTTCCCGTATATCCATGCCCATTTTACCTCCTTTTACTACAGAGTAATTATTTGGTTTATAGCATTTCATACTAAAGGTGCTTTTACATAAAGAGTTCAAATTTTGCATATTAGTCTTTGTTTTACCTTTTCCATTTGATCTGATTGACAATTCTGTATTTTTTTCTAGTGGTACTCTACAGAATTATATGTAAAAATGGTTGATTCTATCCTTAAAATTCAGATATTGTTCTATGCTGTCCTTAGGTGTGGTTTTTCCTTCTCCCTTCTCCACAAATTAATCTTGCTGAGACTCAGGTATTTGTCAGTCCCAGGAAGTCTTTCTGATACTCTATCTTATTATTAAGATTATAGTCTTTAGGAACTCTTTATATTTGGTACTCCCACATTGTCCCTTTCCTTACTTAGATCCAGAGTGGGACAGAGCTCTGGATCTTTGGCCTCTGAATCCACTTTTCTGTGCCTCACTCACAGGCTTTCACCCACAGTTTCTGAACTGATGATATTGTTAGGACAGTATGTTTTTCTGACAGTATGTGTTTCTGCTTTAGAGATTCAAATGCAATCTTTCATGGTCTTTGCTTTGCCAGGACTTTTATTCCTGTCCCTGCTTCCTTTCTTTCCTAAGATGACAGCCCAGGTTGTACAGTGCTGACACCTGTCTTTGTATCCTTCCCAGCCTCTTCCATTTTGTGCATCTGAGTAGGTATATAGAAGTGTTAATTAGATGAAAGGAATTACTCCTGAAGCATAATTCTAGATGGCTCGGAAAATGGTAACCATGTGGCAGGAGTGTGGTTAACCCTTAGGATCATTACTGATCCTAATATCACTGAATTTAGGGGCAGATGGTAGAAGTGAATGTGAGCACTATCCTTTTGGTTTTGGGTGTTTAACAATCTTGCAGTTCTTTTATAATGTAGAACTGGTATCACTGAAGTTTGTGTCTCTTAGTTCTAATACTTTGTTCCCTTTATCCTTATCCTCATTTGCCACTTCCCTTTGGTATGCTAATGATGAACTTCACTTGAAATATTTGTCAGCACCATGGCCAGAGGCCCTGTCCAGGAAAAGTGGGGTTGCGCTGAGGGAGCTATCCTTTCTCTGAGTACTGACTACCCAGCAAGTTTTTTTTTTTTTTTTGATACCCAGATTAAAACAAAAACAATAGTATAGATAACAAATCTCACCTATGGAATCTCATCCAAGAAATAACTTCAGGATATAGGGTTGAATCCTGCCTAACTTGAATGTTGTAGCCCTACCTACCCCGGATGAGTCAAATAAGTTAGGCAGAGTAAATACCATCACAGCATTGCAGAGAAATCCCTGTATGAAGGAGCATTTTAAAAGATGGTATCTAATTCTTCTCAAAGGAAATTCCCTCCCAAAGTACTATAGCTCAGTTCCAGGAATGTTTACCTTCTGTCATAACCTTCCTGTTAGCAGTAGGTGAGAAGATTCAGCAGAAACTGACTAGGAGGTTTAGTACCTATTATGCTGCCACTAAGTTATCCCTGGACAGCATCCTGAGTTTTGAGTTACCAGTAAACTGTGTTACATTCTGCTTACGATCTACCTGTGAAGAGGGCACCATCCAAGCAAACTGTACAATCGGAATAAGAACTTGGCTTCTGCAACTGCTATTCATGTGTTCCATTAGTGAAAAGTTAATGTTTCAGCTTCCTTGAATAACAGGAGAGGTCTGCTTTGTTTCCATGTTCCTGTAAGGGGTGACATCAGCCATTCTCCATCTTTATTTCCCTTGCATCATTTCCTGAGCAAACTCCTATAAAGGAGTTTTCAATCCAGAGAAATAAAATCAGTCGTGTTTCAAAACCCAAGATCTTATATCTTCAGTGACTATCATAGTTAAATAAAATAGACATCCAAAGAGTGCTTTTTTTTTTTAATAATAGCCTTATCTCCAGGTAGTTTTTAGTGTTTGAATCAAGGTGAAAGTGTAATAAGAGATTGTTTTAATGGCTCACATATAGATCTAGACTTTTTTTTAAAAAAGCGTATTAAGTAATTAAGGAAACAAGGTGATAGCTTTCAGAAAGATGGGGAGTTGGATTCAGACCTCTATATAAGAAGAAAGAGTATAGGTTAACCCTTTAAAGCATCATGTGGAAGAAAAGCAGTTAACCAGCTATTCTTAAAAATAACTGAATTCTTACAGAGAAAATTTCTTTTATCAATATTTTTATCCCAGGTGATTTTTTTAATATTTTCAACAGCACTACAGTTAATTGCCAAAAGTTTATGTGTATTACTTTACTTTATTATTTTATGTTCGTCTACTCTACTTTCAAAGGGTACTTGATCCTGTTTATGATAAAAAGATATGTATAGTAATAGCAAACAAATGCTGTTAAAGTCAAAGAGAATAGTGAAAGTCAAAGAGACAAAGGAATGGGGACTTCAGCTAGGATAATGGGATAATGTATTCACTGAGGGCATAAAACTTTATTCCATTATACTAGAATTTATTCCTGAATTTGGATCTTCTTGCAGTAGAAGTAGAGGCAAACCAGTTTCATCTCTAGAAAATAAGGTTTTATGGGTTTTTGTTTAAGAAAAAGAATCCTTATTCCTTGCAGATGATTTTTGAGAATTTATGTCAGTCTTCCCCAGGCTATTTTTGGCTCTGCCAGCTGTTAATTTCCTTTCCTTACTTCTGACTTTTTGTTTAATGCTAAATGTACCTTTTCATTAATTCTAATTCATTGCGGTCACTTGGCTGTTTAGATAACAGCCTTTTCCAGAGCCTTATTGATCTCCAAATTTCCAAAGCGATTAGCTTCTCAAAATATATTTTAGTTTGCACTATTTACATTGTTGATCACTACTTCCTTCCCCTTGGTTTAATTGCTCTCTCTTAGATTCTCTTCCAGTCTTCAATATCTTTCTCAGTCTCTTTGCTCTTCTTTTTCCATTTACTTCTTAAATATTAATAATCAAGTTTCACTTCTTGACCACATCTTCATTCTTTTTAGGATATTCTGTCCCCAAAATATCATTTATGATTTTTTTCTTCCCTCTTAAGCCTTTGCTTTTCCACAAGTCACTATTTGACTTTCCATCAGACCATGTCTTCTATAAATGTCTTAATTCTCTACTTACACTATTAATTCAGACCCCTTTTGTCTCTAATATGGATAGTTGCAGTGGCCTACAATTAGGTTTTTCTGTCCATGTCTTACCATGAAATCACTTTGCCAATAACTGAAACTCAGGGTTACATGACTAATCATCTTCTGTGAGTATGCCACAATCTCTCTGTATTGCTCATGTTCTTCCCTATAATGCTTTCTTTTTAGCTTATTGACTCATATGGTTTAAGCATTCTTTGTATTGCTTTGCCTTTTTTCCCCAAATATGGTAATTCTTACTCTGTTGTGTTTTGTGCTGAGTTTTGATCATCCCCCTGGTATGACTGTATAGTTTCCCTTTTTATACCAGAAAGTTCGGGATAGGTATTATGTTTAATTTTTGTGTATATTTAATTAACATAAAGGGTTAAGAAGAAAATTAATAGACTAGAAATTTCATTTTGATTTTTGTATCCTGCAAATAAAACCAACACCTATTTAATAATCAATAAATAATCAGAGTTAATGAGGTACACCAACCAGTGAGGCACATTATAGTTAGGTTTTAAACTGCCTTCTTCCTTATCTTTTGTTTGTTTGTTTTTTTTCTCTCTCTAGTGTCTCATGGAAGATAGAAGTGTGCGAGAAGTACTACAAAAGCATTTCAATGTTAGCAAAAACCTACGGTCATTACACATGCTATTGGTTTGTATCCATTTTATTTTTGCTACTTATTTTATTTCACCAGGTAATTACATTTTGATGGGAATTGGATTGAATTTACAGATAAATTTTGGGAGAATTACCATGATTACTATGTTGAATCTTCCAATCTGGAATATGGTACATTTCTCCTTTTATTTAGTTTTTCTTTGATTTGTTTAATCATTTTATAATTTTTACCACAAAGAGTTTTTATGCAGTAAATGTATACCTAAGTATTTAATTATTTTTTGGAAATGATACTTTGTAAATATATTTAAATGACATCTTGTTTTTAATTGTTTTCAATATGTTCATTGTTAGTATACAGAAATATATTTGTTTCTAATGGTATAGTAAATGTCTGTGACTACTAAAATTTGTGGCTGCTGGTATAAATATGTCCAGGTACTTTGAAGCAATTTTGCAAATTAGATTTTTAGAGAAACTCAGATGCACAAGACAGCATATACAAGATTATTTAGAGCAATGCTGTTTATAATTGCAAAAAAAAAATGACAGCTGTCAAGGGAAAGAATAAATTGAGTATACATGAAGGAATGTAATAACAGAACAAAATGAATGAGCTGGAAGTGATACCTCAACATGCATAAGTTCTCAGAATAGATGTTCAGTGAAGAAAGTTACAGAGGTACAATATATTTATATAAAATTTAGAAATTAGTCTGTGTTGTCTAAGAATATATACATATGCATACATCTGTTTTTTCTATGCATAAATACTTACAAATGCAGTTGCTGGATTGTACAGTAGTTCCATTTAATTTTTGAGTAATCTACATACTATTTTCCATACTGACTGTACCAATTTATATTCCCCCTAACAGCAGGAGGGTTCCTTTTTCTCCATATCCTCCGTAACACTTGTTCTTATCTTTTTGATACTAGCATTCGGATAGGTATGAGGTAATCTCTCATTGTGATTTCGATTTGTCTTATTCTGATGATTAGTGAGGTTGAGCATTTTTTCATGTGTCTGTTGGCCATCTGTATTATGTCTTTGGAAGTGTCGTTCAGCTCCTTGCCCGCTTTTTAATCCAATCGTTTGGGTTCTGGTGTTGAGTTCTATGAGTTCTTTATGTATTTTGGATACTAACCTCCTAATCAAATATATTTACAAATATGGGAGAAGTAATGAGATTGACTTTTTGGTTTGTTGATGGTTCCCTTTACTGTGCGAAGTATTTTAGTTTTATATAGTCTCACTTGCTTTTTTTTTTTTGTTGTCCTCACATAAAGGCAGTTATAAAAAAATATGCTGAGACAGATATCCAAGAGTTTACTGACAAGAGTATTTTTTAAAGAGTTTTATGGTTTCAGGCCTTGTATTTAGGTCTTTAATCCATTTGATGTAAGAAAGTGGTCCAGTTTCATTCTGTTGAATGTCACTGTCCAATTTTCCAATACTATTTATTAAAGAGACTATCTTTTCCTCATTCTATATTTTTGCCTTTTTGTCAAATAGATTAATTAACAATAAACCTGTGACTTTATTTTTTTATTTAACTATTCAGTTCCGTTGATCTATGGGTCTGTTTCCATGACAGTAGCATACTGGATTGATTACTATAGCTTTGTAGTATAGTTTGAAATCTGGGAGTGTGATACTTCCAGGTTTGTTCTTTCTGAAGATCACTGGCTATTCCAGGGTCCTTTGTGGTTTCATACAAAGTTTAGGATTATTTCTTCTAGTTCTGTGAAAACCGTTACTGGTATTTTGATAGAGATTGCATTGAAGCTGTAGATTGCTTAGGGTAGAACAAACATTAACAATGTTAGTTCTTCAGTCCATGAGCACGGTATATTTTTCCATTTATTTGTGTCATTCTCAGTTTCTTTAATCAGTGTCTTAACAGGTTTTAGAGGACGGGTTTTTTACCTCATTGGTTAGTTAAATGTCTTTCTAGATATTTTGTTCTTTTTGATGCAGTTGTAAATGGGATTGTTTTCTTAATTTCTCTTTCTGCTAGTTTGTTAGTGTACAGAAACACAGCAGGTTTCTGCATATTAATATTTTATCCTGCGATTTTACTGAAGTTTTGTGTTGGTTCTAATGGTTTCTTGGTGAAGTCTTTAGAATTTCCTGCCCTAGTATTATATCATCTGCAAGTAGTGACAGTTTCACATTTTTCTTAAGCAATTTGGATGCCTTTTATTTCTTGTCTGATTGCTGCAGTTAAGACTTCCAGTACCATGTTTATTTTATTTTATTTATTTTATTTTATTTTATATTTATTTATTTATTCATGAGAGAGAGAGAGGCAGAGACATAGGCAGAGAGAGAAGCAGGCTCCTCACAGGGACCCTGATGTGGAACTCAATCCCCAGACCCGAGATCATGCCCTGAGCCAAAGGCAGACAGACGCTCAACCGCTGAACCACCCAGGGGTCCCAAGTACCATGTTTAATAATAAAAGTTTGAGAGTCTGCATCCTTGTCTTGTTCCTGACCTTAAAGGAAAAGCTTTCAGCTTTTTACCTTTTGAGTATGATCCTGGTTATGGATTTTCACACATGGCCTTTACTGTATTGAGGTATGTTCCTTCTATATAACTTTGTTAAGTGCTTTTATCCTGAATGGATATTGAATTTTGCCAAGCTTTTCTGCATCTCTTTTGCCAATTGTATGATTTTTATGCTTCCATTTTGTTAATATGGTGCATCATATTGATTGATTTGTGAATATTGAGCCAGCATTGGATCCCTGGAATAAATCCCACTTGATCATGATGAATGATCCTTTTAATATATTGTTTTCAGTTTGCTAATATTTTGTTGAGGATCTTTGCATCTGTGTTCATTAGGAATATTGGCCTGTAATACTCTGTTTCTGTAGTGTCTTGGTGTGGTTTTGGTATCAGTCTAATGCTGGCCTCATAGTCATTCTTCCCTCTTCAGTTTTTTGGAGTAGTTTGAGAAGTATGGGTATTAACTCTGAATATTTGGGAGAATTCACCTGTGAACCTATCTGGTCCTAAAATTTTATTTCTTGGGAGTTGTTATCATTTTTTAAGGATTTATTTTAGAGAGAGCATGAGCTGAAGGGACAGAGGGTGAAGAAGAGAGAATCTCAAGCCAACTCCACACTGAGTGGAAAGCCCGACATAGGGCTGGATCTCCTGACCCTAAGATCACAACCTGAGCAGAAACCAATAGTTGGGTGCTTAATCTACTACCACCACCCAGGTGCCCCAGAGAAGTTTTTAAATTACTTTTTTGATTTTGTTACTAGTAGTTCAGATTTTCTGTTTCTTCCTGATTCAATCTTAGAAGATTGTGTGTTTCTAGGAATTTATCCATTTCTTCTAGGTTGTACATTTTGTTGGTGTATAAATTTTCAAGGTAGTCTCTTAAAATCCATTAATTTCTGTGGTGTCAGTTGTAACTTCTCATTTATTTCTGATTTTGAGTCCTCTTTATTCTTGATGAATCTTTCTAAAGGTTTATCAATTATGTTTGTCTTTTCAAACAGCCAGCTCTTAATTTCATTGATGTTTTTTCTGGATTTTTAAAAATTTTCTTACTTGTTTTCATTCTGATCTGTATTCCTCCCTTGTTCTGGCTTTAGGCTTTGTTCTTCTTTTTCTACTTCTTTTAAATGTCACATTAGATTCTTTCATTGAGGTTTCTCTTGTTTCTTTAGGTCGGCCTGTTTCAGTCATATCAACTTCCTCCTCAGACTGCTTTTGCTCTGGCCCAAAGATTTTGGAACACTGTTTCCCTTCTCATTTGTCTCCATGTATTTTTCTGTTATCTCTGATTTCTTTCTTGACTCATTGGTTGTTTAGTAGTATGTTATTTGGTTTCCACAAGTTTGTGGTTTTTCTAGGTTTTTTTTCTTGTGATTGATTTCCTGTTTCATACCATTGTGCTCGGAAAAGATGCTTGATATGATTTCAGTCTTATTAAATTTATTGAGACTTGTTTTCTGGCCTAACGTAACTTGTCCTGGAGAATGTTCGACGTGCACTTAAAAAGAACATGTTTGGTGTTTTGTGCTGGTTTTGGATGGAATGATCTGTATGTATCTGCTGAATCCATCTGGCTAATGTATTTTTTGTTGTTGTTTTTAGATTTTATTTATTTGTTCGTGAAAGACACAGAGAGGCAGGTTCATCACAGGGAGCCCAGTGTGGGACTTGGTCCTCTGGGATCACGCCCTGAGCCAAAGGCAGATGCTCAGCCACTGAGCCACCCTGGCTAGTGTGTTTTTAAGGCCAGTGTTTCCTTAATTGATTTTCTGACTAGATCTGTGCATTGATGTAAGTGAGGTGTTAAATTATAATTAACATATAAAATTATAGTATTACATTCAGTTTCTCCCTTTGTGTCTGTTAATATTTGCTTTATATGTTCAGATGCTTCGGTGTTGAGTGCATATATATTTACAGTTATATTCTCTTACTGGATTGATCCCTTTATCATTACATGATGTTGTTCTTTGTGTCTTAGCACAGTCTTTGTTTTTTTTTTTTAGGTCTGTTTTGTTTGATACAAGCATCTCTATCCTGGCCTTTTGTTTGTATGTTTTTATCTATTTGCATGGAATATCTTTTTCTGTCCCTACACTTTCAGTGTGTGTGTATTCTTAGGTCTGAAGTGAATCTTGTATAGGCAGCATATAGATGGTTCTTGTTTTTTTTTTAATCTGTTCAGCATCGCTATGCCTTTTGATTGGTGCACTTAATCCATTGACATTAAAAGTGCTTATTGGCATGTATGCACTTACTACCCTTTCATTGTTTTCAGTTGTTTTTATAGTTCTTTTCTGTTCCTTCTTCTCTTGCTCTGTTCCCTTGTGATTATATGATTTTCTTTAGTATTATGTTTGGATTCCTTTCTCTTTATTTTTTGTGTATCTGTTTTAAGTTTTTGGTTTGTGGTTATAAGTTGGTAGTTGCTTAAATTCAAAAGCATTTTAGGGGCGCCTGGGTGGCTCAGTTTTTTAATCATCCAGCTCTTAATCTTGGCTCAGATCTCAATCTCAGGGTTGTGTGTTCAAGCCCCTCATTGGGGTAACCAATTTACCAGTGAAATTTTGTCATTTATAATTTTTTTTTTACTTCCTCTTAGGGCCTTTTCATTTTTGCTTAAAGAAGTACCTTTACCATTTCTTGTAAGGCTGGTCAATGAAGATGAATTCCTGTATCTTGGAAACTTTTTTTCTCTCCAATTCTGAATAGTAATTTTGCTATGTAGTATATTATTGTTTGTAGTTTTTTTCCTTTCAACACTTTGAATATTATGTGTATTGTTTGAATATTATATATTAGACCTCCTTGGATTACTCTTCTTTAGGGCTTTCTGTACTTCCTGGCCCTGGATGTCTTGTTTCCTTTCCCAGATTAGGGAAGTTTTCAGCTATCATTTCTTCAAATAAGAAATAAGTTTTCTTTTCTTTTTTTAAGATTTTATTCATGAGATACACAGAGAAAGAGGCAGAGAAGGCAGAAGGAGAAGCAGGCTCCTTGCAGGGAGCCCGATATGGGACTTGATCCCAGGATCACCAAAGGCAGACACTCAGCCTCTGCGCCACCTAGGTGTCTCTCTTCAAATAAGTTTTCTGCCCCTTACTCTCCTTCTTCTCCTTCTGGGACCACTAGAGGTGAATGTCTGTATGGTCGATGTTGTCTTCGTGATCCTTTAACATATTCTCATATTTTAAACTCCTTTTCCTCCTCTGTGCTGTACAACTTGGGTTCCATTACCTTGTCTTCAGATTGCTCATCCATTCTTCTGCATCTTTTAATCTGTTGTTCACTTCAAATTATTATATTCTTCAGCTATGATTGATTCCTTTCTATATTTCTTAGCTCTTTGTTGAAGTTCTCACTAAGTTCATCCACTTGTTTCCCAAGTGTGGTAATCATCTTTATGACCATTATTTTGACATCTTTATCAGGTAGATTGCTTAAATAACTCTTATTATTTAGTTCTTTTTCTGAGGTTTCATCATTTTTCATTTGGAACATACTCTTCTGTCTCATTTTATCTGAATCTTTGTGTTTGTTTATATTAGGTAGCTGTGTCTCCTGGTCTTAAAAGTAGTGGTCTTATATAGAAGTCATTCTCTGGAGCCCATACGTACAATCCATTCTGGTCATTAGACCCTGGAGCTTCAGGGCTGTTTTATGTTGGCTACTTGCACTTCTCTCTTGTCACTGGGCCACAGCTGCTGAGAGCACTCGTCAAGGCTGGTTCCTGGCCCATATGGCTGCATTGCCTCACCACAACTACTACAGGCACACAAGTGTGTAGAGCTGGCCCCAGCCCAGGTGGCTGAGAGACCCAGCTGCAGCTGCTGAGGGCAGGTGGGTTGGGCAGCCCCCATGTGGATCATTGTGAGATCTCTCCATGACACTTGTGTGCTTGCTAGTGGGTGGGGTTGGCTCCCCTTCCCTTGGGTAGGACTCATTTAGAAGGGGAACTTCGCTGGGTGGGTGATTCTGATGGTGCAATTCCACAGGGGGATGGCCCTGGCGTGGATAGTGGTGCTAACCAGGTTGATGGATAGTGTCACAACTGGCTCTTGGAAGCATGTAACTAGCTTCGCTGAAGAAAAACAAGAAAAATAGTACTGCTAGCACTTTCATTCCCAAAGAAAGCTCCTATAGATCCCTGTCTCTACAGCATTATGTATACTTTATATTAGTATACCTTCATATGTGGCCCAGACGTTTTTCAAACTGCTGCCTCTGAGCAATTGAAATTGTGTGTGGGCCCTTTAAGAATGGAGTCTCCATTTCCTATCATCCTCTGGCTCTGCCAGAATGAAGCCCCACTGATTTTCAAAGCCAGACATTATGGAGACTCATCTTTCTGTGCGGATACCCAAGGCAGAGGGTGCCCAATATGGGGTTTGAACCCCTCACTCCTCAGGAAGGATTTCCACACCTCCCGCTTGTGGGTCATTGCACTGGGTATTTGAGTTCCTACCCCAACCACATCTCTGCTTCTTTTACCCTTCTCAGTGTGGCTTTTAAAAGTATCTTTAGCTGCAAAAAAAAAAAACCCAAACCAAACAAAAACAAAAAACAAAATCTTCAGCTGCTACTTTCAGGGCATTCACAGAGTTGCTTTATATGTAATTGCAGCCTTGGTGTGTCCATGAGGAGGTGAGCTCAAGGTACTTCCCTGCTCCATTTTCCCCATGAAATCAAAATAACCTTTTAATAGCGTTCTTAACCCATTTTGGATCTCTTCTTGCCCTACTCTTTTCTAAATGTTTTTCTTTTGAGAAATTGTGAATTAAATATATAAGTGGGAAGAGATAGCAGCAAGAACTTTTTTTTTAATGCTTTACATTTATAGAGTTATATAGCATATGTATTAAAATACTATATTTTAATAGAGCCAACTATGAGAATACCTTTCCCAAGCATTGATACTAACTCTCCCATAAGAATAGACTCCAAATTAAATTTTTGGTAATTCAGTAGTATCTCCAGAATGCCTAATAAACCTGTTTTTCTGATCCACATTACCCTAGATGCTCGCTTTAAATCGTGTAACAACATCACACCCATTTATAACTGCAGCAGATCTGATGGAGGCAAACCAGTTGTGCAGCATGGACTCTAAAGCAAATATTGTACATGGTGAGAAACCTGCTTAATTATTTTTTTTATAAGTCTACGTTAATGGAGTTCTTTCAAACCTATACTTAATTATAACACAGAATACTTTTATACTCATAGAGCCTTTAACTCAGCCCTGCAAAAGATATCATCACCCACATTTAAAGTGAAAGAAACTTGAGGCGCCTGGGTGGTTCAGTTGGTTAGGTGTCTGCCTTCCACTCAAATCATGATCTCAGGGTCATGGGATCAAGCCCTACATCAGTAGTTCGGCAACGAGTCTGCTTCTCAACCTCTCCCTCTCCCTCTGCGATCTCTCTGACTCTTAAATGAGTTTATTTTATTCTTAAAATAAAATCTTAAAAATAAAAAACAAAGTGAAAGAAACTTGATACTCTGCCTCCCTTGCTACACTGGATATCCAGCTAAGACTTGTATTGCAGGCATTCACATTGCATCAAGTTCTGCTAAAGAGCATTGGCATTGAAGCGTTCACTATGCCTTTAAAGAATATAACAAATTTTCTTCTCTCCAGGAAAAAAATTTTAGATATAATTTCTACACATTTAGGGTTTCTCTGAATAATCAAGGACGCTATGTGATTTAAAGTTCATAATTGTAGGGTCACCAGGGTGGCTCAGTGCATATGCCTTCGTCTCAGGTCATGATCCCAGAGTCCTGGAATAGAGCCCCACTTTGGGCCCTCTGCTCAGTGGGGAATTTACTTCTCTCTCTGTCTTTCTCTCTCAAACAAAAAATTAAAAATGAAGTACATAATGGTAGTTTCAGTTTATGTTTATTATGGGACACACGATAAGTGCTTGATAATATTCTCTCATCCTTAAAACATCTCTGTAAGCTTTATGCTTCTTAGTTTGCTCTTATTTGTAAGCTACACAAACGCAGGAAGCTTGAACAGTTTGCTTAAGATTGTATAAGTTAGAGTGATTGAAACGCATTTGAACCTGGGGAAGGTCTTGATCTCCTGCCATCCCTCAAAACCATTGTCTTTGACTCTGCCATTCTATTTGGAGGACAGTTCTTTCAATCTTATGAATCAGTAAGTTAATATAAAACTCATAATTTGTTTTCCTTTTACTCTAGGTCTTTCAGTCTTAGAAATCTGTCTTATAATTGCAATGAAACATTTAAATGACATCTATGAAGAAGAACCCTTTAATTTTCAAATGGTCTATAACGGTGAGATGGGACTTTGGTGGTTTCTTTCTGACTGTACCTCACTGCTTATTTGAGCGTCTTAATGTTGGTATTGTTTTCTGTCCAGAATTTCAGAAGTTTGTTCAAAGGAAGGCCCATTCTGTTTATAATTTTGAAAAACCTGTTGTCATGAAGGTAAGACTTAAGTTCTTTTTCTACATACAGGTATATTTTTACATCCAGTTTGGTTGTATATGTCATAGTTGCACGCTTATTAATTTTGTAACATTAGGTGTTTATCTTAGAAATTTTTTTGCATAGCAGACAAAAATTACCTCAAGGTGAAATCTTTGAATAATCTGAAGCAGCCAGTTGTTCCCAGTTTGTGGAAGTATACTGCCCTCTACTGTCTGTTTCTGGCCCTGCATGCTGCAAAGAACTAGACATTACACTGCATGGATAAAATTCTGTCCCTTTACAACTCAAAGGTTGGCTTTATAATCTTAGCAGTAAAAAGACAAAAATGCAGGTATTAGCCATTAAGAAACTAGGGTAAAATATCATAGACTAGTGAGGACATACAAAGTGTTATTAGGGGTTAGTTAAGTCATGAGTTTTAAAACTTGAGAAATTTCATTAGAACATACAATTGTCCACTAAAATATGTGACCCACATAACGTAATTTTGGATTTTCTAGTACCAACAAAAAAAGTAAAAAAAAAATTAAATTAAGTTTAATGACAAATTTTACTTAACCTAATATACTAAAAATATTTTAATCTATAATCAATACAGAAAATTATTAATGAAATATTTTATCTTCTATTTTTTAAAAATTACATGTGTTTACACTTAACACGCATCTTAATTTACTAAATATTCATTGGAAATACTTGCTCTTTAGATTTCATAAAATTTGTAGCTGAAGAAGATTTACATTCTGAAATTGTTCCAAACTAACTTAAAATTTTCTAATTGACTTGAGTATCAGATTTTAAATTAAAATTAATAATAAACTTAAATAAAATAAAAAACCAAGTTCTACGAAAAACAGTAGCCACCTGTGGTTCCCTTACTGGACAGCGCAGTTCTAGAGGACTTTATAGGGAAAAGCATCTTCTTTCCTTTCATCCCTCCCTCTTCTCTTTTCTTTTCTTTTCTTTTAAACTGGCCCCATAAGTCCTTTATCATTCTTTATAGGCCTTAGTGATCAGACTTGTATTTTTTATACCAACTAAAAAATGTGAGTACAAGGCAATTACCATTTCTTCAGAACAACAGGGAAAGAATTTAGCCTACTGCAGGTTGTTTTTTTTTCCCTTTCCTAATGTCCATGTCTATCTGATAGTCATAGTTTGTGGAGGTTGTATTAGTACAAAGGGTTACATGAACATTTAAATTCTTGTGATTTGTACCTGCTCATATCTTAATTTTAAATAAAGTATTTTCCTCCCTAGAAATACTTTAAATCTGTTTTATTCAGCTCCAATAATACCTGCAGCTTCCAGTGTTTTCTCATTTTCAGAAACAAGTGGTGTCTGAGTTATTTCTCTTTTCATCAGAAGACTTTTTATGATACATAAAGAATAAATTCCAAAGTTTTTTGTTTGTTTTTTGTTTTGTTGTTGTTGTTGTTGTTTTTACAGTGTGGTTGTAAGGATTAAAAGCTCCAGAATCTATTCCATTTTGTCAGTATTTAATGGTTATTATGTCATGACTTAATGGTTTGTTTTCATACTCTAATAAAATACCTAAAACAACAATCAGGGTTGGAAAAGACATAATACATGAATATTAGAGGTAAGAGGAAACAGTAAACAGCTCTTTTGGGGAGGGAGATGGAAGAGAAGGCTGTTTTGACTGGTTGTGGCATGTGCTTCAGACTTCTTAGGGAAAAAGGAACCTGTCTTTCCTTTGTGCCCATACCACTCTGCTGAACCATTTATTTTATAGGATCAGCTGAACAGGCATGGTGTACTGCTAGGGATCATTCCTGCCTCTGGCTTTTTTTTCATCTATGTTAAACTTCTACATAGCAATGTCTTACAGAACTAAAAAGTGAATGTAAATGGAAATTTGAATGACCTAAGTAATTAGTTAAAAATTGACTAGTCTTACCAGATGTTAGGTTTTCATAGAGAGAGCTAGAAGCCCTTCCTTTAACTTCAGAACTAGCAGGTGTTAGATACAGAATGAGCTTTGGAAGAAAAACTATATTGTGCAGACTGAATTAGAGTTTGCCCTGTTCACATTCAACAGTGCAAAGACAGATAATTGTATATTGACACTCCTTCACCTGATAGATGAAGTTTTTATGAGGTTGATGAGAGTTGTTTTTGAGCCCTGCTAATTTCTATTAAGTTTTGTTTCCTGGCACTCTGTTCTACAGTTGACCACAACCCTCATTGTTCCCTAGATTAACATTATTTACTTCCTCTATTCAACCTTAACTATTTCTTTCATCTTTCAGGCTTTTGAACACTTACAACAATTAGAATTAATAAAGCCCATGGAAAGGACTTCGGTAAATACACAGAGAGAGTACCAGCTGATGAAACTCCTTTTGGATAATACTCAAATTATGAATGCTTTGCAGAAATACCCCAACTGTCCTACAGATGTCAGGCAGTGGGCAACATCCTCACTAAGCTGGTTATGAATATAACCAGTGGCTTCAGTTATGAAGTTTCAGGCCTACTTTTCTAAGGAACTCAAAGCTATTGTCCTTTAACAAGATATGTTACTACATTTTCTTATAAACCTGTATTTTTGTATTTATGGGGACTGTTACACATGTAGTATCTGGGCTTTGTCTTGCCTTTGAGTCGTGAACAGTTACTTACCATTCCAGTGAGTTAGATTATCTTGTAAGTAGCAGTTCAAAGAAATAAATGTGACTGTTTTAGGGAATGAACCATATGTTTATTTAATACTTGTCAAGTATTTATGTAGTATATTTGAAGAGTTCGTTTCAACCCAGCAGCCAAGTGCTCTTACAAATCCTAAAGTAGTAAAGAAACAATGGGAAGAGTTGAGGTGTACTGAGTAATCTTTTGGTCCATTGGGAGGTGCTGCATTTTTTTTTTTTTCTCTATCCATGGAAAATTTGGATTCTATCCCAGACCCAGGTCTTCTAGTTCAGAAGACTGAACAGTTTGGCCCGAAGGTAGTTCACATGGAAGAAAAAGGTGAAAAGTTCGAATATGAATTTCTTCCAGGCTTCTTTTCAGAAGGTGGTACTTACTCATATTGTCTATAGAAGAATGCCTTGTAGAATTTTTTAAAAGGCAAATTCTTGGGCCTGTCACAGTCCCAAAAGAACAAAATTTGTCTTTTTAACAGGGACTTTAGGAAATTCCTGGAAAAATATTCCTGCAATTAATGTGAAGTGTTTGGCACTATTAACTAAATTCATTTGTATCAAAAATTAAATCCCTCAAGGGAATGTGGAAGTGCTCACCTTACAGATTCAGGAGTTAAGGCAGGAACTCATTCAGGTATCTGTTTAAAGTGCAATTTAATAAACATTTGCTAAGTGGTAGTGACTTCATTTGTTCAAGAATATTTTATTGCCTATTTTCATGGAAGGTTTATCAAAGACAATCCGTATCCTTGTGTAGTTCATAATCCTTTTAACTGTCAAACACGCTGTGATATTCAGGGACTATTATTTTACAGTTGAGAAAACTAACATAGTAGTGGCAAGTGTTCGGAATCACACAGGTAGGGAATGATTGACAGACCCTGAAATTCAACTCAGATTTGACTGACACCAAAGCCCTACTATCAAGAGCTAAAATTCATTAATGGGTTCTTGCCATGTATTTTTTAAAGTACGCTCTAAGAAATGATTTATCTGCTTTTCAAGAAGTATCAGGTGTAGAATGGACTGTAATATTTCTGTGTGTAAATGTAGCTCTTCAGTTCAACCTTTTTTTTTGCAGACATAGCTGTTCATTCCCTGCCTCTAAGTCTTCAGATCACTGTCATTTACTTTTCAGCAGTGTCTCAGTAAAGGTAAGGCTGGCATACTGGTTCTGTGCAATAGTCTACAGATTTTTAGGGGGTATTTTGCCAAGATTGATGGTAGCATCACTCTTAACTAGAAGCAAGGATTTTACTCTTGAGCTAAAGTTTTCCTTTTAAAAAAAGTTTCCTGAACTATTTTAGGGAAGTACTTATCTGCAGGCACTCACTGTGAAAGCATCTAAAGAACTTGATTTTAAGATTGCAAATTACTAGCTTAAGATGCCACTAAAAGGCTGAAAGCTCTCATCTGCCTTCCTGGTTATGGAAGACCTACAGAAGATCTGTCAACAGCCAGTATACAGATTGTAAAACTTTAAGTAGCAGCGTGGGTTTTCATTTTCAGTGAAACAGTTCTTAAATTAGAAAAAAAAGTGGTTAGCAAAGGTCATACAAATAAATAAAGTATGTGCCTATATTACAAAGGCATTTTTTGAGGCGAGGAGCAATGTTGATGTTCCCCTTTACATATTCCATAATACAAAGAAGCTGAGATGTACTTAAAATTTAAGGTCCATCTCTTAAATTGCTTTAAACCATCAATAAAAAAATAAACTTGAAAAGCCCTAGTAAAAAGCTTTGAAGAATAAACAAATAGGGCTTAGGGAATGTTTTCTTCATGTATTAGAGGAGGAGTGTGGCCTTTTAAATAACACAACCCACAGGAGCTCCATGAGTCATCAGATTGAAAAACAGGTGAGGAAGTGCTAGAGGCTTCAGTAGGCCTGGCGGATGGGACCCCTCCAAGTACCCTTGCTGAAGCAGGATCTTCCTCAGAACACCTCCGGTTCACGCGTACACGTATGTGAATGGCTCTGGGGAATTAAAACTGGCTGGTCCTAATGTCGTGTGTTGAGTATATGCTGTGTATTAACTCCCCCGAGAACCTGCTGTGCAGGACATGCTGCGTGAGACCATTTCAGTCTTTGGCAGAGATTCAGCGCACGCTCCACCATAGTTTGCGTGTTCACTTGGTTTAGAAGGCGGTGCGGATCTTTCAAACTACCGTTACCTAAATGTTCTTTCCTTCACGTTTACCCTAAAAAAAATACTGAGAATCGCCCTGGTGTGAATTGTGACACTGCTCCCACCGCACTTCCGGGACTCTCCTTTGAAAGGAGAGATAAACACAAGATAAACAAAAGCCACAAGATAAACAAAAGCCTTAGCAACATTAAAAATGTAAATGGATGGCAGCTTCCTCACAGTTACTCTTCCCCTAAGTGTGAATACCAGAATTCTTCCATTGAGTCAGTAAATTAGTTACCATCCTTAGGAAATAGAATTTGTGTCTGTGATGACTACTCCCTAAGCCACGGTTTTCAGTTTCCGTAGGAACATGAGGTAACTAACGCGCACCAGCCTCTGGTTTCCTGGAACTGGCAGGACTAATAGCCTTCGTGGGGCGAGCCGTCTGCTTAGACGCAGAAGGGGGGACCCCAGCCTTGACCAGCTTGCCTTCTCTCACCATTGTCCCCATTCTTGCCGGTGTCAAGGTATGAGCCTTGCCATGGACGATAAAGCTGCTGTTCCCTCTTTAAGAAAAATAAATTTATTATTAAAAAAATGTATGTACAGCTAAAGAAAAACTGCATAAACATCATACCATATTCATTTTTTTATTTAACTCGGGGGTGGAATGGGGATAGCATACATTTTATTGTACAATATTTAACAATCACTTATTCAAGGTGGGGTTTTATGGGGCTTTTTTTTTTTTTAGCTTTTTGTTAAATACTTGCAGAAAAAAATAGCAAGTACAATTTGACAGTAGTACAACAACCTGTGCCCAAAACACTGACAAGAAATACAGAGTAAAGCTAAAATAATTGCTTACCAATATTTTGAGAGGTAACAAATAGGATGTGGATTGAGACTGCATAAAAAATGTACTGCTGGTTGAATATCTGAGGTAAATGATGTTCAATTAAGATGCTACTTGTATCATTTTGCCCATAAATTGGTAAATAATTTTATGCACATTATTCCAAATGTTTCTAAAAAGTAATGTTTTAAAAAGGTAAAAAAGAGAAACTGGAAAATACTTGTGGAGAAGCTTTTTTTTTTTTTTTTTTTAAGTAGTAATCACTTTTAATTCCACTTGAACTTCTCACCCGGCCAGGGTTTTTTTCCCTACCCACCTGCATGTTACGTAAATGTAGCTGTTACTTTAGGATTGAGGAAAGGAGGAAGAGAGGTTCTTTTTAAATTTCATGATAGAGGATTCTATTTTAAATTCCAAACTTGTTGGGCTTTTTTCCTGATTGTATTTTTCAAAACATCACCATGAAAGATAGTGCAGGTTCATGGGCCCAACCATTTTGAGGCACAGTCTCTGTTCTGGAATTCACAAGGTACCTGTAATAAACATTCAAACAAGAGTCACACTTCACATGCTAAAAACTTCCTAGCATCTAAGATACATACAAGAGCTGTGCAGGGCATAGACTCCGAGTAAAGCCGAACACTGGTTAATCCATCAGTCCTATGGCAGTTGATCATAAAGCATTCCATACACAGAGATTTGGGCAAGGTAAAGAGTGGAAGTTAGAGCAGCAGTCCTGATGGGTATCAGAAAGGCAAAATACAAGACGAATCATAAGGAGCACCATACACATGAGGAAAAAATTACTGGGGTCTCAGTGCACCCCAAAACAAAGAAGTCATCGTTTTTCTCATTCTTTGATTTTTTTTTTTTTTTTTTTTTTTTTTTTTTAGTATCCATAGCTCAAACTTTTTGTGAGCTTGCCCACTCTGCGCTGACTGTAAACCAAACACGAAAATGCCCTGCAAATGAAAGTTTTAACAAGACTAGGTGTCAGGACAGGTAGTCACTGGAACATTCTTATTTTACTGCTTATAAAAAGCATTTTCCTATTAATATAGTTTTCAAAAGGATACACGTCTTAAAGTTGGTTAGCTAGAGTTAAGTACGATACCCAGGATTTCTAAAAATTTTTTCTAACATGAAAACTATCTTTTGAATAACTGATCTTATAAAATTTATCTCTAGTGCTCACGTAAGCCATTCATCCTAATATTCCTTGTTTTGATTTGATTTGATTTTTTCCTTACTTTTAGAAATAGGGTTAAAATGTTTAGAACAGGAGATTGGCGATTTCCATGTGTGAAACATTGTCACTTTTCCATCTTGATTAGTTTCAGAGTGGAAGTAAAGCCAAATCAAGAAACTGAGGTGTCAAGTACTTTTTGAAATAGAGTGAACTCAACATCGAAAAGGGAATTTTAGGAATACACTGAAAACTTGGGTACACGTGCGACCCAAGAGCACAACGTCCTGGATGGTGTGTGGCACACAGACAACAATGCTATTACTCGTCTTTCCCTCCCTGCTTTAGAGTGTGTTGACCTATGCATTATTTATAAATAATTTATTATTCCCAGAGATTAAGTGCACATTATATGTAAAATGTAGTGTACTGTGTGGTTAAATAGCCATTTGAAGATAATACATTCACAGTGAGCTCCTGATAGTGACATGTAAAAAATCCTTTTATAAAATTAATGTATGGATTTTAAAATAACCTGATGAAAGTACATAGCATAATACTGGCTATTTGTTGGTCAGTAATCTAGGAATTCAGGAAATTGCTGTTTTACTTTGGCCTACATAAATTTGAGGAACAATCCAATCATATTCTATCTAACGCAGTATTGTTTTGAAAAGCACTTTGGCACCTACCTACCATCGCTTCCGTTTTCTTATCAAGGATAAGGCATGAACTATCCTAAGAATCCTGGTTGTCAAAGCAATTTGCGGGAAGAGGCAAGAGGCTAGGCGGTCTTACCTCTGTCGATGTCGGTTACCTCTAAATGTCATTGCATATTTTAACTTGTTATCCCTGATTTGTTTTAAAGCAGTAACATCTGAAATCTGTGCTTAGAATTTAAAACCTCTATCCTAGGATAATTCTCTACAGATCACAGACCTCAAATATTACTCTGACAAGATGGCACCAGGCAGAAATATAGTGATAAAGGTACGCGTCTCAAAGCAGAGAGTGAGGAATTCTGGGTAATGACACTTCCTGAGGTGATCCTTAAACAGTGATCAAGAATGTCCCACACACTGTTTGGTGAAAAGAAATACACTACAATTCTACACATATAAATAGGAAAAAAAAATCTATTTTAAAAGAATAAAAATGAAGAGCTTTCCAGTGTCACAGCTCACTTTAAAAAATTTAAATCATGCTTAAATTTTCAAATATTCCCCAAACACAGCACACCTAAAAAAAAGTACTTAGGTAAGTATGCAATAATTTGGGAACTGGATAGAAGATGAAGCTTTAAAACATGGGAGGAAAGGGGGAAATGACATTTTTTCATTTCAAAAAACACTTTTTTTCCTTAAATACAAAGCTAGCACAAGAAAAGCTAAAACACTGCTTTATGAATGGCCACTTAGTGTTGGCACTAAGCATAGCTTACCTTTTTTTCTTAAATAACACAGTGAATTTGTAATACCTTGTTACAAAACATGGATCAATTTATTATTCAAATTTTGTTAGTGTTTTCAATTTTATAATTTAGCAACCGTGGAACTGAGGTATACCTTGTTGAGGGAGGTTAAAGTAATGCTTGGAAGCCTCTTTACTGTACCCCACTTTGATGACTTTATGTACACAGAACAGCAGCACACTAAACATTCACAAGCTGTGTCATATTGGCATTACAATAGTCATTTATAGAAACACAACAGCAAATGCAATAAAAACAAGTTACCCTTTTTAAAATCTGAAATGAAAAGTTTTCGATTTAAAAAAAAAATAGCAGTAGTTCATTTAAGGAATTAGTGTCTTCCGACAGACATTTAGAAATCTGATGTCAGTTTTCAAACACTTGATTAGCCAGGTCCAAAAGATCCTTGATTTGGAGAGGGCTACGTTCTTCATGTACACGTTTTCAAAAGTTTCTTTATAGAGTCTGCAGCTTTCCTTAGTCTCGTGTCCTTGGCGTCTGCTGCGGGCAATGCTGGACGTCTCCCAGAGCCACATTTTGAAACGAGGGTCTTCTTTCTGACCTGTCCAGGAGACACCGTGTTCATTTCTCACAGAAAATAAACTGTAAGCAGTTCCGTTAGCTTAGCAGCTCCAGTTCAGAGTCCCGTTTCTCACTGTGTACACATGGTGCCACCATCATAGACTAGATTCTTTGGGAGGAAAGTCAACATTTGTCACCATCGTGACCACTGTTACAATGTCCTCTGTGGTAATGATATTTGTTAGTCTTTGCATCTGAGTGATTCTTTCACCTACACATCCAGCTGATAACCTGGCTTCTGCATCGTGATCCCAACATTCTTCTATCGTTTCACAGAGCATTGCCATCCCCTAAAAAGGAAAAACATATTCAAACACAGTAGCAAATTCTGTTTCTATTAGGAGACAATAAAATGTCCATGAAGACATGAAGAAATGGCTATTTTTGTCCATTGCAAGATTAGCCAAGTTTGATGTTCTAGGTCAACATTCACTTGTCTCTACTGTATGCGGGAAATGGAAGAAAAGCACCAAGAAAGAAAAAAATAAAATTTCTTACAGCACTGGAGACTGTCCCAAGAGGTTATTAGGGTTTTTTAATTCCAAAAACCCTTGTCCCATTGCTTATAAACCAGGTCAGTTAGAGGCTAACCCGTGAACTGGGCTCAATCAAAAACCAAGCCTAAATTTTTTTTTTAACCAATTTTTACTGTTTTCTTAGTTAATACCAGCATTTCTGTTTTGCAGTTAAATAGAAAAAAAGGTTGCAAAAGCATCCTGGAGATTCTCTGTCTGCTTTGTATCCATCTCCAGTTATATTTGGACCAAAATACCGAGGGCAGTTGTGTCCCATTCACCTACCTAAATCTCTAGTTTTAGAGCATTCTGAAGAACCCGAACATAGTCCAATCCCAAATCAAAACACGGAGAGCGGAAAACTTCACTTTTTAGCTTGGGAAGTTGCGGATCTTCGAGGTCCCCCACCTACCCGCAAGCTCAGGGTCAAGCACTTGCCTCCCTAGGAGCTTTGCAGACAGACAAGACCACAGCAGTGCGAGCCCCTTGGGTTCTAGGACTTCACCATCTCCCTCACGGCCCTAAAACTCTATTGCTTACAGAACTCTAGACCAAATACCCTCTAGGAAGATAACCTCCCCAGAAAATCCTCCCAGAAGAGAAGTGTGCAAATCTTTCCTCCAAAAAGCATTTGATTGGAATTTCAAATGAAAAGCTAACTGTAACTTACAGCATGTTTCTGCCAATAATCTCTTAAAACAGGCCGCTTTTTTTTATGCACAACAACTTCCTGCATGTCTTCAAGAGATGGATGCTGGCCAATTTCCTCCTCAAATGGCAACATGTATTCATCTACAGGTCCTGAAATGGAGGGGGGAAATCATTTTAATTCAAATCTTCCTGACGTCCTGAAACACTCCGTATCACCTTTTCTCAACTGCTGCAGGTGGTAAGGACGGGGGAGACCAAAAACTCCACGATTCGGCCTATCAGCCTGCTAAGGGCCGAGGACCCTGCCCCTCCGGTCTGGGAGGCATGCCTACCTCTGCTCGGGACAGGGCCACGGGCGCCATCAAGGTTGGCGAGTCCACGCCGTGATACCCCTTACAGTACTTCCCACAATTTGAACCAGACTGTCCACAGCGGTGCCTCCGTCTGCCCGTCTGGGGCCGCCTCCTCCCCATCTTCGCTGGGACACACCCTAGCCCCCTGCATGTTCTGCAGAAGGAATTCCGTGCCTTAGAGTCCCACCTCTGCCCTCACAAAACCTGCCAAAAATATTTAGTTTTTTAAAAATCACAATTCTACTCTCGGTTCCCAACAAGTCTTCAGAATGTGCCTTCAACAAACAAAATTTATTCAACAAAATAAGTGGCTTCTATTTTCTCAGGCATACTCCAATAGGAACATGCAGTTCCGCGTCCGCACGCGTACGTAACGAGCGCTTCTCCTGACTAGGAACCTTCCATGTTATTTGCTTCCGTTTTCCACCTGCCTGCAAAGTGACGGTGACATTACCTCTATTCTACAGGTAGGAAAGCAGCCCAGGAAGGTTCCGTAATGTGCACGAGGGCAGCAGCTGCTCCGTGCAGAGTTGGGCTCCATCTTTGAAGGACGCTGAAGTCTGTGCTTTCCATCACTGCGGTCTCCCCTTGACGGAAACGCATCACTAAAGAGCCGTTTCCTATAAAGGACCTGTATCCTATAAAGGCCTAAACCGTGTACAGACGCTCCTAGTCCTGGACAGAACAGAAGCTGGAAACCATGAGTCCTGAAGGAGAACCTCTAGCTCCACCCTCTGCAAGCGGAAGAACCTTTGATGCCTGGAGACTCCACTTCTGCTCTTGCACTGCCAGCAACTCCAGGGTCTGACGAGCCCACGGCTCGGCAGCAACGGCACGGACTGGCAGCCTGCCCGCCACGTCAACAGCAGGCCCCGGACCCAACCTAGACCTGCTGGGTCCAAACGTGAACTTTGTCAGGAGTTTGGTTCACATGAAAGTCTGAGAGGCACTGAATTTACCCATCCACGATTAGCCATCGAAGCCCTCACTTCTCAACGTTCACTGTCCCCTCCTGCCCTAACCTCTGACCTAAGAGTCAGGAATCCCCGACTCTGCAATCAAGTATTTACAGCATGTGCCAAGCATTTTAGAAATAGCAGCAGATGTCCTTTTCATTTGTCATGAAAACTTCCCGGCTAACCCCTCCACCACACAACAAAGCACGTTCATTGCACTAAACCCCAGTGACAACCCTGCATTCCTCAGGCATGACGCCCGTCCAGAGTCACTTCCTGAAGATCTGCGTACCGAGCGCAGAGCTAGACCAGGATCTAGGTCCTGCCCTCAGCTGAACTAGACATTACATCCAGGCAGGGCCTGGCATATCCCCCACACCACCAGCCCAAGTTCTTAGGAAGCATATTCTCCCGTAATTCCTGCCATCTGACTTATTGCTGCTTCCATAAATGCACGTAATAAATGTACTTCCTCTTCCACTTTAAGCCGAACTACGTGAACAGTTACTCTTCTTCCTGTAGACTTCCAAGCTAGGATTATTTCCAAACTGCATCACTCTCTCCTAGGTCTACGTACACACTGTGCCAAACCTCTAATCTTAGGAGAATGAATGGCTGTCCATTCCTGAGCACCTCTCCCTCTACTAAGGTCCCTTTAAGAGCACAGTAGCCCCAAATTTCATGCACCAGAGGTGTTCTGTCCTACACTGAGCCCATGACAGGGTGCAGAAAACAAAGTGTTCTTATAAACGAGATACGTTGGTTTAAATATTCTCCCGGGCTCAGGGGCTGAGCGTCTGCCTCCTTCGGCCCAGAGGGTGTGGTCGTGTGGTCCCGGGCTCCCTGCAAGGAGCCTGCTGCTCCCTCTGCCTGGGTCTCTGCCTCTCATGAATAAATAAAATCTTAAAAAAAAAAAAAAAATTCTACACAATTTCTTCTATGGTCCTTATGGTCTCTTCACCATCTGCAGGGAGTTTTTAGGTAATTATAAACTTACAAGAAAGGGGTCAAGCTAATTTACATTTGTCAAGATGTTTGCCTATTTTCATACCAAAAAAAGGTGCCGTAACACAAGTGAAGGGAATGGAGACCTTCTGAGAAGCACTAAAGACAGAACCTGGCACACTGTAATTGTGTCACACCCAGAACACAATCTATAAGTTTATAATCAATCAGTGCAAATATTTATTGACTTGAACAAGGACTTACATAACAAAGAATCCTTTAGAGCCAAGGTGTGCTACAGAATGTAACTAGTGTAACTCGTGTTCATCATGACGTCTGCATCAGCTCGGACCCCCAAGGCTGTAGGGAGGCAGGACTTAAGCTGTGGTATATCCACGGACCTGCTTAATCACGGAGGACGGACTAAGGTCAATGGGTCGGGTATGTGGCTGGCATCATGGGAGTGATGCCCAGAGTGTCCTGGGAGGGAAAACCCCCCCAGCTCTTCATTTATCTCTTCTTGCCGTAAAAGTGGCCTTGGGAACTGACTGGGGTCAGGCAGGAGCTGCAGGACCCACCAAGGAAGCCGTCCTATCCCTACATCTGGATCCGAGTTTCAAATCGAGGTTTCACCATTTACCACCTTGAAACTGGCAGCTTAATTTCTACTTAAAATTTGAGCCTCAAACTGCTCATGTGTAAAACTAACATAATAACTACCTCCAGAAGGGTTTTAGGAAATAAACTGAAGGCATGTGCCCAGTGCAAAACGCCCGGCAGTGGTAAAGGGCTGGCACGGCCCATGCCTTCCCTCTCCAGCCTGCCCTTCTCCGCCTCCTGAATTCTCTTTAAGCTACTACCTCTTCAAGTCTACTTCAGAAAAAGGTTTTGTACTTTAAAATATTACCTTTGAGTGTAATTATCCCTTTTCATATATGTGCAGTAGGCAATACATTGGCATATCTTTTTTTAAAAAATGTATTTTCCCTTACCATCTGCGGCAGTACAGCGAGAAGCCAGTTCCCACAGGACTAATCCCATGGCGTACATATCTATCCTCAAAAATGCATCCCTTTGGAAGTTTATAGCACCCTCTAATACCTCTGGAGCCATATATCTCCGGGTACCAACCTGAAAAAGATGTTGAAAGCAAACAGTACTCATTCATTAACTTTATGAACTAACATTTTATGATTTTGTAAAAAGAATCAAAACCAAGTGTGGTCTGCGATCCCATCAGGCCAGGTCACCAAGCTGTGACCACCAGACTAGAGAGTCCAGGAGCACTGTATTTCATTTCAAGTAACAACAGCCAACACACTGGGAACGGGAAGTTTCCATCGGTAGGGAGGTAGGGACTTCTTACAGAGAGTTCTACGCGGCTCTTAAAAAACAGGAGGTAAATCTGGGCTGAAATCGAAAGATTTCCAAAAACCGTGTACAGCAAGGAACAAAGCAGTGTATATACTGAGAGCCTTTCTGGATACACTTAATAAATACACCAACAGATATGCTTGGTTGGCTTAGAATTTTCTTCCCTTTCTGGAAGTAATCACAAAAAACAACGGTTTTGTGGGAGACAAAGGCAAAAAACAAAAATAAACAACCCTATAGTTCTCAATTGTACCTTTGGATCCTGTTTGAAATGTGTCTTTAAAAAAAAAAAAAACACCCCTTTTTGAGGGTTTCTCATTCTCTGTATTAACAAAAAATTACATAAAACTTAAAAAGAATTAGCCAAGTAAAGGATGGATAAACTTTTTAAAGTTCTATTTCTACAAAGTCTACATATTTATTTATTCATGAATTCTGTCCTGGCATTCTTTATTTATATCTGTCCCTAACAATTTGGTATTTCTTAGTATTGTAACTATGGTTACTAAGCTACTATAGCTAGCTTTGGTTGGTGCTTGACAATATTCATATATGAATGCTTAAGATTTTTTTGTAAGAAGCTGGGTGGATCCCAATCTAATTGAGCTTTTGGAGATCTAGGGAGCAGCCCAGATAATGGTATTTCCAAAAAGCTCTATCCTCAGATGACTGATCTCTAGACTAGAAGTTAGACAATTATCTGAAAACACACATAAAATGGAAATGTCTTAAAAAAGGAACAGATCACTAAGACTCTAAAGTTCAAGTTTTAAATTCATTTAATAAGATTTAATAAGAACGCTTTAAAGAAAGAAAAAAATAGGGTTTTTTTTTTGTTTTATTTATTTTTTTGCTCCTTTAACTAATTGTAGTGAAAGCAAGCAGCAGGTCTCAAAAGTTGACTTTTCTCCTAAAGATAAATGTATGTCACCCAAAGTACTCTTCTTATGAAGTGACTACTCAACTACCTTCTTAGTGTAAAATGTCCCTTCTTTTATAAATTAATGATAAGATAAAAATCTTTTTCTCCAGTGCTCTTTCTTTGCAACATATAAAATGTAGAGTCCTATGCATTTTGAAATATTCTGATCTGGGGCACTGAGTGGCTCAGGTGGTTAAGCCTCTGCCTTCAGCTCAGGTCACGATCCCAGGGTCCTGGGATCCAGTCCCATGTCTGGCTCCCTGCTCAGCAGGAGTCTGCTTCTCCTTCTGCCCCCCACCCCACCACACTGCTCATGCTCATGCACTCTCTCTCCCCCTCTCAAATAAATAAAATCTTTAAAAAAAAAAAATAAAAGAAATGTTCTAGTCCATGAAATCTAGAGTCAAGGAGCCAGTGATGTGTTATTTTTACCTCCTCATGTAAACCAACTGAGGGCAGTAGTGTCCAATTTTTTCTTTAAAAATGGGAGAAGAGGGCTATGAGGTAGGTGCCGGAGGGTTAACTCTTGCCCAAACTGAGTTGCATATCACACAACCAGCTCGGCTGTTTGTCCCAAGGCCTCCCGCACAATCTCCTATCTCCACAAGGCTGCCTTCCTTCCCAAACACATTCCGTGTCAACTTTTCCAGAACTATGACTGCTGACCACTGCTAGAAACCTAAATGCTTATACCATCAATCAGTATTGCCAAATCTGTTACGCTGTGATTCCTTAGCAACTATCCTTGGAGGTCAATAGGCCATACTGGGAAAAATGAAAGCTGAGAATTAGATAACCAAATAACTGCCATGATTCAAAAGATGAAGAAATAATCATGCCAATTTTGTAAGGAAACGTCACCTCTCAGGTCCAATTGGTTTTCTTAATATAAAGTGATCTTGTAGGAGTGAAAGCACCTTTCCTCGCCTCACAGTTTCTGAGAATAAAGTGTAGGGATAATGTTATTCTCCTAGGTGGCTTTCTTAAAGATTCCCATTGTTCAGAGCTCTTTGTGCAGACTTTGGCTCGATAGAGTTAATTAGACTCTTTGCTCAGGGCTTTGCAAGTGCTCTGAACTCTGGAGAGAATTCAAAGAAAAGCGGTAAAGTTGGTTAAAGAGTTAATGAAGCACTGAAGACCAAGAAGCAAGAAACTAATAACTGTTGTGTGGAAAAATCAGACAATAGATATTAACACACAGTAGCAAGAATAGTCTTTCCTTGTCCTGCCATTCCTCTTAGGAGGACGAAAGAATTAAAACCACTGCCCTAATACTGAGAACGCCCTACGAATGGGGTCTATGTGAACGTGCTGGAGTCTAACTTGATTAGTTTTAAAAATAGAATGGACATGTGTCCAGGTTGTTTTACGGACTGGTCTAAGCCACTTGTGTTCCTAACAATCCTTCATCACCAGATGAAAATGTCTTCCTCAGCAGATTTAACATACTACTTTTAAGAGTGCCATTTGATATTAGTCGCTGATTTAATAACCATCACAGTCATTTTAGATCAACTCCATCCAGATATGCCATTCTCAGATAATATGGGGTAAGATTATTTTTTTCTTACAGTTTATGCAGTTACAATCCTTACCTGTCCATGGGTATCACCTGCAGACTTGCCAGCCTCGAATTTTAATGCCAACCCAAAGTCAGCAATGCAAGCTGTCAGATTGTTTTTCAACAGCACATTTTTACTTTTGATGTCCCTTGCAAACAGAAAGATAAAGTATTGAAATTAATCGTAAACAAGTTATCTTTTAAAAATTTCACTGAAAGTAGGAAAGGAGGAGACTACACTACAGAAGTAGGATACACAGGAAAAAGGAGGGAGAACGAGTACGCAAGGTCCCCATACAGCCTGAAGCACAAGGGCAGTGACCACTCCTGCTCGTAACATGGACAATAAGAAGGGACTTTCTCCATAAAGCAGTTTTCTAAAGAGCTGCTATTCCAAAACCACGGTCTAGTCTAGATGTTATCTATGTCATTCCTACCTACCAGTCGTAAAACTGCTGGGGTTCTGAGGTAATACAAATATTACCGAGTTTATAGTTGGAAACTCCCACAGCAAGTGAAATTTAAGAAACTAAGTTAAAAGAATATTCAAATAAGATGAATGGAGGCCTTCTGCCTACGGGTCCAGGCCTACATATTACAACGGTCCCTTATTTTAGTGGTTCTTCGATTCAAAAGCCTTATTGGAGAAAAGCAACTCTGGAATGTATAACTGAAAATTTTCACCAAAAATATAAACTGCTCCAGCTGGATTGCAGTGTTCTGAAAAGAGTAACTGTTTTAAAGCAATCAGATATTCTCTTCTACACCCTAGCTTCAACTGGTTCATCCTAGAGATTACTATCCTCTAGCTACTCCATCGCTGCCCTGAGCGGTGGCTGGATGTACGTACACAGACCAACCGTGGAACAGAGACGGCACCGTAGACACACGCGATGCTACAAACACCAATCCACTTTAGCCTCAGAAGATTTTTAGGAACCCTACTCCTAATAACCTTTTCGGCTGCCAAAGGGATTAGTGCCCTATAGGACTAGGTGAGAGGAGCAAAAATCTGAGAAGAAACAGACTCTATGCAGGAAGGTGAGAAAAATGGGGGGCTATTTCTGAGGAGAAGTCATTCAAGGTTTGCCAAATCAGAATCTGTATTAGAGTTGGATTAAACTAATGCCTCCCAGGATGCTGAACACCACCTGGCAGCACTCAATTATCTGCTTAATGAAGCTGCTTATACCCACCTGTACAGCAGCCATCTCTTTATTTAATTGAGGTAGATAACGGACACACATTACATTAGTTGCACGTGTACAACATAGTGTGTTTCAACAAGTCTATATGCTGTGCACACCCAAGTGCAGCTACTGTTCCCATACAACACCACTGATTACACTCCCTAATGTTGTGCCTTTTACCCCATGACTTATTTAATCCCTAACTAGAAGCTTATAGCCTACTCCCCTTCACCCATTTCGTCTATACGCCCACCCCCACCCCCACCCTCTCCTCTGGCAACCATCAGTTTGTTCTCTGTATTTATGGGTCTGTTTCTAAAGCAACTATCTTTAAATTGAATACACAATGGCAAACTGATCCCATGTTTAAAGAACTAACATTTTTCCCTTTTTTGGTTCTGACAACTATTGGGTTTAAGTACTACTGCTTCACTGATAAAGACAGTTAAGAGTCATTCAAATGATGCCTCCCTCCACCTTAACTGAGGTAATGGTCACCTGGTCATTACAAACACAAGAAAACAAATACCCAAAGTCTCTCCTTAATTCATCTTATAATTATCACCAAAGTAAGTCATGTTTTGAAGCAAAACAAATTTCTTTTTCCTTTGAGATAGACAAAATACACTCTCATTCTTAACCATGCTTTCAGAAATGAAACAAACTAAGACACAGGTCAAGAATTAAACTTTGCTAATGATACTAATCCATACATTATACAAAATACTTCTTGGCCAATCTCAAAGCTAATTTGAAAAACAAATGAAAACCAACTGCCTCCGCTAGCATGATTAGGTAATTAGGGGGAAAATAAATTTTGCACAGTAAATTAATTAAAAGTTTAAATAACAAATACTGAATTATTTGGGAAAATAATATAAATTGAGCTCTACCTGTGAGATATGGCAGGTTTATGGCCATCTTTTAGGCCAGGTATATCCTCGTGCAAATAAGCCAATCCTCTGGCCATGGTTTCTGCAATATGACACAGTTCATTCCAAGAGACCACATTAGCCTTAAGAAAGTCTGACAGTGAACCCTAAAGAAAAGGAGAGGAAAAAAACAACTTATGCTCTGGATAAAAGCTGTATGACATGGAGACTCTCCTCTTTACTTTCAAGAGATGGGAGGCAGCATATCTTTACTTTTAGTGAATAATGATATCCAAAAAAGCAATCTTTCTGGAATGGTTCAAGTTTCACAATAGTAAATATCTGACTAGAATGGAATACGTCTAATCTTAAGATGTTAGTTATATCACAGGACTAGGAAAACACAAAATTAAGATATATAAACAACTACATCAGAATCTGCCATCCTTCTAATCAAGAATTTAGAGAAGTCCAAGAGCCACTTGTATCTAACGATAATGACACGGATTGCCAAGAAGAACACAATTTCCTATTTCATTAACATGTTATTCCATACTATCTCTAAAAGTAGAAAAATAGCAACTGTGTTTTGGTGATAATTACTCTACAAATTAGTGACAGATAAAGCGGAACACTGGGGTGGCTCAGCGGTTGAGCCTCTGCCTCGGCTCACGGCGTGATCCCGGGGTCCCGGGATCAAGTCCCACATCAGGCTCCCAGCAAGGAGCCTGCTTCTCCCTTTGCTTATGTCTCCGCCCCTCTCTGTGTGTCTCTTATAAATGAATAAATAAAATCATTTTAAAAAATGATTAGATAAATCTCCGGACTCTAGTTTTGTCACAAGACTACACTGATGAAAGAGTTGAAGAAACACAATTCAAGCTAAAGAATGAACCACATAATCAAGATGGATCATGAATGGTGGATGAAAATCACAAAGCACCAGCTACACTGAAAGGGCTATTTGTAAGAGGAAAACTGCAGCACCAGAAATAAGGAACAAAAGACTGGAACAAAAGACTGGTTTTATAAGAGTAGAAGGTTGGGTGAAAAAGGTGCCATCTTTGCTCTTGTATTAAATTATCTTTAAAGGATTTTTTATTTATATGTATTAACTAGCTACAATGACGTACTATTCCCAGAAAAAAATCAGTCTTGAGGGATCTGTAGCCAACATTAAGTAGGTAAGCCAGCCCTGACTTTCCTGAGTTAAAATGGAAAGTAGTTTTACCTTTTCATGAAATGCTGTAATTAGCCAAAGATCCACATCAACACTGGTGCCTCGTTTTTCTGCACCAATGAACTGTAGTATGTTCTCATGCTTCATTCCAGGTAAACTATAAACTTCATATTCATTTTGCCATGATTGTTTGTCCTAGAGTTAAAAAGAAAGAATAGTAATGCAAAGAACACAGGCAAATAAACCATATCTAAGATTACTCAAGTAGATTCAAAAATTAAAAATTAAAAAAAAATCTACTCAAGTAGATTCTAAGGCTAAATTTAAAATAAATAAAATTTAAAATAAAAATGAAAAAGTTATTTGGTTTGGTTTTGGCTTATTTTTTCATAAAAGAAATCTGACAATAAGGTAACAAATCCATGACAAATGCCTGCCCTGCCCTGTTCCCTCAAACATACTTTTCTGTGTTTCTCATTTGTAAATACAGGAGTTATCATCAGAAATGCTGCACCTCCGTATCTAACAATAGCAACACACTCTGCTGACAGTTTCCCTGAGATAAGGATTTCAGGTAGGACTTCATCTTGACAGAAAAAAAATTTTTTTGTTCAAAGACTAACATTACAGCAAACAGTCTTAACAAAATGTTGAGACTACCCTACAGAGTCCATAAGAGCAAACAGAGTATAAATAGGCAATACAATAATTTAAAACACTATATACTCATTTGTGCCTGCAAGTGACCCACACCTACTACATGTCTACTTAGAAACAATTAGTTTCTCTCCACAATGGAAAAATACTGAAAGCAGGAAGCACCATAATAATAATGGTTAGGAACCTTCTGGATCCAAACTATCTTAAGAACTTTTGCCAAGTGACATCATTCCGTTTCCTCACTAGCAAAATGGAGACTACAGTCTGTCCCACAGGGTTGTTGTATGATATGTACACTGAGTGTTGTTTTGTATCTATGGGTAATATATGGGCACATGTTACTGAGTACTCCTATGTAAAGCACCTCTACCTGACAATAAGAAGCACTCAATAAAATATTAGCTACTGCTATTCTTGCTGTTGTTACCCTTATGTTAATATCCAAAGGTCTTTACCTAATTTTTAAGCTTCTTCCCACAATTGAAAAAGAGCCCTGAATTCGCCAATCTTAGCAGAACAGACTAGTTTCTTCCTTTGAGAACTATAGTTTTAAAGAATCTGCATCACTACCAAAAAAAAAAAAAAGGTAGTACCCTTCTTCACAGACTATAAGAGGCTTTAGAAGAGGCAAGAAAGATAAAACCTAGGTATATTAAGACAACAAAAACTGATTCTATAACTTTGGAATAAGGAAGATCCACTGTGCAGATACAGTGGTGGACCCCGCATCACCAAAGCCAACTGGGACTGCAACACCACACAAGGCATTAGCTAGAGGGGGGCATAAAGCAAGGGACAGAGACGAAGACATCATCACAGATCTGTACAACTGATGGACTCGCACAAAACATTAGAGCAGCTCAGAGATGCATTAGACCAGGGTTTTATGAGGTGAGCCCCCTTTAAAAGAAAAACAAGTCAGCAGTGAACCAATTATTTAGAATCCTGATTCATTGCCTCTGAAAATTCACTAACAAAACCTGAAATGATTACATGACCCCTCAAAGTAAGACAAAAAAATGAATCAGTCTGGTAATATATGCTAAACAATTCTAAAACTAGCATGCTGTTCTTTCATTCTTCTCTTTGTTTTCTGTTAATGTCAATGGGACAAAGTTAACCTATGAAAGTCTGTAACTGGAATCCTCATCTTCACTTGCATTTCCATAGTATTTTTATTGACAAAAGATCTCCTGTATGTTCGTAATTCCACTGCTCCAAACAGACATAATGACTGCTTTACCATGAGTTCCATTCCTCAAATGAGAAGGCAGACAAAAGGGCTCTTTCCTCAGTATCACAGAACCACCCTGAAACAGTTTGTGTTTTCAGACTGTTGCTGCATTATGATAATCGAGCCAGTTGCATCTTTTACAAAATCAGATGAGAAGAATGCAATACCATACCTGTATTGGAAATATTTTCACAGCCACGTACTCATTGAGCAGTTGCGCTTTCCATACACAACCAAATCTTCCCCTTGCTTTCACTTCTAATAACTGCAGTGGCTTCAAACCTAGTAATGGAGAAGGTGGGGGTGGTCCTGGGTCCTATAGATAAACAGTAACAGTAGTTAGCGGAACATGATACAGATCAATGCTAAATATGAGAAGAAATTGTAAGTATACTAAGGAATCAACTGACAGAAACAGGAAACACATACAAATGACACTAACTTCAATCTTGCCAAAATTGAGTTCTCGAGCATTACTAATCATTTAGAGTGATCCTAAGGCGAGTCACTTGAATTGGGAGTTTTTGTAGTACAGCAGGAGAAATGACCTCAAATCATTTTGAGTCAGTCTCACTAATTGTCTGAACTAAAATTTTCTGTGACCTTTAGGATATTACTAACAGTATTTCAATGGTTTCATCCAGTTGGTACTTCATTAGAAGATGAGGACTTTAAAGTGTCGGCAACAGCAAATTATGGGTATGTCTCAAAGGAAAACACTCCTCAAAATCCACTACTTTCTGAAACAATGACTATTTATCTTTAAATCTTTTTCTTCAGTAATCTCAGAAATGCACAGTCATTCTCAAACACACTGCAGATAAGAAGTCTATCAAATACAAAGCACATGAAAGAAATAAGTTAACGGTCAAACTGTTCTTTTCATTCTCATTTTTCTACCTATTAACAATCACTTTGCTTATAATTACATCCCATAACTGACCTGAGATAAAAATTATTAGTCTGATTGGCAAAGAAAGTACAAATTGTAATCCAGAAAATGAGTGGTCATCGTAGTAGATAAGATAAATGAAAAAGAAGTGTACTGCTATAGTTAATCTTGAAAATGGAGCAAATATAGTATATAAATAGGCGTACAACATTTATAAAACACAAGGGCATCCTTCCTCTACAGAGCAGAATGGCAACCCCTCATTGGAAGCATTGTATCAGAGTTCAATATCTGCAACTAAAACAAGATGCAAGAAGTCTTTTGAAAAGCTTCCAGAGAAAGTGTTTGAAGGGCTACATAATGAGTATAACGAAGAACCAAAATTCTGTGGCAACAGTAATAGAGACTGCGACGCTGGGTGGCATCTAAGTCGCTTGGAAATGGTATGTCATCCCTGCATCAACGCATCTCTCTCCCTTGTATCCCCTCTTACAAAAAAAAATCCCTTCTCCTACTGCCCCAAAACTGTTGGTGCTCTGTTCACACATTATTCAGCCCACTGGTGTCATTCAAGATTTGAAAAAGTTGACGTCTGCTTTAGAAAGACCCTCAAAAACAGAAACACTGCACAATATTAAAGAGGACAAAGGTGCAATTTTTTTGCAGGCAATCTTTACAAAATGGCTGGAGAATTCCTATTTTAAAATAAAATATTTTAAAACTAGAAAACTTCTTGTGACTCATTTCAACCTCAGATATTTATTTTTAAAGTATCTACAAAAGTTGCTTTTCCTTCACACATTCAAAAGATGAAAGGTCATAGTGGAGCTAAAGAGTGTTTTCATTTAAAAGAGTGATGAGTCCAGAAAATCAGATACAAATCTGACAGAAGTGTGGCCCCTAAAGTTATGATCCTCAGTGGGAAGGGACACAAGAATTCTGGAGAGGTTTTATCACAATTAAACCCACCCTACCTCATTGCTTGACTGGTCACTTATGACTGGTAAGAGACGCTAGTGACAGGAGTATGCTGCTGCTGGGGATGTGGAAATGGGAGGGAGAAAGGTGGAAAACCAGCCTTGTGGAGGCAAAGGAAGTCATGCGCAAAGTCCAAGAATTATTAGATAACTGCATAAAATAACTATGCTGACAGGAGAAGTTCAATCTGAAATATTTGAAAAACTACGAAGTTAAAAATCAAGGATTCCCCCCTTCTTTAGAACGAAGTCATAAACGTCAAGCTTTCAAAGCAAGGTTACCAAAAACTAAAGTATGCAGATAAAAGCTGAAAGCTGAAGAGGCAAAATAACCAGGTAAAAAATAAAATGGCTCTTAAGCATTAAGATTTTTAATGACTTTTATATAAATTGATAAGATCTTTCAGTAACATACAACATTACCCATTCTCTGCTCTAAAGTGTACCAACCACACAGAGAGGATTCAGTCTATAATACAGGATTCAGAGGACTTAATCCACATCTCAAATTAAGACTATGTCAGCAGTCCAAAGTATAATTTTAATACAATGCTAACCTTAATTTAGGAAGCATACAATTACTTTCACTGTCTATATTTAGACGAAAAAGATCTCTGAATACTTTTCAAATGCACAAATAAACTTCAAGGTTCCCATAAGTTTCCAAGTCTTTGGCAAGTTTCTAAGCTATCATCATCAGTAAAAAATCTTAGATCACTATCCTAATGGTATTACCATTATTCAACCTTCTATCACAACAGCCTGAAAACAGATTGTTACCAAAATTACTTACAAATAAAAAGTTTACAGTTATGAAGAATACTGGTGAATTTTTAAAGGGTGAAGGAAAGGACTACAAAGGCACATTCCTATAGAATATCAAAGCTTTTAGAAATGGTATGTGTTTTTAAATAATATTCTATAATACTTAAAAGGTAAGCCTCAAAAATGAGTAACTAAAATATAGATAATAACTCTGTATATAAAATACATAATGCCAATTAAGATACCTTTTTGCTTTTTAATGAAAAATTACTAGAATGTTCTATGTCATACTTTTCAGCTCTTCATTAAAACTTATAGGAAGCTTTAACTACATGTCTAATATCTGGCTTTTACTTATCAGCTGAGAATATTGGAAATTATTTGCAGTTTATGAGCATCATCATAATTTACCCACAAAAAGTCAATGCAGTTTACCCTTGAACAGTATGGGTTTAAACTTGAGAAGTCCACTTCTATGTGCATTTTTTTAAAATAAATACAATACAGTACTGTAAATGTATCTTCTCTTCGTTAGGATTTCAACATTTTCTTTTCTCTAGCTTACTTTAAGAGTATACTATATTATACATATAACATATAAAATACATGCTAATCAAGCATTTGTGTTAGTACTCACAAAACTTAGTAGTTTTGTTTTGGGGGAGTAAAAGTTTATACATAGGTTTGACTGTGCACAGCATCAGCACCCCTAAGTCCTGCATTGTTCGAGGGTCAACTGTACTTGATTCTAGGAATAAAGAGTTACACCTTGAAAATGTATCAACCCCTGGGGAGACAAATTTGAACTTGGACTTCATAATGACAGCAACATTCTGATATTATCATAAAACATGACTTTGCCCTGCTACACAGAAAATCAGCTTTGGGGGATCAATGGTAAGGACCATGTAATTCCTGAAAACTTTTCCTAAGTCTCCAGTTGTCTTGCAATCCCCAAGCTATTCTGCACAGTTAAGAAGACATGAAGTAGAACACGGTTCTGATTACATCTCGTTTACCCATCTATATATGAAAACTATGGCATCAGAAGACATCACGTTGAGAAATAACAAATGGCAATCGCTGAAAACCATGCCCCCATCCCAACACCACTACCCAACAGAATATAATCAAGACCAGAATAAATTAGAAGTCAAGAGCTGCTACGCAGTCTGTGATCATTTCATTTCTTCCGAGTTCTCAAATGAGAAGGGTGAATTCTAATCTAAAATAGAGCCTTCAATCTCTAGAGAGCAAAAGATCAACTTGAACTTCTCTAACTAGCCCATTTGCTAAGTAGGCTAAAGATGAAAGAAACTATCTGAAAATACAGATTTCACATTAAAGGATAATGGGTTTCACCAGAGAGTCAGCTCCTGGTAAAAATGAGCATATGCTGACATTTAAGCTAGTGACATACTAGCCATTAGGTGTTAACATCTAATCAAATAAAATCGCTGTTTCTACATTCCAACTCAGATAAGTATAAATTCTGTTAACAATTCTTTGAAAACCAAAAACTATTATAATATGTAGCAAATCAATCATGTTTTCAATACTAAAAGTGGTAAAAAAAAAAAAATAACATAAAGGATGCACAATAAAGCAACAACAACAAAAATCTAAGAACAAAATGTTTAATATGCATCCACATAAAGTTCCACAACCATAAAACAAACATCAATGCATCTTACCTCTATCATTATATGAAAGGCGTGCTTGTGAAGAAAAAACACAGGCAAAAGAAATTACGATTTATATCCAGAATGAAATGAAAAATGACACATCAGTTACAAAAGTGAAGGAGGGAGAATAATGATTTAGCTTTTCAAAAGTTGGCAATGATCCAATGTATCATATTTTTAAAATAAGAACTGAGAACACTTTCCTTTTAAACAGAGGAAAGTAATATCAAACAAACAAAAAACTTGGATATTACCTTTCAGATTAGGGATGTTATTGTGTAGAGGACTCTAGTATGACCCCAAATTACCTGATCCAATGAACTTCAAGCTAGCAAATAAACTACACCAACTTCTTAAATAATCGTTACTTGTTTTTCTAAGAAGTTCTAGAGTCTAAACAGGAGTAAAACAAACTGAGAAAATATGGGGTGGAATTGGCTTCTGGACACCAGAGGGCAGTATTGCCTTTAACAAAGACTAGAAGCAGCACAGAAAAAAAATTTTTACGTAACTAGACTAAGTTCCTCAGCCCACACTCTGGCAGTTTTGTTAAGAATCTCTAAAACCTCCTCTTTCTTGAACTGCTTCATTCCCTTTTCATGGAAGAGAGTAGAATGGAACTGGAGGGTATTATGCTGAGTGAAGTAAGTCAATCGGAGAAGGACAAACAGTGTATGTTCTCATTCATTTGGGGAATATGAATAATAGTGAAAGGGAATATAAGGGAAGGGAGAAGAAATGTGTGGGAAATATCAGAAAGGGACACAGAACATAAAGACTCGTAACTCTGGGAAATGAACTAGGGGTGGTGGAAGGGGAGGAGGGCGGGGGGTGGGGGTGAATGGGTGACGGGCACTGAGGGGAACACTTGACGGAATGAGCACTGGGTGTTATTCTGTATGTTGGCAAATTGAACACCAATAAAAATTAATTTATTAAAAAAAATAAATAAAAGAAAAGAATCTCTAAAACCTCCTCTTTCTTGAACTGCTTCACTCCCTTTCCATGGAAGAGAGTAGAATCATAATATAAAAGTGTTTCTAATGTCTGTGCGTGCAACAGAAACAATATACTAGGGGAAGAAAATAAGACAGGGGAAGAATAAAAGAAGTGAGAATTAAGTAGAACATATGACAGGCCAGGCCCATTGCTGACTTAGCCACAGTGAGAGTGAAGAAGTCAAGCAGTGATGGCCCTGGGAACAAGTATCCACACATATTTTTCAGTCTGAGGACACTCAGATACTGATAGAGAACAAGATTTTCCTTTTCCCAGTCATCTTAAAATAGTTAAGGGCCTAAATTTAAAAGTAAAAGAAATATGGTCACCAGTGTAAAAGGAGGCTTCAAATCTCTCCAATAACTGAGTATTTATGTGCCCTTTCCAATATTTCTACAATATTTATACAGAGAATAGCATTGACAAAAAAAGATTTGACAACTCATTTATCTGTACCAGTAGCTTAACTAGTTTTGCTTCCTTCTTGATTTTCTCCTGTGATAATGATTCAGGATTATTTAGAATTCATCTAAAAGGCTTAGCTAATCCTACTATCAAAACATCTTATCAGTACTCCAGAGTAAAATTCATCCCTTGAAAGAAATACATGCCAAATGAATAACCAGACTTCAGCTTCCCAATCCCTAGTATCTCTCAGGTTTTGTTTTCATTACAGGTACTTTGGAGATAAACCTGCCACTATAATCACACTATTCAAGGAGGTGCTATCCATGCATCTTACCAAAAAGTGTATTTTTGCTCAATATACTTCTCAATAAATGAACATCAGATTAAGTCAGAGAATGATCAAGCTAAACAAGAGACACCAAGAACAGGCCTCAATGTGTAAAGTATGTTACAAAACAAAAGGGTCAAAACAGAATTCAAAAAAATTAAATCACTGAAATACATGGATAAAAAGTAACCAAATAAAGCCATCAATTCACAACATGGAAAATGAAACTTGAGTATCATGCACTGTAACTGGAGATAACAGTGAAAACCAAATCAGCACATTAATGTCAAGAAATTAGGCTGCCGGATGAGAAAGAGACTTGCTGCTTATTCCTTAAGGGGTAAAGAAATCTAACTATACTGCCAAACATCAGAAAAGAATGAATAGGACTTCTCCATTCCCTCATCAAATCTTTCCTGAACTCCTAGTTGTGCCAGGCACTGACTACCCCGGGTAGGGGAAAGAAGATGTATCAAAGACCCCATGCTAACTGAATGCACGATGATAAAATAAGAGCAGTAAAAAGGAATTCAGTCCCTTGAGCAGGTACCTGTAAGGTGAACCTGGACTTCCACTGGCATGGTAAGAGGATTTTCCCAGAGGATCCCTGAAAAATGAGGTAAGTACTTGAGGGAGACAGATTAGGTGGAAAAATGGTACTGGGTTACATCCTAAATTTCTGACTTGTGCCACCAAATGCTGTACTCATTCTACCTAACTGAGAACCAGGCTCAGAGAGATCATTACCACAGGTTGTTACATGCTTGGAGACATCCAAGTGCCGATATTCAGTAGGCAGTTAGACATACAGAACAGGAAATACGGATTTTAGTTCATTTATATACTATAAACAAACATATATGACATATATTATTAATTTTCCCTTATTTAGTATTTAAACCATACTAAGATTTATATATATGTACGTATTTTTTGTTAACTCACTAAATAGCTTCTTTGGACTATCAAGAAGAATTAAGGACCACCCCCCACTCACCCAAAGTATTTGAAAACTGACAAATTCTGAATTTGCCTCATCTTAGTCATCTAATTATCTCATGCTCTAAGAAATTTCACAATTGCTAATTTTAAAAAAAGACTATTGCCAGGCAGACTGAAATAGAATCTATAAAGAAATAATATAGTGTGTGTATCAGAACAAATGCTTCTGAGCTAGGGAAAGCAAGACATTATACATTAACAAATTCAATAATATTGATACTGCCAAATGCACAGCCATCATTCTATCCAATTAGATCTTCCAAGTTCCATTGTGATATACCAACTCCTACTTCCTACTGTTTCTCTCCTCTAACTCCTGAAAGCAAAGCAAAGACAGACCGAGGTGGATGAAATAGGATTCTGAATAAGTTGCTTAAGAAGAAGGCTGCTTCTCAGGGTAGCTAGCAATGGGGTTTAAAAGTCAGAACAAGATGTGAGGGATATGCATTCTTCTGGCCACTGCTTAGAAGCATCAGGTTTATTACCGAGGATAGAAGAAATTTTATTTTTATTTATTTTAGCATTTGTATTCTGCATGTAAGGCTGAAAAAAAGGAAAAGGATTATGCCATACATTATATAAATTGTGATGTAGTGAGATGGTTATCAACAAGGTTATATATTATTACAATAAAAACTTCCTGCAATGTAATTTACATACTCTGATCCCTCTTTATCCTACTTTAAAGTAGTTTTTTACGCCCCCCCTCCCACTAATATTTACTAAAATAAACCATTCTATTAAAATTACTTCAGTGAATAATCATCCCTGGGTCTAAATGCCCAGACTTTACCACTCAGCAGACTGATACTAGGCCAAGACACTTCATGTATCTGTGCCTTGATTTTTTTATCTACAAAATGGACTTAATAAAACAGAACCTATATCATGGGGGTGCTGTAAGTTTAATCGGTATAAAGTGCTCGTTGCAATCCTTGACAGAGTACTCAAAATGCAATCTTTTATTGAACTAATTTCAAAGTCTCAACATATAAATATATATATCTACAATGGCTTCCATAAATATACCTTTTGAGTACAATTTTGAAGTTGTTACTCTATCAGCAGTAACAGCTAACATATCTTGACCACTTAACATTAGGTAGGCACCTCACATGTGGCTCCCAGTCACTCCAAACTGGAGTCAGGCATTTCTCCTCTCCTCCTCCTTTGACCAAAATTGTTGAAGCAACTCCCCTCTTTCTTTACCTTTCATCTCTAAGCTGCAAAGTCAAATGACCAACCAACCACTAACCCATTTTTTATCTACATATGAAGTATGGGCTTCAAAACAGCCAGCAAGGACTGTCCCTCTGCTGCTTATCACTATACATCAGCATGATGCCTGGCACACAGCAGGCACCCAAGCATTAGGTGAGTGGTTAAGCTAAAACAAAACAAACTGGAACACCCGCTAGCCTATGTGATACAAACAGCTTTCACTAACAAATGGGCTTTTTCATTTTATTATCTCAATTAACAGAAGATTTTACAATGATGAAGTAACTAGGAATGAAGGAAGAAGAGATCTACAATGAGGTCCAGGAAATAAAAAATTAAGAGAAAAGCAAAGTCACTTCTTCCTAGCTTCCACCTCACTCGACAAGAGAAAGGAGAAATTATGTACTCTGGTCTATATGCATCAGCCCTATTTGAAAACTGGAAGATGGGACCCTCTACAGTCCAAAGGAAAACTGAACTCAAAGTTTTAAAAATTCAGTGGAAGTCATCTTTAAGTAAGTGCTTTCATTATTAACTTTAATATATAGCTAAACTTGTTTTAGGCTTTGGATAAAGCTTTTAATTTTTTTTTCCTTCTCCCCTTTCTTTCCTTTTTGCTTTTGGATATGGAATTTCAATGTATCTCCAAGTGAGCCCGTTCATGCATTTGTTAAGTAAAACAGCTCATACGCCTAAGAGTAATTTTTTAAGTAAAGCTGCAAGTCTACAAATAATTTATGACACTTCTCCCCAAAATCAGTTTAGAAGTATACATAAAGTTGTAATAGAAGTTGCAACAAAAATAATCACACATAAAGGTGAAACACACTTTTGTAGTAGCTCTGGACTATTTCTTTGGCATCTACAAAAAAAAAAAAAAAAAAAAGCCCAATGCCAAGACAAGAGCATTATATCACCATACTTTAAACATGCTAAAATAAGACAGTTAAAAATATTCGTGAAATGTGGGTTCCAGGTCTTAGCAGAAACCTAACACCAACTCTAGGCTAATAAAACATCAAGTTTTGATATTTCATGAGCATACATTAAAGCTACAGTAAATTTCACTTAAGAACACATCATTTAATCAGAATGAGATTGAAAATAATTGAGCTGAAAAGCTATCCACAGTATACTGTTAAATTAAAAGAAACCAATTGTGAAATAACATTCTATAGTTTATAAAAGGGGAAAAAAGCATATATTCAAACAAATGAGATCAGAAAAAGGTGTCAAAGGATACATTCCAACCTGTTAAAATTGATTATCTCAGGAAAGCGATAATGGGGAAAAAAAAAAAAAAGGAAGAACAAATGGCTCTATCTCCTTTCTTTTGCACACTTCCTTCTGTATAATTTGTCTTATTTTAACAGGCAAGTGTTTGGAATTAATTCTTAAAAAGAAAAAATTTAAAGGAAAGAGAAAGTGAGTCAACCTATTTCAAGATGTGCTTCTCTGGATATGATACTCATTTTGCAAGTATAACTTAATATTAGCATATTAATACTCATTTAATTTTAGTAAATTTCTCCTGCATCCTCTGCCAATAAGTAAGCAGTACCCTTTCCTAAACTGACTTGGCTGAATGATGCTACGCTACCCTTTCGGTATCTTATTAATTTTAAATGGGTACATACACAGACTCATGTTCAACAGGAAATCCTACACAGCATTTTCACAGATGGCTCGGTTTCTCGGTGGACCGTAATCTGACATAGCATGAAAGGACAACCTGTTATTCACTTTAATATTAAGGTCAGCAGTATTATTTTGTATACCCCAATCAGTATCCCAAACATCTGAAAACCTTTACTCTTTATCAGACCAAAATCTAGACAAAATGTCATGATGTAAATAACTGAAGAGACTGATGTCTTTAAGCAAGCATTACAGTTGCAATACTATAGTGCTACTTATATAGCCTTTAAAAATGAACAGGAAGTTGATTTCATACCTTTTTAAAGGTAGGTAATTTCTAGGCTCTAAAATCCACTTTCTTATCTAGTGTTTTTCATCAGCACAAATATAGATCTAATTTATTAACAGGAAACTTCAGCTCTCATATGGTTTTGAGAGCGATGCAAACACTTTTATTGAAACCACATTAACTCTAACCACGGTAAGACTTCTTAATCAGAGTCAATGCATCCATTCCCTCATATTCTTGACTCACCAGCACTAGAAAAACCAGTTTGTGTTCAGTTTACTCACTCTGGGTTAAAAGAGCAAATTCCTACGTGTGGAAAGCCAGTTTCAGCACAGATAAAAGAAAAGGACCTAGGGGATGCAAATTTAAGAGATGCTTCAAGCTTGTGATTCCAGAAAGAACTGTATACTGGCATCGTCTTACAAAAGCCTGAATACTTCAACTTATTTTACCCTAAAGAAATATGGCCTCAAGATTTATCTTAAAACTAAGCCATCAAGCTTTTTATTAAATGAATCCCTGGGCATGCTACAATTATCATCTCAGTATAACTCTAAATGCAACAAAGTCAAATTCAGCAATTCATCACTTACCGAACGGTTCTACACACAAACATCGGGTGAATCCAGTATGATTACGACACACAGCTGGTCTTCAAGGGGCTTACAATCAAGTGGGAGAGTGGAACACGTACACAAATGACTAGGGCCTCTCTCAATTGGGGTTATTCACCTGAATCACACGAGACGGAAACTGACTGCAGCACTATTTTCTCAATTATTTCAAGGGCAGTACATTACTAATACCATTCTAGATGCATATAATGGACGGCTTAGGGTGTAGTGAGAGGAAAGAATAAAAAAAGTAAATGCATGGAAGTACAGAAGGCTCCCATGTCATACTCTCAACTTTGTATTCTTTGCCATGGATCACTGAAAGCCCTCAAATAGTTTTAAAAACAGAAGGAAGATAATCAGACATGTAAAATGCTATTTTACAGCGATAATATAGATGGAGAGAAAGAAGACCAGCTATGAGATTACAGAAATAATCTCAGCCTCAGATGTAATAATGTCCTGAACTACAAGAAGGATGACATTAGTCTCCTAATCAAGAAGGACAAAAAAAAATGAATGAATGGGACTTGGTAAATGACAGGGCCTAAAGAGGTAGTAGTTGTCTCCCAGGCTTTCATCCAGAGTGATGGGGAAGACAGTGTCAGAAACATAATAGTTAGAAACATATATTAGAAACATAATAGTTACAGGTTATAAAGAAAGAAACAAGGCTTCAAATAAAAATAAAAACAGCAAAATGACTTTCTCCATGACTCTATGCTAGATTTGAGAATTAATATTTTTTACTGATTACTAAGAACCATAAGACCAGATTTTATATCATGTAGATCCCCAGGTCATTTCTTCACAATAAAATACAAGACTAGAAGAAATTCTAACTTGGTGTCTTAGAAATAAAGAATCCCACAATTTAGCTGTCAGAACTAGCTTAGTAAGAAGATATATATGGATATCTCGTGTCCTCCAGGATGCCAATGAGAAAAAAGACTGAGATCAGACCAATGAATGATCACAGTATATATAACTTCAGCTTGCTCTGTGAGATTCACTGTAAATTCTCTTCAAGTACAGTTCTTATTGTAGGCATGACTTGTCAATAAGATGTTACCACAATGAGACTAATGTCATACAACAGACCAGTTCATTCACAAACCAGCCTTCAGCCTTTAGCCAAAGCTTTAAAGAAAAGTTTCCCCAAGAAAAGGAATGAAAAATTTCACATCACTAAGTGTTTGAAGAATTGGAGGAAAAATGTTTCAGAAATCCACAAGAATATATGATCTTTTCTTAACTAGCCTTGGAATTCAGCTTTGAACATGGGGACATGAATATGGAGTGAAATACAGAAATCAAGACCTTAAGACTTCGAACGTATGTCTCCCTCACTTACTACTCCTATTCCTCATAAAAGTCTTGAGTATCAACTCAGAAGCACAGGAATCCTTACCTACAACCCAATCATGCTAACAAACTTTATTCTAAAATGTGCTAAAAAATGTTTTAATGGAAAACACTTGAATATGCCCTTGTATATATCCATGACTTTTCCTTTTTGTCTTATGTGAAATAGTGTGGTATTATTGCTCATTTTAGTAGTCAAACTATTCAACAACCGAAGTAGGAAAATAAATTAGCCTATAGAATGCTTTTGAAATGGCAGAGATATTTACTGAATTATCTAAAGCACCAGAGACACCAGCTTTTGGGGGGGGGGAGGGGAGAAGAAGAAGAAGAATAGCATAAGCAGTAAGAAGAGTAAAGCTTTACTGCCAGTCCTTGGTTCAGATTCCAGCTCTGACACTTGTGAGTCTTGCTATGTCTCAATTTCTTTATCTATAAAATTAAAATTAAAATTACATAAACCCTGTGAGGTAAAATCAAATGAGTGCTTTTCACACCTGGCTGTTCACAATCACCTTGGAAACTTATTAGAAACATATCATCTTAGGCCCCACTCCATACTTACAGGGCTGTGGCCCTGGAGTTTGTATTTTTTAACAAACTCCAAAGATGAGCCTTATATATCAGTCACAATTTAGAAATCATGAGAAAAAATTATGTATTTTATGTTTTTACATATTCTTATATAAAACTTAAGTATTTATACATATGTGTAACTTAGCAGTACCCTAGTACACTGTAAGAGTTCAATAAATCCTTGCTGTTGTTTTCAATAATTATTATTAATAATTATTTTGAAACTGGAGATAAAACTTGAGCATTTTTAACAAAATGGCCACTAATCAGTGTTGTAGAACCTCTCACTAAAAATGATACTTAAGGCATGACACTATACTTTTGAGACACAGTGAGAGATGACATAAATGAAATTTCCAAACTGATGACAATCCCTCTTCCACAGTTTATTTTTCCTAACAAAAGCTTGACCATTCCAGATCATTCCATCACAAAATCTTAAATCTAGTTCTCAGTTTTCAGTAATTCATGTAGTGTATGCAAAGTCACCACAGAGCAACCCAAGTGCTAAATAAATGTGTACAATAATACTAACCTGGTAACAAATAATCTAAAATCCAGAAATGGATATTCATTGGAGACTCTTGGTTCTCGGTTACTTACGAACAATAACTGCATCTTTCCATTTTAAAAGTCTAACCCCTTAAATTAATTAGCATTTCTAAGTAAAGTGGCCTCATGTATAGGATACTGAGCCCTTTTTAAAAAAGTCCAACTGTAACTTTGTGCTAATATTATATAAATATCAATGTTATCTATAAGAATACATTTTTATTTTTAAAGTTCCATTAAAAAACTTAAATTTATTTTTCAATTCAGTTTCTAGTTTTCTTCTATTATATCACAAATCTAGGGTAAATTCAGACACTAAGTACTAGACACTCTTTCTTCTAAAAATAGAAATCAAAAAGTAGTTACCACCAAAGGCAGATAAAGTGGATCCTATGGCCATTTGGAATAAGCTACATCTGTTTATTAGGCAGTGAAATTTTTATTTTAAAATACTTTCAGAGATAATTTTTAATAAATCCACAACTTGGTTACTAAGGTTTAAAAGTTAAAATATTTCAGCTGCATAAAACAGTGTTTACCTAATTTACTGAATAAGGTATTTTACCTTTGGGTTTATTTCTCCATGTATACATCTTACAAAGATTATGTGGATCAATAACCTAATGCTAACAGATTGCTGCCAAGTACTGAGAAAGTAGTATGTTATGTAAATAAAGCTTACAGAGAAGAAGTTGTTTTGGTCATTAAATTATAGGACTTTACCGTTCTTCTACCAAGTTTTAACCATTAATCCTAGTATTAGAGTAACAAAGTTAAACCACAGATCCAAAAGGCCAAGGTAATCTGATCTTAAGAGTTAAAAGAAACACAGTTAAAACTAGAGTTTGAAGATGTCGCAAACAAGTATAACTACAGTTTTCACCCTTCCTGAGTCTGCAGAATATTAACTACTTATATTAAAAGAACTTGTAAACCATTGTACCAGTACCAACTGTCTATGTGATAGAGAAAGAGGAAAATTTCATGAATTTAATCTGATTACCCACCATATCTATAGTTTAAGGTAGATTTGGGGTCAGGAGAGGGAGTAACGAGGGCACTGAAAAAATTTTTAGTATTAAAAAAAAAGCTTTTTAGTTTTCAGTACACACTTGATATGCTGCAAATAAAAACAGTAACAACAAAAAACACTTGAACTACTACTAATAAATTATGAAAAGCACTGTTTATCTGCTCCTCTTCCCAGAAACATTTTTTTGTATATAGCTTCCTGATGCCTTTGTGAAACCTCCTTTTCCACACTTTCTGGATCACCTTACTAAAACTCTCCCTATGGTTAAAAGGATATTTTGGCAAGTAGTCTTGAAAAAGGCAAAAAAATTAAGGAATGGAGGAAAGAAGAGAAAGGACAGGTTATGATATCACTTATCCATCAATTACTTCTCAAGAAACAAAGCTGGGTAAATCTCACACTTGAAAGTATTACAATGACAGTGAAACTGTCCAAAGAACAGAATACCCTTTGTTCTACTTTACCTCAGCTCCAAAGTGAGAAAAGTTTAGGACACAGCAAATTACTAAATTTGGAAAATTAGCTATAGTTGCCATAACAATAAGCATTCAAAAAGTAACACCAAAAGAAAATGATTTATAGCAACCCAGTGGGTTTCACCACAGTAATAGTTCTGTGAAATATACAACTTAAAACAGCACAAGGTACAAGACAACAACTTACTTGAGTTGGAACAAGTACAGGAGGGTAGGCCATCTTATGATGCCTATACACCCAAAATGCACAAATAACAATCCCCGCAATCAACATAAGTGGCACCAAGGAATAGAGCAATATGTTGTAATAGGGTGGCTTAGGTGTAACTGGGTTCGAAGTAGCTGTGGAAAATGGAAGGAAAAAAACAATTCAGATTTGGTCTACAAAATTCCACAATTAAGTATTTATTGATTTATAGCATCAAATTTTAGGAGAAAAACAAGAGTAGGAGAAGGTAGGAGTAAATTATTCCATCAACACAAAATATGTTTTGCTTTCAGTGTACTAGTTGAACAGATCTATGTATTTTCCCTGTGAACTTACGCTGTGTGACTTCCATCTCCGGAAAATAAGAAAACCTTTCGTTACACATATTGCCCTCACAGCAACAAAAATACACTTCAGGGCTGTCTTTTTTTTCTATACAATCAGTCCTATAAACAAACAGAGGAGAAATCATTAAAAAATCAACATTAAACTGAATCCATAATGGGTATTTTTCTAAAATTCTTCTCAGAGATAAAATAATGGAAAATTCATGGTCAACTTAAAAGATTTTTATTAATATCCAATGATCAATTCTTAAAAGCCAAAAAACATTCCAGTAATCCTTTTACTAAATCTCACTTAAAAACAAAAACCAGCTGCTTTTACAGCAATGACACTAGCTTCTTGAGGCCACTGCTATGACCTTAATCTGGTTTTAAATCATCAATCTAAGGCAACTGTGTTTCTTTAATTATTAGAAAAGTGTAAAAAGGAACATAGAGCCAACGAAGAAATTTGGCTTACGAGTGCTTTCTCTTACAGGACATATAGCTTTCCCATTGCATTAATTAAAATGCTGAACACTATAAATAAAACTATGTGTATGTGTATACACCAATACCCATATATACATATATGTTTATATATAAATATACACACACACACAAAATGACCTAAGTTCCTTTCATGGCAGGACCTATCTCAACATCACAGACCCAAGCTAGATTTGGGAATTAACAGTATCATTTTTTGGAGTAGATTTAAATTCCCTAAACACAATGAGCAAGGGTAAGATAACCAACAAGTAGAAAACAATATGTAACAAGATATAGAACCTAATAACTCAAAAACTGATATGAGGTTGACTGGGGAGCTGAGGAGATAGGGATTCAGCCACTAGAACAAACCCTAATCAGCCAATAAATAGGCATACCTGTTTGAAAACAAACAGATAACAACAACAACAAACCTTTAAATATGCTAATAAACATCAGGTAAATTTAAAGACATATCCTACAAACTGCAAACTTTTGTGATGGCTGTTAGAATAATAAGGTTGAATTTAAAATGGAAAGCTTAAGAAATTTCAAGGAGAAGCCTGTTTTAACAAAATCAAACATTAAAATTAAATCTACACCAATTCTATTTAATAGAAAGTAAAAGACAACTGAAAGCTAAATCTTAAGTTATAAAAAATATATGTTTAAAATCTTAACATTTAGAATCATGCCTCAAATTATAGGAGGGGAAAATGATAACTCAGCCAAATTAACTCAAAAAAGTACTTTTCCCTATCCAATTTCATTCTTTGTATCATTGTCTTTTCTCCATACTTTGATATTTCTTGAATCTTTTCTTTTTCCTTCTCTTAACTATCAGGTGAGACGAACAGTAGTTTCTACTACAAAAAGAACAAGGATCTTTGGTTTCAACTAATTAATAAAAATTTGGAAAAAATATTTTCCCCACTTTTTTGGAGATAAAACTGACATAGCACTACATTAGTTTCCAGTATACAACATAAATGGTTTCATATTTGTACATATAGTGAAATGATCACCACAATAATATAATGTCCAACATCACACATAGTTAAAAATTATTTTGCTTGTGATGAGAACTTTCAAGATCTACTCTCTCATCAAACCACCTGGCAAAGTTAGGCATATGACTGAATTTCAGGTGAAATCTCAGGGTCATGAAATCGAACTCCTCTCTCTCTCTCTCTCACTGCCCCTCCCCAACCTCCTCTCTCTAAAAAAACAAAACAAAACAAACAAACAAAAAAGACAGAAGAAAAATCTACTGTCTTATCAACTTTTAAACATACAATATACACTACACATTAGGTGAGATCATATTGTATTTGCGCCTTTCTCTACACAATTAATTTCACTTAGCATAACATCCTCTATGAGTGTATGTGTTTGTGTGTGTGTACACACCACATTTTCTTTATCCATCAATGTACACTCAGGTTGCTTCCAATCTTGACTATTATAAATAATGTTGCAATAACCATATGGGTGTATGTATCTTTTTACAAGTTAATATTTTCATTTCCTCCAGATAAATACCCAAAAGTGGAATTGCTGGATCATAGGTTAGTTTTATTTTTTGAGGAACCTCTATCCTATTTTCCTAGTGGCCCTACTTACCTTTCATAAAAGCAAATATCACTTGATGATCACCTCTATTAATGAGAGGCCAAGAATCAGAAATGCAGCTAAAATGTGTAATTACAGAGAAATAAGCCTGGAAAATCCACAGATTTAGAAGTATACCCTAAATACTACAATACCGTGTGTGTGTGTGTGTGTGTGTGTGTGTGTGTGTAAGATTTTAATTTCTCATGAAAAATTGAGATAATTCCATTTTCATGGGCTTATTCAACAATTTTGCTATTAATGACATATGGCTGGAGTGCCTGGGTGGCTCAGTCAGTTAAGCATCAGCCTTGGGCTCAGGTGGTGATTGGTCCTGGGTCCTGGGATCAAGCCCCACGTCAGGCTCCCTGCTCTGAGTCTGCTTCTCCCTCTCCCTCTGCAACTCCCAACCACTCCTATGCTCGCTCATGCACACAGTCTCTTTCTGCAATCTCTCTCAAATAAATAAATAAAATCTTTAAAAAAAATCACATGTGGCTAATCAACCACACGTTCATGATTATCAACTGAGCCTCTTGAAAGTCGATAGGCCAACTATCTAGGGTTCCATGAGTGTATCAGTATTTTCTGGCTCCAAAATGTCTGTTTCTCTAGGACTCTGCAGCCTCTGCCAGTCATCAGCACCCACCCACAGTGGAAATCCTGGGGCCCAGGCAGTTTGAGTGATCGCCCATTATCTACAGGACTCCTTATAGAAAGATCACAGGCAGTCAACAACATCTCTACTGTAGCTTACTTCCAGTACAGAATAAAACAATTTAAGCAAAATCTTTTAAATAAAATGTAGCTTTCTACGAGGACTCTGTTAGTACTGATGTAATTCTGAACGTCAAGTTAAAATGTCTCTCGGGGGTAAAGAACAAAGGCCTACTTTGCAAGAAAAAAAAAGGAAAAAATGCAGGAAGATCAATTTCTTCCAGATACATAAAGAGGGAAACTAAAAGGAAATTAAATACTATGATTAAGCTTTACTTTTTTTGAGGACAGAGGATAGATTTTCAACAGATATACTGTCGTTTAAAGCAATTTTAGAAATCCTTTTTCCTTAAAATTGACATTTAAAAAGTTTATCATTCCAATAACAGAAGGGAAAAAATGGTCGTATCTATAGTTCTCACTACTTGGTAGATTATTCAAAGTATATCAAAGATAAAACATAAAAATGCCATATTTTATTACTTTAAAACACGTATCTTATCATTAGAGCATGTTATAATGGCCTTCATAATCCCATATTAAAAAAGAAACATTTAAGTGAAAATACATGTATTGATCTTTCCCCCTTTAAAAAGGGAGCATGTGTGTGTGTGTGTGTGTGTGTGTGTGTGTGTGTGTAGGGGGGGTGGTTATTCAACATTCTCATAAAACAATAAAATGTTTCCTTACCTGTCATAACAGTTGATATCATCCAGCCAACAACCTTGCTTCACTATTTCAATGGAACCAGAAATATTCTTCCAGGTAGCAAAACAATGTCGCCTTTTATCTTTGTCACCATAACAGGGTTCAACACCAGTTCGATTGGTTCTATCTCTCTCCCAATTAGCATTATAGAAAATACACTCCTGAGTTTCTGATCTACCAAGTATAGCACCTATAAGACAATAAAACAACAACTTAATATAACCGTATTGGCTCTTAAGAGATTGTCTCACCATATACCAACCTCAGATATTCCTAAAATGTCAGTGACTTACGGTCTCCCACTGTGTAACACTGGGTTTAGGTTTCCACATCAATCTCTGTACTCGAAGTATAATACACAGAACAACAGAAAGTGACCAAAAATATCACAAGATTTCTCTGAAAAAAAAGTTTTAAGAATGTCCTTGATGAAAAGCTGTAAAATTGTTAATTTAATTAAATCTTGACCCTGGAGAGATTTATTTTCCAAGGTGACAACATAGGAGCTAGGCAAAAGCACTTCTGCTGCACACTGAAGCACAATGGTTGCCTCAAGAAAAAGCCTTTGCATGACTGAGCTGGTAATTAACCCAGTAGTGGTTATTCAGACTTGGGTATCTGACACACAAAAGTTCTCAAAAATGAACCAACTAACCCTATTACTTCCAGAAAAATAACTAACATTAAACAATGTCAATGATAAATTTGATCCTTCAAGCAAAAAAAGAAGTGTGAAAATTTTGTGTCACCACCGTTAGCCTGACACTTTCCCACCGCCTGGGTGGCTCAGCTGGTTAAATGTCCAACTCTTGATTTCTAGTCAAGTCATTTTTCAGAGACATGAAATCAAGCCCTGCTTTGGGCTCTGCCCTGGACATAGAGTCTGCTTAAGATTCTCTCTCCCCGCCCCCTCTCTGCCCCTCCCCTACCCTACTCAGACATGCATGCGTGAGCATGCTCTCATTTAAAAAAAAAAAAAGAAGAAGAAGTCTCTCATGAGATCAGTGGTGATAGTGATACGTGTAACTTTTAAATACTGAATAATGAAATGTGCCAATAGTAGGTCTACATAATTCAGAAAACCAATATTCTCTAATTGAATTATGTATGATGTTATAAAAGCATTTGTGAGTTTAAAAAAAAGCCATTTGATGTTCAAGATAGTCTCACAGATTTTAATATTACAGAGGTCAAAATATTCATTAATGGTTTCAGATTCTGCACTGTAAAATTAGCTTTTAAAAAACTATCTCAAAAAAAAAATAAAAAACTATCTCTTACCATATATGGAAAAACAAGGTAGTGGAATACCCAAAATAATTCTGAAAAAGATATACAAAGGAGAATGCATACTACTGGTTTTCAAGACTCACTATAAAGCTTCAGCAATCAAGACAGTGTGGTCTTAGCGAAAAGACATTGCTTCAATGGGACACAACAGAGGACCCAGAAATAGACCCACACATAATATTCAACTGACACAAAGCAAAGGTGCCAACACATTTTGATAGAGAAAACATAGTCATTTCAACAACTGATGCTGGAACAATTGGACATCTCATGCAAAAACCAACAACAAGACAAACTTCAACTCATATCTTACACCATTTATAAAAACTAACTATAATCAAATACCTAAACTAAAACCTTCCAAGTATAAAACTTGTAGAAAAAAAATATGAAAAATCTTTATGACCCTAAATTATGAAAGATTTCTTAAGACATGAAGTACAAAAAAAGAACTGATAAGCTGCATTTCATTAAAATGAAAACTTCTTGGGGTACCTGGGTGGTTCATTGGTTAAGCATGCGCCTTCGGCTCAGGTCATGATCCCAGGACCCTGGGATTGAGCCCCATGTCAGCCTCCCTGCCTGGTGGGGAGTGTGCTTCTCCCTCTCCCTCTGCCCCTTCCTCTGCTTGTGCTTCTCTTTTTCTCGCAAATGAATAAATAAAATCTTTAGAAAAAAATTAACACTTCTCTTTGAAAGCTAAAGGAAAAAAGTCACAGTCTAGGAGAAAATACCTGGCAAATTATATATCTAAAAAAAGCTGATATTCAGTATACAGAAAAACTTCTCACAAGTCATTACTTATCATTACTCATAAAAGTCATTATTTTTATTTTTTATTTTTTTAAGATTTTATTAAAAAATTATAAATGATTACTTAATTACTTAATCATGAGAGAGAGAGAGAGAGAGAGAGAGAGAGAGAGAGGCAGAGACACAAGCAGAGGGAAAAGCAGGCTCCATGCAGGGAGCCCGATGTGGGACTCAATCCCGGGACTGGATCAAGCCCTGGGCCTAAGGCAGTCGCTAAACCGCTGAGCCACCCAGGGATCCCAAAAGTCATTTTTTAAAGCCACTAAATTTCTTTTAAAAATGGGCAAAAGATTCAAAATAACACGTTTTGCTGAAAAGATATGAATGGAAAATACTACATGTAGAGTCTCAGTATCATTAATCATTACAGAAATGCAAACAAACTAATTATAATATTGATTAAGATGTCTAAAACAAAAACAATCTCAAATGCTGATAAATATGTAGAGCAATTGGGACTTTCACACATTGGTGGTTGGAATGTAAAATGGTCCACCCACTTTGTAAAGCCAGTTTGACAGCTTCTTATAGTTAAACATATATACACCTACCATACTACCCAACAATAGCATGCCTGGGCATTTACCTAAGAAATGAAAAACATATGTTCATGCAAAAACTGTACATGAATGCTTAGAATGGCTTTATTTACAATCAACCCAAAACTGGAAACAACTCCATATCCAATACTGGTAAATGGATCAACAAACATCCATACAATAAAAAGAAATGAACTAGTGATACCTGTAGCAACACAGATGAATTGCAAACACATTATGCTATGTATTATGTGATTCCATTTAAACAGTATTCTGGAAAAGGCAAAACTATGTAGACAGAAATCCAATCAGATGTTGCCAGAAGCTGGGACTGAGGGGCAAAAGAGTGACAAAATATTCTACATGATGACTGGCTAGAGGTTATATAATTTATGGGTTAATCCAAACTGACAGAATTGTATTATTAAAAAAAATACATTTTATTCTACGTAAATTATACTTCAATAAACCTGACTTGAGGGGAAAAAAGCAAAAACTCTACCACTTGTTGCGTTTAGGTATTATATCAAAGAAAAACATCCACAATTTCTAAAAATACTCATTTTTCTAACTATATATCTGTGTAAGGCCAGATTTCCTTCATATCAAAAGAACATACCACGGCAGACTTAATGGAGAGATACAACAATCTAGTTGTCTTCCACTAAAACAATTAAGGAGATTTGTAAAAATTTCACATTTTTTTGTTGTGGAAAATATTCTTCATAAAAATGTTCTTTGGTGAACATACAATGGATTATTGCTACTTTTAAATAAATATTTCAAAATTGTATCAATTTCTAATGTGATGATGATAGATATAACCCCTATTTAAAAAAAAAAAAAAGACTCTGGGATTCTAAATTTATAGTCTTTAAAAAGTTGAGACCAAAAAGTGTGAGAACTTGCTGCTGCTGTACAATGTGCTAGTACACAGATGGAATTATAAGCTGCTAAAATCTGTAGCAATATTAGTGCAACGGACTTCTCTCAACTATGGAAGAAATAATAGCACGAGCAGACATATTATAACCTAAGGCTGCTAACTCCATGCTCTTTGTATTCTATAAAAAAACCAAAGGTGCTTCTACTATGTATGTATATAAAAACTATTTTCTAAGTTATTCCTTTTCAGAAACCTGTTGAAAATACCAGCAAAGTAAGTTTCCTCCTCTACTAAACCCAAAAGCAATCATTCACCGTCACATTATTATCTAAAACAAGGTATGGCAAACTTTTTCTGTAGAGGGCCAGACGGTAAATATTTTCAGTTTTGCAGACCAACTGGTCTCTGTCACAACTCCTCTCCATTCTGCGCTTACAGCACAAAAGCATCCATAGGACACTATATGAATGAGCATGGTTATATTCCAATAGAACTTTATTTATAGACACTAAAAATGAAATTTGTGTAATTTTTACATGTCAAAAAACACTATTTTTGTTTTCAACCATTTAAAAATACAAAAATCACTCTTAGTTTACATCCTAATTTGGCTCACAGGCTATGTGGTCAGCTAACGTTTAAAACAATTTCCTAATTCCAACAGTCTAGCTAACCTGCCTTTTGTTTGATTTGTTTTGTTGGGGACAAATCCTCTGCAAATTACCACTCATGTAATTAGTATTAATTAATTTTAACTTCCAAAGAAGATGCCACTGAAGCATAGGACACCATAACACCATTTAAATGAAATAAAACTGACAAAAATAAAATACTGCCTAGAGCAGAAATGCCAAGTAAGTTTCATCTTTGGTGTCAATTCCAATCAGTTAATAGTAGCTGCCCAGAGTAATAAGGATTCTGAAGCAAAAGGGTCTTCGACTTAGTATCTGCCATCTCTGTTCTAGAGAAAAGATAAACAAATGACCATTTCTTCATTTTAAAAAATAATTTTTTCACTTAATTTGTAAAGGCAAACAAGATTTCAGGATGGTTTTCTAGATTTAGATTACCATTTGATTGATATTTTCCAGAGATACAAGACTGCTTATACGGAAAACTGTGACAATCTCATCACCCCCTCTTCAAGCTGATCCTGTAATCTGTCTCTATCTCATCATTTCTCCAACTCAACACTAAATACAGCAACATGATAATTATAAAAATAAAGTCAATTACACATACATTTTATGTTAAGCTTGCATTGTGACTTTAAAGGTGCAATTCTGAAAAAAAAAAAAGGCAAAAGTTGCTTACACGCACTAATTTTTAGCAGCAACTTCCAATTTAAAATTTTTTGAAACTTAAAGCTTCTACCCATAGGTTTATTCTATCAAAGTAATTCAAAATAGTTCATACTAAAAAAAAATAGTTCATACTATTTTCAAAAGAAATAAACAGACATAAAGGTATTCATGGTTCTTAACAAATCATATACAACAGAATCCTCTGTTTTCTCAAATTCCTGTTTGAGTCCATTTGTAGCCCTGGGAATAACTGAAAACTCTATGACAGGAGGGGTATATACCCAAGAAAGTGTGTGTGTGTGTGTGTGTGTGTGTGTGCGCGCGTGCACGTGTGCACACTTGCTTTCTTTGTCTTACTGACAAAGACCCACTGGTGATCTAATGTTCCTCCCTAGTTAAGTACCACTGGCTTAACAGATTGTGACATGAATTTAGAATTTCATTCACAAACTGTGGCCTTGAGTAAATTACCAAAACTTTCATTACCCTGTTGCCACAACTGATTCAATTTCCATAATAACTTTATAATTATTATGGATAATTCCATCATTTCATAATTCACATTCAGCCTAGTTATAGTAAATCAATGAGCCTAATCACAGAATCCAGTATCAGAGTTAATTTAGATAATAATTCTATTTCCAAAGTACTACTTTATGCTTTAATGACTGGTACCATTTTTTCCTACCATTTAAAAAAAAAAAAAAGCAACACACTGAATCTGAAATTTGGTAGAACGTTTAACTATAAAATAGCCCAGCAAAAGTCATATTTAAATCTAAAATACCCCTCCTATGATGAAAAAGCAGGTTTCACCTAAAGTAACTGTTTGAGGATAATTGGGGTTTTATTTTTTAAAAGCAGTAAATATTAACATAATGCCCCAACACTAATTTTACATAATCTCTTCCAGAAACAGAAAAGACAAGCCTACTTCACAACTGATTTTATGAGGCCACCTCATAATTACAAAAACAAAGAGCACAAAAAGCAAAATATAGACCCGTATCTCTTACTTAGATGTTAAAGTCCTCAGAAAAATTTATACAAACCGAATCCAACAGCATGTTTAAAAAGATTTTTAAAAACCCACACCAGGGCAGCCCCAGTGGCGCAGCGGTTTAGCACCGCCTGCAGCCCAGGGCATGATCCTGGAGACCCTGGATCGAGTCTCACGTCAGGCTCTCTGCGTGGAGCCTGCTTCTCCCTCTGCCTGTGTCTCTGCCTCTCTCTCTCTCTGTCTCTCTGAATAAATAAATAAAATTTTTTAAAAAAATAAAAATAAAAACCCACACCAAGCAGGATTTATTTCAAGTTCATAAGGTTGGTTAAATATTCAAAAATCAATCAGTGCAATCTGCCAAATCAAGAAGCTAAAAAATAAAAATAATATAGTCTATCCAGTACACCAGGAAGAGAGGCGAACTTCCTCAAACTCAAACTTTTCTTCTCCTTCCCCCTCTGAATCCTCCCCGCACTTGCATGCATCTGTGCATGCTCCCAAGTATGTGCTCTCTCAAATAAGTAAATACATAAATGAATATATTTTTTAAAAGGTAGTACCAATTACAATTGCTCCTATGATTATAAAATACCTAAGATATAATCAGACAAAATGTATAAAATCTGCATGATAAAAATTATAAAATATTAATGAAAGAAAAAAAAGACTTGAACATTTGGAGAGTTATACCATGATAATGTATAGATTTAATCCAATTCATATTAAAATTTAATCAAACGTCTTTATAGACATAAATGAACTTATTCCAAACATTTTTGAAAAAGAATAAAGTAGGAGAATTCATGCTTACTGATCTTAAGCCTTACCATAAAGCTGCAGTAAATATGACCATGTGGTAATAGAGGAGGGACAGACACAAATATCAATAAACACACAAAAAACCCAGATAGAGATCTATACAAATATGACTAATTTTGGAAAAATGAACAAAAGCAACTCTATAGAGAAGAAAAAGCCTTTTTGATAAATAGCGCTAGAGCAATGGCACATGGTTCAAGCAAATATTTCTTAAATGCCCTCCCCTCTGCTATCTATCATCGTTTTAATAGTTCCTGAAAGCCCAAGTCTTGCAAAAAAAAAACCTCTTAGGCTAAATCTCACATGTGACAATTTTCAGGTTTTCTCAAGGTAGATAGATGCAATAATCCTAGAATTTCTAATCAGAAGTCCTCCTGCCCTCAAAATGTACACACTTGCAATCCAACATAAAATGTATTCTTTTACATTTATTGACTGTTTTTGATCAATTGCCTACACACATTTTTTACATGTCTGAATGTCAGTGGGTCTAAAACTATCCTTCCAAATATAAATCGTACTTAATGAATGATAACATGTAAAAAAGCAATGTAACAACTAAATAACAAAACAAAACACCAACTACTGCTGCTTCTCAGCTTCAAAGAGCTGGAATTAAAATATCTTTAGCAATTAAGAATTGCATTAATTTGTTTTCTGATTAAGATGACGTTTTTCAGAGGTCTGTGACCTGCATCACCCTATCACGATGTTCCTATACATGTAACCAATATTAAACAGAAAGGAAAGTTGTTTGGCTATCTTACAAATATGAGGCTCTTTTCTGAAAAAGTTTTCCAATGGTGTCTGAAACTATCAATAAGTCATTGAGAATACAATATTAACAGGCATGCAACTGAATGTCTTCCCTAAACCTGTTCCTCCTACAGACAATTTAGTCCTTTAGGAAGGGTTAATGAAGTTTCAAAAATATTAAATAAAACTTGATAAGCTCTTCTTGTTTCTCTCTCACATGGTACTGCTTCCTGCCACTCTAGAGATAGAATATGCATCCAGAGAGAATCAATAGCAGCAGGCAGATAAAACTGAATGATGCTTTTAATCCAAAACATTTTATAGTATAAATTTTAAAAAATAAAATAGTATCAAAAGCATTAAACAAAAGAATGATTTTACATAAGTAACGGAAATTCTAGTATAGTACACTCCTTCATGGTGTATTATAAGAAACCCTAAAATAAGTAAATGTATACAGCATTTTATTAGTTCAACAGTTATTATTTAATAGTCTCTCACTATGCTAGGTAATCATCCAACTACCCAGAAACTTGCAACTTGAATGAATATCATACAAGTCTCAATTTGAAGGATTTCCCGATTTCCCCATAAGTTATTTTTAAAATTTTGACCAACTTAAAATATACAAACCTTTGTATATTCATATGAAATAGTCCAGTATATACTTATTTTAATGAACTTAGTTTTATGAATATTTTAAAATCATAAAACACAAAAATTTTACAAAACAATTCTGTTCAAGTTTCACATGCAATTCTCAACAAGTGTCACTACTTTCTTTCTGAGTCATTGAGAAGTATCAAAACATGAATCAGCTTCACTTACATTTAAGTTGCTTCAAAGTCATATAGAATACTATCCCTGGAAATGTTTTTCCAAGCCAATAATATCCATTCACATAATACTAAGAGTAATTTTTCATTGTTCCATAGGTATATTTTGTGCTCTTCATAAAGTAACTACTGACAGTATTGCTTTAAAAAGTGAGCTTTTCAAGTTTTTTTTTACAGCCTTTGTAAATTGTTTACAATAAATTTTATTAAACTAGTACCACCACCACCCCCAAGAATAATTCATTCATTTATACTCTTTATCCCCTTCTACCTATTCCCTTAGGAAACTGACATAAACATTCAATCTGGCACTGACTGGCATCATTTCAAGCTTGTCTGTCTTTTCCAAACATTACATTTTCATTCAAAATAGAATTGAAAGAGCCTCAAAATATGGAAAACTGTAAGGATTCAAATATAAAATTACTCTTTTCCTGAGGAATAATCTTTCAGAGAAAACTATGCTTATATTGAGCATTTACAGATTAAAAAAAAATTGACCATATGCTTATACTATAAATTAACACACCAAGATAAGGGCTACAGATAAATGCTGCAGAAATTAGAGTTGTAAACCTAGACCTCTATTAGACTATGAGCTTCTAGAATAAGCCCTGTTACCACTTTTGAATTACCAGAGCCCAGCACAGTATAGGAATTTAACAAGTATACACAAAACCAATCAATTCACACAGAAAAGAAAAAAAGAAAGGCTCTATGAGGAAGTGGAACTAAAGCAAACTATTAAGGAGAGACAAAAAACTATGGCAAACAGAGGCAGGGAAGATAATGACCACATCAACAGGAATGTGAATAATCAGAGTATTTGCCAAGACTGCTCTTATTAGACATGCGCATTCCATGTCATTTGATGTTGAATATAATCAAGGCAGGTTTGCAATACATCAGAGCTTAAGAAATGAAACGATATTTTAAAGATTAATCTGAATACAATGAGTATTAAAGTGTGTTAGAATAGAAAGAAACTCAGTAAAAGCCACACTAAACACTAATAAAAACCAAGGTTCTATACTATCACATACTTACCAGACAGCCACAAGTATCAAAAGGATTGGCAAATTAGAAAACAGAGATCAAGTTTTTGGTTTCTACAGTCCCTTCTTTGGTCCCTCTTAGTGTAATAAAATAAGGGATAAAAGTGATTTGGTTTATAAAAGTCTTTGGGGTTTAGATGGTTGGCGGTTTCTAAATGTTTATCTCGTATCATCTGACAAAGCTGGCTTCCACACTATCTCCCCTTTGTTTCTCTTTGTTGCTAACTCTGCTCCTGATATTTATTCCTACTGTCATGAAAGATACATATTTTCAGGGATAAGTAAGATATCTTCAAAGATGAGGCCCAACAGCAAAGTGTTTTTGCCTACAGACACAAAATGTGTGGGATATCTATAAATGCCCAGGATGCAAGACTAAAATAGTTCTATCCAGTTTTCTGGCACTCATTTGAAATATGAATTACATCAAAACAAATACAAGTAGATACAAGTATTACCTGCACTGTGTAAAACAGATTTCTGATATTAGATGTTCATCTTGCGAGGGCAGGGGAGATCGCAGTGACTGCGGCTAGAGACCAGTACTCCCACCAGAATTAATGGGCTATTTTGGAAATTATATAAAAGCCAAAACTCAGCATAAATTTAGAATAGTAAAATATAAAAGGTAAATTCTCAAAATCAGAACAGAACTCCTAAAACAGATTAAGGAAGCACACATACAGAATAGTTCCTACTAAAACCAACCTACACATCTCAATTACACTGAGAACACACTATGAAAATTAAATTTTAGTGCTCTATTTACTTGGGAGGTGTGGCCTTCTTTTTAGTAAATCATCAAACTCTGATGCAAAAAGACTAAAAATGGGTAATTTCAGCTGCTATACAAGTAACGTGAAATATCACCCGAGAGCCGGTAGTATCAAGGGTGAGAAACTGAAAAAAAAACAAAACAAAAAACCACCTTATTACAAAAGTTTTCATCAAAGTAATACCTGGCATTTTAAAACCAGCAAATGAAGAAAATTAGCAATACTTATTAGTGTAGCTTTAACTAGCAATACAATTCTATTAAACGAAAAGAATGCTGACTAGAAACAAACTTTGACACTGAATAACAATGGATATAGAATCAACCTAACTAACCTTATTTTTAAAATCACCAATAGCTTTTTTTTCATATTTATAACCAAGATTCCTAGTATTAGAAAAGAACATAATCTAAAATTCTTATTTACTACTATTGTGTGTTATATAATCTGTCCCTTTTCAAGAAACTCATTTAAATAATGTTTCTGTACAACTATAAACACATCATAGGTCTTCCAGTATCCTTTCTTTTCTACAGTAACACACACCACTGAAGACAAGTCACTTTCCCTATTTGGTTGCCTTGGGCTGTTTTTAAGTATTAGAAAGAAAAATAAATCCATAATGTGCCAAAAGCCTTCTGATAAACAAGTTAGAAATATGAGGAAGGAGAATACATTTTCAATTTTTTTTCTTAAAGATTTTATTTATTCATGAGAGACGGGGGGGGGGGAGGGGGGGCAGAGACACAGGCAGAGGGAGAAGCAGGCTCCATGCAGGGAGCCCGATGTGGGATTCGATCCAGGGTCTCCAGGATCACACCCTGGGCCGAAGGCGGGCACCAAATCGCTGAGCCACCCAGACGTCCCAAGAATACATTTTCAAATAAAATTTCTGGATGGTAATGAAAACATTTTAGGCCCTATCAATCTTTTTTTTATTTATTTAATTTTTTTTAAACTTAAGCACCTCCTTACTACCAATCATTTCTAAAGGAAAACACAAACACTTTCTGGCATTCTTCCCAGAATTTTTTTTCCCTTACCTGTTTATACTCTGTACTTAGTACTTACTATTAGTCTGACAAAATATTACAAGATTCTGTCCATCTAGCTCAAGTAATATAAACTAGAAACACAACTACTATGGAATAAACTAAAAATCTAAATGTTGTATGTTATGACACCAGATACAATATGTGCATGGGTGTGTAATAAGGAGAGTAAAACTACTTGTAAGTCAACATTTAACCACTGGTTACTTAAGGACTCCTAACATTAATTCCTAACATTAATTCCTGACAAATTACTAAGATAACCACCGAAAACGTATTACAACATTGTTAACTCATAAGTGACTAATTTTTCCCATATAGGTAGTTCAAAAATAAATATATATTTATTTTGTAAGGACGAAGAGATTTTTTTTTTGACGAAGAGATTTTTAATATTATTTTTTAAAATTTTAATTCCAGTAGATTTATTAGTTTCAGGTGTACCATGTAATGGTTCAACAATTTCAAACATCACCTAGTGCTCATCACAAACTTACTCCTTAATCCCCATCATCTATTTCCCCCATGGCCCCATCCACCTCCCCTCCAGTAACCATCAGTTTATTGTCTATAATTAATGAAGACCAAGGGGCACCTGGGTGGCTCCTGTCAGTTAAGCATCCTACTCTTGATTTTCAGCTCAGGTTGTGATCTCCGGTTGTCAGACTGAGCACCAGACCGGGTAGGGCTCCATGCTGAACATGGAGCCTGCCTAAGGTTCATTCTCTCTCTCTCCCTTCCCCCCCACCCCCCCCCCCCGGCCTCTGCTACTTCTCCTGCTTACATGTGAGTGCACTCTCTCTAAATAAAATCTTTTAAAAAAAGACCCAGATTTGAAGAAAAATACTAATTTCTCAAACCTCTTCCTTAAGAAGTCTCTACATAAATAAAGTTTTAGAGCCCCAAAGAGATAACCAAGTTGTAATGGTAGAAGTTCCTTTTATAAAAGAAGCAAGCAGCCCTCTTTAAATAAATACTTTAACAATTTCTCGTTTTTTTGTTCACTTAATTATACCAAAAGCTGAGCTTCTTTATTAACAAAACTTTTTTTTTAAAGATTTCATTTATTTATTCATGAGAGACCTAGAGAGAGACACACACACAGAGACACAGGCAGAGGGAGAAGCAGGCTCCATGCAGGGAGCCTGACGTGGGACTCAATCCTCGGACCCTGAGGTCACACCCTGGGCTGAAGGCAGATGCTAAACCGCTGCGCCACCAGGCACTGCTATTAACAAAACTTTTAAAGGACCTCATTTCTTAAATACTCTCTAAGCACAGAAGATAATCTAAAAAGGGATAGTTCAATAAAAGACACTAACCTGCACTTGATTACTAAACTGCTAACTAACTAAAGCCACCCATTATAATGTTTTCTCCTAAAAGAAAAATACTTCACATTAGTATATTTGGTTAGTTGCCCAGAATAAAGCATTGATTTTATCATCCACTACCAAAGAACTTCACTTTCCTAAATACATGAAGTATATATAGAATAACAGTAACCAAGAAAAGAGCAAATCACAAAACTCCAAATTTCTGATTCAACTGGCCAGCACTTGGGACTACATTTACGATTACTTTTCTAGGACAATCCAAGAAAGCCTGGCAAACTTCCAAATCTCAACCTTCTAATTAAAAAAGGAGGAGGGATAGTGGTTATAAGAAAAGTCCTGCTTTCTTCTAATTTTAAACAATGTAAGTAGGTTTCTTATTATGGGGGGGGGGGGTAACGACAAAAAAGAATAGGAAAATAGGAGCCCAAAGCTTTCCCCTTACAAATGAGAAAAATCTACCCTTCTACCCTTCTGTCCCTGGCAGGACAACTTTACATCTAGTTTGGTGACATGCTACATGAAAGCTTAAGGGATATTATTTATGTATTTCACAGAGATAGAGCATCAACTACATCCAACAAATATAGAGTGCTAGCATAGTATGTGCCAGGCACTTTGATCCTTTACTAAGCAGAAATAGTGAGAAATAAAGTATTTCGAAATTTGAGATCTTTAACCTCAACCTAGGAAGAAGGGAAAAAAATGAGAGGCTGAATTTTCAGAACAAGACACTAAGGTAGAAACAAATACCTCTAAATACTTCTGAACTTCAATTAAAGCTTTTTTTTTTTAAAGTTTTTATTTACTTATTCATGAGAGACACAGAAAGAGAGGCAGAGACACAGGCAGAGAGAGAAACAGGCTCCCTGTAGGAAGCCTGATGTGGGACTCGATCCTGGGACCCCAGGATCATGACCTGAGCCAAAGGCAAACACTTAACCACTGAGCCCCCCAAGCGTCCCTAAAGCTTATTTTAATTTCTCCAGGAAGGTAGGTGGGAAGGCAGACTAGGTTAATAATCAGAAGATCACAAAGACTAGGGAATTTCACGTATGTTTCTTTATCAACATTTTATTTAAAGGAAAAATTGTGCTACTGCATTTAAAAATGTAGACTTTGTCTTGGAACTGAATTTACAAGATAAAATGACAAGTAAAAAAATACAGGGGCTCAAGTAGGTTAAGCCTACAACTCTTGATTTCACCTCAGGGTCTTAGATGCAGCCCTGTGTTGGGCTCCCTAATAGGGAGTCTGCTTCTCTCCCTCTCCCTTTGCTCTCTCCAAAATAAATAAATCTTTAAAAAAGAAAAAAAAAAGGAAATATAAAAATCAAGTGAGATATCCTGACTTGCATACAAAAGTGCTCACCACTAATTACTGCTTGATATTACAAAGCAGCCACATCAACTCCTTATTGCTAGGTAGTAAGGACACTTTTTAAAAAGTAAATAAGCCCTTTACAAATGCATTCATAGTAACTATAAAGAAACCATCCATTCGTATTAACACCCCTAACAAATAAAACAATAAAATAATGTCACCCAGCTTGTCAAAAGAATATTTATAGGTAACTAAAACTTGAAAAGAACAAAACCAGGCCAGAGACTTAAGTTAAAAGCAACAGAATTAGAGAAAATCTAAGCTAGTTTTGTTTAGTTTTTTTTTTTTTTTTTAAGATTTTATTTATTTATTCATGAGAGACACAGAGAGGCAGAGACACACACAGGCAGAAGGAGAAGTAGGCTCCCTACGGGGAGCCCAAAGCAGGACTCCATCCCAGGACCCCGGGATCATGACCTGAGCCAAAAGCAAGTACTCAACCACTGAGCCACTCAGGTGCCCTAAGCTAGTTTTTGAAAGAGATGTCAGTAGAATAAGAAGGCTATTACTTCAAGTTACCAACATCTCTTCCTAGGCTAGAGCAATGACTTTCCAAGTTGATTTCTCAGCTTCCACTTATATCTCATCCAGTAAAGTCTTCATCCAAAAGTCAGAGCCTTTATTAAAGCAAACAAAATCAAGTCACTCCCCCAACCCAATGCCACTCAATGGTCTCCCACTGCTCTGGGCCTTAAAATAAAACTTGAACAAATCTTCTGAGGCTTCCACACTCTGGCTCCTCTTCAGCCTCAATTCACACCACACAAAGAACAAACTCAGACCTTGATACATTCTTTCTACCACTCCCTCCCTATTTCAGGTCCCTTTTAATGTTTGAGATAATGGAGTGGAGTAAAACATTAAAAAAAAAAAAAAAAAAGCTTGAAAAAGCTGAAGAGAAGTTACCAGATCATGGCAAAATATCAACTCTAATTTGGAAGTAGTTCTCAAACAACTGAGAACACAGTTTGATTACATTTAGTACGTTTTAAAAATATATACATTTACCATCAAATTTTACATTCCCAAGAAACTACTGATCCCTAAGCTCTCAAAAACTTAATGTTATTTTCTATGATATTTCTATAAAAAGAAAGCTTTATTTGCTAATTCGTAAGAGACAAAGCCCTTAAATATAATAACTTTTCTCTAAAAATCCCTAGTCACAATAATCCAAAACATGCACCTTCCTCCTAAACCCAGAGAAAGCTGAGCAAAAATTTCAGATAAACATTCCAAATCAAGTATCTGAATTTAGTTACTGGCCTCTTATTAGCAAAAATATAAAAGTTACACTTATGAAAGTTACATTTGCCCCCTTTAAAGATAAATACATCTATCTAATACCTTTCAATAATTATCAAAGTCATTTTAAGATATTGGTTTGTCTGATGCTATTAAAGAGTAGCAGGAATAATAAAATTAGATTAACACATTTTTACTTAATATTACGAAATACATTTAACCTAAATCTTTTACTTTTTACAATTTTAAAACATTCCTTCCAAATGCAGATTGTCTTTACCTTCTAAACCAAAAGGAAAAATTTTCTTCAACCCTTTAATAGTCTTGCCATAGTAATATTCATAGTAATATTGCCAAAGTATAATAATTTTGTTCTATGCTAATTACCACAAAATAATTATTTTAATACTATCTCAATAGAGTTTTCCCTCTACAACTAATGCAACAAAATATATATACTATAGGCATCGATTTTTACTGTAAGCATATTTCTCTGTATAACCAGTCAGTAGTTAAGAAACAGGGATTTCGAGGAATTAAAAAAAAAAAGACATGATAAATGTAACACAGTTTTAATCAAGGATCAAAGTTATAGCAAAACAGTCTACAATGAGCCTCCTTCAGAAAGCTTTCACACAAACATCTGTAAAGCCTATTACTTACATTTAGTACACAAATTTTATCACCCTCGCTAATATAATGTCCATTTGAAAGGTCATGTTTACACTGAAAACTAGGCATGGTTACTTCAACAATAATCAGTAACTGGTTTTGCTATGTGAATGATTAATTTACTTTCTAATATGCCACCACCTATATCTCATTAATGAAACCAGAAAAATATTGTTTACTTAAGCTAATAGTAAAAAGAACTTTTTGTGTTTAGGAGTATGACAACCTTGGAAAAGTAAAACTGAAGATCGGTCAATAAACTATTTACTTTTTAAATCCAAAAGTGGAAGAGTTGGCACCTCGATATATCTGTGTTCTAATAACTTAAGATCTTGAAACGAATTATGTTAGCCCACCCTGAATGGCATTTTACAATTCCTCCAACATTCTCCCTCCTAGAACTGTTTATCCCCTTTGTCACGTGAAGGAACAAAGATCTACAGAACCCTAACAATTATTGAGGCTGTCTGCACAGTCCTCTATTTGTGAAACACTTAAACACCAGGAAAAAATCCTTACCAACGAGCCACTGAAAGATACCTATAAAATAAGATTCAAAGACGTTCAAATATAGCGCACTTTTCTCTCAAGTTCAAAGCTACTTTCCCAATGCCAGAAACTAAGGCCACAGCTGGCCAGTGTTTAGGTTCAGATCAACCCTCGGAATAGAAGTCTGGGATCAAGATGTGTGACAGAAAGCAAAGGAATTCACAGACACAGAAACGTTAATAATAATGCCACTACTGTTACCCCTTTTCATGCTCAGTGATGTATTTGTGCACTGAAGAGACTGCGAAGGGATAGGAGCAACCGGACAGAAGAAAAGGATGGAGACAAAAAGCAGTTGAAAGGACATGGAGAACAACTGCACCCAGCAGACTTGTTCTCAGGGAAGCAGCTGGCCGGCCGCTGACTCAGGGGTCAACAATTCTAATCCCCGGCCTTCCACTAAGTCTGAAGACGAACTCCTGGTGGAATTCACACACCCTCCTCCCGGTTAGCACTTATCCCACCTGCCCCAATTTTCAATGAAGAACAATTTTGCTTTTAAAAAACAAATTAAGAATGGGAACAACTGCAATGAAAGTCTGAACCCAACAGGAACTTCTATATCTTTAGGTATTAAAAGCCTCAGAAGTCTAATGAAGAGAATGCCAGTGATAGGCTGATGAGAATTATGTCCTAGGTGCCACAGAATCCAAGATCTGCCTTTAATAATAGCATTTTCAAATATAAATATGCATTTACGGCATAGTCCTAACACTTGAGAGACATCTGGGGGATGAATACCTAAGAAAAACAGCAGCAGCACTGGTGTAAAGGAAAGAAAATTTCAAATTTTAGTGTGTTGTTTTGGTACTCAGAAATTTTAATTTTTTTATAAACTATTTCACTCTTTTTATAACCATTCATTCAGTAAAAAGAGAAACCAGTAAGAGGAGAAGAGAGACAAAAAAAAAAAAAACACAACACATTATATGAAAAACCTATATAACAGTGAGTAAGCATACTGTTTTTTTTTTTAATTTTTTTTTTAATTTATTTAGGATGGTCACACACACAGACAGAGAGAGAGAGAGAGAGAGGCAGAGACACAGGCAGAGGGAGAAGCAGGCTCCATGCACCGGGAGCCCAACGTGGGATTCGATCCCGGGTCTCAAGGATCGCGCCCTGGCCAAAGGCAGGCGCTAAACCGCTGCACCACCCACGGATCCCAAGCATACTGTTTAAATGAAAAATCGTGGGGGGGCGGGGGCGACCAAAAACAGGATTGTTCATAGGAGTGAAGGTATTTAGCCCCTTCAGGAGGTGAACACAAGTGTTGATGGAAGATGCCTGGGGGAGCAACCAGAACTGGACACACAATAAGCTTAGTAATTTTTCTTAATAGAAGTACCAGACACTGCCTGTCTATCCTATTTTCTGCCTATTTAGTTTGCCACATAATCTTAACAGTTTTCACTAATGGACTATTACATTTTTGGATCCCTGAAACTAACTTAAAAAGGAAGGCTGAGAAGTATAGACTCTTCTTAGAGCCAGTCATGTTCTATGGTTTTCTTTTTTAAAAACTGCTTTCTGAGATACTAATACATTCTGTGCTTTAACCTGCAGGTGATGGGTTTGTCCCCTGATTTGACATCTCTGTATTATTTTGAGTCTCTAGGGAAAACACAAATACACACACACACACACACACACACACAGAGTCTGATGTGCAACATTTTTAAGTTCATTTTCTTTTTTTTTAAAGATTTTTATTTATTTATTAGAGGCACACACAGAGAGAGACAGAGAGAGAGAGAGGAAGAGACACAGGCAGAGGGAGAAGCAGGCTCCATGCAGGGAGCCCAACATGGGACTCGATCCGGGGTCTCCAGGATCATGCCCTGGGCTGAAGGCAGCGCTAAACCACTGAACCACTGGGGCCCTTAAGTTCATTTTCAAGCTGGAAATATATTATTCTTAATGTATATCTGCAGCCAGTGCCTAAAATTTATGCTTCTGGAGGCAACCAGAAACTCAGACTAGTGTTTCTAAAGTGTGGGTCCTGTACCAAAATGTAGATTTTTGGACCCCAATCCTGACCCACTAAATCAAATTAAGTGTGTTGTCTATTACACTGCATTTTTATATATTATGTGCCGGGACAAGATATAAAAATAAGAGTTTTTAAAGCATGAAACACTGTATCTAACATAGAATAGATAATCAGTAATAGTCTACTCTCCCTGGAAATGGAGAAAATGGGGAATTATATTTTATTATCCCCAGAAGGTACCATAGTGGTAGGGGTGGCTTTTTGTTCTAGGTTGGTATTTTTTGTTTGTTGATGGTAAAGAGTATTAAAGGTAGACTTCAAATAATCCCTAAACAAGATTTCTATTTAAACAAGTCACAGGAATTATTTTTAAAAATTACTTTTAGTAATTATTATTCCTAATATTAATATTCCTATCAAACACTTTAAGCCCCAAATTTGAAAACTGAAATGGACATTTTCTTCCCTTCAAATTACATACTCACTTGGCTTGAATATCTGTAATCCTGTTTAGCCTCTATGCAACTTACAGAAGCAAAAAAATTAAATGGAAATGGGGAGATTTAAAAACTCAATATTTGTGCATAAGAAATCTGGTATCAAATACTTAATAACACCTGTGATCCACCCAGACTCACCTAGTGCAGAAATCATTATAGATTTACAGCTAAGAGCCACTGCCTATTATACATATATAAATTATATGTATTAGGTATTACAATGTATGCACATGTACTATGTATTATGTTACAACTTATAGAGATCTAGCATTTAATTATCTTTTTACTCAAATGGATTTTTACAAAAATATCTTGCTTGATCCTCAACAATCTTACCAACTCATACTGTATACTTATAATACAATCAGAAGATTCGTACTTGAACCAAAACAGATCTTAGAATCATCTAGTGCATTTCCAGTGCTTCTCAAACTGGATGTGGTATGGATCAGTTATACCTGACTGCTACATAAAACTTCCTTAGCACTACCCTCAGAGCCTGACTCAATGGGTCTAAGGAGGAGCTCAAGAATCTGCATTTTTATCCAAGTACTCAAGGTAATTCTAATGCTGAGAGGACCTCAAACCACAGTTTGAGAATCATAAAACAGTTCAATCCCAACTGAGTCTCAGAGATGAAGTGATTAGGTCATTATGTGGTAGAGTTGGGACTCAGTCCCAGACTTCTGTTCTCATTTTCACTATGCACACCATTCACAAAACAAGACTTAGAAAGTCTTTCTTCACTTAATAAGAATTCTGTGTAAAGAAATTTTCATCAACTATTAATCAAGAGGTTTCACCAAGCTGGACTCTGAAAGCTACTTTAAGGAGTCATAGTTTAGAAGATGTAGTGTGAACATGGATTCCAAAAACACTATGGTAACTCTTCTTCCAACTCTTCTTCCTCCAAATTAAAAGAAATAAAAGGAAGATCATACCAGTCAAGATCACAACATGCATACTCATTTAATTCATATAGGTCAATGAAGTAGATTCTATTTCTGCCCATTCTATGGATAAAGGAACTGAGACATGGGTGGTTGTAATTTGCCAATGAATATAAAATTCAGTGGTCAGGCCAGCACTGACTAAAGTCAAAAGTATGAGCTCTTAACATCACTGTGACCAATATCCCTATCACTAGGTCCTCTAAATTCATCGCCTAAGCAATAAATTTTGATCTAGTATTTTGCATAATCTTTCACTCGCTCTTAAGTCACCAAGAACTTTGTCCAGTTCTTATTTCATGAAAATAATCATTTACCTCAAATTCTTCCTCTACTATATTAGTGTAAATCATCCCCCCATGCCTCACTGCTACCCACATTATTTCTCTGCAATTTTATCTGCTGATCTCAATGGTTTCTCTTGGATGTCATTATGAGTAACTCCAGTAGTGCCATAGCCTAGGCTAAAAAGCCCTGGGTTGGGAAAGATGTTTTCCTTAAAATGCTAATTATTTTATTTTTCTTATTGAATACTGTCTGCTGTCAAGTCCTGCCATTTTCTATTTTCATCTTCTTTTGAATCTTTTTCTTATCTTCCAGATGATTTCCCCACCATCCACCAAAAATCTCTGTTTCACACTAGTTTCTCAATCTCTCTCCTGAAATTACAAACCATTTCATACAGAATTCCGGGCACCAAGTCTATCTTAAAAGATTCATGTTCATTCATCTTATGCCTTCCCCAATTTCCTGGCATTACCATAATTTCACCAAACACTCCAGACCCGAGCTGTCCGATAACGAGCTATGTGTGGTTAGTAAGCACCAGAAATGTGGCTAATGCAAACTGTTATGTGCCATTAACTATAAAACATACACCAGATTTCAAAGGCCTCATCAATAATTTCATACTGATTACATGTTGAAATCATATTTTTAATATACTGAGTTAAATAAAGTGTATTACTGAAATTAACTTCATTTTGGGGTTAAAACATTTCGCTTTTTTGTACCTTTTTTAATATGGCCACCAGAAAATCTAAAATTGTATTTTGTGGTTCACATCTGTGTCTTGCATTCTATTTCCTTTCCAATACTACTTTATACAGTCCACAATCCTGAGCCTGACTGGCCCAATGCCAGTCATTACAACATGTCATAGGAGACCTTAGAATAGATCTACTCCCTCTGTTCAACCATCTCCTCAAAGCTATATCAATTATCAATTAGCTCATCCCATTAAAATAAAAATTCTAAAACAATTCAGCAAAGAGGACAGGGAGCTCCAGCCTGAGAACCAGTGATCAGCAATGGGGAGCAGAAACAGCTGATGCTCTACTATCAGAGAAGACAAGAGGAGCTCAAGAAATTGGAAGAAAACGACGATGACTCCTGTTTAAATTCTCCGGGGGCAGATAACACTGCTTTGAAAAGACATTTCCACGGAGTAAAACACATCAAGTGTAGGCCAAGATGAAGTTCTCCAGCTGACGACACTGTCAGAAATACTAGCTCACCTTTCATTTGGGCAAAATAATACAAACTTAAAAAAAAATAGTAACAATAGTAATAGTAAGGTGCTGAATTTCTAGTTTTCCTAGTTTTTCTTTCAGTTTGTATGTTTAAAAGAAAAATTATTCAACATTTCAGAACTTAATAAATACATCCTCAAAAGATAAAAAAATGTTCCTCGCATTTCCAGGAACACCAGGTAGAAATGAAGCTACCATGAATGCCTTCAAAGCTGGAACTACAAGTTAGGTGTCAAGTAAACAAGCTACTGAAAAGCAAACAAACTAGTCTGCCTATTCTAAAAACCATCCTCTCCTATATCTGAAATTTTTCTTTTTGCCTTCTCTCCCATATACTTAAGCTACCCCAAGAAGGTAAGACAATGGCTACCTCTAACAAAGGAAAAAGGAAAACCCTAGAAACTATAGAAAGACAAATATAACTTCTATCACTAAGATTATCTGTATGTAAAACAAAACATATGTAAGATTCTGAGAGTTAGAAGATACATTGTTAAGAAAGAAAATTATAACTTTCAGAAAAGATGCACTTAACACCATCTACCTCGAATCCTGCTCAACCAGATAACCTGGAGACAGTGGCAGGTGACTAAGACTCCTACCATAGTCATCTAGTAGCATTTCTGTCAAAGGAAGAAATCACACTAATATTCCTCTAATTGAGCCAAGAAATGCATCAATAACAACTTTGCTGATTTTGCAGAAGTGGCAGTGATAAACCAAAACGACATAAAACCATGGCAGTCTGTTGATGTCCGACTGGAAAAGGAACAAAAGAGGTTTCTGTTGAGAACTGCCCTGCAAATATAAAGCACAACAAAATGTAAGCCACTAATGCTTTAAATCAACTGCTCAACATGTTGATTACGCACGGAACCCAGCTTTCCATTAAGACATAAGGAGCTTTTTGCATCAAGGCACACTTTATTAATTGGGCTTTACATAATACATTCTATGTGAAAAAAATAACGTATGACTCCTTTTTGATAGATGCAAAACATAGGTGAGACACATTTAAGAAGTCAGCTGTCAATCACTCAGATTTCACTGTAGTAAGAATACATACATACTAAAACATGGGCTCTGTGCTCTCAATGCTGATTCAGAGGAGATGGAATGGAAAGTATGTGATCACGTTTGCCACTGTACGGGGTAAAAAAAAAAACCTTTGCATTAGAGAGCAAGCAAGCTTCACCAGTAAGAATCCCTAATATAATAGGTGCTCAATAAACTGTTTTTCTCCTACTTATGCCAGACCAACAAACAAAATCAAATCACAAAGAATGTAAACTGGATAAAGTAACAAAAAAGCAGAAAAATGAAAAGATGTGAACTTGAAAAAGAACAAGAAGAAGGCAATGTGAGCAGCAATTTAAGATGTCCCAAAAAGCAGGAGGCAAGTTTTTCTTTAAAGTGAAATCTTAAAGGATGGTTAAGTAGGGGACTTAGTCCTCAGAATATTTATAAGATGAGCTTTTCAGCATATATCTGCTCAATGCCACTGACACCAGAGGCTTAATACCGTGCTTTTGCTTGTTAGGACTTACCTGCAGCAAATAGCACAGCTTTTTACTTTTTATTCCCTCCACAAAATATTGATACATTCGCTCTCAAAATTTATTTATAATTAATATAATATATACTTTACTGCACAGGCACCTAGGCTAGATATCTACAAATTTTCCTATGAGTGATAACACACAAAATGTTTATTTAAATAAAACCCTCAATTAAAAAGCTGGTCAAATTAAATTATTTACTGATGTTCCTTCGGGTCTTTAGAATTTAAGTATTAGAATTCAAAAGTGATTAGCAGAAGGTAAGTGTAGGAGAAAGCTTACATATTAATTTAATTTAATTAGTAATTATGTATTAACTTGGCATTTACTCAATACTGGCCAAAAGCAAGGAAAAAATGTCTTCCTAACAAGTTTTTAATATTACCAGCCCACAAGTATAAGTAAGAATCAGAATTTGTGGGATCCCTGGGTGGCGCAGCGGTTTAGCGCCTGCCTTTGGCCCAGGGCGCGATCCTGGAGACCCGGGATCAAATCCCACGTCGGGCTCCCGGTGCATGGAGCCTGCTTCTCCCTCTGCCTATGTCTCTGCCTCTCTCTCTCTCTCTCTGTGTGTGACTTTCATAAATAAATAAAAATTTAAAAAAAAAAAGAATCAGAACTTGTGACATAGCAGGGGAAACCTCTTCAAACTCATGAGCTTTGAGCACTAGAGAGGAGTACCAACCATCAGATAATAACTGTAATCTAAGTACTCAGGGCACTCCAAAACATTAGAGAAATATACCACAAGTCATCTTTTACTCTTCAGAAATTTGCAATCCATTCTGCATATCAAATATATCAAAAATTTGGAAGTTATTTAAAGTAATTTGTGTGCTTATTTGCAAACCAAGTACAAGAGGAATGTGAGGATTTCACTAGGAATGTGAAGATTTAAAGGGCTATATATACACAGACTATAAAGGATTTATTAGAAAAAGACTTCATAGAAAACGTTTATGGAAGGGGCGCCTGGGTGGCTCAGTGGGTTAAGTGTCTGCCCAGGGTCCTGGAATAGAGCCCCATATAGGGCTCCCGGCTCAGCGGGGAGTCTGCTTCTCCTTTTGCCCCTCCTCCTGCTCATGCTTTTGAGCCCCCCCCCAAACAAATAAATAAAATCTGTAAAAAAAAAAAAAAAGTTTATGGAAAAGACTCTTGCTATATTTGGAAAAGTAAAGATATTTGGTCATCTAAAGAAAGAAGAGGGTAGTCAGGGCCCATATGCAGAAAGCAGTCTGTACTGAGAAGTAACGAAAAAGCAAGCTCCTTTAAAAGAGAAGAAGGGAGTCAGTGGAGAAAGAAATGAGAAAAATCAGGGTCAACAGTTCCTGCAACTATAAGGCTTCTGATTAACTACCTAAGGTATATTCAGAGTCACTACGTATCGACTTTATAAATTAGGTCAGAGGGTGTAAAGGGTAAAACTCTATCCTAGGTGGCCTACAAGGTACTAGAAAGGCCAGAGAACTGAATAAACTGTGACACCTGCTCTCAACTTGCCAACGCACAAACAAGAAAAATCAGATGTGGCTTATTAAATTCAGCATTCTGGCAAGGTATTGGAGACATTCATAAGAAGCACAGATAGAGATGAAAGGTACACTTTTGATTAAAGAAGTAGCAGAGATGACCAAGTAGAATATTAAAGGGAGGAAGAAATAGACCAACACTTAACTTGATGCTATGCTACACAGGAGTACCACAATGGCGAACACACACATGTCTAAAGAGTAAAGATTTCCTTATATACTTGAGACATTTTTCACTCTACAACTTGTTGTTGCCTTGAAGAACAAACTCTTCAACTCATACCCTCCACCCTCCCACACACCCCACACACATCCCCCCACACCCAATCTCTTCTCACACAGCCCACAATACCCTCACACTCCTACACACACCTTCCTCTTACCGACCCCTACACACCTTCAGAACTCATATACCCTCATATCCTCTCCTCTCACACAAACCCACAACTTTCACAGCCCCACAGAACTCTCACATACCTCAACACCCATGCTCTCTCACACCCCCAAGCACATTCATACCTCATTCAACACAAATATGTCATTCTCTTATTTCCAATATCCATACCTTAGTTCATGTCCCTACACTCACCTCTCAAACCCCCCCACCCCACCCCCACCCCACCGCTTTCCCAACTATCTAAATTTTAAGTGATGACTTTCAAGGTCCACTGAAGTCCCAATTCCTTTATGAAGCTTTCCTGGCTACTTTGCCTCTTGATGATTTTTCTTGATCCTGTATTTCTTAGTTATTTAGCTAGTATTCAGCTGGTTTCTCAAGCAATTCAAAATTTAAATATAAACTATATTGTAACATTTACTGATTTATATATAGAATTCTCTCCAACAGAACATAAGCATAGACCACAGCTTTTTATTTTCTCTACAGAAACACAATACAAGGCACGCATGCACACGCACACACACACACACACCTTTTGAATGGCTGTTACTCTATATGCTATTCCATTTTGACATAATATTGTCTAACAATTTCCCAAATACATTCAATCCCTCGATTTCCTTCCACAATCTCCCAATAACGTATTTAAACACATAACTAATATGGTCTTACAGTCATAAATCGGACATTGGCTTAGGGAATACACAAAAGGCAAGAATGAATAGTCAGTCTCCCTGATGAATGACACAAAATCAATTTTAACATTTTTACAAATAACCTGGAAAAGTAGGTGTAAAGCAGAGCCTTCAGACTTAAGAAATTTCAATAAGCAACTCTAGGAAGCAAGTTACCATGCTAAATGGGAGCAATTTTACAAAGTAAAGGGTATAAAAATGTAATATTAGAATACTTTCTAATATTAAAAGAAGAATACAAACTACCTTTATTAAATGACTATCCCTAAGGGAAAAACTCTAAAAGTCACCAAGGATTGCTTTTAAAGATATTAAAAGACAATGATAGAAAGTACTGATCTAAGTACAAAGGGCAAAATCTTATAATCCTTCGGAAAGGAACAAAAATTAAAAAAACAAAACAAAACAAAAAACCTTGAACAAAAAAGAGATTGTCTACATCTAATATTTCAAGAAGGTATAGAGCCTTTCCTCAAAATTCAAGAGTTGGTGTTACTTCCCAGTTTAACAATCCAACAAGGGTTGCTACAAGGGAAAAAATAAATAAAATCTTAAAGCACAGACCAAAGACTCCACTTCATCTGTACCCAACTTATTTTTCTAACCCTATCTCCCATTTTATTTTCTACCTCCTTTCTCCTGTCGAAAAGGGGTATTCAACATATCTATAAATATAATATTTACTGCCTCAATACTCTTGCATATGCTGGTCACTCTATACAGAATCCTTCTCCCCATCAAAGGCCAATGGGATTACACTTGGTGAAATCCTACCATTCTTCCAGGGTCAGGTCAAATGCCACTACTTGCACACATAATTCTTTTTTTATGTCTAATCGTTGAACATGAGTTGAGCACCTACGTACTCCAGCAGCACTAAGCCAAGCACCAAGAATTTGGAGATGAATCAGACAAACCCCTGACAAATCTAATGTGGAAAAGAGAAAAATATCAAGAATGTAGGAAGTTTAACAATAGGTATAAATCAATAAGGTGGTATGGAAACATAGGAAAGAGCACCTAACAACTTGCTAGGGAAGGTCCCATAGGAACTTCAGGAAGTACAAAATGTGTGGAGTTTGGAGGCAAAATCAAAGTATATGGTGGGCGGGAAGAGATTAGAAGTTTTTTTTTTAGTGTCTGAGGATCAAAGTAGGAAGCAGTGAGTGGCAGGAAATGAAGTTGGAAAGGAATAGTCCCAGGGGGTACTGAATATGTCATGTTAAAAAGGTTGGCCTTCATCCTCTGTGGGTGACAAGTCAGTGCAGGGGATTTAAGCAGGTGAGTGTCAGGGTCAGATCTGCAAATTCATGACAGATCTCTTAGTTTCTGTAGTCTCCATGGTTTCCAGCAAATTGTGTAGAAGCTACAGGTTTTCTTTTCCTCAGGCGCTTTTTTGTTTGCTTTGTTTGCAGGAGAGGGGAGTAAGGGGGTGAATTCATTTAAGAGTCCAGGGAAGGGATGGTAAGGACAGAACACTCTAGTAATGGGAACGGGCAAATAAGAATAGATTCAAGAAATATTCAGGAGGTTAAAATTTAGGATTTAGTAATTTCATAGACTTGGCAAAACACTCAGAAGTGTTGAAGATGGCACCCAAGTTTCTGGTTCCAGAAGGTTTAAATTTCAATCTTTTCCTTTCTATAGTCTCTCTCCTAAACCAACTCTTTAAGCATATAAACATCCCTTTACATCCCTTCATCCCTTCTCAGCTAACATTTCTTTTTTTTTTTAAGATTTATTTATTTATTTATTTATTTATTTATTATTCATGATAGACGGGGGGGGGGGGGGAGAGCAGAGATACAGGCAGAGGGAGAAGCAGGCTCCATGGCAGGAGCCCAACGCAGGACTCAATCCTGGGACTCCAGGATCGTGCCCTGGGCCAAAGGCAGGTGCCAAACCACTGAGCCACCCAGGGATCCCCTCAGCTAACATTTCTTAAAAAGTAATTGGTCAAGCTGAACCCACTTCCTCATCTACATTTCACTCTTCATCTTCTACAATGGTTCTTGTCTCCATCATTCCACTGAAATGTCTCTTGCTAAAGTTACAAATAATCTCCAAATTGACAAATGTAGTATTGACTTTTCATCTGTATCTTATCTGGTCTCTCTGGCACTGTGAATATTCATTCCCTCCATCTAGATTTCTTACAATGACACTGTATTTGTTTACTTCTACCTTCCTGACCACATCTTGGTCTCCTCTACAAGCTCTTCCTTGTCCTTTCTCCCTACCCTGAAAATGTCAGTATTCCCCAGTTTGATCTTTAGAACTCTTTATTCTTCCTTCTACCTAGCTGATTTCATGCCTATACATCTATTAGCTGAAGACTCAAATCTCTCTCCAGCTATGATCTTTATCATCAACTACTTATTTGATATATCTACCCGGATAAGCTGCAAGTATTTTTTGACCTCTACTTGATGAAAACCTAACTGATCTCTTCATGCTATAGTTCTAACCTGATAAAGCACTCTCCAGCTCAAAATGGGCTTCACAGCCTTCAGCATGAAGTTAACACTCCTCCACAAAAGAAGCCCTTCGTGATCTGATCCCTGTCCACCTCTGCAGACTCATCACTGAGTCCATCACTGTGCTTCATGTCCCATGTCTCATGATCTAGGTCTCATGAACTAACTCTAGTACCTCAAACATGTAATAAATATCTATGTCCACGTATAAGTTGTTTCTTCTGCATGTCTCTGGTCATTCTTGGTTCTTTTAGTCCCTTCTGACTCCAAGTACAGGGACAGACTGCATAGATTCACTAGGAATTTGTTAGAAATGTAGAATCTCAGGCTCCACTCCCAACAAAGTGAATCAAAAATCTGCTTTTTTAACCTTATCTCCAAGTGATTTATATGTATACTAAAGCCTGAGAAGTAGTCCTTTATCAAAACCATTACTACAATGAACAACAGGTAACACAGAAAAGGACAAATCTAATACATGTTACTTCTGGAGCCTTAATCTAAGTCATTCCTTTAATACACAGTTTTTGACTGAGTAGTAATGAACTTTGTTATTAACTCTCCATTTACAGTCTCTTCTCTCCCTCTAGATTTAGTGCCTGATACCATTTTAGAGGCCGGGACTCTGGCTCCACTAAAAGATGCTCACTCTCTGCCCTGAGGCTGTATGTTCTCAGACTTTGGAGGCTTCCATAATGGGATGTCTCAAGACCAGGAAGCACACCCAACAGACTCGACAAAGACAACATAAAATATTTCTCCCACTCTGCTCCCCTGGTGAACTCCTAATCATCCTTCAAAAACACTGTAAGCATCATTGAAGGAAAATACTACGTGACTCCCCGCAAACTGAATTTGGGCCACCTTCTTCTGAAGTCCCAGGCACTCTAATATACATACAATGTGCTGCATAATTGCTATTTTACTAATGCTTCCTCAACAAAATTGTGAGTCCTCTAGGGACCGTGTAATCATTCATCCCCATATTCACAGTTCTGACATATACTTAATGTTTACTGGATGACTAATAAGTAAATCTGGAGCTCAAGGAGATCAGAGTGAGAGATATAATTCTGGACAACTACATTTAGTTAAACTACATTTAGTTAAACTACATTTAGTTAAACTACATTCTGGACAACTACATTTAGTTAAAAATGATAAGTGGGATTACTTTAGCAGGGAAAGATGTGTAGATTAAGAATTCCATAAGGATTTAACTCTTGAGAAACACAAAACTAAAAGGATGGGCAGACTGAGTATTGAGTGTTGAGGTAGTGAGGGGGCTATGGTCAGGAAAACTGGAAGAATAAAGGAATTTATTAAAGAATTTCAGGAACAGGTAGATAATAGCACCAAAGTTTTAGGAAAGTCAAGTAGTAACCAAATATAGATAAGAATCCTTTAGATTAGGCAATTAGGAAATCATTAATCTTTAAGGAAATTATTTCACTTACTTCAGGATGACAATGGGTTAAGGAGAAAACAAAAGGTACAGATGTGAAGCCAAAGTAGGACAAAAACCTTTCAAGAACTTAGTGAGAGGAAAAAGGGGGACCTTTACACATGATTTCACTCAAAAAATACTGAACATTGGACACTAGAAACGCAGTGATAAACAAGAAGGTCATAATCCTTATCCTCATGGTGCTTTTATTTTGGAGGCACTAAATTTAGGAAGAAACAACGCCAAGAAGACCTCAAAAAGATTAGACCAAGGAGAATCTGAAAGGCATCCCTTACTTACTAAAGTCCTAAAAGATAACTAAAACCTCCAGAGAGAGAGAGAGAGAGAGAGAGAGAGAGAGAAATGTCCCTTAGTGTATAACACCATTTTTTTTAGTAATCATGTCAACTGCCTTTGTATTTGAATTTAAGTTTCAAAATGTGTATTATGTTTTGAAATATAAAGTTTATCATTCCAAAGTGAAGAAACAAAGACTTCATATTCCTTTTACAACCTCCATAGTAACTGGCATACTAAGAAGCACACAGCAGGTACCCTTTAAATGTTGGCTGATTTCAATTATAGCAAAGCAGATAAAGAATATGACAATGTTCATTTTTCTATAAATTCAGTCGCTTAAATTTAAACCAAATCCCTATGGGTTTATTAGCTTCTACTACTCATTTGTCATATTTTATTCATTCTTCTAATCTAAGAAACACAGAATAAATAACGGATTTCCTTTTCTTCCTATTCTCTTCATCATCACTCAGTTTTCTGCAAGCTAACGTATAATTTAAAAGTTACAGTAACAGAAAAATTAAGTCCTTGGATTTTGCAAAACAAAGTATGTGTTTTATCTTATCAATCTGTCTTAATATGAATGTGGGCAAGGGAACCACAAATCCAAATGCCAGAATCATTCATACTTATCTAATATGTTCTTTCTCACTCACCCAGCATAGGTAACAGGCACCAAGTGAGCAATTAACTGCTACTACCATTAAATTATTTTCCAAATACCAGTCAAAAAGAATCTGGGTTTGTTTTCTTCTACAGAAGCAAATTTCAATTAATTCATCCTCTCTGAATCAAAGTATAATCATTTTTAAAAGATGCATTTGCTTTGATCCTTTCATTCATTAATTACTCAAGTAGTGATCAGCGCAAATGAATTCTGACCTAGTTCTGATTCTGGCTCATTGTATAGCCAAAAGGAACAACTTCTGTTTCTTAGTCTTTAAACAGTTGTGGACTTTTACTTAAGAAGTGGAGAAAGCTCTACTTTATCAGCTCCAGGAACTACGACAGACCATCAAAAACTCATTCTGATAACTCAGCATTGTTTACTACATCGTAAGTTTTTAAGGAGTAACAGCAACAGCAGCTACTGTCATGGTGGGAACATGGGGCAGGAACCTTGGTAGAACAGGTTCAAAGAAAATCACACTGTCCTGGAATTGGTTAACGTCTATTTTAATACACATTTCAAAATATTTGATTCAATAGAAAGAACAGATTTAAGCCCTGCATACCAAGGTAACATACCCTGGCTCTGCAACTTCAGTTATGTAGCCTTAGGCAAGTCACTGAGTCTCAGGTTCTTCATCTATAAAATGGGAATAATATCTATCTTATAAGGTGAGTCACCCACATTATCACTGAAACTTAAAAGCACTTAGCCCAGGGCATACAATAAGTGGTGGCTATTAATAATGGCAGCTTTAACAAATGTTAATCATTAATAACATTATCGTTTTACATAATGACCAAGCTGTGACATAGCTTGCCAGTTCCAATTTGACCAAAGAATGTAATAATGTAAAATCGTGGCTCAGTGTAAATGGGGCTCACCTGATAATGACCCATTAAGAAAAAAAATTTAATCATTCTTCATCAAAAGCAAAAGTGACTGAGAAAAGCAATCAAAGACAGGATTTACCTGCAGCAACAATTAACACACATGGATTTGTGGTTACTATCAAGCAGAAGCAAAACAACCTTCTGCCCTGGACTTTCGGCTCACTTTGGTGTTTCTTACTGCTGTACTGCTACTTCCAGCACCCTACTTCCCCACCAAGCATGGACTTCTCAAAGTAGTACAAGGATGATTTACAGAACTACCTCTATTAATGACTGTAAAGATTCCCCCCACTGAGAATGGGAAATGGCAGAGGAGGATGAGAAAAAAGTGAGTAAGCATTCTTTTACCAAAAAAACACTGAACTTAAAAATGGGGTTTTAATAAAAGCGCTAGCTCCACTGCTTAGTGAATTCAAGCAAATTCTGTTATCTCAGAGTCTGACTTAAACTAAAACATAAAATAGGAAACATACCTCAAACAGGTTCAAATGGGATCAAATAGGAACATACATGAAATCAGTCAGAAAACTGTAAGGCATTAATAAATAGAAGTTACCTTCCCAGAAATAGTGATATTCAAATACTGAAAAAACCAAGTAAGATTCACTTTTGGAACTTTCACTTATTTCTCCTACCACACTCACTTCCCTTTTGTCTTCATCTCATTTTAGAAAGATTTTGAGATGCTCCCCTTTGAGGATATACTATTGAATGCCACAGTACTCCATTCTATTTTATAGTTTTCTGAAAAGATCCCCCCATGCTATATAAAATACCATCAAATTACATAATTGAAAATGTTAGTACTCTTCCCTGAAAACCAATGTTCTAGAATTTAGACAGTCTAACAAATTTAAACCAATCTAATAAATATATAACTAATATAAATAAAACAAACACTATTGTATCCTGAAGAGCATGGCCATCTGCAGAAGTATAGTTTCTCACTAAATATACTGGGATTCCCTCAGTTTTAGATTCACTACACTGTACTCATTCATGTTCAATGAATAGTTCAAGCTAGACACTGTGCTAGACAAAAACAATTAGCAGCAACTTTTTTTTTTTGAGACTTAAAAACCAACGGTTTTAGGTTCACAACAAAATGAGAGGAAAGTACAGGGATTTCTCATATACCCTCTGACCCCACACATGCATAACTTCCGGCATTATCAACATAACTCACTAGAATGCTACATTTGTTACCAAGGATGAACCTTGACACATCAGAATCACCCAAAGCCCCTCATTTATCTTAGAGTTCACTCTTGGTGTTGCATATTCTATGGGTTAGGACAAATGTATAATGACACATATCCATCATTAGACTATCATACAGGGTATTTTCACCACCCCAAAAATCCTCTGTGCTTTGCCTATTTATCCCTTCCACCCCTGACAATCAGTGATTTTTTTCTTAAGAATTTTTCAGTTGGCCTCTTTCACTTAGTAGCATGCATTTAAGCTTCTTTTTTCTTCTTTTCATGACTTGATGGCTCATTTCTTTTTAGTGCTGAATAATATTCCATTGTTTAGATGTACCACAGTTTATGTATACATTCACCTACTAAAGGACATCTTGGTTCTTCCAAATGTTGGCACTTAGGAACAAAGCTGTAAACATTCGTGTATAAGTTTTTGTTCGGACTTAAGTTTTTAATTCCTTTGGGTAAATATCAAGTGCCATGACTGCCGAATCCTAAGGTAAGAGTATGTTAGAAACCACCAAATTATCTTTCCAAAGTAGCTGTGCCATTTTGCACTCCCAATTATATGAGTTCATAGTGCTCTACATACTTACCAGCATTTGCTGGTGTCAGTGTTCCAGATTTTGCCCTAATAGGTGTACAGTATTGTCTCATTTTAATTTGTATTTGCCTGATGACTTATGATGTAAGGGCACCATTTCATAGCTTCTTTACCATCTGTTTATCTTCTTTGGTGAGGTGTCTGTTAAGGTCTTTGGTCCATTTTTATTTTTTTTTAATTTTTTTGTCCATTTTTAAATCTGTTTTTTTTTTCCTTATGAGTTCTAAGAGTTGTTTATTTTGGACAATAGTCCCCCATCAGATATTATCAAATATTGCAAATATTTTCTTCCAGTCTTATCTTTCAACTAATGTCTCTGAGTTAGTTAGAACACTTACTACATGCCAGATATCATTTAAAGCACTTTATATATATTAATTCATCTATACTTTATATTATCTCCCTTTTCCAGATGAGAAAAACAACTTGATCAGAGAGCCAGAAAATAATGGAGCCAAGATACAAAACCAGGTACTCTGGCTCCAGTGCTCTTGAACACTAGGAACTACACTGAAAGAATCTAAACTCAAGGTCAGCCAATAGAGATGGACATATTACAAGGAATTCTAATACAGAATATGGTAAGCAGTAGCATAGGGGTAACCAAGAGGGCTAAAAATATTAAGTCCGAGTCTTCAGATATTACCAGTTGAAACTAATTCCATATAAAATAGTAATTCCCATTGTAAAACCAAGACTCCCAACTCAGCCTGAGAAAAATTAACATACTTTATAAGGGTTTGTCATCTTTCCATTCAATTAACCAGGTATATCTCTCTGTCTACTATGGTTTCATTACTTTTCTAGTTAAGAACAATAACAATAGCCTTCCTATCAATCTTTTTCCTCCCAAGACAATTCCAAATCAAGTCAGAGATCAGAATTAGCATAAATTAGTTTGCACCATACTTGCTAATATATAAGAGAAACAGAGATGTCTTAGACACTTAATATAATTTTTAAGTACTTAAAATGGGTAACTAAATCTGGACTCAGTATTGCTTAAGAGAAGATTCTCCTTAATAACTAGAAAAGAACTATTTTCAATTAGCATATCAAAGCTACTAGTCTCCAATGCCAAAACTTCTGCCGGTAACATAATTAACAGCAGTCCTTGTTTTACCTATACCCACTTATAAATAGCCACCTGGGAATAGCCAACCCATTCAGGTGGCCAGGTGGCCCTGCTACTTGGGTTTCCCTCCTTGTTCTCCTTTCAACTAAAGACAAGATTATATTACTCTTCCTCACTAAACTTCATCCTCAAGCCCTTGTTGTTTCTGGTATGAGTTAAGAGCCCACACTGGTGGTGAGGTATGAAGGAGCAAGGCTCGCTGTACAGACAGGGAAGAAGAAAAAGTAAAGGCAAAATGACAGAGCCTCTTCCTTTCTTACACATCATGTCATTCTTCACATAGTTCCTAATCATTTTCTTCCAGTAGCCCTGTCTTAATACTTAAGCCGGTGCCTTGTCTCAAGAAATTTGATGAGTTGCCAACAATTAAAACATTTTTTTTTTGTGGGACACCAGGGTGGCTCAGTGGTTGTGCATCTGCCTTCAGCTCAGGGCGTGACCCTGGGTCCTCCACATCGGGCTCCCTACACGGAGCCGGCTTTTCCCCTGGCTGTATCTCTGCCTCTCTGTGTCTCTCGTGAATAAATAAATAAAATCTTTTAAAAAAATGAAATGTTTTTTTGTACTCTGAAACACAATAGAAGTCATACACAGCTTCTTTCCCTACAGTAAAAACGTGTTATAACAAAGAAGTGCATATTCTAAAATAAGGTAAGTGTTCATATGAATCTCACTGGTGAAGCTTATTAGTTTAAGACCCTGTCTTTTTATCTATAAAACGGATAACTACTTCATAAAGTAACTTGGTACCCAAAACACTGTAGCAAGCAATAAAGACTTCCTTCCAATTTTTTCATTTGGGTCTTATATATAATAAGAGGGGGGAAAAAGATGTCAGGATCAGTATCTCAAGCCCTTAGTACAGGCTTTCAAACTTTCTGACCACAAACCACTGTAAGACCTACATTTTTCATTGTGATCCACACATATATACATAAAATCACACACATACCTGAACTTCACAAAATGCTACAATCACTCTTCTATTTTCTTTCTTTTCTCTGCACCCCCTACAACCTCTTTACCTCCATGCCCTCCCTCCCTAATCACATAACTCTCTTTTTAGTCCTGTCACCCTATCACCCTACTGGAGCCCCAGGGATCCAGATATTTCCCAAGATCCAAAGCCCAGCAGACAGAAAAAGAGGGATCCCAGAAGAAGGAAATTTTGATAGGTGTTGAGAATATGTCTTTCTTCTGGTCCAAGAAAGAATACCGTATCCATTCTCTCAGAGATAGTGTTATTGCTGGGGGGCAAAGCTGTACTGCTGGAATAAAGAACACTGAAGGTAAAAAAAAAAAAAAAAAGAAAAAGGCTTGTAGATTAGTCTGGGGACTTACCCAACTTATATAACAATGATCCTATAAGAAAATTCTTTCTAGGTTCCAAAAAAAGTTTTTAAAACACAAAATACTTCTTGGAGGGAGGGGTGTTATTTATACCATGTTCTACGTTAGGGGCTGGAATAGCTTGTATGTTTTTAAATGGCTGAAAAAAATTCAAAAGAATATTTTATGACACATGAAAATTACACGAAATTCAAATTTCAGTATCTATAAATAAAGTTTTATTAGAACACAGTCACACTGATTCATTGATTCATTGTGATTTAACACAAATGATTTTGTGTTAAAACTGGCAAAGCTGGGATCCCTGGGTGGCGCAGCGGTTTGGCGCCTGCCTTTGGCCCAGGGCACGATCCTGGAGACCTGGGATCGAATCCCACGTCGGGCTCCTGGTGCATGGGGCCTGCTTCTCCCTCTGCCTGTGTCTCTGCCTCTCTCTCTCTCTCTGTGTGACTATCATAAATAAAAATTAAAAAAAATAAAAATAAAAAATAAAATTTAAAACTGGCAAAGCTGGGAAAAAAAGAAAAAAAAAACTGGCAAAGCTGATAGTTGCAAAAAAGACTGCCTAAAATATTTACTATCTAGCCCTTTACAAAAAAAAAAAAAAAAAAACTTTGTGAACTCTTTAGTATTTGAAAGCTTTCAACCTACATTCACAAATACTGGTTAAACACCTTTTATGTGTCAGACGCTGGGGAAACTACAATGAATAAGTCAGAGATATGGCTCTCCCCTCCCAAGAATTCATGGAAGGCAAGTGAAAGCAAAAGCTCGGTAAAATAAAGAGCATTTGGTTTGTTGTAAGAACCATCAGAGGGCCAATATGGCAAAAGAGGAGACTGGAGATGACCATATTAAGCGATGCGTTTAAGGTCACTATAAAAACTAGACATTCCTCTAATATTTTACTGTATATTCAGTTTATTAACTCCTTTACTCACACTGTAAAGATAAATATCTACTGACGCAAAATCACAAAATCTAAATTAGAACTATTACAGTTCACTTGAACCTAGCATTCTAATGTTCTCAAAAAAAATCATTGCATTAATATAAATATCTGAAATAATATTTCGAAGTTTAAAAAGTTGCAAATGTATATGTAAGTGTGCTTGAGTTTATGTATGCAGTCTCTGATCCTCACTGTACTTCTGTGAGGTAGGTATTATAAACTCCATTTTACAGATGAAGAAATTTACAGAATTTTCCCAAGTTCAAATGGTATATCACACCACGGTTTTTTTTTTTTTAAAAAAAAAAAAAAAAAAGGCCCAACACCCAAGTTTTCTCCCTACAGAATGTCTGTTCTTTCTACTAAACCACTCCAAGAACTGCATAATTAATTACTTTCACTGAATTTGAGATGAAGAACCTTCCTACTGCTATTCATTTGTTTTTGAGAAAATCATTCTTTCTAACCAACAGCTACATTTGTACCAGTAAGATTAGCTTTTATTTCTATTAACTAGACCTTACTAGTCTACAACAGGTTCCAATGGTAGAAAATTCTACAGTCTGTAACAGACTAGGCTCTTATGATTTTTTTTCTACTCCCTGGCTTAGTGAGCTGATATCTTTCCCTATCACAGAAACAAGATCAGATATTAATTTAAAAATACTGTTTAATCAAAGCTGCTAAATATACGTTGCTAAATATATGTTGCTAAATAGGAATTACAACTCTTGGTGTAGGGCTATTATTTTCCAGCTACAATAGTGAAAGATAAAATCTGTGGATAAAAGATCAAAACCACTCTTCTACTGATTCAAAAATAAAAAAAGTATAACCAACATTCCTCTTCTCTTACCCTGATCTTTTAATTTTACTCCATCTTTCTAAAGTGAGGATCAGCTTGAGTAGACTTGTATCTCATAAAAATCATTCTGATAGAGGTAGTTACTAGAAAAAAACAGTACCTGACATTCTGTTTGACCCTCTCAGCAGTTAAAGCCTTCTAATTTAATCATTTTTATTATTTCTAGTTCTCTTGGCGAATAGGCAATCTCTATTTACATTTTAACAAACAATTAGCAATGAATTTCCTAATTCAACACCCAAACCAGGTTTATGTATGTCTATGGAAGAGAACAAAAAAAGGTCAGTTGGTAAGACATGTCATGTAACATTTACACCAAATAAAAAGATGATCAGTAGCTATGTAATCATTTTCCCAGTCACAAAGTAAGGTTTTCTTTTTTTTCCCTACCTCTGAATGCCTACTAATCAAACTGCTTTACTATTACCCTGCCCATCTGTATAAGCTAATCTCTCATAACTGCCCTTATTCATTACGTATCATTCTCTTTTAACTTAGACTTTTCATTTCTCCCCCATATCATTTTAAAATGTACTTGCACAAGTAATTTGAAGTCTAAGCTTAAATAAAAACAATTAGCAAATTCTATTCACAAGTAATGCAGTATGAAACTCCAGTACCAATTAAGACAAAAACTAGCAAACCAGTTATACTTCTAGAGCTACTTTATTTTAGGTAATAACAAATAAGATGGGTTTTCAGGGTGAAACTACCCTTCTTTACAATAGGTGGCTTAAGTTAGCTTTACCTGCTTCCATAATGAGAGAAACCAAATGAAAAGAGGCAGCCACCATTACATTTTTAAATTCAGTAAAGTTTAACGTCTCTTCTGGTTTTCTCTCTGTGTAATAATATAGTTTTTCCTAGTCAGAGATGATGCTGCTGAACTTCTGCCAATATAGAGTTGATTTCCCTGTGCCAAGCACCACCTCCCCCTCCTACCAACAATAAAGGCTTGAAATCTTTCACATATAAAAATATTCAAGCTGACTACTTAGAGTTAGAGGCCATAGCCCTGAGTAAAAATAAGAACCCATAGTATTAACTATTTATCCTTTCAGCCTTTAAGACCTTGATAACCTGTAAAGATATCAAATTCCTAAGAATTAAGACACAATATATGCTTTTTCTACTTATGAATCTTCAACCATACCAACAATACAATATATTACATGTTTAAAGCAATAAAGAGATGATCTTGTGAAAAAATAGACATATGAAAAGGAGTAAAGTCAAAGTTTCACTGGGAAATAGGACTGCTTAGTAAACAAGAATATAAATTAGCAAATGCACAAAATCTAAATATAGGAAATTGCCACAAAAATTCAATAAACTCCAATCTACATTTTATTATCTCTCTTTTTAGATTTTGGTTTTTTTTTTTTTTTGATGTTGTAGAAAGTTTTCAGGTGCACAATAAGCCTATCCATTTTTTTTTAATTTTTTTTTAAATTTTCTTAATTTATTTATGATAGTCACATAGAATGAGAGAGAGAGAGGCAGAGACACAGGCAGAGGGAGAAGCAGGCTCCATGCACCGGGAGCCCGACGTGGGATTTGATCCCGGGTCTCCAGGATCGCGCCCTGGGCCAAAGGCAGGCGCCAAACCGCTGCGCCACCCAGGGATCCCCCTATCCATTTTTCTTTAAAGAAATAATAGGTAGGAAAAAATGGGGTGACTAAGAAAATCTGAGAGGAAAAAAAAAAGAAAATCTGAGAGGAAGACTAGTTAATTGCAGGCAAGCTTTAGAGTATGGAGAATGTTCAAAGCTAGAAGGGGTCTTGGGAGAGTCTCTAGTTCAGGTTGATGGGAACAGCCTCCTACTCTCACCTCTTCACTCTTAGATTCCCCTAATTTATTGTCCAGAGAGCTGCCCAAGTGATATCACCACATAACCCAGATCTAGCTCCTCCTTAAAACTCTTTGCTTTACCACTACCCTTTGGATTTTATTCTAACTCCTTCCCACATTAGATCAAAGCCCCTACATGGTCTGGTCCCTGTCTATCTCTCCAGTCTCAAGCCTACACTCACTTCTTCAGGCAGGCAAACATTTACTGAGCTTCTCCTTTGCCAGACACTGTGCTAACCCCTGAGTGTATCATGACAAAGGTGACACACCCCTCTTAGAGCTTACACTCCAGTAGTGGAAAGTGTAGATAATAAATGGGTAGATAAACTAAATAACTGGAGATTTGTGGTACGTGATGTGAAGTGAATAGCTATCCTGTGAGTACCCTGTTTGCTTCTGTCAGAACTCATATGATGATCTATAATTATTTTATTCACTTGGATACTTTAAGACTGTAAGCTCCATAAGCACATAATCATATCTGTCTTCTTCACTGCTGCATCCCAAGCACATTGCAGTGTCTAGCAATGCAGTTCAACATTTGTTAATAAAAAAATAGTTATTTTACCCTTTTTAATTTAAAGATGAGTAAAATGAGTTCTTAGTGATGGCTAAGGTCAAGAAGAGTAAGCAAAGTAAGAATCTGAATGAAATTCAAGTTTTAGCCCAAGATATTATTATATCATATCCAAAACACTGATCTCAAAACTTGATTGTTTTCAAAGCTTGTAGCTGTCCCCCCAAAACAGGCTTGAGAATCTTTCAAGACTTTACTTTTATATGAAAAATCTTGCAGCACTTACGTTTTAAGTAAAATTATAAGTATATCTTAAATTCCAATAAATAGAAATGAAAATTTATTCAAATGTTTCCTTTCAATGTATGCTACAACAATGAGATCTTGAAGAATACTTTGTAAAAAAAAAAACTTATCTGAATGTTCTAAATATTTCTTGGCTCCTTTTTGGCACTCTATTGATATTTTCTTTGGCTAAATAATTTAGTCAGAATTTAGTTTATATTAACTCGTAAGTAATTTACTAGAAAATTTTAAAATACATTCCAAGAACTGAATCTATATTTTTAAATGTTTTACACACTACATTCTTAAAATAATAAGACTTAAAGATAGTTTACAAACTAATATGTGTGTGTGGTATCTACTGTGCGACTGTGTTATATGGCCTATTACTTCATTAAATACATCTTGGTTTACAAATTTAAAAAAATTAATCTAAGAGTTTTAGAAACTTGCCAAGATATCATAATTTACCCATGACCCCTCCTCCTAAAATAATGCTTTGGAAGTAGCTTGATTTATCATCTATAATCATAAAAATGTGAAGATCATGTATAATCATAAGGATATGAAGACTAACAGATTTTTTCCAATAAAGGTTTCATTTCTATTAAATATATATTGTAAAGTTAGTAATCATAAGTAGGAAAACTCCTCTCTCAAAGTTTTATATATGGATAGGCTTACTTTTATTACAATATGTAAAGATGGTTCATTTTTCAAAGCTTTTAAAAAGCAACCACTCCCTAGTGGGAACTTCTAATAATTATCGCTTTACATTTATTTTCTTCAGCAAATTAGAGAATACAATGATTCCCAATGTGACTATAGCTATTAAGAAAATAGTCAACCAAAGAAAAAAGTGCTTGTATCTAGTCCAAAAGAATGGTATTAAAAAAGTTTAGGATTCAGGCATGAATAACATACACCAAGTCAAAAAAGTTTCTAAATCTACTTCTATGCAAGAGTATAATTTACTATGAGGAAAATGCCTTATGTAGATCTCAAAGAATATAATCTGGATGGCCAGTATGAGCAATAACTGCAATTACTATAATCTATTAAACACAAACAACATACCAAGCCATAAGTGCTTAGAATTCTTTAACTTCACAATAAAGACATATCCATTGTGTGGTATCTCTGCCCCCATAAAAGAATATTACATGTGCTCATATTTTCTATGTACTCTTATTTTTCCAAATCATGTGGGTATTTTCACTCATCCTTATTATCTAAATCCATATCTGTCTGTAGAATTTCTTTAGTTATGAAAATGCTTCCTATTTTCTTCTGGTTTTTTATTTCTTTACCAATTTAGTTAGTAGCACCAGCATCCTACTTTAATCTTCAAATTGCTCTATCCTATATTCCACATATATATATTTGGGACATCCATCAAGAGCTATCTCATACACTCCTATCTCTCTTAGTTTCAATTACTGTTGCTCTGATTTAACCCCCTCAAATGAGGTTATTTTACTTTTTCAAGAAATTATAAACATCCTCTCATCACATAAATCTCCTCAGATTTAGTCAAAATTCCCTCATCTCAATTTGCCTTCCATCCATGGTCAAGTTTACCGGTAAATGCCCTCTGTGTTCCTGATCCTATTTTGTGCCTTTTCCTTCATATTAAGATGAACATCCCTCTCAAACACCTTCCAAGACATTTTCTCCCTATTACTAGGATCTATGTCCTCCAGAAAGCCTTTCCTAAATTTAAAAAAAATATGTATATATGAACCCTTCAAAATTACAATCTAATTCTGTTTTAGCACTTTTGTGTATACCTAATTTATCCAGTGAATCCAAAAGAGAAAAGAGCTCAGTCAGGGCCATGCTCTCTCTTGGGACCACTTTTCGTTATATTCTATACCTAAGTACTCATTCTCTACTGTAAGTTAAATAATGAGCACATTTTTCAGTATATGTATTTTTCATTCCACATGTTTACACTGCAGCTTCCTTCTCAGAGTACTGAGTAGAGAGAATAAGGGATTGTTGAACTGAGTCGCTATTTCTTAGGAGTTGAGAACCCATAAGTTCATCACTGAATTAATTAATGGATCACAATAAAAAATATTTTAGTGAACAGAATATAAAAATAAATAAAAGTCTCACACACAGAGTTCACAAAACTTCTATTCCTGACATATATACATATTTATGTATATGGAAACTGAGTAATGATGTAATGTCTATCTCTTACTGTGGGCTATGGTCAAAAGAGCTGAAAGCTACAGAACTTAAAGGTCTCTAAAATGCCTTCTAAATCTGCACAATTCAAATTATATTAAAAGATTTATTAGTCTAAGGATGAGAAAAAGCATTTTTAAAAAATGAAGAGAATTTAAGGATACCCAAAAAACAGCCAGCAAAATCTTTTTTTTCTTAATAAAATGTCACTATTAAACTCTAACCTTAAGATTATAGAATCATAAAGCTTTTAGAAAAGGAAAAACATTCAGAAATAATCTAATCCAACTTTATTGCTTTAATACATATAAAAGGAAAACCCAGGCCCAGAAATGAAAAAATTTCACTTCATTCATTCACTGAACATTTCCTCTGCACCCATTATGTGCCAGGTTCTAGGATTAAATCTGCATATAGAGAAGATGTCTCCAAAGAGCTCACAGTCTAACATGTATAAAGGTAAATAAACATTTGCAGTAATTAGTGGAATCAAGGTCATTTAGAAAAATAGCAACTAACTCAATCTGGGTTGGGTGGCAGAAAAATTGTTTCTAAACAAGTGATACTACTCAGTCTTAAAAACAAAGAGCTGGCCAGGTAAAGGAGAAGAAATAAAATATACAAAGATACTGTACTGATACACAATAAAGGATGACACATTCAAAAAACTGTAAGCCAAGTTGTATAGCTGGAATATAAGGAGGAGACATAGCAGAATACCAAGTATTTGTGATTTTTTTTAAGATTTTATTTATTTACTCATTTACTCTCTCAGAGAGAGAGAGAGAGAGAGAGAGAGGCAGAGACACAGGTAGAGGGAGAAGCAGGCCCCATGCAGCCTGACGCGGGACTCCATCCCGGTTCTCCAGGATCACACCCCAGGATGAAGGCGGCGCTAAACCGCTGGGCCACCGGGGCTGCCCTATTTTTTTTTTTTAAGATTTTTAGTTATTTATTTATCAGAGAGAGAGAGGAGAGAGGGGGGCAGAGACACAGGCAGAAGGAGAAGCAGGCTCCATGCGGGGAGCCCGACGCAGGACTCGATCCGGGGTCTCCAGGATCATGCCCTGGGCCGAAGGCAAGTGCCAAACCGCTGAGCCACCCAGGGATCCCAAGGGGCTGCCCTATTTATGTGATATTTAACCTTCAAATCACTCTCTGAGGTGGTCACTATTAATATCCCCATTTTGTAGATGATAAAACTGAAGTACAAAAGATGAAGTGATGTGCCCAAAGTTAAATTGTGAAGCCAGGATGTAAACCAGGGAAGCCTAACTCCAGAGCCTATCCTCTTAGTCACTATACCAAGAGGTTAGAGAACACAAGCAGGAACCAAATGATAAAACACCATTCTAAGTACATACCATTCTAAGACTTTAGATTTTATGCTAAAGGTGACTCAGTGAAATGTTTTAAGCAGGAGTGACATATTTAGATTTATTTTTTAATGAAGTCAATCTGGAAGTTATATGTGGACAGACTGGAAGAGGAAGTAGTTACAGGGACCTAGTCTTGGCTAGAAAAGTATTACCATAATTCAGGCAAGAAAAATGATAGATGTGCTACACAGTGGCAGTGCTGGCACTGGAACCAAAGTCTACTGACCACCGTGACCACATTCTTGTCCAGTATCCATAAGAACCTCCAAACTTCTTCCTTTAAACCCACCATTCTAACAGTTTAAAAAAAACTCAAAACTCGGGGAAATACACATTTTCTTTAGACCCTTCATTAAACCAAATGTGACTACTAGATGCATTTGGATATAGGAAAGAAAGTGACTAGCAGAAACCCAGTGGAGAATGACAGAAAGTCAATTGCTATCTACAGTAGTTTTCTTACCTTCTTGACTTTTTCCTTCTCCTTCCCCTATATACTATTCCTGGAACTTTCATGTTCAATAGTCAATTTGAAATCAATGTTCTGTCTAGACATGACTATTATAACCTAACAAAATTAAATCTACCACCGAGGAAGTCTGATGTGGTCCCAGCAATAAATATATTCTCTGGTCTGGTCAAACCGTGGCTTAAACAAAGGTGATGAATGAATAATAACAAAAGATAGACTTTTTGAAAGCAGAGAAGAGTTAAAACCAGAACATTTAAGAGGGAGTAAGAGTGGGGTACCTGGGTGGTTCAGTCAGCTAAGTGTCAGATTCTTGATTTCAGCTCAGGTCATGACCTAGGGTCATGAGCTTGAGCCCTGCATCAGGTCCCACATAAGATTCTCTCCTCTCTCTCTGCCCCCTCCTCAAAAAAAGGTTATGGGGGAGGGAGGAGTAAGAGCAATCTACAGTTGAAGCTATTTGATTCCAAAAGTGTGTGTGTGTGTGTGTGTGGTATTCCAGAAGCCAACAAATGAAAGAACAGTAGAAAAAAACTATCTGGTCAATTCTCAAACATTCTAAACTGAATCTGTTTTCATTTAAACCATGTGTGAGTCCCTTGAGCCACCCTGATGCTAAGCAACAAGTGGGTTCCATAAACAAGCTGCCTACAGTATAAGGAAGTACAGAAGGAACAGAGGGGGTTAAAGAGAATAAACAAAAAAGGCATAGAGTGGAAAGGGAAGCATAATGAAAAGGAATGGAAGAAATTATGAGTTATACAATATGGACTAAAAAGTGAAAGAGTACTAGTGACCCTAATCTCAAACACTGCTACCTAAGAGGAACCAAGACAAGTAGCAACATAAGAGAGCATGAAAAGAGGAAATTTAAATCACAGATTTTTTGAGACCCCCAAAGATGAGAAATAAGAGTACACTACTCACAAAAGTAAAAAAGCAACAAAACAGTTTTAGAATCTAAAGGAATAGAGATTATTAAATTCTCGTTTGATTTAGTTGTGCTTTACTTCACACAAAACGGTGAATCCAAAAGGTGAAAATGTCAGTAGTACCAGAGATACGCATGTATGAGAGGTGTGTTACAAAGATAGTATAAGGCTTATTTGCATACTTTTTGTGGGAGTGATTTCAGAATTTTTCCTTTCAATGCTGTAGTGCTACTTATACCTTTTCACTTTAATTCTTTATCCTGGCTGGGTTCACTTCCTTAAAACCAGAGTTCAAAACAAGTAAGCACTTATTAGTTATTGTCAAATTTTAACCTTAAAAAGGACAAGGGTCTGTGATAGATTATAGAATATTAATTAGCATAGCCTGAATGAGTCTAATAATTTAATTCTTTTCACTTTAATTCTTATCCTGGCTGGGTTCACTTCCTTAAAACCAGAGTTCAAAACAAGTAAGCACTTATTAGTTATGGTCAAATTTTAACCTTAAAAAGGACAAGGGTCTGTGATAGATCATAGAATATTAATTAGCATAGCCTGAATGAGTCTAATAATCAAAACCCAGCCAATGATTCTCCAGAAAATTATGTAATTAAGAAACCACTTTAAAAGTTTCTTCAAATTAAAGGCAGCTAAAAGAAAGAAGAAGAAGAAGGAAAAGAAGAAGGAGAAGAAGAAATATCCTTAAAAAAAAAAAAAAGACCTAAATTTATACTTCGAAACCTTTCAGGGACATATAACATACATAGTTCTTCCATAGGAAACTTATAAAACTTTCTGGCACCCTCACTGTTGATCTCACTTTCTCTTTCTCTCTTTCTTTCTCTCTCTTTCTCTAACACACAATCCGCTGCCACCACACAGTCCAGACAGTAAAATTTCAGTAAGATAAAAGGAAATATCCTTAAAGGTAATTATCACAGCAAGGAGTCTACTGGATCAGATGCAAATATAATTAAACTTGATACCTTGACCAATCATTCATCCTATTCATGAATATACCAGTCTTCATGGGCTCTCCATCATAGCAAAGCAATGGTTTTGGAGAGTTTATTCATAAATCAGCAAAATATTTTATTAAAGTATAATAAGGTGAAATAATGCATACAGCTATAGTCTAATATAATCATTCTAGTTTTAAAAGATAACGAAAAGATGAAAGCTCTCAACAAAAAGTCACCTAAAGATCAATATGCATGTACCTGCAAAATTTGGATGACTGACTGTGGGAGTAGGAAGCAGGACCCTTTTGCTAATATACTAATACTTTTGAAAACAGAGCTTCTCAACCTCAACATTACTGACATTTTGAGCCAGGTAACTCTTCACTGTGCAAGGCTGTCCTGTGCACCGCGGGATGATGAGCAGCATCCCTGCCCTTTCCCCGCTAGATGCTAGTAGCACACCCTCCCCCATAGTTGTGATAACCAAAAATGTCTTCAAATGTCCCCTGGAGGAGAAGTGCAGGGGTAGGTAGCAAAAGACACCCAACCTGAGAACTACTAGCTTATAAATAGAAAAAAATTCAAAGTGAATTGGTGGAGGAGGGAGTTTGTCTTGTTCCTCTTCTGGTTTTGATGTTCCAGTAGATGGTATCTGAATCTGATCACAGACTACACTTAAGAGATTCTGAGTGTAGGAAACAAAGCGTGTCACATCCATCACTTGTTAGCCAAAGTTCAGCTGAGTCCCAGAAGATCCACAGTGCTGCCAATTCCCCCTCCAAAGGCACATAGACTCACTCACAGAAACACACATGGGCATGGGCGCGCACACACCCGGCACTGCCTACCTATCTGAGGTAAAAGAAATGCACGTAATTACTTTATTTCCATTTCTTATTTCATCAAATATATGGACCAGGCTGCTCCAGTTCCCACAGAAACCCAAATTCCTCAACTTAGTCAGTGCAACTCAAACACCACAATAGCTGCATCATTCTAGATAGGAGAGACCTAAGTGCTAGAACAAGTATTAAACTCATAGTTTAACAAATGGTGAAGAAAGACACAAATTAGCCACACTGCTTTAAAAACAAACAAACAAATCCAATAAATCGATTTGTGTTTTGAAACAGAATCTGAGGAAGGATAAAAAGAATGGAAAAAAATGCAAATACAAAAGGAATCTGAAGGCATCTGAGGAATAGAACAAAACTCAAAAATGTTTCCCCTGGAATTACATTAAGAAATTACATACTTGGCCATATCCTACAGGAATAGTCTGCAAAATCAGTCTCCTATATACTATGCCATGGGATGGAAACTGAAAAATCAAAGTCTGCAAAATACTAAAAAAAAAAAAAAAAAAAAAAGTAAGCATCCATCCTAAAAATCTGATATACAACAGCTCTTTATTACTATTTTTCATTTGCTTAAAAAAATTAAATATCCAGAAACAAAAAAAAAATGACAACTTGAGAAATTTTTTAATTCTTATAAAAATAGCCATCCTCATGCTTCCAGCATGCCAGATTACATATTACCTAGGAAAATCAATTAGGAAAGGAAACATAATAATCTTTTAGAGTGCATTTGATTCATAACAAAAGCCTTTTAAAAAATCAGATATTTTAAGTACTAAAAATCTTCATACATAAATATGGATTAAAGTCTTTAAGATGATTTCAATTATCTTCAACAGAATTATATTTTAGTTCAACTAGGAATTATTCGGGAAAAAAAAAACTATGCAACAATATTCAGCACCAGTTTTATGTAATTCTATGTGCTATACATATCTATATGCTCTGTAAGCAAGAAAATTACTGTATTTCAGAATTTTAGCTATTAACCTCCTGGCCCACTGAAAATAATCCTACAAGAAACTAACGCTCAATTCTTTTTACTTCTAAACCAAGCAGAGGAGGCTGTAAGATCTGTAAGCGACAGCCTGCTTTTCCAGAAGTAATACCTTGAGACTGCTTAAGAATAACCCCCTTCACCAATTATTGTGACTCAGGTGGGTTTGGGAGGGAATAATGTCCACAATTCCTTGGTCAGTGGCCATGATGCCCCTCCTCCTCAAGGGCAGGAGATCAGAGAAAGGGATTTGAACAAGAGGAGTTCACCAACCAGAACATACAGGAACCAGGAGAGAGAGAGTACTACGGGAAAATAAAAACTGCATAGTTAAGTCATGTCACAAAAGCGAGAGGTTTAATGTTATCAAGGTACTCATTCATTTCGGAGACACCATTGTTTATCTTCCTCCCCAAACCCTGCACAAAAAGAACTGTCAGCCTGCCTTAAGCATGTTCCTTCTTCCATTTAAACAGACATGATTCTTTTGGTTAATCTCTGGCAATGATCGCCATTTCACAACACATTTAGCCCACCCGGAACTGATCAATACCACTACAGACATAAGACTAGACTTTATCCATTTATTAACCACAAGGAAATGTGCCATTCAGCAAAATTCTATACGTTACAAAGGATTCTATTAGAAGAGGGGGTTGGGAGGATGGACGGACACACACACACACACACACACAGCACAGAGGTACACAAAGAAAAGACTAACACCCTCTACTTTCCCTGTAGCAAACGAGATAAAGACGTGGCCGTGAAACCTGTCAATTCGTCCCCTCCGTCCCCCCCCCCCCGCCTCCAATAATTCTCTCCCACAACCTGGTAACCGAATATTGAATTCTATGATCACCAGATCCACTGCGACTTCAAAGTGTTCCATCCATCAAACTAACTCTCCTGCTTCGTACGTGTGCACACCTTGGAGCTGGGCTGCGTTCGTTTACAGAACCCCAAACACAAAAGACTAGTTTCCCCAACCACTGGTTGCAAAGGCGTACAACGTCCAAGCAAAAATCACAACGTCGGATGCAGGAGGGACCAGGTCGTCCCCTCCAAGCCTCGGGCCACAACCTACGCCAGGACCGCAACGTCTCTGACAAGCGCGAACCATCTCAAATGGCTGCTCTATGGACCGAAAACAATGCCTCGATACACCGCGCGTTAAGAGAAGTCTCCCGTAGGTGAGCGGAATCTGTGCCAGCCGAGAGCACGCAGAAATGGTGGTGGAGGGCCAGCGCTCCGCCAGCGCCCGGCCGCGCTCCGCTCCGCTCCGCGCCGCGCCGCGGTATTGTTAACACCCGGGCCACAGCAGCTACAACTATTTTTAACGCGGCTGGACGCCGAAGTTGAGGAGACCGTGAGGCAGGCAGGCAGGCCCGCGGGCGGGCGGGCGGGCGGGCGGGCGAGGGGGGTGGGGGGAACCCCGATGACACCGCCGCCGCGCCGCATTGTTTCTCGCGGTCCGCAGCGAGCGGGCGAACCCGCGAACGGGCGGGCGGGCGACAGCCGGCTGGACGTCCGTCGTGACGGCCACCGCGGAAGCGCTGGTTACGAGACAATCAAACCCAGAACAAAACGCGCCGCTCCGGGGGGAGGCAGGCCACGCGACACGCCGCTCCGCGGGGCGCCTTTCGGGGCTCGAACCCGCGGCCCCGGCTGTCACTTGTGCCGCTTGTGGCTTAACCGCCCCCCTCCCCCCCCCCCGCCCCAGGCAGCGCTGTCACCCAGGGCGAGGGCCACAGAGCGTGACTTTCCCACTCGCACGGCCGAGCCGTCCGTCTCCTCAGCCCGCCGGCCCGGCTCCGAGCGGGAGACGCTGACAGAGATTTCCGGGGCACGGTCAGAGCTGAGGTGGGGGTCGCGCGGGGTCGCCGGGGGGCGGGTGTGCGCGCGTGTGTGCGCGCGTGTGTCCGTGTGTGTGTGTGTGTGGAGAGCTCCCCAGGCCGCCGCCGCCGCCGCCGCCGCCGCCGCCGCAGCCGCCGCAGCCCCGCCGCGCTCGCTCCACGCGCCTACCTGAAGAGCAGGAGATAAGAAACACGGCGAACGCCAACTTCGCAGCAGCTCCCATTTTCCCGAGGCGCCGGGGAATCCGCAGCAAGTTCTCGCTAGATAGCCAGTTCCCTGGGTCTTCCTCGGAGACAAACCTCCTGGTGTGAAATCAACCGTCATAAAACATATTCGGAAGCCCCCGACCAAAAAGAAAAAAAAAATAAAAAATAAAAAAGGTTCACGGGGTTAAGAAAAAAAAAGGAAAAAATAAAAGAGCACAATAATAATATATATTTAAAAAAAAAAGAAAAGGAAAAATGCACCACGGGGAAGGGGTGGGGGGAGAAAACCGCCACACACACGCACAACACACAAAACCAAACAACGAAAAGGCAACAACAACAAAAGCGGGTTTAAATCACTGTCAAAATCACTGTCAGCGCCGCTCGCCTGTCGGGGCTCTCGGAACAAAACGCCAGGCGGAGGCGCCGAGGCGGCGGCGGCGGCGGCGGCGGCGGCGGCGGGGCGCCCGAGCCGCCCGGACAGTCCGGGAGCCGAGCCGGGTCCGACGTCCGGACCGACCTTCAACCCGGACACCCAAAGTCCGCGGACCGCTGGCGGCCGGGCTGGCGGCCGTGGCGGCCCGGGCGGCGGGGACGGCGCGGCGGCGGCGGGGACGGCGGCGGGGACGGCGGTGCAGGCGGCGGCGCAAGCGGCGGCCAAGTTCTGGTCCAGGCTCTGGCTCCGGCTCCGGGCTCCGGGCTCGGCCGCGTTTTCGGTCCCCTGGCCTCCGCCGGCCCCGCCCCCCACACTTCCGGTTCCGGCCCGAAGCTGGAAGCCAGGCGCGGCGGAGGAACGCCCGGCCGCGGCGGCGGCGGCGGCGGCGGCGGCGGTGGCGGCGGGGACGGGGACGGGGACGGCGGGGCGGCGGGGCGGCGGGCGCAGCGCGCGTGCCGGGCCGGGAGCGCGAGGAGATGGTCGGGGAGGCGAGGCGAGGCGGGCGCGGGGAGGGGCGCGCGCGAGGGCGGGGCGGGCCGGAGGGCGGGGGGCGGGGCGGACGGAGGCGCGTTCCCGCGAGGCCTGTGCGTCCGGCCTGCGCGGCCTGCGGGGCTGCGGGGCTGCGGGGCTGCCGGGCTACGGGGCCCGGGCGGGACGTGGGGCGCGGGGCGCGGGGAGCCGCGGAGCCCGCGCCCTGCCCTGCGCTGCCCCAGGGGACGCCGCGTCCGCGGAGCCGCCCGGCCGACCCGGTGCGCGCGGGCTGCAGGCGCGGCCCGGCCCCAGCCCCCGGCGCCCGAGCGCTCAGTGCCGCGGCCGAGCCACCGGGCCGGGCGTGCACGCGGGGCGGGGGGCAGCCGAGCGCCGCCCGGGATCGCGCGGGGTCCGCTCCGCACCCGGCGGGGTCGCGGCTGCCTCTTTCTTTCCTTGCATCTTTTTCTTTCTTTCTTTCTTTCTTTCTTTCTTTCTTTCTTTCTTTCTTTCTTTCTTTTTTTTTTTTTTTCTTAAATTTTCACGCCCCTTAAGCCAGGTGGATCGCTCGCACGGGGCCGGACCGGGCTCGGATCGCGACTCCGAACGCAGGGCGAGCGTCCTCCCTCGCGGAGCCCGCGGCGGCGGCGGCGGCGGCGGCGGCGGCGGCGGGTTCGAGCCCCGCGGAGGCCGGGACCCGACCCGACCCGACCCGACCCGGGGCCGCCCGGCCCTGCCTGCGGCGTTCAAGCGTGAGCTCCGCAAACCGTTTTATTTTTTTACTAATAAAGAATAATAAGCCGTACTGCGTGTGGCTAACTCCTCTGTTTTCCTGGTGCTTTACCGATCCCCACGTTTTTCCCACAAAGCCAAGCCTCCTCCCATGTATGTACACAGTGGTTTTTTTCCCCCCTTCCTCTAAATTACTCAATATCGCTATCTATGAAGCTCATCCTGTAATTATCTGCCCATTTCTACGACTTGTCAGGGTCATTAGTAATGACTGTGACTCTTAAACTCCCTCAGAGATCTCCAAGTCCTCACGTCGTGGTGCTCAGAATTTGTTTTTGTGTTTTTATTTGTTTTTTTGTGGGGTTTTTTGGTTTTTTTTTTTTTTGGTTTGGTTTGGTTTTTTGTTTTGTTTTGTTTTGTTTTGCTCAGAATTTGACTGATGTTGTGCAACAGTTAAGAAAAAGTCCCCAGTGGGTCTTCAAGGTGTCTAAATGGTCCCATATTATGTAATTCTCTGGACCTTATGAGCTGCTCAGAGGAATAAATATAAACATCCTTCCATTCTCTACTTGCACTGTTTCCACTAATGTTTCTGGAATGGAAGAGCATATTTAGTGCATTCAGGAATTTTCTGTGGGTTGTACCCTGGATCAGGCCTCCCTGTTGTCTTATCTCTGCATCACTTCCATATTTCGCAGATTGTGAAACCACAGCGAGTGGAATAACTGGAATAACCAGTAATAGGACTAAAACACACACAAAAAAATTATATTCCTTATCTTACCACCTAAATTTGCCAGTAGAAGAATTTTAAGAGAAGAAGGAAATTATTTTTCTCTGTCGCATAAAAGGGGAGCAACAAGGCAAAGTCCTCGCTGAACTATTCTTATAAAGACTTTAGCCCCCCCCCAGAAGTTATTAATATCCAGTAACAGTAGTTACCTATTTTGTTCCTAAAATCCCCCATCTTCTGTATATTTTTAAAAATTCAAAAATAATTTAACTCAAGACGTGAGAGTATGTGACTAACTCCCACTGGAATTCTAAAGCTTGAAAACTAGACGGAGGTAGCTGCAGCTAACCCTACTGCCCCTCTTTTTTCTATTTCTAGAATCACTTCTTCTTAATCCACAAATCCAACAACTCCCTAACAGTGCAAGCCATACAAGCTGAGTTGAGGAAAGAAGGAGAAGAAAGGGGCAGAATCGCAAAGGAACTCTGGTCCGACAAAGCGTTAGACGATTATGTGTTAAACACCTTTAGCTGACATCACTCAATCCCAACACCTGGTCTCAGTCTCTCTAATGCTAGAATTTCAGGTCCAGGGTTCTGACAAGAAATTTGATTGAACTGCAGGCTTTCCCCAGCTGGAAGAATTTTGAGAGACCGTTTTAGGGCGTGTTGGCTAGATGAGGAGACAGAGGTAAACAAGTATTATAGACTGCTTCCAAAATAGAGGATGATTTATTTTGCTAGGAACTCATATGGCTCAAAAAGGTATATGCATTAGGTTAAAACCTTCAGCTATGAAATAGGACTGAAATTGAATTAGGCCAGATTTGAACTTGCCTTTGAGATTGGGTAATATGCCATATATATTGTGAAGAAATTCACTGTAAGATATTCACCTGCCTTTGGACATAGCAACAGCCTCATATAAGCATAGAGATGCCAAATCTCTCTTCCTTCATCTTCAGTAAGATGCCTACATTCCTTTGGAGTATGAAGACTGTTGGATTTCCCTTACATGAAGGATTTAAGAGTATTTCTGCTGCTTTCTGTATGCTATAAAAGTATACATTTGTATGAGTATGTACAAGTATACTATAAAGGTACTATAAAAGTCTACTCATGTGTTCAAATTTCAAGTAACATGGGCATTCCTGAAGTGGCATAAGTAATGAATTTCCCATACACCGATGCTGTGAGGCATAACACCGATGCTGTGAGGCATAACACAAGGGAAAATCTTGGTAACTTGGTAAGTCAAAGAAAGGCAAATAATAACATATCTTCCATGAACATCCCCCTCCCTAAATGCTGAAACTGGGAATTAAGTTCCCTGTATCCTAGCTTTTGCTACTGTCATTCTTCCCTTTTTACTTAGGTCTACTAATAGCATTGCACTATGCCAATGTTGGAGTGGACGGAGACAGATAATGAAAAGAATAGGGATGTGGGAATGGATGAGGGACAAAACATTAGGGCAGAATTTTTTAGGACAGGAAGATGAGTTAGAAGAATTAGAGGAAACTAGCTGTGGTAGAAATAATGAGTCTAGCACTTTGATTAAAAGGCTATACTAACCCAACGAGGAATAGAAATAACCAATTGGTCACCATGTGACATCCCAAGAGTAATATTTGAATTTTCTCCCACTCTCACCTTCAAAATCCAGTCAAGGTATTTGGGGAAGATGTTTTCCCACCCTCCAATTTATATTCATGACCACAGAAACTTCATTTTCTGTTTGACTTCCATCATTTTAGAAATTTAATTTCTAATAGTTTTCTATTTTATTTCTAAATTTTACAACTCTTCTGTAAATTTTATGACTTTTATTTGTTTTGTTTTATTTCTAGTAGCTTTCAACTCCTCTTCCTGTAACAGGATGGATGAGCTTTGAGATACAGTGCCTAAATCAATCCCAATGACCTCAGTCATTCATCCAAGTTGGAGTAGAACAACACTACTCAAAAGTACAGATCTCCAACCAGCATTGGTCCCAAACCTTGTTACTGATCTTAAATGAGATTAGGGTAGACATTGGCAACAATTGATTAAAAAGTTTCATAGAGGGGTGCCTGGGTAATTCAGTCTGTTAAGTGGCTGACTCCATTTCTGCTCAGGTCATGACCCCAGTGTCATGATCTCAGAGTCAGGAGATTGAGCCCAGCATGGGCTATATGCTGGGCATGGAGCCTGCTTAAGATTCTCTCCCTGTCTGTCCCTCCCTCTTCTCACCCTCTCTCTAAAAGAAAAAAAAAAAAATTAAAAAAAATTTTGTAGAAACTTAAACATGTTAAGTCTGTTAAAGTTAATAATAAAAACAATTGGGTTTATATTTTGTTATTGTTTTTATTTCATGATGTTTTTTAGTAATTAAGTTTTATTGAATTTTACAAAAGTCTTATAGATGTGGAATTCACCATAGATAATTTGAGAGGCACTGGAGGAGAAAATAGACTATATACCAAAGATTCTCTCTCTCTCTCAAAAAAAAAAAAAAAGCTTTCCATCCATTTTGACAAATGCTTGAAATCTTCAATAAAGCTTTGATGCTATAGTCCTAAAATTTTCTATAATGTAAGACTGCATAAGAATCAGTCCTTTTTATCACATGGTCTATCATTACCTGTGCTATTCATTTATACAACAAGTAACTATTAACTTTAGCTTCAGGATTGTCCTGGGTATTGGTTGCATAGTGATAAAGAAAGTGGATATCATCTCTGCCCTCATTGAGCTTACAGTATCATGAGGAAGACAGAAAAAAATATTTGTCAAATGGGAAGGATTGTTTACAAAAGCAGACGGGGTGCTGAGATAAGGAAGAATGATGGAACTGGAAAGGAAAAGGACACTATTGCGAGGGAATAACTCAGGAAGGACTTACTAAGGAGGTAACATTTAAACCGAACCCACAAGATGAAAAGGAGATAGCCATGAATGGAGCTAGATAAGGAGAAACAGTACGTACAAAGCCTACGATGTGTTCCAGAAACTGAAAGGAGGTTCTCGTGGTTATAAAGACAGTGGTATGAATAAGGAGAGAGAGGAGCACAGGCCCCGGACCACAAAAGCTTATAAGGCAAAGTAAGGTCATTGGATTTTTTCCAAAGTGAAGCATCAGGCCATTGGAGTGTTTTAGTAAGGAAGTTATGTCTTCTAGCTTAAGTCCTTAAAGATTATTCTTGTTCTTATATGGAGAACAGGTTGCAGGAAATTACCAAAGAAAGCAGAGAGATTAGGAGAAAGGTGTTGCAGTAAGTCAGGCAAGAGATTATGGTACTGTGAACTAATATGGAAAGAAGTGGACAGACTCTAAGATATACTCGGGAAGAAGAATCAACAGGATTTGCTGATGCATTGGAAGACTCCTACTTTTTTCTTAAGCAGATGTGTAGACGTAGTGTCATTTGTTGAGTTGGGAAAGATTTAGAAGGAGAGATATAGAGAAAGTAGAGAGATGAATGGTGAAAAAAAGTTCAGTTTTGAAAATATTAAATATCAGATGCCTACAAGACATCTAAACAGAGATGTAAAAGTAAGCAATTGTATGTAACCAATGTTCGGAGGAACAGACAATGCTGCGGATATAAATTTGAGAATTATCAGCAGGTAAATGGTATGTAGGGCCATGGAAATGACTGAAAACATCTAAATAGAGAGTGGACAGAGAGAAGAAATTTAGCAAGTGGAGGAATAAGAGGCAGGAAAGGGGATGACAAAGTAACAGAGAGATAAGATAAAAATTGAGAAAGATGTCATACATGAGAGTGTTCTACAGAAGGGAGATGGGAACAGTATTGAGTCCCTAAGAAACATCATAGGGAAGGGCAAGATTCGGAAGAGCAGTCCCCAAATCACCTGTCCCCACCAAATTACCTAGATAACATTCAAACCACCTGAAAATTTATACGAATTCCCTGAATTAAAGAGAACCACTGAATGCTACAGTAGACAAGTTCGCGCTTCTATCAACTAGAAGACGTAGAAAAAGAAATAAAAAACAAAAGCCTCCAAGGAGGGCCCCTGCGAGAGCCAGGGCCTGAGGCCGCGATGCCCCAGGACAGGAAGCCCCCTCCCGAAAACAGGAGCGCACCAAACTTCCCGGAAAGGGGCTTCGCAGGGAGTTTGAGCAGGACCCAAGGGCGGGGCTGCCCTCGGCCCTCCCGACACTAACAACCACCTCCCCCCGGATAGTGCTCCGAGCTCCCTAAGGCTGCAGCGCGCTACCTGGCGGGCCACACTTGGAGGGCTCGGCGGCGGCTCCGGAGGGGCTGCGGGCGGGAGCGCGAATCCCACACCAGCCCCCAGCAAACAGGCGCCGGACACAGCCCAAACCACCGGCCTCCCCCATGACAGGCAGAGCCGGGAGGCCCAACAGCGAGGGACGATCCTGCCCGGATCTGAGCAATCACGGCCCCGCCCGCAGCCTCCAGCCCTATGGCGACAGATCTGAGAGCCCCGACCCCCTATTCCTCGAGGCTGAAATCCAGGCTTCCAGAGTTGCAATAGCAACTCGGCTGTTCCTCCTGGGGCCTGGCGGTAAACAACGCCCCCTGAGCCCTGTCAAGCAGCAGCGGGCAAGAGCACTCCCCCAATCTAACCACCTGAAAATCAGCACAGCAGCCCTCCCCAGAAGACCCATGAACATATACTCCCCCGTGTTCCAATATCAATTTTTCTTGGCCACTCACACTGACAAAATGACTAGAAGAAACTCTCACCTTCAAAAAAAATCAAAACAGCCCTCTCTCCCACAGAGTTACAAAAACTGGATACACTTCAATGTCAAAAGCAATTCGAGCACATTCTACAGCTACGGGGCTCTAAAAAAACATTAAGGCCTCACTAGACTTTCATGACTGCAAGATTTAGATCCAATCAGGCAGATAGAAAAATCAATTGAAATGAGATGCTATCCAAACTAGAATCCTAAACGTCGAGTTAACGATGTGGAAGAACGAGTTAGTGACATAGAAGACAAGTAAATGCCAAGAGGCACAGAGGAAAAAAAATAACAAATAAAGAAACATGAAGACAGATAAGGCAAATAAATGACACTCTAAGGAAGAAAAACCTACGTTTAATTGGTTCCCGAGGCGCCGAAAGGACAGAGGGCCAAATATGTATTTGAACAAATCCCCCATTAGCTGAAACTTTCCCAATCTGGAAGAAACAGGCATCTCAGATCCCGAAATACGAGAATCCCTCCCCTAATATCAATAAAAACCGTTCAACACCTCGACATCTAATAGTAAGCTTCAAATTCCAAAGATAAAGAAAACCTTAAAGCAGCAAGAGACAAGAAGTCCCAGACTTCATTGGGAGAATATTAGGTAAACAGCAGACCTCTCCACAGAACCTGGCACAAAAGGCTGGCAGGATATATTCAGTCCTAAAATAAAGAACATGCAACCAAAAAACTTTACCAGCACTCTCATCAAAATGGAAGGAGAGATAAAGACTTCCAAGACAGCAGGATCTGAAAAAATAAGTGACCTCCAAACCACTCTGCAAAAATTTAAGGGACTCTTAAAACTCCCCTTTAAGAAAATTCAATAACCTGAATGTATGGGCTTAATGACCCATCATAAGCGCAGAGATTCAGACGGATAAAAAAACAACCCATTATTTCGTCTATAAACAAGAGACTCATTTTAGACAGAAGACACCTACAACCTGAAAATAAAAGGTTGAGAACCATTTTCCTCAAATGGTTCTCAAAATATCCCCAAAAACGACAGAACACTTCTGAAAGAAATTGAGAAGACACAAAGAGATGAAAATATTCCATCTCAATGATTGCAGAATATATTGTGAAAATTCACGTATCCCAGGGCAATTACACGTAAATGCAATCCCTATCAAAATACCATGACTTTTCTTCAGAGACTTAGAACAAATTATTTTAAGATTTGAGAATCAAAAAGACCCCAAACAGCCAGGAATTTTGAAAAAAAAACCATATCTGGGGCATCACAATGCCAATTCAGGTTTACTACAATCTGTGTCATCCAAGACAGTGTGGTAACTGCACAAAAACAGACATTTAGATCAATGAACAGAACTAGAACCCTAAAGGGTCCCTGAACTTTATGCTCACTACATATACATAAAGAGAAAGACGATCCACTAAAAAAGACAGTCTCTTCAATAAATGGCGGAAAATGACATCCACCTCAGAAAATAAACTGACCACTCTCTTGCACCATACATAAAAAAAAGATAAACCTCAAAATAGATGAAAGATCTAAATGGAGACAGAATCCATCAAAATCCCAAGAAGAACTCAGGCAACACCCCTTTTTGAACTTGGCCACAGTAACCGAGAAGACAACATGTAGGATCTCATTCATTTGAATATGAATAAAGCGAAAGGAATATAAGAAGGAGAAGAAATGTTGAAAATAATCAAAAGGAGACAAAAACATAAAGACTTCTAACTCGGAAATGAACTAGGGTGGAGGGGAGAGTGTTGGGGTTGGGTGAAATGTGCGGCACTGATACACTTTGACGATGACACCGTTTTTATTCTGTATGTTGTAAATTAACACCAATAAAAAATAATTTATAAAAAAAAAAAAAAACATCATAAATTGAAGAGCAAAAATAAATAAATAAATAAATGAAAATAAATAAAAAATAAATAAAATAAATAAATAAATAATAAAATAAAATATTAAGCTATGGATGGTGCATCATGGGGAGAGAAGTCAGATTGAGGCAGGCAGGACGAAAAAAGTGCCAGCAGAAGCAGGTGAGTTTGTAGAACTAGTCACTGGAGGGTGTATTTCCAGCTGAGAGCTCTAATTTCCACAAATTATAAAGCAAGTTTTCAGTTTAAAGTGGAAGATGCATAGTGAAGAGTTGTGAAATATTCCTAATTGAGGTTGGAGAGCAAATATTTATAGTGGAATTCTCAGGGTTGAGTAGCTATTGGAAGTTGGAGATCATGTTTATCACCACTGCGGTCAGTCCAAGCTGTTACTGGTTACTTCCTGAAACACACAGGGGTGTCAGGTACAGAATTGTCAGGCAGATGATTGAGTTCTATCATGATTGGGTTTGTTAAGTAAGTGATTTTGAGGAAAAGAAAAAGAAAGAAAGGTATGGGAATTGTATTGAAACACCGAATAATGGAATTTGAGTTGGGTAGGAAGAAGGTATAGTCTAGAAGAGGCTGTTGTGTGTAGAGGAGTGATAGGAGTCATGGATTAGAAGATTGGCCAACACCGTTAAGATAGTTTGTTGCTTCCTGCTCAATATTTAAGCAACTAGAAGGCTAGGAGCTAGGATCAAAGAATAAGAATGCAAAGTTTTAGAGAGAAGTTGTGTCTGGCCAGGGAATTACCATTGCTGTGAAAGAAAAAAATATGGTCACTAGCAATGAGAAGATCCAAAAATGGGATGCCAAAGCATCCAGTGAGCTGAATGGGTCATTTCTAAGGAGGTTGAAACTACCTAAAATGGTGACAAATACTAGACAAGGGAGTAAAAACATTGAGATTTCAAGAACATAGAGATGTTTCTTGGAGTCTGTTAGATGACAGCATTCCTCAATGTTATTTTAAATTTCTCCATATTAAAAAAATTCAATCTTTACATTGTTTCAGAAGCATATATTATGCAAAGTAAGAAAGTACCAGGCAAAGGAATGACCTGAATATTTGCTCCCTTTTATATGGTGAGAGCATTAAAAAAAAAAAAAAAAAGAAAGAAACTGTGTTGAGATAAAATTATCACAAAATGTAACAATCATTATTATTAAAACTCCATTTCTAGGGTAGCCCCGGTGGCTCAGCGGTTTAGCGCCGCCTTCAGCCCAGGGCATGATCCTGGAGACCTGGGATTGAGTCCCATGTCCGGCTCCCTGCATGGAGCCTGTTTCTCCCTCTGCCCGTGTCTCTGCCTCTCTCTGTGTGTCTCTCATGAATAAATAAATAAAATTTAAAAAACATAAAACTCCATTTCTAAAGAATTATAAATAAGAAAATGAAAAGAAAAAAAAGAAAATGAAAAGAGTAGATGTGAGTTTATTGTTGTGTGTAAATGTGAATTTTTGCACTTAAGCAATAGAGAATAATACCTGTGTATAACATATAGTACTTTTTATAATTAAAAAAAACAGGGGAGACAGAAAAATTATTTTTCTCTTTATTTCCAAAAAAATTTTGTTTTCTCTGGCTAAACTACACTGGATTTTCCCATCTGTTTAAGCATGCAAATTAAAACACTTAACGGCACTTTATTGTGCTTCATTTTAACTTAGATCAGAAGAATTTTAATCAAAGCAATACTGAGGCTTTAGGGGAAACTGAATTGTAGGAATGTTTGTAGTAATTTTAACTAGTCACAATATATTGTACGCATTTCTTTATATTCAAAATCAGTTATTACTAGCTACTCTTGCAAATAAGTGATAATTTTATCCCATTTTTTAGGTGAACAAATGCAAAGGTTAAATGGTTTGCCCAGGGACATAAATTGAATCAGTAGCAGAAGTAGGATTATAACTCCAAACTACTGACTCAAAGCTTAGTCCAATGAGCCATGCTGTTTCTCAAGTAGTAAGCATATTAATTGTCCCTCCAAGCAGGAAACAGAGTTCTAAATGGAGCATGTCCCATCCAGACCTACACAACATAGTAAGGAGACCTATTTCTTCCACTTAAAAAAACCAAAAGCCAAAACCAAAAAAACTTACATACCAAACCGTCAACCTTTCTGTATAGAGACAATATATGTCAGAAGTTCAAAAAAGTAGTACAAAATATATATACTGTAGAAAGGCACTACATTTTATACTTACAAAATCAAAAGAGTGTTTTAATTTTGTTGGCCAATACTGACATTAGACTTGGGATACACAGAATATGAATTTGCAGTATTAGACTAATATCTACGTAATTCAGGAATCCATTTTCCCTTTGTTATTTAGGCTAACCATAGAAAAACAGCGACTGTATACATTTTATGTAACGTTTGAACAAATGCTTTCCTGACTCGTTTTTCTTATTCCAAGTTCACCCAGGTACGTACTTTTTCTGACTCAGTTTTAAGTCTGCAGTTTCAAAACCACAAATGGAAGACTATATTGAAAGCAGAGATTATGGAAGTTGCAAATTAAAAGTGAATGATTCAACTTCCACTTCTAGCTATGAGAGAATAGCTTGTAATATTTTAACTCTCCTGTTGAGAACAACCGGTTAAACATAACATATACAACAACTATTTGAAGTCACTAGAGAAGAGCTAAGAAAACCAGTCCCGGAGGATCCAAGATCCCAGAGGAGAGAAAACTGTGATGAGTTGAGCCCCACATTCATCTCAGCTTTTCACTTGTATTAGCAGATTCCTGGCATGCATAAATAGAGGCCAATAAGAAAGCGTCAGCCTGAGCTTACGGCAGGCTCACTGGGTTGGGAATGCTATATGACAGATGATGATACAGTTTGAGACTACCAAGGTGATTGCGACTTGAGAGACTAAGATCCAGGATTTGAGAAAGCCACAAAGTCAAGGCGTATGCTGACTCTTAAACTGTGCAGGGTAAAATGCAGAGAAACTGAGTGTAAAGGACTAGCTTGGATGTTAAATAGCTGAGCAGAGATTTTGGCAGGCTTGGACAACTTGGGAGGCAGAGATGAAAATTTAGAAACCACCAAGGTGCTAGAGCCTAAGTAAACGTTTTAGGATTTCAGAGGAGAATCTAAGAGTGCTACTCCTTAAAAATTAAAGACTATGCTTTAGGAGTAGGAACAAACTGGAAATCATTAAGGCTAACAAAGTCTGAAACCCAGCATTTGACTTGAGTAGTGTGATGAGTCCATACATTATATGACCAGAGCATATTAAATCCTTTCTGGGAAAAGGATAACTTAATGTTGAGTCTTTGCAAATTTTCACACATGACATTTAGCATCCAGTTTAAAAATCACCAAGTGTGTAAGAAACAGGACCAAGCAGAAATGCTAGAGAAAATGTTACAAGAACTAAAATAAATTATAAGATGAATTAATAATAGATTAGGCACATCAGAGAGAAGAATAGTGAACTAAGAGAGAAATAGAAAATATTCAAATATAAAGATTAAAAGGGATGAAAAACACAGAAGAGAAAATAAGAGTTAGGTGAAACAGTATTTAAAAGTCTGACATACCAGTAATTGGAGTCCTAAAAGAATATGAAAGCATGAAGTGAACAAGAGCAACATTTCAAATCTATTGGCAACAAATTTTACAAAATGGATGAAAGCCAGCAAGTCATGAGTTCAAAAAGCTCCACAAACCACATGCAGGATAAATACAAGGAAGCTACACCCAGGGTATCATAGTCAAACATCTGAAAAAAAAAAAAAGATAAAAAGAAAATATTGACCAAAGACTTCAGATGACTTTTAAATAAAAACCGTGGAATCTAGAAGACAATGGAATGACTTTAAAATTCTGAAAGACTGAAACTGCTAACCAAGAATTCTATACCTTACAAATAGATTCATCAGAAAGGAATGTGAAATAAATAAATTTTCAGAAAAACAAAACCAGAGAAAATTTTTTTCTAGTATACCTACACTACAGAAGACAAAAGGGATTTTTTTTTTTCATGTTTCAACATGGAACTGTAGGAAAAATATTAACACAGGGAAGGGTAAATGAGTAAATCTAAATACAAATAATAGTAAGTAAAGCACTATGGGGTTTAAAATAGCTATAGGATTAACATACATAACAACACAAAGATATTATCTAAGAAATTGTAAATGTACAAACTTAGAGTAGATTTCAATGAATGAATGAATGAATCTTGGAATCTCTTATTTTAGGGTAATCAATAAAATAATAAATATATCACTACAATCCAATAAGGCAAATGGAATAATAAAAACTTGATTAATATAAAAGAAGATGGTATAGTATAAAATATACAGTAAGAAGATACATTTCAATACAAATAAACCGATAATTATACTTAAGTAGTTGGATTAATACTCCAGTTAAATGACAAAGATGGGCAAAGTAGACAGAAAAACAATAACAAATCATATGTTGCTCATAAAGATAAACCCTAAATATAAGGACTATTTAAGGCTGAAAGTAACAGTATGAAAACTATAAAATGAAATCATGACCAAAGGAAAATGGTGTAGCTATACTGATGTCAGACAACATAAACTCTAAGGCAAAAGGCATTACTATAGAAAAACACAGTGTTTGATAATAATAAAAGAATCAATAGGAATATAAACTTAAATTCAAACATACCTAATAACACAGTCTTAAAATATATAAATTATTATAAATATATTCAAATTTTCCCTTTTTGACTCTTTGATGTCCAGAAGTGTTTTAATTTCCATATATTTGTAAATTTCTCAAATTATTTTTTGTTATTGATTTTTTTGGTATTTATTTATTTATTTATTTATTTATTGAAGTATCTGACACACAATGTTACCTTGTGTTATTGCTTTTTAAAAATATTTATTTATTTATTTATTTATTTATTTTAGAAAGAGCAGAACGAGGGGCAAAGGTGGAGAGAGAGGATCCTAGAGCACACTCCCCGCTGAGCTAAGAGCCTGGCGTGGGGCTAGATCCAAGGACACTGAGATCATGACCTGAGCTGAAATCAAGAATTGGCCACTTAACCCAGGTGCCCCTGTTATTGATTTTAATATCAATCCATTAATGTTGGAGAACATATATGGTATGATTTCAATTATTTTCCATTGATTGCAGCTTGTTTATTTCCTGATATATGGCCTATGCTGGAGAATTATTCGATGTGCACCTAAGAATATGAATTCTGTTGTTGTTGGGTAATGTTCTATAGATGTTATTAGGTCTAGTTGGCTTGTGGTGTTGTTACAGTTTTCTATTTTCTTCTTGGTCTTCTTTCTTTTTATCCATTATTAAAAATGGGATATGGAGGTCTCGAACTAATATTTTTTAATTGTCCATTTCTTCAATTCTATAAGCTTTTACTTTGCACACATTGGAGCTCCCCAATTAGGTGCATATGTATTTATAATTGATTGTCATCCTGACAAATTGACTCACTTTTTATTTTAAAATGCCTTTTTTGACTCTAGTTACCTGTTTTGTCTTAGAGTCTATTTTGTTTGATACTAGTATGGCCGTCCAAGGTTACTTTTGGCTACTAGGTCTTTTTGGTTAGTTACTAGGTCTCTGATTATAGTAACCAAAGAGACCTTTCCTCTATTCTTTTACTTTCAACTTTTTTGTTTCTTGAATCAAATGTGTATCTTTTATAGCCAGCATATAGTTGGGTCATTTTTTTCAAAATACATCCGGCCAATCTCTCCTTTTGATTCAAGTGCTTAATCCAAGGTTACTTTTGGCTACTAGGTCTTTTTGGTTAGTTACTAGGTCTCTGATTATAGTAACCAGAGAGACCTTTCCTCTATTCTTTTACTTTCAACTTTTTTGTTTCTTGAATCAAATGTGTATCTTTTATAGCCAGCATATAGTTGGGTCATTTTTTTCAAAATACATCCAGCCAATCTCTCCTTTTGATTCAAGTGCTTAATCCATTCACATTTAATGTAATTACTGATAAGGTAGGATTTATATTTATCATTTTGTTATTTGTGTTCTGTCTTATGTCTTTTTCTTTCTCAGTCACTGCCTTCTTTTGTATTAGATATTTTCTAGCATACTTTTTGAACTCCCTTGTTGTTTCTTCTATTATATTATTGGAATTAATTTTCTTACTGTTTTCGATGGAAATTACAATTAGCATTCTAACTTAAAACAATCAATTACAATAATGTATAAAATTATTGGTTCCTTTATTGTAAAAAAAATGTACAAAATTATTTAGTTAGTTCCCTTTCTGCTTTTCATTTTTGGTGCCATTATTGTCATACAATTTACGGTTTTGTATATTAAAGCCCATTAACCAAGTTTTATAATCTTTAAAAATATTTTATTTATTTATTCATGAGAGACAGAGAGAGGCAGAGATACAGGCAGAGGGAGAAGCAGTTCCATGCAGGGAGCCTGATGCGGGACTCAATCCTGGGTCTCCAGGATCAGGCCTTGGGCTGAAGGCTGCGCTGAACCACTGAGCCCCCCAGGCTGCCCCAAAGTTTTATCATTTATTTATAACTCATATAAAAGGTGAAAAGTGTTGCAAACAAAAATACAGTTTTACTCTTTGCCATTTGACAGTGTGACTATCATTTGTCTATATAAAAGAATGGATCTCAGGGTGCCTGGGTGGCTTAGTTGGTTAAGTCACTGACTCTTGATTTTTGTTGTAGGACTGAGCCCTAGGTTGGGCTCCATGCTCAGTGCAGAGTCTGCTTGTCCCTCTCCCTCTGCTTTTCCCCCCCACTTGGACCCCGTTCACACTCTCTCTCAAATAAATAAGTAAATAATAAATAAATTCTTTAAAAATAATAAAAGAGTAGATCTCTTTATGTTCATCATACTTTAGGTTTGTTGAGTTTCCTGAATCTATAGATTAATATTTTTCATCAAATTTGGGAAATGTCTGACCATTGTTTCTTCAAATATTCTTTCTGTTTCTTTCTCTTGCTTTCCATCTGAGACTCTCATCATACATATATTAGTACTTTTCACAGTGTTTTGTGGATCAATGAGGCTCTGTTCATTTTATTTTTTTCACTAAAATAATTTCTGTTTCTCAGATTGGATAGTCTCTATTGACCTGTCTTCATGTTTGCCAATTCTACTTTTGCCAGTTCAAAAATAATCTTGAGTCCCTCTAGTGAATTTTTAATTTTTGTTACTGTACTTTTCAATTCCAAATTTATATATTTATATTTGGGATATATATGTATATATTTTGCTGTTGTTGTTGATATTCTTTATTTGATGCCATCTCTCTATAATTCCTTAGCTATGATTTCCTTTAGTTCTTTAAACATGTTTATAGTAGCTGATTTTAATTTTTCGTTTAGTAATTTTACCATCTAAGAGTCTTAGGGTTAGTATTTATTTACTGCTATTTACTCCTGTGTATGGGCCATAACTTCCTGTGTCTTAGAAAATCTGGAAATTATTTTTTGCTGTTGAAAACTAGAATTTTATGCAATATAATGTGGTACCTTCATACCACATGATTTATTGTAGGTGCTATTTGTTGTTGCTACTTATTATTTGGTGACTTTCCTGAACTAATTCTCTAAAATTTTTATTTTTTGTTATATGTAGCCATTGAAGTCTCTGCTTGGTGAGTTTAGTGGTCAGCTTACAATTGCAGGATGATTTTTGTAAAAGAACTATAGGTGTCCAAGATTTTGCCAAGAACTTCTTTGTGTGTTTGTTTTGGGGTATGCCTTCAATGCTCTGGCATTTTATAAGTCTGCCTTAACCTTCACTTCCTGTTTGCACAGGGCTTCAGATTGTGTCAGAGGAGAGAAAATGGTTTTTGTGAGGCATTCCACAACCCTGCACAAGCATGTGGCCTTCTAGAGTCTCAGAAATATTTTGGAGCTTTTCAAAGCCCACTATGCACATCTCATTTCCAGATTTCCCTTTTTTTTTTTTTTTTTTTTTTTTGGTCAAGCCTCTTGTTTTTGTCAAGTGCTATTTCTTTTTCTTTTTGTCAAGCCTCTTGTTTTTGTCAAGAGTGGTATTTCTCTTTCTTTCTTTCTTTCTTTCTTTCTTTCTTTCTTTCTTTCTTTCGTGGTATTTCTGTTTTAGGTGACTGTGATGTTAAACAATTGTCATTGAATGCTTTTGACAATGCCTTGGGGGTAGAGCTCTCTTCACTAAACAAACTCTGGTTCAGGTAAAATAAAGGCAAGAATTATGAATGGTATCTCCCACACATTTATTCATATTCCCCAAATGAGTGAGAACATACACTGTTTGTCCTTCTCCGATTGACTTACTTCACTCAGCATAATACCCTCCAGTTCCATCCACGTTGAAGCAAATGGTGGGTATTTGTTGTTTCTAATGGCTGAGTAATATTCCATTGTATACATAAACCACATCTTCTTTATCCATTCATCTTTCGATGGGCACCGAGGCTCCTTCCACAGTTTGGCTATTGTGGACATGGCTGCTAGAAACATCGGGGTGCAGGTGCCCCGGCGTTTCATTGCATCTGAATCTTCGGGGTAAATCCCTAACAGTGCAATTGCTGGGTCGTAGGGCAGGTCTATTTTTAATTCTTTGAGGAACCTCCACACAGTTTTCCAGAGTGGCTGCACCAGTTCACATTCCCACCAACAGTGTAAGAGGGTTCCCTTTTCTCCACATCCTCTCCAACATTTGTTGTTTCCTGCCTTATTAATTTTCCCCATTCTCACTGGTGTGAGGTGGTATCTCATTGTGGTTTTGATTTGTATTTCCCTGATGGCAAGTGATGCAGAGCATTTTCTCATGTGCATGTTGGCCATGTCTATGTCTTCCTCTGTGAGATTTCTCTTCATGTCTTTTGCCCATTTCATGATTGGATTGTTTGTTTCTTTGGTGTTAAGTTTAATAAGTTCTTTATAGATTTTGGATACTAGCCCTTTATCTGATATGTTATTTGCAAATATCTTCTCCCATTCTGTAGGTTGTCTTTTAGTTTTGTTGACTGTATCCTTTGCTGTGCAAAAGCTTCTTATCTTGATGAAGTCCCAATAGTTCATTTTTGCTTTTGATTCTTTTGCTTTCGTGGATGTATCTTGCAAGAAGTTACTGTGACCAAGTTCAAAAAGGGTGTTGCCTGTGTTCTCCTCTAGGATTTTGATGGAGTCTTGTCTCACATTTAAATCTTTCATCCATTTTGAGTTTATCTTTGTGTATGGTGCAAGAGAGTGGTCTAGTTTCATTCTTCTGCATGTGGATGACCAATTTTCCCAGCACCATTTATTGAAGAGATATCAGAAAGGGACACAGAACATAAAGACTTCTAACTCTGGGAAATGAACTAGGGGTGGTGGAAGGGGAGGAGGGCGGGGGGTGGGGGTGAATGGGTGGCGGGCACGGAGGGGGACACTTGACGGGATGAGCACTGGGTGTTATTCTGTATGTTGGTAAATTGAACACCAATAAAAATTAATTTATAAAAAAAAAAAAAGAATTATGAATGGGGTTCTTCAGGGGAGTTGCCAGATAGGTCAAACAGTGACAATCCGTTGGGGACTTGGGGGGATTTCCAAACTCATTCTGTCCCCTTCAGTGTCTACTAGGGTGGTTTTCATAGCTACTATGGTGTTAGGCTGCTGATTTTCAGGGCTACCATCAATCTGAGGAGAGGATAACCAGATAGGGCAAGTCAAAATGCCACAAAGCTCACCGGTTTTACCAAAATTCAGTAGGTTGTTTTTTTTTTTTAAATAAATGTTCTTTTGATTGCTGCAAGTCTTGAGTTTATTTCTAGAGGTCTGAAAAATTAATTTTGACATTTTTAATGAGTGTTCTCAATGCTTTTATAGAAGAGGATCAGAGGTTCTTACTCTGCCATTCCAGAAGTGCTTTTGTTCTGATATTTTGTTGAAGTGGAGTAGTATAGAGCAATAAAAATAATGAATAATGTTTCATGTAACCACATTGATGAGTCTCCCAGAAATGACAGTGAGCCAAAGAAGCCAGGCACAAACAGTACATATTGTTTGATTTTACTTATGGGACCTTCCAAAACCACCTAAAATGAGTCTATAGTGATGAAAGTGAGAATATTAGTTAGCTTTAGGAGAGTTAACTGGAATCGGACAAGAGAGAACATTGTAGGATATTGGGAATGTTCTATATCTGACCTGGGAGGTGGTTACACAGGTGTATTCATTTATCAAAATTCTTTGAGCAATACACTATGTGAATTTTATTGTATGAATATATATACTCTTGTAAAAAACAAGCCTTTAAAAACAAATAAAATAAATGGTTAACGTCAGTCCCTTCTTTAATTCTTGGATATAGATTCCCTTTCAGAGTGTAATGGAAGGAGTGAAAGTTCTCATATTTGTGGTTGAGAGAGTCGCATATGTATCACTGAAACATAGGAATGATTTGTTTCTAATATTGTTGTCAGTGTTAATAACAGGAGCAAATATATCTGCAAAGCTCTGATTCTTAAACTGCTTTCACATACATTATCTTGTCATCTGTACAACTATTGAAGTTGGAGGTCAAGTGCTATATTTTCCAAATGAAGAGACTCAGATGTAGAATTAGAATTTGTGAATAATAGAGTCAAGATTGATACTTTATGTGTCTAACTCTTAGATGATTATATTTCTTTATCACACAGTCTTCAGAATATTGCTAGCCACCAACTTATCAAAATTAGTTGTGTGCCCATGGTTTTAGACTTCTCTAAAATTCTCCTAAATCATTATTAAAGGATGATGTTAATTCTTGAATATGTGAATAATCCCAAGATTCTAGAAATAGAATTTTGAATTTCCTCTTTTCAGTCTGTGAGATACAAGAGTATTTATTATCCAATTTAAACATATCTTTTTGTTAAAGATTTATTTATTTATTTATTTGAGAGAGAGAGTATGCATAAGTGGGTAGAGGGGCAGAGAGAGAGAGAAAGAATCTTCAACCATACTCCCTACTGACTATGGAGCCCGATGCAGGGCTTATCCCATGACCCATGAGATCACCCCCTGAGCCAAAACCAAGAGTCTGACACTCAACTCACTGAGCCACTCAGGTGCCCCAAACATATCTTTTGATGAGATTTCACAATACATACTTATTATATATCACATCCTTTTTATGGTAAGGACCTTGTCCCATTGTTATACTAAGTTGCTATTTCTGTAGTCTACTTTTTCCTTGACTTCTACTCAAATACAGAGTGGTTAACCACAATGTAGGATTCCTTTCTAAATATCTGAGGAATATTAAAAATTATCCTAACATTAGCAATCTATGGTCCTACTTTATTTAGGCCTTCTTCCTATCATTTATTAAATATTTGCATATTGGCTGAGCTTCTCTCCAAGATCCCTGCCTTGTCGTTTCATCCATGGTATAAAACTATATCCCAGAAGACAGCACTTTGATCAAGACCTGGTCAGTGTTAAAGGTTTTGTTGTTTTTTATTGTTTCTGATGTATCATAATTATTATATAATAGTCTATCATGTTTATGTAAATTCTAGCATTTTTTCTTTCATTTAGGTGATTAAATCTGCATTTGTCCCCTGAATTAAAGGTCATTAGATTTGTGAAGACAACTTTGAATTCAATTGTGTTTCCTTAAGTAATAGACATGCAAGCTAAAGTTGCATCTTCCATTAGTTTAATAAGTACGCTCAACATAAATCCCGGGATCACAAATGAGAATAATAAATAAAGAGGACCCACAAAGCCGCTATGTATTTGTGAATAGCTACTAGAAAGCCTTAATTTGTTTTTCAGGAAAGTGAAGAATAGCACACAAGTGAGAAAGTGCTATTTATAAAGAGAATAAGGGGCTTGGAAAATTTATTTATGCTTTTGCAATTAAGTTCTATAGGGCTGATGGAGTGCCACTCCAGATCCCAAACAGAAAGTGTCTTTAGCTGGATTTTCTCTGTCCCGCATTGTGAGCAAAAAACTTAACTTCTCCACCACTTAAAGATTTATAGGGGTGGTTGCAATTTTTCCTTCAAGTCTCTCTCTATGGTCTGATATCCTTTTCCCCCACTGGAGCACGCCTTTTCCATTATATCCACCAAAATGCAGTACTCAGAATCTGTTTGGTCCCACAACTGATGCTACCATCTACTTGGCAATTTTAGGAAAAACTGTAGGTAGATGAAGTGCATTACTTCATCAGCTCAGGACAGCCTGAAAACAATAACCCTTCTTGCCTAAGCTAGCTCAGTTCTTTCATTTGCTGTTCTCTCCTTGAGGCCAAACCCTTGAAGTCACCACCTTTCTTCTTGTTCTGTCTGCTTCCATTCTCAAACTGAGAGCAGAGAAACCTTTTTTTAGAAAACTTCATCCTTGAAGGCAGGGTCATTTTCTGCCTGGATCAGTTTAGGCTTCAAACTGCTGTTGTGGTAGGCATCTGAGTATTCAACGTGTGTGGGGTCATTGGGATTGAACCCACTGAAATCCCATGATCAATCTTCTTTTCTTTTTTCCAGACATCTGATAATATGCAGAGATTGCCTGAGTTCAACTTTTCATTAGTTTATCCTTTCCTGGGTTTGTTTTTTCCCTTTTTTTTCTCATTTTTTTATAAAACCATCTGGACCCAGGGTGTCTTTATAACTTTATTTCCTTGTAGCACTTTTGTGCAGCCCACACCCTGTTTTTCCTCCCATCCTCTGTACATATAAACCAGATCACCAACCCACCTCAGTAGCCTACAGTTCCCAACATTCAGGGATACCAACACTTTGGTAATATCGCTCTACTTTTCTAATCATATCATTAAATACAGTAAAATAATAGCACATTTTACTTCAATTATACTTTTATCTCTGTCTCTAGACATAGATCCAATTTGGCGAATGAGGTCAAGGATAATTTAGAGGGTACCACACCAAAATTTAGAGATGCACCACAGCAAAAGAGATTGAGAATATAGTTTAATGTTTGCTTATTTTAATTTTTTGTTGGGGAAAATGTTCAAAATATACCAAAGTAGAGGCATGTTATATTGAACTCTCAGGTATCCATCACCCAGCCTTTACAATTATCATAGTCTGTTTATGTTATTTTTAAAAGAAATATTTTTGATCACTATATTGTATTAACATGGCTTTCTTAAGAATTGTTATTCTCCATGACCAACCTGCTCTTTATCCTAAATCCAGTCCTGAAACCAAATTAAACATAGTAAAAAAAAAAAAAAAGAGAGAGAGAGAGAGAGAGAAGTTAGGAGTAGAAAAAGAAAAAGGAACAAATTGAATACAGTTCTTTTATTTCCAGGAGTATCGCTTCCATATTATCTTTGCCATATAAGACAAATTGCAACATAAAATGTCTTATAAATTCTTAACAGTTGAAGGGAATTCTAGCTTATTGGAGTTACTTCTCTTTTACCACCCTAGTGTTGTCATAGGTACCCTACACTGTATTCTTCGGTGAAACCTCAACAAAGATTGAATCCGTTTCAATCTAGGCAGGTGATATCTGGGCTGGGGATATCTACAGCATCTGCAAGAAGAGAAGAAGCCTTTGAAGAACTACAGTAGTAAGGTCTGATTTATACTGCTTCCAGGTAACCAAACAATTTGACAAAAACAAAGAGTAGTTAAACCATGGTTGTATTTCTAGACGGGATGAAGCAAATGACAGTTAATGGAAACATGCTATGAGGATAGTTTTCTTCATATCTTTATTGCTATCTTGGATAAAAGATTCAGAACATATTGTGAGACTCACAGGGAACTGAATTAGGTGGTGTTCTAATATCCTAGAACACACAGAGAGAAATGACATGAAGGCTGATAAACTGTTGGTCTGAATGCAAAATGTGAAACCAGAGGTGACAAATACAAGATGAGGTTTAACTTCAAAGAAACTCCCCCAAGAATTCAGTTTGAAAGATAATCTTTCTCCTATACTTTTCATTTGACAGACTTGTACTAAAACAATGCTTACATCTGGATCAGGAAAAGTTTAAAATTTTGCAGATAAGATTAAGGAGTTTTGAAGATTAGTGGCAAAATCAACAATTGTAGAAAAGAAATCCAGCCTACAAAATAAAATTCAAAATGTGTAAAGTACGTAATGAGGATTGCTATGGTCTGAATATATATATATATTCAAATTCATGTGTTGAAATCTTCACCCTTCAAAGGTGGTGGTATTAGGAGGTGGGGCCTTTGGGAGGTGAATGGAGCCCTCATGAATGGAATTAGTGCTCTTATTTATAAAGGAGTTTCTGGAAATACCCCTAACTCCTTCCACCGCTCGAGGATACAATAAGAAGTCTGTGACCTGGAAGAGGGTCCTCACCCAAGCATCCTGGTGTTCTGTCTCAGACTTCCAGTCTCCAGAACTGTGAGAAATAAATTTCTGTTGTTGCAAGCTGGTCTGTAGTATTTTGTTAGAGCAGCCAAATGCACTAAGGTGAGGAAAAGACTGAATGATTTATATGTGTGTGTGCTTAAAAAGGATTGAAAACAAGAGACTGGCAGGAGGACACACTGTATTTGGGCCTAATTCCCTTTATCTTGAATAAAGCAGCATAAATAAGTAGGAAAATGTATTTTCCTTGGTTCTCTTTCCAAAGTGTGGCTTTCATGGTGTACTTTTTAATAGAAAGCGTCCTCTGGCAATGAAAAAGATAGTCTTAATTGACTCCCACTCTACCCAGCAGCAAATGATTTGCTGGTGACTAGAGCTGTAGAGGAACAGAAAGTTTAGGCAAGTAGTGTCCTCCTCCCCTCCTTTGCCCTGAAATGGCATATATTCACATAGTGCAAACTTTTCAAAAATGTAAAAAGGCATACCGTGAAAAGTTGTGCTCTCATCCTGTCCACCATTTACACAGCTCTCTTTTACACACACACACACACACACATATACACACAGAGCCTAATTAATTCTTATATACTCTTGGCAGATTTCTTTATGCGTTGACCCAGAAAATATGAATATATAGTCTTATTCTTCCTTTTTCAAATAAAAAGTAGCACACAATATACACTGTTTTATGCATTATTTTTTTTGCAACACTACATCTTGATGATCAATAGTAGATAGCTTCCTCATTTTTTTAAACCACTGTGTAGTACTTCACTCTGTAAAAGTTCAATGATTTTTTAACTAGTCTCCTATTAGTGGGTATGTGAGTTGTTTCCAGTTTTTAAAGCAATGCTGGCCTAGAAAACATTACACATAATGTCGTTTCACACGTGGGCAAGTATATCTGCAGGATAAATTTCCTAAAAGTACAATGTGAACGCAGTTTTGATAAACCTTACAAAAAATCTTTCCATCGGAGCTGTACCAATTTCAATTCTCCCTAATGTATGAGAAGGCCTATCTTCCTACAAACAAGAAAATGTGCTATCAAGCTCTTAGACCATTACCAAACTGGCAAGTGATAGATCAGCCTAGTTTTAACAATGTATTTCTCTTATTACAAGTGGATTTGATCATCTATTTATATTTATAAGCTATGTCAGTTTTTTTTCTGACATATATATGTATTTCTGCCTATTTCTACTATGTGATTGGTCTTTTATTGGTTTCTAGTAGCTCTTCATACGTTAGGGAGGTTAGTATTTCTCTTGTCATAAGTTTTTCAGTTTACCACTTATCTTCTGAGTTTGTTCATAGTTTCATATGTTGTTAATTTTTTTTTAATTTTGTGGATTCTAGATCTGAATTACAAAGGTCTTCTCCAATGAAATGTTACAAAGTACTTCTTGTGCTCTCTTCTACTACTCGCATGCTCTCATTATTTTGTATGTACATCTTTGACTCAAATGAAAATTATCCTAGTTGTACTAGATCACTAGAGTGTGATAGAGTAATGAGTACAATATCTTTTCCCCATACATTCTATCACCATTTATTGAAGTGTTGTCTTTTCCCCACTGATTTGAAATGCTACCTTTTTCGTCTGGTGAATTGCAGTATGCATTTGAAATTATTTCTGGACTTCGTATAATATTCTGTTGGTCAATCTGTCTAATGATGAACCAGTGCCATCCTATTTGAAGGTTTTTATGTTTATGTTTTATAAAACATATAGGGGTAATTCCGCCTCATTGCCCTTTCCCTCCCCCAATTTTCCTTCCCATTTTTGATAATTTTTCCATATAAACCTTACGATAATTTTGCCTAGTTTCAAAAAACCTACATCAATATTATTCTTTTTGGGTTTATGTTTAAATTATAAATTAACTCACAAAGAATTGACATCTTTTTGTTGTTAACTCTACCAGCTAGATACATCTTCACTTTGTACAAAAATTTCTTGTATGTTCTTCAGTAGAGTTTTAACATTTTTTAAAAGATTTTATTTATTTATTCATGAAATACAGAGAGAGAGAGAGAGAGAGGCAGAGACATAGGCAGAGGGAGAAGCAGGCTCCATGCAGGGAGCCCGATGTGGGACTCGATCCTGGGTCTCTAGGATCACGCCCTGAGCCGAAGGCAGGCCCTAAACCGCTGAGCCACCCAGGGATCCCCAAGTTTTAACATTTTTTTATTAAGTTTATTTGCCTGCCTTTTATCTTCCTTTCTTTCTTAGGTGAGTACTTTCTTCCATTATATATTCATAGTGTTTGTTGTGTTTCTTTTATATATTAATTTTGTGCCCCACTACTTTGCTAAATAGCTTTTCAATTGAGTCTCTTGAGTTTTCCAGGTATATAATTATAATACCTGGCAGGAAGATTCCTAATGGATGCTGTGGAAGAGAAGAAATTGTGTTTTTCAGTTTAATGGATAGAAGTCCCTTCTGATAAATCTCAGGAAGGACAAATATAGATACATTCTGGATGCTTGGCTTCTCTAGACCAGACCAGGTAATGAATGCCCTCAAAAGCTGTAGTATCATTTTAGAAGGGAAATACTGGAATGAGGATTGTTTTAAAACAAATAAGTCATTGTGATCTTAATCTTAATCATTATAATTGCCATTACATCTTAAATTTATAGAGAGTACTCTATTTTTAAAAATCCCTAATACAAAGCTACCGATTTTGTTACTCCTATTATTATTACCAAGCATTTCAAAAAATACCTTTAAGATATCCATGTGTGGTTCATGGAGTTTAACTCTAATACAGAATGGTAAAGAAAAAAATCCAGTTGTATGCAATCAACTACCCATCCGTCTTGAAGTGGGATTTGTATTTAAGTAGCTTAAATGAGTTGCTTTGTGTTTATGATGGGCACAGCAAATAACCTCCTTGCTGGTTGCTAAACCCTCCTCACCTAACAATGATCTTCTTTGTCGATCTTCATGGCATGGTGTCTCATCTGTTTAGTTTGGCTTTTTATTTGACTTTCATTGACTTCGCGGCCAAGCCTGTTTTCTTTGTTTGATATGTTAGCTCAAATATGTAGGTGAACTCAGCCATTTAGTGATAGGCATATAATTTTTAAAAACCACACATACTGGATTTGATGAAAGAATGTAATTTCCTCATGCAAATGGAGAAGCAAATGTTTGACTTTTGAGTAATATCATGCTCTCTTTTCGAGGAGTTGTCCAGCTGTCTTTTGCTAGGAGACGTAGACTTCTAGTTGCTGAATCTCTGTCAGCCCTTTTTTTCTATACACAGTGCTCAGCCTTAGATCACGTAGAGATAATTTTAAATCTTCTTTAAGTGCTTCCTGAGGTTTTAGCACCTCTCAGTGCTAGTTTCTAAAGAGCTGCTGCTGTCACCCGAGTGTTAGCACTGAGCTAGCCACCATAATGTGAAATCTGATGTGTTGAAGAATCTTCTCATTTGAGGCACATCATGAGTTGTGTCATGTTTCTAACTACTAGAAAAAATGTAAATATACATATTAGGCAGGATGTCAGCGAAGATAAAAGATGTGTAGTGGAGAAACCAAAGAATGTGAATGTGTACCTTCGTACCTGTTGGTGCTGAAATCCTGATTTGCCTCTAAATTCAACTTCATTGCCTTCCCTCTGGTATGATTGAACCTCAATATTTTATTTCTCTTTTACAACATTCTCTTTAAAAAAGAACCAAGATACAAAATGCTTTTAAAATCCTAAAGTTTTATATGAATTTCAGTTTTCTCTGAGGCGTTAATTCTGATATAAAACCAGTGAAACTTCAGCTCGAATAATGTGAGGTATTGAAATTTTAAGGGACTTCTGTGTGTGTTGAGAGATGCTGGCAATTGGAATATTCTCATCAATAGGAGGTTTCTGTTGGCTCTAAATGTGAATTACTTATGTAAATGTCCCTTTAGAATCTGTTTATAAGGTAGAGAGCTTAGGGGATATTGGAAAGAATATTGCCTTGTTTTATAGACGTTCTGATTTGCTAACACACTTGAAGTTTCAATTCAAAAGTCACTCATGTAACCTCTTTTTTTTTATTGATACAATTTTTGTCAAGTTTCAGATAACTTACATTTCCCAAGAACCTTTCCTTGTGTCTGGGGTATCCTATGACATTTACCCTCTTCCTTTTTCTTTTCTGGATTATTTTTTGAACATAGTGCATCTTTCAAAGAAAGAAGACAGAGAAGAGGTGAAACCAATCCCTGGTCTATTCACATGGCCAGCAGAAGAGCCAAGGAAGCTCCCTCCACTTTTTTCTAATTGACCAAGATAGAGGAATTCTTTAATAAAAAGGTCTCTAATTTTATTTCTGGAATTATTTGATTATCTCAGTTTCCTGATGCAAATTGATATCAACTCAATAAGCAAGAACTTGAAACAATCTCCCATCCTTTTGTGCAGTGGGAGTACAGGGCAGCTGGTAGACCACAGGGACAGGGCTGGGGAGGTTTGTTTGTTTTTCGTTGTAGCAGTTTGTATAGGGAAGGTTGTATTTTAGATTACTTTACTCCCAAATCTTCTCAGTTGTTGCTTCTCTATACTTGCCCTTTTCTTTTCCCATCTGACAAGTTTTGGCTTTACATTCAAAGACCTCCCTGGGTCTGTCCAGTGTTAGCCTGGTGATAAAACCACCTTGTAGGGCCCAGTGCCCACACAGGCAGCTGTGGGATTGACTTCTCCCATTGCACAAGTTCGGGGTAGATGACACACTTCTTTCTGTAAACTTGGACAACTTTGCCAATTCGCTGACCTTTGTAGTATCCTCATACAACCTGAACTTTATCATCCTTTCAGATGGACGGAGGGAACATTGTACTTCTGTCTCAGCTCTTTGGAAAGAGGGAAAGACACAATCTTCCTGCAAATGTGGGAAGGTCAATTGAAATGCCTTTTATGGCTCTTGCCCTGGTCAGAAGTCACAAAGGGATTGAACTTCATTTTGGCTACTGCTGCTTCAACAATGGCCATAAAAGTGGGGAAAAAAGATAGTGCTTTCAGAGCAGTTTCTCTACCTACAATCTCTTGGTCTGCATGAGGGTGCAATTCTGGCTTTCTAATCTGTGTCCAGCCTTTTGCTTGGCCTATCCAGTATTTTTTCTTCTAAAAGCTAGGGCTTAGAATTTTAACATACTTGGAATCCTAGTCAGACACTTAGTTACCCTCCTTTTATTTATTTTTAAGATTTTATTTATTTATTCATGAGAGACACAGAGAGGCAGAGACACAGACAGAGGGAGAAGCAGACTCCTTGAGAGGAGCCCTATGTGGGACTCGATCCCAGGACCCCGGGGTCATGCCCTGAGCCGAAGGCCAATGCTCAACCACTGAGCCACCCAGGAGCCCCAGTTGCCCCCCTTTGAAATGAAGGTTTGCTTTCATCGTTTTTATTGCTGTTGTTGTTTTTTTTTTTTTTTAAGTTTAAAGAGGCATGTTTTAGTCATATCAGAAAGAACATGGACTCTGGAGTCAGACATGTCAGTATTGGAACCCATATTCCCCATGTACTGACGTTTTCACTTTTTAAACTAGTTATATAACATTTGTCTGCAAGTTGCTTATAATAAAGATCTGCTATGAAAATTCCTTGAGTTCATGCTTGTAAAGTACTACCCATTACCTAATAGATGGTGAGCACTCTATGCATATGAGTTTCTTTTAAATTTTTTAAATCTGTTGAGTTATTCTAATGCCCATGTATTTTGGTGAAAGGCTTTATGTTAAAGAATAAAAAATATACACTTTCATTTATTTATCAAATATTTGTTGTGTATGGTTTAAATGCCAGAAACAGATTTAAAAGCTGTGTATATGTAGTAAATAAAACTGAGAATATTTAAGAAATACTAAGTTCATAGAAGATTTGCCTTCTTATGGGGAAGATAGATGATGAACAAAATAAACATGTGAAATATATGATTTGTTGAATGATAGTAATTACTATGGGAAAGGGTTGTACCCTGAGCAGATAATGCTTGAGCAGAGACTTTAAGGAGATGAGAGAGTGAGCCATGTGGATACCTAAGGTGAGAGTGGATGGCAGGTATGTTATCCCAAAACAATGAGGTCAGTGTGTCTGGAATGGAGTAGGAAATGTGCCCAGACAGATAGCAGAGGCTGTATTATGTGGGACCATGTAGGCTATATGTAAGAACTCTGGGTGTCACTCTGAATGAAAATGGGGCTAGGAGAAGGGTTTGAACAGAGAAATGACATGATCGGACTAAGGTTTAAAAAGGAAGCACTCAGGCTGCTCTATTAAGAAAAGACTATCAGATGGATGAGAGCAAAGGCAGAGTAGACCAATGAGGAGACTACTGTAGTGATCGTAGTGGCTTGGACCAGCACAGCAGGTAGCAGAGGAAGTTGTGAGAAGTGATTGGAATCTGGATATATTTTGTATATAGGGTTGACATAACTTTTTGAAGGATTTTTGTTAAGGTATGACAAAAAGAAAAAGAGAAATGAGTAAAAGATGGCCCCAAGTTTTGGGGCCCAAGAAACTGGAGTTTCTAAGAGAATAAAACTGGAACATGAACATATTTGCAGTGAGGGTGAAGAAGGAGATCCAAAGTTTAGATTTGGATATGTTAATTTTAAGATTAAAATACCTATTAGGCTTAAAAGTAGAAAGGTTCATTAGTCCTATAAAGTCATAAGACTTGGATGAGAACTACCAGGGAAAGAGTATAAATAGATAAGAGACAAGTTACATAGAACAATAGGAATGAGCGAGTTTGCACAGAAAGCAGGCAAAGTCATTTCTACACAAGAGACACTAAAACCTCTAAAAAGAAGCCTAGAGGAAGCATTAATAAACTTAGAAATGGCTTATAAATATATCAAATTTAGGTAAGTGGAGTAATAGAACTGGAAAGTGATGGCCAGTGTTTTTAGGAAGTAGAAAACCATGCAGCTAGTTTAGAAATGATTCATGAAAGAGGTGAGACTTTTTCGATCCAAGTTTAGGAGGAAGAGAACATGGATTTGTAGAAAGGAGACAGTTTCAAAATTGAGAATGGCTCACTAGCCACTAGATTAGTAGGACTAGTTTTTTGGTGAGTGAATCTTTCTTCCGCATTGTATCACTCAGGATTCTAGGAACAGATGGCTCATTCAAAAGGAGCAATTTAGGAGAATATAGATACTGAGCTACTTTATACAGTTGTAAGCAGAGTTAAACCGATAAGAAGGGCCTGGCTCGACTCTCTGTAGGTCCAGGGAAGAGGCAGGGCACCTATGGCTGTAATTGTAGGACAGGACAGCTGACAGGAGCTGTGGCCCTCAGTGGAGGATCACAGGAACTGCCAACCTACAGTCTGGCTGGCATAGAGAGAAGCAAGGGAGTAAATACCCAACTTCATTATCCTTTCATTGTCAGATGTCCTGCTGGAGCCTCTCATAGGTGGGGTTTAGTAAAATGCTAAAAGGCAAGCAATATCTAGCGATATGATCCATACAAATCAATCTCCTGGGGTACAGATCAGATGGGGAAGGATGGGAAGTGGATCCAAGGCACACACCGAGACCATTCAGTACACTTGTTTCCATAAAAAAGTTTGTAATAAGGTTCTGTGAAAAGCCAAAGGATGAGAATTTCAGCACCAGAAGACCTTTGAATAATTGTAAATAGAATCATATACTCCCAATCTCTAATGTTAGTTCTTAAAAAAAAAATCATTCATCTTTGTTTCCCTTTTCTTTCCTTTTTTTGGCATTATGGTTTGGTTTATTTGTTTTGTTTTGGCAAATTTCTGCCCCTGATTGTTGTTCAACATTTATACACCTTGACTTGCTACTTTCCATTTAAAATTAATCTGCTTCTATGGGACACCTGGGTGGCTCAGTGGCTAAGCATCTGCCTTTGGCTCAGGTCATGATCTCAGAGTCCTGGGATCCCCTGCATGGAGCCTGCTTCTCCCTCTACCTGGGTCTCTGCCTCTCTGTGTGTCTCTCATGAAGAAATAAATAGAATCTTTAAAAAAAAATCAGATTCTAAACTGGGTACCAGGTTTTAAGTCTTAAGCAATACAAAGGCTTGGTTGGCTACAGCACTGTGCAGATAGTTTATGTCTTCAATATCAATACCCTAGCTTAACTTTTCTTCTTGTTAGTTGTAATTGGATAACTTGTCACTAGAGATAGGTAGTTAAAAGTCTCATGCTAGCAAAATAGTCACTCTCTAAATTGTAATTTTTCCCATTCCATACACTGTTTCTTGTTGACTCCAATATTTGCAACCAATCTCCTTATGACTTTAAAACTTTCTTGCCATGGACATCTAATGAACATATTCAGGCCAACTATGTAAGTAGAATTAGTAAGATAAGATAGAGACTAGAGAAACATATCAGAAAATTACAATATTAAGGATGTGTAAAGTTATCTTGAAAATTATGTCAGAACAGACTTCATAATCTATTAAGAGTATGCAAATTATTTGCAAAGAACCATTATTTTCTCCCACGTGCGTGTAGCTTTTGTTAAGGATTGCTAACTCTCCCCTAATATTGATTTGCTCCTTCTTTCTTTAGTATTAGAACCTTCAACATCTAGCTGAGCGCCTGGCCATCCAGATAAAGACTATATTTCCCAGCTACTCTTGCTGCCATATATTTTAGGATCTGACCAATGGTGTCTGAGTAGAATCCAGCCACATTGGTGAGAGCTGAAAAAGCCATCTTAAACCAGGGAATGAAAGCCATGTCTTGAGAATGATAGAACAACAAAGTAGAAAGTGCCAAGTCCTTAGGACCGAGGAGTTGCCACACAACCCCTGGACTGTTTGTGCTCCAGCTCTTATGTGAGAAAGAAATCAGTGTCTATTCATCTGAGCTATTATTTTTTTGGCCTTTGTGACAGCAGGCAGACTTATCTTCCAGTCTACTCATGGCCCTTCTAATAGAGGCCAGTGTGTAAAAGTACCCTAGTGGTTCTCCCTTAATATCTGCTGATAGAGAATATACAAATGACAAAGAGGTATTATAAATACAAAAAGACTTTAAATGGATTTTTATTAATTCCAGCTGTGTACATTTGAAAAATGATAGTACTTACCTAGGTGAAATGTATTGCTTAGTTACTCTCTTCTTTTTGAAGTCCCTGGACTTAGGCCTTAGATTTAAAAATGAGGTTAGATAGAATAGGAACCAGCTCAGGAGAGGTTACATAGAATAGGATCCATTTCAGAAAATCTGAAATGCGGGGTTAACTGTTGTCTAAAACAGGTAAAAAGAGAGCTGAGGACCAGAGGTCCAGCATCTAGTGGACATTGTGGGAACTTCCCCAACATTACTTTGCCACTTCCCCATCGCATAGCAGCCATCCCCCTTGGAGGGGTATACTGTGTTGAATAGTGTCCCTCCCAGATTCATGTTTCACTTGGAGTCTATGAGTATCACTGTATTTGGAAATAAGGTCTTTGTAAATAAAATCAAGTTAAGATGAGGTCATGCTGGATTAAGGTGGGCCTTGATCCAGTGACTGGCGTCTTTATAGGAAGAGGGAAATTTAGATATGGACACATAGGCAATCATCATGTGAAGATAGAGGCCAAGATTGGAGTTATGCTACCATAAACCAAGGAACACAAAGAACGGCCAGCAACTAGCAGAAGCTAGAAGAGGCAAGGAGTGATTCTTCCCTGGAGCCTCTGGAGGGAACATGGCTCAGCCAACAGCTTGATTTAGAATTTCCAGCCTCCAGAACTATAAGGGAATAAATTTTTGTTGTTTTAAGCCACCCAGTTTGTGGTACTTGGTTATGGTGGCCACAGGAAACTAATATAGGGGGGTTGACAATGCCCTCAGCTGTACATTGAGATTATATCCAGTATGTTTCACAACCAGGATATGATCCATTCAAACAGGAGAGATGCCTGCTGCATTGCTAGAGCAGGGACCAGATGGATCCTCACTTTGCAGATGTTAACTTTGTAGTTGCTGGATACAGGTAAGTCAGGAGGATTCCAGGATGGATTGTTGAGGCAGTGAGGAACATGTAGGGGGTCACAGAGCCTTGGCTACTTATCATCTGGTTTAGGAGCATTTCAGTATTTAAAAAAAAAAAAAACCTATGTCAGTGTGTGCTAAGCAGTTGGCTTGGTTGGTCTAAAACAATATGTCTTTCCTTCTTGCCATTGCAGATAGTTCAAGAGGAGTCCAAACTGGGCCAGTCAGAATGAAGCTCAGGCTTTCCTTCTCTGGGTAGGAGAGAGCATGCCCTGTCTTGGGAGATGTGAATGGGAGAGGAGGTGACCCTCGTTGCTGTGAACTAAAATTTTGTAACCTGCCCTTGTAAAGCCTAAGGGGACAACCAATAATCAAAGAAGGGAAGAGCTGAGACAACTGCAGCCAAATCACCTGGCACTCTGGTCATTTGCAGCTGAGTCTCTGCCTTCCTCTGGACTATTAGTCACATGAGCCAACAAATTCTCTTTATTGTTTATGCAAGTTTGGGTAGGATTTTCTTTTGTTTATGACTAGAAGAATCTTAACTGATATGGCCTCTGTGACTTTCTTAGCAGATATTTATTAGGGCCTCTCCTCTGAAACATTTTATTTTGATGTCTGCTAGGGTAATTATTTTGCAATTACCTTTTACGTTTGTGTTCTGTTAGTAAATGAAACACTAGCCAAGCTTCAAGGAAATAGGATTTCGCTGAAAGACTATTATCATCAATTTTATACTGAATCTTTATTTTAGAATACAGCCTAAAACCAAACAGACACACAAGCGCATCTGTGTGCACACACATGCGCACACACACAACATGTACACACACCTGCTATTTCCCCCACCGCATTCCTCGCCATAAGTACTACAAACTAACTTGAATTATAGATGCTATTGGTGGGCAAAATGGTACAAACAAATGGGAGAGGATCTAGAACCTGTGGGGGGTAGTGAAAAAATAAAGGAAAGTATTAACTCAAAGAAGTATGGCTTTGTGAATGAACTCCTCTTCTATAAGAATAACTCCAGAATAAATCAAATGGTAGTGCAAGGGCCAATTTAAATACAGAGGCTAGCAAAGGAATGGAGATGGAGAAAGATGAATAGAGGCAGCCAGGGAAAAATCACAAAGTTTAAACTCCTTTTCCTCTCAGTCTTCAAAATAAATCTTTCTCTTGCAGTTATAGGGGCCGTTTCAAAAACAGGGCTAAGGAGGGGCAGACACAAAGTACCGGTGTCCTCTGTGGCCCCCTAAAAATAAAAAACTTGGGTTGATTCAATTGATTCAGATTACCTCGAATTACTGTTCATCTGTTTGTGTGCTGAATTTGAGCCTCTGCTTCATACTCCCCATGGTGGTTACTGTCTATAGATTGTTAACAATAAATATTAGAAAATGCGATTCCAGATTTAGCCAACATTTCAGTTGCCTTTGATTGACTTTGAAATTAGGATATTGCTTTCAATAATAAGAGGAAAAAAGTTTAGAAAGGAGACTGTACAAGTGCTAAAGCAGCTTTTCATCGTGTGCAGTTCATGTTAAATTGCTGGTGTCTGAAGAATACAGAACTGAGATTTCATCAATACATGCAGTACCACACATTTCCTATTTTAGTTGCTAATTAGTATTCAGGTGTGCAGTGGAATACATGAAATTAAATGCTAATGCCGTTTCATTTGTGACTTAACATGTACAAGTTGTTACTATATGCACATTACCCTGTCAATGCACATGTATAATTGTTGTTTATTCTCTTTGTAATCATCATATCTTCATGTATTCATTTGATTCAATCTTCTGAGGGCATGGTCTGAATAAATCTTGGATACAAATAAATGATTACTTTCTATAGCTTAGAAATGAAAATAAGAGATACCTGAGAGTCATTTTTAAAAGGCTTCAGCTGAGGCCTTACTTTAATTGACGGACTAGTAGAGAAATTGTCATTTTTCCCCCTTATTTTGTTTCACTGCATTTGTGATTAACAGCTGCAAAAATTTTGAACCGTCTAATGGAAGTAGTTTTATAAATATTGCATGCCATTTTATGTTCTTCAATTTGTACTTCCCCTTATCAAGTATTTTTATGTTAAAAAATTTCAAAGTTAATGTATGAGGAAGTAACTAGCTACTTTAGTTAGTAGATTTCTCTTTCTTGAAGAAAATTACTATAATGGTTACTTTTGCTAAAATGCAATTACTGTCACTGTAACAATCAATCATATTTTTATATAAGAAACTTTAACAACTTTTGAATGCATTAAGAAAAGTAAATGAAAAAGACTCAGTGTGAAATAAGACTAGACACCCAAATCCCCACCCCTGACATCTGATGTGAAAAAAACTCAGCTACCTTTCCTGTAATTCACGTTAATGCCTTAGCTAAGATCACTGTAAAAATCTTATAATGTAGTAGTAAGCAAGTTTCTTAGAACGTCATTGAAAAATGCAATGTATATGCAACAACTAGTAGCTATTATTGTTTCTGGCGAATGGTTTGCTCCTAAACCGTCAGAATCTGCGATCTTTGAGTCTTGCAAATTAAACCAAAAGACATCATTTGCAAAGGTTTAGCATTGTTAGACTCCTGGAGCTGAAAATACTGCACTTGAAAAGGGAAGGTTAGGAAGTATGAACTGTATCAGTTCTTGGCTTTGATGAGATCGCTAGTTGAACTTAGGAAAATATTTTTTGCCTCAAAATATTATGCAGTCACGTGGAGACAGTATTTTTCCCCCAAAGCATCTATAATATACGCATAAAGCTGGAGTACAACACATAACATGAGATTTCTGCACTGCTACTCAGAATATTATATCCTTCATGCAATATCGGAAATAGAGGACGTGGTCTGTACCGTTACTTAATAACATATGTTTTGACAGGATGAATACATTGAAAGGGAGGCATTAATCAAAACCTATAACAAAAACAAACAAAACAAAACCTATAATATAATAACATGTATGGGTAAACAGATTATTTTATGTAGCTATTGTACTGAGTCACCCAATCAACACCTGGGCACATAGGCCATCCCAGCTCCATTCTCTCTCCTTCTCCATCCCAGATCCGCCCTCTACCTGCATGTCTGTCTCTTTCCGTTTTCCCTACAATCTTTAATGGTATCTCCTTCCAGCTAATCTCCTAAACTGGGTACAGGAGATGTATTCTGATTCCTCTCTCTTCCTTAAGTCCTTCATTTGCTACATTGCTAGTCAGGTCCAACCTCACTTTGGCCCCATGTCAGCCTTCTCTGTACCCACCTCAAGGCCCCAGTGTAACCAGTGTCTCTCCTAGGTCACCCACCCTCTTTCCTGCTTCCAGAGTTATTCTTTCAAACTCCTTGGCATGACACATAATTCCTGTCCCCTTTTGTCTGGTCTTACCCCATTAGTTTTCTGGGAGCTCCTCCCCACTGTGCCCTGTCCAGCCAGTGACACGATTAATCCACATAGTCCCTAACGGTGGATGCTTGCCTTTGCTTCCTGGAATATCATTTCCTAGGGCCTCTGATCAGAAAATTACTATTTTCCATCAAGACCCTGATCTAAAAGGCCTTCTCTGACATCCCCAGCAAAATTCACTGCTTGCTCCTCTACGCTGTCATAGCTGTCTGGACATAAGAGGTTTGTGGCTCTGTCTGTGTTTCTTGAGCTTGCCTCTGCTACACTGGAAGCTTCTCTAGGGCAGGGACATGTCTGACTCTTTTTGGTATCTTTAGTGCTTAGTTCAGTGCATGGCAATACGGTGGGCTGTCGATACAGAGTGAATGTGGGGACAATGACTAAATCCTTTAGTACTGTTAGTTGTGAATCAACTTCAGTGTTATTTCTTATGGAGTCACATTTTGTCTGAAGCAAAACCATTAAGAAAAACAATACTTTTACGTCATGCTATAAAAATTAGCTTTAACCAACTTACCTGAAAGTAACCTCCATTACAATGAGAGGTCATTCCTCATTATTAGGAAGCCTCTCCATTCTTATGGATTCTTTTCTTTCTTTCTTTTTTTTTTTTTTGGTATTAAAAAATGTGAGGTGTGAGTGACCAATGACTAGCAGCTGCACACTTGATGATTTGTTAATAAAACATCCCCAGCAAAGGCAACCCATTACAAGATATCTATTGGACATTGGATTTTTTTTTTATTTCCCTCAACGCTAAAGCTGGCCATAAAGTTCATCTAGTGGCAATTTTTTGAATGTATTTTAAATTGAGATAGCAGCAGGCCAGTGCTATCTATAGAAAACTGCATTTGGTTCTATTGCCAATATGTGCTGCTTTTTTTTTTCTACACTCCGTCTGTTATCAGGTGCTTCTTTATGTCACTGTCATGCTTTCTAGAAAAGAGAAAAGGATCATAGCAAAAACATCAACATCTTCCTTAACGAAGACCCTACAATTATTTGATTTAAGTTACATTTGCATTAAACATCAGTCATTTTAATCTGGCCAGAACCCCTGTGTTATTTGAGGAGTGGTGTCTCCCTCTTCCTCTGGGTTTTGCTGGAGAGGACAGTCTCAGTGTCTTGCCAGCTTCTGCTGCAGGAGTGGGCAGGGGACCTGAGCCTGTCCAATCATAGTATCTCACCCTTCTGTCTTGTTGTGTTTGGTGGGCATATGACCTAGACAAGGCCTCTTAGAACGTGTGTGTGTGTGTGTGTGTGTGTGTGTGTGTGTGGTGAAAGGGCTCATATTTTTTGCATCTCAAGATTCAAAGATGCACACTTGGAAATCCTGGCACTTACGTTTTCTGACATGTGATGATAGTCGTTCAGAGTAGGAAAACAGGTACCTTACATACAAAGAGAAGCAGAGACGAGCATGGTTGAGAGATGTTAAGTGAACCTTAATGATACTATTTGCACTCCTGTTCCTAGCCACTCCCCAAGTGAGAATCATCCTTAAATTTCCAGGTATATGAGCCGACACAGTCCTTCTTTTCTACTTAATCTGGTTTGAATTTTTCTAACCAAAATAGTATATATCAAAGTGACATTATGCTAAGAAAAACTAAGTGTCGTGGCTCCTTACGTATGAAATGTCAGGGTTAAATAAATACAAAGTACTCACGATCTGTCACTGTATGGAAAGAAGCTTCTGGATGTGCATTCCCTGACATCTCTCAGTATTTTCGACTCTAGATACTTGAAAGTTCTAGAAAATCATTTTATTTAAAATACAATATTTCAAATACTAAGCCTGTCCTCTCCACCCAAACCTGGAGGAAGAGGGAGAAGCCAGTCCTCAAAGAAAAGGGGTTCTGGCTAGATTAAAATGTTTGATGCAAATGTACCTTAAATCAAATAATTTTAAGGAAGATGCTGAAGTTTACACATCTATTCTTTTCCCTTCTTCAGAAAGCATGACAGTGACACAAAGAAGTTACTGACAACAGACTTTTATTTTTTTTTTAAAGATTTTATTTATTTATTCATGAGAAACACAGAGAGAGGCAGAGACACAGGCAGAGGGAGAAGCAGGCCCCCTGCAGGGAGCCCGACATGGGACTCGATCCCAGGTCCCCAGGATCACGCCCTGGGCTGAAGGCGGCACTAAACCGCTGAGCCACCCCGGCTGCCCCAGACTTTTAGTTAACATATAGCAAAAGTGCTAACAAGGGGTGATGGCTTTGTACCGTGTCAATCTCCCCAAATTCTCTTCCCATAATGGTTGCAGGTTAGGATTTGCCAAGACACAAAGTTGTGCAGGATTAGGCACCGAAGGACACCCATTTCTAGGTTTTGAGGATTGTGGCCGGACCAGTACTTTGGGGTTTGTGCATGCTGTCATGGATCTGCTGTTGGCCAAGGGCAGCTGCTGGACCCACGGCACCTCTGGCTGCCATCAAACTCCTTCAGCCTCTGAGAATCCGGGGTTGGGGCATGATTGGCTCTGTGGTAAAAGATGCTGGCTTATCCCAGAAGTTACCCAAATTATCAGGACGGAAGGCAGAGATTAGGTGATCTTTCAGTTTTTTCCTAACAGGTTCTGGTTTGTCCTTGGTTGCCCCTACTTTGTGCCCACATTCTCTTCCTGACTGATACTCAGGCTCAGTACCAGACCTGTAGGCAGCAGACATCTATAACTGCATACAGGCCAGTGCCTGTAAGAGTGAGCTCTTTGTGGTCTGTCGCTCAATGGTTCTGCCTGCCTGGCTCAACTCCACCTGATGGGTGATCTGTTTCTGACATTCACTTCTGAAGGATTATGAGAGTTTATTTATTATTGGGAATCAGTATTGGTGAGGTTGAAAGAATGTAGGCTTTACCCTCACTCTTCATATTCTACTTTTGCCACATGCTATCTGTATGACTCTGACCAAGTTGTTTGATCTTTTGATGCCTTAGTTTCTTTAGCTATCAAATGCGGAAGACTATATCTATCAAATGGGGTTGCTATGAAGATTTACAGGGAAATGCCATTTGTTTTGCCACTAGACTATTGTTCATTATTGCGATCCTAGCATCTAACTCAAAAATCAGTATATCGTACCTACTTTACAATCTTTTCTAAATTGATAGATAAACAGGTATGTGTTTAACACATGTTGATCTCTTCTCCTCATTCTTTATTTGCAGAATTATGGTAGAGTAAGTTATTTCTCAGATAATATTTAGTTTCTTCCCCCAAAAAACCTCCAAGGGAGAAGTTTATTGCCCTGTCTCATTAATGTCGGTCTTGGCCCTGTGACTTACCTTGGCCAATGGGCTGTTAGAACATACAGCAGGTAGCCACTGCTCCTTCAAACTGGGCCTCTGAATGAGACCAGTAAAGCAAAGCATTTCTGGTCTAGTCTGAAGCTGACACACTGCAGCTGACTCATACACACGTGACTAAGGACCAAAGCTTATTATTCTATGACTTGAATATTGAGGTAGTTTGTTATGGAACAATTGCTGACTGATGCAGAGGGCTTAATTATAAGATAGAGTCCATATCTATAGATTTAGCATGTAAAAAAATTAAAAACTAATTGGGTTTATGTGCCTATTATAATTTACATAAACAATGAATTTGAATAATAGTTTAGAACAGTCTTTGGCCAGATCCATTCACTAACAAAATCCATGAGCACAACTCTGGTTAGAGTTCCAGCCTGGCTCTAATGCGTATTTGAAGAGTGTAAGAGTTGGTAGTGATCTTCAAAGAGCATAGGACTATGTCCCCAAGGAAAAGTGAGAATCTTCTTTTAAAATATACCTCATCTCAGAGCTCTGCAACTGGCTCAGTATAGGGTCATTGTGTTGCTTCTCATCTGAACATGTAGAAAGGACTCTGCTTAGAGGCTGTGGCCTTGGAGAAGAAGAAATGCAACTTCATTTCCTCACTTTTCAAAGGTGGACAATAATAGTTACCACCCAGTGGAATTGTGAGACCTAAGTGAAAGCATGCATACAAGGCTCTTAGCACACTGTCTGGCACATAATAAGCAGTCAATAGAAGTTAGCCCTTGTTACAGTTGTTATTACTGTGAGTGATAGAATGCTTAGGCGAGTTGCCAGGCTAATACCGCCACTCTAAGCCACTCACAGAGAGGAGCGAGAGAGCATTCCAGTGTGGCTCCATGATTGGACAGGGAGTCTCCCAGCAAGAAGAATTCATTAAGGGGACAATCTAGGAGAGCAGCATTTAGTCCTTATGAAAGAGAGAATAACGTAGATCATAATTTTTTTATAACTATTCTAATGGAGTTTTCTGGATCAGATTTCAGATTTCTTTTCCTTGGGCTAAGGAATCCAAATTCATTTGTTAACTTTGTTGTTCACCTATGAGTTGTATTGATTTTTCATATTTCTCATTTTATTTTGTGAACACTATGGACCAGGCAAAGTCTGATTTGAGCCAACCAGGGCGGAACAATAATAGGTGGGTATAGAGTACATATTTTGCTACTTCGTTTTAAGTATTCTGTTTTATTTTATCTTGCAGTATTCATTACGATTGTATCTTCCTCTATTCTTAGTCAATGATTTGGTAGGTGGCATTGACCCTATTCTTAGCACTAGACTGGGTCTTGTTTGGTTTATCAATATCTTATTGCTGTGGCCCTGGTGATTGGTTCAGACTTAGGCATATGATCCAATCTGAGGCCAAGGAAATCCTGAAACAAAAATTTGTATTTGATTGTTGGGATTCTTTCTTTTCTCAGCTGGAATGATATGAAGATACCACATTTGCAGCTGCCGTAGATGGTGCCACTAGGGGCAGATACGTGGAACTGGAGAATAAAATCAACAGCAAGGAAGATAAAACGTGGGAGATAGAGACAAATTGACTCATTGGTAAAATCAATGAGGCTGCTAAATTCAGCCTTACCTGAAGTGAGAACTGCCTCTGGATTTCAGCTCCTTATGCATTGTTTAAGGCAGTTTGAGTCTGATTTTCTGTTATCTACAGCATAAAGAGTAATGAACCTACATGTCACACCCTTATTTATATGCCCCATGTAGAGCTCAGGTGATCAATAATAATCATGGAGTTAAAAAATTTTTATATATGAAAGTTCTGCTTTAGCACTGTGGCACATTCAGCGGGCTGCCCCTTTTGTACTATTCTTTTTCCTTCCTTTTGACTTGGGGTGTGTAACAGAATAAGGATCCTCTAATTACACTTTTGAAACACTTTCTTAAGAAAACAGAATGTAAAGTGTAATGTTAGATGAAAAAGGCAGGGCCAAGAAAATGGCATCTATATACATATATAATACACTCATATAACACATGTATAATCTCAACTATGTGGACATACATAGGAAAATATTATTATTATTTTCAAGATTTTATTTACTCATGAGAGACACACAGAGAGAGGTAGAGACACAGGCAGAGGGAGAAGCAGGCTCCATGCAGGGAGCCTGATGGGGGACTTGATCCTGGGACCCCAGGATCACACCCTGAGCCAAAGGGAGATGCTCAACCACTGAGCCACCCAGCTGCCCCAGGAAAATATTATTTTCATAATAAAATTAAATATTATTAAAAATGCTCTTTCCTACCATGGTACTACTAACATAGATGTTGTCTTTTTAGGCATGAAACACTCCCTCACTATCTAGATGGTCCTTGTGACACTTATGTTATGCTCATTTGTCACACAATCTTTTCCCTTAACAACTAGATTGTGATCAAACATTACAGCACATTAATTCCCTAGTGAGACAAGTTAGAATATAGTGTGCCCTGCTGTTTTGTCACATTTTCCTCTTTTTATTGTAATTTTCTTTTAACATCACCAAATTTGGTGCTTTTATCAAAATGATTGAGTCTTAAATTGGAAGATTTGTTTGATGGTTAGGCTCCATATCTTGAGTTAGAGAATTTTGCTTAAGAGTTAGAAGAGCCTGAGAATGGCGTTATCTACACTGGCCTTACATAACACATATATCAGCTACTAGATTTCTCATTCCTAAAGTTTTGAGTTCAAAAACAAGGAGAACGTGAAGGAAAACCTTTTCACTCTTGAAAGTAAGTGTAAAATATCTTAATGATTTTCTATGCACTCTCTAACTTTATGGAATTTGATTGTTGCTATCTTGACATAGACCTTTAAAATAGTTGCCTATCTGACAAAGCAAAGGAAATGAGTTATTCCAAGTCAAGGGCTAATAAAGCTGACATTAATTTAATAAGAACTTTGAAATATCTTTGACACGGTTGATTTGTAAGCTTCATGACTAATTTTTGTTGTTTTTAACAGCCAAGAGAGTACGTTTACACTTCCAGGAATACAGAGGATGTGATAGAATTGTTACCAGGAAGGAAGTAACAAAGGGTATAAGGCATACATCTCCCTAGTGAGTGATAGAATCACTACAGTGTTTTAGAAAATGTGAGTTATTTTCTAATGTCTTTGACCATACAGGACTTCCTAGGGCCTTACCTCTTGCCCTTTCAAGGGATGAGGTGGGGAGGGAAGGGAATGTGATAAGAGAAGGAAGACTAGAGAAGTAGGAGGGAGCCTTAAGGATTTGCTCTGTATTGGTTCAACAAAGAGAACTCTGTAGCTTTCTCAAAGTTGGACTTTTAAAGCACTGATGATACAATGGAGCCACTGTTATAACGTTGGTGACAGAGATAAAATTTACATTCGTCATTTAGGTTTTTTCTGCATTTTAATGAGAAAGATATTCAAGGTCCTTATTTGAACTAAAGTATAAATCCCATCCGCAGTAAAATGAAGTTATTGCAGGATGATATTATACTTTGATTCCACCTAGATGTTAAGTCATGTAACTTGGCACATTCAATTATGGTAAATGAGCATTTCCTTTTCTATCAAGATATTTGTAGTAAAATACTCAATTATAGATAAGATGATAGGCAAAATTTTAAACAATTTTCTTCTTCCTTGCCAAAGATTCATAACAGAAATTCAGTAGATGCTGTGTGCATGAAGAATGCTTATTGAATATCCACTGAATTTACTATGAAATTTGAAACCATAAATGTTGACCAAGGTTAGTTAGATTTCATTCTTTCCTGATATGAGGATTCTATTCCACTTGTTCTTAGACACACACACACACACACACACACACACACACACACACACACACACGTCTTTAGGTACTTTGCATATCTAAAGAAAAAATTTTACATATGGTATTTTTTTCCCCACTCAGTGTTAAGTTTAACAGTTGTTTTAGAAGTTATTAACAAATTGACAGATTAAAAATTCAGAAAATTAATTGTGGTTAGTATCAGAGAATATTTTTAATATATGTGCATTTAAAATAATTATTGAGCGTTAAAATCCATCTTGAAAATATGAAATCTATCATTATTTTCCCCAAATCTGAAATGGTGCCAGAACTTTGGCTCATTTTCCATATTCCTAATTATGTTTAAGACTCTGAAGAGGCATGGACAGATTGTATCCTAATAACTGTCCACAGACCTTTAACCTACAATCATTTTTTAAAAAATAATTTACTCTCAGTTGTGAATTTAACAATATACTACAGAGTTCAAGCCTGCAACCGGGCTGCCTGGCTGAGATCCCTACTAGCTGTCTAACTGAGTTCATATTATTTAACCTCTTTTCTCTCAGTTTCCTCATCTGTGATATGGACATAATTGTATACTTCATTATAGGGCTGTTGCCAGGATTCAATGAGCTGATAGATGCAAACCACTTAGAATTGTGCCTGGCAGAGAGGAAGTTCGATAAAAATGAGCAATTTTGACGATTTTTTACCCTCTCTCAAGGGTTGATTTAAAATAATCCAATTAATATTACTTTATTATGCTTTCAAATCGCAGTATGTCACCCCAAATACACATTGAGTCTCAAGCTCTCTGTTATTCTATTTAAATGAAATTAGAGAATATCTAATCAATACTTTCTATTGCATTATGGAAAGAAGATAATTAGTTAGTGAAAATGGTATTTTCCTCATCTGTGTCACTAATATTCTGAGGAACTAAAAAACAAAGCATTTAATATACATGTTCCAGGAAGCACATAAGTCTAATATAATAACTTTCTCATTCCCAGGGTGCTTGTGATGTTTAATTAGTTAACATTTGAAAAGTGCTTTGTGGATTAAAAGTGCTACATAAGTGCTAAATCTTTATTGTTAGTAACAAAAGACCAAGTTTGAAAGAACACATCAAGCGTATTTTACAAAGGAATTGTATTTTATTGTAATTTTTGCTTTTCAACTTTGTACAAAACTGCCATTAAAGTTTATTCTTGTAAGAGATAAAAGCAGAGCACTCCCACTGAAAACCTCAGCTCAGTTAACCCAGTGATAATGGTGGGCTTTGACTAAGTCACCCCAAACCAATGTCTTTTACCTTCATTATTACTGAAGTGAAGATAATCATACTTAACCCCTACCTACTTAATGCAGACATGAAAATTTTTTTTTTATAAATTAATTTTTATTGGTGTTCAATTTACCAACATACAGAATAACACCCGGTGCTCATCCCGTCAAGTGTACCCCTCAGTGCCCGTCACCCATTCACCCCCACCCCCCGCCCTCCTCCCCCTCCACCACCCCTAGTTCATTTCCCAGAGTTAGAAGTCTTTATGTTCTGCCTCCCTTTCTGATATTTCTCACACATTTCTTCTCCCTTCCCTTATATTCCCTTTCGCTATTATTCATATTCCCCAAATGAATGAGAACATACACTGTTTGTCCTTCTCCGGTTACTGTGGCCAAGTTCAAAAAGGGTGTTGCCTGAGTTCTTCTCTGGGATTTTGATGGAATCTTGTCTCACATTTAGATCTTTCATCTATTTTGAGTTTATCTTTGTGTATGGTGCAAGAGAGTGGTCCAGTTTCATTCTTCTGCATGTGGATGTCCAATTTTCCCAGCACCATTTATTGAAGAGACTGTCTTTCTTCTAGTGGATCGTCTTTCCTCCTTTATCGTATATTAGTTGAGCATAAAGTTCAGGGTCCACTTCTGGGTTCTCTGTTCTGTTCCATTGATCTATGTGTCTGTTTTTGTGCCAGTACCACACTGTCTTGATGAACACAGCTTTGTAGTGCAACCTGAAATCTGGCATTGTGATGCCCCCAGATATGGTTTTCTTTTTTTTTAAATTCCCCTGGCTGTTTGGGGTCTTTTCTGATTCCACACAAATCTTAAAATAATTTGTTCTAAGTCTCTGAAGAAAGTCCATGGTATTTTGATAGGGATTGCATTATACGTGTAAATTGCCCTGGGTAACATTGACATTTTCACAATATTAATTCTGCCAATCCATGAGCATGGAATATTTTTCCATCTCTTTGTGTCTTCCTCAATTTCTTTCAGAAGTGTTCTGTAGTTTTTAGGGTATATTTTGAGAACCATTTGAATGGTAAATGGTTCTCCAACCTTTTATTTTCAGGTTGTAGGTGTCCTTCTGTCTAAAATGAGTCTCTTGTAGACAGCAAATAGATGGGTCCTGTTTTTTTATCCAGTCTGAAACTCTGCGCCTTTTGATGGGGTCATTAAGCCCATTCACATTCAGAGTTACTTGAACTTCTTCTTAAAGGGGAGTTTTAAGAGTACCCCTTAAAATTTCTTGCAGAGCTGGTTTGGAGGTCACATATTCTTTCAGTTCCTGCCTGTCTTGGAAGCTCTTTATCTCTCCTTCCATTTTGAATGAGAGCCTTGCTGGATAAAGTATTCTTGGTTGCATGTTCTTCTCATTTAGGACCCTGAATATATCCTGCCAGCCCTTTCTGGCCTGCCAGGTCTCTGTGGAGAGGTCTGCTGTTACCCTAATATTCCTCCCCATGAAAGTCAGGGACTTCTTGTCTCTTGCTGCTTTAAGGATCTTCTCTTTATCTTTGGAATTTGCAAGCTTCACTATTAGATGTCGAGGTGTTGAACGGTTTTTATTGATTTTAGGGGGGGATCTCTCTATTTCCTGGATCTGAATGCCTGTTTCCCTTCCCAGATTGGGAAAGTTTTCAGCTAGGATTTGTTCAAATACATATTCTGGCCCTCTGTCCCTTTCGGCGCCCTCGGGAACCCCAATTAAACGTAGGTTTTTCTTCCTCAGACTGTCATTTATTTGCCTTAATCTGTCTTCATGGTCCCTTAATTGTCTGTCTCTTTTTTCCTCAGTTTCCCTCTTTGCCATCAACTTGTCTTCTATGTCACTCACTCGTTCTTCCACCACGTTAACCCTCGTCGTTAGGACTTCTAGTTTGGATTGCATCTCATTCAATTGATTTTTAATTTCTGCCTGATTGGATCTAAATTCTGCAGTCATGAAGTCTCGTGAGGCCTTAATGCTTTTTTCTAGAGCCACCAGTAGCTGTATAATGGTGCTTCTGAATTGGCTTTCTGACATTGAAGTGTAATCCAGATTTTGTAACTCTGTGGGAAAGAGGGCTGTTTCTGATTCTTTCTTTTGAAGTGAGGTTTTCCTTCTAGTCATTTTGCTCAGTGCAGAGTGGCCAAAAACAAGTTGTATTGGAACACGGGGGAGTATCACTGGTCCGTCCAGCTGGTCTTCTGGGGGAGGGGCCTGCTGTGCTGATTCTCAGGTGTTAGCACTTGGGGGAGCTGCTCTGCCCCTGCCTGCTGCAGGGCTCAGCGGGGGTTGTTTACCCCGTGGGGCCCCAGGAGGAACAGCCGCAGTTGCTATGGCAACTCTGGAAGCCTGGATTCAGCCTCCGCAGGAACTACGGGGCTCGGGGCTCTCGGTTCTCCATCCGCAGGGCCTGGAGGCTCCGGGGCGGGGCCGCTGATCTGCTCAGCTCGGGGCAGGAGCGTCCTCGCTGTCCTGGGCCCTCCCGGCCTCTGCCTGTCCCGGGGGAGGCCGGATCCTGGGCTGTGTCCCGGCGCCCTGTGCTCCGGGGCCTGCGCTGGTGGATTCGCGCTCCCGCCCCGCAGCCCCCTCCGCGGAGCCGCTCCCGAACCCCTCCGAGCTGCTCCGGTGGGTCCCGCCGTGCGCGCTGCAGCCCTTAGGGAGCTCGGAGCACTCTCCCGGGGCGCAGGTGTCTGTTAGTGTCCCAGGGAGCCCGAGGGCATCCCCGCCCTCCTGGGTCCTGCTCCAACTCCCCGCGAGCCCCTTTCCGCCCGCCCGGGCAGGTTGGTGCAGCTCCTGCTCCTCCGGGACGGGGCTCTCCTGTCCTGGGGACACTCGCCCCGGCCTCAGCCCGGCTCCTCGCGGGGCCCCTCCCCTTCGGAGGCCTTTTGTTCCTTTATTTCTTTTTCCCCGTCTTCCTACCTTGATAGAAGCGCGGACTCTTCTCACTGTAGCATTCCAGCTGGTCTCTCTTTACATCTCAGGCCGAATTCGTAAATTTTCAGGATGGTTTGAAGGTTATCTAGGTAATTTGGTGGGGACAGGTGATTTGGGGACCCTGCTCTTCCGCCATCTTGCCCCCGCCTTCCCAGACATGAAAATTAAGACTCTTGGAAGTATTAGCTAACATTAGCTTTGAGATCCTTGCAGGACAGTGCAATTTATAATTGTTGTGATTAGTGCTCAGAGACGCTGCACTCACCATGTACTTGGTGCACCGGTGTTAGGGCAGCTGAAAGGTCTTTGCCTACAACACTGATGGCAGAACCAGGCAGCCTCCTCTCCATGACCTTCCATCAGCAATAAAACTGGTTTTTAGAAAACAGTTGCATGAGCAAATGTGTTGGTGTGGTTGGGTTTAAATGTCTGCTTCTTTGGCCATTCCCTAAGCTGAGTGGCAAACCCACTTCGCTGACCTTGTTTTCCTTCATTTGTGGCCTTCGATGGATGTGGAATGCAGCGCCGTTGGTCAGACAAGAACCCCAGATGATCTCTTCTTTCTTAAGAGCTAATGGCAAACAAGGAGGAAAAGGTAGTTAGGCTTTTCTCTTTATCAGACAGCATTGACTTTTCAGAAGTTCTGAGGTCTGGGTAACCTATCAAACTTTCCTTTTTACACTCTTTCCCAACTCAGTTTCTTACCCAGTCCCAGCTGTTGGTTTCTGACATTTCACCTGGGAGCGCCCCTCCTTTAGTTCAATGGTTCGCAGCTGGGAGTTTCTGATGGGGCATCTGGGATTGAGAGGACACTTGGGATGACTACGATCAATTGGAACAGGGAACAGGGATGAAGAAAAATGTCTTTCATGAGCCGTCAGTCATGTAGAGCAAAGAATTATCCTACCCCAATGATGACAGTGGACGTGGTGAGCGACCTTGACAGCATCGAGCCTAAAACAGTGGTTCCTTTTAACTTGTAAATACGGTAACCTCCCCTTGTGTGCAGTTTTGCTCTCCTTGATTTGGTTACCTGTGGTCAACCAGCCGTGGGCTGGAAGCCCCTGATCCTCTTTTTGACAAATCATCAGAAGGCCAATCAGTAGCCTAACGCCTTAACACAGCGCCGACGTCTTTCGCCTCCTGTCATCTCCTATCATCACAAGAAGAAAAGTGAGTACAGTACACTAAGATATTTTGAGAAATAGCGACCATATTCACGTAACTTTTATAATAGTATTGTGTATTGTTATAATTCTACTTTATTATTGTTGTGGTTAATCTCTTACTGTATCTAATTTATAAATTAAACAATCTCTAGTTTGTATGTAGAGGAAAACATGATGTATACAGGGTTTAGCCCCATGTGCAGTTTCAGGCATGCACTAGGGGGCTTAGAACGAACGAACGTATCTCCTATAGACAAGGGGGGGGGACTACTGTACTGGAATTGTCACTGTCACTCAGAACTTATCATAAGTTCCATGTTGTTTCTTTGGAATTGGTTTTGATAAACAGTTAAGAGTTGGTGGGAAGAGCACAGTCAGATGAATTTCTTGGGAATAATGCTCCTATGGAGGCAAAGGAGATGAGAAGGGAAGAATCTGAGTGTGGCAGGTACTGTTGGTTGAATGACCCACAGCAATTTCCACCCCCCTCCTTCTGTCTCCTTTCACTAAAAAGGCTGGAAAAAACTGACTTCCTCAGCTTTCCTTGTGACCATGTGACAAAATGCTAACCCGTAAGATGTAAGTGAAAATCTGCCCTGGGTGGGAGGAGGGACTTCTGTTAAAGTACTGCTTTCCTGGTAAAAGTCATGGTGATTCCCTATCCCTTTTTTCCTGCCCTAGATATAGATGTGAGGTTCAAAGCCATTCTTCAACATAAAATGAAAATCATGCCAGGGAAAGGCTGGAACAATGAGTATGGTGAAGAGTAATAGGAAAATGCCTGAACCCCAGTACGTCCTTGAGAAGCCAAACTAATTTTGGCAACTGCTATCCTTGATCTTGTTATGTGAGAAAAAGAAATGCCTTATTGATTTGAGACAGTTAGGTTCATTATTATTTCTAACTGAATACATTGCTAACAATGTAGAATCAAAAAGAAAATTGTATGCATAATTTTGCCTATGTCTATGCCTTCATCTTCCCCAAATAGTCTGTAATCAGGATCACCTGTGCCCTGAAAGGGGCAGCCCAACTTGACAAGGCCTTCATTGAACTAATTTCAATCTTTCTTGAGAGTCCACTACTTGAAAGACAATATAGCTCAAATAAAAATGAATAAGATATAGTCCCTACCTCAGTAAGCTTGAATTTTGAGACAAATGAGGGAGATAAATGATTTTACGGAATCATTTCTGATTCATTCTATGTTAGAACCCTTAATATCATTGATTCAGAAAGCTGTGGTTTGGAGGTGGAGAGATTGGAGGCAGAGAGGACAGGGAGGGAGTTGCTGCTATCACTTAGACAAGGGTGGTGACTATAGTCTGGCTAAAGAGATTTCACTGCTCCGTGGCCAAATATAAGGCAGAGCTTCTGAATTATCAAGGATACTCCCCTTTTTACTTGAACAATTGGCCTTTCAACTGCTTTCCCACATTTTCCTGAACCTGTAGGCTGTAATCATCTATCCTCATATCAAAGTATGATTAAACATCTGCAGTGTGGAAGTGTTGCTTAGTGGTCAGGAGTGTATACTCTGACTTCAAATTCTAGCTCTGCTCCTTACAATGTGGATTTGTACTTAGGCAAGTTACTGAACATCTCTGTGCCTTAGTTCCGTCATCTGTAAAGTGGGGACAAAATTACCACTATTTTATACCACTGTTAAAATGATTACATGTGATAATACATGTTAAATGTGTAGGACAGTTCCTGGCATACAGTATGTGCTTAATAAATATTAGCTTTTGTGTATGCAGCACTGGATGAAGCCACTGGGAAAGCAAAAAGGGATACAAAGAATGTAAGGCCATAAGCCTGACGCTTAGGGGTTTAACGTTATGGAGGAAGGGATAAGTTCCTTATGGATTTTGGATACTTACCCTTCATCGGATATGTCATTTATAAGTATCTTCTCCCATTCATTAGGTTGTCTTTTAGATTTTTTTTATTAAATATTTTTTCTTTATTTATTTATGATAGTCACACAGAGAGAGAGGGGGGGGGGCAGAGACACAGGCAGAGAGAGAAGCAGGCTCCATGCACAGGGAGCCCGACGTGGGATTCGATCCCGGGCCTCCAGGATTGCGCCCTGGGCCAAAGGCAGGCGCCAAACCGCTGCGCCTCACCCAGGGATCCCTGTCTTTTAGATTTTTAAAATTTAATTTTAATTCCAGAGTAGTTAATACACAGTAGCATATTATCTGGTGTACAATATAGTGATTCAGCAATTCTTTTTTTTTATTGGTGTTCAATTTGCCAACATATAGAATAACCCCCAGTGCTCATTCCACCAAGTGCCCCCCTCAGTGCCCGTCACCCAGTCACCCCCACCCCCCACCCACCTCCCCTTCCACCACCCCTAGTTCGTTTCCCAGAGTTAGGAGTCTCTCAAGTTCTGTCTCCCTCTCTGATATTTCCCACTCATTTTTTCTCCTTTCCCCTTTATTCCCTTTCACTATTTTTTATATTCCCCAAATGAATGAGACCATATAATGTTTGTCCTTCTCCGATTGACTTATTTCACTCAGCATAATACCCTCCAGTTCCATCCATGTCCAAGCAAATGGTGGGTATTTGTCATTTCTAATGGCTGAGGAATATTCCATTGTATACAGAGACCACAGCTTCTTTATCCATGATTCAGCAATTCTATACACGGTTCAGGCTCATCACGACAAGTATGCTCCTTTATTCCCATCACCCATTTTACCCATCCCTCTACCCATCTCCCCTCTGGTAACCATTAGTTTGTTCTCAATAGTGTAGAGTCTATTTCTTGGCTTGTTTCTCTCCCTCTCCCTCTCCCTCTCCCTCCCTCAACTGTCTTTTAGTTTTGTTGATGGTTTCCTTAGCTGTGCAGAAGCTTTTTATTTTGATGTAGTCTCAATATTTTTACTTTTACCTCTTTTGTCTTAGGAAACATATCTAGAAAAATGTTGCAATGGCCAATGTTAGAGAAATTACTGCCTGTGCTCTCTTCTAGGATTTTTATGTTTTCAGGTTAACCCATTTTGAGTTTATTTTTGTGGATGGTGTAAGAAAGTGGTTCAGTTTAATTCTTTTGCATGTAGCTGTCCAGTTTCCCAACACCATTTGTTGAAGAGACTTCCTCCTATTGCATATTCTTGCTGCTTTTGTCCATGATTAATTGAATATATAATTGTGGGTTTATTTCTCGACTTTCTATCCTATTCTTTTTATCTGTGTATCTATTTCTGTGACAGTACCATACTGTTTTGATTATTACAGCTTTGCAGTATAACTTGAACTATGGGATTGTGATAATAGCTTTGTTTTTCCTTTTCAAAATTGTGTTAAGCCTGGTAATTTTTAACACTCTCATACCTACATACTCCCCAAAACCCTTTGCTTCTAATGAGAAGCTAATGTGTCAACATGGTGCTGAGTACTTTTCCTAAGGCAGCTGGATGATAAGCTTTGGACACAGAGTCTCTGAAAGGTGGAGTCCACCTGCTTGTTAGGACTGGGGAAAGACGTGATTGGGTTTACCTTCCCCATTGTCTAAAAAGGATTTACAATGGCTTGGACACAATACAGTAGAACAAAAGGGAGAGGACATTTTTGGGTAAAAGAAAAGAAACAAGAATAAGAAAACAGGACTTAGCCTGGATTTGTAAAGCTTGGAGATAATTTGTTGGACTCTTTTAAACTGGAAGGAGAAAAAGGAGTAATTCAATTTTAATCTAACAGAGAATTGATCAAAATACTTTACATGAATGGCTGCCTTTGTCATTTATTTTCAAAAAGGTGGCAATATTTTTTATTTATAAACAACACGTATAGATTTATATAAATGCATGGTTAATCTCAGTGCTCAAGAATGCACATATCCCAACATCATCTTGTAAATGTATGAGTTTTCTGAGATTGAATTACATCATTACGCCCACATAGATATGTAAACTTCATGCTGCATTTATTTAACACAACAAGACCCAGTTACTAAAACATCCTTTGTGTCTTTCGTTTTCACCACATGATATTGTTTAGAGTAGTGTTTTGGTTCCAAGCACATAAGACATTTTTTAAGTAAATGAGAATTTATTTTCCTTGTTAGGATGTGGGTTGTCTATTTGAAGCATTAGCAAAGCCATTTTTTGGGGCTTAATGTTTTCATTTGTGCAGAGATCTGCAGGGATATACAGTGAGTAAATTGTCAAAAGTGAGTATAAGGCATCTCTAAGTGTTCAAAGAGCCAGGACTGGAGATGCCCCTTCTTTATATTTCTTTCTCCTGTCCTCACACACGTGTACAAAGCCACAAACAGATTCCATTCACTCAGCCATGAGTAAGTATGGATGATCCCGTGACAGCCCCCTACTGGTTTTTACCACCTCTGTTTGTGGACATACAAAGGGCCAGGGGAAAATACAACGAAGACAAAGCTAATCCCACATTCAGGGATGGAGCCTCAGAACTTCATTCCTACAGTCCCCAAAGGCACAGAGGGGTGCTTTTTGTGATTTTGCATCTTTTAGCATATTTAAGGCTAGAGAGCTAGCTGTTAGGTAAAGGGCAGATGAAAGTGCTGTTGAGAAATTGGGCGAAAGCATTGCCATTGGTGTGTTAGAGAAGTTTTATTGCAGTGAGCTGAAGAGAGATCATTGAACCGAGTTTTTAAAAATATTTTTTTGTCATTTATAATAAGATTTGAGATTGCCTTTTTTGTAACGCAGCAAAGATGAGGAAAAGAATTTCTAACAAAAAGCTATTAAGCAGACTTTTTTTTTGAAAGCAAACTACAAGGTTTTATTTGTTTGTAAGATTCACAAACATGTTAATATTAATACAGTTGGTGAAGTTCTTAAATTGGAAAATAAAAAGAAAAATAAAAAACCCAAAGAGTAGTTTTCTCCATTTTTTGTATGATAGAAGAAAATAGAACTAAGAAACTTTGCAGGTAACCAGTGTGAGCTTTAGTTCTGTATTTAACAAACTACTCTTTGATGTGCTTTGAAATAACCTATAAATCCATAAATAAATAAATAGGCTAGCTCTACTTTTGTCATCTTGATATTTAATAATATTTTATAATGAGGATGCATAAATTATATTATTTAAGAAATTAAATAAAAATTTGTGAAGCTTGGTTTACTATATATTTACAGTAAATTACTATGCTATAGGAAAGAGAGAGGGAGAGAATGCTGCTAGTTTTTGTCTTTTTTCTTCTTTCTTTGAGTTGGCCTCGTCCATAATGAAAGCTAGTGATTACGATACTTATGCTAACTCCTCCAAATGCCTTTATATCTATAATTGTATTTAAAAGGGAGGAATGAATGATTAATTTCCTTTATTTTCAGGAATAAGAAATTGTTGAGATGTATGTCATTGTATTCACATCCATGGCCAATTTTATGATTATTCCCAATGATTCTCCAGGTACTTTGTTCCATCTCATCATGAATTATTTGAGTGACTGGGTTTCCCATAATTGGTATAATAAAATATTTCATAATGGAGTAGAGGAAGACTTCTCAGCTTCTGGGCTGTAAGTGGTAATGAAAACATGAAGTTTTGTCTTCTATCTTGAGGCTCAAGAACAAAATGGGAGAGTTTCTGATATCAGTATTGAAGGGCATTTGAGTATCAAAAATGCACATGGTACTGTTCAAGAGTGTGCCAAGAGAATCAACAAGACATGATGTCTAGTTACCTGAGGCTGATAGTAAAAAAAAATACAACCTGCCCATTTCCAGTTCTCTCTTAGAAGTGATCAGAGCCTGCCTTGATTACTTCTAGGGTCCGGACCACCATGTTTGTGGCCCTGTTAGCAGATTTGCAGAGAAGGTGGATGGTTTTCACGCTTAAATCTATTCATTTTTTTCCCCAGGCTCCTTTCCTGTCAAACAGAAAGCTGTCCTCTAAACCATTGCTTGTTGCTGTCCTTCTTATTAAATAATGTCAGAAAACAGTTTTCTTTTGTTGCTATTGTTGTAAGAATGAACTATATCAAGCAGCTGGCCAGCTTCTGTGTAATTATGCTGTATAACCATAAAAAGCAAAAAAAAAAAAAAAACAACAAAAAACCCCAAATTATGAAAAGCTACAATTGAGATGCAAGACCTCAAAACTAAAATTATTTCTACAGATTCCATGCTTTATGACTTTTTACTATTCAAACTAATATTAAGGAGAATTTTCCTCCTTAACATTGATGATATTCTGTTGGACTGCAGAATTTTGCTTATATACATATAGTTTTATAATTTGAAGGACATCGAAAGTTCTTCACATCCTGCCTCTTTACTTCTAGTGCTACTTCACTGACTACAATTTGCACAAACAATCCTGGGTGTCATAAAATTGCAACCATGAAACTGCTGCTGTGTTCAGCATATGTATCTCTTTTTTAAAAAAAGATTTTATTTCTTTATTTGAGAGAAAAAGAGAGTGCAAGTGGGGGGAAGACTAGATGGGGAGAGAGAGGGGGAAAGAATCTCAACCAGACTATGCACTGAGTGTGGAGCCTTGATCTCACAACCCTTAGCTCACGACCTGAGCCAAAACCAAGAGTTAGTTGCTTAACCGACTGAGCCACCCAGGCACCCCTCAACATATGTATCTTATTATAAATTTGTGATTAAATGTGGACAACTGGAAATGGGAGAGAGGACAGGTACATCTTGTTGGGAAAGAGATGAGGAAAATTGAGAATGTCTATGGCCACAGGGGGTTCTCTTATGTGGCCAAGGAAGCCCTGCTACCCTGATAATGGGAGGAAGATGCTATAAGGTTCATTTTTTAAAATAAAAGGCAAAAAGTGCAGAAAAAAATATTTGAAAGGGTACACAAGGTTATCTATTTCACATTTTTGACCAGAGAAGGCCATATCTAGACACCACACTGAAAAAAGATCTGCCAACTTATGACTTTGTAAGAAGTAAATGAGCAGATGATTCATGCAAATTTATTCTAACCACAAAATGAATTTTGAAAGCCCCAGAAGTTTAGAAATATAAATATGTGCTTTATTCTAAGTCCATTGAGCATAAAAAAAAGTTATATAAGGTAAGTCTAAGGATGGTATGCCAAAATAATATAAATAGTGAGATCAGATAGTGGAGGCTTGAGGTAGGCTGAAATATGCAGGGGAAGTTAGGAGGAGGCCACATAAGCGATCTGAGGAATTGGTAGGATTTAAATAGATCAGCAGAGAGGAAAGGAGCTGATATTCCAGAAGGCAAGAAAAGCATGAGCAAACACAAGAGGATGGGTTTTCCATAGCATGTTTTGTGGAAAGAATGGTAAGCACAGCGCTCTTCTCAGTTGGGCAGCTCAGGTGGGATGGGCCAGAATGTGACAGTCATGTCTGGTCACACAGTTGAGGAGTCTACACTCTATGGTGGTGCCGAAGAACAGATGATATATGTATAGTTAGAGGCATTTAGAATAATCATGTTTCTCGTAAGGCACCTTTCACTTCCAGTTTTAATATACTTGATTACCCTTGTGTAATCTATGAAAACTATACTGGATATAAAAGCGAAGGGTGGAGTGAGATGACTAGCATTTATTATATGCCTGCCAGGCACTATATATATGTTTATATATATAAACATATATATATGTTTTAAAACATACTATTAGTTACTAACTATAAGACTTATGCAAGTCAATCTTTCTGTGACTCTATTTACTTGTATATAAAGTAAGGATAATAATATCCCTACATCTATGTATCTACCTGTCCACTCATATATCTAATGGATTGGGAAATTGTTAAGGGAGAGTCTCCTTTGTGGTTAGCATGTATAATGAATTCAACAAATATTTGTTCAGTGGATACTTAAATGGGCTGCTTTGAGGAATAAGTGACTTGAGTACTAACTGAGGGAAGTATTTCATAAACAGCCAAGTAACACATAAATGAAGGAAAAGTCTCTTCCTTCTGCTTCTGTCTCAGGTCTCTGCAGAAATTCTTCTAATTCCTAGTCTGAGCAGAGAGTCAGGCCCACCTCAAATTCAGTCTACCCAGCTTGAGCTAGGCTGTTATAGCAAGGACACTTTTATGGGCTCACCAAACCCTTTTCTTTTTGTTCCTGGCAAACAGCTAAACAACTCTTCTTACCTTTCCTACAGTGAAGTGAGGCCATGTGATTGAGTTACAGCTAACGGTATGAGTTATAGCCATAGCCCCTCTAATCTCTAGGGATTGACCCTAAAATCTCTTAAAGTATTCTTCATTCTCCCTCTCCCTGTCTGCTGGCCAGATGACACCTGGGGACTAGGAACCCATATTAGTTTGCTAGGATGGCTATATCACAGTATCATGGACTACGTGGCTCAAACAATAGATTTTATTTTCTCACAGTTTTGGAGGCTAGAAATCTAAGACCAAGGCAGGGTTGGTTCCTTCTGAGAGCTGTAAAGGAAGAATCTGTTCCAGGCCTCTCTCCTTGGCTTGTACTATGCATGGATGACCATCTGCACCCTGTATCTTCACATCTTTCCTCTGTAGGTGTCTTTGTCCAAATTTCCTCCTCTTCTAGGGACACCAGTCAAATTGGATGAAGGCCCACCAAATGGTGTCATTTTCATGTAATTCCCTCCATAAAGACCCTATTTCCAAATGTGGTCACCTTCTGAGAGAACTGGAAGTAAGTACTTAAATATATGAACTTTGGGGGAGATACAAGTGATGCCCTAACAGATGCTATGTGTTAAAATTAGGGGGAGGCTAGATACCCCCTTGTCCCTAACATGCAGTTACTGTGACATGAGCTAGAAAACTTTATTATTTAACTCACTTAGATTTGGTTTATGTAGCAGCTAGGATACCTTGACTAATACAGATATTGGTATCAAGACTGGGGTAATATATAATAAAAACCTAAAATATATGGCATTGGCTTACCAGTGGGTGTGGTGGGGTACAGGTAGCAAAGACACTAGTATTAAAGGCAATCCATGTAATGTCGTGGCAAATTGTTTAATGAAGTGAACTGTCACCTCTTATATTTTGAGCAGCAGATAGGTCTATGTTGAGAAACAGCTCTAAAGGAAAGAGTAAAAAGAATCAATCTGTCAATGTGCATTGACCACTGTTGGCTAATTTTTGAAAAATATTTCAAAAATAGATAAGGTCAGGAAAAAACTGGCCACTTAGTGAGCAAAAATGAATGAATTGAGTCTAGAAATTTGGGACCTTAAAGAATGGGCAAGTGTGACCATTTCTAAGCCCCAGTCAGTAGAAATAAGATTGAATAAATTAAAAACCCATTAATATCCAAGCATCTGGCAAATATCAGATTATGAATATGGTTTTCCAACTGAGCTTGATGACACTGAGGTAACTGCCATTAAATTGAGACAGCAGGTGCAGAGTGGGGAAAAAATATTTGAGAATTTTTGTTTAAAAGATAATTTGGGGATGCTCACTTCACTAATGGGATGAGTAAAGTAGATTAGGAACATTCTATACTTTTGAGGGAATCACATTATCAAAGAAACTGCAAACTTTAAATTTGGATTAAAAACAAGAAATCTTGATTGTTTAAGGAGTAAGACCACACTTAGACTCCCAAGTTGTCCTAACAAGAAGCAGCCTATAAAAACCACGCAGTCTGTAGGAAGGGAATACTCCCAAGTACCCATTTTAGACATGGCCAAAGATGCTGCATAAAGAAGAAGCTCCCACATGGTCAAAGAAGTCCTCCCAAAGTGGCCTTTACAAGAAAATCTTCCTCTATCCCCACTCTATGTATGATAAGAGGCCCTCATAGTGTCTGACAAGTAGGATTTTAGAATCGTTTTAACTCAAGTCTGCTTCTGTTTCCCAAATGGGGTGTTTTGGGTGGTAATTCTGTGCCCATTCCACCACTGAGTTTTGAAAGTTTGTGAGTTGGAAGGCAGATGACTTGTGGCTTCTTTTTAGTTCATAGTTTATAAGAACTTGAAAAATCCTACCTGGTATCGATGGAGAGCTTGACCATTATTGAGAGATCCAGGTCTTTGACTGGATGCAGTGATCGAATGGGAATCTGGGCTGTCTCATATGAGGAGGTGGTGATTTTGTTCTGTGTTTGGGAGAAGAGGTTGAAATAAATATGCGATGACCAGGAGGGCAGAGTGTGGCGGAAATATTTTCACAGGCTCACCAAATCTAATCTTTTTTTTATGTGTGTGTCCAGCTGGCCTGCAACACAACTACTTTTCACAGCATTTTCTGCAGTTAGATGAAGTCATGTAACTGAGGTCTGACCAGTAGAATGTGTGTAGAAACAAGGTATACCTATTCTGGGCCTGACCTCTAAAATGTCTTAATTCTCTACAATCCCTCTTTTCTCATCCTCTTTTTGGATGATACTAGAGTGGCCTTGATACAACATTTGAAGAATGAAGAAATGAGGGTCCCTGAATGGGTACATGGAGCAGAGTCAAGCCCCTCACCTACCCTAACCCTTTGCTCAGAACCTCATTAACTCCCATTGAACTGTGACCCTAGCAAGAGATGCACCATTATTGTGTTAAACCCCTGAGATTTGGGGGCTGTTTGTTACAGCAGTTGATGTAGTCTGACTGATATAGCCACTGATCCTTTTACGCCTTCCCAGTGTATGCTTTCCGAGGTTCCCCACAATGACCTCTTCACATAGCTCATACATTCAGTGGAGGGGCAGAGAATTCAGCTAGCCTGCCCTCACATTTAAGGACCCAATTGATCCCAACCCCCTACTCTCTGTACATCCAAATTCTCTGAGAAGTAGTCTCATGTACTAATTTGAGTAGTACCTCTATAAAGACGACTCCACACCTACCTCTCCAATTTCGACTTCTCTCCTGAATTCTAGACCTAATTTCCAACTGGCTGCTGAGCATTTCTTTCTGTATCAAACTGAGTTTGATTTTCAAGTAAGAAATATATCACTACAGTCATTGTCTTTTTCTTAAAATCTGGGCCTCTGTTTCAGTCAATGATCACAAATCTTCCTGAAATCCAGCTTGAGGCTTGTGAGTCATTTTTGACCCCTCCCTACATCCGACCCTCCATCTTCACTCTGACACTGGAGAGTTTTCTTTTGCTGTCCCATACATCTTTTCATTATTTTCCCTCCTTCAGTAATCAGAACCTCCCCATCTTATCTCTGGCCCATCAATGGCTTTACGTAACTCTAGTTTCTACCCCATTAACTCCATCTTTCTAAAGCTTTGAGAATTATATTTTAAAATATAAAAGGAGTGACACTCCTTTTCTAAGAAGCTCTCGTAGCATTTCATTATTTACAAAATAAATCCATTTTCTTTAACTTACCATTTGAGAGTCTTTATTCTTTACCCCAACCTTTTAGATTCTACCTGGTCTCTTACCACATCAGTCTTCTCTGCATTGCTCTGCATGTCTGTCTTTGCTGTAGCACAGCTAATAAAGATTCTTAAATACTCTCAATGACTGTCTACCTCAGAACCACTAGAGAATTTTAAAAAAATTATATTTCCAGGTGACACCCTTATAGATACTGTGGTCCTCTTAATCTGTTTTACTGTGCAGTGCAAACAATCTCTTTTTGGAGATGGGAATACGAATAAGAAAAAGTTGTAGCAGCTTTAAAAACAATACAGTTTTTTGGGTGTTCCATGGACTACTGAATCAGAATCTGCAGGGGTAGTATTTCTCCAAGCATATCTGATATACAGGCTTAGGAACCACTGATAGGCAAGCTGGAACTAAGAAAGAATAGAATAAGGCATTAAACATATTCTTCAAATAACACTGACAAGGGACAAAAATGGGAAATATCATTATGAAATCAGGGAAGATATATTTGAGCTAGCATGTTTACAAAAAGCCAGACGCACTGGGATCTGGAGTTTGAAGAAGAGGGGTCCCCTTATTTTTGGATATTCATCATTGGGAAGAATAGAAATAAAGGGAAAGTGACTTTCTTGAAATAGGTAAATTGTGATAACTTACATTAAACTCAAATTGCACTGTGCTAAACGCCATGGCTAGCAACAAAGAGGGTGTATATGCTCAGGAAACCTACCCTCTCAGCAGACAAGAAACAAAAGCACACTGACAAGTGGATGAAGTGGGAAGGCATGAGGCAGCGAGATGACAACGTTATTTGTGTCCAACTGGCAATGCTGTCAAGTGGGGAAGTGAGAGAGAAAGAGCCATTAAGGACTCTGCTCTTGCTGGCCTAGACCTTATGTTTCTGCCCTGAATGAAGAAAGAAAAACAGCAATTGAATAGCTCATAATAACAAATGAACAAACGAGTGGTAAAGAGGACTGTGACTTGCTAAGTAGGGACTCTATGGTGAGTCAGCCTCTATTTTGACCTCGACATATGAATAGGAGAATTATATCCATTTTGCTTTTGTTCTTGGCTTCAGCAATCTGTGAGCCGTTGGATGCCATACAGTGAGGAGTTTAAGGTAGACTGTAGCCACCACTGCTGAATACCTTAGCTTGAGATCCGAGCAAATATTTGGATACAAGATGACTCTCTGTGACGTTTTTTCTCTTTAAGTTTGAGGATAATCATTTCAAGGAATTCCAAAACTTGAAAAGGATTAAGGATATAGTGTTTTGAAACCAGATCTGATCTGTTTTTTAAGCTGTGCTGTATTTAGTTAGAGATGTATTTAGTTCTGTGAATGTCTTGAGTCTATCATTGGAATTGGACTTTCCCATTAAAACCAGACGCTGATTCTTGAGAAGCCGGAATAGAGTGCTCGGTGTTATTTGGTGGAATGATTTTCACTTTGCCCTCCACTGTCTGAAGCAGCATGGCAGCCAAAGAGCGCTACCGTTCTTCTCTTTCTGTCTGGCCCCGGGGAAGCTATCTCCAATTGGTTGTGCAATGCAGGGGACTGAGTTTTTTTGGGGGGGATTTCCTTGACTAAGAAAAGTCTCCAGGAGAAGTGTAATTTAATCACTTTCAAAGTTTTTAAAAAGTGTAGAAATAGGAATTAAAAAGCATTATTTGGAGTTTAATTTATATTCTTTCCAGAGACGAGCTGTTGACAATGTTGGAGGATGAGGGGGATGTGATAAAGAAGGGAAAAGTATCGAAGATTCTGGTGGTTTAAGATTCTATAATGAGCCTCCAGCCTGTCAAGAGGTGGGGACCCAAGACCTGAGGAGCTCAAGATTGTATCTGGGGTGGGAATAGACCAAAGTAAGAACCATTCTTTTTTCAATTTGGGACTGAATTTTTAAATGGTCTAAGAATCATTGAGTAGGGCAAAATCCTGGCACATATCTCATCTGATTGAATAGATTAAAAAAATCATTCAGGGTAAAATGGCTTTCTATTGCTATTGTGTTATTTTGTCCAATTTTTTCCCCAAAGGTGTGATTTACATAACAAAGTTAGCAAAAAATTTCTAGGCCTAATTATCACTTTCAAAATAGAACCTGGAAATCAGCCATTGGTAACTGAAGATTACAGATTGTTTTTTAAAAAGCAAATCTTGAGTTCAGCTCAAATGTTACCCTTAAAACTGGGTTGTATTATTTTGCCACATCAAATCAAATGCCTTTTTGGCATCAAAGAAAGCAGCTCCAAGCTAATTCATAACTCAAGTGCTGTCAGTTTAGGATATATTAAAGCTTTAGCTTTTTTAAAGGTAAAAAAAAAACAAACAAAAACAATTGTGCCTATATTGTTTATAATGACAATTTGCCTGCGTGGTATTAGACATTAGTTGGAAACCAAAAATATGTTCTTTTTCTTCAGTCCATGGTCTAGTACAGGAGCAGCAGAGGAAGTAGTTCGGAGCATAGGCTCTAGGTTAGATTTCCTGAATTCAGATTCTGGCTCTCTACTCCCCAGCTCCAAGTCCTTGGGCAGGTTCTGCAACTCCTCTGTGTCTCAGTTCTTTCATCTGTAAAAAGGAATAGTAATGACACTTCTCTCATGGGGTTTGTTGACAGGGGTAAATGAGTCAATACATTCAAAGCACTTAGCTCAGGGCCTACAAATAGAAAGCATTCAGTATTTATTATACTCTGATATGTTCTCTACATTGAATTCAGGAAGATTCAGACTTTTGTGCATAAAAGGACATTCATATACTAAGCTAGCTCAGATTTTTAAAAAATGTAGAAATCATAGAAATTACTACAAAAAGATTTTTTTCAATGTGGATGATTTAAGCAGTTAAGATTAACTTATTTATGTCTTTATTTACTTTTAAAGATTTATTTATTTATTTATTCATTCATTCATTTATTCATGAGAGATACAGAGAGAGGCAGAGACACAGAGAGAGGAAGAAGCAGGCTCCCTGTGGGGAGCCTGATGTGGGACTCGATCCTGGGACCCTGGAATCACGCCCTGAGCTGAAGGCAGACGCTCAACCACTAAGCCACTCAGGCATCCCAAGGTCAACTAATTTAAATAATACTATCAAATAGAGGCTTCTATGCCCAATTTTTCTTTAAGAAGATTTTTTTCCTAAAGCATTTGAATAAAAGCCTAACTTGCATAGTTCAATTAATAAATGATAAATAATTTTTCAGTTCTTATGGAAGGGAAAGCACTATGCTAGTCCCTATGGGCAAAATGATATTGGTGATTAAGGAAGTCACACATATAAATAAATATACAACACTGATCCTGCTCTACAGGAACTTAATTCATTCAATTTTATCCCTATCACAAACTATTGAGAATCCAAAACGCTTTAGATTATACAATGAGTAAGAAATAAACTCTGTGTTGAAATACTGAGGTTTGAGACTTTCCTATTAGAGCAACTGTAGTTATTTACCTTAACTAATAAAGTTGGGTTTTGAACTCTCTGGTAGATCTCAGAATATGAAATTCAGAACTGCTGTTAAATTTATGCTGTTGGTGGGTCCTAAGAAATCCTGCTTCAGGAGCACAGCAGATAAAACTCCTTTGTTCACATTTTGAAATTTCGTTGTGTATCTACTGCATAAGGAGGAGCTATATAAGACATTGGGAATAAAAAGAAGAATAAAGAGAGCCTGACTGACTCAGTTGGAAGAACATGCAACTACTGATCTTGGGGTTGTAACTGAGCTCTACATTGGGTGTAGAAATTACTTTAAATAAATAAATACATACATACATACATACATACATACATACATAAACTTAAGGAAAAAAAAAGAAGAGTTGCTGTCCTCAAGGTGTTCATGAACTAATGACAGCAGCAGTGAAAAATATAACTAACACTTATTGAGTGACTACTGCATGCTTTGCATTCGTTATTTTCTTTATTCCTCGTAAAAACTTTATTACGTACTTATGCCTAAGCCCATTCTGAAGAGGAGGACTATGGGGCTTCAAAAAGTTAAGGAACTTGGGAGTATTTCCAAATACTATCATAGAAAAAATATGCAAATAAAAGACAATGGAATTAAAGCTAATTGAATGCCTGCAATGCCTATGGCATGCTGGGAATGATGCTGTATAATTTATATGTATAAGCATTGCATTTTATCTATATAATATTTCCCTAAATGTATGTATTGTTATCCTTAAGTTACATGGAAAGAGTATAAGGCTCAAGAGAGTTAAGTAAACTCCTCTAGATCACTCAGTTTATGGTAGTGGAGTAAGAAATTTAAACCTGCATCCTTCTCATTTCAAAACACAAGTTTTCTTCACCGCATCAAATGGTCTGTGCAAGGTTGGCAGAACGAAAGAGAACTGCAAAAGACAAGGCCAGATCATGATGAACCTTGTAGGTGGTGAGAAACCACTGAAAGATTTTGGCAGAGGAATATCAGATTTGTGTTTCAGAAAGAGCAGACTGGTAGCAGCTAAGAAGAATGATTATATCTTAAAAAGTTGTATAAATTACAACTCCTATGCTACTTTCTTTTCTGACTCACAAGCGTCACCAGGATGAAGGTCATGAAAAAGATGCTTCATTATTCCTCTCTCTTTTTGGGATTTAGATTCTGTACTTTCCCTTTATTCCAGGGGCAGCTGACTCATGCCCTGGTCCTACCCTGTCCTGAGTCAAGGCTCCAGCTTTTATTAGCGTGCCACTACAGACCTACACCCTTTTCTGTGTGCTCTTATTCCATTTCATATCTTCTTTCCACATTATATATATACTATATATATACATATAGTATATATATATAGTTATCTAGATTTGACTATAGATGATTTTCTCAAATCAAGGTTGCAAAAGAGCTATCTTTTGTGTGTTATCATAGTGTCATAAGGTGGAATATGTGGTTGTTTGATGAAATTACCAATGCTATATTATTTATCAAGAAGCATACAATGTTGATGAAGAACTAAGGGCTCTATGTAAGAACTGCCTGGGAGTAAAAATTCTACCAAGCTGTTTACTAGCTGTTAAGCACTTTGCTCAAAGTCATTTAGTTTAATAAATAATTGGAGTACAGTGCAAAGAATATGCTAGGCACTATGCTGCATGCTTCACATGTCACCCTGCCTTTCATAAGCATATAGCAGACCTCGGTAGATACATGCCTTACATATATGCTCTGCAGTTCATGAGAATATGGTGAACCTGGAAGTGGGTATTATCTCCTAAACTTGACCTCTACATTGTGCAGTAATTTCCTTTCTTTATAAGGATAATGACAGTAAGTATTTTAGGATTATTATAAAGATTAAATGAATTAATCCATCACTATGTGTCTAGCCCATGGTAAGCTCTCAATCAATATTATTACCTGATGAATCAAGGAAAGATTCAAAATAAAAGCTTGTGGGCTTTGAGACAAAAGGATAAAGTATGAAAGGGACATATCCATATAGAAAAAAACAAAAAGAAAGAAAAAAAATCCAGCAGGGAGAAAACAGAACCATTTTTTTTTCCAGCTGGTTTATTAGATTAAAGTAGAGCAAGCTGACTAGCTGCAAAAATTGTGCTGTGTATCTATGACCACAAGTACAGAAATAGCACGTTTTTAGATTTAAACATCCTTGATAATTTATTGAAAAATCTTATAAAATGAATACTTTAAGCAATTACATGTTCACTGATTAAACCACAGAAACCAAACTTTAATGAAAGAAAATCAGCTTAACTCTTAAGTGTACCAATTTAATGGAATCCAAGTCAGAAAATGCTAAATTTAAATTCTGTGAAACTGAAAAATAAGCAGATGAAATTGCCTGTAAATATCAATTGGATGTCATTTTGATTTTTTAACCAATTTTATATATGCAATTAACATTCATTTGCATAAAGAGAATATTAGTTAGATGAAAATACAACCTTATCAAGAAAAACTTATAGGAAAACAATTTGTAGAAAGAAAAAGGGACAATGCTCATCAAATCAGAGTATGTGAATGTGAGTGCCCTGGGCTCTCCAACATGGTATTCCTTTCATTAAATGACGGAATAATTCTCAAATTATCCTCTACTAAGCATTAAAGTGATTCTTGACAAATGTGAGTGGCCACACTGATCAGTTTTCCCAGGCTGAGACATAGGCCAGGGACAGTTCTGTTTAAATTGCCCTTTTCTTCAGGGGACCTGGTGGCTCAGTGGTTGAGCACCTGCCTTCAGCTCAGGGCGTGATCCCAGAGTCCTGGGATGAGTCCTGCATCGGGCTCCCTGCATGGAGCCTGCTTCTCCCTCTGCCTGTGTCTCTGCCTCTCTCTGTGTCACTCATGAGTAAATAAATAAAATCTTAAAAAAAAGTAAATTGCCCTTTTTCCTCTGTGATAGATTGTTGGGTGAAAAATACCAAATTGTTCGGTTGTCACTCTTCTGAGTATTTAATAGCTATTCAATTCCTGATACATTGGTAACTTTAGTTTCTTTATTCATTGAGTATCCATTCAAAGAAGGAACTCCAGAGATAAATGTCAAACTGTATTTTCTAACTACTGAGGAAAATTTAAGTTAATTTTCTTATTTCAAATTGTTTCCTTCATGTGTCTGGATTTTTATGCTGTTTTTATGCTTGGAACTTTTTCTCAAATATAGATAGTCGGTTTGGAAAAGGATGAACCCCTGGAAATTTGAAGATGAAATGACTGGTTATGGGTTGGAGACAGTATAAGTAAGGAGATGGTTATATCTGCTAATACTAAATAATAAAGAAATAGAATAAAAAAGGATTCAGAAGAGCTATTAACGAGGCATTAGCCCCTCAATCCACAACCAGATACTATTTGGGAGTCAATAAAAAACTAGAGATGGTTGGTTTGTATTGTTTTGCCTTTTTCTGTCATACCAACCGGCATCTATTTGGAGTTGGTGGTGGAAGGAAGGTTGTGTGAGTCTGTGAGTGTGTGCACGTGTGTGTGCACCCGCATACGCATGTGTAGGAAAACCCAGGTTAGGTGCTGAAGAAAGGGTTCCACAGAGACCTTTCTTTGTGAAGGTTTGCTTCTTGACATGTTATTTGTTGAGGTGCATTGGACGCTCAAGGAGGAAGTCTAAGTTTGCCGGAATTTGATATTGGTTCTGCCTTTGTTTTTATTCTCTTCTGAAATTCCATGAATTCTTTAGGAAATTTGCTGGAGTCTATACACTTAGTTATTCTTGTGGATACAGAAAGGCTAGTGTGGAAAAAAGAAGGAGGATCATTTGATCTCCTTCTCTCCCAGTAATACTCTGTGTTGCAGATGGAAGTCTAGGACTGAAGGGCATCCCACAGAGAAGCCATCAGGGAGGGAGCAACTCCCGGGGAGGACATGGTAGTGAGAACAGGCTGTGATTGCAGCCACAGGACAGACACCACCATCTTCCTGAAGGAGGAGGGAGCAGCCCCAGGGAACTCCTGGGTGCCTTGTAAGTACTGTAGCTCTTGACCGACAGCTGGTTGTGGGCAACACATCTCCTCCCCCATCTCCACATACGCTTCTCAAGAAGCATCTTACCTCTGTGTGACATCTCTTCCCCTTCTTTTATCTTTCTAGGTTGTCCTCCATGTTCATTTAGGGATAACATACATTTTCATGGTAAAATAATGTTAATTTGAAGGCACCACTCGGCAAACATCACCTTCTCAATGGGAACCTTATTTACAGTTGCAACCTCTCCTCTATACCAACATTCTTTATCCTCCTTCCCTGATATATTTGTTCCACAGAATTTATCACCATCCTTATATGTCACACATTTTAGTTACTAATCTATTTCTCCATTACAAAGATAGCTCCCTCCATGACGGCAGAGATTTTATCTTTTTTTGCTCACTACTGTATATGTCCACTGCCCAGAACAATGTCTGTCCTAGTGGTCATGCAACGAATATTTGAGGAATGTTGATGCAGATGACAAATGAAAGCCCCATGTTCCCTTCTGTTTACTCACAGAGCATTCAGGTGAGTCCTCATCTCACATGGAAAGCTCCTTCTTGAAAGTTAGTTTGAGCCATCCAATCCAATGGCGACAGTCATATTCTTCATATGGTCAGTTACTGCACAATCACTCCCTCTAGCAAACTCTGCTTTCTGTGTCACCAGCTCCTTTGGTCCTTCAGGGGCCTCTCACCTCCTAAAATACCTGCTATTACTTGCCAAAGGTACTGTGTGAGTAAAATTGTTCAAATTATTCTGGCTTCCCCTTCCAGGTCTCAGTCAGAAGTATTGCTCCTGGAACCATGGACAGGTCTCCCTTTTTGCTGACCTCCTGGGGTTTTTCTTCTTGCCTTCACCATCATCTTTGCTGCCTCCCTCATCAAGGCTCTCCCTCCTTCCCAGACCTAATAGCCACTTCTTTGATTCAGATGTTTGGAAACAAACAAAAACTCTAAGCAAAAAACTGTTCCTAGAAGGTCATGCACCTGGATTCTAGGTGCTCCCACTTTCATTCTGAAATCTTTGGGAACTGAGAAAACAGGAAGTCCAAACTCCCAGGGCCATTAACCGTTCCTGCCTGCTGGTGGGTTTGTGTATGGCACAGCAGCACAGGCTTCCTCCCTCGGCTTCCAGCGCTCTCTCCGACCCCTCCGGTTCTTTGCCTTCTATTGTGAATCTTGTGCTTGGAACTATTTCTGGTTCTATGCTTGATCCCTGGGCTAGATGCTTTGGGCTGTCTAATCTGGAATTAGGACTGGGTCCCCTTTGGCCAGCCACTGGAGAGACCACTGTTCTCTCCTAGATGCTGTGACTCTTGGAGCTGGGGAGGTTGAACTCAAAAGGTTTCTGTCTCAGCCTTCCATTCCTTGTTAAGAATGGTTGGTTTCAACTAGGGGAAGTAGAAATGGACGATGAGAAATCAAACACCTAATCCATGTGCACCGGAGCATTGGATCTGCTGATGGCAGAAGCACAGTTGACCCCGAGAAAATTTAGACAACTGCTCTCTAGACTATGACATTCACCACCAGCATTGCCCTAGACCAACTTTCAGCAGCTAAGAAATCTTCCCTTCTCCACTTTGCCCCAGCCTATGGGACAGTCCTCTTAAAGCACATGCATGTTGTCTCACAAACTCTGCTTTTTCCTGTCTAGGGGAGCAGTTGACTCTCTCACAGATTTGAGGGCTGGGAAAGTCCAGAGGGATGTCCTTGGAAAGAGGCTCAACCTCAGAGCACATGGCACATATTTGGTATCACGAGAAGACTTAGGGGTAAGAAAGAATGTTATGTCATTCAATCAAACAGCAGCTCTCAGGCCAGGTTGTGGGGAAGGGGACGTGGGTGAGGGATTACTCATCTATCATATGCCCACTTGGGAGTCTTGAGGTCATCAGGGCTGTGATGTTGACGACCCCTTATCTTTATATGAGGAAACAAATGCAGTCTCTTGCACAACTTTTAAGTTTTAAAATCGCTGCAAGGAAACATTTATTGAGCACCTACTATGTATTTATACATCATTGCGCTGGGACAGGGAAGTGCTGAAGTTTACAATGAACAAAATGTATTCTCTACTATCCAAAGAGTTTCCTGTTTTGTGGGGGAGACAGATAACTACAGAAATAATACAAAAGGGTAAAAAAGGGGCATGGCAAGTGCTGAGTGTGGAGGCTGAGAATGGAAGTAGCCAGCAAAAGTTTCTAATTTTGAGCATTAGTGTTACAGTGCATGTGGCTTTTATTTCTTTTGCAAAAGGAAGAATAAAAATTCTGTGATCTTTTTTTATAAGACTATTAAGCTAAACTACTTCCAACAACTTAGAAAAATTTGGTTATTCATGAGAATAACACCTTTTCTAAAAGAAATAAAGTTAATTTTCTACTCTTCTGCAAAGGAGGTCATTAATTATACATTTTAGATTTCATCAATTTCAGTTAGATGAGACTAACATTTTAACTAGATGTCAAGGAAGACATAAGATATTAAGTTAAATACACTGGATGACAATAAATGGTTATTAAAGAACATAATTCTGTTACTCTCATAATTTTCTCACTTGGGTATCTAACCAAAGGCCTGAGTTTCACATGTAGGCAGATAAGTCAATGTATAGCAATCCTGTGAGCTTTAAACAAAAGCTTCTAAACCATTGAGTCATTTCCAGATTAAGGACAGATGGATGGCATTTTTTTAAGCACTTAAAAAAACAAAATCAACAAAACACTGGCATCCACAGTAGTAACCATCTATCTGCAAAAGAATCAACATACCTCTTATCCTGCTCCCACTAGGAATTTACTATTTTTGAGATAGGAACTTTATCTTGAAAAAATTTAATGCATGTGATTCTGTGTTTTGGTGACTCTCATTGCCAACAAATGTAGAACAAGAAGGAAGGAAAAGCTAAGAGCCCTAGCTGTTTGGCATGCTTGGTGATTTTCCCAGGTTGCTCTTCTGTGTTCATCTTCTACTGTTTTTTAAAAATTGCCCTGTTTGGACAGCCCCCTATCAGGAGAAACAGGAGAAGTAACACCACACTGTTTCTGATGCTGCATGGGAGAGCCAGAGCCATCTTTCATTTTTTCACATTGTCTTCTGCTTGCTTGGCCCAGATTCACAAATGGAGAGAGTTGTTTCTTTTTAAAATTCCTTTTTTTTTTCCTTAGGGAATCCAATGAGAAATATTAATGAACTTTGTTTTGATTTAACCAGGGGAGGGAGGGGCATTCACTTTCCAATGAATCTTTGAATTAATTTCTACAGTGTAGTTTGGGCATTAAGAAGCTCCTTTAAACTGTTTGAATTCACACATCTGTAGTGACATTTGAATAGTTCAGACAACTGCATGATGAAAGATTGATCCATGTGGGTTGCATCTGTTTGACCCTGCTTTCGTATCCTATGGTGTATTCCAAAGGTGCAGCAAAGCAGTGAAGATGCTCACAGAAGTCAGGAGTGAGCTGAACCATGCCATACAGAAGTTAGGGTGGTAAATCATACTCATCTTTGATTTTGGTCCTGCATGGATACCCAGGCCGGCCATACATCTTCTCTCTATATTTTTGCACGTCACTGTTTTTGTATTCGTCAGTCTCTCTTAGGTTTGTTCTGTCCCTGTTAGGTTTTGGGTTCCTCAAGAGGTATGGTTCTTCTTATCTTCTGCTTCCTGCTTCCTCGTGCAGCATCTATTCCCCGTACTTCACACATAATGTCTACTTAATAGATAATTATTAACAGACCAATCTTTTTCTTTCCAGTAATGGATTGAAATTGGTTCTTTTTCCTTTTTTTTCTTGTTTGCTTCGTGCTGCTCTGTGCAAAATCAGTGACCTTAATCTGCAGTGTGGTACATAAAGAAAAGCGATCGCTAGAGTTGACATGAATTTGAAACAGCCAAGAAATGGGTCATCCAAACTGAAGTCCACAATATGGAGACTTTATGTGTAAAAGAAGCCTCTGCTTTGTACGTGGCCACTTACTATTAGTAACTGTCATTTATTTTTTGTTTCCAACTATTATGGACTTGATTTCCTTCAGAGTGGCTTTGAAAGATCTCTAAGAGCAAACTCATCGCTTAACAATGTTTATTTATTCACCGTTTTGCCCTCTCTTCAATGTGATGTATGGGCATTAAACTGGAAGATTCCTGTTAAATGTGGTTGGAGCTGAGGAGATAAATTCCCAGTGCAATGAAGGGGGAAAAAAAAGACTTCTCAGTATTCTTTAAGAGGAAAAAGCAATTATAATTTTGTAGGTTTGGGAGAGTTTCCTTCCTTTCTTTTCCTTTTTTCATTCTGTCATCATTTTTGCTTTATTAGAAAACAAGTACCATCTGTTTTTTATATGAAAAGATTTCTTAATTGTATTTATATGCAAGCCAATAATTCCAAGCAACATGATTAATATAAAGCAACAAATAAATGACTTCAAGAAAACATTTATAAAGGCCACTATGCTTGAAGTTTTCAGTTTTTCTCACATTCTCAAGTTTCTTGGGTAAAATCCTTCTCGATTTCCCAATTGTTACAAATTTTTATTGCATTTATTACTGAAAAAGGAAGGTCAGTAGGAGAAAATTTAATCACTGCACAAAAGAGAAAATTTGTAGCAGCTACCTGAGCTATGGCTTATCTTTCTGTGGGCAATTGGATAAATCTAGAGCCAAAGAAACTAGTGTTTAAAAACCCATTTTGGCCATGTCCTCACAGGAAAAGCCTGTCTAGACAGCATGGCCTATTAGGTCAGGAAAAAGTCAGACTTTTCAGTTTGATAGAGATTTTCCCACATAATTATATTGTAATATGGAGTCTAGAAATACTTATTCCAATACATAAAATAGTTAAGATAATCCCACTGACTCTCACTGACTAAATGTTTTAGTTCAACTCTTTGTTAGATGGTCCCTGTTGATTACTTCATTTGAAGAAGCTTTTCCTAGTGCATGTAGTTGCTTATATAAGCAGAGCCATAAGTTTTTTTTTTAAAGTATTCAGTTAAGGCATTTGTGGAACGAATATGAATTTTCCTCTCATCTTCTTTGTTGTAAATTATAGATTTCAGAAGAAAAAATACCTGATTATTCAGAACATTTTGCTGTTTGGACCACAGATCACCTTAAGCCCTTTGGAAATTTGAAATTTAGTTATAGTGCATTTTTACATACAGTGGAAAGGTTGATCAGTGATAATCCACTATGAAAACATCATTTAATGAATAGTTTTCATGCACCCTATAGGTGCCAAGGACTATGCTAACCTCTAGAGACAATGTTTTTTCCCTATAGAGGCTATAGGCTAGAGGATCTGAAAGTAGGGAAATATAATGGCACTTGAGAGGCATGTGAGCATTCTGGGAATTAATCCTCTGTCAGTAGCTGTTCTTCTAATACTAACAGATACCTTGAACAAGGAATGAGGTGCACTTCTGGGCACAAGTAGGGTTGTCTTCGTCTTGGTAGAGACAAATTAGAAAAGAAGCTTTAGGTATCTTCGAACTTGGACTTAGGAAGGGCAGAACAGGTATTTCACTATCTAGTCGAGAGAGTGGAAAGGATACCCAAGAGAAGTTGGGTCATCATGTGTGTAGAGTGGGGAAAGAAAATGGAATTAGAAAAAAGGGAGAATGGAAGATATATTCAGCCTCATGTGTCCATATTTTATACCTAGCAATCTCAAAGAAAGCTTTCTACCTTCACTGGGTGTTCCAGTATGAAAAGCCAATAATGAAGACAATAAATCCCAACCCTATTTGATTCTGAAATCCTAGTCTCTTTTAATTTATTGAGGTGGCCTTGGAAACTCAGTAAAATATGTAGAATTATTGGTTGTGAATGCTGTAGCTGAGACTGTATATAATTTAGCCATATTTAGCTAATAAATGTATAATATATTTTAAAATGTAAAATATATATTATAAAATAATATAAATATATTTTAAAATATAAAATATAAATATATACAATCAATTAATACAACATATATTAATATAGTATAACATACAATATATTAATATAATATATACAATATATTAATATATATTAATATATTCATATTAATATAATATAAAATATATATTATACATAGATAATATATGTAAAGTATATAATATATAAAATATATGATATATTACTTATTATATAATTTAGCAATATATAAATATTGTGGATTAAGAGTTGTACATGAACATGTATATATATACAATATAATATATGTAAAACATAGAAAATATATAATATAATAATTTGGCAATATATAAATATTATTTCACTGTGGATTAATACTTGCACACGAATACTTAATTTGTGTGTTCAAGCATACACGTACTTAAATCTTCTCTAGACACACTGATGGCCAATATTAACAAGGATTAAAAACCACCAAATTAGCAAATTCACACATTTTCTCCATAACACATGGTTAATTACACAACTAAGGGATCAAAGTCCTGGGCTATGCAAGTATGTTTGTTTTTCACACTAGGGAGCCAAGTTTAGCAGCACTTGAGGAATTCAAACAGAACCTGTGTTTACTAGCCAGAGGTATGTAAAGGCACAATTAGATAAATGCCTAGGGTATAGAAAGATAAACATAGGCACAATCTATCCATGTTTGCTTATAGTTCTTTTTCCTTAGTGTCTATTACATGAATTTCCACCTTTCATCTATAAGTTGTTCAGAGTTTCTAGTTGCAAGCCACAGAATCCACTCTGGCCAGTTTGAAGAGAAAGATGTATTAAATCTTTAAATTTCGGGTAGCTCAAAGAATGTTTGCAAGGGCCATCGGACCAGGTTTAGATGCAACACATTCTCTAACAATGCAGTCTGGAGGATTGCTCCATTGCTACAGGATTATCATCACCAAGACTCCACTGCTGCCCCCCTTCAGGGATTGTACTCCGTGCGTGCTGTATGCCAGCACCATCCCAGGGTCAGATGCTTCCACTCCCACGTTTGCCTGAAGGTTACTCTCCCCATGTGCGGCCATTGGTTCATGTTACTACTGTCCACATATTTCTTCCAGACTCTTATAATAGGTGTTTTTTGCTTAACACAACCTGGGCTTGATATTTGCACTGTAGCCACAAATGAGGCTGGAAGAAGTAGTTGATGGTGGTGGTGGTGGTGGGGGGGTCCTTTCCGTTGTTTTTTTGTTTTTTCAATTTTATTTCGGCAAAGCTGGATTCATGATCTGAGAAACTATCAAAATATTGAGAATGTTTGGAAGATATCAAACAGCTACAAGTGACAATGTTCCAAAGGCTATGACTACAGAACCTCAGTGAGGACATATTTATTTCAGGATGAGCTAGAAATTAAAATTAGGTGGCACATTAGCAGGATGTGCTGACTAAAAATTGGAGGCTAAAATCCTTTTTGAATCTTGATGTGTAGGATTTGGACAAATTATAATTTCTAAACTGCAAACATCCAAAATACCTAGGGATAAACTTAACATGAAATATGCATGACCTGTGAAGAAAGTGATAAGATGTGCTGAGGAGCATAAGAGATGACAAAAAAAATTAAAGACACCTTCTCTTGGCTAGAAACACTCACTAATGTAACAATGTCAATGGTCTCAAAGTCAATCAACGCATGAATGGCAATCCTAATCAAAACTCCAAATGGGTTTTTGGAGGGAACTTGACTAAATGACTCTAAAGATTATATTGGATCATAAATATAGCCAACGATACCCTGAAAAATATGAACGAATGTAACAGCCAATAAAATTCTGAAAAAAGGAAAGTGGTGGAGGTAATAAAAAGTCTAGAAGAAGACAAAGTTAGTAGGGGAATAAAATACGATCAAGATGGCAGAGCCAACAAGACAGATTATTTAATAAGTGATATTAAGATGTCTAGTTAGTCATTCAGGAAAAAAAGCCCGCTATTGACTTCAATCACTGTGTTAATAGAGAATCCAAATAGATCAAATATTTAGTTCAATAACTAATCCATTGAATTACTAAAACAAAACAAAACAAAAACAAGGGTGGCTAGTATTACACTCTTGTGGTGAGAAAAGCCTTTAACCATTGTGTAAATGCATACATACAGACACTCCCTCTCATATACACCACAGGAAACTATTGAAATACTTAAGTATATAAAAAAAACTCAATATAGTGAAAGGAACCATGAAAAACAGAAAGACCATGAAACAAAATGGGAAAAATATTTGAAACAAAGTTTTGAGAACATATAGGAAAATAAAATCGGGTGACAGTACAGTCTTGTGTTTAAGGAGCTCTCAATCTTTCATACACATGTAATCCCTCCCTCCCTCCCTCCCTCCCTCCCTCCCTCCCTCCCTCCCTCTCTCTCCCTCTCTCTTTCTCTCTCTGTAGATGTATATACTGACACTCTGTGTCTCTTCCATAATTTAGCCCCTTTATAGAATTGCCATTGGCTCTATGTTTTACGGTACCTAATAAAGCAGCTATTCTGAAATTTTTTGAGAGTTTTGGTTAATTCATCTGCCAATTTTTTTTAAGTTCAAGGAACATATTTCTTTTTTTAAAAAAAGAGTTGGGTTCATGTATTAAAACAAATTTTGGATATTGACTATGTTTCTCTTAACAAAACATCTTCAGATCTTTCTGTGAAAAGTAATTGAAAAGTCCTCTGGGCTTATGCAGACTTTTCTAGCTTCTTCTGCTTTCCTGGTTCCAAGGAAGAGAAGGCAGGATTTTTTAAAAGGGGGATTGCATTCCCTTCAGATTATTATTCTAAATCTGACTTGATGGCAAAATCCAAAGTACATCATCTCCCAAATAAAGCTAGCTGCTTGCCAGACTGCTCTGTTACAATTGAACTGTAAATGGCTCACATCAGCACATTCTGTCAACTTTATATAAACCCTACTTTATGTAATATGATTATAGATCCCCCGAACACTGTTCTGTACCTGCAACTTGCAGACTAATTCTCTTGATATTCTCTATCTGATATAATCCCCACGAAAAGCAGCCTGGGCTGATGTTGAGGACGCAGGCAGAGATAACAAGTGGCTAGGGCCTGGTAGTTTCATTTTGCTAGAAGCCTGTTACCTTGCATGCAAAAGACAGGTAATTGTGTTCTTTCTCCCTTTTCCCCTCAAGCCTTTACTTCTTGATCCCTGTTTTTATCTCGTGTAGAGATGTCTGGGGGGACCAAAGGCCCTTCTTTGACCAAAGGCCCTGAGCACTCCACTGGAGCACGCGATTCATGTGGTCAGCATGCCCTTCTGTGCAAGTGATTTACCCAAGAAAGCTTCACTCTCTGTTTCTCTTTGACAATATGATTCCCACCGGTCCCCAGTCAGGCTGACCGGCCAGCATGAAGAGTTCTTAGGAGATCCAGTTCAGATCAACAGGTATTTACAGAGCCTCTATTGTGCTTAAGCACCAAGTGAGGCAGTGGGGATACCAAGACCTATAATGCAAGATCCCTCTTCTGTGGAGGTGACAGCCTAATGGAAAAAACAGATGAAACCAGAGTTTGAATGTAATGTGATTAATGCCAAGATAGAATTCCTGGATGCGTAGCGCAGGCCAGATACTTAGTCTAACCTGGGATCCAGAAAAGGTTTCTCAGGGAGATGAGGCCTGAGCTGGGTCTGGGAGATTGAGAAGGAATTGTATAGGTGAGTAAAGAAGCCTATGCAAAAAGTAAAGCTTGAAAATTGTCACAAATATGTGGAGTGGCATGGGGACATGGGCAGGGGAGCTCCCAGGATTCGGCTGTTGAAGGGACATGTATCAGGCATGGAATGGTGGGAGACGAGGCTGAAGAAGGAAGTAGGTGCCAGGTAGGGAAGGACTTGGGTGCCTGCTAGAAGCTTGGACCTTACTTTACAGGCAGTGCCATGTCCTTCATTTCCTGCTCTCTCTCTCTCAGACCTATTTTCAACCCTTCAGCAAACCCTCCTGATCCAGCACCATAGCCAACTAGTTCTAAGCCACCGTGGATCATGGTGGTGGCTCAGCAATGAGACTGGGGATCAGTGTCCTTCCATTTCTGCCCTCTGAGTTCTACCCTCTTCACAGAGGTGAGATTAGTCTATCTGAAATATAAATCAGATAACGACATTCCCCAGTGAGTACCCACGCCTCCAAAGATGTCTGCCCATTTAGAATAAAATTCATATTCTGGGGTGCCTGAGTAGCTCAGTCAGTTAAGCCTCTGCCCTTGGCTCAGGTCATGATCCCAGGATCCTGGGAGAGAGTCCCATATCAGGCTCCTTGCTCAGCAGGGAGCCTTCTCCTTCTCCCTCTGCCTGCTGTTCCCCTGCCTATGCCCTCTCTCTGTCAAATAAATAAAATAAAATCTTAAAAAAAAATCCACATTCTTACCAAGGTGTAAAAGGCAAGTCCTTATTCGAATTGGCCCCTGTCTTGTTCCTCACTTCATCATCAACCTCCTTAAACTTTGCACTCCAATCAGGCAGGCCTCCTTGAGAAGCCTTGGACATGCTGACATACCTCTGAATTAGAGCTTTGCACCTGCTAATCCCTTTGCCTAGGGTGCCCATCCATCCTTCCTTCCTTCCTTCCTTCCTTCCTTCCTTCCTTCCTTCCTTCCTTCCTTCCATGGCTGACCCTCTCCCCTCATTCTCTCTGCCAAGAAAGGGCCCTCCTTCATTGACTACCCACTCTAAAATTTATCCTCCACCACCATTACTCTCGGTCTCTAATTTCTGCTACATCTATAGATCTGTCATTGTATAGTTTTCTATTGCCTGTCTTACAGGGATGTAAGCTTCAAGACGGCAAAGATGCGTGTGTTTTGTTTACCGTTGTATTGTCAGTGCTGAAGCACTGGGGATTTATTGAAGAAATGGGTGAATGAATTCAGAACCATTCAAAACTTGGAATGAAAGGATTAGGTGTGTGTTTTAGCCAGGTCAGCCTGGCTGCGGTGTGGAAGATGTATGTCGGGGAGTAGATTTTGGTTGGGAGAGGTTAGGTAGAGAAGAATTAGAGACCAGTTTGGAAGTTCTTGTGTTACTCCAGGTCAACAGAATGAAGGACTGAACTAAGGCAGTAGTATTTTGCACAAAGAAAAAGGAGCTAGATTTGAGAAGTGTTTTGGAGATAAACTGGCCAAACATGATCAAATTACATCTGGGCCTCCCTTCAGGCTCTTGACTACATGAGGGATGATAAAGGATGCTGGAACTGGAAATGGCCCAGAATCCGAGGGAGCAGGATGATGTCGCCCAAGTGCCTTCTGGGACTAGTGCTTTTCCATTTCAGTACTTCCCTGGATTAAAATTTCCAAGGCATCCATGTGTCCCTTGTGAAGCACAGAAGCATTGTCTTGCTGCAGATCTGAATGACTACAATGAGCTGGATGTATTTTTGGCACCAGATAGATGTTCAATAATAGTTTTAATGATAGTTTCTACAGCAATTGGGTTTACCCTGGAGGCTGTCCATCTCTCTAATGACTAGGACCAAGCCTGCTTAGTTTATAAAATCTGGCAAAATTACAGTGTGAACTGGTAACGCCGTGGGCTGTTATACAAATTATACCAGGTCTGTCTTTGAGAAACTCATCCCTGCCCAGTGCCTCAAGATACTTCAAGGATACTGACTTCAAAGGAAGTACTGTGTTGTTATGAACCCCACAAACCATGTACCTAGCAAAATGAGAAAGGGCCCCACGGTGCCTAACTTGCAGAAGTATTTGATCAACTTGAAATTTTTTTTAAAAAGTGTTTGAGCTGTTGAAATTGACGGAGCATTACAATTTTTTTCCACATGGTTTAGGAAAGTTCCTTTTAGCTTGGGAAAATTTATTATCTTAGCCAAGGAAAGAATTATGTATAGGCCTCAAATCTATAAACTCTCAATCCAAGAGAGATTATGAAATTATTTTGGATGATTGAGACAGAAGTGTTTCCAAAGAAAAGGTTTATCACATGGGTGATTTAAAATACTACTAAAATTGCCTCTCCAAGCGATGACCTAGAAATCTGACAATGCGATAATGAATTCTCCAACAAATAAAACAAACAAACACAAGAATCACATTGGAACATTTCACAATTGGCAGGGTGAAAACTGGCAACAATGACTTCTGGAAAAGTGAGTTGGATCTTATAGCATTAAGATGAATTTTGGGACTATAACATCAAGTCAACACTTTTGTGAGAATTTTGGAATGCTCAATTTCCCACAATCTCATCATTTCTCTGCCTGACAATTGTAATTATTCTTCATCAACTTGACAGTCAAATTTGCTTCCTGTAGCGATAATATACCTGCTACCATCCTGGCCATATTGGAGAAATAACTTTTCCTTTCATAGGTTTGTTCATTTTGAAGCTAACTTTCCATGCTATTCTAACCACTTTCTTACATTATTCATTAACTAATCACCATTCATGTTTCTGACAGTAGTTTGTAACTTTAGAGAAAATGAGGAGATACACAATTGTCTCCCTGATTATGAAGAAAACACTACTTCACTTAACTTCACAAATTGAAACTAATTAATTACTTGGCCAAAGTATGCTATATGACTTCGGAAAATATTGGACGTTAGTGTGTGTTCCCAAAACATCAAAGGTCGTTAAGAAATTGCAGATTTAATGTAGGAAACATTACAAAGGAATCTCATTTTGTACAGGTTGGGAAAATATGCATGGGACTTTAAGACCCAATCACATGTTTCAAAAAGAACAATAATAGGAAAATATAGAATTATAAAGTAAAAGTGCCTACTGGTTACAGAAGATATTGATTTGAAATCTCCTCACTTAATTATTTATTCAATACACTTCTACTCCCTTCTGAGGAGGTGACATTTGAGTAAAAGTTAAAGGAGGTAATGAAGTGCACCTTGCAGTTACCTGCGGAAACCACTTTCCAAACAGAGGGGACTGCAAAGGCCTTGTGATGGGGGTAGGATTGTGCCTGGGACTCCGGAGGTGGTGCAGGGAAGAGGGCAGAGGCTGTGGGCTGGAGCAGAGCTGTGCACCGGGGACTGAGGTCTGGTGGTGAAGGGGTCTGTACAAGCCAACATGGGCATATTGGCTTCTTTTCTGTGTGAAATGGGGAGTACTCGCAGTGTTTTGAATTGAGTTTTCAAGGATACAGTCTGTCTGGTGCGTTGGGAGTAGGCTGTAGGGGGCACGGATGGGGTCCTGGAGACTCTTTAAGGGGCTGATACAGGACAGTGGCTTCGACCAGAGGGAGAAGTGGAAGTGCTAAGAAGTGGCCAGACCCCTGGCATATGTTACCTGGAGCTGTTGGATGACTCGGCAGTATGGAAAAATAAGCAAGCCCAGGGCGACTTGGGTTTTTGTTTTTGTTTGTTTTTTAAAATATTTTATTTATTTGAGAGAGAGCACATGAGCAGGGGGAGAGGACAGAGGCAGAAGTAGACTCTCCATGAGCAGGAGCCTGACACAGGGCTTGGCCGTAGAAGATCGTAGGAACTAGGAACATGACCTGAGCAGACGCTTACCCAGCTGAGCCACGCAGGCGCCCGGTGACTTGGGGTTTTGGTGAGCAACTGGAAGGAAAGATTTGTCATGTGTATTAGATGCTGTAAAAAAATTTACCACAAACAGGGTGACTTACAACGACAGAATGACAGAAATGTATTCTGTAGGTCCAAAGTCAAGGTGTTGGTAGGCCTACACCGACCCCGAAGACTCTGGGGGAGAATCCACTCTTTGTGTCTTCCAGTTTGAGTGGTTGTTGGCTTCCACGGGCTTCCTTGGCTGCAGGGCTCCAGCCTCTGCCTCCACGGTCAAGTTGCCTCTTGCTCTTGTGCCTCGTCGGGCCCACACGCGGAAACCTAGGATGATCATATCACAAGATCCTTAACTTCATTATGTCTGCAAAATCCCTTTTACCAAATAAGGTAAGATTAATAGGTTCCAGGGATTCGGATTTGCATCTGGATCTATTTGGTGGAGAGCATCACTCAAACTACTTCACCATTCACTGAAAGAGAGGAGATTGTGGGTATGTGGGTAGGACAGGGTGGGTGAGAGGGAGAATGTATATATTTCTTTACCTGACCGAAGACCAGATTACCTGAGTCGTTGAATTAAATAATCAGGTATTATTATTATTAAAGATATTAATTATATTGGTCATGCAAAACAATAGATTATTAAATCTCCATGAAACCCCAATATTCTCCAATTTCACCATTGTCCTTACTCTTTATGAGGTATTTTACCTCGAACTGTTGAGAAAAGTGAACTGTTCATGTCTGAACTGTATTTCCTCTCCCTTTCACCAATCTATGGTTTGTTTAAGACTCTACTTCTTCATCAGATATGTATTTAGTGTCTAGGGTGTGCAGTTCACAGTCTAGGCAATTCGGAGCTGTAAAGATTATTAAGAAATAGTTTCTATCATTCAAAATGATTATTTGACTCAAACCAGCACCCTCCATCCTGTCATAATGTGGCTTATTAAGCAAAGAGCTTACTTACAGTAGGTATTTTGTGAGCAAGTCTCCTCTGCTGGTCAGGGTTGACATCAGTCACAAGATCTCTCTCTTCCTTTTCATTTCCCAGCCACTTTCCTTCTTTACATTCAGAAAGTTTAGGCAATCCCAGACGGTGAGCTGTAGGTCCCAGAAATGATTCAAAATGCAGAAATAAGACTCCTGAATGAGTACATCATGGGGTTGCGGTGGCGGGGGGGGGGCATCTGTTTTACTTGGAGGTCTTTCCCTAGAATTCACCTCCCCACCACTGATCTCGAGGAGAGTGAGAGTTGGCTGAAGAAACAGAAGTGGGGGGAAGGAAGCACGTGAAGTGTAATGAAGGTAAAAGAACCAATGATCTTGGAGGTGGGAAGGTGAGAGTGGCAGGTAGCCCTACGGAGTTCAGGGAAGGGAAGGATGGGGAGTGACTATGTTTATCCATGACCACTCAGCAGAAGGAAGAGACTGGAGCTGTCGGGGTGGTCTGAACCCTTGAAAAGTGATGGAGTCTCTGGTCCCTCAGATGGCCCGATTTGAGTAGCTCCTGGAACTATCCAACCTCCTTCGCAGTGAATCGAGGCTCAGCAGACACTAGCTAATTCCTGTAAAGAGCTTAGGGGGCAGTGCCTGGCACATCATATGAGTTCCACAACGATGAGCTATTATTATAAGTTACTGTTTTATTTTCCTTGCTACTTGATCATTTCTCACAGAGCGATCAGACTGTTTGAGGGGGTAACAGAGGAGACTGAATGCATAAGCCTTCTTGGCCCTGTCTACACTGTGATGATTCTGGTCAAGATGTAATGAATTAGGGCACCTGGGTGGCTCAGCGGTTTAGCATCTGCCTTTGGCTCAGATCATGACCCTGGGGTCCTGGATCGAGTCCCACATCAGGCTCCCTGCATGGAGCCTGCTTCTCCCTCTGCCTGTGTGTGTCTCTGCCTCTCTGTGTCTCTCATGAATAAATAAATAAAATCTTTTTTTTTTTTAAAAAAAGATGTAATCAACTACTTAACTAGCCACTCGTGAAACAGTCTAATTCTCTCCTAATATTGCAACCAGAATATTTGTCCACATTGAGATTATATTTGCTGCAAATTGCCACGTATCACCACCTAATTATAGTCTCCTTTTGTAATCACATTGAAGCACATTGAAGCTCATGCCCTTCTTCCTCGAATGCCTTTCAATAGATCACCCGTGTCCACCACATAGTTTAAACTCCTGAAAGCAGCATTCAAGACCTGCTTATTACCACTTGATTCTAACTTGTTTCCCACTGACTTTTTCCCACCACTCTACCATATTATTTCTAGGTTACCACCAAAAAAAGACTTTTGTCTCTTCTACAAAATGCACACTCTCCTACCTTTATGTCTCCTGCCTCCCAGAATGATCCAACTTCTTATATTACTCATCTCCTGTTAGACCCCTTGCCATTGCTCCAGGGCCAGCTCCAAGGCCGTCTCCTCCACCAAACGCTTCCAGTTCCCTCTGGCTACAAATGACTGCCATAAAAACCTGCGGTTCATGGGTCTGCTTTTAGGATGTTTTCCATGTAACAATAGTTTGTCAAATTGGGAGATGCAGTGTGATATCACAGAGGAGAGCTAACGCTCCTTGGAGTCAGACCAACAAGTCCTACTTACTGGTTTCATAACCTTGAACCACTTATTTAAACTGAGTGAGCTTAGTTTCCTTATCTGTAAAATAAGCATAATACTACCTACCGTGCAGTGTTAATATGAGGATTAAATGAAATCCTTCAGTGCGCTTTAAAGCTCTTGGTGTAGTCCCTGACATATTATGTGACCCAACATATGTTTGAAATTATTATTTTATTGCTATTATTATGTCCTTTCATACTTGAAGATTATAGTCATTTTGAGGTCAAGGACACGTAGTCTCATTCCTCTCTGTATTCTGCTTAGCATAATGTCTTGTGCAAAGGTCCCCTTGTGCTACATATGTGAGTATCTGTATATCAGTTTTGACTTTCCAACTACACTGTATGCTTCGAGAAGTCGGGGACAATGCCATGTATACTACAGTACACGTGTTTAGTGCCCAGGTAGAGGCTGGCATAATATGTATACTTGCCTGGGTAGGAGTATAATCTGTTCAGGCACCCTCTGCCAGCAGTGATACTTATTTTTTGTTTAGAGATTTGATCAATTAATTTATTTGAGAGAGAGGGAGATAGAAAGAACATAGACAGGATGTGGGGGTATGGGGGGAGGAGCAGAGGGAGAGGGACAAGCAGACTCCCTGCTGAGCATAGAGCCTGATGCAGGGCTTGATTCTATGGGCCTGAGATCATGACCTGAGCAGAAATCCAGAGTTGGACACTTAACCAACTGAGCCACCCAGGAGCCCCTGGGCAACTGAATCTTGACTGTGGTTGTTAGCCGGGGTCTTTGGAATCACCTCATCCAGACCACACTCTTCAAAAGGTCTGAAGGAATTGTGTATAGCTGAGAATAACGAGATCCATTGTATGAAATCAGTACTTCTATACTTAAAATTAAGTTGGGCTTAAATATGTTTTCAACAAATTGCAATGGAATATTAAATGTTATTCTAATGGTGACATTCCTCTCTTCACATGAAGCAATTAGTGGGATCTTTGGTAAGTGTGGATCAGAGAAATATCTCTGACCTAGTGTTGGTCCCTTTGCGCGGCTCCGTTTCTGGGTCTTACGCTCTGCACAGGCTACAGCTGCCTGCCTCCGAATGGGCATGTATTGCCTCGGACTCCAGACTAGCACTGTAAGCAGCAGTTTGTTTGCTACATTGACGGTTGCGCAGGAAAGCCTTTAAGTAGAGTTTTCATAAACCATTTCTTTAGGTGATCATGTCAGATGTGATTGGTATCAAATTCACTATTGCACCAAATGTAAAGGGGACGTAAATGTGCCTCCACTATGTTTTACAAAGTCCTTGCCCTTATTTGGTCTTTGGAGTGGAATTGTTCTTTGCAAGTATTGCTGCAACTTGCTTTCTCCAGGAGTTCTTTGATTTGCCCTGTATTGCGAGACTGGAAAAAATTATATGTTTTGCTATGGATTTTTGACATATGGAGCAGCTAGTGGCTGGATTCAACCTGAAAAATAATCCTCTGTTGTACAGAAGCCATGTCTATGACTTCCTGAGTGTCATAGTCAAACATCTTATATGCCTACCTCTAATTAAAAACTAAACATTAAAAAAATAATAATAAAAAAATAAAATAAATAAAAACTAAGCATTCCTTGAGTTACATGACACTATTAAACTTTCAATACTTATTGAATAATTTTGGAGTTTATGTTATTATTCTTACAGTTTAGAAGATATCTGAACCCTAAGTATAACAAAATTGCTACATATTTACGTAAATTCACAGTGTCTGAGAAGTGTCTTATAACAGCCATGTGAGCTATGTATTACCCTCGCAGATGAGGTGTAGGTGATTATGTATCATTATGACAGTGGAAAGATTACTAACTAATTGTATTAAGTCTAGTGGTGATAACATTATCATAGCATGAAGGAGTAAATTCCGAGAAGAAGGTAAGATGATGAAGGGAAATTAATAAGAAACCTGAAATCATTTAAACTTTTTCTCTGGTGGGTTGTTCCCCAAGGTCTCTCTTTCATCAACCATGTGATATACATTATACATGGTTTTCCAACATTATAACCATCTCTCCTATAGGTAATGGAATTTATTTAGTTCTAACAACAAAACTGGGGTTTTGTTTGGAAAAGATAATTTTTGAAAGAGAAGGGGAGTGATAATTCAATCATCCCTTCACAGCTGGACAGAAATTAATTTTAGCTGGCATCAGAAAAATTAAGTGCTCTAACATTCTTTTTGCTCCGAACAAATGGAATATTAACTATGATGGTGAGTCTCTAGTCCACCTGTCTCGTTTTAACACCTGGAAGGGAAAGAGATTTAAAGACACACAATGAGTTGTAATATAAATCTCTTGACTTCTAATCCAGGGCATTTTTCGCTACTTTTCATTCTCTATAATTCTTTTAATTGTACAATTATATTAGAAATGGCCAGTATTATGGGCTGAATGTTTGCATCTCCCCAAAATTTAAATGTTGAAGCCTTAAACTCCAGTGTGACTGTATTTGGAGATGGAGCCTTTCCGGAAGTAATTAGGGTCACATGAGGTTATGTGTATGGAGCCTTCGTGGTGGGATTAGTGCCCTTATAAAAAGAGTTACCAGAACACTTGGTGGCTCTCTCTCGGTCATGTGAGGACGCAGGGAGATGACAGTGGTTGTCTGCAAGCCAAACAGAGAGTCAACATTAAAAAGCAACTAGGCCACCACCCTGATCGTGGACTTCTCAGTCTCCAGAACTATGAAAGATAAACTTCTGTTGTTTAAACCACCCAGCCTATGCTATTTTGTTAATGGCAGCCCAAGCAGACCTATACAACGAATAAAAGAAAAAAATATTTTTATATGACCAAATTTGTCTACTTTCCCATTGGTTTGGTGTTGTTGCAAGTAGACATAGTGATGTTGCCTTGATGAAGTACAATTAGAAGGTGAGAAGGAAAAGAGAAGTCTTTATCTTTACTCCTGCAGTGCTAAGTTTCTGAAACTCAGAAATTCACATTCATAGATAGAGATGAGTTGCGTGATTTATGTGCAAATTCTATCTTGGACCTGCCCTAGAGATGGAACTGCTTATGCAAACACAGATTAATTTGATTAAAAAGAATATTTATTATGTCTTAAAATTTCTCTTTCAAGTGGGAATATGTTATTCACTACTGAATGTTCAGGGCTAAATTAGGTGCTTCCTAATTATCTTGGTCAAAGGGGTTAGTAGCAAAGGGAGTTTTACATTTTTTATTCTGCAGGGCATCTATTCATATTATTGCCCCAGCTTCCAATGAGATAAGAATTAGCTAGCAAGGTAAAATTAGCTCTACAACTTCTACTCAACATTTAAGAAGTCTAAACCTTTAGGAAGGAACTAAAATCAAAATGGATTCTTTCTAATTTTTCATACGAGTTTTCTTTATAATAGAAAATACATTCTTGATTTTCTCATTGTAAGTCAAATCCCGATGGCTAATGTGTTTGGAGGAGACACTCTAGCTAATGTTTTAGTTTTGGATTGAGAAGTGTCAGGAGGAGGTTAAAGATAACCAATAGGATTTTTATAGCTTTCCTTTTTAAAGCTATAGCCTTAAAATTAATGAGTTTGAAGTCAGAAATAAAATTATTTTGGAAAAGCAGCAGTATCACAATATAAACACATCTAGAATGTAAATAGATTACCATTATAAAAATGGACTGATAGAGCAAACCCTAAATCTCAAACTTTCCAAAATACTTCCCTTAGCATTTTTTTCTGAAGTACCAGGTAGTGATAACAATAATGATATGTCTTACCTAATTGGGTTTCATAGTTTATCAGCTAAAGAACTTTCTCTTATTTGAGCCCAACAAGAATACTCTCCAGTAGGCAGGGCAAATGTAGCTTTCTTCACCTTAGTCATTAAGTAACTGAGGTTCATAGAAAGTAAGTGACTTGTTCAGGTTGAAAGGGTAAGAAATGGCTGGGTCAGAAGTAGAGATAAAGTCCAGTGTTCTTTCTAGCATAGAACTCTATATCCATGATCACCACTTACCTTGCCTCCCGCTCACTTAAATCGCTCTGGATTTGCATCCATACCACTTCAGTGGACTCACCCTTAGAATGATCACCAAGGAACTCCATCTTGCCTTGTGATAGTCCATCCTCATTTTACTTGGCCTCTTGGCAACACTCTCCTCAAAATTTTAAAAATACTTAAAAAAATGGATAATACATGTTAATGCTACGAGTTTCAAAATGCATGAAAGAATATAAACACAGTTCCCACACAGTTCTCACGCCCAGAGACAGCCTCTTCATAAAATTATTGTACATCCTTTCACAGATATTCTAGGCATATCTATCTATCTATCTATCTATCTATCTATCTATCTTCTTTTATTTACTCATACAAGAGAGAGGTAATATATCAAAGATTCTAATCTAAACTGTGACTTGTTTCACTTAATCATGTATCTTCAGGAGCCTTCTATATGGTACCTTTAGAGCTGCCTCATTTTTTAAAAAATAGCTAAATAGTATTCCAGGATGAGCCATAATTTATTTAACCAGTTCCCATAATTTTATTATTTATTTCAGGATGAGTCATAATTTATTTAGCCAGTTCCCTGATGATATACACAAGTTGTTTCCAACCTCTTACGGTTGAATATAGCTCTTCAATGTATGTCCTTATACATTTATCATTTTGTACAAATCTAAATATACAAGATCAATTCCCAGAAGTAGAACTACTTGGTCAAAGGGTATATTCACACTTAAAATTTTGATATTGCCAAGTTGCTCTCCAAAGAGAATGTGCCAGTTTGTACTCCTATCTATGATGCATGAGACTGCTTCTCTACAATCCTACCAATGAGATGTGTTATTAAACTTTCTGATCTTTGCTAATCTAATGGGTGATCCATGACCTTGCAATGGTGTTTAAATTTTATCTTCTTTTATTTTGAGAGCCATTGAGCATCTTTTCTTTCCCAGGATCCATTTACATTTCATTTTGCATGTACTGTATTTCCATATCGTTTATGCATTTGTTTTCTTCTGGATACTCTATAATTCTTGATTTCTCACCTCCTTGTTTTCCTGCTGCTAAACTGGTTGTTCCTTCTTAGTCTCTTGTGCTGGGTCTTCCTCTTTTATGATCTTTAAATGGTAGAATGCTCAGGGCTCAGTCTTCAGCCCTCTTTTATTTTCTACTCATTATCTAGTGATCTCCTCCTGTTCCATCTAAGAGCTGATACTTTCCAAACTTACACCTCCAACTCCAGTCTCTTCCCTAGCGTTTTGTCTAACTGCTTGTCCACCTAGGTGTCTAATAGGCATTTCAACTTTAACATGTCTAAGTATAACTCTTGGTTAACCCCTTTTCTCTCCAACTCCTCCTCATTCCAGTGAAAACTGCCACTCCACCAGTTGAGCAAGCTGGAATACAACATATCCTTGATTTCTCTCTGTCTCATTCCTGATAGCCAATTCATCAGTAGGCCTACCACCTCTAACTTTAGAATATATCCTGAAAGCTATCAATTCTGATTGCCCCTACTGCTACCATCACTCACACTACTGCTGTGGGCTCTATTACACCAGTCCAGTCCAATCAACCTCTTGCAGCTTTATCCATGTGTGGAGGTATAGGTTGTGTTCTCACATCGATCAAAGAATCACTGACCATACACTCCAGCTTCATTGTGGAACATTGGCAGGCAGCTGAAATAACACATGGAGAAGAGTGCTTGGTCTACAGATTCCTGGTTGCCAAAAGGTTACCACTGCCTGTTAGATTGGGAGCATTTTGAGAGCCATGCAAAACTGGTTTAATCATCTCTGTATCCACAACACTCAGAATAGGGACCAGCATGTAGTTCAATTAATGTTGGTAGAATGAATGAATGAATGACCTATTGGTGGGAGGTGATAGGCATCATGCTAGAGAGGTTAATGATTTATTGACCACAAATCATTCATTCAACAGAGGTAAGTGGCTAGAGCATAACATCACCTTACAGTCTGCATTCCAGATCATTTAGTGTTAGCAGAAAGCACAGAGAATCAGAGAAAACCATTTTGATTTCTTGACTCCATAGTTCCTTCGATTCACTCAGATTGAATCTCTGCATTAAGTCTGCCGTCATGAGTCTTTTTTTAATTTTTATTTTTATTAGGGGCATTTTTGTTAAGGGATTGATTCAGGAATGCAAATGTTCAGCTTGCTGGTCTACCTCTTACTTTCTGTATAGGGCTAATAATCAAGTCTCTTGTTTTGCTTCAGTACCCAATTTCAGTAACCAAGCCACCGCCATCCTAGGACTACCTTGATAGTTTGCCTGATATGCTCTGGGATATATCTTACTTTAGAACTGTTTCTAGGTTTCTAGAACCTTTTGGTCTCCATGCCTGAGGCTGAATATTTCATACTAGGTATCAGACCTAATCATCTGTTTTCCTAGACCCATGCTTATTGACTACTGCCTGACTCCTTAAAACTTGCCCATCATCCCAGGCTTCCTCTAGTCAGCGTTCTTTGACTCCCTCTTTGACTCCCTGTATTGAGATACAATGAATGAGAAAGTCAACTTGGATCTCTCAGGTCCAGGTGTGATCCTGGAGGAAAAAATCGTGGAGATGAAGGAAAGAAGCTATTTCTCTTTCATCCAAGTTCACAAGTGCTATCTATGAACATTAACTACTTTGAACTCTATGGATTGCTTTCTGCTTTTGTTAAACTCCTACAACACATTATAGGTTTCCCAGCGTGCACTGTCATCCTTTAGATGTCCCATGTGAGTTAGTGGTCTCTTCCCAACAAGATGGTAATGTTCTTACAAGTGTGTATCTCAAGCCTTCTTATTCTAATATCACTTCCAACATCAGTATCGAGTACCATTTTTGAGCACTTGTAGTATGCTAGACACTGTGCTAAGTGCTTTATTTAAAATAACTTACTTAGTTTTTGGAATGACCTTATTAGGAAGGTGTGAATATAAGGGAAGTTGTTATTTAATGGGTATAGACTTTCAGTTTTGCAAGATGAAAAGTTCTGGAGACCTGTTGTATAACAATGTGCAAATATTTAACAATACTTAACTGTACTCTTAAAAATTGTTAAGATGGTAAGTTTTATGTTATGTGCATCTTACCACAATTTAAAAAGTTCTTACACATAGATGGTAGACTGAGATACTATACAGTATTGTGCTATGCCCAACAATACAAACACAATGTAATTTTACTGTTAAACATGGTGGTTCTCATGATGACAATGGTCAAATCCTTACACAATGCAATTGTTCTAAATTTTTGACTTAAAATTCTACTGTATTAAAAATGCGTATGGGAAATTTTTATGAATATTATCGTACTGTTGAATAGTAGTTAAGAAAAATTAGTGAAAGCCTAAGACATTGCCTCATGTCTCTAGAACTTGGTTGGAGGTGTTTTTTTTTTTTTTTGGAGGCCCATAATATATGTATTTATATACATTATGTGCATGCAGACACATAGCAATACTACACATATTCTGACCCTGCAACTTACTCTGCAAATGTATATTATTTAGTGAGTCACTAATAAATGTATATTATTTAGTGAGTCTAAAGGTGTCACACACCTTTCTTGTGTGACAACTGCGCTTGTTTACATTCTAGAAAATGTAGAAAAATTATATCTAGAAATATTACACATCTGTGACCAAATATCTTAGTTAGACTTATATATTTCCTAATGTTTGAAAAGAATATCTTCTCGAGCTCATGTAGTATATTACAAAATAGAACAAAATCTACATTTTTTGTGAGAAAATGCTCTTTATTTCATAGCTTTTTGGTATATAGAATAGATATTCCCATTGTTTGTTTTTTTTTCCATTGATGAAAGTTCATCTTGCTTTGGCTTTTATAATAATCAAAATGTATTATTTTTGATTCTTAAACTTCCAAAAATGTTTGAAGTGTTTCAATTTATATAGTATAAATAGATGCCTGTGGATCTAACAGGAGGTTGAGAAGTTTCCCTCCTCAAAGATATAGGCCTACTGTGGATATTTGAAATGCCGCCAATGATGATTCATGCTTTCTGTTAAGCTTTTCCCTCATATAGTGACTCTTTTCTAAATTGCAGATACTCCACGAAGGAGTAATATACTGAGTAGCGCACACCCTATTATGAAATAATTGATCATATCTTTTCTATGATGGGAGGAACTATACAGGAAGTACTGACACAGGACCCATGAAAGACAAGTAGCTAAGGACAGGCCTGAGCAGGTAAAGGATTTCTCCTTCCACCTGAACAGAAGCTGAGTTCCTGATCCTTTTTTTAAAATGAGTTTCTTAGTTGCAAGTTTAAGTTTTATGGATACAAGCAAAGTGCAATGGAAATCTGGGACAATTACCTAAATTATTTCATTTTTAAAATCCTTCATTAAATCTAAACAGGGATTTTTGGCTTAAATTATTCAACAGGACTAACTGCATTAAAATTATCTAAAATTGCCTTGCTCTCTATTTCACCTTATCTGTTTAGAGAGACAGACCTTAGGCTGTGTCTGCTTCACCCGGTATGGATTGATTTGGGGCCAAAAAATTCAATTAATTCTATTCACAGAGGAGCATCGTGGTACTGAGCAAATGGCAAAATTAATGCTTCTGATTTCTTGCCACCCTATTCCACTGTCAAGTCTGGGAGGGACAGAGCCTGACATATTTCATGATCTCAGTTCAGTTGGTTCACCGTGTGTTTGTGTGGGTTTCCACTTGACATCTTATTTTAAATATATTGGCTTCAAAAACTGTTGTGCTTTGGGATAATCAGCAGAGCCACTTCATTGTTTGGGAAGCAAAGAAAGCAAATTGAGGCAGTGTGTCGTGAGCCAGGATCTACTGTGTGCTTATCATGTGCTGGGTATTTATTAACTCATTAATCTGAGCTTTATTGTAGGTGGTGCTGCAGCTTCAGTGCTGGACTGTTTAACTCTATAACCTGTGTGCTTGAGCGCAGCTCTATGCTGAAAGTCAGGGGAGCACACTGGTGAAGAGTGTGGGCTCCAGACTCAGATCGCTGAGTTCTATCACTTCATGCCTCAGTTTCCCTTATGTAAAATGAGTGCAGGAAGAGTTTCTGTCCCATTGGGTTGGGGGGGGCGGATAGTTAATATATGTTAAGCACCTAAAAGAGTGCCTAGTGCACATTTACTTAATAAATATCACCTATTATTCTTAATGACATTATTGTGATAGTCTCTATAGTCAATGAAGCAATGCTCGGAGAGGGATCATGTAGAAATCCCTGTCTCTTGCTGATGAATTTACCCCTCCCCCAACCTTTTACTCTTTCTTCCGCTGCTCCCACCCATCCGCCATTGCATAGTCTTCAGAATTAAGGTTGGCTTTAGGACTCTGAATTTAGGCAGAGTTATAAATCAAAATCAAGTGAGCTATTTTGGTTTGTGTGCCAGTCATGTGCTTATTATCTTTTTACTTAAAAAGTGATCATAAACGTCATCACGATGATGGGATCTGTGTAGCACTTTATGGTGTTAGTATATTTTTATATTCATCTCATCTAGTGTAGCAACACTCTGCAAAAGATTGTGCAGATGTGACTTCCATCAGTAGAAATTGTAACACAGAGAAGTGGAATCATTTGCAGAAGGGGAGGGGTTGCAGGGACTCCCCAGGGGCCTGGGGCAGGACAAGTTGAGGGAAGGAACGTGAGAAAAGTTTGGGGTTAGCCTGAGAGTTTGGAGTTATTGGGATTGTCAATGTCAGGCCTATGGCTATGGACAGGGGTGAGGGAATCTTTAGAAAGGAAGGGAGAGAGAGAGAGAGAGAGAGAGAGAGAGAGAGAGAGAGAGAAGAGGCCAGGGGAGGCCAGTAAAGCAGAAAAGGGAAAGAAAACGCAAAAAGGGAAAATGCGTGGAGAGTCTGGGAAGAATAGAGTGCTAACAGCAGTTTCTTCCAAGATGCTGACTATTCACATCTAAAAATGGAGGTTCCTCAATGGCAGGATCTTAATCTAGGTCCTTAATTTCTTCTCCGGGCACTTAGTGTAGTATTGTTGAGTGCCTAATGAATTGTTCTCTCTTGTGCAAAGGACTTCCACTACAGCAGCAACTGTGAGCTTAAATGATGGGAAATGGTTCATTTGTCCCATTGAGGAGAAAGGAAGACCTCCTATGAAGTCCAGGAATTGGATGAAAATGATGAGTATTCTCTGGGGTGGTTGAAATTAGAGCTCTGTGGTCCGGAAAATAAACTGTGCTTCAGTACAGATACATTTATGGAAACATCAATAAACACTGTGATTAAACTGCAGATAGGATTCCATCAGAGAGAACAATTCAAATGGTGTACAAAGTTATTTTAAACCCCTATTCATATTTGCAGGTAAAAATTCCATTTTAATTAACTAGATGGGTTATTTAGATGGTTTTGTTAAATTCAAATTATGTTAAAGTAAAAACCTTATGCTTCAGGGTATGGAAAGTCTACTCTCTGCCCTGTGCTTCATGTGCACTCCTTGCAAATAATAGCTTTCTAACACTGAAAGCTCTGGTGGGGGCATGGATTCTTCTACACGCAATCCTGAAGTAGCTATTGTGTGGTGAGGGTTGGGTTTACGTCGAGGAAATCCTGACAGAGTCCTCACTCCTGAGGAAATTGAAATCTTTTGGAGATTAAAAAACAATGTGGCAATGACAAGGGCTCCTAGAGAGACAGGCTCAAAGGATGGTGGGAACTCAGAGGAAGGGCGGCCAGGAAAACGTGCTTGCTCTGTGCCCTCGCTCTGCCTCTGGGAGGATGAGCTGGGGAGGGTGACGGGCTGGTCTCTACAGAGAGCCCTGCATGTGCACAGCCGGAGAGAGGAGAGCGCTCAGGAGCCGAGGATCCTGGCGGGAGTGGAGACAGGGCCTGGAAAGAGAGATGGGGGGAAAGATGAAGAGGCATTGTCGGTGGGGTCGGGCCTTAGAAGGGCTTGGGTGTCGTTCTACAAGCTTAGAGTTTATTTGGAATGCCACGGGGGTGCCACTGAAGGCCTGGAGGCATCAGGAGGGGCAGAAAGATGGGCGTAGAAAGAGTGGATGTAGATGCACTTAGGTGATAAATGTTGCATTTTTTAAAATAAAAGCCCTCTGGGCTGCTGGCTGGAGCCTGGATCGGAGGAGGGTGTGACTGAGGGCAGTAGGAGGTGGTTGGAAGAGGCTTCGTGAGAGGTGATGGCAGGAACTGAGAGAAGATGACAGGTGTGAGCAACAGTCAAGCGGAAGAGTTACTGGAACTTGGGGATTGACTCGGTGCCAGGGAGCGAGAGAGAGGAGTCTGGGAGGCTCGCAGACTGGAGGCTTGTTATGCCAATCCAGGGGTTTCTGTAGCTGAGAGCGGTGTGTGGGGGGAGGAGGAGGAGTAAGGGAGATGATGGTTTCAGGTGCCTGCACTGGGGGAAGCACCGGGAAACTGGCAGGGCCTGCAGTGGTGAGCACCAGCCTTTCGGGATTTCTGCTGTCCGGTGACTGCCTCTGAAGCTTCGGTCGTCATTGTCCTGCCCTGGCTCCCCTTCCTCCCTGTCCCAGACCTCCTGTCACCTCACACCCCGGCTGCTTTCCTTCATCCTTACCTGCCTCTGCTAGTGCTTCTCTCTGGGTCTCTCCGGCCCACCGCATCCCCCGCCCACCCTTCGCTGAGACTCAGCAAACCCACAAACTCATAATAGATAGAACAAATACTGAACCAACGTTTTTGTTAAATAGCTTGACTGCTTTGTGGACAGGGATTTGTCAACACATCTGTTCTAAAGGATTTTCTTTTAATAGATTTTTTTTTTTTTTGTGAAAACCAGATCAGCAAAGCACTGTTACCATGGTCTATCCTTAGAGACCTGAAAATTGCTATACTAAGCAGAACTGATTAAATGGTATTTCACCTGTTTGCAATGAAACTCACAATCTGTTCCTGAAAATGGTTGCCATTACTTGGCTAAAGGTGACTGAGGGGAGGAATATACTATCCTATTCCAAGACTGAGATTTGCGACCTAGGTCTACGGACGGCGGGCTCCCTCCCTAACTGGATAAATGCAGACTGTGAACCTTGAAGGGGACCCGCTCGGAACAGAGGGGGCCCTGCAGGAGGGAGCCACCAAAGCTCATCATCAGGGTAACTGGGGACACCACCAGGTACAGAGCTGGGGTGCAGGTTGAGTGGAAGGCCACCTGCACCCCGCATGGATGAACTAGTGCTCCTCAGACATGCCATTCACGTGATGCTGTGGCAGGGTCTTGATTCCAAATCCAAGGAAAAGTGGAAGATGGATCACTTGGGTGTGTAAGTTCTGACGGTGTTTGGCCTGCAGAGTGAATGTTATCCTGCTTCAGGGAAGCAGCGGGATTCAGAGAGCTGGCCCCTCTCTCACCCTGTTCAGGTGGGGAAGCTGCAAGGTTGCCTTGTCTTCGCCGAGGACAGGGACACCTACCCTGGAGGCAGCGTGGCAGGAATAACGCTTGGTCCATCCAGGCAGCCTGACACAAGCAGGGACTGCGACAGAGAGGGTCCAGCTTGGCCTGCCCCCCTCCCTCGATCTCCAGCAGCATAACTTTGAGTAAGTTCCTTACCCAATCCGAGCTTCGCTCTTCCCTCCCTATGAGGAGAATGACGTTCCTCATGGCAGTGGGGTGTGGGGGAGAGTAACGGCCACTGTGCTTAGGGCGTTGCCTGGCATGTAGTGAGAGGGGCCTAATAAATGCTAGCTGGCATCTCAGTGGGTATCTGATGGGAAGAAGACGTTGGAACCAGAGAGCTGTAATGAATGGCTTTGCAAAACAAAGACCTTTCTCATGCCATGGCATTAAGAAATGGGTCTTTGGGGGTTTGTTTACAATGAACTTGTTACAGGGAATGGTCTTAGACTACAAAAGCATTCTGGGGCTTTGTAAAGTTTTGTCTTCCCTCTGCTCACAGTTCACCATGTTCGACAGCATTCTGTGACCTGCTGTCGTGTAAAGCCCATGGCAGCATCTATCTCTAATTGCTCTTCACCCCCAACCGATTACCAACCTTCATAGGGAGTTGCTGTAGGACCTGTGAAGGGTCTGCCTTGGGAGCCAGAATCCTGACTCTGGTTTTGCCCATCTCTGGCCCCTCTTCTTCCTTTTCTTTCCTAACGGGCATTGCCAAGGGCATTAAGCATCTTCTGGGAGAGAATAGAGCAGTGGTCCGCAATTCTGGCTGCATCCCCATCAGCTGTAGAGCTGCTGATAAACTGTGGGGGTCCAGGTGCCTGCTGCTGGACGCACAGAGGGCAGCTTACCTAACTCACCCTGGAACTCCAGTGCCGTGTCCTTGTCAAATCTGAAGCAGCCGAGGACCCCCTTACAGTTGTACTAAGCAATCAAGACACCCATGAGCATCCCCCTGTGGTTGTAAGTCTCTGCAGGCGCCTCTGGGAGCCAGCCCACCCCTCTGGGAATTGGCCTCACTTGGATGTCAACCGATGTTAACCCTCCAGTACCCTTCCTGCTTCACCCATGGCCTCGTGCACCCATTTTTCCATTGCATTTGTCTTTGACTCAAACTTTTCCCTTTGCTCTGGTGCAAATGCATCGAATGGGAGGAGTGTAGGATATGTGTTGTCCCTCATATGTGGATCACTCTTTAAAATGGGCTTACAACAAGACTTTCTTCCATATCTGAACTAAACCTGGGAGGAGTTAACTGGGCAGAGAGAAGATGGTCTCCTGTTGGCATTTCTCCTGGAAGATTTCCCCCTATTGGTCAGAAGCCTTTTTGTGTGTGGCAGTTCACTGTTTCAAGCTACCAAACATACCTCCTCCCCCAACCCCAAACTGGAACAGCCTGGGTTACAGACTGTTCCCTTGTGGGGAAAGCATGCCTCACTGGGGCCCTGCCTTTTGACAACTTAATGCCAGCATCTCTTAAAGCTAGAGCTGCTTCCTCCCCATGAAGTTTATTCACAGGTAAATTTTAAGGTTACAATGTTTTTATCAGTACTAGTTTGAAGGTTGTCATTTTTTCCCCCATAGATTATGTTGCATTTCCTTCTTTGGCCCAAATTAAAACAGACTTGTGAGCGTTTCTCAAAAAATGTTCGTTCATTCCAGGGGTGTTTATAAGTGTTACCAAAAAAGGAAAATGCTTCCTGGTGAACAAAGCTTGGGGAAATACTAGAAAAACAAGTCAGTTTCTCCTCTATAGAAGCACTTAACGTGGTAATATTTGTCGTGAATGCAATATTTTCCCATAAAACTCTTTTATATTCACAGAACATCTCTCAGGACTAGGTTTTGGGGAAAACACCTTGGGAAATGGTGTCCTAAATTTCTTCAAACAAGAACTGTGGAACAGAGAAGAGAGAAGAGCCATACCTTGAAACAGAAACTGATACACATGATGCGACATGTTCTCTGATAATAAGACAATTCGAAATTGGATCTGCCCCAAATAATTCAGAACTTTGGATCAATGTGTACCTCATGCCCCGAGGGTGATGGGGGACAGCCCTGCCTTTCACAGGCAGCCACCTGAAAACAAGGGTTTTCGACGTTGTTGTCCTTGGTTAGGGCATCATTAAAAAAAAGTGGGTGCACGATATTTAAAATGGGGTGATCCAGATAAATCCCGTAATCCTATCACTGTTGTCTAGGGAGTTAAGAGATTTGGAACGGAAACCATGGGGCCTTTCAAAAATAAGCATGACGTTGAATTGCATCAGAGATAAGTAGGCAAGATGTCAAGTGTGGGATAGCTGTTGTGGCTGGTACCGCTCCGTAGACGGGCAGGCCTACCGGATCATCTCCTTGGTTCACATCAGCGTAGCCAGCTATTAAGAAAGAATCACATTCCTGTTGTTCCAGTTCAAAGCATCCACTGATTCACTCCATGAACACTTATTGGAGGCCTGCAAAAGTAGTAGGTACTGTGCTAGTCACTTGGGCGAGAGTGGTGGTGACAAGATAGACAAAGTCCCTGATCAACCTGATCTAACAGGTTGACTGTCTTGTTTAATCTTTATAATGTCCCCATTTAAGAGGTGAGAAAACCATTCTGAGAGATTTTAAGAGATTGAGACTGTCGATTTTCAAGTCTGGAGGGTACCTTAGAAAACATTGTTAGTCAAACTCGACATTTGACTCAAGATGAAATGCGTTGAAAGGGCTACTCTTTTTGATTGAAAAGAGTGACAGCTAAGGAGCAAGAGCCAGGTCTTCCGGGTTGCAACTCTGGTCTCACCCTGTTGCCATACGGTGCTTAGAAAATTGATGTGGCTGCGTAGGAGGTAGGCATTCAGCACAGGTGTGATTCTCAGAGAGTGGATGCATCCTCTGCCCTAACACGGTCGGAATTTGACACCGTCAGATCGAGCTGCTAACTGCAAATCCAAAAGCAGCAGTGGCTTGAGGTCCATGCCAAATAGTATTTCTCAGGGTAAAGAGGGGAAGGGACCCCCATTAACTGAGAATGAGATAAATGGTCCCAGAGCTCGTACTTGCATCTTGCGGGATTATGAAAGCACAGTGGATGTGCTCTGATTTAAACTTGGCCACACGAGGAGGGATTAAGTTTCATGACACAGGAGGTTGGTATTGTAACCTTTGTGGGTTCTCCACGGGAAGATGGAACTCTTATATGTCATTACGTGTAAGGAAGCGATTTACGGACTGTATTTCTGTTACAAACCTATTAGAAATAAGGATTTCATTTCTCCTTGATTGCAACACTGAATCTAGGAATGTCAAGGGAGAGAGAATGTACTTTGTGGAATGCAAAAAACTTTGTCAAAAAAAAAACCCCTTAATTGGTAAAAATGTATTAAAGAAAGTATATAAAACAAACAGTGCACATTTCATATTTCAATTTTTTATTTGAGTTATCTAAAAGGATGTTAGATTGATTGATTTAATGCACAAAAGGGAGATTAGATGACTATTAATCAACAGACACGTATTAAGCATCTACTGTGCAAAGCATCATTAGATAGTAAGGAATAGGAAGATGAATAAATCCTGACCCCTGAGAGATGATAAATGCTGCAATACAAGGATGAAAACTGTCATGTTCATTAGAGAAGTGTGACATGTTTGGGAGAACAGAACTATTTCTCACTCTGGGAAATATAATCGTAAAATAGTGAGCAGACTTTTGTTGTCTATGAGACTGTTCGGTCTTGAGAACCTGGTGAGGAATATGCCACCAAAATTGTGGAGTTACGTGATTTACCTCTTGGAAACTGAATTTGGTATGGATGGTATGATTCAAACTACCATTTGCAGTGCGATCTATAATAATAGCTGTTATTTTTTGAGATGATGTTATATTGGCCCAGATCCTTCTGAAGTCGGTTCTGACATTTATAAGGGAGCAGTTAGCTCCTTTGCAGACAGCAAGCTCACCATCCTTGCATACTTGTATCTAAAATAGTCCTAAAAATTCTCTTTATTGCCACTACACTGTTTCCCAAAATGAAGCATGAGATCATGGTAGTATTTAGTTATTGGTTCAGTTTCCTGTCTTCTTAGATCTTTTTAAAGCTCCTATGTCCTTACAGAATGACCTCCTAGCTTAATGCTTAATCACGTGATCAGCTATTTACAAAGTGCTGCTGTTCTAATTTGATTCCTTTTGATAACATAAGAGAACATTTAGTTGTACGGTCTGTGGTGAGTATAATTTATTTCGTACTCTGAGAGTCTTCTGAGACTGCTATGGCCGAAAGCAGCCCAACTAAATAGTAACAGTCTATGAGAAATTAGATCAGCCTGTCTGTAAAGGAATTTCTTCCGACTATTTCCCCTTATTGATTATATAGTTCTAAATGAAATAGATAAAAAAAAAATTTAGTCGGCGAATGTGCCAAGCCATGCTTTGTCAACTTTATGATAAAAATGTGTTGAATGTCCTATGTATCACACACGTCACATCTTATCTGCATAGGGATGCATACACTTTAAAATAAATTTAAATTTTTTTTTACTGATAGTATTTGTAGTCTTGTTTACTAAAATCCTTATCCTAGAACTCATGGCTGAAGGTTCCTTTAAGGCAAACTTGTTAAATACCAGTCCCCAACTTTATTGCCAACCTATTATGCATACATAATGCATTCCACACTCTTGCAAGATGCAAGTCACTACTCCCCAGTAACATTCCTACACACAACCTTACTTTTTTTTTTCTTTGTAGGAATGAAATAACCTCCTGAGTTTGCATTATCTTGTTTTGTGATTTTTTTTTTTTACCTATGACCTTAGAGAACTAGTTGTGATTTTATTGAAAAATGTAGCACGTTATTCTTATGCAAGAATCCATGAGTGGCTATTTTTGTTCTCCGTTCTCAACAGGAACAAGTAAATACTGCAGGATGAGTTATTTTTAAAGGCTTTTAAATAGTGTTTGTTATTTCAAGGCATTAACGAGTAAAACTTCTTAGAAAATGCTGGTCAGTTGTGTTTATTGCCTTATGTCAACACGCTTGTCATTTTGAGAAAGTGTCATAATCCTAGAAGAAGATGGTTTGCACTCCTTGCCTCTGATTCTAATCTGAGAAGTGTTCTGCGTATCCCTGCGTATCTCTCAAAGGATCTGTGGCTGCACATCTGCGAGCATCTTGCTTCTCCTAGCAGAGCACACGCATGTTGGGAAGACTCAGATTCGTTTCTTCGGCAGTGTATTTGCTAATTGAGGAAGGGTCTGCAGTCCCTGCAGTATTTTTTTTTTTTAACATCCCGCAGTCTTCATGTTGCTGACATATTTAGAGTAAGCCAGTGTTACCGAATGGGATGGACTGACCACAGAGATCTGGATTCCAGGCTTGGACTTGCCCACAAGCAGTGAATATAAAGTTCTTTGAGTATAAAGTTCTTGAGTCCCAGTGTCCTCATTGTGTGAAGGGAGAGATTTGCAAACTGCTGGCTCGTGGCTTATATCTAATGTGCACAGGTGCTTCATGTGGGCCACAGACTGCTTCAAAAGTCAGGAGATTTTGCATATGATTTCTAGTATAAAATGGCAAGATCTGGCAATCTGGCCTGCATTCTCAAACAGCACCAATTTTCTGGGCCCTGTATGTTCCTCAGTTTGCTCTCCTTGCTCTTGACCGGGCTTTGTTGCCTCGATCTTCTAAAATGGTATGATTCTTTAGGCTTTGTCTCAAGATACTTGGTGGGAAAAATTTAGTTCCTTTTAAAATTCGTTAGACATGTTACTTTGTTACTTTCTTTTCTGCCACATAAAGCCTTAGTTTTCCCTTGGTTCCTTTGTGACCTAGCGCTCCGACAAAGGATACAGCACCCTACCTGTGTATGTTCTGTTCGGCCTGTGTATGGCCTGTCCTTCTCAGCCTCCTCTTTAAGGGCAATGGTTGGGGAAGAACCTTGGCTTTATTTTTTCATACCCCCATTTAACTTTTCTCCTTCCATGATTTTACTACTTCCAGATGTATAATGTAAAATAATTTATCATCACTTCTATGGAAATTAGAGAAACAATGACTTTCTACTCATGAAATTCAGAAAGTATGTGGAACTGAGAATAGAATAGTAAATCTCACTTTCTGAAGCTGTGCTTGTTCACATTTTTTTGGTTACCACACTGTATCTAATCAGATTCTTGCAAAGCAATGCTATGCATGCAACGATTCTCTTATAATTCTCTTTGGCGACGGAGTCCAGCTGCTGTGGTGAGGGTTAGTTGCTTCTTATGGCTTGGGATCATCTTTCATTAACGATCACAGATGGTAGTATATCCATCTTAGTACAAGAACTGATATAAACGTTGGTCAGGCAAAGGAGGACTGCATGACCACGAAGGGTTTCTTCCAGCACAACATCCCTGAATCATGTCTAGTGGTTATGTGTCTTCAGTTGAATCCTCATCCCAGATTCTTGGAGAGAATCGATATAGTCAATAAAAATCCAGGTAGTAAGATAACCTTGGATCCAAAGGGGGGCTGGTGGAGAATGATCAATGAAATAAACTTATTTTTAATTGTCTTATTGACAGTTGAATTTGTATAGAAAAATGGTTAAAATTAGGGATATGGTTTAGAGAAACAAAAATGCTTATTTGCCAAAATAAAGCCTTGGTTTCTTATTTGGTTCTTACAACATGGCTACTCTTCAACAGTTTTAGAGCAAAGCAAATGTTACTTTTTGTCAAATGGGATCCTTGAGGTTGGTTATTGACAGCCAAGGATCATCAAAAGATAATACACGTTTTGCAAGATTATTCTCATTCACCTGCTGATTAAATTGTGAAAAATCTGAGAGCCCAAATGCAAATGTTTGTTCCTGTTTTACTGGATATGCTCCCAGGCCTAGGCTAGAGGTAATACAAATTAGAGAATTTCCACCAGTTGATTCAGGGAAACAGCTAGCCTGAAAAGTAAACCTCTCAGCAGTGAGGTTCTGCAGAAAAATACAAAAGTAGGAGCTTGGGTTCAGTCAAGGAGCATTGGAGGCAACAAAATTCCTTTTGTAGAGTTATTATTCAGTGTACAGAGCAGACTGACCAGATTCTCAATTTGTGAGCTTATTCTTTCTTTTCCTCCTCATCTCTTGTCTGGCTTCTCTTTGCTCAACGTTGACTGCTGAAAGTGAAACAGAACTTCTTAGGGTAGGCCCCCTACCTCTGCTGTTAGAGAATGCATGTCCTCCAGTCTCTCATTGGGAAATGCATTCTAGGATAATGTTGGAAGCATGAGGGGGTACCTTTTGTGAGGCACGTGGGCAGTTAATGGCTTGGGTAAAAAAGGTGGTGAGTTGATCTCTGCTTCATTTCTGGCTAAACCTCTTAAGAACTCCATGGAAAGTGGGTGGAATATTTTGAGTATCTTGTTGTGAAAACTCAGATATGTTTCCACAGAAGACAAAGATGTCTGGAAGAAAGCATTTTTTGTGGTTGTTAACCTCACGCTTTTCATATCCTATCATGATTTGGCTCTGGAAGTTCCTTAATACTATAAAGAATTCGGTAAAATTTTATAGCAAGTTGCTCCCTGTTGTCTTTGGAGACCTCAAGATCTGCTGTAGGATTATCTTCTGTCAAACTGTTCAAGAAGGGTAGCAATCAGTCCTGGGCAAACATTTAATGAATTAGCAATTGAAAAAAATTGAGGCGGGGGGAGCTGAGTTCTATTCTATAAACTTCATTTATATTTAAGTTTGGAAGGGGACTTGAGGGCAGATGGACTAACATCTTCATTTTACAGATGAGAAAACTGAGGACCAAGGACTATAAATACCATCATTTAGGTTACATAACTCCTTAGCTGCAGAACCAGAATGAATTCTTGATTCCCAGCCCAAGGCTTTGTTATTAGGACATGCTGCCTTAGATTTTCCCACCAGATCAAGCTGCTGGCTTGGGTAGAATTCTAATAATTGATATTTCATTTTTGATAAAAGTTTGTTTTGTGAAGCCTGCATCACATTATGTCCTTTCAGCACTGTAAAAAGGAGCTTAATTTGAATGTCCTTGTAGCATACTGCACCAACTAAGTGTACCAGCTTAGCCGGTACAGTATTATCACCAGGCTCCAAGAACACTGTGTAACTTTTCCCACCTGATGCTAGCCTCTCTCTGTCATGTTCAGCTTTAATTTTTGAAGAGCTGCCCAATTCCTCCTGTATCTGACTAATCTTAGGGAAGGATGCTGCCTTTAGTGTATGGTGATTTTCAAGGAATCCTCCCCACCCCCAAACCTGCTTCCAATTAATGCACACAAGTAAATGGAGTTATTTCTTTTCCATAGAAAACATTGGCACAGATAACGAAAACAAAAATAATAAATTAGTTGACCAGTATGTTGAGACTTCTAAGTTTACATAAAAATTGCTCTTGTGCTAAGTCATGGAGCCAAAGCCAAGTATGTATATGAGACCTAGCCTTTGGATTTCTTAAGCTGTCTGTTGAATGTTAGGCATCTTGAAATTGTCACAATTGTCATTTTGGATGTCCAACTTATCTCTATTTTTTTTAAGGATTTATAAAGTCAGATTACTCAGTGGGAAAAAATTTTTTTCTTAAGAAAAGGGGAGATCTGAACATGGAGAAAGCCCATCCGAAAATCTCTGTGACTCAAAGGTGATCTTTGAGTATTATTTCTGGGCCTGAGAGAGCTACATGCATTTTGAGTGCCACAAAAGTCATGGCCTGGTTGAAGGAAAATGTAGTTATGGAGGTTAAAAAAAAAACAAACAAATAAAAAAACAAAGGAGAGAGTAAAAGGAGAGCATAGGAGGACAGAGAGTACTCCCAGAAATGGTTCCAGATATCTGTGTATGTGCTGTGTTCTCTTACTCTTGGTTTTTTTTTTTAAACAGCTTTATTGAGTTATAATTTACTTACCTCAGACTTCATCTGTTGCAATTATACAATTTAATTTTAAATTTTTTAAAAAAAATTATTTTAATTATTTTAAAACTCTGAGTTTGTCATTTAAGTCTGTTACTTGGCCTCCATTGTTTCTAATGAGAGGTTAGTCATTAATTGCACTGTTCTCTTTTCCTCTTTGTTCTTCAGATTGGGTAACTTCTGTGGATCTATCACCAAATTCCCATATTTTTCTTCCATATTACATTTTCAGGTGACACTTATGTGTGAAGTTTTCTTTGTTTTTAATATTTTTTATTGAAGTTTAACTTTTTTTATTGAAGTTTGATTTGCCAACATACAGTATAACATGAAGTTTTCATTTCAGTTATTGTACTTGTTAACTCCAGAATTTCCATTTAGTTCTTTTTACAATTTGTATCTCTTTATTGAGATTCTTTATTTGCTGAATCGTTGTCATCATAGTTTCCTTTAATTCTTGTTTCCTTTCATTATTTTTTTTAAAGATTTTATTTATTTATTCATGAGAGACAGAGAGAGGCAGAGACACAGGCAGAGGGAGAAGCAGGCTCCATACAGGGAGCCCGACATGGGACTCGATCCCAGGACCCCAGGATCAGGCCCCGAGCCAAAGGCAGATGCTCAACTGCTGAGCCACCCAGATGTCCCATCCCTGGGACACCATTTAATTCTTTAAATATATTTATGCCATTATGAGTTTTTGTCTACTAAATCCAACATCTGGATTCCCTCAGATATAGTTTCTGTACACTACTTCCCCCTTCCCTCCCCTGCTGCAAGTATGGGTGGTAATTTCTTATTTTTTTGTATGTCTCATAATTTCTTTGTTGAATATTGGGCATTTTAGATAATTCCTTATAAAGATAAGATTCTTTTTTTTTTCCCCTGATGGATTTTTTTGTTTGTTGAATAACTTGCCTGGTCTAAATCTACGAAGTCTCTCTCCTCTGCAGTGTGTGGTCCTCTATGTCTCTGTTCTATTTCTTTCCTCCTCCTCCACCTCTTCCTTCTTCTCTTTCTTGTTTTTATTTTTAAGTCCGACTTTCTAGGGACCATCTCTATGCCTACATACCTTAGGGTTAGCTAACAATTGGTCAGTGGCTGTGCTCAAACACCTTGAATCAGTATGGCTTCCATCATCTGCTGATGGATCTGTGTGCGCCCAGGAGTATATTCAAATTTCAGGTCACTTTCAAGTCTGTATCATATTTTTCCTTCTGCTGATCTCTCCTGAATCTCCTTTTCATATGCCTAGGCTCAGCTCTGTTGACTAGGAACAGTTTAGGTGTCTGAGTATGTGCACAATCTGGTCCATTCAGGGTATTTGAATTGTTTATCACATCCCCTATGGATGTCTCATTTCCCATAATTATTTGTTAAAACTCTAGCTAGTCCCCTAGTCTAGTGCTTGCCCCAAACACACCAGCAACCTTAGGCTAATGGAGCCCTGGGCCTCTCTTGCCACCAGATCTCCTCTTTAATTGACAATGCTCCAAATGGAGTGAACCCCCTCCAGCAGCAGCAGCAGCTTATTATATTCATGACCTGCCCCACTTTGGTTGTACTACCAGGCTGAGAACTGAAGGAGAAATGATTGCAGCCTCAGGCAAAATGCCACAGACTTGTGCTGTTCTTATCCAAAGTTTAGTAGTTGTCATGAATAAATGCTTCTCAGTTTGTTATATGTCTTTGGTCAAACTCCAGGGTTCCGAGATGATTGGCTTTGACTGTTTTGTCCAGCTTTATAGTTGCTTCTGGGAGAGAGGATTTTTATTGACTTTTTAAAAAAATTCTTGACTTATTTTATCCTGTCAGGGTGGAAGTTGGAAGTCTCCTAAACTTTATTTTAATGACAATATCTTCATTGAGGAGAAGAGGCCCATACCCTTCGCATGTGGATGTAAAAGCTCAGCACATGTTCCAGAGGTCATGCACTATATTCAATAGTATGTCCCAAACCAGGAAATACTCCATTCATTACCCATCTTTTAAGAAGCAGACAGGTTTGAGGCTCTACCCACACCTCTGCTTCTATTTCCTTATGAATGAACATTGAGTGTTTTCATTTCTGAGTGCTGATAACCAAGGGGCAGATGATTCTTCTCCTTGGCAATAATAGCACTCATTTAGTTTGCAGGTTGGGACAGTGACAATGAAAGGGCATTATCTTTCTGCCTTCTTAGTAATAAAGATTTAAAAAGTAATAAGAATGTCTACCATTTAGTGAGTGCTTATGATGTGCCGCTACTTTGTTAAGCATTTCACAGCTTTGTGTATCTTTATCTCCATTATGAGGCTTAAGTAACTTGCCTGACGTCCCTCAGCCAGCAAGTTGTGGAGAAAGGATTCAAATCCACATCAGTTGGATGCCCAATTCCATGTTATCAATGACCAGACTATACTCCTTTGGGGCATCACACTCCCAGATATCAAGCCGACAAATTAGGTTCATACTTGTTTTGAGAGACGGGCTTCCAATCAGGTGGCATTGTGAAGATCTGCCCATGATGATCCTTGTCTGCTTCAACTGCCATCTTCCTTCTCCAGCCCTTCTTTACTGGCTCACTAAGTCTAGTTATGAGTTGGGTAATGTAGGTGGGGGTTCAAGGAATTGGGCTTAACAATATATTATTTTTCTGCATCTTTAATTTTCTCAACTGAAGGGTACATCTTGTCACAAGTTGGGTCTCCTGGGAAATGGCATCTAAAATGGAGATTAGCATACAAGAGGTTGATTAGGGTATGCTCTTGGGATCAACACCTTTGAAGAGAATGGAAGGAGGCAGAACTGGGTGGTGGAAAGAAATGGAGCTATGATGGGATTTCAACAGAGTTCTCAGACAGCCTTGGTTGTGAAGCTAGGATCACCTTGTTAGAAGGCTAGTAGATGGGCCTTTTTTTCTTTTTAAAAAGATTTTATTTATTTATTCATGAGAGACACACAGAGAGAGGCAGACACACAGGTAGAGGGAGAAGCAGGCTCCATGCAGGGAGCCTCATGTGGGACTCGATCCCGGGACTCTAGGATCATGCCCTGGGCCAAAGGCAGATGCTCAACTGCTGAGCCATCCAGGTGCCCATCGCTGGGCCTTTTATATCCACAAAGATCTGTCGTTGAGTATGGGCTACCCTGGGAGAGCGGGGTGTGACTTGGGGGTGAGGCAGGGCTCTTCGCTCTTCGTCTGATGTAAGCCCCACAGTGGGGCTGACCACTGAGAGTTTTCAGCCAGCAGCACCTGCTCCCAGCTGGGGAAAATACATCCATTGTTCCTTAAGGAACACCTGGGCGGTTTGTTGGAGTGCCCAACACAATTGTTTATATGCATACATTTTTTTCTGTAATTATTATTTCCTTAATTTGGCAAAGTAGTTTATTGGGAAAATATTTTTTTTGTTGAGATACAATTGACACCATATTGTATTCATTTTAGGTATACAATATGATGATTTGATATATGTATCTTTTGTAATTCTTTATTTGTCTTATTCAAACAACATGTTTTTTTTTTTTCAAGCAACATGGTTTTTAAGTGTGAGTTTTACATGGGCACTGTATGAGAGGCTGAAGATATGACAATGAAAAATATCTACAGAGTTCCCATTCTTCTAATGTTTATAGCTTAAGGGAGGCTATTTGTATTTAATTTTCTTCCGTGAAGTCTCTTGTTTAATCAGAAATTGGTTCTAGGTCAGTAACTCAATGTGGCCTAATTTAAGCCAATTTTAATCTCTCATCCAAGCCTTAAGCACTTGCTTGTTGTTTCCCAAATCCTTTTAAATTAGAGGATATCTTTCTTAGAATTGTACTAGACAATGTTTAGAAGTTTTTACCATTTGTAAAGTTACAATTACCAGTTTAATGGACTGTGAGCTGAGGGAAAGGAACCTCTGTATTTAAAAAAAAAGGCATTAAAAATTAATTATAATTTTTGACAGAAAGTGGTGATAGCAGCAACTGAATTTGTTGCTCAAGATTATACTGGCTTCTTAGTGTTATCCATACTAAAAAAGAAATAGTGTATTTTAATTGTAATTACTTTTGATAATTTTTTTTACCCTAGGAGGTAAATTATTAATTAGGGTGTGCATTATAAATTACTTTTTTATTAGGTGATTTCTGTCTGACAATAGTTTCTAGGTTTTTTTTTTTAATTAAACTATGTCTCTAGGATTTATTATTAATAGCTTTGGGCTCTATTAAGAGGGAGGCTAATCTGATTTCCACCTTATGATTCTACATATAACTGGAAAAATGATTCTGTCCAACTGAGATAACTGGTGAATTACATGTGGCCAATATGAATGACTCTTGGTGAGGAATCCCTTTTAAACGAATATTTCCTTTTCACGTTTTCCCCCCATGGTATTTCACTATAGATTCTAAGTTAATTTGCCTCACCAATACATGTGTGTCAGGAGAAATAGCTCTTTAAGGAACTAATCCAGGCCTAAAAGGAAAGCACGGAGAGAAGAAGAAAACTCAATGTGGAATCAACTCTAAGTGAGAAAACAAATAAATGAATAGATCACCAATAATGTTACCATATGTATAGAAGTGGGGTCAGTTGGCCGAAACTGAATCCTCAGACTTTTTATTCTTCTGAAATTTCATAGGTGTGAGTGGGAAAAAAAACAAACAAACCAACAAACCATGACCAGTAAAGACCTGCAACAACAAAACTGCTCTTAAAATAGGACTATTTAAAAGTATAAATTATTTTTGTCTTTAGTTTACCTTTTGAGCAACCAATCTTTTGTTTTGAGAAAACTCTTTGAAAGAATGGGGTCATAGAGGAATATATATTTCGTATAGGTCTGGGACAGCACCTTATAACCAAACTCTTTAATATTTCTACACTTAAGTAGATAAATAAAAACCGTGGCAGCTATAGTCTCTTCAGGTCAGATTTGCTACCTAATAAGTCAGCCCCAAACTTAGGAAAAGAACATTTGGTTTTTAGAGATCTTTGGATTTCAGAATTTGTGGGTAAGAGATTATACAATGAGGTATACCTGTATAGTATTAGTATACCTGTATTAATGAGGTGTCTTTCTATCATTTAGAAACCTAGAGTCATTTCATTTACTCTCAGGAAAATATTCTGAGACCTCATCTCTTAAATAATTGAACTACCTTTGGAGGAAAGTGAGTGGGTGCCCATCTTCTTGTTTTGGAGAGCGGGTGGGTGGGCAGGGAGAGGGTCTGCAGCCTTAGAGTTGGCTCTTACCCTCACTCCCTAAACAAAGCCTGCATGTTTCTGCTTTAGTTCTCTTTTAGGTTTCCTGCTCAGAGAACTCTCCCAAGAAGTAGATTGGTTTGTTCTGCAGCAGTGGGACCTTCAGCAGCCTTTTAATCTTTTTTTTTTTAAGATTTTATTTATTTACTCATGAGAAAGCCAGAGACATAGACAGAAGCAGGCTCCCCACAGGTATCCTGATGTGGGACTAGATCTCAGGACTCTGGGGATCACGTCCTGAGCCAAAGGCAGACGCTCAACCTTTGGCTACCCAGGAGTCCCTAATCCTTTTTTCTTAAGTGTGGTAGGACAGCCAAGGAACCCAGAGAAATCTAGCACCATGAAAAAGAAAGAGCAAGATAAACAAACAAAAAAACTTGACCTGAAGGAAACCTAGATCATTTAGGAAACAGAATAAAACTTTAGAAGAAAAATACTCATATTCAAGAAAATATTACATAAAATAAGAGCAATCAGGGATGTAAGAGCTGTTCAAGAATAAAAATATTATTGCCTATATGAAAAGAATTTAGTGCAAGAACTGGAAAATGAAGTTGAGGAAATCTCCTGGTACGTGAAGCAGTAATACAAAGAAATGGAATATATGAAAATGCATGAGATAAGAGGCCAAACCAGGAGGTCCAACATCTTCTGAGAAAAAGAACAGGGAAAGTAAAGGGGAGGAAATAAAGCAGTAAGAAAAGAGTTTCACAGAATCAGCTTGAAAGGGCCTACCCAGGAAATGAAAAAAGCCTGTTCAGAGTGCTTTAGGAGGGCAAAGAGGAAGAGTGAGGCCTGGAGTCTCTTTGGAGACCCCAGTCGTATGCAGAGTTAGACTTGCTCTTTTTGGTGGATTGCTCTGAATCCTATCTGTAGGGTGAATTGTGATTTACTTCTCTCTGTCATTCTGATCAAATGGTGGTGGCGGTGGTGGGATGAGAGAGTGCAGCAGGTTTTTTTCTACCAGGAAAAGATAAAATGTGAGATTCAGATTCTGCTAGCACTTATTAGGGCACTTAAGAAAAAGAGGTTCGAGTGCCCTTAGTAATTCAAGAGTACAGGGGAAAAACAGATTACAACATAGAATGTACTCATGGTCTCATTCACTTGTATGTACATGCAAGCTAAAAAGTAATCTGGAAGGCTATATATCCCATTTCTGGATGATGGGATGATGGGTGATTTTTATGTTCTTTATGATTTCCTAAGTTTTATGAAATAAGTGTGTATTTGTTTTACAAATAAAAATGCTATACTTGCTTCGGTGTGTGTGTGGGGGGGGTGGTGGCGGGGGGAGCTTTCTGTATTTAAAATGCAAATACTCTTGGGAGAAGAAGGTGAAAATCTGAGGAGAGTAGCTTATGGGGGTAGGAGGAACCCCTCAGGGTGCTGAGAAAGAAAGCCTGGAGCAGGAGAAACTGCAAAATGAGGAGTTCATAAAACCCCAAAGATTAAGCTAAAGATAAGCTTCATCTACCTGGGGCTCATATAAGACCTGTCTTAACAAATTTCTGAACTGAGATAAATAATTTTCTTAAACTGATGACTCATTGCTTGAGGGGGGATGCTATCCAAGTTTACCTCCTAAGGGGCAGAAGAAACAGAACCAGATCTGGGAAGAGTCTGGCCAGGGCTCTGCTGTGAGAGGGAAGAGAAGGAGCCCGGGGTTTACGGTGAGGTGGTTGGGGCTTGGCTCACATAAGGCATTCTGTGAGTGCAGAGACCTTTCAATTTCTCTTAAATTTATTTGCAAATAGATACACAATGCTTTGCTGACCGTTCCTGCATCCTTAAAGAATAATTCTGTGGCCATGGCCCCCATTGTCATCATGAAGATACATTTATTCTCAATTGATCTATGGGGAGGGCTATTGTGGGCACTTTAAAAAGCAGGTTAATAAAGTAGAAATGGTTTCTTTTTCTTCTTCTTTTTTCTAAGAGCTTAAAGATTGTGAAAGAGAACAGTTTAAAAGCTTACTTTATGTAAACAGAAATTATAAAATGTAGCTTCTCACGCTGAAGCCCTGCCTGAAAGGCCATGTGATGATCCAGTTGGTTAAAAACATCCTTTAATTGAGTTTAGGTCACTAACTTTGGACTTGCCCCCATGGTAGCCCGAGTTTTTAGAATATTCAAGACTAAATGCATCTGGATTAATTTGATAATCCACTTAAAATAAAACTGTTGGAGAACCGTCATAAGATTTGCCATCCAGGTTAATTTTTTTCTCCCAAAAAGCATTATGTTCATAAGATTAAAAACAAATAATTCAAGCTTTGAAAGTTACTTTTCCTTACAAAAATACTATTGTGGAATTCTTTTTTTTTTTTTTTTCAAAGCAGAGAGTAACAAAAGCAGAGGGAAGGTAGGAAAGGAACAGAAAAGTGGATTTAAGAGATAATGTATTGCATTTAAAGAACTCGAATGCCATTACTTTTCATCACTTAACTTTTCAAAGAACACTTTCAGCTTCCTTATTTGCATGTTTCATTGTTTTCCAGCCTTTACACTGTATGCTTAAAATGCAAATGGAATAATATAAGAATAATGAGAAGTAATACTTGGAAATGTTCTGAGAAAATGTTGAAAAAGGGCCTGGTTTCCATCTGATTGAAAGGAGGTGAGACTTGGGAGAGCAGTCAGACCAGATATAATTTTATCTGAAGCTCTAACTAGCAACACCACTGCTATCCTTCTTTCTCCCGTGTACTCATATTTCTCCTTCAGGACTCACTTATTCTTTGTCCATTTTTCTCTTATTTTTCACATTACATGTGAAGTTCATCGGTTAACCTCAATTCCGTGAACATTTATTGAGCACTTATTAACTAGTCTAGAATGTAGAATAAGTAGTTCTCTAATAAAAGCAGGGTTTAGGGAGCCTTGGTGGCTTGGGTCACAATCTTGGGGGTATGGAGTTGAGCCCTCCATCAGGCTCTGCGCTCAGGGTGGGGTCTGCTTGAGATTCTCTCTCTCCCTCTGCCCCTCCCCCTGCTCGAACTCCCCCTTCAAATAAATAAATTATATATTTTCTTTTTTTTTCTGTTTTTTGTTTTATTTGTTTTTTAAGCAGGTTTTGTCTAAGGAATATACCTGGGTAAACACTTGTAACACTTGTCAGCCTCCTGCCCTAAGTCCTTTTGATATCTGACTCTTCATTGAATGGGCTAGAAAATCAGAGGTCTTGGGTTCCAGTCCTCTCTGCCATTTCCCCAACATGCTACTTACCTTCTCTGAGCTGCAATTTCTTCATCTGTAAGAGGGAATAATCATGTCTTTCTCCTTGGAGGCTGTGATTAATTGAGATAATATAAACAAGGTGCTTATAAAAATCGCTCAGATGATCTCTGGCCTTTGGTTTGTGATAAGCAAAGGAAGTATAGGATGACTAGCTCCTATGGTTTGCCTGAGACTGGTGGGTCTCCTGGAACATGGCTCTGTCACTTTTAAAATGGAATGGTGCCAGACAAATCTGGACGGAGTGGTCGTGGTCGCCCTAGAGATAGAAGAACATACATTCAGTTAGTCTTTTTTTTTTTTAAGATTTATGTATTTATTAGAGAGAGAGAGAGAATACAAATAGAGTGGGGAGGAGTAGAGGGAAAAAGAAAGGATCTCAGGCAGACTCCTTACTGAGTGCAGAGCTGGACATGGGGCTCGATCTCACAACCCTGAGACCATGACCTGAACTGAAATCAAGAGTCAGATGCTTAACCAACTGAGCCACCCAGGAGCCCCTATATTCAGTTAGTCTTAATCCCAAATTGACCAAATCCAATTACATGCTAGAGGAACAAAGTTGTATTGGGGCATAGGGCAAAGCATGGGCAATTCCTTCACAAAGAAGAAAGAGCATTCCATCGGAGGGAACCAAAGAAGCAAAGGCATTGAGGTGAAAAACTGCGTGGCCTGCTTGTGGAAACCTTAAGCACTCTGGTGTAGGAAGGACAAGGGTATGAGAGGATGTAGCAAGTTAAAGCTTCAGAAGAGTATGGGATGGCCAGACTACCCAAGCCTTGAGTGTTAGGCTGAGGACTGTGGATTCATTCAGAGGTAATGGGGAGATGGATGGCCATGAAGGGAGTTGGAACAGAAGTATGACATATACTTCTCAGACCTTAGTTTAACCCTGCAAGAGAAAGAGCTCCTGTGGCCATAATCATTCAAATTGATTATAATGATCAATTTGTCTATAGCTCTCATTTTATTATTAAGTAATCACAAATGTTCCATTACATCAACTATTTAAGTTGGTTCTCCTTATATGATGGCAGATAAAAGGAGCAAAGTCACTTTTGTTACCTTCCACATTTAAACTTGGGGGCAAAAAAACAAAACAACAAAACAAAACAAAACAAAACAAAAAAACTTGGGGGCATCCTGGTTCTTCGCTTCCCATTATCCTCCTTATCTAATCAAGGCACAATATGTTGGTTTTTGTCTTCACAGCCAAATTTTCTTCCTTTCCCTTTGCTAGCTCAGGCCTTAGTCGTGTTCTTCGAGATTCAGGAAACAATCATATGTGGCCCGTGTTCCCAGCCTCCTTCGATGTATATATTCATCCCGAATACTGTGACTAAGTAATCTTGTTAAACATTTTTGTCATGTCACTTCCCTATTCAAGAACCTACCACGGCTTCCTAGTAACACTTGGGTCTTGGCCACTTTCGTTAGCCTGCCTTTAAAATTTCTTCATCAGTGGGCCCTTCCCTGCAACTAACCACTCACACTCTTAGAAGCCATTGGTGATACTCATATCCACCTTCTCTTTGTCTTTTTGTTTTTAAAACTTTTAATTGTGGTTAAATACACATTACACAAAATTTGCTGTCTTCAGCATTTTTAAGTGTACAGTTCAGTAGTGTTAAATATATTCATATTGTTGTGCAACCACAAATCTCCAGAAACTTTTCATCTCTTTTTGTCTTTAACACCAGGCCTTCCTCACAAATCCAGCCCCTCCATCTGTTTCAAACCGCTTGCCACACATGGAATTGAGTTTCTTTTCTTTCTCTTTTCCTGTTTAAATCCACAGCCAAACTCCAAGAGGAGAAATCCTATGTAAAGTCTATAAAAGAGTAGGTGCTCAATAAATGGTCCAAGTTCAAATACTATTGTTCTGTTTTGTACTGGTGTGTAGTTATAGCTTGTCTGTGAAGAACATGTTGTCATTCGCAGGTCTCAGGCATGTAGGTCATCTCAACCAGTCCGCATCATAGCCTGCCATGGTAGAAAACGTAGATGCTCTTACATGTGGTTTCCAGATGAGGAACCCAAGAATGACTAAGGTACTCGTCTGAGGTGATGCAGGTAGTACGTGACAGACCTGGCAGTAGATTCCAGGTATTTTGGCTCCTAACACAGAGCTATTTCCACTATGTCCAGCTGCCTCGTTTCTTTGAAGCATATCTTATCTCCTCAACAAGAGTGAAAGTTCTTTGGGAGAAAGAACTACAAGAATTATCTTAATAACCTTAGCATATGCCTGAGTCCTGGGCACAAAGATTCTGTTTCCTAGGTACTTACCAGCTTATTGATAATTCATCGCACTGTTACCTATAGTCTCTAAAATATTTAAATCATTTTATATATAGTCCATGTGTTTCCTTATATAACTCAGCAGGAGAGATTTTTGGTTGTCACTTCATTCTTCTGGGTACGTGGGAAAACTATACCTTTCTTGCTTCCCCATCACACTTGGAAGAAGTCATATGACAAGTTCTGGCCAGCAGGTTGTAAGTGGTCATGCCATAGATCTCTCCAGTCTCTTTTCTCCTGCCACCCCAGCCATGGAGGAGGACTTGCTTAGAGATGATCTGGGCATCAGGGATGCTCTCTTGAGACTTATTGAACAGCTACCCTGGAGAGTGGCCCTGCTCTGCCATGGACTTTGTGAAATAATCAACTTGTATCATGTTAAAACACCAAAGATTTTAGTTTAGTTTTTCTTTTAACCTAGCCTAATCTACCCTAGTCTGACAGTACAAAGTGGAAACATTTAATGGACAGCCCATTGGCATCTCAAACTCTCAGAGTTGCCTTGGAAAAATAAGGAATTCTTCTTAATTTATGGTTGGAAAAAACCAGGGCACAGAGAGGTTAAAGGAATGACCGTGAGCCACTCCTCAGCTCAGTCCCTTAATCCAAGTTGGTGATCTTTCCCCACATACTTAAGGCCTAGCATAAGAAATGTAAATCAGGTGCAGAAAAATGCAGACTAACACTCCAACCCTCTCTGCTTGTACAATAACATCCTCCAGCCTCAGCTCTCTACCCAACTTCACAGTCATCTTCCCTTTTCTGTCTAGTTTCCTACTTAACTGCCAGTTGAAGCCTTTACCAAGGCAGGCTATGTTGAAAGAGGCATTATTTATCACTGTGTTGCCAGAGTAACACCAGTCTGCACAAAGACGCAGTTGAAGGACTGGAATGCATACAGAAGATAGTTCTGCTGGTCTTGTGTAGACTTCTCAGTCCCCATCTCCTACCCGTGGCCTGTATGAGGAAGAGAGAGGGATGAAGCTTGCTGTCTTTCTAAAGAGGAGCTTCTCTCAAAGAAAGGAGAGAGAGAGAGAGCTTGCCTAGTCTCATAGTTTCAGTTCAGGGATGTTCATTATAGTTTTCCCATTATTTCCACTTAAATCCTTTTCTAATCAAACAAATCCTTATTAATAACTCCAAATAAAATCCAATGGCCAGAAGTTAGGGTCTTCTTTTCATCTTTTCCCCAATTTTGGTTAAAATTTAGACTTTTGTACGTCCTTATTTCCCTAAAGTTTTACACATGCATACACACATATGTACTTCTTACATAATATATAAAACTTGATGCACATAAAGTCTATAATGTTTTTTCAAATTTCCTTTTTTTTTTTTGAGCCTGGGTTTTGAGGGTGCTAGAGGTATGATGATTGAGACATTAAGCCTTGGACCCAGAGTAATTTTTCTGTATAAATTTGCATGGCCTGGAGCAGCCCGGATGGCTCAGCGGTTTAGCACTGCCTTCCACCGAGGGCCTGATCCTGAAGACCCAGGATCGAGTCTCACGTTGAGCTTCCTGCATGGAGCCTGCTCCTTCCTCTGCCTGTGTCTCTGCCTCTCTCTCTTTCTCTCTCTCTTTCTCTGTGTCTCACGAATAAATAAATAAATAAAATCTTAAAAAAAAATTTTTTTTGCATGGCCTACCAGGAAGTTACTAATGTTTCTTTGCAGCATTATAAAGTTGAACAGATTATTCAATTCATATTTTAACCTCACAATTTACAACTATTTGGAAAAAGCTGAGAGGGATGCTGAAAAGATGTTCCTTGGGGGAATTTTCGTTGCTGAAATAAAAGATACCAATAGACTCACAAAAAGTTCCATAAAACAAATGGGGAAAAAAATGTTACACTGAAGATACAGATAATTTGGGAAGCTGCAGCCATCTGGTTATGGTCAAAATAGCTGCTTCTGATGTCCTTAGATGGTACAAATTACTGGCAGACCTCAAAAACCAAAACAGGAATCCATTTTGAGATCAGATTCCTTTTGCCTTCAAGACATGTTTATAAAGAAATCAAGATTAGAGGAAACAGAGGAAGAACTGAAGTGTGGAGAGAACATATCACCAAAGGGCCACTTAATTTGGTCAGTGATTAATACGAGCAGCATTTGGGCAAGAGGGCAGGTGGATGTACAGCCCCGGGTCCTTCATTTGGCTTTTTCACTTCACTAGAGCCCTCAGAGCCCCCCGTTTCACACCGGGGAGCTGTTTGGTGATCTCCAAAGGGCTCTGTTACCAGTGGTAACCAAGAGCCTTCTGCAAGCAGGGTAGTGGACATTGACCACAGAAGACATCCAGTGGTGACGAGTGGACAGTTACTTTTAAGCACGTTGGACTCCAGCAAAAATGTGGGGGGAGCACTTTGCAGGGTTTGGGCGGAGAACTTCATTTGTAGGAAGTACTAATGCGAGTTGAGCATTTAAAGTAAACGTGCTCCCAAAAAAACATAAATAAATAAAAAGGAAGTGAATTTATAATTCCCAGGTCAACCAAATCTTCGCGGACTTGGTCTCATTACTGAGCTGCTTCAAGCAGCCTGTGAGGGGATTGTCCACTGACTCATCCTCCCTGCAGTCACTACACAGCTCCACGCAGCACACCCTCAGATCCCCCTTCCCACCCCACGTTCCCTGGCTGTGTGAGCGTGGCACTTTCTTTCCCTTGTGTTTAAGCTTAGATAACCTTCCCTTCCCCTCACATCTTCTCCTCTATCTTCCTCCCAATCTTCCTTCCCAATTTCTAGGACTGTCCTCTGCTCAGGTCACTATTCTGATTTCCTGTCCCAACAATCTGTGAGGACAGAAACTAAGAAATCAAATAACTTCCTCAAAATACTTGTTTTGCAGTAATGGGGAGAGAAGAATGAGGAAGAGGGGGGTTGATATTCTTGTATGTAAAAAAAAAAGGAATTTGCATACTTTAACAGATAATTTAAGCATGCTATTTATGCAGATTTTAAAAATCATTTGAAAACTTTTTTTGAAACCACTTAAAAAATACTTCAGAGTAATTGCACAGAATATTGACGAAAACAGCTTCCACCTTAAGCTGGCTACAGGCACATTGTTTTTGACTTGGTCTGTATATCATTCAAAACACTGAATATCTTTTTTGTGTCTTCCTCGGCGATGGGAATTGATGTGTAATTTGTGTAAATAAAATAATCGTACTCAAACAGTTACTCTATGGCATCAGAGAAATTCACTCGTGAGGTTCCTGGGGGCCACTTCAAAGGCAGAGGTGTTCATTCTCTAGAAAGGCTGCAATGGAGGTCTCATTAAAAAACTTCTGGCCTGTGAATTAAGAAGAGGACTTTGCATGCATCAAGGTTCCCTGAGAGGAAACCAACAGTTGCTTCAAAACGAGTCTTGAGCGAAAAGACTCAAGGGCAGATGTTCTGATTTATGGATGTTGATGCACAGTCAAGCTACTCTAGGTAGCTGGGCTTCTAGGTAAATAACAGGAACTTCTCTATGGGTGGTTAATGCTCCTACTGTAATACCCAGGAGGTCAGTCAAAACTGAAATGATTTTAGCAAATTTGGAGCTGAGTTTTGCCTGAAAAATATGTCTGTATTAGGTAGGAGAGGCTAATTGCCATAAGGATAGACTCCAAAATAGATCATGGCTGACACAGTAGAAGTATATTTCTTGCTCACATGATGGTACTGGGTGAGTGAACAGGCCAGGAGGGTGGCCCTCTTTCATGGAGTCGTGTAGGGGCCTGGCCGATGAGGGCTGTGCCATCTTCAACATATGGCTTCCATATGCACAGCTGGTCGGGGAAAGGCAGAGAGAAGCAGGCTTGGAAGGCTCTCGTGGGCCGAGCCTGGAAGTGGCACGCATCACTGCTGCCCACATGTCACTGTTCCATGACCATATCCAACTGCAGAGGAGGGTGGGAAATACGGCCTACCTGGGCTCCCAGGGAGAAGTGGAGAATACGGCTGTTGGCGAGCAGCCGGCCGTCTCCGCCAATACCTGGTTGTCAATCAGTGGCTGTTGTGGCCTCTAGAAATAGATTTCATTCAAGAGAAGGAAATTTGTCAAAAAGATTTAAAATAAGTGAGACTTCATCCAAGGAGAGATGTTTATTTAATATACAGAGTTACAAAACATTCAGCAGTCCGGGTCTGTTAAGCCCGAAATCCCAAAAGGAACAGCCTTCAGCCTGTCTTCCCCAGGGCCGCCATTTAATACCTGAGGTGAATACTCAGTTTTTTAGCAAAGTGTTTAATAAAGGTTTACTTAATTCAATATATTATCATTGAAAACATTTGAGTATGTATTTGTGTGTGTGTGTGTGTGTGTGTGTGTGTGTGTGTGTTTCGTGGAGACTGGGGTCTATACCCAGAGAATGACATAATTTCTGAACTTAAGTCACTTGTACTGAAGCTACACCCACTCATGATTAAGATGAAGATAATATCCTCCTTTGGACTTTTGTGGCATTTGAAAATGAATAAACACACCCTGGTTGCATAGGCAGTGGGAGTAAGAGGCCTTAGGATAACTTAATGACCTTGTTCATTACTGGCCTTAAATTGTATTTAATCTAAGGGTGGGCCCTTGCTGCTGCGTGACTTGCAAAACCAGTTATGTTTCATATAGAATGACTTTGTTCATCTAAAATCGGAGGCGAAGTCTTTGTCTAGGCTAATTAGGTGGGTAAAAGGGCAAAGCCAACAAAACTGCTTCGGAGCCAACTTGATTATGCGGGTTTATGAAGAACAGTGAAAACTTTTGATAACTGAAACATGCAGATAATCCCTAAATCTTGCTCTACCCATTGGTTTTAATTACTTCCTCCATGGGCTTGGTACCAGGTGCGTCAGGTCAATCACTGTTTCTCCTCTTTCCCCTGCCCTCGCCCCGTGGGCTTGCTATTCTAAAGGAGAGTCTAACAGTGGGTGCCGGGAAGCAAGTGGTAAGGCTGGGTAGTTCCCTGGACCGTGTGAGGGGCCCCGGGCAACAGAGGGTTGCCAGCGATTGATCTTTTATCACTGGGTTTATGGCACAAGCCAGGAGGGAGAGAGGAGGTGTGGGCTCTGGACCCAGACAGAGCGGGGTGCAGATCTCTCCATCATTACTTATCAGCTATGTGCTTTGTGCTTTCAGCCAATTACGTAACTTCTCCGTGCCCTTAGCTTCCCCATCTGCAAAAGGAGACTGAACATGACCCTCTCTCAAGGCGGTGTGGTAAGGACTAAAGGAGATCACGTGCGGTACAGTCCTAGCCCGGTGCCTGGCACGCAGTAAGCACGTCATCGGCGTTAGTTACAATTACCCTCTGTGAAAAACTTGGATGTCCCTTCTTCTCTCCGTGTTCCACGCCCGTCTCCATTCCTGATAAGAATCAAAGGGGCGCGTGTTGTTGAAATTCCTCACCCCGGTGCTGTTTTAGTAGCTCACGCACTAGCCCCCGATGCCCTTTCTGACCTTAGGGATGAAACAGCTTGGTGTCTCAGAGCAGCTCTTTCTTCTCAGCTCTATTTTGTTCTTGATATAGCTGTTCTATTCACACACCTTGCAATCTGTGAAGTTAAAATTAACCTATTTGCCAACCTGCGTCTCAGTGAGAAACTGAAAAATTACACCTTCTCTACGCACTAGACAGTGTTTTCTAGTGCATCTTTGCTGAGGAATATGTTAAAGGAAGAGATGGCTTAAAGGGAAAAGACTGAGTTCTCTCTGCGCTGGGTTTATTCCCTTGGAAGAGTACTCTGCAAATGTCAAAAGCTGGATTGAGAGAACAGGATGTGACATGGAAGTCGCTCAGTTGTGTCTCCACACACGTTTTTGAGATGGGGAATCAAAGTGTGCCAGTGTAACTGTCAGATTTGGGCATATGGAACAATCTAAGGAATCTGACTCTTTCCAGTAACAAGTTTAGCAACTTCCTTTTAAGAGAGAGAGAAAGAAAAACACTCACTGCACTCGCAACCAATGGTGATCTTCAGTCAACAGTTCAGAGGGGTCCACTTTTCCACGTTGTATCTGAGCTGACATTTCCCGGCTCTGGAAGGAGGAGCGCGGCTGACCTGGGCGTTGTGGCTCTTCGATCTGAGGTGCCCTGGACTGCGTTGGTGGGCTTCTGCCTCCCGATCACTGCAGAGCCATGCGAGGTAGCCAAGGATGGATCTGTTTGCCTTGACCTTGTCCTGGAGGGCAGCAGGGTGTCCTCACCTGTCTCTCAGGTGGCCTGGTCGGTTGTGCCAGGCTGCACGGGGGTGGACTCTCTTATTCCCTGTCTCCTTCAGTGAGCCATTGTGACTTGTTCCTCAGGACTTCTTTCCCCTCTCTCCCCCACCGCTCCCCAATGATTCTTTTTTTTTTAAAAAAATTATTATTATTCATGAGAGACACAGAGAGGGAGGCCGAGACACAGGCAGAGGGAGAAGTAGGCTCCCCATGGGGAGCCCGATGCGGAACTCGATCCTGGGACCCAGAGATTACACCCTGAGCTGAAGACAGACGCTCAACCACTGACCCACCCAGGTGTCCCCCCAGTGATTCTCAGAGACTCTGAAGTTTCAGGTTTTAGAGACGAAAATCAGTGAGGATGGGGCGCCAACTTTGAGGGAGTGGTCTTCAAGGTCTGGGCCTGAGAATTCCTAAGCTATCAGAAAGCTGCTTGAGTCTAGACCCTTCGAGATATGATAAGAGGAGAGTTAGGGTTAGAAATAGCTGCTTCTTGCCTGGCACAGGGAACCCGAAATCAGGGCGAGTAGGTGGCTGTGGAGTGGGAGACTGAGGTCTTAGGCATAACTCTCCGCCCTGAGATATTCTGTTACTCTCTGTAATTTTACTACTGGAGACTTATTCTTTGGATCTGGAGGTTGTTCAAGTTTCCAAAAGGTCTTCGTCTACATCTGTTTGGGAAATAACATTTTAAACGTGCTTTCACGTGCTTTCATGTATATTCATCGAACCCTTAAAGCAACTATGTGGGTTAAGTGCTATTATTATTCCCATTGTACAGAGGCGAGACCTGAGGCATGGAGGCACTAGCTACTTGCCCAAGACCCTACAGCTGGGAAGCGGTGGACCGGTGGAGCCCGGGCAGTCAAGCTCCAGAGCCCCAGCTCTCAGCCCCATGCCCTTATGTTCTACACTGAAAGCATTAATTCTTACTTTGCTAGCTCCAACATCTAACTGCTGCGACAGAAACTCCAGTTTCCAGCAAGGCTCCCTCTGCTCCCCCTCTCAATTATTTCTGGGAATTCCCAGAGACCAGTAAGTGTGGACCAGTGGATACCAGCGTAACGTATCGTACCTACCAAATTCCTTTCTCCTGTTTGGGTGTCCCCTGGGTATTATCTTGCTGCTGCCTCTATATGGCAGCAGTTTAACCTAGGAAGGCTATGTTCTTTAGAGTCCCCAGGGAGCTAAGACCATGTGGTGTTCCATATTGAAGGAGTGAGGATTTTCTGCCAATGTGAGACATCGGGGCTTTGAGCAGCACGGTGCTGTGCCCAGCTGTAGAGGACTTCTGGCATGTGGGATTGTCTGCCAGGATCCCTTTACTAAAAATTGCCCCCACCCCCAGCCCTTGCCTCCATCCTCGCAGTTGACAGGAATAAACACCTCAGTGTCTTGCATGTCTCCATTCCCAGGCCGTACCTGGCAGGCCCACCGTGGAAAAGTGGGCTGATCCTAGCAATCCTCCCTCTGGCCCCAGATGATAGTCCAAGGCTGATTCAAACTGGGCTAATGGGCTTGGGTGGGGCGGTGGGTGTCCAGAGAGCTTGAGGGCAGCCTCTTTCTAGGGATTCAATCTACCTGGTGTGAAACTCAGCAGCTCTCAGAGGCCATGGATCCTCCCATCCAAAGGAAATCACTCTGCTGGGGGGAGAGGATACAGGGGGTGTGCAGAGCGGCAAGAATGAGGAACAGAGTAAACACCCAGTGTGCGCCTGAGTCCCCGATTCTAGTAATTTCAGAGGTTCAGCAGTGTCTCTGCTCTTGCCATGTCTTCCTGTTCTTCTTTTCTTCAATACCACGGACAGCAAAGTCTCATATATTTACTCAAGCTGGTTTGAATTGTGCTTTTGTCACTTGCAACTGAAACAAATATCACAGTCCAGCAGGTGACAGTTTCTGGCTTAAGCATCTTGATATTTATTTGCAACTGTCCCTTGAGCTTTGACAAGGGGAGCGGGCCAGTTGAGAATTTTCCACCAAAACACTTTTCTAAATTCTGTTCTACTCCCCCCCCTCCCGTATTATAATTAGTTCCTTAGACCTAAGGCTGATGATTTTAAAGCTTTCACTTATAGATGCAAATACACCTGGGAAAAGAAACACCTTAAACCAATATCAGCTAAAAGCCATTATCTGTAGAGAGACTAGCTGACAGCTAAGAATAAGACTTCTGGGAAATGAAAACTGGTTGGAGAGAAGCAGAAATTTGATGTGTAAGTCAGGGAAATGGAAGACAGAATTTGTCAAGGACAAGCCTTACTTTCTGGATGTCCTCCTTACGTTAGCAAGGGGGAAATCCAGACATTTGTATGTTTGTTGTACTTCTTTTCCTACTGCGAATGTGATTAAGACAAAAATATGTATTCTTTGCGATACTCGACTAGAGCCCAGGGGATTGTTGTTTATTTTATTGTACGTGCTTTAAGTTGGGGCCTTTTAAAACTTAATATTTAGACATTCCAAATGGGATGCAAATTGGTAATATGGTGTTTTGTTTTGTTTTGTTTTGTTTTGTTTTGTTTTGTTTTAACCAAAGCCTCTGGAACTTTAAAGGAATCAGATTACAATGCCGCAAATCTACCTTCCTCATCACAATTTAACGTTCACTGAACTGGGAAAATGGCTGGGGCCAGGAATCCTGTAAATAAATACCTTTGATTTTCTCCTGGGCTTCTAATCAGCCTGCTTAAAACTGAATCTTGGTTACTTTCTCTTGAAGGGAAACGGGAAAACAGTAGAGAATTTAGCTATCCCAAGTTTTGCTTGCTTGATGCCTCCTCCAAGTCTCCCCCAGCTTATTTTGTTGTTGAAGGAACGTTTATTGCTAGAAAGTTTGTACACCTGTGCTTTCAGAGCCACTCATCTGATCCAACTGTGGAATTTTATTTTATTTATTTATTTTTTAATTTTTATTTATTTATGATAGTCACACAGAGAGAGAGTGAGAGGCAGAGACATAGGCAGAGGGAGAAGCAGGCTCCATGCACCGGGAGCCCAACGTGGGATTCGATCCCGGGTCTCCAGGATCGCGCCCTGGGCCAAAGGCTGGCGCTAAACCGCTGCACCACCCAGGGATCCCCAACGGTGGAATTTTAGATCTTGAAAGGGGCTTCAAGGAACTGAGCGGTCCAAATCTTTTCATCATAGACTTTAGCAAATTGAACTAGTTTGATCAGGGTCCCAGCTATTTAGAGGTCTTTAACTCCTCGGATAGTGCTATTTCCAGGTAAAACAGAATTTTCCAAATTAGATCTGGTGATCACACATCAAAGCCAAATCGATGTTCAGTTTCCATTTGTGTCCTTTTGCTTACCTCTTAAGGCAGAGCTGATGAACTCGTTTTTGCTCATTTTTGACCCCCTCCTGGGTTCAAGGAGCTTGACCTGGACTCATAGGACCAGGGGAGGTGGGCAGCTTTGGATAGATGGGATTGGCTCACCGATTGCCTGGAGTAAAGCAAAGGGAGCTCCAAAAGCCTGTCCAGCTGAGGATCTGATGTTGAGTCTAAACTGAAACTTCTATTTCTAGGAACTGAGTGGAGATGGAGATCAAAGGCCGTATGATACAGGATCGAAACCAGTGAGGAGCAGGAAGTTGGGAAGGGAGTTCTAGAAGGCAGGGCTGGAGGAAGTGTCTGAAGCCTTATAGGTGGGGAATTCCCTTCCCACTCCCCCTACCTGCACCCCTCCTCGAGGGTGTGGGGAACTGATCTGTACCCACAAGATCTCAGTGACTAAAGAAAAGAGGAACCTCCTTTATCAGAGAAACTCTGATTCTGTATGGTACTTTTGGCTGGATATTGGTCATTCTTGCTCATCCCCTGGTTGGAACGCTCAGTGTGGGATAACGTGGTCATGCTTGAGAAGCCTTCTTAAGTCCATGAGTCTATTAAGAGCCTAAGAGATATCGCTGATACACAAAGAGCTAGAAAGTTGAAAAGCAGTGTCATATGCATCTTAGGAAATAGATATTTTTGTGGCAAATTCTTGATGTGCTTTCGTGCAAATAATTTATGATTAAAATTCTCCCACCTTTCAGTTTGACAGATTGGTGTTGAAATTAAAACAATGAATCCTTTGAGAAAAGCACTGGAAAGAATTGGAGAAAAGGGATTATCGTGCTGGTATAAGACTCTGTTCCCTGCCTGAATAGGGAAGGGTGTAGAACGAGGAAAACCGTAGGGAGAAGTCTAGTTAGAAAACTTGTTTATTTTTCTTCTTTTCATCTTCCATTTCCGACTCTTCCTTATACTCCTTATCCTCCCCTGCATCTCCTCCTTCATTTGACCTGCATGCAGATTAAAAATTTCAGAAGCCATGAATCATACGTGCATTTCTTGGAATAATGTAATACACAGGCAAATGAAAGTGTTTTGACCTTGCACGACGCGGGATGAAAGCGCACAGTGAGGGTATAAAGTGTCGTTTCCATATAATTGGTAGAAGACAGGGATGGTCCTAATCTGCGGAGAGTGATCAGGCTGGTCCCGTGTGCTCGCTAAGCTCCTGGCTGCTGGTGCTGCACCAAGTGTGTGCCTGCCTTGCCAGCTCATGTCAGATCATTACTGACATTTTCAGACACCCTTTCCAAGCATGCTTTTGAAGTTCTGTGCTTTGCCTGAACTTTATAAAACCGTGGTCGCAAATGAGGAGGAGATTTGGAAGTTTAGGGAAAGGGAGTGAAGGGAGGTAGCCCAAAGAATGGTTTGCTGCCAGGACCATCCTGGAGGTCAGGGTACGTGAGTGATGCCGAACCAGTGCTGATGGTCCTGGTTGGGCCACTTGTTTATTCTTCATTGACTTGTACAGACCCAACCTGGTTAAAGTGATGACCACGGCTGTCACCAAGAGGAACACTGGCCTCTTCACCCCATCCATGATCTCCCTGAGGCTGAGGCTCCAACTTCTTTCTTTCTTCACAGCAGGGAAGTGCTCCTCCCAATACTGGGGGTGCAGAGGCATCTCTGAGAGTGACTCCCTGATGCACCTCCGAACTGCAAAGGGTGAGAAAAACACTAGGAAAGCCTGCCTTTGTTGTGTGCTTTTCTGGTGCCTTTGACATACTACTACTGCCTAAGCCAATATATCCCCTCCTTTCTTTCTTTTTTTTTTTCTCTTGAGGAGTGGGGGTTAGGGGATTCAGCTAAAACAGGACCTTCACTCAAGGAGTTAGTTGTTCTGGAGTCTGTGCTCTGGGAGGTTCAGCCTGTTATGAATAGGTGCTACATAAAGGGAGTTCAGAGGATGAACATCCAGGGTAGATTCTGTGGCTCATTGATTACATCAACGAGTCCAGCTCTTTCAATTCTCTGCCCAGTCATTCTCAATGTGTTGGTATTTGGTCTTGGGCTGGCTACCTCAGGGCCATAAGATGGCTGTCACAACTCCTGGCAACACGGCCATGTTCAAAGAAAGGAGGAGTGGGGTTTGGGGTATGGGAAAGGAGAAATGCCTTAAGATAATTCTCTCTCTGTCTCTCTCTATAGGTAGGTAGGTAGGTAGGTAGATAGATATATGGATATATTAAAAGGCCCCTCAAGATGTTCACTCATATCTCATCAAGCAGAACCATGTCCTGTACCGCCCATAGTAAATGTCTGAGAAAGCTAGTATCGGGTAAAAATGAATGAGATTGCTAGCAATGGCTTAACTAATCATGATTCAAATGATGGGGGTGGAACGCATCACTGTTCTGCACCAAACTGTGGTTCTGTTGGTATGGAAGGAAGGGGTGGATGGCTGCAAGGGGCCAGGCAAGAGTTCTGGACAAGTTCTGGACACTAACAGAACCATGGTTTTGTTTTCTCCTCCTCCTCACTGGCATGAGAGTGTGACTCACTCATTCTGGGGGGCTTCCTTCCCAGTCCTAGAGAATGAATCATGATCATGAGTGATTTAAGCCAATCATGGTGCCCTAATTCCTCTTGCCAGTGGTTGGAGTAAGCATGGAAGTGTGGCACAATTTTGGCCAATGAACTGTAGGAGGAATCGGACAGGGGGCTTCTGGTAAAGATTTGCCTCTCTGACTAAAAATGACACGTGGGGGAAAAGAATATTTGATTTTTCCAGACGTTGGCATATATGGTGTGATGGGTGGTGCTCCTTCAGTCATGAGGGGAATTGCACAACGTGCCAAGAAACATAAAAGGGAGAGACCAAAGTTCATGGGTCCTGATGATAACTCTGATCTGCTGAATTAACTACCCCTGCAGACCCCTAATGAAAAGTTACCATGTGAATAATAATTCTTATTGTTTAAGATACTCTGGATCATTTTTTTTTCTGTTATTTTCTGTTCAAGGAATCTCGAGACAAGAGGCAAGAGTTAATAATTAGGTGAGCTTCCCAAAATGTATGACTCAAAATATTACTCCCTAGATTATGCTCTTCAACCCAAAGTAATCCATGATCAAATAAATGTGGGAAATTTGAAAACTATATATGTTTGTGGAAGTTAATGATCAAATTAGCATATCAAAGGCTCAGAGCAAAATCTTTCTTGAAGAGAATCTTTGCCTCTGCTTATATCCTATAGTTCCCATTTAAGAAGGAGTCAAATAAATACTATGTAGGTAAGAGAAAATGCTTTTGAATAGAAAATATACTTGATGTAGTAATCCCCCTCTCCTAGTAAGAAATCTGTAAAAACCCCTACTCTCCTCCACCCCTTGGACTTGAGTCTATCCTTGACGGGGGAAATCCCTAGCAGGACTCTTGTGCTTTGCAAGTATCTTCAGATGGTTCTTTGTTTCCACTTAAAGACCAGCTCTCAGTTATAGCTGCACAGACCAGCTGCCCTGATGTTTACAATCATCATAAAGTGTCCTTCCTGTTGGTCAATAAGCATTAATTATTGATCACCAGCCATAAACCCCAAACTCTGTGAAATCTGAAGAAATACAAGTATAAGGTATGTTTTATGTATTAGTTTCCTAGAACTGCTGTAACAAATTATCAAAAACTGGGTGGCCTAAAACAAAAATTTATACTCTCACAATTCTGGAGGTTCAAAGCCTCAAATCAAAGTATTGACCGGGCCATGCTCTCTCCAAAGGCTGTAGGGAAAGACCCATTCTCTTTTTATTTTTAAATTGAAATTCAATTTAATCAACATATAGTGTATTATTAGTTTCAGAGGTAAAGTTTAGTGATTCATCAGTTGCACCCAGTGCTCATTCCATCATGTGTTCTCCTTAATGCCCATCATCCTGTTACACTATCACCCCCCCTCCCTCCAGCAGCAGCCCTCAGTTTGTTTCCTATAGTTAAGAGTCTCTTATGGTTTCTCTCCCTCTCTGTTTTTGCCTTATTTTCCCTTCCCTTCCTCCATGTTCATCTGTTTTGTTTCTTAAATTCCAATTATGAATGAAATCATATGATATTTGTCTTTCTCTGACTGACTTATTTCACTTAGCGTTAATACCCTCTAGTTCCATCCATGTTGTGGCAAGATTTCATTCTTTTTGATGGCTAAGTAATATTCCATTATATATATATATATATATATATATATATACACACACACACATATACACACACGTATATATGATAATATATATAATTATGTTATATATCATTATATAATATATTATATAATTATATAGATATTATATATAATATGCATACATATGTATGTGTGTGTATATATATACCATGTCATCTTTACCCATTATATATATATATCCATCTTTACCCATATAAATAATATATGTATATATTATATATGTGTGTATACATACGTCTGGGCTCTTTCCATATTTTGGCTATTGTGGACACTGCTGCTATAAATATTGGGGTTCACATGCCCCTTTGAATCACTGTGTATCTTTTGGGTAAATACCTAATAGTGCAATGGCTGGGTTGTAGGATAATTCTATTTTTAACTTTTTGAGGAACCTCCATTCTGCTTTCAAAGTGGCTGCACCAGTTTGCATTCCCACCAATAGTGTAAGTGTTCCCCTTTCTCCACATCCTTGCCAGCATCTGTCATTTCCTGAGTTGTTAATTTTAGACATTCTGACCAGTGCGAGGTGGTATCTCATTGTGGTTTTAGAAAAAATCCATTCTTGTCTCTTCTAGCTTCTGATGGTTGCTGGCAATCCTCAGCCTTCTTTGCATGTGGTAGCATAACTCTGCCTCTATTTTTTTGTGCTGTCTTCTCTCTGTGTATCTGGGTCTCTCTCAATGACACCAGTCACTGGGATAGGGCCCACTCTAATCCAGTATGATCTCATCTTAGCCAATTATACCTGGAAAACCCTATTTCTAAATAAAGTCATACTCTGAGGTACTGGATGGGCACTATCAAACCCAACACAGTCTGTGGTTGAGGCGGATTCACTCTGGTTGGGTTTGCCCCCAATTCTGTTACTGACAGTGTTGTCCTTACTGTGAGAACCATGTGCTCAGAGAGAAGGAAGTGTTTACGTTGTTGAGTGGCTCAAGGAAAATGTGTAGATGAAGTGGAACTTGAAGGAAACCTTGAAATACGGCTGGAATTTCACTTGATGGAGGGGACAGAGTAGAAGGTTTTGGATCTTCTGAAGAAATGAATTACTTGACCCCTTACTCATTTGGACTGTGATTCCTGAGGACATATGTGGTCAGGGCAGTGCAAGCACACCCTTCTCTCAAGGCTTGCCTCTTCTTCATGGCTGGCAAGGGTTGTTGTAGGGAGAGGAGATATGTGTTTGTATGTGAAGGGTAGGGCACTGAGGAATTTCCTTTATTTTTTAAAGATTTTATTTATTCATGGAGACACAGAGAGAGACAGAGAGAGAGGCAGAGACACAGGCAGAGGCAGAAGCAGCCTCCATGTGGAGAGCCCATCGTGGGACTCGATCCCAGGTCTCCAGGATCACACCCAGGGCCGAAGTTGGCGCTAAACCGCTGAGCCACCCAGGCTGCCCAGGAATTTCCTTTATGTAATGAAAATGGCCTGTCTCTTCCCTTGCAAGAAAGAAGTTGGGGATAGTAGCAAAAAAAGGATCATATACTTTGAGGAATCATAAAAGCTTAACAAAAAAGATGGATGATGCCCACTTAAAATAGGTAGGTGAAGACTACAGCTGTAGGTCAAATTTAGATGCAGATTTTTTTGGCTTAAATTTAGAGGAAAATTTAAAATCTTTATTATTACCTGCAGGTTTTTTTTTTCCTGCCAGCATGGTTTTTTTTTTAAGTTACCATTACGATTTGTACACCTGCCTAAATTTATTCCCCAAATGTCCAATTAACTATTTACTTATAGCTGTCTAAATTCTTGTAGTGTTGTTTGGATGCTCCAACTATCAACCTTAGTCATTTTAATGTAACTATAGCATGGCTCCACATGCAAAAAATGACTAGAAAAGACTTTGCTCTGCTTCACATAGAACCAGCCGAGTATTTTACTTCCTTTTCCTTTATATAGCTTCTTTCCCCTATATATAGATCAAACAGTTTTTAAAAGTATCTCTAATTCCTGGTCTTCAAAGTCTGCTAGAGCAGCCCTGAAAATTGTCTCCAGAAATAAGTTTCTATGCAGCCTACTAATTTAATTCAGCCGTCCCAGAATTTACGAATGGTGTTTGCTCCAAAATGACATCCTTTTCCTTTGCTACAACCACAACTTTGGTTCAGTGCACTTTTGACCACTATTGCCATTCACAGTGCTCCCGTAGCACCACCGAAATTTTTACCTGTAACCTTCACATCATATGGGAATGAGTGTCCTGCCTGTCACTGGCTTCTTTAATAAATCTCATCACATTTTGGTGCAAACTTTGGATTTCAATGGCAAAATTGTCCCTTTCCCCTATCTCCTGTAGGTTGGGATCAAGGCGCACTATCCATGTTTAAATTGATGAACAAGATAGGAAAAGACATCCAGTGATATGAGTAGAAACCAAAAGAACCTATATGATGATCAAAGAGAAATGATTAAAAGGGGCATATGCAGGGGCAAGGGACAGACGCTGACAATCAGAATGGAGGCTGGCGGTAAACATCTGGAGCAATTACTCTCCTGCTTATGGATCCTGATTGCCTTTTCCAGACAGTTCTATTGCTTGGGTTCTTGCAAGCTCCGGGTCAGTTGGTCTCTTGCTCATTGCTATGATGGGCTGCTGGAAGGTGTGGTGTCTCACTTTCTAAGGTACTGAATGACTTTCCTTTTTGAAGAAAGCTGCTACTTTTACCCGAAGGATCATTTTACGTGGGAACTTTCCAAGGGGTCTTCCCAGTTTGTAAATTTGAAACTGGCCTTAAGCATTTTAGCTCTGGAACACTTGGGCAGGTCACCTTTCCAGTCGTAGAGGCTGAAGAGAAATTAAAGGCTTGACAGGTATCAGAACTGGGTAGTGCTTTTTAGCTAAAACTGTGATGGAAACTCCTGAGAGTGTAGGGGTCTCCACAGTACAGGGTATCTGGAGCGTGTTGCCTAAAATGCTGAATCCGGGTTCAGCGTTCTTCTGTGAGCCAGGATTGAGAGAATCGTGTATTTTAAGTTCCGTGAGGTCAGGAACTAGGTCTTCCATATTAGAACTTGCTCAGTGACTGGCACATTAGTAAGCTCTCAATAAATATTTGGTGACCAACTGAATAAATGGATAAAACAAGGAATCTCTGAGATCTGCACAGAGCTGGGTCTTATGGGCACATGGAAAAGACTTGAGATCCCATTAGAAATTCATTACTTTGTTTTATTTTTATTTTTTTAAGTTTTTATTTATTTATGATAGTCAGAGAGAGAGAGAGAGAGAGAGAGAGAGAGAGAGAGAGAGAGAGGCAGAGACAGAAGCAGGCTCCATGCACCGGGAGCCCGATGTGGGATTCGATCCTGGGTCTCCAGGATCGTGCCCTGGGCCAAAGGCAGGCGCCAAACCGCTGCGCCACCCAGGGATCCCTCATTACTTTGCTTTAAATATTGCCCTTTCCTCACCACCCTTCTCTGAGACACAAGTACCCCTGAGTAAGGTGACATGGTAGTCCTCTGATGTTTTATCAAAAATGAGGCTTCTTTTAAAGAATTAATTAATTAATTAATTAATTTATTTATTTATTTATTTTAGAGAGAGAGAGAAAGCATAAATGGGGAGGAAGAATGAAAGGGAGAGGAAGAGGGAGCAGGAGACTCCCAACCGTGCAGGGAGCCTGACTCCAAGCTCCATCCTAGGACCCTGAGATCACAGCTTGAGCTGAAGACAGACACCTAACAATCTGAGCCACCATGAATGGCACCCCAGCATGAATGAGTTAATAGATCATGTGCCCTGTGACGTTCATGAAAGGGGGGAGAGGCTAAATGGAGGCAAATTGTTGCAGAAAGGGAGGCCAGAACACAGGAGACCAATTTGACTAATCCAAGTATTTTTCCAATGGTGGTCTTGTAAGGAGAGCCCTGGCCCAGCTGCTGCAGTCATTCCTGGGCGCACCTGCAGCTTTTGGAAAGTAGCACAAATTAGGGGAAAGAGAAGAAAGGTAGTTGGAAAGTGGACTTTTTTTTTTTTTTTGTATTCTGACCTAGTTTTCTAATAATAAAATGTATTTATTACTTAGGCAACATTTTTCCCAGCAGGCAAATTATAACTAACAACATACAATTTTAAGCTAACATTCTTTTTGCTAAAGGCCTCAGTCATCGCAGGTGTTATTAAGGGTAATAAGTACTTGAGGAGGAAGAAAGAACAATTCTTTTATTGGAACATTTGTGGAAGGTCCAGTCAATGCATTTAAGAATTATGTCAAGTGCCTTATTTTTCAGCTCTCAGGGAAGACCACGATCTGTGAATGATTTTATAGCGTTTGGGCAGTGATGGATTCTGGTAGATACAACTGAAACAGATAGTCCTGTGGATGATTATGCCCTTGAAGGTAATAACACTGGGTTTGAAGAAAATGGATATTTACACGTAGGAATTGAAACAAACACTGAGGGCTCCATCTGCGGTGCTGTATGCTGTTAAGTTACTGGAAAGAGAGAGAAACCTTGTATATTCTCAGCTTCTAGAATAGGGCATAAGGAAGAGGAGCGCTGGGAGATGGAGCCCCACGGTCACCCTTCCATGAGCAGGGGTGGTGCTTCCGATGTGTGCGGAAAAAGCAGCAGCTGCTGAAAGATGTTCCTTGGGCCACTGTTTTTTTTTGGTGTTCTTTCTAAGCAGGGGTGTCTGGGGTGCATGGAGTTGGAAGAGGGGCAGGTGTGTTGTGTGTGTTGTGCCGCTCAGGTCTTCCACCCAGAACCTAGGGCCTAGGACATACAGCACCATTGTAGTAGTCATTGATTGCAAAGGTACTTTATTGGTTTTAAAAATAGCTACTATTTTAATCAGTGATAAAAAGCTCCCTTTTAGGCCCAAGGACCATATAGAGCCTTCCTGGCAAACAGTTTAAGTTCCCACTGGTACTAGTTTGGTATCACTCATTTCTTTAGCACGCTGAGTCTCTGCTATGTGCCCTATTCCGGGGCTCAGTAGGCTGTTATCGAAAAGACCAACAGAGTTTCTGGAGTCTCAGAGCTCATATTTTCGTGGGCGTGATACACCATGAGCAGTACAGAAATAACAGAGGTTACTTTCAAGAAATAGTCTCTACCTTGGAGGAGCTCTCGATGTAGCTGGAGAAACTAGTGTATCAGCATACACTTGTCAGGTAACATAGAAATAGCGTAGCGGCAACTCCGAGGGCCTCTGTAGATCTCCACTTGGTGCCCAGTGTACCCTGTCACGGGGCATTTTGCAGTGGAGTCTGTACACTTCAAGTTGACTCAGGTGTCCCTTGGAAACGTCTGCTGATGATGTAATTACTTACCTTCCTGAAGAAAATAGTATTCTGATGAAATAGGTCACCGTCACATAGTGACTGATGACTAGCTCGCTGCTCTCCTGCCGAAGGAGGGAGTATTGGAGCAGTCCCCGCTGTGGCTAACTGTCCCTACTTTTCAGCTCTCACTCAGATAACATCTTGAAAAGTGGCCTCTGCCCCCCCCCCCCCAGTTCTTTGTCTCCTTGGTTTATCCCGAGGTGTTTACAAACAAGAAGAGGAGGTAAGAAAAATATGTGAAGAACCAGGAAAAGAAGGCAGAAGGTGTAAAATGCTACAAATAATTATAAATAGTGTTATGGAGATTTTAGTGAAAAGGAAGTCACTTATCTTTTTCTTTTTTATTTCATATTTTAAAAATGCGGAATCCTTGGAGAAGATGAGGCCTTTATATATAGGTACATATATCTTTGAATCACTGGACAAGAAAATAAAGGTCCTGGAATGTTAACAAGATTTATGAACACGGGAACAAGGTCTTATAGAGGCGATTGAAATATGTGACAAGCATTAGCATTTCAGAGTAGTGATGAGCTATTTGTATAGATTGATGTGGCTAAAAATTAGACAAGGCATATTAAAAGCTGAGATCATTCAGGCTTAGGAGCAGCTGAATATGAGCAATTATGAAGCAGTTAAGCCATTAAATAAAACTGAATATCTTGTGAACTGCCAGAGCAAAAAGACACCTCTGTGTGACCGAGAGCTTTATCACCAACACTCTCCTCTCAAAAACATAAACATGAGGAAATGGTGGTGCCAAGGGCAATGGAGAGGCTCTTTAAAGGCAAATCATGTCACACGTTGCTCAGGACGGCAATCTCATGTGGAGAAAGCCCTCTCTAGCTGGGCATAGGGATGGTGTGAGCAGAATGTGGGGATAGAGGGATTAGGGCCAGCATTTGGGGTTGGGGGCCTGATAGGGGATCTGGGTAGCACAGGGGCCTATGGAGAATGGTTCCCCTGGTCTTCGTCATGCTCCTGTCATTGTCCACCCAGACTGACTGCCTTCGTCACCGGTCCCCCTGGTGTGAGGGATTGTGAACATGGGTAATGCTGTCTGCGTCAAGACGGTCATTCTCTTCCCATTCTGCTCGGGTGTCAGGCGCTTTGGCACGAGAGGGTTTCAAGAACACACTATGTGAGGGGAAATAATCTTTAAAACATCTGTTCTTTCCCCAGTCACTGTGACTTGGCTACATCATTTGATAGTAAATAAGATTATTCCGTGAAGAAGAAAGCTGAGGCGGTTTCGGAGTGGATGTGCCCCATGCCGTCGTGCTGGGTCTACACGCACGAGTCGTTGGAGTGGCTTAACTGGTTGTCAATAGAAACATCTAGTATTTAGTAAGAATCTGCCATGTGCTAGGCATGGGGTAAGCACGTTTACGTATTTACCAGGAGAAGCGGGGTGTCAGAGTAGAAGGAGCCCAGGCGTCAGAGCTTACGTCTTGGCATAGCCTCTAACTAGCTGGGAAAGCTAACCAAGTCATTTGAAACACTCAGCAAATGTACGGAAGAAAAGCAAAGTCTCTAGATCTGTATTTATTTTCTTGTTTAAAAGTGTTTGTGTGTGTATGTGTGGGTGGGTGGGTGCGTGCGCCTGTGCATCTATGTCTGGAAGAGATTATCTTTCATATTCCCTCCAGCTCCAAAGTCTATGGGCTGTACATGGGTACAGCCTTATGTATATTGACCCTTCCGCTAGTTCTTGGATAGTATACTTTCCACTTGCAGCTTTTTTCATTCTTCTACATCCAAGGCAGTCATCAAACTCCACTTTGATCCCTCTTTGATTATCTCTCAACCAGTCATTCTGTATCAGGAAGCCCAGTGGTTAGAAGGGCAGGCTTTAGAGTGGAATCGATTTAGGTTCAAATTCCTCCTTTACTGTTAGGAGTTGTGTGATCCTACGATCTTGTGATCTTTACTATTTATTTAATGCATTTGAAATTCAACTACCTTCTCTGTAAAAAATGATGGTAACTCCTACCTCTCACGATCGCTGTGAATGTTGAATGAAAAAATGCATATAAAGGACTTAGCAAAGCGTCTGGTACGAAAAACTCAGGGTTAGCCTGTCCTTACACCGCTGCACTCTTATCACTGGGAGTGGCAGTCAGATCAGTTTCCGACCATCACTACTGTGCTTGTCACCCTGCCATCCTTTTCCACTGGACTGTTTGCTGGACAGTTCTGTAGCTGACATGCTAACTCCATCCATGGACGCCTACTATGGTAAATAACTCCACTACTTGGTAGACTCTCTCAGTGTTTTGTTTTGTTTTGTTTTGTTTTGTTTTTCAGTGTTTCATTTTGGAGAGTTTCTATTGCTTTAGATAGATTGTTTCAGGTTTACTAATTTTTCCCCTCTAATCCATTGTTTATTTCATTCAGTGTATTGTTCATCTCATTGTATTTTTTCATCTACAGAAATTTTAATTTTGGGGGAAAGGGTATTACCCATGTCTCTCCTTAATTTGCTCTTGCTTTCCTCTACCTTAGGGGTTCTGAACCTAAGAATCACCCCAGTGGTGATTTTGCCCTTGAGGAGACATATGGCAATGTCTGAAGATATTTTCTGTTTGCCACAGGGAGGGCTGGGGAATGGTACTGGCATCTAGTGGGTGGAGGGCAAGGATTCTGCTAAAGATCGTGTAATGCACAGGACAGCTCCCTTAACAAAGAATTCCCTGGCTCAAAAAAAATAAAAAAAAATAAAAAAAATAGAATTCCCTGGCTCCCAGTATCAGTAATACCAAAGTGGAGAGACCCTGCTCTACCTTGATATATGGAATACAGTTATAGTGCCAGTTTCAATATTTTTGTCCACTTCTCCCATCATCTGTGTCATTTCTGAATCTGTTTCTTTTTTCTTTTTTAAGATTTTATTTATTTATTCCTGAGTGACACACAGAGAGAGGCAGAGCCGCATGGAGCCCGATGTGGGACTTGATCCTGGGACTCCAGGATCACGCCCTGGGCCAAAGGCAGACGCTCAACCACTGAGCCACTCAGGTGCCCCCTTAATCTGTTTCTATTCACTGTTCTCCCCCTCATTGTGCTTCTTCTTGCATGCTTGGTGAGTTTTCATCAGAGGCCAGTTACTGCAAATTTTATCTTGCTGGGAGCCGATTCTCTTATATGTGCTTGTACTTTGTTCTGAACACATTTAAGTTACTTGGAAACAGTTTGATCCTGTAGGCTTGTTTTAAAAATTTGCTAAGTGGAGTAACCCTTAGGGATACTTTTTTCTCACTACTGAGTCAGTTGCCTTCTGAGTCCCTGATGCTCTGTGTACCATAAGGCTTCCCACTCTGGAGGTGGCAGGGGAGAGATGGAACCATTTTCAGATGTGTGTGAGCTCTGTGGACTGCTTCTTGTCAGCAGTCCTTCCTGGCCTCGCTAATGTCCTCACACCCAGGTCCTGGTCAGCGGGAGGCTGAAGACACAGAGAAACCATCTGTAGATCTCCCAAGCGGACTCTGAGCAGTGATCCTCTCCCCGCCACCGTGTGCTGTGAATTCTAACCACTGTGTCCTCCCTTCTTAGTCAGCTCTGTCTTCTCAACTCAGAGGGGAAGCAAGGCTCTGTTTGGGTATCCTCTCTCCATTAAGGCCTAGAACCTCTCTCGAGGCAATAAAAGTGAGCAGTTGAGGGTGAACTCACCTGGTTTGTTTCCCTTCACTGAGACATCATTGACCTGTGCTTCCTAGTCTCCAAAGTCTGGAGACTACTGTTCCACATGTGGAGTCTGTTGTTTTATAGCTATTTAAGGTGAGAGGGTAGATCTAGTTCCTGATACCCCATCAGGATCAGAAGTGGATGCTCACGGTAGACTTTGGGGAGAGGTTTATAAACAGTTCTTTATATTATATTTCAAACAGAATCCCATTTTGCTTCTACAGCTGTGCCTCTTGAAGCATATTCCATCTTCAGAATCAAACTGGCGTCAGTGCTGAGATCTAAACCAAAAGGTATGCACTTAGCAGAATAACCTCTGTACCCTCCTACGTTGCTTCTCTTCTGCTCCCTCTCTCCACGTGGCACTCTTCTCTTGAGAATGTACTTCAGTACGTTCAGCTGCTCCATTTTTAAACCTCTTGCCCTCCTGGATCCTATTACTTGCTCAATTAATGTGGACCTTTTTGGGTTGCTTTTGGCCTTTTCTGCAGTCGGGTCCTAAAATTTATGTATGGCTCAATAATTCATATGCCTGTTTGTTGGTTACAATGCAATTTAATGGTGTATTTATATTGCTCTATTTATTAGCTTTGAAATTCCGTAACAGAGGTATCCATTTTCTGCCCTCAGGGCACGCTCACATTTTAATTACCACTTATGTATTAAAGCATATTTCTTTACATGTTTTCTAGTAACTCTTTTTTCTTAAAGTCTTTCATTAAGATATGTTTATTGAAGAGGATGGGGGCTGGAAACATAATGAGAACTGGGGAATGAAAGCAAAATAAAATACGACTGAGTCCCAAGTTTCAGTGCTTGCCAGCTGTGCCATTACTATTTCTCGTGGTGGCAGGATATTTTCAGATTTTTCCAAAACTAGAGAAATCTTAGCTCTTCATGGCTTGGTCACTAGCCTGGAAGCTACTAATCCTGATGCTGTTATACTGTAGCTTGAGCAAGCTTGATCTGGTTAGGGGTTTGTTATGCTGCTCCATGTACTATGATGCTTGACAATAAAGCCCAGGATTTAGGTTGAGTGGCTCATAAGATTAGAGATGGGAAATGTGGAGTCTTTCATCTTTTGGTTCTTAATTCAGAGCCAATCAAGAAGTCATTGGATTTAATGACCTCCAGTTAGAGGATCCTGTGAAATAAGCTGTTGCTGTCAATCCTATTTTTAATGGACAAGAATCCCCATAATTCAGTGCCACATGGTACCCTTTGTTCTATAGGGTTGATAAATGGGCTGTGAATTGACGGTTTCTGGAAACAATTTCTCCCTCCCTACTCAGAGCTTAGGCAATTTGATAGGATAAACTGTAGAAGTGTAACCAAACTTTATTACTGATCCAAATATGTTATTTGGAGTTGTTCCAGGATTTTCGGCTCATGGGGAGAACGGGGCCATGGTAGGAAGGGAATACTGTGAAAGTCAAAGGAAGCTGGGACCCACCATTGACCTAACAGCATAAGGAGCCCTATGAAAAGGGGTCAGCAGTTTCCAGGTCAGGGGGCCCACTCCTCATTCCAGGGGTCAGCAGCTGTTTGAGTTGCCAGAGTGAGGCCATGAGGTCAATGCCAAGAAGAGAGTAAAACACTGAGTATGTGTTTGATTAGCAATCTGAGGATATTAGTAATAGGTTAAAACTGAGGCTCCCCCTCTTGACAGCAAGTCTTTTATATTTTTCCTTGCAGTGGGTGTATATGAATCAATTTAAGAAAATAGTGTGTAGACTGAGTAGGATAATGCAAAATGACAACAGATTATGACAAATGGCAAGAGTTCCCAACATACTTGGATTTAGATCTTTGAATTCAACTCCATCTACTTGGGGAAAAAAAGAGAGGGAAAAGCAATTTAAGTAGGGTGGATGATTCTGCTTGCCATTTCATCTAAACAATGAGCAAGAGATAGGAGATGTGAACCTAGGTTGTTTCCTGGGTTGGTCTCAGTCCTTCTGCGCTTCTCCCACTGAGTATTTCTCTTCACAAAGGGTGATTCAAATGTTCAATGAGACTTAATTTTCATAACAACATGCCAATAAAAGCAAGCTAATAACAAGGTGATAAATAAATAAATAAATAAATAATAAATAAATAAATACAATTAAAAATAAAAGCCAGCTAACAACTTCATCTGGTGCTCAATCAGAGAAGAAACTGGGAGAAAATGGGGTTATAAACCTTCTTAATAGATTTTGTTTCCCCATTGGTAAGTTTGATTCTATGAGTTTTGCTTCTAGTGCTGATCCTAGAATCTGACTTCTACGAAAGATGCAACTACACTGAACGGCATTACACCCGGCACCTGGTTGGCACTCAGCAAATATTGGTTAGAGGAATGAATGTGTTAGATACAGGTAGAGGAGCAAAGTGATGGGAACTCTTTTTTAGTATATTCAATAGTTCTGCTAGAAACGTCTCTATGAATTGCCCTAGCCAGTATATATGTAATTGTATCATCTCTGTATCTATTGACCGACTGATAGATCAGTTTATCTAAAATATAGCTGTAGCTGTCACCCACTCTTGGTACTACAGAATGGCCTTGTTAAAATTTTAGTAAAATTTGAGTTGTAATACCGAGTGGTACATTTTGTGACTTGCTCATCTTTGAGTTCGAAAATCAACATCTATCACTAAAACAAATAAATCAAAGAGCAACTGTTGAAAGCATACATTGTGGCAATAGTCCACGTGGGGAGAAATTCACCTTGGGAAGCCAAATGGGTACTGGGACAAGAGCCAAGCGCTTAATTCAAAGCCTTCCATTGGCCTTCCTAGCTGACTGACCATGGGTAAGCTGTGACTTTTCTATTCTCACTTGCCTCTTCTGCAAAGTGAGTGGGTTGGATCAGAACAAACTCAGCTCTTTAGAGCTTAAACATTCCTTAGTGAGTTTGAAAAAACCAATTTAGATAGGACTTCAGCAGACAAAAAGATTAAGGGATTTTTTTTTTTATTAGATCACTTTCCTTATTCAGAGATCATTAGCATTGTGATTTGGTATTTACAGAAGGGGCCAATCTTTGGAGCTAAGATTTCCACCTGGATAGCTAATTTACACCTCTTTAGAAACATTCAGAAACACTGCTTGGAAGTCTCTTTTTAACAGTAGTGGTTCTTAAATTTTAGGATGCATAAATATCAGCTAGGGGGTTTGCTAAAAATGTGCATTCTGGGGTGAGGCCTAGGAATTTTAATATTTACGAACATCCTAATTTTGAAGTGATGGTCCCTGAGCTCTTTTTGAGAAACACTGATTTAAGGTATAAATAAAATTGTCTTTGGATAAGAAGGAGCTCAAGAAATAATCCAGTCCAGTCTATTCTCAAAGATAGAGTAAGTGTATTCTCAAGGTCCACCATAGAAAGGTATCATACAAAGTCCACTTTTTAATTTATTCCAATCTTTAGGAATTCCTTCTTTTTGTTAAACCTAAGACAACCCCATCTCACTTTAATAGTTGCTTTTATTTGTTGGCCCCAGTACTTCTAGTAAAAATTTTTTTATGGGATCATGAGATCTTGGAATTGAAAGTGACATCAAGGGATGGTTTTATTTAGTACCCTGCTTTTTGGCTGGACTAGAGTAAAATAAATTTTAAAAAACAGTGAAATGATTAGCAGGCTAATATAAAAAGATTTGTTTGGTAAAAGGCCTTAAAGGCATTTTAGAGCACACAAAAAAACTAGACAAAAATGAGGAAGTAATTAGAGACATTTCAAAGCACAGAATTTTCCCGGTCAGCTATCCTTAGGGAGTCATCTTTAAAAATAAACAACTGCCTGGAAGGTTGGTAGGTAAAAGGTGGGTAAGTCAAATCTGTCCTTGGGGATTTGTGGAGGTGTAGATGGGCCTCAGTTTGAGTAGGAGAAGGCAAGAAAAGAGAATAAATCTGAAAGCTCTTATGCACTGGTACTTGGTACCACTAAGCCTCCAGTTAGCCAGTGCTGGGCTTCGGTGTGCAGATGGGGCCTAACGACGAAAGAATTGTTTTCAAGGTCAGGCAGGGCTCACAACTCTGCCTTGGGGTACGGTGGAGGGTGGGAAGTGATGGTAGAGAAGATGGGTTTGTCAATACCTTTTGTCATAAGCAGGCACGGGCTTGAGCTTAAAAGTTGTGTTGCTTATCTTGGCTTCCTTGTCACCTTCCTGTAGTGAGAATGCTCTCCAGAATTTCATCATCTCTCAGAGGTTACACAGATGGCTGTTCTTTGTAGTATCAGAGGGCAGAGTATTACAGGCAATGGAGTTCGGGCTTTCACTCCTTTGGCCTTCTGCCTCCCACACGTGTCCCCTGGACAAGTCCATTTTCACTCTCAAGTCTGAACTTCATCTTTGAGTTTGATTTGAACAACGTAACATAATAGAAGAAGATGGAGGTGGAATTGAGAGCTATTCTTAGGGAAAATAACAGAAATCGGTCAGATAAGTTGGCCCAGGGATGTCGAAAGCAAATTTCAACATTGCCAGAATCTCAGGTTGGTGTTTTCAGAAAACATTTACCACCTCCCTTCTTCCTTTTTTAACCTAATAAAGCAAAGTCACATTATTAATTTCTTTTTTATTGAAGTACAATTAAGAAGCTCTAAAAAAAGAAACATTTTACTGGTTTGTTAAATACTACATGTGAAGTCATTCAGTTTATTATTTGCTCTGTAGCTCTGCACTTATTCAGAATTTATTCTCTTGATAAGTTGTTCTAAAAATTTTAAAGTTTGAGTTGAATTTAAACAAATAACTTGAATAAGTAATTTCCAATGTGGACAGCTCTCCCCAAATCCCCTTTTGTGAGTGAAATGAAAATTTTCTCATTCCTAATATTAATGCTATGAAAAATGAATAGTATTTAATTCAAATTTATTTTATAATCAATACTAGGGAAAAGATTCTCTCCAAAGGGGAAAAAAAAAATCAACAGCCTCAAACTCATGACATGTTTTTCCAGGAATTTCTGAAGACCTAGTGAGGTTATGTGTTCCTTATCTCTGCTCTCATAGCTTTCCATGGTTTCCTTTATCACAAATTATCCTAAAGTGTTCTAAGAAAGTAGCACAGTAGGAAGGACAAGTTTATGAGCTAAAACCTAAAGCTTGAAGTGTAATCCAAACTCCAGCATTTTACCATCTCTGTGACTTTAGAAAAGTTAATTGACTCCCTTAGACTCAGTTTCTTCATCTGTCATGTGAGGTTTATCACTAGTACTTACTTCGTAGTGCTGACATGAAGATTAAATGAGACAACCTGTATAAGGTGCTCAGAGCACTGCTTGGCATATATTGGATGCTCATTAAAAGTTAGCTGGCTCTATAATTGTCTGGCCCTTCCTCTCTGCTGTGAGTTCCCACAGGATGCAATTTATTTAACATTCATGTTTATTCCTCAAGTTCCTGGCATATATTCGGTACTTTTTAGATGTTAAATGAAAAAAAGTGCTTTACTGTTGGTGACAGTGTGGAACCCAGTTTGCAAAAGAACTAAACACAAGCAAAGCCTCAAAGCTTGTGTTATGGAGTATCCACACAAAGGAGCAACAGCTACATTGCCCCCAACGTTACGTTGTGCATGGTGGGGGAAACGATGGAGCTTTCACAACAAATCTTCAACTCCTATTCCCTACCTTCTCCTGTTCTTGCTAAACATATGCTAAATTTTAATACTCAGGAGATTTTCAGTTCACCAAGTTAACAGAAGACTGCAGAAGATTATAGAATTTTGGTGCTAAGAGGGCTCCGGTCCTCTCATTTCATCCCTGGGAATTTGTCCTTTGTGGTCCCTGTGGTTGACACAAAGACATATAACCAGTCATTGGAAAGTGTGGAGCCAATACCCGGGACACTTGATTTCTTGGCAAACTCTTTTGTGAACAAACCTGCATGACTGAGGATAGTATGTGGATCTACTGGGCAATCTTAATGGACAAAAAAATGGAGGTGGGCTTACAAAAAAGCCTGCTAGAAAACTCACAGTCCGAACAGTCCGAACACCCCAAGCAGCAAACAACAATTATCACCATCCAGGCTCTGGATTGCTATGGTGTCGCAGAAAAATTTTGCCTTTGAGGTAGAGGGATAATGCTGCTTAGTGGTTTGGAGTCTTAGCTACAGAGTCAGAAAAACCTGGGTTCTGATCCCTGCTCTGTCATTGGCTGGCTCTGGATCCCTGGAACCTTAAATTTTCTCTTTGTTTCCTCAGTTTGAAAATGCAGATAGTAATACCTACTTTGTAGAATTATTATGAGGATTCTATGAGAAAATTCACACATTTAGTACACAATATTCAGTAAGAGGTAGATGTAGCCTTTAAAATTTCATCAGACTCTCTGAGCCTCAGTTTTCATATCTATAAATTGGCATTATAGTCTGCAATTTACAAGGCAATTGTAAGAATTAAACTTTCAATAAATGTTCTTTGGAAAATACCTATAATCTGGATGCATTGGCTTCTTTCCTATATTCCTTTGTCTTTCCGCTTGTGTTCCCTCTTTCTTCTCTTCCCCTGTCCAAGGATCATGGACCTTGGATTATTTGCTGGTGGTCTAATCTCCTTTTTGACCTGCCAGTTCAAACCTGACTTTGGTAGTACCCAATGCTTCTGTTTTGATTCTTCTGTTCGAAAACTCAGAATTCTTTTAGTGTTCATGTTACATGAGTGTCAGCAAGGAAAGCAATCTGATCAAAGCAATTCACAAGCTAGATGTAGGTAACTGGTGAATTCACTCAGAGATATTTGTATTTTACAACTCATGATAGGAGGAATAGTCTTACCTAGAAAGAAAAAAATCCATAGACTTTTTTTTAAATCAAAGAAATCAGCAATATCTATGTGGAATATAAAGGGAGGAAGAAATATTTTGTGGAAGCAGTATTTTGGGACAGTATACTTTCCTCCTCCGGCAACGTTTCCCTTAATACATACAAAAGAAGGAAATGGGTCAGCATCCCCACCCTGGAATGGTTGCTGCTAGCAAGAGGAATCTTTCTAAGGTGAGAGTGGATGTAGGCATTTGGATCTGAGTCTCTCGTAGGCCTACGTGTCTCCCCCGTTCTTATGCCTTCTATAGAGATCTATTTCGTGAGATCTCATTTTTTGAGACAGCCCCAAGTACCGAAAACATAGACTTTTTTTTTCCTTGAGAGCACAATGGAACCCTCTATTTTTATCTTGGCTGGAAATGAAAGGGAATGCTTCCAAATGTTTCAAATCTTCAGATGTCTTTAGTTTGGATGGAATAATATGAAAGATGAAGGCTGGCGGGGATGTGATTGAAGTCTATAAAGTCACGAAGGGTCTGAGCAGTGTGAACACAGATTTGCTCACCAAATCTCTGAAAGCCAAAGCCAAGGGCAATGCCTGAAAGCTTAAAGGGCAAACTCCCTACACTTAATTGCACCTTAACAAACATCCTCTCAGCTATAAAGAAAATACAGTAGAATTTGAAGAGGCTGATTGGGAGTTTACCTCAAGAGGTGCTAACTGGACACGTGACTAAACTCTGGAAGAGTTCAGGTTTGTTTATGTTCCAGACTGAATCTGGAACTGGAAGACTTGGGTTAGCAAATACTTCAAGAGTCTCTGACATTCCGTGGCTTTGTAGGTAATTAGTGAAAAAATTATGGAATGCTCTGGGTGCATCCCTACGTTTCAGAGGCTGACATGGTATAAGACTGTAACTTCCTCAGGGGCAAAATTGGAAACTTGCTATTGGGCCCAAAGGGTCTCACCTTTGCAGGTCTTCACTTCTCAGGAGGTGAGTTTTATCCTGGGGGAAAGTAATTGCTGAAGTCTTAAACTAATAGGTTCAGCTCATAATTGCCCACATTGCTATGTGAAGAAGCAGAACGAGGGAATGTCCAAATCCTTGAGATTTATCAGATATTCCTGATGAGACCACATTGGTGTTAGCAACAAAAATATACACATTTAGTTAAGTCCCAATATATTTGTTTTTTGACCTGCAGTGATTCTATTAGTTTTCAAAAAACAGAGTGCTCGACTCAAAATGGATTGTGTGCTTGTTATAGCAAATGTATATTGATTTGATTAAAAATGCATTAATTTCTTTAAATTTCAATAACAGTGGATTCGTTTTCAGAAAGAAAGGGCTGGAAAATGTGTAGTCATGTAACCTGATAATCTCAGATAAGTGGTATTTAATATTGCTCAACAGGAAATTTTTCCCTTATACTTTTAAAGTGAAAATCTCCAATATTAAGTAATGTATGTAGTGCATATGAAGCATTTAGAAGAAAAGAAAGCTCTCTAATTTAACTCAAGGTCATATGCACATTGTCAGAGCAAAGAGGGAGCTGTGAAATTATCCAGGGAACTTGAAACAGTCTAGACAGTCAATCCAGATAATTTAAAAAGATATGTGAAAGATGCTCATAAGAATGAGAGAGTTATCTGCTAATATTAAGACATAGTTTTGGGACAAATCAAGTTTGGTGTTGTTTAACTCTGTTTTATTAGAAATACATACACTTAAAATATTCCTATAGATAGGAAATTATTTAATAAGTTAATATGTTTTATTTATTTTTCGCACACACACACATCCAGCCATAGAAATATCTTTAAAACTAACCTAGTGCCTATGAATGTTTATTTTAATTTTTTTTTCATGTCAAATGGGTGGCATTGAGCAAAGCCTATAAAACTCATTGCATTATGTAAAAATCCAAGCAGACCTCAGAAGAAGCACATGCCTGGAGGGAGGAAGAGCCCAGGACTCTCTCATTAAATCGTCCATTGACTACATTTAGGCAAGTCCTTTATTCTCTTTTAATTTTTTTTCACTTGTAAAATGAAGGAATGAGAGCTGAAAGGACACAGAAGGGATAGTCTCTAGGTATGGCTTCGCAAAACATCGAATAAGATAATCTCTGCACCTTTATATCCTACAGACACACCACAGTATAAGTCTGCAACAGTTAGCTATTTCTATAATGGGGAGAATAAATAGCAGATTAATAAATTATGCTTTTGTTTACTCTTCTGCAAAGGATAATTGCTCAGCAGCTCAAGCTTCCAATTAGTGGGAACTCATTCAATGATTATGGAATTGAATTGATTGTGACCCATAGTACATAAAAATGGGCTTGAATGCTACCAAGTAAGCTTGAATTTCACAAGTCTTGCATTCCACACTAGGGAAATCAGCCTCCAGAAAGTATTTTCACTATTTTCATGGCTTGGAGAAAGGTGGTAGGTTTCACTCACAAATAGCTATCTCTGAGAACGGAAATATAAACAAAATCACAGCTTGTATGTGAACTGATTCTCCTTTCCAATGCACACTGAAGGCCAAATGTGTAAATATACGTTAGCAGCGTGAAGGCTCTCTCTCAGACAAACTGACATGCTAATCCTGCCAGGGGAATGTCACACGCTTGGGTTTCTCTCCATTCTCAACCCTGTCATCGTGTTCAGCTCTCTCGTCACCCTGGATCACTCCTGGATGGCTTCTGTGCCCCCACCTGGGCTGTTCGGTACAGTAGTCACCAGCCGCTGCCGCTAGCTCCAACGTGGTTGTGCTCGACGTGTGAAAGCCCCAGCAGCCTTCGAAGATGCAACATGAAAAAAAGAAAGTAAATGAACTCGTTACTATTTTTTTTACGTTGACTAACCGTGGAAATGAGAGGATATTGGATATGGTGGGTTAAAGGAACTATGTTAGCAAAGTAAATCTCACCTGTCTGTTTTGAGTTTTTAAAATGTGGCTTTCAGGGGACGCAGAATTGCCTAAGTGGGCCCACACGGGCTCACCTTTTACTTCTGTTGGATAGTGCTGTTCTTGAGTATCGGCTGAAAATGCATCTTCCCCACACGCTCTTTCTCAGAAACTTTCAGGGGTGCTTTGATCCCAGCCACATAATCTACATGTCTTTTTTTTTTTTTTTAAGCTTTTGAGGCCATCTCTAATCTGCACCACTCCTATTTAACTATTTTAGGAGGAAATTACCCCTTCCCTCCTTGATGGTGTTGTTTACTGTCCTTTGTCTCTCCTTCCCTGTTTGTGCCAAGGCTCTGAGCACAGTTTCCTTCATCTCACATGTACTGGTTTTCCTGCTGGACTCTGGGGCTACAGTCCCTCCTCTCTTGGAATATACAGTCTAGAGGAAGAAAGAGACAAGTAAACAGGAAGTCACTCTACAGGTCGTTAGTGCCACCAGGGGTGAGAACAGGGTGCAGGAGGGGACACAGATGGGTCCCAACTCAGGTTCAAGATTGTAAAAAAGACTTAGAAGATGGGTTGAAGCCTGACTTGAGACCTGACGGATGAGTAGGAGTCTACTGGTCAAATGTCAGGTGAGATGGGGACCAGGCAGATAGAAATTGGGCTAAGGCCAGGAAGTGAGAGAACACTAGCTCTCTAAGCGAGATGCAGAAAGTGATATGGGTGGGAAAGGAAACAGGAAATTGAAGCTACACGTCAGAGCTGGCCAATGGGAAAGCCATGCCATGGAGCTTGGTCCTATATACCCTTTTGCATTTCCATCTTAGCTCTCCGCTGTAGGCCGATTCTGTTCATGGACCCACTTCTCAGCCTTTTCTGAATCCTTGCCCCTTGCCATGTGACATTGCAGTACCTCTCATTAAATAGGCCGAGTCTGCTTTCCACCCTTGAATCTGGATTTGAACATGTGACTTGCCTTGGCTATTGAAATATTGGAAGATCCCATTTAAAATGTTTTTGTGCATTTGCCTATGCTTTTGCACTCTGCTATTGCCATGAAAGGGCTATGCTCAGGCCAGCCTGCTGATTTCAGAGGGAGAATGAAACACATGTGAGGGGAGCTGAGTCACTCCTTCAACCCAGCTAAGACCATACATTAGTAGCCTACAGTCAGCCAACCCCTAGACACGGGAGAAAACCCACCCAAGATCAGCAAATTCACCTAACACCTGCAGCTATACGACTCCTTATTTTGCATGGTTATTTGTTATTCAGTATTATCATGGGAATGTGTAACTGATACTCTAGCCAACTAGATTGTGTGCTCCTTGAGGGCAGGACCATGTCTTTTCTCCTTTTTTCCCAGTGCTCAATAAACAAGTAGCAATTGATAGATTTAAACTTTTCTTGGGTTGATCAAAGATTTTAATGCCATAGTTGTAAGGAAAAATGGAAGCTTTCTCAAGGTAATGTTGATGACCTTGCTAAGACTTTCCATCAAGGAGAAAGACAGCACCTAGTCCTCCTCCTTTGCTCTATTAGAGATACCAAAGGCAGCCCCCGAGGGAGAAAAGATAAGGAGGCTGAGTGTGATTGCTTAGTGGTTTTTCTATACCAAGGAGAATCCCCCTGCCCCCGCCCCAAGGTGCTAGTGGGATTTAGGAGACCTTACAGGGTGGTGCACACAGTCTTTAAAAAGCAGCTGACAAAGGAGAAATGCCCAGTACAACTTCTGGAATGTAAATCTTATTTGACGGTTTTTCTAGAATGCCCGTCCTTCCCAGTAAAGCTTGGCTCTGACAGATGCTAAGTAGACTGCCAGAGAAAATTGCTGAGCTTCATGGACTTTGGTCAGGTGGGTCAGAGTTGATGGCATTGTGTCATAGTCATTTTCCATCACCAAAGGAGAGAGGGAGGCTGCTCAAAAGCTCCAGCTCTATTCTGTTTTGTGTAGCTATACTTCAGAATGCCACTAGACGTCTAAGAAGTGATGTTAGTCTCTGCTTTAGATCTCTTGGAAAACTTTCCTAGATCATCAAGAGTTATTGAACATCTAAAGTTCTTTCTTAAGTCAATAGACCAGGGTGATATAGACCTGCTGAGAAAGGCACACACAGGCAGATGTGAGGAATATCGGTCCACTTTGTGAAGTCAGTGCAGTGCTGTGGTCTGAAGTATGAAATCACATACCCAGGCCTTTGTGAGGAAATCCCTGCCCTTATGATGCCAGTCTTCCTTGTGAATCAGAGATGAAAAGTGGCTTTGGAGTCACATTGTCTGGCTTTGAATCCAGCTCTGTTACTTATCTGCCACTTGATCTTGAGCAGAAAAACTTAGACTTAGTTTCTAAGTTTTCTCTTGGTAAATTTCCTCTCTTGGAAGATGGAAATGAGAATTGTTCCAACCTCATGGAGTTGAGGCAGAGACAGAATGAGATAAAGCATGAAAAGTTATTGACATGGTGTGTGGCTCATGAGAACTCCTCCGTAAATGGTGGCTGTTACCATTAGTGATTTCTGTACCTTTTGTTGACCTTGAGAGCTGGGTAGTAAGCGATGCTGGTCTAGTTTGTCCTGTAAGGGAATCTCTAGCATAACCCTGTGTCAGCAAGAGTTGAATCTCTAGGGGAAGCTGAGGTTTGTTTAACAGTGAATTGCTTGTCCCCTGACCAGGCTCGCGCTGGCTGTAGATGATGCTGTCATGCCACCATTGCTACCATCCTAATGTGGGTGGCAACCAGATTGTTCCGAGAGTGTTTTAGGCTTGCCTATGCCTACTCTCCCAAGGTTGGACCACAGTCTACTAGGAAAGAAATTTGCTCAAGGATGGGAGCTGCTTACCACATTCATGCTCTTGGACAACTCTTCCACTCCCATGGTCAGGAGTCTGGCATGATGGTAACTTTGGATGATGTAGAGGCTGCATATTTCAACGGGCCAGTGGCCACAGATAGCGAGTATCACGGTTTTAATAAGTGCAAGGTATGCCTCTACGTTTGTATGTGTGCACCGAAAGGGTATCTGGCGTGTATTTCTCCTTTCGTTGTTTAGTCTTTTAACACATATTTACGAAACGTCTCCTGTATGCTAGACACTCTGCTCTAAGTAAAGTAGATATGCCCCACTGCTGAGCTATTTGCAAGTAGATTCATTTCCTGATCTTTTCCTGCAAACTCAGTTTTCCAGGTTCCCTGGCCAAGTGGCTTCTTGCTAGATGCAGCCAATGGGAGGTCCTAGAAGAAGAGACCTGAGCAGGAATAAGAGGAGAAGCCATGGTATTTCTCACTGTGGCTTCCATCACCCACTTGGGGAAGTGGCTACATCTCTGTCCCACCTCCTGGCAGGTACCTTCTGTCCTGAGTTCTGCTCAGCCCAGATGTTGGGATGAAGTAACAATCCTTCCTTTCTTTGTCCTTCCAGCCCTAGGGATGGTAGCGGTTTCCTGCTCTTGCTTAACTTTGGGCTGTTTCACTCTCGATTTTCTCAACCACTTTGCCACCAGTTTCCTAAATTAAATGCCTTCTGTTGAACTTATCTGATGTGATCTCTGTTTTCCTGACTAGATTTTGAGTGATATGATCTCAATACTTTTTATTCTTTGGGGAGGAAGCTGATATTCAAAGAGTCCTACCAATGTGTAATAGCATTCTGTGATACGCTATGAAGTACAGGTACAAGGAGGGCATGCAGCTGGGTAGGGAGCTGTGTCGATGTAGTTGGAGGTCTCTCTACTCTAGGTGAGCATTGTCACCCCCTGAGGGTGTGCTAGAAATGAAGGTTTTCAGCCCAAGCCCAGTTACAATTGGTTCAGAAGCAGCATTGTAACGAGCTGCCCCAGTGAAAGGAGTGATCCAGTGACAGCATCTACTTTCAGTCTGATTACTACACTGCAGGCCCCCAGCTCCTGTCCAGTGGGATGGTACGGAATTCATGGTGGCCTTGAATCTCAGCTCCATTCACATGAGGCAACTTTGCAGTGCCCACTTCTTGATCCTGCGTGAACAAACACTGCAGGACAGGCTGACTCTAGGGCTAATGCAAGAGAGAGGGTGGAGATTAGGGCAATTCAGGTCTGAGAGCCAGTACACTTTCTCTCGGCTGGCTATTTTGGGGTAGCTAGAGGACTGGGCCTTTGAAATAAAATTGAAGAGTGTTATGGGAAAGTAAATATTTCTCTCAAAGTGACCATATCCTAGATCGGCCAATGTAGGACATTTGATCACTTTAACCTTTCCACACCGGTAAACGTCAGATGAGACTCACATGCATTGTTTTTTTTAACCACAGTGGAAGAAGCTGTTGGAAGGAAATTGTACAAATGTGACAGGCAGGTTTTCACCCATGATCTCTTTATGGTTTTAATAGTTCGGCCCATTCACCAGACCTAGTCATTGATTTTGGACGTGCTCTTCTCTTTGCTCTGACCACTACCCAGAAGTGAGAATAGTGTGAGAGGAACAGAACCTGGCAGCAGAAGACCACGTCAGCTCCCACCTGTGCCATTCTGTGAGCCGTGCTCACTAGGGCCAGCATCTTAATATTTCTGACACTCAGTGATTTCACATGCCACATGACTGGAAACCCCTTCCTCATGAATTTATGGTGTGGCCCAGATGGTTCAAAAATGCGCTATAAAGTAACTGGCATTTAAAAACTATACTTATAGCAAACTAAACTGGCAAAACTGCAGGGAGAAAGCAAAAAGTGTCAACAGTATGATTAAAATAAGATGCTCTACAGCTTCTGTGCTTGGGTCAAAAGGACTAAAGACTGCATTTTGTCCTCTTGTAAATACGTGTGTGTGTGTGTGTGTGTGTGTGTATGTGTGTGTATATGTTTTAATGCTAGTCTGTACATCTTTCAACCACCCTCTGCTTCTTGTTTTGAGTTTGCAGTTGATGATACTCACTTCTTCCCTATTTGTGGCCGTGCATGTTGACATTCATTCCATGAATATTTACTGAGCTCTGACTCTATACCAGACACCAGTCTTGGTATTTAGGATACTCAGTGAAGGGAGCAGACCTCACACTCCTGTTTTTAAATTTTAGTAAGCTCAAGTGACCCTCCTAGTTACATTTGAGTCTATCAACTATCCATCAGCTCTGCCTAAGGATGTGAAATCTAGCTGGTCCTACTTGGGATAGGTATGAAGATCCCTAGTTGTTTACTGGCTGCAATGCTATTTATACAGCTCTGATTCCATATTTACCTCACTTCTTGGTGTCGTCTTCATGCTACCCTCCCGAATGATTGCATCTTCTCTCATGACTATGTCAAACCTACTTCTAATCTCCCAGGACAAGACCTTCTGCTTGCATGGAATTTCTTTATTCCTTCACTTATTCATTCATTCACTCATATCTTCAACTAATATATATTGAGAACATTATGCTTGTCACTATGCTAGGAAATGTGGCTATAGATATGAACAAAATAGAGAATGATCGTGTCTTCATGGATCACCCTTTCCAGCAGGGGAGCCCATAGATACAATTTATTATTCAATTATAATTATGAAGAGGACTCTAGAGGGAGAATACACCATATTAGTAGAGTCTCTAATAGGGGTACTTCGATGAGTCTGACCAGTTCACTTTCTTGAGGAAGACATTTAAACTGAGTTCTGGATAATAAGGGGGGGGAGGGAATTAGTCAGTGGTGGGGGCGAATAAGAATATTCTATACAGAGGAGCACATATGTAAAGGCTCCAAGGCAGGAAAGAAATTGGAATATTTGAGGACCTGGAAAAGACTGGTATCCTTGAATCACAGAGAGAGAGAGAGAGTGGAATCAGGGAACAGGATGAGCTGGAGATGTATGTAATCTTGTAGGCTATGTAAAGTATTTGATGTTTATTCTAAAAGTAATAGAAAACTGTAGAAGTGTTTTATGTTGAGGTATGGCTTTTATGATCTCATTTATGTTTCTAAGTGAACATTTTGGCTGCAGTGTAGACAATGGGTTGGAGATATGGCAAGAATGGATGTGGAGAGACCAACTGGGAAGCTATCATAGCTATCCAGATAAGAGATAGAGTTAGTGTAGATTAGGATAGTGGCCTGGGTGACAGAGAGAAATGAATGGATTTAACAGGTATTGGAGAGTAAAAATGGGCAGGGTGTGGTGACTGAGTGGACACCGGTTATCCAGGATGACACCCAGGATTTTGGCTTGAGCATCTGGGTAAAAGGTGGTATTGTCTAAGATGAGACCTACTGGAGGAGGAATGGGTTTTGGGGATAAAATGACTTTCATTTTGGACATGTTGGATTTGTGCTGCCCTTAAATAATCCAGAAGGAGATGTTGAGTAGGTAACTAGATGTATATAGGCCAGGAGGTAAAGTTTGAGCAGCAGACTGCTGCTACTAACTACCTCGATCGTTGTTGACTAAACACTTCAGATATTGGAACCATACTTCAGATCTTGGCTGATGGCAAAAGCATCCTATCAGTCCTCTCCATGAAATGAGTGTCCCGATTAACACTATTTTCCATGCCTCTTGACAGACTATGAGGCGTTTATGATGCTTCCATGTTAAACCTTAGGCTTTTAGATGTAGGATGCCAAATTGCTCTGCACTGCCAACATCCAGATACCCAGTTATGATGATAATGAAACATGTCTATTGCAGATATTGGTAGCTGCCTCCCAATGTCCATTCACCCTTCCTCCTTAGTAACAGAATCTGGGCTCCCCTTCCTGTCTCCTTTGGAGCAATATGTGGCCCCATGAGTGAAAGGCTTGCCAGTGAGATGTGGAGAATAGTACTGTGTGGGCAGAGACATTAATGGGAGGGAAGTGGGGGTGAGGAGAAAGTCATCTCTTCCTGCCAGCTGCTTGGAATCCAGATGTAATGGCTGGAAAAAAAATGTCATTTTTGATTATGAGATTCTCATGTGGTAACACAAAAAGATAGAAGGAGCCTGGGTCCTTAATGACTTTGTTGAGTTAGGCTGACTAATGTATGCCTGCTTTTGCCCAAAAAAGAGATACATTTACCCTAGATTTAGCAATTGTCTGGATATCTTACTGTAAAGCGACCTATTCCAACATGAAATTTGGTGTGAAGAGAATAGGTTTGGATCTCATTCGAAGAAGTTTATTATTGGAGTGGTAATGGAATCTTGTGTTGGTACTTTTATCTCTTGCCCAAGGCCTGATCAAGAGCAGTGTAAAAACAGGAATCAGAAAGATCAGAAACTGAGATGGAATAGTAAATAGGAACTCCAACAGAGAAGAAAGAAACGAATTCGTTGTCTAAAAAAAAAAAAAAAAATACAGATTGTATCCGTGAGTTTTTGCTGCTTAACAAACTACCCCCAAATTTAGTGACTTAAAACAATAACCATTTATTTAGTTTATGCTTTCGCAGATTGAAAATTTGGGCTGAGCTCGGCTGAGCTGCTCTGATGATCTGGGCAGGCTTGTCTGTTCTTGGCTGGAGCCCATTCAGGCAATTGTAATAGGAGCAGGTCAACTGGCTGACTGACTTTTGGCTGGGGGGGCTCTGGTTCTCCTCTGTACAGTCTCTTGTTTTCCAGAACTTGTTCAAATGATGATGGTGGCAGGGATCTCAAAAGAGTGAGTGAAAGTGTGTGATGCTTCCTGAGGCCCAGGCCTAGAACTAGCACAAAAAAATTGCACCTGCATTTATCTTTTGGCTAAAGCAAGTCACTAAGCCAACCTATATTTAAGGGGTGAAAAAATAAATTTTATTTCTTGATGGAAAATGGCGGAGAATTTGTAGCTGTTTTTGCAATGTGCCACAACACAGACCCCTATAGATCTAATTTCAAGTAGAGATGAGGTAAGATATACAAACTCCCTCTGTAGGAAATGTAACCCAGGGGTTAGGAGTGTGGCTGTGCTATTAGACAGAACTGGATTCAAATCCTGACTGTGTTGTTGACCGGCTGGGTTTCTTATTTATAATGACTATCTCAAGGTTTTGTGAGGATTATATGTATATAAAATATACTCTTAGGTACTGTGCCTGGCATGTGCTAAGCAATAATAAGAGGCAGGTGTTGTAGTTGTTGTTATTATAGGATATGGCTGTGGCAGAGGACCTGGGGTGTAGACTGGGTTTATCAGGTGGAGGGCTGGGCAAGAGAAAGGTTGGCTCACATTGGCAGAGAGAAAAGAGAACTATCACAGGATTTATGTAGTAGACTACAGGATTGGTCAGACTGGGGACTCATCAGAGCAATAGGCACATGCGTTGTCAAGGTCTCCTACCAACAACAGTGATGATTGACATTTATTGAGCAGCTACAATGTGCCAAGCACTGTTCTTAAGTGCTTTATAAATATTAACTCACTGAATCCTCATAACACATTTATCTAGGTTTTGTTATTCCCATCTTATACTTGGGGAAATTGAGTCACAAAGATAATTTTTTTTTTTTTTAGCATGTTGTCCAAGGGCACACAGCCCACGAGCATTGAGCTGAAATACCAGCCAGGTTTGTCTCGCTCCTGACTCCAACCTTCCAGCATCTTCACTGCACTGTGGGATGATCCCAGGCATGTGCCAATGGCAGACAAATGAGGTTCAGAAGTTTCTAGAGAGATAAGGAAGTTGCAAGCAACCACTCGTAGCACCCACAGAACCACAGCTGAGGAACTGCTAGGGCCAGGGGGGAGGTTGTCTTAATAACTGAGACCTCCATAGCTCAGCAACTCCCATTTGCACTATCTCTGGCATTTAAATTTCTAGTACTCAAAATGAGGAAGGTGAGAATTGCTTTCCCTTCACAACTCAGCTACTTGAAAAAATAGTCTCCACTTGTTGACTTTTCTTCCTCCTGTCCTGCTGCCATTAGCCCCCTGCAGTCTGACTTCCAATCCCTACTGTGGTCAAGGTCACTAATGACCTGGATGGTCACATCCAGTGGACTCTATTCAGTCCTCATTGCTTGGAGCTGAGGAGCTGAGGTCTTTCATTTGTTGAAATGCTTTCCTCCCTGCCTCGATAATCTTGGCCTAGGGGGGAGGTGAGCCACCTCTTCCAAACATGGCCTCAGGCGGCCTACTCCTGCTCCAGGCCAACTAGCCTCCCGTCCTCAACTGTCTTCTGCATTTACAGCAGCGTATTCTCATTCCTATGGCCAATTTCAGGCATCTCCACTGTTTCACACTTTTTTTCCCCTATTCCTTTGAATGAGAAGAACATAAGTACTCATACAGTCTCTGACTTGTGGCCTAGAATGCTGGCAACTGAAGTGGGAGCAGTTACTATCAGCGATCGAGCCCACATTGTAGTGCTTATTTATACAACAATGTAATCGACCTTCGTACAAGCCTGTGAACTAAGTAGTGTTATTTCTATTTTACATATAAAGAAACTGAGGCTCAGAGAGCAAATCCACATACAGCTGGTAGAGGAGTCTGGACTCAAAGACACCCAGATTGTTTTGACACCCAAGCCTGTGTTTTCCTGCTACCTCATGCTGCCTCTCATAATTCACAAATTGTATACCACGGGATCAATAGCATTGTCTGCAATAACGCAAGAGTCTAATTTGCATTTATTTGTTTCTTATTTATTTACTCTCATTGCCTTTGGGACACAGCAGAACCTGCCAGATTGAGGAGAGTTGAAGTACAGACCTGCTGCCCAGTTGCCCAGGGTATGAACGGCCAAAGGTCTGAATTCTGTTTGGATGCCTGGGTGCCTCCTTTTCTGTAATTTGTAGCCAGGCTCTGTCTTTAATTAGAATGTCCCTGGGATTTTATGAGGAGGGGAACATGCACGGGTGAGATTATAGATCAATAGCTCTTCCACAAGACACAGATATAGAGCAAGGAACAGATTAGAAATTGCAATCCAGGCATGAAGGCACCTTGGAAAAACACATATTTTATCCCACCCCCCTTGGGGATCATTGAGTGTCACTGAAGCCAATAAGTTAAAACTTAATATGTGAAGCTGAATGGGCAAAGCAGCATATTAACGGAGGAAAACGAGAGGCATTTTCTTGACCCAGTAATTTGGAAGGAGAGTAGGTGAAGTGTGTAAATTAGAGAAAATTCAAAGGTGAGTCATTTTGGAAATGTATAGTAGGCATATATCACACTAACTGCAGCTCAGAATTGTGGATCTCACTTCTGAAATCCATTAGAGCAGGGCTTCCTAGCATTTCTTACCATTTTAATACTTGCATCGTTGTTTGCTTGATTTTGTCATATGTAGTCTATGTTTATTTAAAACTTCAAATGAATTAAAATGCTTCTTTCTCTGAAGTTTTAATGATGTTCCCCTGAGGTAATTAGAGGCGCTCTGTTGTGGGAGGTGTCCCAGGGCTGGGAATTATGGCATTATGGAAATAAAACCCACGTACTACCTCCTTCCATTTTTAATTTAGAAGGAACAGCTGGATGCAGTGTTTAAGTGCTGGGGATAAAAAAAGAAGGGAAACTTGGTGATTGAAGGGACTGGCCTGAAAAGAGTGGTAGGAAGAGTGATGGCCTTTGACGTCCTTACCCAAATGGAAGGAGGAATTAAAGTTCTAACCCCAGGAGAGAAGTCTGTGGCATCTCATTCTGTCAGGAGTCTCATCCCCAGCCAGTCTTAGGATGCTATCTCTAGGAGCCTGTTCATTCAACAGATGTTTCTCACGTGCCAGGTTCCGGGGTACGCAGTGGGCATTCAGCTGGGGAGTGAGATAGGGTCCTTGTCCTCAAGAAATGACATTCTGTCAGGATAGATTAACAACCAACAAAGAGAGTGTTATGTCAGCTGGTGCTAAAGTGCTATTCAAAAAAGAGAGAGAAACAGGCTAAAGCAGACTTCGAGGGAAGAGGTGCTGTTTAACACGGAGCGATTAGAGAAGGGCTCTCTGAGATGGCACTTTTTTTTTTGGATTTATTTACTTATTAGAGAACATGAGCGAGGGGAAAGGTCGAAGGAGAGAATTTCAAGCAGACTCCCCATTGAGCACGCAGCCCGACTCTGGGGCTCGATCTCACAACCCATGAGATCATGACTTGAGCTGAAACCAAGAGTCAGATGCTCAACCAACGAGCCACCCAGGAGCCTTGAGATGATACTGTTTGAATAAAGGACTGGTTTGTACCAAAATTCAATGGAGCAAAAAATACTAAGTACAGTGTGCTTGTGGTCACAGGATGGACAAGGCAGACAGTTCGCTGGAACTCATGTGAACGCCAGCAAGGCCTTTGGCTACGGTATTAAGTGGATATTCAGAAAAGACCTTGCGTTGTCATAGGGTCTCCCTGGGAGAAAGCTCCCAAACCCTGGCCTTGAAATGCTGCGGAGCTCTACAGCCTTGCTGATGACATGAGTCCGCTGAACTCATAACAGATGAGGGTAAGGACCGCTGAACAATCCCAGGTTGGACACTGATTTAGTCCACCATTGTGCCTGGTCCCCAGCCACATCAGGAACAAGCAAGGCAATTATCCAACTCCGGGGAAAAACCAATCAAGACGCGTGGACCACACAACACACTGTAGTCATTCTTTTTGACAAGTTGTCACAGTGTGTCAAATAAAATTTCTCATCTATACATCTGAGGGTGAGAAGTGACGTGGTGTAGAAGCTTCAGGAGGAAGAGAATGGCTATTTGGGGGGGAAGTTTTACCTTCCAGACAAAAATCACTTGTTTACTTAAGCAAGCCATTATCCATCTGCTTTCTCATGTCTGTCTGAATCTTCTCTGGTATCTTTCAGGTCTTGCCTGGGTTAGCAGGTTTTTTTTTTTTTGTTTTGTTTTGTTTTTTGTCTGTTAGAAATAACCCATTCAGACAACCTTAAGACACACTTGGGAGATTTATCAGGACATGCAGGGCGATAGCATGGAACCCGAGGGAAGGAAGTCAGTCGGGGCTCACAAGATGCTGGAACCCCAACTAGAAAATCATAAAGAGTGGGAGTTGCTTTTTCTAGGTCTCTGGAATCTCATAGTCTCTTGTCTTGGCCTCTTCTCATCTGCTCCATTCGTGTCTCTCTCTCAAGAGTGGCTTTCTAGGTTTCTCTGAGCACATGGCTGCTCTAGCTTCTGTCTGTACATTACTTCCTTGTTCATTCTTAAAAAGAGACTCACTAGAACTAGTCCTATCCAATGAATAATTATATGTAAAAAGCAAGTTATAAATAAATATACATGGTGTAATCCTATTCTATAAACAGTTTCAGTACGTGTATGTATGCTCAGAAGAAAGGAAGGAAATGCACTGAAGTGTTTTTAATGGTTATCTCCATGTGATAGGATTATGTGCGATTTAAATTCTTTTTCTTTGAGTGTGTCTGTACTTTTCCATCATTACCATAGAGCATTTTTGTAATCGTGAAAAATTATTGAATAAAAAGAGGAGGTGAAACATATGTAGTAAATCCACGTGGTCTAGGACTAAGCCCAACAGCGGGTCGGGCATTTGACAGCTCTACGACAGGGAAGGAGGGCTTCCTGAGGGTGGTGGCCAACTGTGCCGGGAAAGGCAGCAGGAAACACTTGACCCACAGAGAGGCGCTGGCTCTTTATTTCTTCATTTATTCGATGGTTCTCAAGAAAATGGCCTCAGATGGTTGTCAGTACCACCATGGGAACAGGATTTGCAAATAATAAGGACATGCTCCCCAGGTCTGTGGATTTTCTTTTCCCCTTGTATAACCTGCGAAATCCTGTGTTGTCTCAGACCCAGTCAGTCCTGTGGCAGCCCATGTTGTAGGAACATCCGGGGGATCACATGAGATCCTGATTCCATCTGTTCTCTGACCTGCCCCCTTCTCAGGAGACAGCAGAGTGATCCAGTATGTGTCTCTCCCTCTACGAGACACCACCTGAACAAGCTGGATCTTAAAGCCTTTCTCTGGCTCCCAGCATCCATGGGGTCAAGTCCACCAGCTTAGCATAGCAGAGAAAGCCCTCAGTGCCCTGGCTCCTGCCTCCTTGCCGCCCCCTTCCATGTGGGTCCTCTCCCCCCTTCACTTCAGCGGCAGAAACACTGAATTGCTTGAGGTTCTTTTAACACATCATAACATTTCACGCGTACTTGCATTTGTATATGCTATGCCTTCCTTCTGGAATGTTCCTTTCCTCCCTTGTCTGCTTGGAAACCTTCTCTTCCTTCCTTCTGCTCAGATGTTACATTTCTGGATGGATTTCTTTGAAATCACAAATGGAAACCATTCTCTGTGTACCTTTATGCCTTCCCTCGCCCCTGGTATTGCTTCTACACAGCCACAGAGCAATTTGTCTGTTTACACGCCTACCTCTCCTCCTAGAGGGCAAGAACGATTTTGTGGTTTCTGAATCCTCAGTCTTGTTACGTAATAGGTGCTCAATAAATGTTGCTTAAATGAATAAACAAATGAATAGTTCCAATTTGGGACGCCTGCAAATACTGTGTCTTGGAAGGTACAGTGGACTACAGGGGGAGCGAAGCAGGTGTGGAGACTGTAAGGAAGTCTCTACAGACAGTACCTCCTTTAATCCCCAGAGTAGCTGTGTGAGATTTTTATTATCCATCCCATTTTACAGATTAGGAAACCATAGCTCAGAGAGATTAAAAAACCTGCCCCAAGCCCTGCTTCCAGAAAGCGGCAGAACCAGGATTTAAACCTATGCCCCAAGCCCTGCTTCCAGAAAGCGGCAGAACCAGGATTTAAACCTGGCCCTGAAGCCTATGCTCTCTTACCTGCAGGATCTGTGTGAATCTGAACCTTTGTCTGCTGCTAATGAGCCACATGATCGAAAGCAGTTCATTTCATGTTCAGTATGGTCAGGCTTTCGCATCTGCCAAGCAAACTGAACTCCAAGGAATGAGTTTTCAAACCCTGGGTGCACATTAGAATCCCCTGAAAAGCCGTTACAAGACACTGATGTGTAGCTCTCCCACCGAGAGAGTCTGATATCATTGGTGTGGGGGCGGTGCCAGGACATCAGTATTTTTTCAAAGCTCCCTGGGTGATTCTAATGTGCAGCCAGAATTAAGAAGCTTTGCTCTAGCTCAGTACTTCTTAAACTTTAATATTCATATAACTCATTTGGAGATCTGGTTAAATGAAGTGTTCTGATCCAGTCATCTGGAGGTGGGGCTTCAGATTCTGCAACTCGAACAGGTTTTCTGATTGCACTTAGGGTAGGGAGCCTGCATACTATCCGACCAAACCTAAATTACCCCAAGATGCTTGTCGCTGTCACCAGCTCCTCATAGCCAAATGCAGCTTCCTGCGTGGACAGACCATTCAACTCAGCGTCTGTGGGCCTATGGTCTTTGGCCCTGAGGGACCCTCACCACCATCAGCTTTCTTGATAGGTCTGGCAGTTGACCGCAGTGCATCTCTTAATGGGTTTTCAAAGATTAGGAAGCACAGTAGGAAAAGATTTGGCCTGGGCACAGTGGAAAAGGACCTCGGCTAACAATCAGGGTGGCAGATGGTATCCACCAGAACCCCAGGGAATCCAGAGTAAGGCACAGTGGAGGGTACGGCAAGGCCGGTTGAGGCCTAGAAGCTAGCACAGTAATGGGTGTGTTAAGAGGGCAAGGGAAGGTGAGGGCAAGGTATACGACAACTGTTAAAGTTTAACCAAGGGCTTAGAAAGAGACAAGATGGTGTCCATGAGGCCAAGCTGTCAACAATCATTCATCAATCAATATTCAGCTGTTCACTATTTACTACCTACCTAAGATCAAGTCCTGAGCTGGGTGTGTGTTCTGTGGGAGGGTGTGTGTGGGACAAATGGTTCGTGTAAAGGTTTGTGAACAGGAGAAGAAACCTGGCTTGTGCAGACCTTGCTTCCATCAGAGACTGGACCCTGAGTTCCCACTCGACCCACAACGCCACTCCATAGTGAAGAGCCGCAGGTGTCTTATTAGTGGCAACCGTTCCATCTTGGCGGAGCAAGCTCCCGGAATTCCGTGTGCATATCCCTGCACGAGCCTGGGACACGGTCCAGGATGTTTGGTGTTCCTATTACCAATGAGAGGGAGATGGGTCCCTTTATGGGGAGAACGCAGAAAGCAAATTTAAAGTGAATCAGCTGTCACTTCTCGGCCTTTTGGCTAAGATCAAGTGTAAAGGGAATTAGATATTGTTGGGGAGAATTTCCTCCCCCAAAGCTTGAAGAACCACAGAAGGGCCACCGAGGAAGGACTTTTTGTTTGTTGAGCCTTAGTCCACAAACTTCAAAGGATCCTTTCAGGTTCAGGTTGTGCTTGGCCTGGCGCAGGGCAGGGCCCAGCTGGCCCCTCAGGGTCCTCTTCCAGTGCCAAGTTTAGTCCTGTGTTTATGGCTTGGAAGAGCCAACACCTTAACTGCTCAGATATCCTAGACGCTGGATGGTTTTCACAGATTTGGTAGCAGGAACACCCTACCTCTTTGTTTAGTCACTTGAAAAGGAGGATTAAAGACCAAAAAAAGAAAAAAAATGAGAGACTCGCCATGAATAGATGGAATGGAGCTGGTCTTGTAACACTGCGCTTCCCATCGTGCCCATATTCCTTGTGGGAAGCGAAGGCAAAGCCAAGTCCGCTCTGTGCAGATTCAGCAGCACCAGGCCCCCTGCTTCAGAGAGGTTTGTGCAGAAGTTTCCTTGGTGAGGCCTTGCTTTCTTCCGCGGAGCAAACAGGTGGAAATTCCTGCTCCACCTCCTCCGTATCACTGGTAATCTGACCTGCACTCTGGTACCTGAACACTGAAACCTGGGGGCTCCCCACTCAACTAGAATACTTGGGAAAAGAAGAAAAGGAGTAAAGAGACTTGTCTTAACCTTTGCAAATGTCACATACTATTTATATAACATTTACCACTTTTTCCTTCCACAGCCCAGGATTTTGTGAAGAGGGAGGTGCGGGCACTGTAAGCTAAACTGCATTCCTACAGGTTTTGGATCGCAGCTTCTCGAACCCTTGGAGGGCGAAGCCAATTGTCCGGACATCATTCTTCGGGGTCAGATTGCCTCACAAACAACTAGAGTTCTACTTCTTGGATAATTCCCAAAACTGGTTTTCTAATAACTTCAGGTGAGAACAAATTATTATTATTATTATTATTATTATTATTATTATTATTATTATTCCTCTTAAATCAAGTAAATCCCCAGTCTTCAAAAACAGATCTGTCGGGTAGAAGTTTTGGAAGTCGTTCAGTCTGTGTCCTAATAAACGCGACAAGCTTTTTATTTCAGATCCAATCTTATTAAATAAAAATTGCACTGGACTCAAGTTTGTGTTGTCTGCCTTGGGTCCCCACCAGAGGACTGAACTTGACCGAATCGGTTGCCGTGTGAAAGCTGGTAAGTATTCTTATAAATTCTAGAAGGGAGGAAGCCACAGAGTCTCATTCTGACAACCTCCCTAACTGTAGGTAGATAAGAAAAGCAGAGGTTGATGCCACCCAGGGATAAAGAGAACATGAGCCTCGGAGAAATATGATCGATGAGTGTGTAAATGCTGAGGGCTCGTCAAAGGCACTGGTTTCAACTAGAATGCAGGTTGCACATACTTGATCCTTGAATAAAAATAGATCTTTTTAGGCCAAGAGCTTCTAAATAGCTGAAGCGTTGGAGTTTTTAGACGAACACACTCTACCTTGGTCTTAAAATGGTGACCGTGACTCAAGTCAGAGGTCAAATGGCAGTGCGTAGGCCATCCCTGACCTGAGAGCTGTACTCTGGCCCTCACTGTGTTCAGAAATGGATTTGTTGCAATATCTTAAGGTGAGGATATTCCACAGAAAAATCCAGATTTCTGGATTGCTTTGGAAAAGGGGGTAGGTTCTGAAAGAATTGGCCACATTCCCGTTTGGTGTCGATTGGCTGGAGGTAGATGGATGTGCCCTAACCACGGGGCACACAACTTTTCCCGTTTGGCACCCACTTTGCCTCATTGACCCCTGCAGGGGTTTGGTTTTTGACTGAAGCCCAAGCCTGGGTGCTTCACACTGGTGTGGGGGCGGCCGCTGGGGGCAGGAAGGCTCAGGGGAGCCTCCAAGACACACCGAGTCTTTTTCTTTCAGTCTCTGGTACCGACAGTTGTTTTCTTTCTCTTCTTCTTGAGGAGGCGTTGCAACCTAGATGAGGGAGCCCGGGTCGAGGGGGGACTCGGCTCGAGGGAGAATTCCTTTCATGGAACTGAGTGAATCCAGGAAAACCACAATCCTTCAGAGCCTCGGTTTCTTCATCTGTAAAATGAAAGGCTCGTTGATTCATTTATTCATTCAACTGATGGCTCAAGGCACCCCTTACTCTGCACCCCAGCTTTGGAGATGTACCAGAGTTTTATAAATTAGAAAATGCAAATTCTTTTTTTTTAAGATTTATTTATTTATTTATGAGAGAGAGAGACAGAGGCGCAGAGACACAGGAGGAGGGAGAAGCAGGCTCCATGCAGGGAGCCTGACGTGGGATTCGATCTTGGGACTCCAGGATCACGCCCTGGGCTGAAGGCAGGTGCTAAGCCACTGAGCCACCCAGGCAGGGATCCCCTATAAGTTAGAAAATGAAGCAAACGGATGTGCAGACATGCCCTGGGTCAGCGTCTAATGCCTTTTTTTAAAAAAAGGATGAATTTGAAGGCCTGGGACAGTCGGCCCACAGCCCCCCCAGGTGACCCCGGCTGGCCTGCCGGTCGTTTGACTTAACGAGTGACCCCTGACCCCAGGCCCCTGTCTGCTAGGATGGCCTGCGTTTTTTCTCTCTTATGCCACATTTGCCTCTTCTGCTACCTTGCCTCTTTCCTTTGTTCTCTTCCTGTCTCCATCTCCCCCAGCCTAAGGCTTGCCAGGGGCTTCGCTTTTAAAGTCTGCCATAGAATTTCTGGAGACAAAATTCTTTTGGCTTCGTCCTTTTTTTTTTTTTTTTCTTTTTTGCTTTTCATCCTCACCTTGACAATAAGGACAGGATTCTCAGTTTTACTCTGTAGTTTGGTTTACTGTTAACCACGTCCCCCCCCCCCTTCTTTGCAGCAGCTGTTCTCATTCTTCTAACCAGTTTTTAAAAGGCTTGAATTTGGAAATACGGTCGCTGTGCGCCTCTTCAGAGATTCATCCATAACTGTCAGAGCCTTTTCATTCCCTGTCTTTTGTATAGGTTTCTTTTATGAGCAGAGTAATTTGCATTTGTCTTTAATTCTTAATTTGTCTTTGCATTTACTGTGGATGTAACATGCAGCTGAATTTGCATTTTCTTTTCACTTCCATTCTCATGGACTGGGGCTGTCTGAGGTGTAAACCATGGAGACGTTCAGGAGCATGTTTGCTGGTTTTATCATATCCTCCCCTCCCCTCATTCCAAGTTGTCTTATTATATTTAGATGCTTGCTCTAAACTGTAATCAAACATAGACTACGCTTTCCAATCCATTGGCTACTTAATCCCATTAACCTTTGAACAGCAGTTGTATTGACTCATCAGAAGAAGTCTGATGTATGAGGATTCGATTAGGTTCTTGAGTATAGGACGCTGAGGACTGGAGCGCCCGGGTGGCTTAGTCCGTTAAGCATCTGCCTTCGGCTCAGGTCATGGTCCCAGGTCCTGGGATCGAGTCCCACATCGGGTTCCCTGCTCAGCAGCAAGTCTGTGGCTCCCTCTCCTCTCCCTCTGTCATCTCTCTTGCTCTCAGTCTCTTGCAAATAAAAATAAAATCTCTAAAAGAAAGAAAGCGAGCTGGGGATTTAATTCTGTCCTTACCGCTAACTATTTGGACACACATCATGTAGCGTCCTGGTCTTCGGTTTCTTTGCCTGTTGAAAGAGGACTAATACTATATTTCTGGCTATTTCAGAGTTCATCTAAGTACAAATGGTAGGAGGGATGTGGAACCCTTTGAGGAGTATCCTATTCTGGACCAACATCAAGTATGGTGCCCTGAGGACTCCAGGCAGCACTGCCCTTCAGCACTCTGTTCAGATTCTGTTTGGTTGATGATAGAGCTTTGGTCCCGTGGGGTTTCACCAACAATAGCCACTGTATTTCAAATCATATCAAAGCTTCCCATTAGCAAAGGTAGAAAGGACTAGGTTAAAATCCACCTACGGCCTCACGCTAGGGGGTCCTCTCCAGTGGTGTGAAATAACATTTAAACAGAAGGTTAATGCCTTACACTAAACCTCTGGTCCTGATGTGCCAACAAAAAGCATTAGTTCTAATTACTCTTCATAGAAAAGCAGAAACTAGAAGTGGCCTTATATATTCCAACATTCAATTAAAAGGTTGTTCTTGAGAAATAGATTAAAAAAAAAAACAACTACGTTGTAGAATGTTGAGAAAATTGTTAGTTGCTTCTATAGCCCATTCCGTAACAATATGTAATTTTTTGCCTTGCTGAGAGGGAGGAGAATTTTGAGGCAGTGTGAACTAATTGTAGGGTATACAGAAGTAGTTTTCAACAAAGTCCAATGATTCCTCCTCACCACTTCCCTTCATCAGAGCTTAATTGCCAGAAGGCCCTTGAGGCATTGGAGAGGTGTCTAGATTTCCTATAAGATGCACCAGGTCCCGGAGAATGAGCCATCCCCTTAAAACCATGAACATCTTCCTTCCCTGCCACCCACTTCTGCCGAGATCTTTCTCGGTTGGAAGTGTTGGAAACCTATGGAATTAATGGAGTGATCTGAGTCAGAGGGCCAGTTGGATAGGTCAGAGAGTGGGAAAGTTTACTCTGGCTGAGGATCCATTCTCTCTCAGTTATGCTTGTTGCCCCTTTCCCACTCCAGGAACCCTCGTTTCAGGTTCAGGAAGAGGAAAGATCTCCGGTTACTTTGCAGAGATCTCTGCTCCACATGGTTCAAGTGTGCACGATAAAGACTTTGATGGGACTCTAAGCCCATTGCTCTTGAGACATACCCCAAAACCCAGAGGCCAGAGAATAAAAAGAGGAAGAACTCAGGTTGAGAGGTCAGAAGGGTGCGGAGGACATCACCAGGAAAAAAGAAAACGAAGCAAATACAGTAATTTTTAGGTAAACTGAGAAAATCATTGGTTTTCTTGAAATTTTAGGATGAAAAGTTGGGTTCAGAGGGTTACATTTCATTGCATAACCTCTGAGCAATATTTCACTGTAGCAGGGAGGCTCTTCACTATAATCTTTGTAGTTGCAGAAGACCCTACTGTTCTCTTGAAGCATACCAGAACTTTATGACACTTTTAACTCTCAACTATGAATCAGAGTTTAGGAAAATGGATTTATTGTCCTATTTGCCCTTGTCCAGGAGGGTGAAATGCAAAATTCATTGCAACTGATTTCTCTGGAAGCAGTTTCCCAATTTCTCTGGTTGGGAGGACAAGCCATTTGTTCCTTAAAACTTGATGGGTTTCAATGGGGCAACTGTAAATTCTCTTCTGACCTAATACCTCACCTAGGGGAGGGTTATTTTCTTTCCAGATTGCTGACTGGCTTCCTCCCTGTAGTGCTGGAAAGCCTTGTTCAAAGATCTTGAAGACTGGCTGCATCTCTTTCCTAATGAAGCACCCTTAGCTTGAAGCTGGGGAGAAGGTCCATCTGGCTTCTGCCATATGTGTGTATGCTGTCAAACCAGTAAACACAGCAGAGTTTGCTGACAGTGAGGAGTTTCAGTTAGTCAGTCATAAATTAGAGATGAGATATGCTGTGTTCCTGCTGCTGCGAGCTTTCACACTCCAGAAAGGAATCTTTACTTACCTATCCCCAAAAAGATGAAAATGTGGGTCAAGGACCCATCCGATGGGATGCCACGGCAAGTCAAATGCACATATACCATCCAGAGACGGTGAGAATACACACAGGATTAGGAAATCAAAATCATTTCCGAAGCACCTGATTTGTATCTGTTTGCTCACACAGTTGGTACATTGACTCTTTTGTTTTTAACACATATATATCTATTTATGGGCTTTTTTCCCTCCCCACTTGGAGTGGGTATGGGGGGAACAGTTCCGTGAAGAGTCTTTAAAAACACTCCTGTGCGGGGCGAACATATGTATGGTCTCCCCCCAAATGTGCTTTATTCTTGTCTGATAATCAGATAGGGAGACAATAATTAAATTTTAATGTAGCTGTCTTTTTAAAGAGAAAAGTGCTTTCTGACTCTTAATGGCAAAATTTCATTATTATGATTTTAATGCTTTTAGACTGAAGGAGAGTTTACATTGAGGCTGCAAAGAAGCACAGCTAAACTGTTCCTCTAAGACGTATTTATTTCATTTATGGGCTTGTGTTGAGGTGTGTTTTAATGTATTACATTTAAAACAGACCATGATATATTAGACTATTTCAACATTTAAACCAGAAGAGCTTCAGATAACATTGCTATCTGGATCTGAAGGTATTACCGCAAGAGAGTCATAATTTCTAAAACAGATAATCATACTTTTTATTCTGAACACCCTTCTTACCAAAGAGGTTCTGTGACCCCCACACATCTTCAAACCTTCTCACTCAAAAGCAAAAGAAACAGGATGTTAAGATAGTCTCACTAATATGAGAAGTGGAAAATTCATGGCAATTTATTTGTTTGATTAGTTCGGAAATGGTCCCTGACCTCAGCTATATTTTATTCCTGTGAGTTGGAATTTAAGGCTGGGAAAGAAAGGTGATGACAAATGGGGTGAGCAGAATAAGGAAGTTTCTAATTCATAAAAAATCCCAGCTATTTGGGAAAAAAAGAGGGGAGGGGGCCACGATCATGGTTGGAAAGAAAAGAGGACGGTTGGTTTTATTTGAGTCCCAGAAATAAACACTATAGGCTCTTTGAAATTCCCTGTTTGATACCTAATATGAGTAGGATTGACATAGTTTTAGAAAAACTTCAGAACTTGAGTATGTAATTCGTTTGGCCATTGTTCAATAATATCAAAAATTGGTATATGGCTACAGTGGGTTGAATAGTGCAAAATTCTTGGCCACTTAGAACCTCAACATGAGTGTTACCTTATTGGAACATTGGGTTTTTTAATGTAATCAGTTGAGGAAAGATGAAATCATTATGGATTATGGTGGGCCTTAAATCCAATGATTGGTGTCCTTATAAGAAGAGGAGAGGACACCGAGGCCTTTCTACGCAGACAAGAATGTAACGTGAAGACAGAAGCAGAGGTTGGAGTCAGCTCTCTATAAGCCAAAGAACACCAGGGATTACTGGCAAACACCAGAAACTGGGAGACAAACATGAGTCAGATTTCCCTCAGAGCCTCCAGAAAAAACCAACCCTGCTGATATCTTGATTATGGACTTTTGGCCTCTAGAACTGTGAGAAAATAAATTTTTGTTGTTTTAAGCCACCAGGTTTGTCGTGATTTGTTATGGCAGCCCTAGGAAACTAGTATAGTTACTTAACAATTTTATTCCAATAGTTAATAACCTTTCCTTTAGGTGCTTTACCAAAACAAACACAGTCATTTTCCTGAGCTTCATCTTTCAAGCCACTGACTGTTCTTCAGCTGGGACATCAGTCCTCTGCCCTAGACTGCACTCAGACTCCGTCCTTGGCACCATTGGCTCACCTGGGTCTCCAGCTTGCAGACTGTGGGACTTCTCTGCCTCCATTTTCTTATAATTATCTATCTATCTATCTGTCTATATCTCTCATCTCCTCTTGGTTCTGATTCTCTAGAGAATTCTAAGGCACTTTGCTTACACAATCTGGTCACTCCAGCCTCATCTCTTATCAATCTCTCCCCTTCATCAAATGCTCTGAATTTCTTCCCATACTGTGAATTAAAAAGCCCTGTCTCTAGACCAGTGGTTCTTCTCCTTGGCTGCCCACTGGAATAACCTGAGGAGATCTCAAAATGATTCGGGGGTCCCATTCCTAGAAATTATAGTTCAACTTGTGGTGGTACAGTGAGGAGTTTAAGAATCTTCCTGGGTGATTCTAATGTCCAATTTAGGCTGAGAACCACAGAGGCTTTGCACATGGTTTTGGACTCTCATCCCCTATTCTGTTTCTCAAGCTAATACTTCTTGTCTTTCTGGTCTCCATCTAATGAACACCTGCTCCAGAAGTCTTCCTTGATTAGTCCTAGACTAGGTTAGTCTTCTCCTTATAGATTCCTTAGCATCCTGAACTTCCGTATCATACCTCTTGTCACATTTAATTGTATGTATGTGTGTATTTATTACACAGGCTCCATGTCCAGCATGGGACTTGAATGTACACCCCTGAGATCAGAGTCACATGCTCTACTGACTGAGCCAGCCAGGCACCCCTGTAATTACTTCTTTAATTCTTTTCCTTCCCCATTTGAAGGTAAGCTCCACAGGGTCAGGTATTATATCTAATTTTGCTCCACATTTTATCCTCAACATCTGACTTTGTGCCTGGTATTTTGTAGTTAATATTAAACTGAACGCATAAACAGATGTAAATACATCCGGCAATTTACACTGAGAAAGGTTCTTATTTGTTTCAAGCAATCCATTTGGGGGAATTGTCCTCAGTGTGGTCTGGAATTCTTAGTGTCTCCAGAGTGAATACCCTTCAATGACTGTGTCTTGCCCTGGGGTGCAGTTTTTGGGACCCATTCTTCTTGGCTGCCATCTTTTCCAGTCACCAGGTCTCAAGGATACCTCTCTCCCAACCCCAACCCTAACCTTGACCTGCATGCCATTCTGTCTCTGGCAATTGTAAGGTAGGAGCTTGCATCAGAATGCCTATAGCAGCATTTTTAAAACACACTTGTTCAGACCTCTACTACTTTCCCAATTCTGACTTGATAAGTTTGGGGTGGATCCTAGGCATTTATATTTTATCAGAGTTCCACAGAATATTCTGGTACGCAACCTGGTCTTTCATTGTTTCTAAATGTGTGGGGTGCTTACTAGCAGACCAAAGAGAGTGAAACTCAAGTGGGAGAGGGCCAGAAGGAGAAAGATGCCTATAGCTTCTGGCCACCAACCAAGGCCTGTGCCTGTAGTTGTACCTATAGCACATTTAGGCAATCCTAAGTGTCCTTCCAGGAATTATGACTCTTCTTTCATTGCCTAATCTATAGAAGTGACTGTGGTAACTCTGTTGGGATTGTTGAGGCCACGGTAGACCATGGGAGGAGACATTTGCGGTTGGTGGAACCCTGGGGGGCTCTCCAAATTGTGGACAGGGCTGACCTTTTTTTGGGTTTCAGACAATGGGAAAGTTTTCCTCCCAGCTGCCTAACCGAGGCTGGCTTGTGTCAGTCTGTGAGAAAGGGGACCCGGCACTTTGCTGTGGTGTCACCAAGGGTTCCTTCCACTTTATGTAACACAGCCTTTAGAACATTGCTCTTAAATATATGTTAGGGTTGGGCTATTTAAAGCTCAAGACTTCTGCTGCTCAGACATGAAGCACAACACTCCAACATAGCTTTAAGTTATGCAAATTGTTTCTTCTCAGTTGCTGCAAGAAGCTTTGTTTTGTGAGATTGGCCTAGGGCCCAACAGGTAGCGTGCTCTGAGAAGGCAGCCCTCCTACGAACCCTTCCGTCGAAGGCTTCAGCCAGTGCTGTTCTCAGACATCCACCCAGGGCAGAAACGGGTCCGAGGAAAGATGAGGTAAGCGGTGGCATGGGCTGGTTCCACACGGCCAGCAGCCCACCGGGAGTAAGACCCCAGGGACTGGGGCTGGGTCCCCTCACCTCTCTGCCTCCCATTCTCCACCTGCTCCAAGCTGAGCAGGGCCACCTTTCTCAGCCTAAAGTTTTTCTTCTTCTAAGCTTTACTTTAACATTGGTAAGCATGCATAAATCACCAGCATCCATAGACATCACGCATCTCTGTCCTTACGTCAGCAGAGGCTCTTTGGCCCTCAGAGGTTTAGTCTAATCAGCTTGGATCCTAGTCAGTCCCAAGGCATTGGAAGTCCCCAGCCTCATCGCCTTTTCTCTGTTTCCTTACCTCCATCTCTGGCTATACATACACTCCACCCAATTTACGTAGGAAACCCATCTCCCTTCTAGGAGTTTGTGAGCTTTGGTGGAATTTATTCTAACTTTGGAGAGGGTAGAGAAGAGTCCCTTCCTGTGAGCCATGGCCTCCTGCTACCTTCCTGCCTCTCTTCCCTTCCTCCTGTCTCTGCTCCCTCCTCTTCTCTCCTTCCACACACCCTGTCTTCTAGCCCCAACCACAAGTCATCACTGCCATGCAGAGCCGTTTGTCTCTGGGGTCAGTGGAGGGTGGCTGGGTTCAGCCTCTATCCCTGAGCCTGCAAGCCCAACCTCAAACGACTTACTGCTTTTGTGATTTCACGCTTCTTAAGAAGCAGTCTTGGTTATGGATGATTTTTTTTCTTCTCTGGTATATATTTGTTTGATATCTTACCATGAGTTAAGGTTTATCATGCATATGTATACAGTGGAAACTGTAGAAATTTTAGAAGGTACAGGTGGGTTCTCCTGCAGGCAAGCTGTGTGATGTTATTAGCCTTAAGCTATATAAAGCCAGCAAGACTTTAAAGCTTGAAACTGCACTATTTTGGTGCAAAAGAGAAAGTGATGTTGAGGAAGAGTGAGAGAAGAATCGGAGTCTTTAGGTATAGATGTGCAACTTCCAAAGTGAAAGGTAGAAAAATATATAAACCGCCCTATGAATATTAATAAGAATACTTTGCAAAGCACTCTGAGTTCTCAGAAGAAAGACGCTATGTAAGCACAAACTTTAGCTCATTAATCCTAACAGCATTCCAGTGAGAGGAGAGCCAAGGCAGATTATTCCACTTTAAAGACTAGGAAATGGAGAAAGGAGGGCACATAACTTGTCCCTAACATCCTCATTACCTCTGCTGTTGAGATGGTTGAGATTATGCAAATCTCTCCTTTAGAATGTGTCCCCACACAGGCCGGCCTCCCTGCTGCCTGCAATAAATCCTTACTCCTGGATGCTGTTCACCTGTGAAGGGAGAGCCTGGGCCCTCCATCCCTTGCATCTGTCCTTTCTATTACATCCAACAGAACATCAGGGTCTTAATAAGTACTTAGTAAATGCTCGTGGACTGAGGAACAGTCATTTGTACTGTGGAAGTGATGGAGGTTTCACTAGCTGTACTTTCACTTTCCAGTTATTTTTATTCTTACTAAGTTTTAAATAATTACAAGCAATACAAACATCTTGCTTTTATAAAAGAAAAAAAAAAGCATTCTAGAAGTTTCCTTCATCTGTCAATCTATCATCCTCTTCCCAGATCTAATCGGTGATATAACACAGAACAGTTTTAGTGATATATTTTGGAAAAGTAACTACATGTGCATAGTACAAAATTTTAAAGGTTTTATAAGAGGATATTCTCTGAAAAGTAACTATCCTTCTCCCCTTTCCCAGAGGCAAATGTCATTACCAGTCTTGTGTCTTTCTAGGCATGTTCTGTGCTTATACAAGAACGTGTATGTGTGTAGCTTTTTAACCCAAATGGTAGAGGATCATAGACCTTGCTCTGTCCCGGGCTCTTTTTGCTTAACAACATATCTTGGAGATTGTCTCATGCCAGCGTTTATAGTTGCCCCATTCACAGTATTTCTTTTGGTGGACAGACCATCATTTCACTACTCTCCTAGTGAACAATAGGTTTTTTTCCATCTCTGCTATTATAAACAATGTTACGATAAATGTTTTTCTACATATGACAGATTGCATATGCACAATGTCCTACGTGCAAATTCCTAAAAGTCGAATTGCTGGTTCAAAGAATTTGTGCATTTACAATTTTGACGGATGTTGGTAATTGCTCCGCATAGGAAAAGAACCAATAGATGCTCCCAACTACAATGGAAGAGAGCAAAGCACATTTTAGAAAAGCCATCTATAAGAGAAGAGAACATGGAGGAGGTACAAAAATTAGATTACAGCAAAGTAGCGTGTCACAATGAAGACATTGATGGCTAACATTCATCTGTAGAGCTTACTGTGTACCAGGCTAGGTACGGGCCCTCAGATTCATGGACTCAAAACAATTCTGTAACTATTAGGTGATTTTATTGAAAGGACTTTAAATTGGTACCTTGCCTAATAGTTAAAATGGCTGTTAGAAAAGAACATTTATTGAATATCTCCTAAGTTTTGGGAATAGAGAGAAACAGTTCCAGTTCTCTGTTATTCAATCCTATGAGGTAAGCATTATTATTATCCTCTTTTTTTTTTTTTGAGGAGGAAACTGAAATTCAGGTTAAGTAATTTGCCTGAGGTGTGCTATGGAATTAAAGAAGGACTCTCTAACTTTCTATGATGCCACTCTGGCTTGTGTGATTTGGAAGACTGAGCATTCTCAATTAAGAATCGAAATGGCATTTTCCTAAGGAAGAAGGTTATGAGTCCCATGGTATTGCAGTAGGGAAGGATATCCAAATATATGTACTTTAAACTTGTCTGCAGAAATACAAACCACCTAGTAATCAAAGGATGTTTTCTGATGTAAAAATCTCAACAACATCGCTGTTCTCTCTCATTTAGTGAGGGTCTTAGAGACAGATCTGTCACCGCGCGTGATGACCCCACTCAAGAAGGAACAGATTTTAATCTCAGCATCATTTTAGAAATTGGCAATGTGAGGAAAGGGAACATAAGGGAGTGGGACACAAGTTTCATTTTCACATTAGGGTACACAGCTGAGCTGAGACACTATCAATGACCAAGATTTGTATCCTGTGGTTACTGCTGTGATGAAATCCTGTGGAAAGGGGAGTTTCACTTCCAGACACAGATTGACCACTGACAGAACCAAGAAAACCCATGCAATCATCTGCTGGTTTTTCTCTACCAAAGAAAACTGACTGTGGACCTTTTGCCAGAAGCCAGGAATGGCAATGTGTGTCTTCTGTGAGTGGGTGTTCAAAAGATGGTAGTGCTGGGGCTGTGAAAGTACCTTTATAATAGGGGCATTTTGTGCATTGCACCTCAATGAGTGGGCTTAATACTATCAATTAGCTTACTTCAACAGTTATGTACTGTGTTCTTGCCAATATGAGGATATATCCATGATGTATCTGCTGGGAGATACAGGAAATATAAATTCTTGTCTTTATGTACTATATGCAGGGGAATATCTAGCCTAATGGTGCAGCTAAAAACACATACACATGACAAACTATAAGACATTTCTCCAACAAATGTTTTCTCAGAATCTACTATGTGAAAGGCACTGAGCCAGTTTCTCAGAATACTAGGTTCAGAGGAAAAGAGAAATGGGTCCCTGCCCTCCGTATTTACAGAGTAGATGGGGAGACAGATGATTGAACAGTTACACCAAGTGAGAATTACAGAAATAACTGCTAGAAGTGTTCAGAGAGGTTATGTTATTCTGGGTTGGTGGAGGAAGAAAGCTTTCAGTAGAGGGTAGACATGAAGTAAAAAATGCACACTACCAAATATTTTTATTATCTTTCTTCTGGGTGGAAGAGATTTTCTAGTAGAAGGTGGGTGTGGAATCATAAACGCTGCTGACCAAATATTTCTATCTCTCTTCCTTCTGGGCACATGGGGGATTATACTTTCCCACCCTCTTTGAAGTTAAGCCTGGCTATTACAACTTGTTTTGGCACAAGAAAGCAAGATTGATATGTGTCACTTCTCTTTTTAAATTATTTTTTTAAATTTTAATTCCAGTATAGTTAACATACAGGGTTATATTATTTCCAAGTGTACAATATACTCTTTACATATATAACTTTATTATTCAGTGCTCATCAGGTTAAGTGTATTCTTAATCCCCATCACCTATTTCACCCTCCCATAATGATTCGTTCATTCCATTTTAAGAGTCTGTTTTTTGTTTGTCTCTTTTTTCTTTGTTCATTTGTTTCTTAAATTTCACACATAAGTAAAGTCATACGGTGTTTGTCTTTCTCTGTCTTATTTCACTTAGCGTTAGACCCTCTAGATCCATCCATGTTGTTACAAGTGGCAAGATTTCATTCCTTTGATGGCTGAGTAATATTCCATCATATATATATACCATATTTACATATATATTCCATAATACTCCATCATATATATATCATATTTATATATATTCTTTGCCCATTATCTATCGATGGACACTTGGGCTGCTTCCATTGTGTGGCTATTATAAATAATGCTGCAATGAACAAAGAGGTGCACATATATTTTTGAATTAGTATTTTCATATTCTTTGGGAAAATACTCAGTGGTGGAATTACTGGATCATATGATAATCCTATTTTTAAGTTTTTGAGGAAACTCCATATTGTTTTTCACAGTGGCTGCGGTATGTATCCCTTCTTTCTGGAAGCTTTAAATGCCTCATGCTATTAAGCACACCTTGGTGGGCAGATCCTCAGAGACACATGTGTTGAGAGGAAGCTTCTGTTAGTCATGGTCCCCACAGGACCATGATGAGCACAGTCCTCTAGCCTTTGTAAGGTATACATTGTCGTGGTTTTAGCTCTCTGAGATTTTGGAATTGTGTTTTTATGTAGCCCATTCTGACTAGTCCATTCATTTACATTTTTTGGTGAAGATTTATTGAGGAATTCTAAGTATTATGCTTAGGTACTAGGAATAAATCATAGAGAAATATAAGTTTCTTTTAGAACTTATATTCTAGTTATGTGGAGGCTAAGAGATGGAGCTGGAGGGAAATAAACAGATAAACAAGTAAAAACATAATTAGTAGGATTTTGATTATGATAACTTTTACTGTTGATAAGATAGAGAATGCCTTTTAATAAGAAATGCTTTTTTTTATGATTTTACTTATTTATTCATGAGAGACACAGAGAGAGAGGCAGAGACACAGGCAGAGGGAGAAGCAGGCTCCCTGTGAGGAGCCTGATGTGGTACTTGATCCCAGGACCCCAGGATCACGACCTAAGCCAGAGGCTGACCTCAACCACTGAGCCACCCAGGAGTCCCAATAGGGACTGTTTTAGAGAGAGTAGTTAAAAAAATACCTCTCTGAGAAGATGTTAATAGTTAAAATCGGAAGGATGAGGAACAATCAGCCATGTGAAAATCCAGCAGAGAGTGTCCCTGAAGGAGAAAACAGCAAAACCCCTGAGGTCAAGAAAGAAGTTGGCTTATATGAACAATGAAAGAGGACCAGTGTGGTCTAAACGAGGGGTTTATAGGGAGGTGAATGTGGTACCAAGAGCCCAGTGCTACAGGCTGCAGTGAGAAGTTTTAAATTTTTAGTTTAGGTAAAAATGGAAGGTCGTTGCAATATTTTAAGCAGGAGGATGACGTCATTTATGTGTTAGAAAGACCACTCTGTTTGCTATGGAAGAAGGCCAAGCATGGATGCAAGAAGGCCACTTAGAGGACTATGACAATATTTCAGAAAATCGACTTTGGGGACTTGACCTAGGGTGGCAGCAGTGGAGATGAGGAGAATTGGGTATAATATTGAGCAAAGTATATCTCGATAGATTTTGCTGGTATAATACACAGGATTTGCTGATGGATTGAATGTGGGTAGGTGTTAAGAATGATGTCTAAATGTTTGGTTTGAATTAAATATAGAAAGAGGATTAGAGTAGAAGCAAGAAGGAGATGGGAGAAGTGAACTAAGAGTTCTGTTTAGATAAGTTTAGTGTACACATTAGATATCCAAGTTAAGATACCAAGATAAGAGTCTGGGGCCTAAAGTGGATGTTAAGCCTGGAGGGAAAATGAGGAGTCCCAGCAAATAGATAGCATCTAAAGCCATGGCAGTAGATGAGATCATCTGGGGAATGTTTGTAGATAGTGAGAAGAAGAGCCTAGGACTGAACCCCTGGGCTCCCTCAAATTTAGAGGCTGAGTAGAAGAGTCATGACAGAAGCCTGGGAATGAATGACCCATGGGGTAAGAGAAAAAAGTGGAAGTGTGGAGTGGTGGATGCCGAGAGAAGAGTGAGGAAGGGAGGAATGGTTAGACATGTTGACTGCTACCGAGAGGTAGGTAAGGTGAGAAGACAGATCTTTTCACTGGTGTTGGCACAGACTTGGTTCTTAGTAAATTGAAAAGAAAATTGAAAATTCAGTGGAGCTGGATGCCAGATTGCAAAGGGTTGAAGAAGGAATGAATGTGAAAATGTAGGGAAGCTGTATGTAGAGAAGTTGCGAAAGCCAGAAATGCTCTGATAGATGGTAGGTAGGTAATGATTCATATGGGTCAATGGAATTTTTTTTTTTTTAACAGATATGTTGTGTGGTAATGGGAATGATTCAGGGAAGAGAAGGAAAGTGGGGGAGGTGGTGGCAAGAGAAGAGGAAGAAGGAAAAGGAGAAGAAGGCAAAGCCTCTAAGTGCAAAGTGCTTGAGAGCATATGGAGTTATGAATACCAGTAGAAAGGAAGGCATTGACTTTGAGGTGATTAGAATTTATGTGGGTGGAGAGAAGTAGAAACATCATTAGCAAAGGTGTATTTGTGGTATTTAAGATGGTATTTTGGTGAAAAAAATTAGTAGGATTGATTGACTAAAGCCATGACTTTATTAGGGAAATAGTACAACTAAAATTGGAAATACCTAATGCAATTGGAGATTTGGAAAGGAAGTTCACTCTGTGTAGGAGTCTGTGCTACCACTGCCCTGACAGGCATCTGTCTGGCCTCTGCTCAAAGGTGAGGGCAGATTGCAAAAATGCTTATATCTAAATTAGCTTTGGAAACTCATTATTTAGACCATGAGAAGCCAGAGTGCATGATAGAGACGGGGGGCCTTGATGAAAACAGTATTTTAAGCAGCTTCTCAAGGAGGGAGCATTTTGGAAGACTGGAGCAGGGAGGTTGTGGAGGGGGACAAGCAAGGTGGGAGGCCCATGGAACAGAGGCTAACAGGGTGGTGGCACTGGGATTACAGAGGAAGGGAGACAACGTGACCGATGACATTAAAGGCTGTAAGAGGAAGCATTTAAGACGGTTGATATGTGGGAGGAAGTGTTAGGAAGGGGTGAGGGCATATATTTTTAAGCTTGGAGAAGTTGTGATCAGAACAAGGTAAGTTAGAGATATAGAACTGAGCTTTGGGGGTGATTTTCTTTTTCTTTTTTAAAAAAGATTTAATTTATTTATTCATGAGAAACACAGAAGCAGAGACACAGGCAGAGGGAGAAGCGGGCTCCCTGCAGGGAGCCCGATGTGGGACTCGATCCCAGGACCCCGGGATCACGACCTGAGCCAAAAGCAGATGCTCAACCGCTGAGCCGCTCAGGTGTCCCTGGGGGTGATTTTCTTCTAAGAGATTTTTGAGCCACCAGTTTCACTAGATGAGTTTGTAGAGAGAAAAGCAGGGCAAAGAGGAGAAAGAAGAATGAGGGAAGGAGACCAAAAAGGCCAGTGGAATAAAAAACAGTTTCAAGAAAAAAGTGTTCCTTGGGATCAAATACCACAAAAAGGTGATTCCGCTGTATCGATGACCACCAGCGCTGTGTCTGCTTAGTTTATGAGGTGCTTTCACGGTGTTTCATTTCATTGACAAGTCTAAGGTCTTCTTCGTAATTCTCCGAGGTAGGGAGATGGTATTTCTACTTTCAGAAAAGAGACTTGCTCAAGGCCACACAACAGCTTCCATTGGGTTGTGGTTCTCAAAGCGAGGTGCCCGGAACAGCAGCAGCAGCCTCACCTGGGAACTTGGAAATGCCAATTGTTGGACTCCATTCCAGACCTACTGAGTCAGACACACTGGGGTTGGGGCCCGGCAATCGGTGCTCTAGCAGGCTTCTCAGGTAATTCTGTTGCATGCTAAATTTGGGAACCACCAGCTTCCATATAACAAGCATATGGCAGAAGGAAGACAGATGCCAGAGGGTTAAGGAGTGAATGGGAAGTACAAAGTGAAGGCAGCTGGGGTGGTTACTTTCCTGAGTTAGGTCTGAGCTCATTTCCTGGGGTTGTGGTTGGAGGGTGCTCATTCAGGACCTCTGGATTCTGCGTTTTCGGTACTATCTTCACTTCCATTTGACCATAAATTGCTGTGTTGGTGCAACTTGTTCAGCGCTATCTGTGGGAGGAGGGATTTTTTAATTAAAAATCAAATTTTATTAGTGCAGGGAAGGAGCATATAGATATAGAATAGATACAGATATATGTATAACATTCTCACCGTGCTTAACACGGCGATCACACTCCATGGTTTCTTAGTAGAGACTCATTAACATCTTTGTGCATCTAGAAGCTACAATGTCCAGGCACGAACGTGGTATGGCTACGTAGGAGAAACAGGGAAACAGACTAACAGAGCAGTCTGAAGCGACAAGGGCCTAAACTAGGATGTGATCTGGTCTTGGGGCTATTTGGTGGTCCTGAGAATCTTTGGGGGAACGTTGAACAAGGGGTGATTGCTGAGAGAGGTCTGTAATGTGGCACAGGTTGGTGAATTACCACAGTGCTAGTGCAAGGAGAGGAATTGAGAAAACTTTTCCCTTTGACGATTCAGTGTTCTCTAAAGGAGAGGACAAGCATGTTTTCTATCTCTGCCCCTGGTTACCAGTAACACTTCCCCTTGCCCCAGTGCCAAAATGGTGAGTTTACTTTTTGACTTCGATGACTGGCTACTGTTCCACTGAACCCCAAGTCCTTGGCCTTGACCTTTCCTCCTAGGCATCAGGGTAATTTCTCACGTACTTGGCTCCAGGCTCTCGCTGGGATGCTCCCTACCTCTTTAGGGGCCTAGGAAGTCTGTGTTCCTCCCTCTCTTTACGGCCTTGACTCTTCATCACTCAGGCTTAATGTCTTCTGAGTGTTGTGTGTGGCTCAAGGAAGGAAGTAAACAGATTCTGAAGGCGCCATGCCTGTGTATCGGTTGCTTTTCCTTCTTCTATTTGGGTCAGGTGTGTCTTCCGTAGGGGTCAGTTAGGGTAGGAAACACCGCATTTCCTAGTCCTCAAATAACTTCTGCCTGAGAGAATTTTTGATTGACTTTATAGGGAAGAAAAAAAAAAAACCTCAAAAAATGCTTTTGGCAGTCTTCAATAGGACAGATGGAAATGTGCCTGGCAGGGTTTGACGTTCTAGGATGAAGTTTCCCTCATCTTTTGTCTAGTCACAGAAGGTACTTTGGAGTAAGGAAAGTAAAACTGAGCTTGATGTGGGCTCATTTGGCTAGATATATGCTAGTCGGACATGCAAGTGTTTGGCATGGGCGTCTAGCATTTTCTGCAGTGAATGGGGAGCTTAGCGAGCATTTGATGAAGAAAACATAAGACCTCAACCATTGCAGCAAAGGAAAGAAAACATTACAATAGGGAATTAAAAGCCACACATGTGTCTGTACGTATCTGTACGTTTTGTGGGACAAAAACATCTTTACAGCCAGACTAGACCAGACCGAGGGAAAGATCTAGGTTAGATCAACCGAAACAGTGAGTACTGTTGGCAGGTTTACTGAGCTCAGGGGCTGAGCAAAGGTATTCTGTAGTTTATATTTTTGATGTGTGTTGTTAATTAATTAAATGCATGCAGCCTTCCTGTGAAGTGAGTCAGTGTTCCTCATTTCACGTGTGAGGAGACAAGGGCAGGGAGGATAAATGACTTGCCATTTTGCCAACCGGTAGCATCACCCTGGCCGTATTGCTAGGATTTCCAGTGGGGCTTCAAAGGATGACTTTAATTTCAGATGTAGTCTGGGTTCACGTAAGGCTACTCAGGTGAAATTTTCATGTCTGTGCAGTCCCTCCCTGGGTCCTGCCTGGGAGGAAGATAATGGTCAGTAAGAGTCTACTTGGAAGGTGTGGGGGTTTCAAGTGCTTCTCATGTTGACTTAGATTAGCACTTGTCTCGCTTTCTTAGTATAAACTTGCCATCCCCGAGTGCCACTTATGTGCTAAACAGAACAAAGAGCAAGCTTGCTGGAAAATTAATTAATTCAATAATTGATGGCAAAGGAACTTGAAAAGTTGCCAGACCAGTGGCCCAGTGTGATTTGTAGCAACAGAACAGAAAAATACCTGAGGAATGAGTTTCACGTTTATTTTTGGGGGCACAGCAATAATCAGCGATAAGGGGAAGGGGCCAGTGAGACGAAACATCACGGATTCAGTCTTTCACTTGCCTGATGGGAGCTCCCCATGTGCCGCGACCCCCTGCACACGATGGAGCGCTCCGTGGGCTGGGACAGGAACAAAATTCCCAGATTGTTACTGGACAGCTAACCTCACCGAGCTGTGGGAGCCTGAATCAAGCCGACTTGATGAGTGAAGTCAGTGTGCCTCCGTAGGCAAGGTGGGTGGACAGAGCCAGAAACTGTAGTGTGCAGATGGAAACAGGGTTTAGGAAACACCCAGGATGTTGAGGGATGAGATGGGCAGTGATGCTCAGTGGCAGGGAGGGGGGATGAGGTGAGTCCACTATTAGGTTAGGGAGAGGCACCCCTGGAAGATGGGGATGCCCAGGCTGGTGGGCAGTGCAAGAGTCCAGCTGTGCACTCCATTCCATGGTCTGTAAATAGATCATTACTCTTGCCTTTTGCCAGTGGGAAAGGGAACTAATTAATTAGAGGAACAGAGGATCCTACAGTATTGGGACACTTTGAATTTCAACGGAGAAGTCGTTTAAGTGTTTCAGAATGAGTCAGAAGGAGCTTAAAAGTTTAGGGGTGCATGGTTTGTGAGCCTGTGAGTCATAAGGGGAATTTTATGTGCTATAGATGTCATTGAGTAAGTAGGCTTTCCTTTTTTGGGGAGGGGGAGTTCAAATTTGCCTTATTAGCAGCAAAACTGTCATATGATGTGATTATATTTAGGGAACTATGTTTCAAAAATCTAAAACTCAATTAATTTTGTAGATAAATTTTAATATGGTAATTTCTTCTAATGACCTTTCTTAAACGAACCTTGATAAAAATAGCAGCAGGTGTTGAATGGCTGCCTGAAGAACATCATGTCAAGTTCTGAAGGGGGTTCAGAAAGAAATAAGGAAAGATACATTTATACTCTAAAGCCCTACTTTCAAGATCTATCAAAATACCCAAAGACTGTTGAACTCGTTCTTTCTCTAACTCTTTCTGGGGGAGGGGTGTCTGTCTTAAGGGGATTATCTAAATATGGAAAAAGTCAACGTACAAAGATATTGATAACAGTTACCATTGTGAAATAGGAAAAAAAATTTTGAAATTACAATAATACTCATTTGATAAGACATGCCATTTATGTTCTAGCAAATATTAACAAAATGATGGTAAAAGAGGCTGTATAAGGAACATGGAAAAAGCATATAAACTTCCGTTACATGGAAAGATTAAAATAATAATACCTAACGTTGACTTAACATTTATGAGGTAGTATTTCTGTTTTATGTCCTTTAAATGTTTTAACTCCTTTAATTGTCACAATAATCTCAAGTGAGGGGTATCGTTACCACCCTTATTTTGCAGACAAAAGAACTGAGACAGAAAGGTTACATAACTTTTCAAGTTTACCAGCTAGAAAGAAGTAGAGCCAGCAGGCCCCAGAGACAGGCATAGAGCTATATCTACTATACGATTAAAGCTATTTTTAAAGCATGTATGAGAGAATATGCTGATTTTAAAGAGTGAAAACACTGCTTGTATATAACCATACGTCTGTGGGCCAGTCAGCTTCCGTGGTCGTCTCCTTAACTAGCCGTGTAAGTGAATGTGGCCTCGTTAAGGCTCAAGGTGCCGAATGGGTTGTGTGGCTCCTTTTGGGAATTCATGCAGTCCCTTTCCTGGCACTGGTTGTTCTCTCTCTGGTGAACTCGGTTTCACAGGATCGGAGACCCGAAGAGGTGGCTGACATCAGTGTGGATAGAGCCAAATACAACCCGGCAAGGAGATACTACTTTGTAGAGCCTAAACTTCAGAATCAAATGAGACTGTCTTATAATAATATTATGATGTGACATTTGATTGCTATTTGCAGTTCACGCGTCATTTTCATCATCTCATTTGATCTTTGCAAAAAGATTACCTTTATTTTGCAGATGAAGACTGTGAGGTTCAAAGAGCACTCAAATTGCAAAGCCTGAAATCCAAACCCTGCTCTTCTCTTCATTTACACAAAGATGTGAACATCCTGTGTATGTGAGTGTATACGCCTAGTACTTTGTATGCATCTGTCATCGAATTTCTCTGCAACTTGCTCTTCTCACTTAATACTGCATCATATATTTCTCCAAGCGATGATGTGAATCTGACTCGTTCTTTAAGTAGTTGCACGATAACCTGCACCATATGGATGCATCTCAGTCTATTCAACTATTCCATCTTTTTTTTTAAGCTTTATTTATTTAAGAGAGAGAGAGCGCATGTGCACACATGAATGGGAGGAGCAGAGGGAGAGGGAGAAAGAACCTTAAGCAGACTCTTTGCTGAGCACGGAGCCTGATGTGGGGCTTGATCTCATGACCCTGAGATCATGACCTGAGCCAAAACCAAGAGTCTGATGCCTAACTGACTACACCACCCGGGCGCCCCTCAACTATTTCTATTCTTCTGGACATGAAGGTTGCTTCAAGTTTTTGCCATCACAAACACAACTGCATGCAATAAACATCCTTGTGTCTATGTCCTCCTGTACTGGTACTTTAATTTTTATGGGGTTGATTCCCAGAAGTAAAATTGCTGAGTCAAAGGATATGTGCTTTTAAAATTTTAATATATCGTGTCAGATTCCTCTCCAAAAGGCTGGGTCAAACACTTCTCCACTCTGATGTCTGGAAGTGCCTGCTTGTCTGCACCCCCATCAGCTAGGAGTTGTCACTCCGGTCTCTTACAGAAGAAGCCCTGGCATTCGGACAGTAAAGCTGGGCCTCTGTCTTTTCAATGAAGAGGTCTCAAATATCAGGGACTTTGGGCGGATTTTTAAGAAATAGCTATCTTTAGGGGATTATTCATAACCTAATAGACTTGGGTTCTGCAAGGAGGCTGCTTTTGGTCTCAGCCATTGCCTTGTATACTTACCACATATCAATAAATAATAACCATTACGGTTGAACATTAGAGTTGACAGTGTAGTAACTTATGAACAAATCTCCTCATTAGCAGCACTATTTTTTTGGTGTTTGCAGCAATCTAGTAGTCACAGCTAAGTTGGAACCAGAGCCATTATGTATGTAAGACATTTTTACCTCATTTACTCTGAACTCACTTTGCATACAAGAGCACTTGGCCAGTGCCATATGGTGTAATGTCAGAACAAGACGCAATCTGAAGTGAAGAGGAATAGGACCTCTTTGATATGAGAGTGCATTATCCTGTACTTGGGTGCTTGTGGTTTTAGAACTGAGTTAACAATTGTTTCTGAATAGATTCAGATTTTAATTCCATCTGATTGACCCATGTATTTTCTTGCTGTTGAAAGGGATGGGCTCCTGGCCTCATATATTTATTTATGCGTGTCTGTGTTTGTCGACCACTCAAGAGTTGGAATTGTAACATTGCATCACTGGACTTAATTTCTCCTTTTAAAAATTCGTGTTGGTGTCTTACAGGCTGGGGTTGGGGAGTTAATTAATTTGAGTGTTGGATTGGGTGTCTGGCCACCGTTTCATTTTCTCTAGTAATGGCACCTTCATTTTACTCTGGGGAGCCTCCTTCCCCAGGATCTCCCCCCTTCACTCCAAGAGTAGAGCTTGCAAGCAGCACCTCCCTCCACCTCTGGTCTAGTATATTATGCTCCTCTGCATATGGTTGGTTCAGGGATGGGCATATAACCTGACCCAGGATGATGACACTCCGTTCTGAGACATCGGTCAGGATTGTGGGGAAGAGATAGTCCCTCTCTGCAGTGATCACTAGCTCTAGGCTGAGGTAAGTGTGAGCTATAAATCTCCAAGAGGATAGGGTCTACCTCAGAGGTTTGCAGAGCCATGAGGTGGAAAGAACTTGATTCCTGAGGATACACTTGAGCTTTGAGTTCAGGGTTGTATGGACATTACCATTATGTGAGCCAATAGTTTCCCTCCTTTTCCTTATTTAAAATACTCTACCCATTTGGGGTTGAACCACTTACTTGTATACAGTTGAATTCTAACTGATTTAGGTTTTTACATTGTCTTGATTTTTTTCTACTGCATCAATTGTATGATTTTTTCAGTGGCTTCACTGTTCCGCTGCATAAGCAAAGATGTTTTCAAGCAGCTTCTAATGCAAAGTATTAATTAGATTAAATAAGAAAATGTAGATGCTGAGAGATGAGCTTCTCTTTGGCAGTTCCTCAAATATAAAAAGGTAGTCTCTCTTGTTTTTCTAGTTAGTTGGTTTAGTATGTTTTTAGGTCAGATGTTGGCATCTGAGTTTCCTCCCTCCCTGGTCAAAGTCAACAACTCTATGGGATTTTTTTAATGTTTTCAGTTCTTCGAATAATAGCATACAGAAGCTTATTACCCCAGCACGTTCAGTATTGCTCTAGGGGCTGAGGATGCAGCAAAAGCTACTGATAGCACTAACTGCAGCCAGGTTCCTCCTTTAGGGACCCATTTATGTGAATCACAAACGATTTCTTAGCTTGTGTTTTACTGTGTCTTGTTCCAGGCACCTAAAGCAGCTTTGGAAATTAATATTCTTTCCTCTAAGCTGAGATAGATCATATGTTAACTGTCTTATAATAGCCAATAACAATGTTTAATTATTTTAGAAGTAAAGTATAAGGATGGGTGGGGAATGACAGTATTTTTCCCCCCAGAGTTTGGGGAGGGCAAGTCATCCTCTGCTTAAACCCCAATCTGAAAAATATTTGTCTCAACAAAAAGATCTGCAAAAGAAAATAAACATTTCTCCAAGAGTCTCAGAGTGGCCAAACACAGGGGCAAGACTGGGAGTCATCTGAAGTAGGGACATGCAGACAAGAACAGCACTGTAGGACCAGGTACATGAAAAGAAGAGTCTTCCCTGAGTTGAAACTCTGTAAAAAAAATACTGGAGGAAGCACACATTCTTAGAGATACCATTGCTATAAACTCCACATTTAAATGATGTCCCATGCAAGGCAAAAAGAAAGACTGAAGATATCTGGAATTAATCATAAGAGAACTAACCTGAGGAAATGACACTACAAAGCATAGAACACAGGCATGACAAGGATCGAGTGGAGTACCCAGAGTATGATGGACAGTGTAGGAGAGATTTAGGAACTTTAGGGCAGAGACATTTCTCTCATCCCTCCTGGCTGAGTCTTCACCAATATATATATATATATATATATATATATATATATATATATATACATATATATATATTTTTTTTAAATTTCATTATTTATTTGTCAGAGACACACAGGGAGAGGCAGAGACACAGGCAGAGGGAGAAGCAGGCTCCCCACAGGGGAGCCCGATGTGGGACTTGATCTCAGGACCCCGAGATCATGACCTGAGCCAAAGGCAGATGCTCAATCACTGAGCTACCCAGGTGCCCCATCTTCACCAATTCTAAATGAGTGTAGTTGATGAAGAAAAATATTTGTAGAGTGAGTACTATTGGCCATATATGGTTAGGCAGTCCAAAGTCAGATGGATTTTGTATTTCATTCATATAATTTTTACTTACATTAAATGAGTAGAACACTACTCGTGGTTCTCATTCTGCAGAAAGAAATTTATTATTGTAGATAATAATTTGTAATTTCCATGAAATCTTTAGCCCTGTGCACCTCTCCTAAGTGGTATAGTTAAGACCCTGGTACCCAATGTGGGTGGACAAGAGGGGTATGTTCTTGGTGGAATCATGCTTTTATTGGGGTGAATTCCAGGTAATTGTGCTATCTGGGCCATCTTCCCATGCAGCTTGTTCAAGGAGGTTTTAGGCTTCCAGTCACACTTTGTGGCCTCAAGGCCGCAGACCTGGCACATACAATGCCAATCCTGTGATAGTCTTTTTAAATAGTTTAATTGGTCCAAGGAAGTCTCCCCAGTGGCATCTCTGCATCTCATCTATTCAACTGGCTCTCTTCTTTTCTCTTCTTTCACTTTTTTTTTATTGTGGTAAGATATACATAACATAAAATTTACCATGTTAACCATTTTTAAGTGTTCAGTGATATTAAATATATTCATAGTGTTACACGATCATCACCACTATCTGTAAATACCTCTTTTTATCTTGTAAAACTGAAACTGCAGACCCATTAAACAATAATTCTCCATTTCCCCTTCCCTCCAGCCCCCGGCAACTACCATTCTACTTTCTGTCTCTATGATTTTTTTGTTTAGCTCTCCTCTTGGTAATATTTTAGCTGGTCGAGGAACCTGGGGGGTGGTGGGAGGAGGTAGTCAAAATATGGAGCTGTTGGAGATGTGACAGGAAAGATGGGACCTATACTTTGTTAAGCATCCAACACAGTTAGTTGTATGACTTTGTAGTAGTTCCTTAACCATACTTTCCTCAGTTTCCTAATTTGTAAATAATGGGGATAATAATAATACTTACCACATATGATATATATGATGGAGAAATAATTATACATGTAAAATCTACAGAGCACATACTAAGTAAGCACTAAATACATTTTATTGATGGTGGCGATGATGGTCTCTCATTAGGATAATTACCTCGGTTGAATTAGCCCATTTGAGCAGAATATGAAGTTATAGCTGACACGAGCCCTTCTACCCTGCCCACAACAGGTTGTGTGGGATTAGAAATTCAGCTATAAGGATGATTTGGTTGTTCAAATGGTCTGTATACTGTTTCATGTTCATGCCAGCTTATTCACATTGTGTAGATTTACAACATTATTTTCTGTTGAAAACACCCTGTTACATATGAAGTCAACACTTCTCGTGTTGGGGAGGAAGCCCATATGTCTATCACTGAGGTTAATGATCATTTTAGTGACCATACCATTCCCTGGGAAATTTTGGGTTACCAGAGAAAGTATCCAAGGAGATATAAAATTGCTGTTAGAGAAATTGACATTTTGGGATCCCTGGGTGGCTCAGCGGTTGAGCGCCTGCCTTCGGGTCCAGGCTGTGATCCCAGTTTGGGGATTGAGTCCCACGTCAGGCTCCCTGCATGGAGCCTGCTTCTCCCTCTGCCTGTGTCTCTGCCTCTCTCTGTCTCTCATGAATGAATTAATAAATAAAATCTTAAAAAAAAAAAAGAAATTGACATTTTCTTTACATAGGGCATCACTGCGTAGAACCTGGGCTTTAAATAGCTCAAGAGATGATATGGCTTGAGATCAAAAGGCCCAACTGAGCATGTGCTTACAAATGGTCTACTTGGGCTTTGCAGATAGTAACTAGAGCATTTTTTAATTCTACTCCTACCTTGATGCTGTTATTTGTTTCCATGACACTAGTTCTGGGAATGGCACCAGGCACATTCAGCATCTGCAAGTGACGGTTTAGATAGTAATTGATGTGTGTTACAAAACTCACATCTGGGCCTTCCACCAACTGAGAGTCAGTTTGATTTGATCTGGCAAAAGGAACTTCAAAGCATTTGGTTTTTAAATTATAGTGATTTATAGAAAAGTACCTCTTAAGATGACTATCAGCTGGTAGCAGGTTGAATTTCCAGAAAAAAGTGTGCTTTCATTGTCCTGATTTCTCCAAATGGCAAGCCCACTAGGGCACTCCTCTTCAGCATGGCCTCCTGGGGCTAGCTCTTCCTTTTGTTGAATATGCTGCCTACAGATAGGATTGCTGATGCTAAAATTGTTGTTCGCTGTGCTGAAAGTTTATTTTGTTTACTGGATAATACTTGGATTATCAAAATTGTGAGAATAAAGTACTTTGGTGATAAAGTTGGAATTTAAAAAAATCTTCATAAATTTATGTGAACTTTTTTTTTCAATTCAAAGTGGTGTTTGTCCAACAAAAGTCATCATGCCTTAAATTCCATTTTTGTACATTTCCCTCTTTCTGTCATGTTATCTCTCTAGTATATAATCCTTCTTCCTTCTCTCTCAACTCCTCTTTCCCTAGCAAAATCTGCAGAAATTGCTATCAGTCTTTTATTCATGTTTTTGAATTTTACCTTAGTGTGATTAAGTTTCTGTCTATATTTTACCTTTAGGCTTTGGGTATTTGCACTTTAGGCTTTGGTTGGAAAATGAAAGGCTCTTCTCCTCTTTTAAAGGAATTTCAAGTGTCATTAAGTAGCAAGAGAATCTTTCTGGAACTGGGTAAGACAGCTTTCCGATACCATTCTAGATCTTGTACGACAAGTGCTGGAGGTTAACCACACTTGAGGGATCTGAAATAGAATCATCAGGAATCACCTTCCACTCAGGTGTGGCTGCAGGAAGCCACCAGGTGAGGAAGGACATGTTTTGGTCACTGAGTAAAGGTGCCCCAGCTGGTTCCCAAGATAGTGCTTCTCTAACTTCAATGTGCATACGAATCACCTGGCACCTTGTTAAAATATTGATTCTGAATTAATAGATGGGGCATGGGATCTGAGATTCTACATTTCTGGATTCATCCCATGTGATGTTAATGTGGTTGGTCCCTAGACCACACCATTAGAGTAGCAAGGGTATTATCATTCATTCAGAAAATATTTATCAAGCACTCACAATGCACTAAGTATTTTTCTACATATGGGCATATAGGAGTGAGCAACACAAAACTCTGTCCTCTTGGAGCTTTTACTCTACTGGGAGAAGCAAACAACCACCAAATAGTAAACAAGTGTACACAAGCATGCCTGGTGGAGATAGTGCTATGCAGAAAAATAGGTGAGGAGGATGGGATAGAGAGTGGTAGGGTAAGGGCGGGGATGTAGGTTTATGGTAGGGTTATTTCCCTCCTCTGCAAACTACAACAAAGGTTAAACTATTAAGTTAATTATTAAACAAGCTAGTATTTAATTTCTTAGAAACCCAAGGAAAGGTTTATTGAATGAAAACAGAAAGCTGTGTTTTCTCAAGGCCAAAAATTTTGAGTTTGCGAATGTAGTGTACATCAAATTACATGGTTCTCTCTAGGAGTAAACCACTCACCACCTGACATATGTGAACTTCTCCAGGTTAATTAGGGCACCACTTATATTACCTATTCATACTTCCAAGTAGCCTAAACATTGATGACTTCTGAAAAAAAATCAATAAACCTTTTTTTTTTAAACTTAATATCAAAAACCGATTTAGAATAGAACCATGACTATAGTCGACTGATCTTTGACAAAGGAAGAGTGGAGTTCAATGGAGTACCAAATGGTACTGGAACGATTGGACAATCACATGACATCCACATACGGAAAAGTAAATTGAGATACAATTTTCCTGCACAGAAATTAATTCAGAATGGTTCATAGATCTAAATGTAAGATGCAAAATTATAAAACTCCTAAAAAATAACACAGAAAACCTAGATGAACCTGGGTATGGTCATGACCTTATTTATATATAACACCAAAGATATATCTGTGAAATATATAAATGATAAGCTGGACTTCATTAAAATGAAAAACTTCTACTCTGCAAAAGGCAATGTTATTAGAATGGGAAGACAATCCACAGACTGGAGAAAATATTGTAAAAGACAATCTGATAACGGACTGTTATCCAAAATATACAAAGAACTCTTAAAACTCAACAATAAGAAAACAAGCAACCTGATTTAAAAAAATTAGGCCAAAGACCTTAACAGACACTGTACCAAAGGAGATATATGGATGGTAAATAAACATATGAAAAGCTGCTTCACTTGACATGCAAATTAAAACAATGAGGTACCACTATGTCCTTATCATCGAAATGGCCAAAATCCTGATCACTGACAATACTGGTGAGGATATAAAGTGAAAGGAACTCTCCGTTCGTTGCTGATGGGTTGCAAAATGATACAGCTACTTTGGAAGACAGTTTGGTGGTTTCTTACAAAATGAAATATACTCTTACCATAGAATCCAGTCATCATGCTCCTTGGTATGTACCCAAAAGAATTGAAAACATGTCACACAAAAACCTATACGTTGATGTTTATAGTAGCTTTATTCATAAAATCCAAAACTTGGAAGCAACCAAGATGTCCTTTAGTAGGTGAGTGGATAAATAACTGTTTCACAGCCAGACGGTGGAATATCATGCAATGCTAGAAAGAAACGAGCTATTAAAGGATGAAAAGGAGGAATCTTACATGCATATTACTAAGTAGGAAAAAAAAAGGCACTCTGAGGGGCGCCTGGGGTGGCTCAGTCAGTCAAGTGTCTGCCTGTTGGTTTCTGCTCAGGTCATGAGTTCAGGGTCATGAGATTGAGCCCCATGTCAGTATCGAATCTGCTTAAGATTCTCTCCCTCTCTCTGCCCCTCCCCAACTTGTGTGCACACTCTCTTTCTTCCTCAAAATAAATAAAAATTTTTAAAAATGCAAAAAAAAAAATCAGGAAAGGCTATCCATTATGTGACATTTCTGGAAAGGCAAAACCATAGAGACAGTAAAATGAGCGGTGGACTGGTATATGACACTATAGTGATGGGTACTTGTTAAACAATTGTCCGGACACATAGAATGTACACTAAGAATGAACCGTAAGGTAAAGTATGGATCCTGAGTGACTGTGACGTGTCTATCTGGGTTCATCAGTTGTGACAAATGTATCACTGGTGGGGATGTTGATGATGGAGGAAGCTCTGCATGTCGGGGGACGGGGGGTTCTGGGATACCTCCGTATTTTCTTCTGTTTCACTGTGAACCCGAAATGGCTCTAAAAAAATTCAAGTCTTTCTCACTTTGCTGATAAGAGGCCCTGATATTCTGTTTTCAGTACTTATAACAAGCCAAACGTCCTCATTTTATAGATGACAATGTTGAGGTGAAAAGGATGGGAGCTTAATGACCAAAATTCCACTGACAGCCAGTAGGAGCTGGGACCCTGAATGTTGGCCTCTAAATTAGCAGCTTCCTTCTTTTCACTCTCCATTGCTATCTCTGCAAAGAGGACTTTAATAGTTGGAATTATGTAGAGTTTTAAACACAATGGTCTTAAGACTTCAAGGAAAGATCAAACAAGTATTCTAATTGAGACCCTTTGTCCCCCTCCACATATTTGTGATTCTATGTGATGAGACCGTGTGGAGTCTGTACTTGGTTGGTGCAAATCTCGGGAGATAACACCAATAAACAAATTGGCTTCTTTTAAATTAACGAACATCTTTTTTGAAAAAATAGAATTGGTGCCAGTATGATATGGTCAGTATGTCTGGTCAAAACACAGGTGTTCCTTCAGAGAAAAGCAGCTGATACTACAAAATACACTTTTGAAAAAGAAAAAAAGAATGAAGTCACTTCCAAGCAAGTTTTCCATTCTTCCGAGAACACTAACTTTGTGTCATTACTCTAAAAATTAGCCAATTGAGATTGTTTCTTTACATTCAAAAACCTATGTTTTGGGTGGCAGCTTGTTGAATGGGTGGCTTGCTGGAGCACCAGCAACCCCAGTTTGAGCTTTCCTAGCCCTTGGGCTGTCCATTGACATTTGCAAACAAGATAGGTAAGAAGGAAGCAAAAACCATCTGGGTAATATGTCTTCTTGATTTAAGGTTGGTTTTGTAATTCTAACCTCTAGTTTTACCCCCATTTGATCCTTTAGCTGGGGAACTTGAATTGGTTGGGTTTACCCTTGTGTGAAATCTGTGTACCTGCAACAAAGAAAATTACTGTAGAAAGGGTATTTCCTGTTGCTGAAGCCTTTCTTTTCTGCCTTCCCTCCCTCCCTCCCTCCCTCCCTCCCTCCCTCCCTCCCTCCCTCCCTCCCTCTTTCCTTCCCTCCCTCCCTCCTTCCCCCTCTCCCTCCTTCCCCCTCTCCCTCCTTCCCTTCCTTCCTTCCTTCCTTCCTTCCTTCCTTCCTTCCTTCCTTCCTTCCTTCCTTCCTTCCTCCCTTGTCTGTCTCTCTCTCCCTCTCAGAACAGCAAATCTCTATTGTTACTATTCACTGATCATTTTGGAACCGTCGCATGAATTATACCAATGGTAATTCCTTTAGAAAGATAAAATTTTTAGGTTTTTGCCAATTGAAGTATTCAGTGTAAAAACAGATTTCTCCAAATGTAGCAAATTGTTGGTTCATTTACTAACCATGTTTGTTTCATGTATTTGCATTTGCCAGACAAACACTGAGAATATATATTTTAATTTTATTGCAAAACTACCATTTCAAGGCATACCGTGAAATTATAATTTATGTTCCTGAGATTTTTGTAGTTTTAGAATGATCATTTCAATTTAGCCCTGGGTACCTTATACCATTATGCTAGGAACACTTCCAGTTTAAACATATATAATTTATTTTTAACAGATTTTGCTTGGAGTACACAAATGAAATGTAACAGTCATTACAGAGATTGTCTTAGTTCATTTACTAAACATGAATCCATGTCCTCCATTTCCCTTATTTTGTGCATGACTCCCTGGCTGGGCTTCTGTTCTCTGCTTTGATGCAAATTGTAGGTTGAAGGAGGCTCTGAGCATAAAGTCCCTTTTAGGGAACAATCCTGGCAAATGGGATGTGTGGGTTATTCAGATATTCTGTATTTTTAGATAGCTCTTTCTGAAAAATCAAATTTATAAATTGATCTTTCCTCCATTCTTAGTCACTTTACACCTGAAACCCCTCTTCGCTTCAAAACACCCCAAACAAACAGCCTTGATCTTGAGACTTTTTCTTTCCGGAAGATGACAATTGTATTTTTTGAAGTTGTTTTACCTTTATTCAGAAAGAGTTATCCAAACTCAACTTCTAATTAGAGTCCTCATTCTCTCTCAAGCGGCACAGATCAAACAAAGGTGGAGATTCGGCATGTCACAACTCCATGAGTTTTTAGCAGGAATCACACACAGCATTGAGTATATAAATTTAAAATAACGTAAAAACACTTTTGATAGGCTCTGTATTGAACCTAAGCCAGCGAGTTTTGGCCTCCAAATATTTACACTGGGTTTGTGTTACCTTTGCACACCAAATCTTTGTGGCTTATGATGTATTGTCAAGCTCAGTACAGATGGTGTACAAAATATTTCCTTTCTTTCTCTACTTAGAAGACTGAGGAAGGTCCCACAGTATAAAGTTGCTTGTTGGCGGACAGATTTTATGCCATTTGAAACTGGAATTATGGAGAGCAGTTATCAAGAGTGTGAGTTTTTGGATTCAGCAAAGAGGCGGGGCTCACAAATTAGGTTTTCATCAGTAGTGAATAAATGTCTCTAAGGGATTAAGGTAGCAGAGCAAGCTTTTGCAGCTTTGTATACACTGTGTACCGAGCTTTCACAAGATGCCATAAGGAGCTGTGGAACTTCCCTGGGAGAAGCTGAAAAATAAAGATGGATTCTGTGAGCGTTATGGGTTGTTGGGTGATTTTGCTTCAGGCTATCAAATAAAAGTGGCACATGTCATTAGCCTTATGGAGAGAGGGTTTTAAATATCTTTTCTCAAAATTATGTTTCTTTTGATTTATTCTGTGATCCCTTTTGTCTCATATTTCTGAAAGACGCCTGTGACAGGAGGGCCTAAGGGATCATCCCTCTTATAATCTGACATGTTGAATTTTGTATAATCCACACATTTTTTTTCTTTGGTATTGGACACTTTCCAAGCACTGAATTAATTCCGCTGTTTAAAAAAGAACAAATCAAAACAAAAGTCTTCTTAAGAGAGCAAAACCCTCAATATGGCTGTGCGTCTTCGCAAACCAGAAGCCTAAGTGTCATATTTGAATGACTACAAATATTAAGCACACGATGAGGTGCTCTGGCCTCTTCCTAGAGGACATTTTATGGGGCTTCCAGCTTTCGTTCATGCCCATACCCTCTATTATCTCAGATATTCCATCTGCAGAGGAGAAAGATGCAGAGAACCTTCAACAGGGAGGCACATAGGTAATAAGAAGGTGGAAGTGACTTCAGGGCATAAAGATCTGCCAAGCACTGGCCCGCAGGCTCTCATTACATTGAGGTTGGAGGGGAGCAGTAAAAAGATCAAATTCAGCAGAGATCAACGGCACGCATCATCCTAACTGATCCATAAGCAGCTCCTGAGAGTAACCATTGTGAGCTGAGCTGGATCAGTCTCCCCTAGACTCCACCAAGGAGTGAAGATCACGTCCCTTTCAGGCTCAGAGGCCTCTAAAGCTGGAAAACCCCATAGGGATCCAGGCACGTTGCGATGATTTCTCTCTAACATTTTGAAGGTCTGCTTTACTGATGGAAATAGAATAATTTCACCAATGCAAGTAGTGTGAATTAAAAAAAAAACAAGATAAATTATGCCATTATTGCCACATTTTTCACAGCCACCCTACTAAACACTGACATTTTAAGAGGAGTTTATATAAAGAGGAACATTATTTTTGATACAATACTGAACTTGCAGGTTACTAAAGCGAATACTTGAGAACAGTCTGAGCATGTTCTGACTAGAACAAAGTCTTAGAGGTGGCTTCCAGTCAGGCATAGCTACATATTTCATTTAGACATTTCTAGAATGAAAACGAGAGAGAAGTTTTAAGAGGCCTTAAACCCTATCTCCCCACCCGCTCCCTCAAGTATAAATTTAGATAAGTGTAATGTACAGAAAATAAGCATCCAAATAGACTCATTTGATTATATGGCTTTTCTGTCTAGGAATTATGGAAACAGGATGCTTTATTTGATCTTGGGTTATAATATTACTGAAAGTTTTTGCTAAGGTTAATAAAAAGGAAATTCAATAGATACATTAAAATGTCTGAAACAGGCTCGTGAGTTAGGACACTGAGCTCACTGCACTTAAAGCTTGGAAGTCAGAATTCTGACGCCACTCAGCAGCGAGTCTGTGTGTGTGTGTGTGTGTGTGTGTGTGTGTGTGTGCGTGCACGCATGCGCCAGCGAAGTGGGAGGTTGCTCCAGGAGAAGAAATCTCTTTGGCTCAATATTTTAGAGCATGTTGCTTCAGAGTAGCATCTTTTAATTGGCATTTAAACTCTTCTATTATTACAAGTTGGTATAAGAAGGACAATTTTCAATTTTCATTTCTGGAGACTGTTTACTGCCCTTCTCATCAATATTTAAACATTGGGAAGCAAGGAAGGCCTATTAGGTTGTCTCAAGGATTGTTTAAAAGTCCATGAGAATTTGAATCAAAATTTAATCTGAGAAAACTTGGGAAACCTGTCTGGCTAGAAAGCTTTTCTTTGTTTCTTCCTCCCCCATCCCTTCCTAAAGTTCTTCTGATTTGTGAGCCCAGGGCAGGTTTAATTATAATTAGTTAATGTTAGTTAATTAGGTAATGTTCATATAGTGCTTTGAAGATGAAAAGTGTTTTAGAAATGCTAAGTGCTATCATTATTAGTATCAGCAAAGGGGAAAAGAAAGCATGATGAACAATTTTGGAAGCTGCAGAATTTGAACGTGAAAATGCTTGATGCCACTTGACTCTCCAGCCTTCCACCATCTCATCTGTTCCTGGTGGAATGTGAAGTAGCCCTTTGTCTTCATTGTTTGGGTGGCCAGAGCTCCTTTCCTTCCTCCTTCCCTGTCTATACTGACCCTGTTCAAAGAAGTGAAGCGGGAGTCAGTCTTAGGCTAAATACCACCCCGATGTGTACACTTGGGAACAGACTCACATGCAAGGATGTTCCCACACCTAGCTCGGCCCTCAGTGTGAGCTCATGCTTAGGCATATTTCTGAAATCTGAGACCTTCCATAGGTCCCAACGATTCATAGTTTCTTCAATCTTTCTTGTTCTCTATTTCAGAAGAAAACAGTAGAAAATTAGAACAAAAAGAACCACTGTTCTTTGGATTATGTTACTTATTTAAGGGAATGAACCTGCAGAGTAAAAAGTAGCATCGCTTACTTGCAAACACAGGGAATTCTCTTAATTGTAACTGAGACGCAAACTTTGGAGGCACATGGCTCCTAAGCTTTAGCAATGCAAGGCGGTCCCATGCAACTTGCAGAGCAGAATGCATTTGCAGACCATGGTGTATCTGGATGGCACGTCACACAACTTTTTATTAGCTATGCTGAGGAAAGTAGGTCAATGTGATATCTGATGTTCAGGTGGAGGAAAGTGGGCCCTGGCCACAACTAAGTCCAGGTGAGGATAGAGGCTGCTATTTGGACGATTGTGCTAATTGGGGGCAGTGCCTTTCTCCAATCTGTCCTCCAAACAGAAATCATATTTCTTGTAGACTTAATTTTGAAAAGGCTTATAATAAATAAGACAGGAAGGCTTGGGATCTCAGAATGAAATAAACCAGTGTGTGGCAATAAAGACTCTAAAGGGCAGATAGAGGAGTCAGGGCCAACCTTGCCATCTCACATTAGGCTTCTACAGAGGAAGGGTAGATGATGTTTGAGTGATCCAAGTTCATGGAAAATTGGATAGGAAACTCTCACCTCATGATTCCTCACCTCTTTGTTTAGCATATTGATTCCTTGCTCTCTTTCCTTAATATAAATTGTTTAGGTGGCAGTAATACTGGGGAAATGGCATAGATGTGTCTTGGACTTGAGTTAAATTATTCCCAAGAGTCCAAATTGGTTTCTTACTGTTTGGTCGAGTAATTTGTGCATCTCACTAAAGGGCTAATGAACACTTCACTTTGGCACTTGGAAACAGACACATTCAGATCATGTTAATCAAACACAATTAACTTTCAAGGAAGGAGGCTGGAAGAGCGGGCCAAAACAAATATGCTGAAATAGAACAGAGATGAATGCAAAGTCCTGCAGTTAAAAAAAAAATCGACTGCACATACATAGAACAACTATGTGGTTTATTAAAACAAAGCAAGACACAACAGCATCCACCCAGCTTTAAAGGCTTTAGTTGACTAAAAGCTCCATATGCATGCAGTAGTGTGACCTGAATGCAGAAGTGCCAGGGTGCCTCAGCCTCACACAGAAAGTATCAGCACCAGCACCGAGGCTGAAGGAGGGCCACATCCCCAATACCATGTTTTCCTGGTCTTAGAGTTTTTAGGATGCTTGCATGTCTTTATAGGATAGGGTTGAACTGGGAGAGATTCAGCCTAGAAAAGTAAAGATTCCAGAGACAAGTCGGATGCCATTTTAAATTAAAAAAACTTTTTTTAAAAAAAGATTAATCTGAGAAAACTGGGAAGGAGAGAGAGAGAGATTAGGCCCCAAATGACTATGGCCAAGGAAGAAATGACTAGTCAGGCTATGTTGCTGGACTTTCAATCCCTCCATACATCAAACCAGACCTTTTCCCTTGTGCTATTCCTCACTGTTCCTTTATCAGAATCTGCCTGGCTTGCCTCACTGTTCCCCAAATTCACCTTCCCGGTCACCAGCAGGGCTTTCCCTTGCTTTTATGCTGTCCCTAATGCTTTTTTGCCCAACTGAATCCTTCAAACTCTTGCCCAGTGTTTCTCAGCGTTGGCTGCATGTTAGAATTACCTAGAGAGCTTTTAAAACCTCTATGCCTGGGCTCTACTTCCAGAAGTGCTAATGCAATTGGTTTGGGGGGAGGCCCAGGCATCAGTATTATTTTAAAGCTCTCCAGGTGATTTTAATGGAAGCCTGGCATTAAGGACCTCTTGTTTGGTTCCCGCTGGACTTTGGCAATGCATTGCTCCATTTCACTTATTCCTTTGACCGCCTGCTGAGAAACTCACTTACAATTAATATTATGTCTGATTTAATTCATTCAGCAAGAAAGAACTACCTGCTTTGTATTATTAATCATTTCAGGGTACATACATCTCACTTCTTTAATTGAACCCTCAGTCTTGTGGAGGTGTTTTATATTCCATATTCCCTTCTGTCTGGCACAATGCACAGCCCGATACCTTACACGTGGGAGAGTGTGTGTGTGTATGGGGGGGGGGCAGTTCTTCTTTAACTTTCTATGGAAAATCAATAAATATCCCTTACTTAATGGGCACATAAAATATGCTTGATAGTTGATACTAAAGTTACAAAAATCATTTATGTCCAGAAATGTAAGAAAAGGGTGAGCCGTGAAAGTTCAGCTAATCTATTGGGTGAGAACACAACAAGTTAGGAAATAAAGAGTATTTGGGCTGCATTCATTGTCGCAGGAGACATAATGGAGAGTAACTGCGATGGCTCACCAGACTTTCTGGTATCACCAGAAAGGCACAGAATAACCGGGGCGGCCACCCTTGGAGTCGCTTAGCATGACTGTACTTATGAGCAGAAGTTGGGTCATGAGGCCACAAGAGCACACGAGGTCCATTATTTCTGGCTAATGAGGCTATCTTTGCTTTCTTTATTCTCTGACGGAGGGTGGCTTTTTGAATCCTTGTACTGAATTTTGTTTTACTCCTACAGGTGGATTTGTGTAAGCCAGAACAGAAACTAATGCCAAGAAGACGGATGGAGTAACTAAGCTGTTAATAAATTCCAGTGCCACCTAATAATAATACTTTGTATTTATACAGCGTCTTTCTTGGAGGAGCTCAAAGCACTTTATGGGCTCTGAAAGTTAATCAAGTTGGGAATTTTCAATCATTGTGCGAGTGAGATCCAGGGCTACAAACCCCCCAGCTGTAAAGCTTGCTTTCCTTATTTATACATGTGGACCCTGTTAGTGTGGGGACTTCAAAAAAAAAAAAAATTGAGGCTCTTTGGCCTGAGAGACATTGTACCGTGGAGGGAACTGGAATTCATTTCTAGCCAGCTAGTATAAAGATCCCAATAATGTTTCAAATATTTTAACAAATAAAAACATTAGAAAACATCCTATGCAGCTGTCTGGCAATACTTTGTCACCATGACAATTGCTGAAATATAATGATCCCTGTGTTTGTGTTTCTGGCTATTAGAGGAGTAATTGTAAGGGGGAAGAATAAGTTTTACTTTAAGTTTTGTTTACTGGAATTTTCTTGTTTCTCTTTATTCGGATGTGTATCATTTCTGAGTAATAGAAGGGACTGGGAAAAGAAAACAAGAGAAGTAAGTTCTTCTCTGGGCTAAGCTATAACAGAAGATGATTTTTTTTCAGAAATCTGGCTAATAATGAGATTCATGGAAATGATCTGATGTCATCAGAGACTAGTTATATGAACTTAACCTTCAAATCTGACCTGTGCAACCCTTGCTTAGGAACCCCTTCCTTAGCACTTGGATTTAGAAGTTTTATTGTGGAGCTGGATTTTGTTTAGGCAACCACTTTTTTTTTTTTTCCTGGGGTCGGGCCTTGGGACTTGAAACAAGTTACATGGAGCATGGTTTTATGTATCTTCTGAAGAGCCAGATGGAGTTGACTTTGAGCATCTGCCATATTGTAGTGGAGTAGGTCTTCCAAAATTAGAATATTGGCTCTTCATCCAAATAGACTTTGTAATTCCAAATACAGTGCAATGAAAAATCACTGGGCTCAGTAAGTATTTGTTGATTGATTTTCTTAATACAGGATTTTCCAGAGTGAGATGAGTAGCACGGCGATGGTCAAAATGAGTTTAAATGGGGCTGGAGCCCTACACTTCATAAAATGGAATCCCAGAGAAAGTGATTCTTTTTCCAATTTTCCTTCCATTTTTCTGATTCTATAAAGGAGACAGGCTTAGCTGGGTACTAGTATGTCTTTAACACTACTACCTTTGAAACAAAAAGAGTAAGCCTCAGCCTTTGACTGCAATAGCCTGTAGAGAGACCATAATATAACAGTATTTAATGGAACACTGCTTGTTTTTTTTTTTTTTTTTTGGTATAAATGAAACTGGCTTTCCATTTTTTGGCAATGATATAAATAAATGCATTTTATTTAAATTTATTTTTATTTTTTATTTAAATTTTAAATACATTTAAGTGGAAAAGAATGAAGATATTTGAAGAAAACACTAAATAAACAACAGCACAGGTGGTATGTATATGTCATAAAAATTCATCTATGAGATGACCAGACTGCCTTACTATTTGGGTTTATTGCTAAAACCTAACACTTGTTTTCATTTTTCTCTTCTTCCTTTATCAGAATTGCTTGCTACTTTTAAAATGTGAATTTGACTTCTCACTATCTCTAAATTATATGGCAAAAACCATTAGTTAAACAAAAAACCCATTAGTTTCCACTAGTTTCTTACTAACTGTCTAGGTTAAAGGGTATCCTCTTCTAAGTAAAGGTTCTGGGATAGAGTTGAGTGTCCACCGTGTGTAACGAGTAAACGTTTCAGGGATGCCTTTAGAATAATACTATCTATGTACCATTTTGGGGAGACTTGAAAATAGTCCTTTTGTGTTCAGTGATTTATTTATTTTAGAGAGAGCAAGAGAGAGAAAGCATGTGAGCGAGGACAGGAGCAGATGGAGAGGGACAAGCAGACTTGGTGCTGAGAATGGAGCCCCATGAGGGGCTTGATCTCAGGACCCTGAGATCCTGACCTGAGCTGGAAGCAAGAGTCAGACGCGTACCGACTGAGCCACCCAGGCGCCCCTGTGTTCTGTGATTCAGATGAGGCGTCATGGTTGAGAAAGGTTTTTGAAGTTGTTCGTCAAGTCAAACCTAGTAGCTTAATTATCTTCGCTTTGAGAACATTCAATGATGTAAAGAAAGGGAAGAGACATCAGAGAGAGGTAAGAAAGGAGAAGGCAAACGGTGCAGGGAAGGGAGTGGGTGCCCTGAAATGGCAGGGAGGGCTAGAAGTGAAAGAGGAATCCCGCAGGGTCAGAGGAGAGAAAGAGAGAACAATGTAAAACCACACCGTGAATTAATATGTTTGTTTATGGAATACTTGGTATTAACAAAATGATTTTTAAGTGTGTTGAAATACAGAGAATTTATGTCCTGATAGTGTTTGTTCTCAGCTGCTTAGCGATTTCAAAAGGGAAGACAGATTACTCCATTACTGATACCTGCAATTAGCGCTGCGACCTTGGCCAAATCGTGGAACTGTTCCTGGGAAAGGCCATTCCAGCATCTCCGCTCGGAGGCTTGCTGGGTGGGTTCAAGGGAGAGCTGGTTAGTGAGGGGAAGTAGGACTGCAAGGCCACGCACAAGTGCCTTGTAGAGCTGGGGGCCCCAAGCCCCAAGACAAAGCAGGAAAGGTGGTTGGTTTTTTCTTTTTTCTTTCTTCTCTTTTCTTCTTTTCTTTTTTCTGTTTTTTTGTTTTGTTTTGTTTTGTTTTACAAAGCCAACAGATAATCTGAAAGAACGTGTTTCTTTGCTCTTTTCCTTAGCATCCCTCAGTATTTCTTGTTGATGATGCTCTCTCCCTGGCTGCAGAATCACTGTGAGCTTGTGACACCAGGCTCTGGAATCTGCTTCTGGCCACCCTCCAGAGATTGACTTTTAGGCTTAAGCTGCATTGGGGTGGGGTCATTAAGACAGTTGCTCTGATGTCTGCAGCCTGTCAGTGAATGTAAAAATGAGCAAGAGAAGTTCTTCCCCAGGCCAAACCAGGGCATAAGGGAATTTTATCTCAGACATCTTTTTTGCCTTAGTTTCTTCCTCCGCAGGACAACTCCTTTTCAAGTACACAGGATCCTTGTCTTGTAACTCCTCCCTGTTATCACTCACCCTGCATCCCCACATCCAAAGCACTCTCAAGAAAGCAGCTATTTAGACTTCATGTGAAATCAAGTTAACAGTTTTACCTTTCCCAGGTGTGTTTGCAACCTGAGGTTTTTATTGCAAGTTGTGGAACTCTGTTCCTGTTAAAGGGATTACAGACAATTCCAGAATTTTCTGGAAAAGAGCCCATGGGAGCAGGGTCTTAGAGGCAGATCCTGAAAATGAGCCATGTCCTCATGCCTCATGGGCTGGCTCTCTGGGCCTGTCCTTACAGTCTGCAAGGCCAATGGTTACCAAATACTCTATTCTGTGTATCAAATTATTTTCTTGGTTTGCTGGGGTTGGTTAGGGAAACATAATGATATCTGGTGTATAGCCGACACTTAGTTCTCATTTCAATGGATTTGTTAAATGGTGAAGTACACAGGCAGCGTGCCCAAGTGCCTCTAACTGTTGGTGCTAAATTGACCCTCTATCCCTCTTAGGGTATCAATAGCTCCTGACCCTGTTTCACTGTGCATGATTAGGGCATTGCACCTTGCTAAGCATATTCATAGCAGGCTCAAATCCATGCAGCGATTTTATCTATCTCTTGATCTTTTTTCCCTCTCTCTCTCTCTCTCTCCCGTTTTTTAAGAGAGAGAGAGTGCATGCATGTGGACATGTGTGAGAAGGAGAGATGGGGAGGGGCAGGGAGGGATGGAGAGAGAGAATCTTAAGCAGGCTCCACACCCAGTGCAGAGCCCCACATGGGGCTCGATCTCATGACCCTGAGTCATGATCTGAGCTGAAATGAAGAGTTGGATGCTTAACTGACTGAGCCACATAGTCAGTTTCTTTTCTTTCTTTCTTTCTTTTTTTCTTTCTTCTTTCTTTTTATTCTTTTCTTTCTTTCTTTCTTTCTTTCTTTCTTTCTTTCTTTCTTTCTTTCTTTCTTTCTTTCTTTCTTCTTTCTTTCTTTCTTTTTTTTCCAGCTATCATCTACCCAACTATCCATTATAAAGAAAACAGAAGGAGAGAGCAGAAGGCTTTGAGGCATTTTCTTTAGATAAGTGAAGATTTTGGATAGCTCTTCTTACCATATTCCTTCAAGAGGCTGGGCTTAATAACATATAGGACAAAGTGTGAAATGCCGCCTCTTTCCACAGTGCTGCGTGGTAGAGGGTCTCCTGAGATTTGCTGTTACAGGCTGCTAGCATTTCGTTTTGATGTTATTGCTGCTGCTCTGGGTTTTAAATATTTTAATGAAAATTTTTATTGTGTTTGTGGACTGGCTTTTAGCAAAGGCTGCAGTTTAAGAGATTCTAATAAATGAATGAGAGATGTGTATAAAGAGAATGAGAACTGAAACCTAGTTAACTCACAGCTACAGAGAATTTTATAAAACACAATAGAATCTGATGTTGTTTTAGAAGGTGGAGTGCATGACTAGGTACTGGAGAAATAGATTAGGCCTCTCTTTCAGAACCATTACAAACCACAAAAGTCTGCACATTCTTAGTTGGTTTAGTGACTATTTGATTGTCTCCTTCTTTCAAGTGGATCATTATTGTTGTAATGGGGTCTACGTGTTTCAGAGCAATGCCTGCTTATACAAAGAACAAAGACAATGGGGAAAGTGATGTCCTACCTAGAAAACCCAGCCTTGTGTAACTATCGTCTTCCTCTTGCAAATACGTGATGAAATCTTATCCACAAGAGCTCTCTGTTTATAAATTTTATGAATAGGCCTAAATATCTAAGCCTATGTATAAAATATTTCCAATGAGCAATGCAGCTCATTTTGTGAACTGTACTCCTTCCTCCCACCTCTGGTTTTGATGCCTGAGGGCCTTTCCATAAAAAATGATCTTATGCAATCCAGCTTGGTGGTTTTCACATGCTTTAAAAATGCATTCTCTTCTGGTGCGATGGTGCCAGGAGCACCGTAGGATTGTGTGGGCTTATCCCTCCCTTTCTCTGCTTCCAAATGTCCAAAGATGAAATGGAAAATAATTCTGAAAAGTGATGGTGCTGGGCATTTCCTTGTTTGCTTGCAGATGTATTCCTTGCCCTTCTTGGGCTCTGGTCTGCCTAGTGGGCGTTGGCCAGAGAGAGAGGCCGGGGCAGGAAGTTGGAAGGTGGGAGGAGAGGAGAGACCTGCGTTTTCTGCTTTCTTTCTGTCTGAGGTAGCAGCTCCAGCAGTGTTTCCAGTTCCCAAACTGCTTCCCCCGGGGACCCCAGCTGCCCCCAGGCAGGCTTGTGTCAAGCCAGCTGTCTCTGGGCTGCCCTAGCCCCTGGGATCTGGGAACACCACCACTTTGTCACGAAAAGTCCATTATTTTCTGATTATACATATTTCATGACCATTGTAAAAAAAAAAAAAAGGAATTAAAAGCAAAGTTATAAAAAGAAAAATGTCGAATTACCTGAAACCCCACCATCTGGCAATGACCATGATCAACATATTAGTATGTTTCCATCCTGTGTTTTAAATACGTATAAACTGGGAATGTTTTTGGAAACAGCTACTAGATGCTATTAGTGGCTTCTTGAGGCTATCATTTGTGGACGAGCTCTTGCGATAAAAGCTTTGCTATCACAACATCATTCCTCTTCTCAGGATGATGGGCACAAATGCCAAGATGCAGCAGGTTGTGGATATGGCCCCCTGACCCTCTGCCAAAAAACACGTGCGCACACAGATGTGCACATGCACACCCACCACCACCACCAAACCCAGGGGTTCTGAAGCTACCTCCAGGTAAATGTCTTTGGAAGGGGTCCCACCTGTATGTTGTCCACTGCAGATGGGTCCCGACAGGCTCCCGAGATTTCCTTCCAAGGGGAAGCTGGTTTGTGCAGCAACTCTAGGAGGCCCACGAACAAATGTAGGCGGAGTGACAGCAATGACAGACCCTGTATGTCTGCGGTGCTTTTCTTCTGAGGAGCTCAGGGGTGCCTGGCATTCTTGGACTCATTGCTTTTTCATCCCCGTGAGGAAGTGGGGAGGCTGGTTTCATGCCTTCTTCACAGATGGGAAATCCAGGACCCGCCAGGTAACCACATGACCGACATCCCCGGAGGCTTTCTAACTCTGAGAAGGGAGACTATGATTTCCCAATGGCAGCCCTGGGCCCCGCTCCCAGAGATTCTAGTTCTGTGGGTTCTGGTGTGAGGCCAGACAATCTGCATTCTCCCCTAAGCTCCTCGGGTGCTGGTGTGTAGCCAGGTTTGGGTAACCTTGTTACCTCCACACCAACTAGTGTCCTTGGAACTCGTGCTAGGTGCTAGTGTCTGAATTCTTGTGGCCTTTGCGATGTCAGCCCTTTAAGGTAGCTAACGTGGGGCCTTTTTTTGCTCCTGATGGGTCTCCTTCCTGTTTCTGATTGTCTATAGAGATGGTTTCCTGTAATTGTCGCCCTGCCTCATTGAGTTTCATGTTTTGGGACCCAACTGTGGGCCCATACAAGAGGCGAGCTTTAGACGACCCTGGAAAAGGGTCAGACCTCCTCTCTGGATCCCTCCCGTGTCTCCTTCTGGGCTCTGCTGTCGTGAAATTCCCCACTGTGCTCCACCCTGGCTGGTCCTCTCTGAAAGCAGGACTCGACCCTAAATGAGAAGAGGATACAAACGATCTGACTTTCGCCTATCTTGGAAACTCTTTAGTCCCAGACCTGGCTTCCTCAGCGGCCACATGCTCAGCTGATCGAATCAACCTGTCAGAGGAGAAGTGGGGGTCCGAGGTCTCTACTGCTGCAAAACAAACGAATCCAGGACTGAGTGGGCCAGGAATTTGGGAAGATCTTTGGGTCAGGTGTCTGGGTCAGGAATTTGGGGAGAGTTTACCTGGATGGTTCCCTCCTGGGTCTTCAACGACGTTGCCGTCAGCTACCGTCTTGGGGCTTGACAGAGGCCTGGAGACCAGCGCCCAGGATGGCCCACTCACGTGGCTTTGGCCGAAGCCTCAGCTCGTGTCCTCTTCCCCAGGGCTGTTTGGGTGCCCTCATGACATGGCAGCCGGCTCCCCTCAGAGGGGGTGACACAAAGGGAGGTAATAGTCAGTGCTATTGTAATAGTGACGCAATGGGACGCGTGGCAGCCACACTTGTGGGAACACAGTGTCATGTAGAAACTTGTCAAGTGGCTCAGGTGTACACCTGAATCGGTTACACTGTGTGTCAGCTACCCGCAACTCTTCGCAGTGATTATGATGATAAAACAAAAAAAGAGGGGAGACAAGAAGGCACACCTCATTTGCTGCCCTAATCTCAGAACCCCACAGTGTCACTGCCACTTTTACCACAGTCTGTTGGCTAGATGTGTTGCTCAGTACAGTCTGCACTTAAGCAGAGGGGGACCAGGCTCCCCCCCTTTCGAAGGGAGGAGTGTCAAAGAATTTACGGAGCATTTTTAAAATTTTTTCAACTTTTTAATTTTTTTTTTGTATTTTTTTTTATTGGAGTTCTATTTACCAGCTATATTCTAAAGCTATCACAGGGGATAACACTTTAACATGCTCACCCTTCTCCATAGGGTATTTGCATATTAATAAGGCCTCAAGCTGTTCAATGCTTAATCAGTGTTAGAGCTCCCTTCTCTGACCTACTGACTTTAGGGAGGAAATAATGGGGACATTTCAGTCTCTGGTTGATTTTTAATACCCTGCCCCATTCGTGATGTGTGCACACACACCCCCACCCACCCACACGCACGCACACACATGCAACCGCCCTTGCTAGTTCTGGATCTGCTCCACCTCTGGTGAGTCATCTGACCACTATTGCAAGCAAAACTTTCTCTCCCACAGGGCTCTCCCCACCCCCACTCCCAGTCAGGCACTGGTCTCTCTGGTTTCTGACCTTTTATTTTGAACACTTCATCCCGGTAATCCTATTCTTTGTCCTCAGTTTGGCCTTGAAGAAAAGCAGAGCAAGAATTGGAATGACATTTGTAAGGAGGAGGAAAATCTTTTCCTTCCGCCTATGTATTCAGGAGTTGTGATATCCCTATATCCTAGCAACAGTCTTGGAGGTGAGGCAATGCTTTGTGAGAATCAAAGCAAGTCTGACTGTAGCAGCGTGAGTATTGAAAAGGCCTTTGAAAGATGAAAAAACTGCCAATTATGTGTCTTTGAATTGGATCCCATCCAAGCCCTCCCTGAAGGAATCCCATTTACCTGGTGTCTGAGCAGGGCCAGGAAGGGAGGAGGGAGGCCCGGACCAGGCATGGAGTGCCCGAGCTCATGAAGCCATTCCTTTTGACAAAGAATGATCCCTGTTTCCCAGGTTAGGTTAGTGAAATGTGATGGATGTACGAACCGAAAATTACGCCTTTGTCACGCTTCACTCAGGACACCACAAGTTGAAGACTTGTAAATCACCTGCCAATATGCCATTAATCAATGGTAAAGAGGAATAAGAATGCTTCTCTGTGCAGGTCAAATATGCAAAGGAAATTGCCCAAGGAGGAGACTCCTCTTCCAAATCCTCCTCTCCCCATCGAGCCTGGGGAAGACTTGCTTTTGTACGCCTGTGGGAATAAAGACCTCCTTATTATAAAGGATATAGGAACAGTGATGCTGATTAGGAAGTGCCATGCTTTTATGTCTTCCTAGGGACACGGATGGAATCTTCCTTGGTTTGTTATTTCATCTGGGTGTGTTTATGAGGGATGTTAATTAGGAGAAGCAGGTGGCACTGTGTAGATTTGATATAAAGCATCCTTTTCGGAGTGGTTAGTGAGTGCCAGGCATCAAAGCAAGGCTGTGACTCGCATTATTTTATTTAACCATTATAGCAACACAGAGAGCTTGCTTATTATTAGCTTTTTTTTTTTTTTTTTTTTTTTTTTTTTTTAACAGATGAAAAGTTGGAGTTTCAGGGACGGCAGGTAACTTGCCCAGGGTCGCACAGGCCAGTAAGTAGCCAAGCCAAACTTAAATTCAGATCTGGTGGTTTCTGGCACCGGCTGAACTCCACTTTGCCTGATACACATAAACGTTGCTTGAAGTGGGAGGGTCACCAAAATCTCCCACCTCCCATGCAGCACAGTTTTAGACTAACTTTTCTGGAAAGCAGTGAGATGCCTTGGTGCCTCTTCTCAGTGTCTTAATCTGTAAAATGGGCTAATGGCTAGATTAATGTGGGAATCAAATGAAAATATGTTAAAGCATTTCTTAAGCTGGAACGTATGATTTAAATATCAGGCATCACGCTCTCATTTCATTTAGAACCTGCCTCAAGAGTGGTCAGATTAGCTACAGGGCAGGCATGGCGTAGTGGCTTCCAGCTGTGTCCGGAGCCTCCTATCACGACTGAATGTTTGCAGAGTTTGGGCGATGATGCGATTTCCACCTAGTTCTCTTGTGTTATTTCTGGAGAAATGGAGCATAATGAGGATTAGGGCTGGCTGAGATTGTCACAGCAAAAAGGTAACGTTGTTTGCGTGGGTCCCATGCACTCACACTTTCGAAATTGAGCTTTGCGAGTAGTAAATCACCACCTTTGTAGAAGATAAGCAGTTGCCCGTTTTCAAATATTAAAATCTAGAAAAGGCAAAGGAAAGCATGTTAAGATTATTATTTAGTGCAAAATACAGGAATGACCCTGAGTTTCAAGTACAAAAGAAAAACAACCGGAGCTCTTCTCCCATATAAATTCAGGTGGGAAGGAGCAGTATACAATGAAGTAATTGAATAAATAACATGAGATATTTATAAGATGAAATTTCTCTTCCTAGAGAGGTCTTGAATGCAAAATGTAAAATATTTATCTTCTTGCTATTCACCATTGTCTATTTTAAATAAGGTTGTCTAGTTCATTAATAATGAAGAAGACAGCAGAGCACCATCATTCTTGAGATGATTGTGCAAATTTATAATAATTTATCATTTCTAGGTGCTTATGTTCATATATTAGTTTTCTGTGCCTCAATATCTGCAGAGTGAAGGCTCTCACACCTGTTCTTGCTTAACGGATTCAGAAATCCTGCGGTGCACAGAGGTGTGCCTCCTCTGATGGGATACTTTGAAGAAAGAGTGGCTGAAAACACTTGACATTAGGTTTATTTCGGAGTCTGACATGCAGGAGTCCCTAGTCCATGGCCTCCTACCGCATCATTTTTCAAAGGAAACAGCTGAAACCTTAATGGACCAACTTGGAGGTGAGGGAGCTATTGGTAGAAACTGGGACTCTGGTTCTTAAATTGCACTTTTAAAAAAATATTTTATTTATTTGATAGAGAAGAGGGAGAGCAGTAGGGGCAGAGAGAGAAGCAGGCCCCCCTGAGCAGGGAGGCGAACCGGGCTCGATCCCAGGACCCCGGGGTCATCACCTGAGCCCAAGGCCGACCCTTAACCAGCTGAGCCACCCCAGCTCTGCGTGGTAACCCGGGAGGCTGCCTTCCTGAGCCCTGCTTTGCTTTCTGGCCGGAGCAGGGTATGTAAGGGTAGTGGGTGTGTGGAGGTGTGTGACACGATGGGGGTCAGCCCCGTTAAACAGTTCGGAACCCCCAGAGTATGTTGCCAGCCCACGGCGTTCACACTGGCCTCCCGCCCCTGTCAGGCCACACGCACAAATGCCAGCAGCCGTGGCTTCGGTTCCCCCAAAGCCACCGGTTCCCGCAGAGCCAAGGGAGCGTTCGGGGGAGGGCCGAGGACGCTCAGCTTAGTTTTTTCTTGGAATTGGCCAAGGTCTCCTCTCCTTCCTCCAGGTTGCTCGTGGCCTCTCTAGTCACCTGAGCTGATTCTCGGGGCCGGTGCGGCCGGTGGAAGCAGAGCCGCAGAGCTGTGCCCACGGGTAGCCACGGGGGCCGGGACGCCGCTGGGAGACTGCTGGATGCTTCCAGAACCAGACAGATGGTCATAAACAAAGTGCAAAGCGTGGCTGAGCAGCTCCGGCAGGGAGCAGGTGCAGGTGCTGCCCGGGCCAGTGGGTCTCTAGTGTCCCCCCAGGGCCTCCTGCTGGTCCAGCGCCCCCGAGGGGGACTGGCTGCCCTGGGCTCCGAGCAGCATGCACCTGCCAGACATCATGCCACGTGCTGGGAAAACTGGTCAAGGCTGAGCCCCGTTGCCCCGGCCTCCGAAGGCCATCGCCTTCGTCGGCGTCACCTGCACACCTGATAGAAGTCCAGACACCTGAGCTTCACTCTGCAGAGTTTGCTGAACCTCGACCTCTGGGGCTTGGGCCCAGGCTCTGCTGGGCTCACTGCCTGCACACGCGAGAGAAGGCCGTGCGAGGGCCTGCAGGCGAGTCCCGAGGCGGAGGGACGCTTGTGTCCCGAGCTGGACACAGACCCCATGGGCTCCTGGTTCCTCCAGGGACAGCACACTGGACTTCAGAGCTATGGGGGCTCATGTGTGACCGGCCTGCAGGGGTGAGGGAGGGACAGCTCGAACCCCCTAGGGCCTCCGTCTACTTGTCGCAGAGTACAGTCCGCATGGGCCCCAAGGTACTGCTGCCCACTAGGGGCACGCGACGGGAGGGAAGGGCCGGGAGGCAGGCCCTCGCCTTCCAGGTGGCCGGGCCGGGACAGGCACCGACGGAAGCAGGAGGGTGACAAGTAGCACTCGGGCTAGGAGGGGCATTCATGTATGTGCCTGAGGGTCCTGGGCAGCGAGGTCAGCACCATTCCAGGTCACTCCTCTGTGCTCCCCTTTTGAACCACGAATTGAGTGTCCCTCCCTGAACAAAAGTGTTTCTGTAGAGTCGTGGGGTTCGGTGCCATACGTATGTGGGCCTTGGGGGAGTCCTGCCCACCCATGCATCCGGGATAAACAGACAGACAGGCCTTGGTTGGGGTGTGTGGAGCCGGCAGGAGCCCGCAGAGCGGCCCAGCCCATCGGGGTTTGGGGCAGCTGGGGACAGCCTGCAGCTTGCATGGGGTGGGGGGGTGGGGGGGTCTTGTGGAAATCCAGCCTCCCCAGGGGAGATGGGAGCGCTCCCTGGCAGGACCCTGGGAGACAGGGCAAGGGGATATGAGGGGTGGGGACACAGGTTTTGTTTTGTTTGCTGGTGAGGCTTCATGCAAGAAAGAGGGTGCTCCCTTCTACTAGTTAAAGCTGACGCTTACCGAGCCCCGTCTGTAGGCTGTGGCTACTGATCTTGTAGTGCCGGAGCCACACAAGGAGTTAGGGGGCCTTGCTCTTCCCACTTTCCAGATGAGAAAATCGAGGCCCGGGGAAGTCAGCTGCCCCCCAGCTCGCCCCCCAGCCGAGAAGCAGCCGATGCGGACCTGCACCCAGCACTCTGTCTCTGGGCCTTGCTCTCCCCCGGGGAGCGGGCTGGGGGCCGTGCAGCGCCCCGAGCTCTCCTGGAGCGCTCAGGGAGGCCGGCCCTGTGCGGGAGGGGGTAAGTCGGGGTTTTATCAAGGGGGCCGAGGCTGCACAGTGCTTCAGGGTGTCGGCTCCTGGGGTGGGGGGTAAGACAACCTGCGGCCCTCCTCCTGCTCAGGTACGCACCTGGGCAGGTGCCAGCGAGCACTCCTCCGGCTGCTGCTGCCAGTGGCTCAGGCCGGGACAGCGGGCCCGGGCGGCTGGGCTCAGGGCCGAGGGCCGGTGACACGGGCTACGGTGGGAAAGGTGACTGTTCTCAGGAATCCTGGGGTCCTGGCGAGGCCCCACTTGCTGTCCTGCCCTAGACGAGGAGAAAGGGGAAGCTGAGGGACCAGGGTTTCGGGAGCCCCGCGGGGCTGGTGCCAGAGGGAGGACACATGGCAGCAGCTGGCAGGTGCGGGCCCTGGCTCGGGGTGACCCAGGTGAGCCAAGTGGCCGCGTGGGGGTCCGAGCCCCTCCAGGCTGCTGGAAGATCACCCGTGGAGGCCGAGGCACCCAGCTCGTTGGCGGGGCCCAGGAGCCTGGGCAGAGGGCTTCTGGAAGGCCCCGCGGGCCATCTGAGCATGCTATCCTACACCCACCACCCAGAGCCCGGATACCTGTGGCCCATGGCCACTGTGCAAAGAGGACCTTGAGGTGGCCACCGTGCAAGGAGGACCCTGAGGGGCCAGGGACCTGCGGGCGGGGTGCCTGAGCTGAGCCTGAGAGCCGGGGAGCAGAGGGGGCAGGAGCACGAGGCCAGGCGGGCGACAAGCCCTAGGGCCTGCATAGGTGATTGTGCCCCTCAGTTGTGCAGATGGGCACATTGCTCATTAACAGAAACTGCACTGGGGGCTTGTTTTAATGGGATCGCTTCTTGGCCCCCGCGGCCTTTGAAGGGCAGTGCATTAGGTCCAACAAACCCTGGAGCTACAAGGGGAGGCCAGGGTTTTAGAAAACTTCCTTTTGAATTTCTGAACCAGGCAAATGCGTTACTATATGGCAACAGGGAGGAGTTCACGGGTCTTTCTCTCTTATTGCCAAGATGTTCGTCTATTATTTTTTCCCTGGAGAGAGAGAAACTTTTTTTTTTTTTTTGAAATTTAATGATCCAGAAAATTAACTTTTATGCCCTGATCAATACCTTTGGACAAACCCCTGTATCCCAGAACCTACTGGGGACATTGTGGCATATCTTGGGTTTGGGTGTATGAAGGAGCCTATGGATTAGAGGTGTCTTCTCGGAACAGACCTAGAGATCTTTGAGTCTTTGGGCATTTCTAATGAATTCTTAGTAACTACTATTTGCTAATATTTGGGGGCTCTGGTGAAAATTGAGCTGTATTTAAATGGAGACCGAGAGAGCGTGCTTGTGAGAACATGCACGCCTGAACACAACACTCCCACCCTTTTTCCTAGAGTTGGCGCTGGCCCTGCTCAAAGCTACTGTTCCTTGAGATGCTGATGGGTGAAATAATTACACCAGATATTATACCAGTTACTGCATCCAGAAAAACCGGGGCCTAGTGTTCTGTGATGTGTGGGTTAGAAAGTTGGCTTAGAGAACTTGCTTTAAAAGAGTCCTTTAAAATGGAATGAAAAGGCTTTAATGTTTTGGAAAGAAAAGAAAAGGTGACTTTTGTATGCTTCTTAATGCATATGTACAGCTTTGAATGGATTTATTATAGAACTCAAGAACAGAAGATTAAGAAATTAAGGATCATGATGCTTAAAATAGATACCACAGGTTTTTTTTTTTTTTTTTCCTCACTTTAAGCAAAGCAATCTGCTAGGCAGGTGAGATTCCTGACATGATAACAATAAAATATCCAAAATCCTTGGGAGGCTATTCCATTACCAGTCATATATCCCAATGGATTTTTGATGAATATGTTAGATTTTTTTTCCTAGCTACATCTAGATAAGCAGAACTAGGGAAAACAAGCTTCTGATGCCCTTCAGGCTGGCCAAAGTATACTAAGTATAAACAGCTGCCGTGCATTTAAAAATGTTCCTAATCTACAAAATCAAATCAGTGCCCAAGTCTTTGCTCTCTTTATCAGATTACAGATTTGTCTTTTGTTTTTGGAATTGGTGACAGCTAGGAAAGAAAAAAAAAAAAAAGAACCATCCTGGGTCTTTTTAAAAGCTGTATCATTGTGTTTCTTATCTCACCAGATAACTTTCTTCTTCCGTTTGCTGTTGCTGCCATTAAACCACAGGCCGAGATGGGGGGGTTAAGAACCCTCGCTGGGGTTCCAGTGAGACCAGTGTGCGTGGTTGAAAAGATGTAATCCCAACTGTATGTATATTGAGTTTGAAATTGACCCTTGATCTTTGCCGATACTCCGCTTCTCCGGAGGAGGTAGTGGTTACCTTTACCTGGGAATGGAGCCTTGAGGGTGTGGGACACAGGTGGGTGCATTTCGAGTAGGGGAGGCCGGTGGGAAGGATGTGAAGTTGGAAGCGCTCCGGGCGGAGACGGTTCTATCTACTCTGAGGACACCTGGGGGAAGATGCTGCTAAGAGACTGTATCAAAAGATATTTTTTGCATCTTTCGTAATTTTCCCAGCATAAGGGATGGAGATTTTTAAAACACTGGGCAACGAGAAAGTCTTGTGTGTTAGGTTTTGCAATGCGATCCGAGGCCTCCCTGCAGAGCTACCACCACCAACGTAAGTGCTTGCACCCACATCTGCGGGCCGCCCCTGTGACTGCTCTCTGCAGAACTGTAGACACCTGTTGTCTGGCCAGGTGAGCTGTCACCTGCGAGGGCATTCGTCCTTTCCAGATCCACAAGAGTTGATTCTGTATATAGAAGGCATTTCTAAAAGCATTCACTTCCTTTAAAATCCTCCAAAAGACTGCAGCAGGATGTAAACCCAGAGAGCCATCCCAAGGGACCATAACAATCCTAGAACTTTCCAAGAGGAAGGAAACTCTGGCAACAGTCACGGGCAGCGTGTCCTAAGACCCCACCCTCTGCATCCTTCACGACCCCCTTCCACTGCTCCTCCTGTGCCTTTTCTCAGAGCCTATCACACAGTTAGCAAGGGACTCAGATATAAAGGACTGGCGATTACTGCTGCTGTTTTTGCCCTTCGGACTCTAACTGGGGATGTCTGGGGTCACACGAAGGAGATACTGTTAAGTAGTTTGTTCTAGGACAGACATGTCAGTCAAAAATACCACGGCTTTTGGCAAATAATTTTTTTCTTAGTTTTTCTAGCATAGGGTGGGGTTTTCTTTGAGTACAGAAATCAGAATCTGGTCAAAAAGTAGCTCCATTCCCTTTTGGTAGTGGAAATGAGAGGAGCAATTGAGAAGGTAGGCAAGGGGAGTGGGGAGAGATAATGAGAAAATAAGAGAGAGAAAGAGCGAGAGAATGAGAGAGAGAGAGAGAGAGAGAGAGAGAGAGAGAGAGAGAGAGAGAATGGCCCTGGGTACCAGGCTGTATTTCAGGGTTTGTCAATAATTCCATTACTGAGACTTCAGGTGACTATAACTTAATGTATCCATAAACATTTACCCTCTGAATTGAAGTTTATCACCTTGAGCCTCATTTTGATGATATTTGTGTGTTTTTTTTTTTTTTTTTTTTTTTTGGAGAGGGGGGAAGGAAGGATGTATTCCCCTCCTGGGCCAGGTTAAAGTTAGAAAAGAAACATGCCTACTTCATTTGGCTATTTTTGAGAGACCTCTGAAGTAAGATAATGTAATGTGGGCTTGGAATTAAAACTTTTTCTGTTTCCACAGCTCCCTTTTATTTTTAAATACTGTCTTAGTTTACATCTTCTTCTCTGCCTTCCAGAATATGTGTGCGCTTATGTGTATAAAATATATTATTCTTTATGTCAATCCTCTCTCTACCTCCTCTCAGACCAAACATCTGTTCTTCTCTGTGAGGCAGTGTGCTTCGGGCTCAGAAAAACAAAAAAATAATAAAATATTCTCTGTCCCTAATAGCATATTTCTTTTCTCTTGGAGAAACATTTGGTAAGCTTCTTTTTCTTTCTTTTTTAAATCGAGGTCAAATTGGTATGTAACTTTATGAAAGTTTCAACTGTGTTTGTCATTTGACATCTATATGGGCTACAAAGTGACCACCAAAAGTCTAGCAACCATTCATCACCATACAATTGACCCCCTGCACCTATTTAGTGCCCCCAGTCCCCCCTCCCCTCTGATAGCCGATCAATCTGTTCTCTGTATCGGAGTCTATTTTTGTATTATTTTGTTTGTTCATTTCTTACATATATTTTTTAGATCTACATATGAGTAAAATCGAATGATCTATGTCTCCCTTGGGCTAACTTGGTTCACTTAGCATAATACCCTCAAGTTCCATTCATGTTATCACAAAGAGCAAGATTTCATTCTTTATGGCTGAGTAGTATTCCATTGCACACGTAAAGCCTATCCTCTTTATTCACTCATCTATTGACGGACGCTTGGGTTGTTTTCATATCTTGGCTATTGTAAATAATGCTGCAATAAGTATATGGGTGCATATGTCTTTTTGAATTAGTGTTTTCATATTCTTTAGATAAAGATCCATGAGTGGGATAGTTGGGTCATATGGTAAATCTATTCTTAATATTTTGGGGAAACTCCATACTGTATTCCACAGTGACGGCACCAATTCACATTCCCACCAACAATGTATGAATTTACAGTCCCTCCAACAGTATGTTCCCTTTGTTCCACATCCTCTTCAACACTTGTTTTTTCTTGCTTTTTTATTTTTTTAATTTATTTTCTTTCTTTTTGATGCTAGCCATTCTCACAGGGGTAAGGTGATACCTCATTTTAGTTTTGCATTTCCCTGAAAATCATTAATATCGAACATCTTTTCATGTACCTGTTAGCCGTGTGTATAAGACATTGGAAAAACACCTATTCAGATCCGTTGCCCATTTATAACATAATTTTCAGTCCATATATAACATTTAGTTGTTCATTTTCTTATTGTTGAGTTGTAAGAGATTTTATATATTTTGGATTTTAACCCCTTATTGGATATGTGGTTGGCAAATATCTTACTTCTCTCAGTCAGTAAGTTACTTTTTCATTTTGATGATGGTTTCCTTTGCTATGTGAAGCTTTTTAGTTTGATCTAATCTCACTTGTTTATTTTTGCTTTCCCCCTGCTTTTGGAAGTAGATCCACAAACACATTGCCAAGACTGAGGTCAAGGAACTTGCTACCTAAATTTGCTTCTAGGCATTTTGTAGTTTCAGGTCTTACATTCAAATATTTTATTCATTTTGAGTTAATTTTTGTGTACAGTGTAAGAGAGTGGTCTAGTTTTATTCTTTTGCGTGGTTCTTCGGTTTTCCCAGCACCATTCTGAAGTCAGTTCTTTCTCTGTTGTATGTTCCTGGCTCATTTGTGGCAAATTGTTTGTATGTGTGTAGGTTTGCTTCTGGGCTCTCATTTCTGTTCCATTGATCTGTGTATCTGTTTTTATGCCAATGCCATAGTGTTTTGATTATTAGAACTTTGTAGTATAGTTTGAAACCAGGGAATGTAAATGCCTCCAGCTTTGTTTTTCTTTCTCAAGATTGCTTTGGATAGTCAATATCTTTTGTGGTTTCATATAAATTTTAGAATTATTCTAGTTCAGGGGAAAAAAAAGCCATTAGAATTTTGATAGGGATTGCATCAAATCTATAGAGTGCTTTGTATAGTACAGATATTTTAATGATATTCTAGTCCTTGAGCATGGAATATCTTCCTATTTGTGTCATCTTCCGTTTTTTTCATCAGTGTCTCATAGTTTTCAGTTTATAGGTCTCTCCTTTGTCTTTTTAAATTTATTCGTAGGTATTTTATTATTTTTAATGCAATTATAAATGGGACTGCTTTCTTAACTTCTCTGATAGTTTGTTGTTGGTATATAGAAATGCCACAGATTTCTGTATATTGATTTTGTATACTGTAACTACTGAATTTATCATTTAACAAGGTTTTTGTTTGTTTTTTGGTAGAGATGTTGGGATTTTATTTATATCATGCTGTCTGCAAATAGTGACAAGTTTATTTCTTCCTTTTCAATCTGGAAAAATTTTATTTATTTTTCTAATTGCTGTGGCTAGGGCTTTCACTAATATGTTGAATGGCAGGCAAGAGCGGACATCCTTGCTTTGTTCTTGATCTCAGAGGAAAAACTTTCAGCTTTTCACCTTTAAGTATGATATTAGCTGTGGGTTTCTCATAAATGACCTTTATTATGTTGAGGAAGATTCCCTTTATACCTACCTTGTTGAGAGTTTTTTTATCATAAATAGATGTTGAATTTTGTCAAATGTTTTTTCTTAATCTGTTGATCAGATGATTTTTGTTTTTCATCATGTTAATGTGTTGTATCATGTTGATTGATTTGTGGATGGTGGGCCATCCTTATGTACCTGGAATAAATCCCATTTTCCTGCTTATGCTGTACGATCCTTTTAATGTATTGTTGAATTCACTGAGCTAATACTTTATTAAAGATTCTTACATCTATGTTCATTAAAGATATTGCCCTGTCATTTTCTTTTCTTGTGATAACCTTGTCTGGTTTTGATATCAGAGTGATACTAGCCTTGTGAAATGGGTTTGAGAGCATTCCCTCCTCTTCAGTTTTTTTGGAAGTTTGAGTATAGGTATTAAATCTGAATGTTTGGTAGAATTCACCAGTGAAATGGTCTGGTCCTGGGCTTTCATTTTTGGGAGATTTTTGATGACTGATTCAATATCCTTACTAGAAATTGGTCTGTTTGGATTTTCGACTTCTTCATGATTCAGTCTTAGAGGAATGTATACTTCTAGGAACTTATCCATTTCTTCTAGGTTGTCCAATTCATTGGTGTATTCTTGTTCATAGTAGTTTCCTATGATGCTTTGTATTTCTGAGGTATCAGTTGTAACCTTTTCTTTTCATTTCAGATTTTATTTATTTGAGCCTTCTCTTTTTACTTGGTTAGTTTAAAGATTTGTCAATTTGCTTTATCTTTTAAAAGAACCAGCTCTGAGTCTCATTGATCTTTTCTATTGTCTTTTCAGTCTATTATTCATGTCTGTTCTGATCTTTATTTCCATCTACTAACTTCATTTGTTATTCTTTCTAATTCCTTGATTGTTTGAGATTTTTATTGTTTCTTGAGGTAAGCCTGTATTGCTATGTATTTTCTAGTTTGGTATGCCATTTTTCTGTTTTCATTTGTCTCTAGATAATTTTTTAATTTATCCGTTGGTTTCTTCAATAACTTACTGATTGTTCGGTAGCACGTTGTTTAATCTTCACATATTTGTGGTTTTTCCAGTTTTCTTCTTATAATTGGTTTCTAGTTTCATAATATTGTGGTCAGAAAAGATGATTGATATGATTTCAGTCTTCTTGAGAATTGTTTTGTGGCATGATGTGATCTGTCCTGGAGCATATTCCATGTGCACTTGAGAAAAATGTGTGTGCTGTTGCTTTTGGATGGAATGTTCTATGAATATCTATTAAATCCATTTGATCTATAGTGTCATTCTAGGCCAATGTTTTCTAATTGTTTTTCTGTCTATCCATTGATGTAGATATGCTGTTAAATAAAGTCCCTTAATATTACTACATTGCCGCCAATTTTAGTTCTGTTAATATTTGCTTTATATATTTTGTTGCTCCTTTGTTGGGTACATATATATTTATAAATTTTATATCTTTTTTTCCTGCATTGACCCCTTTTTCATTAGGTATTGCCCTTCTTTGTCTTTTATTAAAGTCTTTGTTTTAACGTCTATTTTGTTAGATATCAGTATAGCTATATCAGCTTTCCTTTTGTTTCCATTTGCATGGAATATTTTCCTCCATCCATTCACATTTGGCCTGTATGTGGTGTTACTTCTGAAGTGGGTCTTGAAGGTAATATATGGTTGTCTTGTATTTTTTTTTTTAATCCATCCAGCTACTCTGTATCTTTTGATTGGAGAATTTAGTCCATTTACAGTTAAAGTAATTATTGATAGGAATATACTTATTGCCATTTTGTTATTTGATTTCTGGCTGTTTTTGTAATTCTCTATTCCATTCTTCTCTTTCTCTCTTTCCTTGTAGCTTAATGGCTTTCTTTGGTATTATGTTTAGATTTTCTCATTTTCTTTTGTGTATTTACTATAAGTTTTTGCTTTGTGGTTACTGTGAGGCTTATATATAACATTATAAGTATATGGCAGTTTCATGTTGATAGCAACTTATTTTAAAATACACTCCAAAATTTGACATGTTTATTCTCTATTAGCTCATATTTTATATTTTTGATGTCAGATTTTATATCTTATTTTCTGCATTCCTTACCCAATTATTGTAGTTTTGGTTAATTTTACAGCTATTATTTTTTAACTTTTATACTTGCTTTATAAGTGATTGATCCATTATCTTTTTTTATATATTTATATTTTCAAGTGAGATTTTTACTTCCTTATGTTTCCTTGTTATTTCTCATTTAATTTCAGCCTGAAAAAATCAGTTTACAATTTCTCGTAAGGTTTGTTTAATGGTGCAGAACTCTTAAGTGTTTGCAAATTTGGGAAACTATCTCTTCTTCAATTCTGAATGATAACCTTGCCATATAGAGAATTCTTGATTGGATTTTTTTTTTCTTTTAGGATGTTAACCTTAAAAATGCCAATTATTTTCCCAACAAAAATGGGTTTAGTAAGGAATAGCAGAGAATTACAATCTGGGACAAGGAAGCTACTGTAAAAGAATCAGCAAGTCTGGAAAACAGAAGAGAGGTATTTTTTTAGCAAGCAAGGAAGAAAGTGAGGAAGGCTATTATAAACTAAAGGTCCATTAGGGTAAACTAGGAATTTGAAATATAATGGCTTTTTAAAAAGTTTTAATTTTAATTTCAGTTAGTTAATATACAGTGTTATATTAGTTTCAGGTGTACAATATAGTGATTCAACAATTTCCTACATTACCCAGTGTTCACGACAAGAGCACTCCTTAAAATCCCCATTACCTATTTAACCCAACTCTCCACATCTCTCCCCTGCTGCTAACCATCAGTTCTCTAAAATTAAGAGTTTGTTTCTTGGTTTGTCTCTTTGACTGAGTTGTGACTCAGTTGTGACTCTCATTGTCTGAGCTGTTTCTTCCTGCTACTGGGATAGTAAAGTAGTAACTAAAGTAATATGGATTTGAAAGGTGTGTTTCTAACTGCTGTGCTTGCAATTGATGAAGACATGCCCCATGGGGCTCAGAAGTACTATCCCTTGCTACCTGGGCAAGGTGTTCAAGGAGTGTTGCCTATGTGAGCTGTGTGTGCCTACTTGCTTTAGTGGGGCCATAGCTGTGGTGTGAGGGTAGGTGAAGCTCTCATTTCATCTGGCCAAGTGCACAGCTGTGGCATAGGGTGAGCAAGCCCCTCAGCAAGGTGGGTCCTCCAATAACAAGCTAGAGGAACAGTTCCAAAATGATGCCCACCAGCACTGGCACCAGGAAACTAGAATGAGATTACAAAAATGGCCCCTGTTAGTGTTTCTGTCCTTGGAAGGAGTCTGAAAAAGTTTTGGCCTCTCTGACAGACACTTCAAGATTAGTGTGTGTCCTTCACATGTGGTCTAGGCATATTTCAAACTGCTGATTTTGTGCTGAGTCCTGGGGTTAAGTGAGCCTGTGTGTGGGCCCCTTAAAAGGAGGTTCTTCTTCCCTACAGTTCTTTGGTTTTCCTGGACATAATCCTCATTGGGTTTCAAAGGCAAGTGTTTTGAGTCTTCTATGTAGGATGTAGGTATTGGAATGCTTGGTGTGGCATACAGACACCCTCACTTCTCAGGAAAAAAAGTTCCGTATTTTTGAGATCCCTCCCAGTTGTGGATTGCAGAGCCCGGTGTGTGTGTGCGCGCACACACGTGCGTGCGTGTGTGTGTGTGTGTGCGCGCACGCGTGCGTTGGTGAGACTATGTCTCTGGCTCTCCTACCTGTTGTGATACTGAGCTTTTATCCTTTCTTGTGGAGGCTGTACTCATAGATTTTTCAGGTCTTTTTCAGAGGAAATTGTTCCATATGTAGTTGTGAATTTGTTGTGTCTGTGGGAGGAGGTGAGTTCAGGATCTTCCTACGCCACCATCTTGAACAACCCCTCTGACTGTTTTATTTTTCTATGTTAAATTTTAACCTCCTTGAAAGTAAAAACTGGCATTATAGTCATAAATGTACTTAACAAAAACAAAACACAACACAGTTTCATAAAAAAGCTTATGTCTTAAAAAATGGTGACTTTCTTTGATATCATTTTTTCTTCAACTTTCCTTCCTTTAAGCCTGAGTGAGCTCTAGAAGACATCCTACACAAGGTGTAATGAGCAATATAATGATCCCTCAAAGATGTCCACATTCTAATCCCCGGAACCTGTAAATATGCTACCTTACTTGGCAAAGCGGAATTAAGGTTGTTAATCAGCAGACCTTACACTAAGAAGGTTATCTTTTTTTACTGGGTAGATCCATTGTAATCATGAAGATCTTAAGAGCAAAGAAGGAGGCAGAAAAGATCAGAGAGATGTGAGATGAAGAATAACCCTCCACTGCTGGCTTTGAAGATGGAGGAAGGGGCCACAAACCAAGGAAGTGGCCTTCTGGAAGTTAGAAAAGGCCGGAAAATGGATTCTCCCTTACAGCCTCCAGAGAGCAATGTGGCCTTGTCAACATGTTGATTTTAGCGCCGTGAGACACATTTTAGACGTCCGACTTCCAGAATAGTAAGTTCATAATTTTTGTTTATAGTCAATAACTTTGTCATAATACATTGCAGCAATAGAAAACTAATACACAAGGTGAACACAAAATAGGTCACCCTAATAGATTACTAGTTAATTCCCCTCCTGGCTAATTGGATCCGTCAAATTGCCTGAATTTCCTGAGGGCATTTTCATTGGCCCTCATTCATGTGCTCTCCATTTCCAACTCTATACCATGGACTTTTTATTTCTCTGTATCTTCTATTTTCCCTGAAATTACTCGTCTGAGTTCCATTGTTTAGGGCTTTTTTCTACAGATGAGAACGTCTTTGATAGTTACTATCAAAGATGATGTTTTAGAAATGGGAAAATTAAGTTATGCTCTATATGGTCTAAATCAGTCAGGATCCAATAAAGTATAAACTGTGTAGTCGTTTGAACAAGGAAAGTTGCATGTAAAGAATTATTAGCTATAGCAAGGAATTAGAGGAATTAGAAAAACTAAAATGCTAGGGAAAATAGAAAAAGCACACAAAAGGAGCCTGCGCTAACCCCAGAGCACCTGAGGAAAAGTCTCCTCAGGGCTAAGATCCAGATCTTGCTGTAGCTGTAGATCTGGGCTAAGATCCAGATCTTGCTGTAGCTCAATGGCTGTAGCTCATTGGATAACCTTTGTTGTGGTGCCTTTGCTGGCAGAGCTTACTGAAAATCTGTCCTCTGGAACTTTCTGGAAGTCCATTCTCCAGAATGTCAATGAAAGCTTCACAGGAAGGTATCTTGCTGGAGACTTTCTGCTGAGAAAGGAGAGTGCTGCGGTAAGCTGTTGGCCACTGACTGATGCTGGCCGCTGTGCACCTAGGATCTGGATGCTGGAAAAACTATATGTGCTATAGGAGCTAGGTGTTGGAGAAATCCTGCATGCTGGATCTGAAATTAGGAAGGAAGTTCTCTTCCTCATGCAATATCTCTCCTTCACCTTCTATTGACAAAGGTTAACATCATGCCTGCTGACAGAGGGAAATATTTATAGGGCTCATCTCCATTCACAGAGCAGGAAATGAAAGGTAAATTTGGAATTGAGAGGCTGTGAATTGATAACTGGCCAATGGTCTCAAAGGGTATATGACATAGGACAGTGGTTCTCTAAGTATGATTTGTGGATCCCTGGGTTCCCTGAGATCCTATCAGAGCACGTGTGAGGTCAAAATTATTCTTGTGATAATTTAAAAAGATCATTTGCCTATTTACTGTGTTGGTGCTCATGGTACAAAAACCATGGTAGTAACATTGCTGGCACTTTAGCAAAAAATAAAGCAGTGATCCCAAACTGTACTAATGGTCGTTGTACTCTTTACTGCCATACATGAGACATACAAATAAATAGCTTCTTTTAAAAATATCCTTGTTGAAAAAGTAGGAATGATTAATGAAATTTCAAACCTTGAATACACATCTTTTTAATATTCTGTGTGATGGGATGGGAAGAATGCATAAAGGACTTCTTCTGTCTATCCAATTATAATGATTGCTCTGAGGAAAAACAAGTGTGCAGTTGTTTTAGTTGCAGGCTGAACTGGCTACTTTTTATCATAGGATGGTATTTTAAATAGAAAGAATTCCTGATAATCTATTGTTAAGCAGACTTGGGTATTTGGTACACATTTTCTTTCCTTTTTTTTTTTTTTAAAGATTTTATTTATTTATTTGAGAAAGAGCATGGGCATGAGCAGAGGGGAGAAGCAAAGGGAGAGGGAAAGGAGGCTCCCCACTGAGGAGAGAGCCTGATGTGGGGCTCCATCTCAGAACTCCAGGATCATGACCTGAGCTGAAGACAGACGCTTAACTGACTGAGCCACTCCGGTACCCCTTGGTATACATTTTCTTCAAAAATGAACAAAATGAACCTATCAATCCAAAGAAACCTGAGCATGTGTTGTTGCCAATGATAAAAATTCAAACTTTGAAGTGGAAATCAGAATTTTGGAAACTTCTATCTCCTATCATGAACTTGACAGCTTCCTAATCCTTAAAGACTTCTCTGATGAGATGAATAGCAATATCACTAATAGGACTTTTTGATATTATATAATGAAATATGTCAACATTTAGAAGATCTGATAACCCAGTGAATTAATATTTTCTAGATGACCATTACATGCTGTCACAAAATCATTCATGGATCAAAGATCCATTTAAAGCATAAGATAGATGAATGAATTTTAATGCAACAGAAGACAAAACGATCATTTATATGGTTCAGATTCATACTGCAGCTAACCCTTAAGACACTATCATGAACTGAGTTTTGGGTAGTATCGAAGATTTTCCAGTTATCTGAAAAAGCTACCAAAATTCTCTTTTCCAACTCCTGTGTAAGGCTGAATTTTCTTTATATACTGCAACTAACCTATCACAAATAGATTGAGTACAGAAGCAGGTATGAGACTCCAGCTATCTTCTATTAAGTTAGAGACATTAAAGTTATTTGCCAAGATGCAAAATAATGACACTCTGCTCACTCAATTTTTTGTTTTGGAAAATATGTTTTTTTCATATTTTATGTTAATATATAGTTTATTATTTTTATATTTATTACTAAATATTTAAATAATTTCCCATAAAATTTCTAATATAAAATATTAATAGAACTCACATGCTCAAAAGCTCTCTGGAGTACCCAATAATTTTTAAAGATATAAAGGGATTCTAAGGACAAAAGATTGAGTATTACTGACATAGGAAATGGTGTAAGTTGTAGGTTTTAGTTTAGGATAAGAAGTACTATCTGAAAATTAGAGCTGTCACAATCCCACTAGTAATTAAAAAAAAAAGTTAAAATACCAGATAGAAATGACTTCTTTCCCTCACATTGGCATAAATTAAAAAATCAAGTTTGGTGAGAGTGTGTGAACATAAGAATTTTCATTTATTGCTGGTAGAAGTTTGAGTGGTATAGTCACTGGGGAAGGCAAATTGACAATCTTGTTTAATTGAAAATGCATTTTCTAATCAAGCAATTTTACTTTTTATTATATGTTCTTGAGAGTCTGTCACTGTCATACTCGAGGATGGAATGGACACAGATGCCCATTGTTAGCCCTTTTTTTTTATAAATTTATTTTTATTGGTGTTCAATTTGCTAACATATAGAATAACACCCAGTGCTCATCCCATCAAGTGCCCCCTCAGTGACCTTCACCCAGTCACCCGCCATCCCCTCCCACCTCCCCTTCCACTACCCCTAGTTCGTTTCCCAGAGTTAGAAGTCTCTCATGTTCTGTCTCCCTTTCTGATATTTCCCACTCATTTTTCCTCCTTTCCCCTTTATTCCCTTTCACTATTTTTTATATTCCCCAAATGAAAGAGACCATATAATATTTGTCCTTCTCCGATTGACTTATTTCACTCAGCATAATACCCTCCAGTTCCATCCACGTTGAAGCACTAGAAGTCTTAGCCTCAGCAATCAGACAACAAAAGGAAATAAAAGGCATTCAAATTGGCAAAGAAGAAGTCAAACTCTCCCTCTTCGCCGATGACGTGATACTCTACATAGAAAACCCAAAAGACTCCACCCCAAGATTGCTAGAACTCATACAGCAATTTGGCAGTGTGGCAGGATACAAAATCAATGAATGCCCAGAAGTCAGTGGCATTTCTATACACTAACAATGAGACTGAAGGAAGAGAAATTAAGGAGTCAATCCCATTTACAATTGCACCCAAAAGCATAAGATATCTAGGAATAAATCTAACCAAAGAAGTAAAGGATCTATACCCTAAAAAGTATAGAACACTTCTGAAAGAAATTGAGGAAGACACAAAGAGATGGAAAAATATTCCATGCTCATGGATTGGAAGAATTAATATTGTGAAAATGTCAATGTTACCCAGGGCAATTTACACGTTTAATGCAATCCCTATCAAAATACCATGGACTTTCTTCAGAGAGTTGGAACAAATCATCTTAAGATTTGTGTGGAATCAGAAAAGACCCTGAATAGCCAGGGGAATATTAAAAAAGAAAACCATAGCTGGGGGCATCACAATGCCAGATTTCAGGTTGTACTACGAAGCTGTGGTCATCAAGACAGTGTGGTACTGGCACAAAAACAGACACATAGATCAATGGAACAGAATAGAGAATCCAGAAGTAGCCTTTTTTTTTTTGTAATGGAAACAAACTAATAGAAAGCAGCAGCATTATATAACAGTATCCCATATAACTGTTAAAGTGAATGCACTAACTCTCCAAATGTATATATAGATCTTTAAAACATACTATTGAGTGAAACAGCAAATTACAGAGAAATATATATATCATACAGAATCATTTATGTGCATTTTAAAAGCCACACGCACAAAAACATCTATGTGGTGTGTGGAATTACATGAAATTGTACTCTATGGGTCAAAAGTAGTTGAAGATTAGAAAAACCATATTATTCAAACTAATTATATAGAGTTTAAAAAACTTGTATATTTATCAACTTATCACACTAAATTCTTTGGGAAAGGAGATCTAGACTGACTAATAGGAATGGACTTCAACTTTATCTGTAATATTTAATTTCTTTTTTAATAATGAAAAGAAGATAAAATATCAAAATGTAAATTCTAAATGGTAGAAATTTAAGTGTCTATTTTCCTATGATATCTAATGAATTATTTTAACTGGAAATGTCCCAAAGAGGATGAAATGAGTCAAGAGGCAGCCTGTTTCCCTAAATTTACTGCAGTGTTCAGGATGCTGTAGGGGACATTCAAACATGCAGTGCAGGGGCTTCTGTGAAACCCACTGCCTTTACTCAAAAGGAATACATGTGGTTAGAGCAGCTTCTAGTTCTATGGCAGCTTTTTGTGGTGGAAAAGAGACATGACAACTGTGAATTTCTTCAGAGCTCCTATAAATCCTAATACCTAATTAGGTTCATAAAAGGCTGACTTCTGGTGCTTAGTGAAGGAAGAGTTTTATCTAGCAGAATATTCGCTTTATCAGACCTGAAAATATTGACTTCACCCAACCCCTCTAAAAGAGTCCATTTAGATATTTTTTCACCAGCACCGTGAAAGTTAGAATGGTCAATTAGACACAGACAAAATGGGCTTAAGATGTATAAATTGTAGTTAATAGGCAGCATGTAACCCAATGTATACTAAACATCTTCTTTGGGCTGTACTTTTTTTCCCCTTTGTTTCTGAATTGCCTCCCAAGTAGCATTTTTAATGGGAGCCTCACAAGATTGAAAACAAATGACACAATAAATTAGTATTTAAGCCTTTTCCACAGATCTTACTTGCAGAGCTCTGGATGGAGACGAAGAAGGATGATCTGAGTAGGATCTTAAGAAAATCCCAACCTAACTGGATAGCCAGAGCCCATACAAATGAAGTTCCTACCAAATAAGCCTTAGGAATTGATAAAATTGGGTCTTGGCAGCCATGGCTAGAGAGAGCACCAGGACTATAATGTAAATATTGTGATAGGAGTTGGCCAGGCATGTGTTTGGGAACAGCTTCCCAGGGGAGATGCAACCTCCAGAGGATTCAAAAGGGAGGTGATCCAATTTACCTGTGTGAGGGACCACTTACTTTGGGACTTGTAATTTTTCTGCTGAGTTTGGAGGTTAATTCTGGAAGAATGGATTAAGCCAGCAACACAGTTGTGATTCATGGCAGAGGCCTGACTCTTGCAAATGAGTCGGGAAATAGGAGGAGTGTGAAATATAGCAGGCAATGGCTAAATAGTTCAGTGGCGGTTATTGTTATTAGAATGTGTGAGGCAGTCTTCTATTTATAGCTTGCTGTTCTGAACGTTTGTTCAGCTCCCACCTCCATCCAAAGAACTCAATGTGACATCAGGCTGGAGAGCCCCTCATCTAGGTGAAATTACTTAGGAGATTCCAGTGGAGTTTCAGATTATTCACATTTCAATGACATTTTCTCATGAAAGCTCTAGGACTGTCTAGAGTCAGCTGTCCGACAGTGACACTGAAATATGCTCTGAGATGGGCCCTGGATACTACAGAGTTGATTTCTCTAGCTTACGGCCACACCAAAGTAGAATCTTCAGCGACTCTGCCCTTTTTTCACACGACCTAAGTCAAAGTGGGCTGAATGAATCACCTTTTGTAATAGATCTGTAGGACCTCTTCTCACTCTTAATGAATCTCTGTCTTCTAGGCTTAGCATCCTGATAGTTCATTCAATAATCCATTCATTTAATATGTGTTGAGTAGTCTTCTAGGTGCAGTTAAAAACAAGGAGGTAAGGAACATCCTCAAATAATCTTAAAATGAAACAAGAAGTGCCGTATCATTCAAGAGCAAGAAGAGTTCGGAGAATGGCAGTGTTCAGATGGTGATGGGTGGGAGAGGTAAGGAGATGATGACAGGGCAAGAGGGAGCTGAGAGCCTTTATCGGAGAAGCTGGACAAAGGTGTGAGCCCCATGACTGGGATTATGGCCTTCTAACTGGTGCTTAAAAAATATGTTTAACATTTGTGTAGTGGAGAAAATAAGACCCACAGAATCCGCTTCTTTACTGCCCTGAGTCTTTTAGCTCTGGTCCCCAGCTTGTACCTTATTTATTTAGCAGGGTAAGAGCCCTGCAGTTACCTGGATCCACTCCCCCTGGAAGGCAGTCTAGCCACCTGCCATCTGTGGTTATTCACACTTACCCCTGCCAATCCTCCCCAAGCCCAAGTGGCTTTATTAAATTATTCCTTCCTAACACCTACACTGCTGTTTCTGAATGGAGTCCTAGTAAACACAGTTTGCTCCATTTCACTACATTCTTGAGCACTGCTGGGGTAGTTGCCAATCTGGCCCTCTCCCTAATCTAGCTCTGAAAAGAAGCAATAGCCTGAGCAAAAGTTCAGAGACTGGAGAGCTTGGTGGTGACGTACCAGAATGTGAAGTATCATCTGTAAGGAAGCAGTGGGAGAAACTGCTGCAAAGGAGGGGTGTGAGCTTGTAAGAGACCTTTGAAGGCTAGTCTAGTTAGTCCAAGAGAACTGGCCTCTGTCCACTAAGTCCTAGTAAGGCACTGAATGATGATGAGCCAGGATTACAATTCACAAAATCAGATGTGTAGTTTGAGATTTTTTTTTTGGTCAATAAAAGGAAATAATGGACCTAAAGATGTATAAAAATACATTCTCATTATTCTTTATAAGTTTCTACATTTAAACAAGTCAACAGTCACTAAGAGTCCTACTTATGGTTAATATTTTACTGTTTCCGTCCAGTTGTATTTCTTTGTGTATGTTTGTATGGTTGAGATTACAATGTGTATACAATTTATTCTCAGTTTTTGTGCTTAACAACACTAATGACCCCATTGTTGAAAACTCTTCATGAACATAGTTTTTATTGGTTGTGCAGTACTTGTTGTGAACACTTGAGTTATCTAGTTATTATTAAACAATGTTATAATTATTTAAGATTCATTTGGCAGCAGCCTGATTTGGAGAAGGAGGCTGTCACACAAATAACACATAACTGAGGTGGGAGCCAATGACTGGAAGAAGTTTCATTGATTTCGTGTCTAATTTGGGTAGCAGCAGAGGAAAGAACGGAGGGAATCAGATGGGATTATTGTTAGCTTTTTAAGCTTTGATTTCCTAAAGGCCTGCACTAAGTTTTCTTCCTCTTTCATACCCAGTGAGTCCTCATTATGTATTTTTTGAATGAATTAATGAAGGAGCCAATGAACTTTAGGCTTTGGCAATGCTGCTATTGCCAAGAACTAACACATGCATCAATTCTAAGTAACGTTTTTACTCTTATGGCTTCCCTAAAGAGTAGGTCCTCTATCCTTCGCAACTATCATCTAAACAATCCCAATGCACCAATTCCCTCTGAATTGTCTGATGTATTTACTTTTTTCAGAGACAGAACACCCATGAAAACAAAGAGTGTCAGCAGAGAAGTTAATATAGATTTGCTTCTGTCTTTTTTTCAGTATTTCCCATTTACTTTTGGTCAACAGGCAAGCATTTATAAAAATTTCTGTAACGTGCCCAGGGCTGTGCTCAGTGCTTGGGCAAGTAAAGTGTGTGCTCTGCCTTATGCATGACTTATAATTTAGTTGTGTAGCAAATACTAACATGCAGAGGTAAAAAGAGAATGATACAGAGATAGTGTTTAGTGAAGAATGCATTTATTATCGACTGAAGCTTAGAAACAAGAATAGCACAATGGGATAGGAGTAATAGTAAACACCAAGAAGGCAGTGTGAATTTCATGAACCAGGTGGAATTTCTGTCAGGATTGTGGTTTTTGTCTAACTCCGTAAAATGGAGGTGGGCAACAGCTGGTTCCTACTTCCTGGGTAGGGCATCTTTCTTTACTTCCCTATGATAAATGGAGACCCCTAAATGCATTTAATCAGTGCTTTACGACCACATTCTCAGCCGAGATGCTGGCCTGCATATACAGCCCTAGAGACGGACAGACTTGCACCTAAGACCTGCTATAATCCATGTGAATAATCAATATTTGCTGGTGCAATGATCTCACTCTGGGAAATAATGCTTCTGAGCTAATTGAGCTAATGAGAATATATTAGCTATTGGTCTAGTGAAAGTGATGGCAGAGTAATCTAATTCCTACTGGTTCCTGGATAACCTTCAATTTAAAGGTAATGACATTAAGAAATGTTAAACTGAGTATGCTCAAGTGTACATGATATGTACTCATTAGGCAGTGCAAACGGCCATCAGTAAGTCATAATGATTCTGTAACAAGGGGCCCATGGACAGAATCCAGACATTTTTGTGGACTTGGATTGAAAAGAGAATACCTCGATTTTCCCTAATTTCTAATGAAATTTGACATTTTCTTTCTTTATGGATATAGGCACCTACTTACAATGATATGCAAGGTACCTGTGACTTAGTCATTAATAGAAACTACTGATATTTTCGTATCACATTAAGTTTGTTTCCTATATCCCAAGATACTGTTTATATTCAACACTGCTTTGAAAATATGATAATGAGATCCACAAATAGATCTTGTTATTTCATACATTAATAAAGAGTATGTTGTTATATCAGTAATTAGCTTTTTTTTAACATTTTGATATTAGTATTTAAATATAACTGGTTTCCTTTGTATTCCTTTTGGGTTTTTTAAGCTTTAAGAAACATTATTGCGAGGAAGCATCATAGACTTTGCCTGCTTGCAAGGGGGTTTATGCATAAAATGATTAGGGACCCTTTCTTAGGAAGAGGAACCTTTTGTTCCTGGTGAAAACTTTGCTATTTGCAATACAAAGTCTTTCTGTTTTTCTGACACCGGGGATCCTACCCTTCCCTTTCTATGGGGGAGAACTTGGAGTGGCTCTGCTGTCAGTTTACACAGTGAGATCTTACACCATATGTAACTCTAGAGGCTGGAGAGATGACACTCTGCCAAAATGGTTGGGAAACATGGAGAAACAGAGAGCTGGTGGCTGGACCATCTTACAAGGAGAAGTGACTTCTGTAAAATTGTATCATGTTGCAGACTGCTGCCTTTCCTCTGTGGCTATTCTGCTTCTCAACTCATGTCATATTAACAAAGTCTTAGACAAATAAACTAGCAAAATATAGGGGTGCATGGGCCGGCCTTTCTTCTTGCTGTCTGGTTTGGTTGAGGGATGGCAGTAGAGAAGGAAAGGAAGAAGGGATGGTAGGGGCCAAACTGTCATTTCATCTCCCAATATAAGCCCTCCTTGGTAGTGTGACATTGGTTAAGTAACACATCCTTTCTAGACTGTGATTTCATCATATTAAAATGAGAGGCCGGTTCTGATTCTGCATGGGTCTTGGGTGCTGGTAAAGATGGAGCAGTCCTTTAGGGCTCAGGATTTTGCTCGTGTGGCTCTGCCTCTCTGACCGCCCAGACATAACGCCAAGAGGAATGGAGAGAATGGATCAAACAGCTTCCCAGGAGCCTCTTGAAAGCTGATCTAGAATGCCACAGGGTCTGCTGGGTGTTGAGGGAGCACAGGAAGGCTCTTTGGCATTAGCTTCCTTGGGTCTTCAAAGGTGAAAAGTTGAATAATGTCACCAGTGAGGCAGTGCAGATTCCACTTCACAAGGACCTTTGGAAAGCAGACTCCTCCGTGAGCGTGCTCTTGGATGGCTGGTCTGTGTCTGTCAGTGTGGGAATAGGCTTTTTGGGCCCAAGAGTAAGCCTGGTTCAAATGGTCATGATTTTCCCTAGTGCTTACTTTACTTTCCGTAGCCTGTCTCCTTTTACATTTATTTTTTATTTTTTACATTATTTCTGCTGATTTTAAAAATTGCTTCTTCTCATGCACTTAGCTCTGAGGATGAAAATAAGCCTTTCAGATCAGGTTTTTGCAGCCTAAGCTGGGGAAGTAGAGAGGGTTACAAAGGAAAAATGCACAACGTTTGAAGTATAATGTCCTGGTTTATTTGGGTTTAATTGTGAAAATGTGTGGTTTCTCAAGCTGCATATCAATTTATCACAATATGAAAATGCTTATGGTATAATACTTCGTGGAGACACCTTGACTCAGGAAGCAGAGGTCGCAGTGGTCTGAGCAAATAGCTTCAGTTACTTTCTGAAGCTGAAACCCACTCCTTTTGCTAGCAGCTTACCTCTCTGTTATTGAATTCCAGGAGAAGAAACTGCTTGTGAGCTCTTAGGCCACTTTTAATGCAGCAAAAGATTAGCGTATTAGAAGTTCCCTAGCTCCACATGATTTCACCTAGGAACATTTTGTTTGTTCTTAAAGCATCAAGGCCTTAATGTAGCAGAATTTCTAGTTGATTGCGATTTTCATATACTCTATCTTTAGAAAAAAAAAAGGTAAATGCCAATGAAGTACCTATTGGAACTTTGTTCAAGAAACCATCTTTTAGATCATGATTTGAGATTAGTGAAAAATATGTTTGGTCTCTTCTACCTGCTATCTTCTGACTATACTTTATGACTATGATTAACATTCAAAAATGACCAAAGGCAAAGCAAAACCTCAAATCATTAGAGATCCAGAACGGTTTAAGAATAGCAAAGTTTGAAGCTCAATTTTTCTTGCTGAACAACCCTCATTATCAAATCTGATATTGAATATGCTGATTGATTTAACTTTTATTATCCTTTAGAAAAAGAGCCAAATCCTGTTAAGCTAGGTGCCTGAATGGAACAGTATATCACCTCCCATTTAGCAGGAAAGACAGTATATTTAAGGCATATTTTGAAGGCTATAATATAAATTTAGACTTAGTCACCAGGGTAGCTAAGGAATTAATATCCACTTCATTCTTAATTTATTTGGTTTGAGTATTCTGCAGAACAGAAGAAAATTATGCTTAGGAAATACCCAACAGGATAAAGGAAAGACCTTTAACATAGTTTTTCAGCTTCAGAATGACAAAGTATCTAGAAATGAAATAAGAAAGTAAAACAAACTTTTTAGGATTTTTAGGTTCTGACCTTTATTCTTTGGGGGGAGGGGGAAGCAATGGTGGGTTGAGGACTCTTTTGATTTTCGGTTCATGTAATTCCTGTGATCAGGAATATAACATTTTAATCCTTAGATCTGGACTGGCCCAAGAGTGGTATGAAATTTGTTTGCTGTTTCATTTTACTGGAGAGTCTACAAGAATATTATTTACAGCTCTGGATTCCCCCCACCCCATCCATGTAGCATCTCTTTCAGCCTCAGTATTTTATGTCTATAGCAGGATGAGTAATAAAATCAAAAGCAAAATGTTCTTGTTTGCACCCCTGGACAGAGGAGCCAGTGTATTGCTCCGTGAAATGAGACAGTAAACCTAATACTTCTATGCCAAATGTACAAAAGTATATACTTTTGTAAATGTACTTGAAGATTTCAGTCTGGTGGTTTAATAGAATCTTAAGTACATGAGCAATAGGAAGAGAGACATGAGAGGCAGAAATTAAAATGAATAGTTGCAACTCCATCTTATAGAATGTGTAACTTTAATCAGCTCTAATCTCACGTTCCAACCCCTTGTCTGTATGCCAGTCACTCAGAAAACTGAGCTGGGGTTTTATTCCACAGTATCTTGACCATGTCCCCTGCTCTGTGTGCTGTCCTTCTGTGTCTTAATGGTGTGCAGTCATTTTTGCCTTCTTTGGAGATCAGCAATTTCCTACCCTCCTAAATCAGATGAGGACAGCCAAATGCAGCTTTTAAAAAAATGCTCATTTCCTACCCATTGACAAATGTTTATCAGTGGGCCAGATGTATGTGCTGAGAACATAAAGTGAACAAAATGGACACAATTCCTCATAGAACTTATGATCTACTTGAGAAACAGACTATGCAAAATTATGTTATTTCAAATTGATAGAAGAACTGCAGTGGAAAATTAGAAAGTACAGTCTTTGAAGGATATAACTGATGTTAGTTTGGGAAGTCAGGACAAATCTTTCTGAGAATGACCTGAAGATGATGTGAAGGGTAAGTAATGATTAGCTGGGGAGTGAGTTGGAGAGAAGTTTGTTCCAGGCAGATAGAAACACAAGTATGAAGACCCGGGGCGGGGGGGTGGGGGTAAGAATTGGGAGCATTTGAGAAAGGAAAAGTGACCAGTGTGGGTGGACTTTGGTGTTCATGTGGGAGTGGGAATGATGGGATAAGGCTTGAGCTACAGGAAGGGGTCAGATCACACAAGGTGTGTGGTCTGTTTTAAGGATTTTGGCTTTAATCTTAAAAATGACAGGCCATTGCAAACTTTTAAGCAAGGGAACTACACAATTGGATTTAAGTGGCCAAGACCACGTTGGCTACAGTGTGGAAAATCAATTGGAGGAGGCAAGAATGGGAAATGGAGTATTATTGCTTTAGCCTAAGACAAGATAATAGTGGTTTGGACTCCTGGGATAGCATGAAGATGGACAGGAGTTAGTAGATTCAGGTATATTTTATCAGTAAGGTAGACGGACTTGGAAATGCCTTGGAAGAAGGGATGAGAAAGAAGGGAGTGACAAGTATGACTTCTAGAATTTTGGCTAGTGCAATTAGGTGGGTAGAAAAGATGCCATTTGTTGAAATAGAGAAGGCTGAAGTTGGAACAGTTGTAGGGGGAAATCAGAATTTAATTTTAATATATTATGGTTGAAATATATTTGAGATATTTAAGTGGTAAGGAATTAGATAAAGAGGTCTCTGTTTAGAGAAATAAGTGGAAAATTGATTAGTACATAGATGCCACTTAAAGCCATGTGAAGGTATAAGATTTTACTGATACATAACATATGGTAAGAAAGAAGAAGCCCCAGGGCTGAGCCATGAAACTCTAAAATCTAAAGGTCACATAGAGGAAGTCCTGTTGTTTAATGAGCCTAAGAAGGTACAAGTAGGAGAAATACAAAAACATTCAGGAGAATATGATGTCGTTGAAGGGCCTGAAGAGAGTATTTCAATAGGAAAAGAGGTCAGTTTGGTTGGTTGTGGTTGGTAGTTTAGTTAGATGATAACTTAATGATTTTGAGGTCCTTGGTGGCTTTAGTAAGAACAACTTTAGAAGCAGAGGCAGGATTTAGACTAGAGTAAATGGGCAATGAGGAAGTGGATATGAATGTGTAGAAAACCTTTTAGGGAAAGGTTGGCTGTGAAGAGAAGCAGAGAGAGGAGTGGTCTTTGGTGAGGGATGCGGGTCAATGGAGGACTTTTTAAAAAGTGAGAGATACTAGAGTCTGTTTGAGTACTGACAGGAATGGGAAAGAAAGAGGAGGTGTTTGAGGATGCAGGAGAGAGGGATTTAATGATGGGGTGGGGTAGCCTCTCTGAGAAGGTGAGAAGGGGTGGGTAAATCAAGAGTGAGTCCTGCCAAAATGCCATAGTTGAGAGTTGGGATTTTGCTAGGCAGGGGTTATAGAAGGGGGAAGGGGCGGGTGCAGATATTTGCCCAGGAGTAATTTTGGTGATAGACCAATGATTTTGATCTGGATAAGGAAGGAAGTGAGGGCGAGAGGGTCTTCACGAATAGAGAGAAATGGAGAAGTCTATGGATTTAAAGACTTGATGAAGAAAATGAGTGCTTTGGCCAAGACTTGCTACACAGGACATTGGCTTCCTCCATGCATACTAGGTCTTTCTCTTTCAACTGCCCTACATCCTTATTTGCATTGTGTATTACAAAATATCTTTAGAACTCTTCCACAAAAATTCTCATGCTTACAGACTAAAGTAGAGGAGTAAAACAAATAAGCATATCTTAAATTTCACTTAGTCTTGCCTCCTGTCTTAACCTACTTCTTTGTGGCCTGAGGAGCACTGATCATGTGTTTGTTGGAGAAAAATGTTTATTGGAATGTCAGGATCTGTTCACTTAATTCTGCTTCGAGTTAGGTGCTTGAATTTATGCGGTTCCCCTATGAATAAATTGTGTGTAAAAAAAAGAAATCACATTTTTTTTGCCTTTCCTATACAGACCCTCTAGACACAAGTGTATTTCCTGACTAGATCAAACTAAGCCTTAATTATTAAAGTTTTTTCTTGTTGATGTCTTTTCAAGCTAGATCTTTGCACTTCATGGTTATACTTAGTTATTTGTTGAGTACCCATCAAATGACTGGCAATGTGCTAGAACATTTAAAAACTAATGTACTCTGGGGCAGGCATGCAAATCACGATTTCTTGTGGTAAATGCTTACATTAAGCAGTTATAGAGGACTAGGAGAATATCAAGGAAGGGAGCAATTGATTTGATTTTGGTAAAGGAATTAGAAAAGGCAGCACCAGGGAAGAAGGTATGTTTGAGAAGGGCCCTTAAGTGTGAGTGGGATTAGGTGGCAAAGGCATGAATGAGAACGATCATGTTTACAACCAGGAGAGGAGTCTGTTGTGGTTTGAGACTAAGTTGTATGGATCCAGCTCCAGGATTTCAGTTTGGAAAGTCATGGTTGACCAAATTCTGAAGAGATTTAGGGTCGACCTAACAATTTGCCTATTATTCTATAGGATAGAAAGCTTTTACAGGTTTTAAAATAGAGGACTGCTTTGATCAGTTCTATTTTTCTTGTTCTACTTCTGTTTTCCTTCTAGTCTTAATATATTTCGGTTAAGCAACAACTTTTCACCTCAGCCGAAATTATGTCTCACAACTGACACCACTATACTCCAGATGCCTCAACTTGCACTGCTGATGTTGCCAGCTGTAATGTTGGCCCTTTTGCTTCTGTTGCCTGAGAAAGTGGACCTTGTCAGAACTGTGCCACCTAGGCCTGAAATGATTTTCTACCAGCCTTGCTTCTTTGAGTCAAAGTCCAGAGTGGGTGGGTCTGAATGGCTAGGGTTGGCCATGTGACCACACCCTAGCTGCTAGGTAGCTTGGGATGATGAATGTTCCACTTTTCCAGGTTCCATCCTGGGAGGCCATCTTTGCCTTGCATCAAGATTCCTAAAGGTAGAGATTCTACAGACATAAGTAAAGTCACAAATAATGATTAGCCTTTAATCAGCTAAAAAGGAAAAAAAAATGTTCATTGACCATGCTTTATGGATGAGGAAAATAACTTATGTAAGGCCACAGTGGAGTAAAGCAGTAAAGGCAGGACCTGGACAGGAGTCTGATTCCAGAGCGCATGCTCTGAGCCACTATGTCCTGTAATCAGGCTGTAGAGCGATAAAGACTCTTTGATGGAGTGTGCACATGGATGATAGTGATGTACTGAGAGAGTAAGGAGGTCTTTGGCTGTGAAACAGAGTAAAGGGCCTGCAGGAGTCAGGCACATTGGTTTGTTAACACCATAACATCACTAGAGTGGGGGGCAGGTTGGTATAGCCACAGTCTGGAACCAAACAGGGATGGCGCTTCATCAGTTTAGAGACTGTACTTTTCGGCCAACTTGAACAAGCAGCATGGCTGATGTCTGAGACTGACTTCTTGTATCTGTGGTCTCTGTTGATCTATTTCTCCTAGATCTTCGCCCTTTCGAGCCTCACATATGGAACCCTAACTCCCTGTTTCTCCTGTGACTGGCTTTTCTGTGTTCTTCTTCCTTTTGTCACTGAGAATTGAAACTCCAGTGAATCTTCAGAGGGCCTTTTCTGGGAGGAAAATCATCAGTGTCAGTCAGATCTACACACACCAGATGCAAAAGCAAGGCTAATAAAAGTGTGTGATTTCAGCTAAAGCCAAATCTGGTCATAAGATGCTTCTAAGAAGTTATTCCCCTTTCAAGTAAATTTTGAATTTTTTGGATCTTTCAATGAGAGTAAGTAAGTTGAAAGGTTTCTTGTAAACACCAGTCAAAATGTTGCAATAAGTCATCTTCTAAGCTACATAAACAATCAGGCCCAATTACATAATTTCTATTTTTTTAATCTAGAAAAACAAAACCAAACCAAAAGGAGATCCTTGTTATAAGTCCTTATACTTCATTTACGAAGTGTTGGTTTCTTAGTGACTCTAAGTTTGGAGGATGTGATATCACTTTCTCTGGGAATCAGCATTTCCAAAGCATCTTTCTTCTCTTGTTTTTACCTTGTGGCATTATCCAGCTACCAGTATCAGGATTTCATAGAGAGTTCTTTATCTACCTAGAAGTCTGTAGATTCTTAGTAGGACTTCCAGTTAAATTTTGTAAATGCAAGGCTATTGTTGAATGCTCTGCGGTAATAAATATTCCTTTCATTTGCAGTTGTCCTCGTGGAAATGAAAAGGCTCCTGGCACTTGAGGGAAATACATATCTAGACATTAAATACTCATGAAATCCTTGGTCTTTTCCATCATGCCACTTATTCGTGTTGCTCACGAATCTGATACACCCTTTTCCTTTTCTTTCAGCCACTGCCAATATTTATCTTTCATTTCTTCTGTTTCCCACAATTACCCACCTCTAAACATTATCAAAACTATCCTCAGGCATCTAAACTTTAAATGAGATTGTGACTTTTCCATTTGGGCCTTGTTCCATTAAACAAATATGTGGGTGCTACATGATTTTGCAGCAGATACTGTTTATGTGGGAGTTGGATTTGTACTGTTTACAGTTAAGGAGGAAAAATTCAACACTTTATTGGACATGTACTAGCATGTGGGTGAGGTTGAAGAAAATAATTGAGTGTTGAAATCAAACACATGCCTGGGAAAATATTCCTTTCTGATGGGCCAGGCAGGAAAGACCAACAGCTGGCACACATGGAGAAATTTAAGGATTGCACCTTCTTTTTTACAATATTCCTTCAGGACGCTCAGCCCCCTAACTGGAACTGATTGCCCCAGATGAATTCAAGGCAAACTTCTATTCCCAAAGCAAGACATGTCACCACAGAACAAAAACCACGTATCTTTATTTCATTGTGTATTAGCTTTCCCATGGTACTAAAAGCCACTCATCTGTCTATCTACCATCTATCACCAAATCTCATCATGAATGGTAGTTATGTTCTGTATAGTTGCTATGAACACTGAATTAGTGAATGGTGAACCATTGCTCTTAGGGGAAATGTAGGGTTGGTTTCCATGCCCATCAATTCATTATTACATACTCTCTCCCGATGTGTGTTTCTATTTAAAGACACCTCATTTAATAGGTATTGTTGATTCACTGACGTTGAACTCACGGCCAGCAGCGCTATAACTCATCCTGGGTGATGCTTGTTTAACACACTTATTTTCTTTATAAGGCACATCCTGGCCTTCTTGCACTTAGGAATCATAGCTAGCACTTAGCCATGATGCTTGGGGGCTATTTAAAACAGTGAAGTCATCAATGAAAAGCATAAAAATGTAAAAAAAAATAGGCCACAAAATATAATGCAAAAAGATCTGTCTATACCATGAGAACCAAAGCACAAAGGCAGAGCACTGCCTTGTTAAACCACAGCTGGGGACATGTACGTTGGGTGACTCAAATTTTTTTGCTGCTTTCAGCATGTGCATGAATAACTGAAAGTTCCCCAAGTATTGATTTTTGAAGTAACAAGTAAATTTTAGTGAGCAGGCAAATTTGGAAGTACAGAATCTGCAAATAATTAGGATTGACTGTATCCATCCATCCTTTGATCTATCTATCCATCCATCCATTCATCCATCCATCCCTTTATTTTCAGGACATAAAGTACACTGAGAATTTCTAGTCACTTTATTTGGGAGTAATCTATATCGCAAATGTGACTGTGTTATCCTGGCCTTAAGACTATTGAAAATAGGCAGTCCTGATATCAAAGACTTGCAGGTCTTATTGACTGTTATCCTTCTAGCCATAAAAGAGAGCCTGGAACAGTGTAGATGCTCAAAAAATATTTATTGAGAGAATCAGAGTGTTTTGCAAATGGCACTTGTTGCATAGAGTAGCCTGTTTTTCTTTCTCTCATACTGACCTCAGGTAGAAACATCTCAGAAATCAAAAATATCTCCACCATGTAGGTTATTTTTTGTACACAATCTTCAAAGAAGAGGATTAAAGTAGAATAACCTAATAAATACGAATCTATGGAATCAATGGACCTCACTTTAGCCGTAAACTTAGATAGATGAAAATCTATCTCCAAATTTTCTCCCATCTCCTACTTGTACAAATTAAGAAGAATCCACAACTTTCCTAAGAATTTACATCAGTATTTAAGAGTCCTGCCACCTGAAACTTTTTCTTTTTTGATGAGAGCTTTTTATCTTAATATATGTTAAATTTTCCCTCTTTGTCTCTCTTTGTGTCTTTGTTTCTCTTCCTTTCCTCCTTTAATTCTTCTTCTCCCCCCTCTCCCTCTCTTGTGCCAGGGTAAACAATAGCTCTATATATCAAACCCTCTTAGGATAACAGGGCTATAGTGTTCACTTTCCCAGGTGAAACTGTGTGTCAGAGGGTTTTTGTTTTTGTTTTTGTTTTTTTCTCAATATTTATTTAGAACTGAATTGTGTTTAGTCCTTATATGCATTTATTTTTATTATTTTTTAGCTTTTAATTTTTAATTTTTTTTGCCATGAACCAGTAGGTTGGAGATATTACCTCTGGGAGAGTGCCTTTGGGACTCTGTATGTTGATCAAGTTGTTTAATGCAACATATACCCAGAATTGTATAAAAAGCAAATAAATGTCCAAAAAATAAAAATGAGGGAGTTTATATTTTTAGCATGCAGGATAAGTTATGGCATATGAAAGTAATTTATAGAGTATGAGATTGTAGGACATTGTACAATTTAACAGAAGAATTAGATTTATAAGTACAGTAGTTCTCCCACTCCTTAGTCACAGGTTCAGTTACCTGTGGTTGACTGCAGTCCAGAGAAGACAGATGATCCTCCTTTGTATTGTCAGAAGGTCAGTAGTAGCCCAATGCTATGTCGCAATGCCTGTCATTTACCATACTTCATCTCATCACATGGGCATTTTATCATCTCACATCCTCACAAGGAGGAGGGTAACTACAGTTTGGTAAGATAGTGAAGAGAGAAAGAGAGACCATAATCATATGACTGTTTACAGTATATTGTTATAATTCTATTTTAGTATTATTCATTGCGGGTCACTCATTCAGGTTAAGCATCTGCCTTTGGGCCAGGTCATGGTCCCAGGGTCCTGGGATGGAGCCCCATGCCAGGCTCCCTGCTCAGGGGGGAGTCTGCTTCTCCCTCTCCCTCTGCTTGTGCTCTCTCTCTTTCTCAAATAAGTAAAATATTTTTTAAAAACTCCTCAGATATGGAAAGAGGTAATTATGGGGCTGAAATGAATTGCCAGGGAAGCTGCTGGAACTTAGCTGTATACACAATGTTGTTCTAAATAGATTTCTTTTCTCACCCTAGAGTTGAGTCCTTTATAACCCTGGAGGCAATATACTGCCTGGTATAGGGTGCTAATTGAATATCATCTTTAAAAGTTTGTTAAAGATTTTTATTTATTTATTTGAGCGGGGAGGAGCTAACATCCTACTGAGCAGGGGCTTGATCTCAGGATCCTGGGACCATGACCTGAACTGAAGGCAGATGTTTAACTGACTGAGCCACCCAGGATCCGCTGAACATCATTATAAACTTGGATGCTTGTGTTTGGGAAGTGTATGTGGTAGGGTTGTGGGGGCAAGGTTACTGAGAATATTATAATAGCTGCCATTTATTGAGTCTTTAAACCATTTTCAGGTATCATGATGTTATATTTTCCTGTTCTTATTTAATATTCAAAACTCTTTGAGGTGATATTATCTATTTTATTTATGAGCAAAATTCATCTCGGAGAAGATAATCTGCCCAAGATCATAGAGCTGGTTTATAGGGCAAATTGAAGTTCAACTTCCTTTCAGTCTTTTTCTGTGTCTTATATAAATATATTTTTTCATTATATCTGTTTTATATCTAGGTATATAAGAATATATGTATATAAAATATACATGGACAAAAAGTATAGGGACATATTTCTTTGTATACATATACACACATAATTGGGATCATGTGCCATATAATAATTTTATGGTCTATGTTAACAAACAGTATGATATTTAAAATTCCTCAAAATCAACATGCTTAATGATTACTTAATGCTTTATGGAATATATGTTCTGTAATTCACCTATTTTTGGATATTTAAACAATTTCAAATTTCATCAGTATTACAAATAATAGTGTGGTGAACCTTGTAGTTTTAAGAGTATCTGAATCCCACCTTATTTCCTCATAAGGGATACTTAAAAGTATTAAAAGTAATTACTGGGTATAAACACAACTTTTAAGGCTCTGTATACTTACATCAAGTCATATTCCCAATACATGCACTTAATTTTCAAATAGGGGAGTGCCGGTATCAATCTCTGCATACAGTATTATTATTAAAAATCCCTTGCAATTTTTGGTTAAAATAGCATATTGGTATTTCACACTAGCAAGACATAGTTAAACTTTCTTTTTATGTTTTTCACTTCGTGCCCTCTTCCACAGCATCATGTCCATCATTTTGCTTCTTCTAGTTGGCTTCTATAACACGACTAAATTTTAACTGCATTCTTAGTATCTCTACTTTTTGGCCAAGTATTATGTGGCTTTGAAATTACCAAGCCAACATTTATGCCCATTTTTGTGGCATAGGGACATTGGATGCCATGTGGTTTATGGGAACAGCTCTGGATGAGTTACATTAGTCTTTGTCTGTCCCAGTCTCACCTAGCTGGTTCTGGTAGCCTCAGCCAGGCTACCAGAGCCATGGAACCAGTGAACACAAATGGATATGGTGTCTGTAGCTGCATTCCTATTAGATATAGGGTTTGAGAATAATGGTAGGCTGTCCAAGTGTCTGGAGGCTATTGTAGTCTTGGTCTAGCAATGGCTTATACTGAGGCCTTCCTATCCATGTGTGGCCAGGCAATCCCAGCCGGACTTCTGAATGGAATCCTGGCCTCTGTTCTCTCTACCGTATTTCCTCCATGTGGAAGGTGTTCTGGGGTTTACCCTGGATCCCTTGTCAATAGGTCAGGAGCCTCTCCTTGACTTGGCTTCCATCTGTCTAATCTCTAGTGGCTAACCCTGCTCCCTAACAAGAACTACCACCTTGCAGAACCTATTCCTGCTTGAGATGGATTCGAGTTTGGCTCCTATCCTTTGGACTTCTCATTTTCTACTCTGTTCTTCTTCCTCCACTATAGGATCCCATACATTTTCTTTTTCTTTACTCCTTTCCTTCCCTACAGCTCTCTCCTCTTTTCCCATTGCAAGATTGGGTGTATCTACACATCCAGCGCAGTACAGAGCTGTGCTGATGCTGGGGATTCAGATCTGAGCTTCAGGCTACAGTTTCTAAAAGTGTGATCTGGCCGAAATATTTAGATTTTCTGCATCACAACTTGTTAGTCTGTAAAGTGGACTTTTATTTAAATCAATTACTTAAAGCAACATTTACTGAGTACGTACATTGGGGTAAGTGACCTTTGGTCTTTGACTTCGAGAATCACACCTCTTGCAGTCAGCCAATTCTTTCTACATAATGACAGTACATCTCCCATTTGACTTATTTTATCTTACTTATAATTTGCCCCATATGTTCAAGAATACTCCAACATTCCTTTAGAATTATATCCTATTTTACTAATAGCAGTGAAATTTCAATTCAGTGGAGAATATCTATAATTCATTATCACAATGTAACATCCTGCTCCTCCCCACAATATCAGGCTGAGAGGACCTAAATGTTTCCAGAAATGTGGCTGGCTTATTAAGCTGACTTTTAAAAAAATCAAATATAACTGTTAGAATATAAACGTTCTTTTGGCTAGAAATTCTAAATGTCTCCTATAAGTATATAACATTGTAAAATAAGTTAAATTCTTCTTGATTCAAGCAATGAAGAAAATAATCTCTGGCCTACATGTTGCTTTAATTCAAGTGTGTGTGCACGGGTGTGTGTGTGTGTGTGTGTGTGTGTGTGTGTGTTTTAATAGACTTCAAGCTGTATTTAGCATTATTCCCACATTGCCGACAGAATATTTGTGCTTCATTATTTGTAGGGAAAAACATATTATATCCAGTGGGCTGAAATGGGGAATAATAAGCAGTAAAACCATGCTGAATAGAGTCCAGTATTCAACTTCGATATTCTGAATCTTCTCTGGCTTAAAGAAAAAGAATATGGATCAAATGTAGGCACATTTTTCCCCTAATATATATGTGTATATGTCTATGTAAGTGTGTGTTAATATCAATGTGTGTATATACTGTTTTGTTTTTTTTTTTGTTTGTTTTTGTTTTTTTCTGGAGCAGCCTACCTCTATCGTACTAGAGGCTCAAACCTTATACTTCTTTTGAAATGACTGAGCAAAAACGAGGCTGATTTATAAACTTGCCAATATCCTGGCATCCTAGAGTGTGATGCTTTTCTAATCTGGAGATTGATGACCTTTCGAAGTGATTCTATACACCATGCCTGGTTCAATTTTTGTTTCAGAAAATAAAGAACCTAGTTATTTTTTTTTCCTGATACTGCTTTTCAATCTTTTTATGGGATTCCTATATTGATTTGCATTTTCAAATGTTTTCCCCATCTGAATCTCCTGCCATTCTGAATGATTCGAAAGGCCTTATTGATTAAGATGGAAACCTCTGTGAAGTTTGAAGAAATTACTTTTTATTTACAAATTTCAAACAAAGCGTTACTATAATGAACAGTCAAGTCCTAAGAGTGCATTTGTACATTAATCTTTAATACTTTTATAGGCAACTTAGAGCTAAAAAACAAACAAACAAACAAAAAAACCCACATACTCCAAGTCAGAGCGTATTGTCTCAAGTCTGGAGGCCTCCTTCATCCAGATACCAGTCCAGACCCACCTTCCTTTCTATTCTTTGCTTGCTCTCTTCTCCTTGGTTTAGCATCCAGTGATATTGAGGAGGAGGGGCAAGGATGGGGTGACTGGGGGTGGGAGAGGAAGAGACAGTTAGTTGGCCAACAATCATTTATTGGATGACTGTTCTGTGACAGACACTACTCTGGATCCTGGAGATGCAGCAGTGAATGAAAGAGACAATCCCTGCTTTCCAGCAGCGGACTTCTTCTCCTCTTAACCAGAATAGTGGGGGCAAGATGCAGGAGATCAGTAGCATGAAAACTTTGATGCTCCTAATCTCATTTTAATTTTGAGTGGAAGATGATACTTAGCATTTCTTGCATGTCTCTACTCTGTCTGAAGCAGAGTTCTAGAGGCTTTCCCTATATGTAATAACTGAACACATTCAACATAAAAATTATAACTGAGGTAAAAAAATCAGTCCATCTCTTTGAGGGACTCTCTTCTCTTCAGTAATAGTGGTGGCAGTGTGCTCACGTTACCTTAAAAGTTTCTCTTGTCTTCTTGTTCATTCTGGAAAAACCAAGCTTTTGCCTTGTGTCTTCCAAGAAATTCATGGAATCTACTCCTTACCTCAAACAACATGTCTTCTAAAAATATAAATGAATGAATATGTTTTTAACATTTAGTGTTACCATGAAAGTTAGTGAGGTTTGGTTTTAATGTCAAGAATATAAAATTCAAGGCTTTAATAAAAGTTCCACGTATATGTATCCTTATTTTTTTCAGCATGTAATTGAATGCCATGGGGTATGGTAGTGGAGACTTCTGATAACAAATTTAGTTTGAGTGGATTATTTCAAACAGCTTAAATATGCAAAAATAATTTTTCTACTAATCATATGTACAGTAGTTATTTTTACAAAGAACAGCATGATGGCTTTTATTAACAATCTCTATCCATGAAAGAATGTCTACATATCTTACCAGTAAAAGATCATCACATTTATTGTGGGTCTTTCCACTTAAGGCATGTTGGGACCAAAGAAAGAAATGTAAGTTATAAATAGAATTGAAATTAGAACATGTTTTCTTTCTGAATTTCTAGAAATTGTTTTTGGTAATTGACAACTGTCTTAGTCCATTCAGGCTGCCATTAACAAGACCCTGCAAGCATTTATTTCTCACAGTTCTAAAGGCTGAGAAGTCTAAGATCAAACACCGGTATGGTTGCCTTCTGCTGAGGACCCTTTTCCTGTTTCATGGCTTGTGCCTTCTCTTGCCACCCTCACATGGTAGGAGGGGTAAGGGATCTCTGTAGTTTCTCTTTTACAAGGGTACTAATCCCATTCCTGAGGGCTTTATCCTCAGGTGCTAGGGACCTCAGCACCTCCCAAAGATTCTACCTCTTAATACCATCATGTTGGGTACTAGGATTTCAACATAAGAATTGGGGGGCAGGTACAAACATTCAGAGCATGTCAACAGCTATATTGCTTAACAAGTAGACAGTCATTTCTCTGTAGCAGATAAGGTGGGATCCTGCATGGAATCTGAGAATGGGCTAAGGTGATATCTTACCATCTCCTCTGACTAGATGATTGTCTACCCTCCCAGTCATGACCCTGATATTGGGAGTAATAGGAAAGTAATCCAAGGATAATGACAGCATAAGGGTCTCTCTTGGCTTTTGGTGAAATAAATTCACCATTATAATCTTACAACAGAACCATCAGATGATAAAACAGATGTTGGGCAATAATGTCATTTTTGTAACGTTTTAAATTGGATGCTAACGTGAGGTTCATTTCAATGGGGAATTCATGTCATGTTGCAGATCTTTTGAAAAAAGGCATTATAACTCAATTCCTACAGATGCTCATTAAAAGTATTTTGAAATTAGAACATTATATGATTGTGAGATCCTTGGGCTCCCTGCAGACTTGCATTGAAATTGTGGTATCTTTATTACTCTGTATTTATTGTACGTGAACGTTTTCTAGGAGAGCTTGAACTTCATGCTCACACTGAAATGTTTACACTTATGCAGGAAGATTTGTTGGCAGTGTAAAACCACACTAAAAGGAGTGGTACCATTATTTTAAGCATGAGCTTTTACAGTATAAGGACCAAAATGTGAAGTGACTTCTACCCGAGGCAAACCTTTGAAGGTCTATGAACCATCTTGATACATTTATGTGTAGACAGCAAACTCCCAATAAAGCTTGCTGAGCGATTGACAGTATGTGGGGCACTTTGCACCTAATAGTGTTCAGTAGTGTTCCATCAGCGATCTTCTCCCCAGTCAACTCCCCAAGAGACAAGCATATGAAGCAGTCCTTCTCATAAAACATTTATAATCCAGGTGAAAAGTTCCAAAAAACCAATAATTTAAGAATATATTTTAAGTTAATTGGCCATCAAAGGAAGATAATATAGGACACATGGATTTCAATCTCTGAGACACAAGAGGGTATAATTCATTTAGTCTTGGGTAAGTGGCCATCACTGAACAAAATGAAATGGATAAGGTTAAAAACAAAGCTAATGAAAAACCTTATTTTTTGGCTTCTTTGTGTCAAGTCCTGAGGCAGTTACTTCACAAGCATTTCATTAAATCTTTATAAGAATTCCAATAAGCACAGTTATCCTATTTTATAGATGATGATACTGAGGGTTGGAGAAGTAATTGTTGAATATCGAACATCTAGAAGGTAGCAGAGTTGCAATTTGATTTAATGTCTGTTTCAAATTAATATACTCTGCTGTTTTTCTAGAGTGTAATGAGATGTTTGTTTATTGAGACTTAAAATGTTTACAATTGGGGTGGTGGAGGAGCTACAAATTGCTAGAGTTAGGGATTCTTGCCAATCAATGAACACCCTATGAGTTAGAATCATAAGGCATCTTTGTAAGCTCTCTGAGGCCCAGAGAAATAACTTTTTTGAGAGTTTTGTTTTGTTTTAGTATTACAGGCAGATCTTTGAGCATTCAGGTAATGATGTAGGTGATTGACTAAGGAGTTATGAGGGCTACAAAGAGGAAGTAGAGACAATAATAGAGACTTTCTTGCCTTTCTCTTAGACTATGACTTTGACAAGGAGAGTTTTTAAAAAACATGTTTGATGGAATACCATTCATTGAGGACAAATCTTGCCAGTCCAAGGTACTAAAGGAATCCAATGTATCTTTAAATTTTCCATGTATAAAACACAAGGTTGGGAGGCATGCAAAGTAAAAAGAGAATTTTAAATGCATTTAGGACAATTCTGGAAAGATAAGTACTACTTTGACCATGTGTGTATCTTTTGCTATAACTGGTTGAGTCAATAAAATTCTCAAAAAAATTAGTCATTGTCCAAGTGTAGTTTTAGAACTTTTAAAAGAAGGGGTGTGGAAGAAGGCCTAAAGTATACTTATTTTTGGCACAAAATGCTTCCAGGTGGTTAGTATTATTGATTGCAATGGAGTTCCCATCTTCAGAATTCCAATAATGGAATTCCTAGAGGAAGACAAAGGCTAGGATTCCAATCTCTTAGACATGTGAGCTCTAGTAGTGGCTGAGGAAAGTGGTCATTATTCTTTGCATGATTGTGGTTGCTGAGAATCAAAGTTCATTCCAAGCTAGTCTGTCCCAAGTTGACATACTGAACTTGGGAGGTTTTAGAGAAAAAAAGAAAGAAGGTGGGAAAATGCTGGAGGCATTTCAGCTTTTACTGAATGATAGACTAATCACATGCAAATTTGTATTTTAAAAAAAATCACAAACTTGAGGACTCCTCATAATAAGATTGCAGTCCTATTCCTTTTGAATGATGTAAGTATATTTCCACTTAAAATAATAATAATCTGTTCCCAACAGCCTCTTTCATATATTAACCTCTATCAATGTTACCTTTGAATAGTTCTACAACCTCCCCTGGTGCAAATGTCTCTGTTTAACTAACACTCTTTATTTTATTACATTCAAAATGTACTTGTGAAAATGAAAGTGCTTTGTATTGCTATTATAGCTCCAACAATGTGATTATTTAGCACTTTTCAGAGACTGATTTCCTCGTTAGTATTTATACAGCCCCATGTACCTGCTACGAGCATTAGAAAGGTGCAAACAGCATTGGAAGGTTGGAATTTTTTAGCATGTTTTAGAGCAAGAATGACAAGGCCTAACAGAGGAGAACAAAAAGTAACGTTTCTAAAAAGTGACATTTTTAGGCTCTTATTGACAAACCCTCTGAACATACGTGAAACATTATCAAAATAATCACCCACTACCTCTGAAAACCAAATTTTGGTTGAAGAAGTCAAGGCAAAAAAAATAAAATAAAATAAAGAAGAAGAAGAAGTCAAGGCCCATCCATTCTGAAGCCTCAGTGTTGCCTGATGTTTTAGCAGAATATCAAAATGCTCATAGAACACCAAACATAAATGTGTTTAGATGAAGACAGATTTCCCAGGTACTAGCCATGGATCCATCCTTAAAAATTCCCAGCTCCAAAGCTTGTGAGTTTATTTCAAACTTAAATATTTCCTAAAAGAAGAAATTGCTTTCCAACTGAGTTACCACTATAGAAATTTCTGCCTTAGATTTTCCTGGAAAGCTGAATCCAAGGTAACCAAGAATGACCTGGCTATAGTAGTGTCTACAACCTGGGATCCTTGATCAAAACCTGATGAAACTGTATGGGTTCACATTTCCAATTTTCTCTGTATTTAGAGACCAAGGCAGGCTGAAAAGTCCCTCTATGGAATGCATTTTGCACCCCATTTGCCATATATATTTTCTAGCCTGGAGAACATGACATGAGGCCCTGCTGGCACTTGACCCAGTGGTAATGTGAGACCAGCAGAGTATTTTGGTGGTTCCTTGTGAAGGTAGGCCTTCACAAGGAGAACTACAATCTCTGGCATCATGATTCCGAGGTTTTCTTGCTGTTTGACTCTGAAATACAGTCAGAGAATGGTTAACAAACTATAATGCATCAATGTAATGGAATATTCCACAGTCTTTATCAATCATAACTAGGAAGAAAGTGGAGAAACTTACCACTCTTTATAAAATAATTGAAAAATCACATTACAAATTGATACAAAAACCATGGTGTAATACCTTTCTAAGTATGTATAGGAACTGAAAAGTAATAGGCAAAATTAAGAATAGAGGTAAAGTTGGTTAATTTGGGGATTTTTTTCTTTTTTTTGCAAAGAGTTATTTATGATAGTTCCATTTTTTCCTTCAATATGTAATTTTTATACAAACAACCCAAGTTGCTTGGTGTAACTTGAGGAACCTCAAAAAAGATGAGTTTCTAAAATGTGTGTGCCTGAGAACAGCATTGCAGCTAAGATATTTGTAGGTAAGATATTGGGTAGAACTCATAGAGTTAACTTGGTTTCAAGTGATTACCTTTTACGTACATTGCTGTAATCAACCATTTTTAAGGAAGAGAACTGAATTAAGTAATACCTTCCTTCCTGAACCATCATAATGATCTTCCTTTCCCTGAAGAAAAGCAGCCAGGTATCTTTACTATGGGAATTTAAGCATAACAAGGGAGCACTGGAAAATACTATTAACATTTGCCGGCAGCTGGCAAATGAATAAATTGGCTATATTCTGTGGCCTTTCTGAAAGTATTTTCCCCAAAGAAAAGTTAGATGGACTACAATTAAGTTAAAACCTTAGTATAGGATTTCAGGATTGGAAGTGACCTTAGAGATCACCTGTTCAAGTAGTTTTACAAATTCTAGAATCCCAGTGGAACCCCAAAATAGGACCCAGCTATAAGAAGACCTACTCTTTTGAAGCATGGGAGCTATGCCAACTCCGCTCCACCAGATTGACTATTGAGACTGTCTCTGACCTCATATGTAATCCTGGTACTTCTAGGTCCTGACATGGGATGACAATGGCCTGAGCTCCATTTCTAGATGGAAATCCGGGTCTCCTGACACCCATCCAATGGTCTTTCTATTAAACCAATGGTTTTCAGACCTCTGGAAGATCCCCAGTACACAGCAAATTGGTCTCTGCGGCTGACAGAGGAAAGCAGAACTGGAAGAGGGAGATGGGGCAAGGATCAGCTCCTTTATCCCATCTGACCAGAGCAACTCCGCTTTTACCTTTTTAAATAATGAGATTAATTTTAATATTCTTCTGCGGAAATGTATTTCATTGCCAAAAAAGAAAAGAGGAAGGAAGAGAGGGAGGAAGGCAGGCTCACATAAGACTATTTTTCTTTATTTTCCCTTTTCTAAATAGTCTAATCTTAAAGTGCCTCTTTTTATCTATTTCAGGGCTGAAGATGGAGAAATATACACATACACACACAAAAGCATTTTAGAAAAAAAATCACAAAGCAATGGAAGCTGGGTGGTGAAGCAAAATTCCTGACTAGAAAGTGGATGCTTAGCAACCAGGACCACATGTTTCTGGCCTGGCCACATGGATTGATTTTCTTTTTTAAAACTCTGATAATAGCTGGAGACTCTCCTGTGGTCTGGATCAGTAATTCCCTGTGTCTTTGTGAGGTTATTTTGTTTGACAGGCAATAGTCAACTTGCCTTGACTTCACTTCTAGGTAGGGAGGGCATTTTGGATCACTTGCCAAGTGGACCACAAGCTGTGGGTAGCTGTTCTGGAAAGCAGAAGTCCATAACCAACAGCTTTCTTAAATGGAGAAAGATGGGCTGCTGATGGGCAGAAAAGACTCTGACTCCATAGTTCAAAGATACGGTGAAAAGAATTAGATGTTGAAGGTGATTTATGGGAAGAGGGGGGAAAGTGAGGTGTTCAGCTACGAGATGCAGAGGAAGGCATGCCTGTACCACTCTAATGGGAAAGCAATGTTTTATGTGTTTAGACTCCACTCCAAGTAAAATCATTGGTGATTTTCCTAAGAACAGAGAGCTGACATCTTACTGTACTTGGGAAACCAACACCATGAAAACAATAGTGATACCACACCTCACATGTATGTGTTACTCCCACTGACCTCTAATGAGTATGATGAAAGTTATTTTTTTTTTTCAGATCTGTAAATTTGGAGAATCTAATTCAGTAGAAGAATTTAAAAAGTGTTATAGTAAACACTAGTAAAGTAGAGAAGTTTGGTTAGGTTTGTGGGTAGTATATCATGCCAATGAAAATTCCTTGTGTGTTTGTGACTGTCTTGCATGTTTGTTTATATGTTTGATGACTTGGCTGTTCATCTGACTTAGCAGAGAAAATCTTGCACCCTTTTAGACCTCATAAGGGTTTAAACATACTAAGGAATCCCCAAAAATGGCCATTCTATCATTCAAAGCCATCCAGAGAGTAGGCTTTATTTTGACCAGCTTTTGAGTGGTTGGAGACCGCGTGGAAGGTGGTTCAAAATGAAATTTCTCCATTTCCTATCTCCCTGTTTCCCTTTTTGCCAGGCAGTCTTCTCTAGCCCCACATTTATCAGGACCTATGCTCTTTCCCTCTCCTGGGGTGTTCTGGGGGGCATCCCCCTGGATTGGGAGCAGTTTTGCTTCCCATGGTGCCTAGGGAGCTCCACTTCCTCCTGCATTGTGCAAAGTTGTTGCCCTTCAGTCATTTGGCTTCTTGGCTCGCTTTGTGTGTGGGGGTGTGTTTTTCCTGTTTTCTAACTTGCATTTTGTTTGGTGGGGTGGGAATATCTTTGTCCAGATGGTCCCCATCCCAGGACATTTTGCAGAGTATCTGTGAGCCAGAAACCACCGGGGATTTTTTTTCTTTTGACTCAAGAAGGTCCTTCAGTTTGCTTCATGTTGCCAATTCTTCTTGTAAATCTCAAGGCATGTTCCTTTTGCAAAACAACTCTCTGAAAACACACATACATGCACGCACACAAATAGTTTTATTGGTTAAAAAATTAGTCTGTGGTAAATTCTTGCTAAAAAGTGGTAAATTTTCTCTCTTCAAAGAGGCTGGCAAACTTTCCCCTTTCATGACTTTGCATTTTAAGCAAAATCCTTGACCCCCTAAAATGCTCTTAGAGCACATGCCCTGTGTGGACACCCTACAGAAGCTGATCCCCAAGACACAATGTCTAACCACCTCCTATCATCTCCTCCCAGAACAAACCTGAATCCGTTTGAAACAAATCACGTGGAATAATCCAGATTGCAAATGAAAGCCTTACGGTCCACTGGAGGCAGCGTAATTTGTGTTTATTATGCTCTTTCAAGCGATGGCTGTATTCCCCTTTGTCTCATTTTCTTGTTGCACAGTAGACATATGCTCATACCTGAAATGCCTTAGAAGAACTTGATCCCTTTGGACTTGGAGAGGCAAGGGTGAACAGGGGCAGCTTCATCTAAATAGTGCTTGAAAACCTTAGTCAGATAACCTTTTGCAGAACAATCTTCTCCCCTTCATGAGCATAGCACACCCTCCTCCCCATTGTCTTCCAGTATGCAAGATCCATCTATGTAAAGGATGTTGTGTTGGATGACTACTCCTGATGAGGGTTTTTAAATGCTTTAACATGTGGCATCATTGTTATAGCTGTCATTGCTGTCTTGGAATTTATTCTCGGCTCTGAGAAAGGCTTTTAGCCATGTGTCAGGCAGCACGTCAGCAGAAATTGCCAACAGGCACAATTTATACTCAGCCTTTTGGGGCTGAAGGAGTACTGCCTCAGGCTGCTTGAGATCTGAAAGAGGCTAGAACCACACGCTGGCTGTCTATGACCTATGTCTGCCCTTAGTCAGGCAAATAATTTTATTTGTAGGATTACAGACATTTTCAGGGGTGTATTCTTAAACTGCTTTCCCTGATGGAGGATAAGAAAGTGGCCTGGCTCTCTCATCCCATTGTCCTATTCCTCTCCGTATTTGCGCTTACCTTTCCCCCCAGAATACAATGGCTTTAAGGAAAAAGTCAATCCCGTTCTAGTTGCCCAACTCTAACCTAAAGTGAGACAGAATTGCTAATGTTTGTCTATTGGGATGTTTATTATTGTAAGATAGTTTGTAAATAGGGAACTGGATTAAGAAACATGGTGCATCTCATTCAGTGCATTGGTTCTTCTTCAACGGAATACTCCACACATATGAAACAGATTCTTCATTCCATGTTAATAAAAATTTGGTAAGCAAAACAAGTTATCAAACTAAATGTTCATTAATGGATGAATGGATTAATAAAACATGGCAGGTCTGTACAATGGAATATTATTTGGCCAAAAATGGAATAAAGTACTGATATCAATACATGCTATGACATGGATAAGCCTTGAAAACATTGTGTTAATTGAAAGAAGACAACCACAAAAAGTCACATACTATTATTATTCCATTTATATGAAATGCCCATAAAAGACAAATACACAGAGACACAAACTAGTGATTTCCAGGGCCTAGGCGAAGGAGGGAATTGGGAGTGAGTGCTAATGGATATTAAGTTTTGTTTTGGAGTGGTGAAAATTTTCTGCAATTGGATGGCTGCAAACTCTAAATATACAAACAAAACAAAACAAAACAAAAAAACCTATATTGTGCACCTTAAAATTATATTGTACACTATGTAAATTATATCTCATTAAAGCTGTTATTTTCAAAAAGTCTAAAAGTACAAAAAAAAAAAGAAAAACAAGTTACCTAACTCCATGCACTTATAATCTTGTTTTTGTAAAAAAAAAGATATATATTAATATATTTATTTAAAGCTCTATATTAACAAAAAAGAATTAAGTATATTATACACACACACACACACACATATATATATATATATACACACACTATGTGTATACATATTTACCAGAATGATACAGTTACCACTATGGATGAAATTATAAGAATTTTGCATTTTCCAATTCTTTGTATTTAGCATATTTTTTCTACTTAGAAAATTATGCTGGTTAGTTTTATAAAACTTTGAAGATGAATGTCACTATAAATGTGAGAAAGATGGGATAAATGATGGCTGCTTTAGACATGATGGCTGCTATTTAGGCATGTTTTAAAATGCTTATCTTTTTCTTTTTTTTTTTAAGATTATTTATTTATTTATTCATGAGAGACACACAGAGAGAGGCAGAGACACAGGCAGAGGAGGAGCAGGCTCCATGCAGGGAGCCTGATGCGGGACTCCATCCCCAGACTGAGGTTACGCCCTGAGCCAAAGGCAGACACTCAAACCAAAGCAGACACCAAGCACCAGGTGTCCCAGTTTCTTTTTCTTAAAGCAGCACTGTGGGCCTAGAAATGGAGCACCAAATGGGAGTCTTAAAATATGGTATTATGTACCAGAAAGGTTAATTTCTCATTCATCTACTTCGTTTCCTCCCACTTAGAAAATAGTATCACATTAATCTATTCTTTTAAACTTTTTTTTTTTTCTGAAAGAGAGAAAGGGAGAGAGAGAGCAAGATCTTGAGTGGGGGAGGAGCGAGAGAGAAGGAGAGAGAACTTTAAGCAGTCTCCACACCCAACTCTGGGCTTAAATCTCATGATGCTGCGATCATGGCCTGAGCTGAAATCAAGAGCTGGATGCTTAACTGTGCCACGGAGGCACCCCTAGTATCCCATTAAGCATATTGTTTTGAGTTTATGACAGATAACATGGGATAGAAAGTAATTGAACATTTATTGAGTGCACTTGGTTGCCAGGAACTCTGAAAGAGCACCACACGCTCAATTACATGAACAAATGTTCTCTGTGCCTGGAGTTAGGTACAGTCAAGACTTTCATTACAGTCTATCAGAGAGAACTTAGTCAAATAGTCATACCTAGCTGCAAGAGAGGCAGCAAAGCAGTTTCTAACTGGTTGGTCTAGGGCCTTTCAAGAGTTATGATAGTTTAGAAGAAAGGAGGAATGGATTTTGAGAGAAACTAGCAGAGTCCCATACCAATTATTCAGAGAATATCTTTCAAATGTAGCAAAACTACATGTATTCATGAAGCAAAATATCTTGAGCCAAAGAATAACTCTGAATTACTATGGGAGGACGTATAATTATTGGAGCTCTTTAAATTATGTAAACAACCCTTTGATTTGATGGAGGATGGATATTCATCTGCTCACAGGCAGGTTACTAAAGTTAATGACCCATAGAAGTCATTTTGAGCCACATGATCGTTAGTGTGCTTGGTTCTTTGTTCTTTTTTATTTTAAACAACTCGTGTTCTTGTTTACCTTTGAATCTAATTTTTGCCAAGTTGTGTCATATCAGGGTGGGGTTTCTTTTCTTTTTTTTTAAGATTTTATTTATTTATTCATGAGAGACAGAGAAAGAGGCAGAGACACAGGCAGAGGAAGAAGCAGGCTCCATGCAGGGAGCCTGACGTGGGATTCGATCCCGGGACTCCAGGATTATGCCCTGGGCCGAAGGCAGGCACCAAACCTCTGAGCCACCCAGGGATCCCCTGGGGTGGCTTTTCTATACAAAAAACTTATATTAACTGAAGTCCAGTTATAATTCCTGTATTAGTTATGCTAGTTGTTGTAACGAATAAATTCTCAAATTTCAGTAACTGAATGGGATAAAACTTATTTCTTGTTCAAGCAATAGTGTAATATGAATGTTCAAATAAGCAGCTTTCAATGTGGTGAGCTAGGGACCCAGGATCCTTCCTTCTTTTGACTCTACTACCAACTTTTAGATTTCTGTAGTCCTTAACTTCTAGCTGGTGAATGAGGAGAAAAAGAACCTGAAGGATAGAATGGAAAGTTTTTATGTCCCTGGCCTGGAAGTGGACTATAAAACTTTCACCTACTGCCCATTGGCCAGACAATAGCCACATGACCACACCTAACCAAAGGGAGGCTGGGAAATGTGGTCCAGTTGCAGTCTTACTTAGGAAGAAAGAAAAGAGAGTTGGGGAACAATTAACCAGTTTCTGTCACAACTCTTTATCTCAAAGGAGATAAAGTCTCAACTCCTTATCAAGGACTACAAGGTCATTTATGATTTGTTCCTGTTTACCTCTAGAACTGCATCTTGTTTCTTGAACTCTATTCCATTTCAAGTCACTAAATCATAGAGATCCTGAGGTGTTGATAGTTCAGGTAATAATATTGTTTGCCAGTAGAACAGTAACTAGCAATTATTCAAATCTTTTGATCTTCGTATCTTTAGTCTCCTGAGACCAACTAGCTTTTATCAACACTTTTCCCACAAAAAAAAAAAAAAAAAAAGAAAAAAGAATAAAAGGATTACGGGCACTACTGCTTAACTACTTGATGTTTTGTGGGATAAGTTGGGGGGGGCTTTTTGTTTTACTTTTTGTTTTTGTTTTTTGCATCTAATAAATCTTAAAGACTAAGAGAGAAGGAGTTTCCTCTTACACATCTCAGATAATTTGTTAGTTTTCTGAAGGGCTTTCTGATCTTTATTCTCTCGTTCTTCTGGATGGAGGATTGTTTAACTGAAGTTACCTAAGATACTGGTTCCGAAATGTAGATGTATTTAAGAATCACTTGGGCAGTTTGTAGAAAAGATGATTTCAAGGCCCCATCAGAGAATCTGATTCAATAAGACTGGTATGGCATCAAAGAGTACATATTTTTATGGTTCTATGGTAATGGTCCATGGACTGTGATCTGAGAAATATTAAACTAGGAGATTAGAAAGTATAGAGGAGTGGACAAGAACACCACTCAGACAAATTTATTCAGCTCTATAACTGAATAGTGTTGCAATCTGGGGCAAGTTTCTTAAACTCTGTTAGTGGCTGGGTGGAGACCAATGAAATGTTATTAGAAGCTCCTGTTAATGGTCCATTTGCTTTGTTTCTAGAGGCCCCTTCCTGCCCCTTCAGTAGTCTTACGCCACACTGTAGCTGGATTCCCATTCTTGCCAGCTACAGTATGTTTCTCAAGAAGGGGTAATGCCCTCATATATGAGGCCTAAGAAATTGGCTTTCAGAGCCAGGAATGTTTAGGCTCAGAGAAGGAAGGAGTCAGGGGCCTAGTCATTTTCTTAAGTTTTCCCTTTTAAACCCAAGTCCTTAGCTACTTACAGATAGGGAGATGCCGGTGTCATAGCTGCTAAAAATTCAACACAATCATGGATTGCACTAAAGAGATGTTAAAATTCATATAAATAATGGGGAAGGTTCTATTCTATTCTGTGGTGGCCACAGCATATCTGGAATTGTGTTCCCTCATGGAAACTCACTCCCCACCTAAACAAGAGCTTTGACAATCTGGAGCACATTCAGAGGTGAGTGAACAAAATGGCATGAGGTCTGGAACTATGTCCCATGAGAGGACATTCAGTCAAATTGGGAAGTTTAATTTTGCCGGAGAGAAGACTTGGCGGTAGTTCAGGGTGATGGTTCAAGAAGGACACAATGATTAATTAAAAATTTGCCAGGAGACAAAAAATCTAAGAAGATCTAGATTTATTATTTGATGCTTTTTAGAGTAGAGTGAGGACATGGGTGGGAGACAGATCAGGCTTAAAATATTTCCAAGCCCAGACATATCGTGTTGTGGAAAAAGTAGAGGCTGGTGACCAGTTCCAGAGGTGGTTGTGAGCCGTCTTTCTCTTTTAGGACATATAGGATTTCCACCTACCATGACTCCACCACTGCCAGCTAGGGCCTTGTCCAGAGGACTGAGAATGCTGCAGTTCAGTGGAAAGAAGAGGAGTAGGAAAAGCATCAAGAAAACCAGTTCTCTAGTAGATCTTGGCCTTTTCAGTAAAACCCACCTCATGGGGAGAGTGGCATAACATGGGTCTAAGGTAGATCCTGACTTGCTTATCTGGCCATTTAGCCACAAGGAAACAGGACAACAGACAGCAAGATGGCCAGGTTCCTAGGGAGATCCAGCTCAGCTCATGTTATATCGAATGGCAGAGGCCAGAGCAAGGTCACCAAATCAGCTCAGGTCTTAACTACCCAAAGGCATAGAAGCTGGTGGCATCTTTTATATTTTATATTTATACTTATATAATTTTATATTTCTAATGCACCGTGGTTTTGTCAGCAACCTGAAATCTGCCCAATAATATTAGTGCCCCTTTTTCTTGGTTTGTGAGTGGAGGTGGGTAGGGGGGGCTTAGGATCTTTCCATTCCCTGCTGAAATATTCATTCTACACGGAATGGGGTAATTTCTAAAAGGACATCTATGATGTGCTGGTTTGGTCTTTGGGCCCCAGAGAGAACCTGTGGCTTTTTTCAACAACGTTGGCTGAACCAGGATGGAGGAGAGCTGAACTGTGGGTGATCTCGCTGTCATACTGAGCTACAGAGCCAGACGGAAAGGAGGCAGGGAGACCAACCACAGCTGGCTTTAGGTGCACACTCTTGTCTTCAGGGGGTTGGTCCTGCAGTGTCTCTAGGGTCTGTAATAAACTTTCTGTCTCTCATTTCTTGTGACCGCAGTTGAGGTTATCCATTCTGAATGCCAGAAACAAACAGGCTGTTAGAGTTTTCAGAGATGATAGATCATCTTCTTTTAGCCTCTGCAGTTTTACAGATCACAAAATTGAGTCCCAGGAAGGTCAAGGAACTTGTCAAAGGTCAGAGAGCTGGTTACTGGAAAAGCTGAGACTGTAGTGTATATTGTACAACACAGAGGTTAAGACTGATGAAGAACACACCGGAGGTAGAAGCTACCAGTTTCCAAATGCCTTGGTCCTGACAACTGGCAAAGCATCACTTTCATTACATTCTATTAGTCCAAACAATTACAGAGCCAGCCCAGTTTCAAGGAGGGGAAAAATAGATCCTACCCTTCAGTGAGAGGAGTGTCAAAAATTTGTAACCATCTTTAATATTCCATGTCCTTCTATAACCAATTATCTTCAGAATATCACAAGCCAACATTAAAAAATATAAATCAAATCAAAGCCCATTGCTTTACAACTCTTATAAGTCTATCCACCACACTCAGGATGGTATGCACCAGACCCTTGGTTGACTTTCTAACCTCATTTCCTTTTCCGATTGTATTCTCTTACACTCTACCTAACACAGTACCGTGTTTTCTACACCCTTGCCCTGTATGATTTTTCTTTATGCACTTATCATTACCTGACATATTTTATTTTTATTGATTTGTCTAACTCAGCCCCTAGAGTATGAGTCCATGAGGGCAGAGGCTTTAGTCAATGAGCTATTGCCATTGCATGGAACAGTGTCAATAGCAGTGCTCCATCAATATTTGTTGAATTAATGAATGGTACATTGTGTATTGTTTTCTTTGACGTAAGAAGAAAAAAAAAACAACTTCTGTTTTTGTGTACTTGACTTTCTGCCATACTTTCCCTCTCTCCCTAGAGAGAGAATAGCCTTGGTGTCAGTTGAGTTTATTTACCCATGCAACATGAGGAAGGAAAGCAAGTTGAAAGACAAAAGGCTGGGGATCTCTGGGTGGCTTGGCGGTTTAACACCTGCCTTCGGCCCAGGGTGTGATCCTGGAGACCTAGGATCGAGTCCCATGTCGGGCTCCCTGCATGGAGCCTGCTTCTCCCTCTGCCTGTGTCTCTGCCTCTGCTCCCCACCCCTCTCTCTCTGTGTCTCTCATGAATAAATAAAAAATCTTAAAAAAAAATAAGACACAAGGCTTTTGGCAGGGGAAAAGACTGAAAATCAGTTGGCTAATATTAATTACAAGTCTCACTATTGACTCACGTATTTAGGCCACATATATGTAATAAGAAAGAAATGATACAATCTGTGCTCTCAAAGAGTTTAGAATTAGGGCAGTGTCATTATGATGATGACTCAAGGTGGCAGAAAGTCTAAATGAAGTTATCAATGGCACTGAAATTAGACAAACTTGGACACCTTTCTCTAGGCATGTGATCTAATATCCACTTGCTTAACTTCTTTGAACCTTGAGGTTTTTTCATCTGTGAAGTATAAATACTAATATTCTCTAGACATCTCTGTGAGAATGAAATGTGTCACTCTATTTGTGGTAGGATTAAAATACATCTGCAAATTCTGTTACTCCTGTTGAGAGGTAGGGTTCTATGTACCCTACCCTTGAATTTGGATGGATTGTGTTTGCTTGGGCCAAAAGAGTATAGCAGAAGTGATGCTATGTGACCTCCAGAGCGAGGTCATAAATGGCCAGAATTCCCATCTAAGAAGTCTGACTACTACCCTGAGGGCATCATACTATGTGGCCATATGTAGGCCTTCTGGCTAAGCCTAGTTGTTGCCCCCCTCCCAACGTGGGCAACAGCTATGTGAGTGAAGAAGTCATCCTGGTGTGGATCCTCCAGCTACTCCAGCCCTCAGGTACAGAGTCATTCCCCACCTGGAAGTCACTTGGGCCAAGGCCCCATACAAGATGAACAGAGAAGAACTATCCCACTATGTGCTTTCCCAGTCCCTGACACGTAGCTTTCATGAGCCTAATAAATGATGGCAGTTGTTTCAGGTCACTATGCTTGGGGGATGGTTTGTTACCCAGTGATAGATAACTGGAACAGAATGGAGACCACCTTACATAGTCCTTTGTATAACATAGGTAATTTAAGTATGTCCATCTCCCCCTTTCCTTCTAAATTCAGTAGGATGTTAGTGAAGGGGGACATGCCTGTGGACTCTGTGGAGTGATGGGTTTTGACTTGGATTTTATAGGTAGGACAATATTTCAATGGAGAGATGAAAGGGTGTCATAGAAAGACATTCCAGGCAAGGAATGTAGGTGGGAGGAAGTGTGATTATGGCCAGAGACTTAGAGTAAGTCTTCAAATGACTCACTGTTAGAAGTATGTAGTGGTCAGCTCCAGCTCCTCAGACATGAGATAAAACTTCTCAGAAGGAGGCTTCCTCACTGGCTACCTCCTTTATGCCAAGAAGTGAAATGCAGTGATGAGACCCTCCCCCCAGGGCCCTGCTGCCCTCTAGGCCTAGTAGACATCAGAGGGATGCTGGGGTCCTTGGTCCTCACACTGTCCCTTTGTCTCTGGCTTGGTGAATTCTCTGTGCCTGCTTCTCTCTGCTCTCTTCTCTGGTCTAAATCTCAGGCTTTCTTCTTACACCACTTGCTTCATCTTCATTCTCTTTGCTGACTGCTTGAGACTCCTCCCTCTCTCCACCGGCCCAACATTTCTTCCATCTATTTCCTCTGTAGATGTAGAAATAAAGATGTAGAAATAAAGAAATAAATTTGCCACTTTTAATACTTAAATGAAACATGGACATCTTTTAATAAGGGGGTGTCTCTGAGTGTTTGTATTTATCATTCATGCTTATCTTTTTTTTTCAGGAGGAGAATTTATATTTAAAGTTTATTAAACAACAGCCTTTTCAAGAGTGAGGACCATGACTTTTAGGTAAATTATGGATCATATTTGGACAGCTCTCAAGTGTACCTACACTAAATAAATAATGAGATACTACGGAAGAATATTCAATTCTTAGTGTACGGGAAATCCTTTTCATTTCCATGGGGCAGCAGAATGGCTAGGAGTACTGCCACCACCATGTTTTGCTAGAATCTGAGAGTGGTATTGAGTACCCCAACCTTTTCCCCTTTCTCTGCTAAGTTGGAATCAAGAGTCTGAGATCTCCTTTGGAACAGAACTCAGCACAACCTGAGGACAGAATTTTTTATCATAGCCTGATTAGTATTATTAGTCATTTTACTAGATCAATTTCAAGGCTCTCCTCAGCTCACATGGACAGAATTTTCATACTTTATTTTCCCAACCTGATGATTTCTATCTAGAAATAGGACAGAAAGATTTTTCTTGGTGTGTCGAATCATTAAAATCTCAGCCACCCGGGCTGCCCCTCAGGAACTTTTTTTTAATAAAGATTTTATTGTTAAGTAGTCTCCACCCCCAACATGGGGCTGAAGCTACAACTCTGAGATCAAGAGTTGCATGCTTTACCAACTGAGCCAAGCAGGTGCCCCCAAATCTCAGTAACCCTTATGTTCTAAGAATAGACTAATGTGTGCCACCAGGCAGCCAACTCTGTTTTTTAAAAATAATGCTTCTCTAAATTCAGTTGTTCCTTCCTCTACCCTTGGATAAATCTTGGCTAAGCTCAGACTTTATCTTCTTATTGTCCGATAATAAAATGTCTTTAGTCATTTTAATTAGAAAAAAAAATTACAAACAGACCAAAAAACTAGATTCAGTTCTTTTTCTTAGTCCTAATTTAGAGTAATGATCAAATGTAAGAACTTCACTCAAAGGTAAAAGTTAGGCCTATGCAAGTAGAAAGCTAGTAGTGGGCAAGCAGTGTTGGTAAGAGGTACCAGAATGACTTCTTTTACATTTCTCCAAGTTACATTCTTTCCCCTTCTTCCCCAGCTTGCTGACCATGGTTTTTGACCTTCTTCCCCACAATGTCAGCTTGAAGTTGGGGGATGACTGTGATAGACAAAAGTGATAGAGGGAGGATGACTAGAATATTCTCAGCTAGTGTTTGAGCCCTGTGAGGTACTTTGGGGTTTTTGGAGCACTCTCTGTCAACAACGAATGCATCACAGGATCTTTTGCCTGCTGTGTTCCCTCACAAGTGAGGTACATTCTGTCTGGTTGTCTATGTTACCTTCCTCAGCTGTAGGCATCTGGTGATCTATCTGCAGCACATTGAGGTCTGAAGGGTCTTCATGTTAGTTCTCTACTGCCATGAAATAAACTACTAAAAATTTAGTGGCTTAAAACAAAGTAAATTTATTATCTCACAATTTCTGTAGATGAAAAGTCTAGGCATAGCCTAATTGAGTTTATCCCTCAGGGTCTCACTAGGCTGAAATCGAGGTGTTGGCTAGAGTGGTGATCTCAAATGCTGCTGGAGGTCCTCTTCCAATTGCACACAGTTCTTGTTAACATTTATTTCCTTGTATCTCTAGAACTCATGGAGGCTGTATCCTCCAGACCAGCAGGAGAATGTCTCTCTGACACTTAGTCGTCTTTTAAAGGCTCATCTACTTAGATCAGGATAACTCAGGAACCTCTCTCCTTTGATCAACTCAGAGGATTAGTAGCCTAATCACGGCAGTGATATCCTATCATATTCCTGGGTCTTGCTCAATGGAGGCGATTACACAAGGAGAGGGGATCAGATAGGAGTGGACACAAGAGAGTGGAATCTTGAAGGCTTAGAATTCTGCGCATGATATCTCTCTTGGGAGGAGTCTACAATTCCTCCACCTCCTCCATCATCTTTCCTGTGGCCCATGTCTGTGATTCTCTTTCTGTAAGAATACAGTTACTTTCCAGCTACCACTCTCAACTCTTATTCAACAGGCCAAGTAGCCAGCTCTGGCCCATTCTATTTCTCACGTATGGTCCAGTTTCCACCCACTATGTCACTCATTGTCCAGGACACCTCTAACAAGCTTATCAAGTTATCGCCTTGAAGTCTCTCTCACTAGTACTGAGGTGAGGGTAGAAATTTCCAACCTTCCATTCTCCCAGCCTTATCAAATGATTTCTTTATATGCTCATGAGCGGCTGAGGAGACAAGGTCACAGAACAATTTAATAACTCATTTTTAAATCCTGCTTAGGTTCTTTGGCATCTCATTTTTAAAATTATGAATAATTGGTACCCCTCTAGTAGGCTCAGTTAAAATTAAGACCAAAAGACTTCCGTAACATTCTGGTATTTGGAGCTTATTATTGCTCACTTTTATTGGGTTCTTAATATGTTTCATCTTCCACTAAGTACATCAAAAAAGGGAAAACTGAGGCCTAGAGGATAAATTATTTGTTCAGGACCATATAACTGATAAATAGTAGAGTTGCAATTTGAAGCTAGGTCTGATCCTATAGCCCACGTCTTAACCATTGTCTGTACAGACTTCCTAATATTCTTCTTCCCAACTTCGAATCCCTGAATAAAAACATATGGGTACATTGGGTCAGGTTCCCTAATGCTAATTAGACTGCTGAACTTATTATCATGTGGATTCTATCTCTACCTTCTTGTGTTATATGGTTATGAACCTGTGTCTTGATAACTGCTGTTACAGTTAGGGCTGCTGCTTTCCTTCTGCTCTGGGTAAAACATCCCCAATGTTCTGATCAATTCATTTCAAACAATTGCAGATCTGGCCCTTTGTCAACTACCAGAGCAAAGAAGGCTTACCAAATTCAGAGTCTGAGAATACAGTTCGGTCAATAGGCATAGACAACCAAGGGAGTACCTTGTTTACATCTCGGGCAATATCTTTCAAGTATCTGGATTTATGTGGCAGTCCTGGAGTGGGTCACAAGTGGAAATTTTGGGAAATTCCATCCCATGCATGAAGAACTAATTGTGTTCTGTTGATTTGTTTGTATTCCCTCTGTCACAACTAAAGAGACCACAATTGGATGTGGATATTTATTGAATATATTTCATAACCGCCTTTTTCTAAGCGTCTGGTTGCCTTATGTTGATACAGAACACTCACCACCTTGCTACTCAGCTGTTTCTGGTCACAGGCAGAGTCAACCACCAAAGAGGGCCAAACCTCAGGACCGCGGGAGACTCAGCCATTCTCTGTGCTGAAAAATGTGTTTTAGTAACAATAAGCCCCCTTCAGGCATTTTTAGTGGGCCAGCTCTCCTTGGCTTGGGCCAGAGTGGCAGAGAGCAGAATGATTGCATTTCGTGTGGAAGGATTTCTGAAGTAGCTTTCACCCAGTGGGGATGGAAAGTTTGGGGATGGTACCAGAATAAGAATAAAGACCGAATGTGCAGGCGGGAAGGCAGACGTTAATAGATTGCTGGTTGTTCAGCAGGATGCTGAGTGCTGTTTCTGAGCTAGAGTTTTGAAATCTTTAGGTCTATATCAAAGATGTGTTGTTCTTGATTAGCCATATAAACTACTTCTTTTGTAGCTTATTCATAGTGAAAAGTTAATCTCAGGCTGCCTGCCATTGTTATCAGATGGAATATGCTCAAAGAATGGAAATTAATTTCAATAGTTGACCAAATAAAACCCAATTAAGAAGATAAATTTGCTCCGAGGAAAACATGTGCCATACATTCCAGAACAATGCAGAAATGACTTACTTTGGGTGGTTTGGCTTTATTCCTATGTTGCCTTCTCCATATTTCTGTTCCCTAATTAGGGAAACAGAGGAGACCAAAGGGGAGAATGCCTTTCCTTATGTTAAGCTTGAAAAGGTCATTGCAGGCCCATGAATTTAAGTCCACGGAGAGAGGAAAGTGTTGGAGAAACTCTGCGCTTGGATGGGATTTTGTGGTTAGGTGTGATGCAACCAGGAATGAGTGTTAGAAGTTATGTTCTCCAGATGGCTTCATAGTGCCTCAGACCAGGCCAGAGATATCATGCAATTCCCTTGAGCTGCTTGTGTTAAATATGTCTGGGATAGAAAACACAACTGAGTAAGAAACTGTGGAGGAAGAGCCAAGTTCTGGGAAATTCCTTTCCATGCAGCTGGTCTCAGACCTTTGTGGAGGATTTCACTGGGCTCCCTGCAATAGGATTCCTGGGGAGGGAATGATTATCCTTATTAAATAGAAGTCCTTATTGGTACACTATTGACAAAAGAAAGAGAAGGAATCTCTCCTATTTGGGGAATCTACAATGTATCCTGAATTTAGTTCATAAATGATTAAATGAGATAAGTTATGAAGTAGTTTTTATTCCATTTTATTTCCGTCTGTCAGCCTGTCTGTCTGTCTATTCAACTGCATACAAAGAGAGGGGATTAATTTGTCCTTAGGAGCACCTGATTGTAGGTGCCTTTCCCTTTCATGAGTCTTGTTTCAGTCTGCAACTACAGAATGAGGAAATTGAGCCAAGCAGAGGTAAAAGCAAACTATCCAGGAAATGAGTGGAAAGATTCAAAATGAAGCAAATCTTTCAAGTCCCATGGTCCCTCTAATACTGCATCATTGTAATAATGTCTTTATAAAAGTAATAATTAATATATATTTAGTACTTATATCCTTAACTCTCAAAACTTTTCATCTTACTTCCATAATAAATAAGGAGGGTATAAACAACCTGAGGAGAAGTCGAGTGATTTCCCTAAAATCCTCCAGAAATTTGAGATCAGAATCAGAACCAGAGCTGAGGGGCCCAGTGATTATTTCACGGAATTGTACTTCAGTTCTTACTTTACTTGGGAAATCTGAAGATTAGCTACCCAAGTTGTTAGAGTCCTGCGTGGCAATTTCTTATCTCAGCTCTTACTTAAGCTAGTGCAATGCTGTCTTGGAGTGACCTGGGGAGCATTTACTGGACTAGCTCGTCCTTTTTTAATTTTTTTCCCATAAGAGCTGTGTATTGCCCATTGTAGAGCTTCATTCTAGTCATCATGTTACCTGGACAGAGGACAGATTTCTGGTCAGAACTGTTGTATCCTGCTGTGTAGACCATAGACTGTACTCACAGACTCTGATGCAAATAGTACCTCTGGGGTTGTACAGAACGGCAGCTGTGCTGTTCTGATTGTAAGCTGCCAAGAAAGACCAGTAGTTGGGGTGTTGGGAGGACATTTTCCTCCTTAGGTCTCCATACCATAGATTGATCCTCATCTAATACATCCGTCAATCCCTTAAACCCCCAGGCTCTCCTCAGATTCAGAATTATTCTGGGCAGTGGACAGAGGTGCCTTACCTTGTTGAAAACACTAAGACACTTTAGTCCTTTGGATAAAAGAGGGACCTTCCAGCACAACATCCCATGTTGGTCTAGTGACAGTAATGATCGTCTGTCAGCCTGTCTGTCTGTCTATTCATCTGCATACAAAGAGAGGGGATTAATTTGTCCTTAGGAGCACCTGATTGTAAGAGTATTTAGCCTTTCCCTTTCATGAGTCTTGTTTCAGTCTGCAACTACATTTGTTTATGTTCAACTCTCTTGAATAAACATTGGAAAAACTTTTATGGGCCTGCTCACACTGATTTGTTGATGTAAAATGGTGTAAAATCGTGAGGGACCTTTGGAATTTGTGAAGGGCAGCATTTGCATTTCCAGGAAATTTGAAAATAGGTAGGGCAAAAGAAAAGGATTTTGTGCCCAAATTCCTCCTCTATACTTAGCTTTTCTCTCATTTAATTTCTAAGCAATAACAGCAGGGATGACTGGCGACTTTGTGTGTTTAGATTAAAAACACTATCGCCATGCTAATAATCACTGTTGTTTGATGCAGCAGATTAAGCTGTATTATCATTAAGGATTAATCTTTGCAGGCTTTGAAGTTTATGAAATAGATCATTTTCTCTTCTAGAAAATATTGAGAATAAAACACTCTGGCTCTCTAAGCTTAAAAAATCTTAGCCTGGTCAGAAGTGACAATTTATCTGTAATCAAAAGGCAATAATTGTGCCATGAGTCAGTGGTCGCATTTGTGCTTTTGTGAATAAGAAACAGATTTAATTGATTAAGGACTGAATGTAAGTATATATTCTCTCATGATAGCTTTTCCAGAGCTTTCTGCTGCCCAGGGTTCCAAAAGATGAGTGCATCACTATTTGTTTGCAGGAGATGTAAGAATTGATCTTATATTCTTAAACCTAAACTGTTGGAGAGACAGACAGACTACACTTCCCTGTCCCTCTTCTGGAATTCCATCTCTTATAACATCCTCACTGTGTATCTTGGAAGAGGTCCCTTTCTCTGTGCATCCCTTCATGTTTTGTTATCACTCAGAAGGACAAATTCTGCAGTGTCTGGTTAGGGCAGCAGGGCCAGACCTAAACAGTCCACTGCAGGCTATGATTTTTGATCTTTTTTGGAATTACAAACACCAGATCTTTTGACTTCACAGCACCCACCCACTCGTCTTAAAAGTGCTGTGTGGAACTTTTAAAATTAAAGTGAATCAACACTGTTAGTTTTTCAGAATTTGGGACAGTAGAAAACTGGGGTTGGACTTCATTGCTCCAGACACTATGGGATGGTAATAGCGGCTGAAGTTGATTGAGTTCTTATGTGCTTGGCATTGGGCAAAGGGATCTTTAGCCTCATATTCCCAACCACCCTGTGAGGTAGTCTTGTTAGGACCGCTACTGTAGAGAAGATAAACTCCAGGCAGAAAGAAGTAAGGTCCATCGACAGGGTCATCCAGCAGGTAGTGGTCCTGGACGTTGAATGTGGGGAAGGGAAAGATGAATTGGTCCTAGTTCATGCAGGGAAAGGGTTTGCTGTGTTTGAGGCCTCTAACAGAGAGCTCGTCTCATGATCTCTTGTGGTGGCTTTTTGGGAGGTCATCAGATAATTCACTTCCAGTGGTAGTTCTGTTTTACTAATGACATTGAGGCTGCTGAGACCAAGCGCAGCTACCCAAACAGCACTTTTGGAAGGTATGGAAGGTATTGGACTCATCAGGAAAGTGCTCATCATTTTGTAGTTGTGCTTAGACACAAGGGAACAACCAAGCATAGGCTGATTCTCGAAAGGCTTCTGGGTAGATTATAACGCGTCAGTGGTGTAGTCTGACAGTACCTTACAAGCCTAGAACTTTCCCAAGCTGCAGCTCCTGTTGGAAGTTCACCTTATTTGCTGTAATCACTCAGGCTCCTAGCCTGATCACATCCCCGAAATGTGACTGAATTTCCCAGCAGGGGGCCATGCACGTTCTTCTTCCGGTGTGGAGCATCATGCCTGGAGACAGTCCTGAAAGGGGGTAATAATCCAGCTGGGGTTTGGGATACACATACCAATGACTTTTTTTGCAAAAAACAGAGCCATCACATTTCAATTATCAGGCTTGTCTAGCATTGAAGTCATTCTTCTCTGAATGTTGAATTTATAGTTGGTGATTCATTTGCTGTGGAGAAAGAGATGGTGCTTATATGGATACTTTCATTTTTAGTCTAGTCATTTGTTTATTTAATCGATGGAGGCTCTTTTCCTCAGAAGTTTATAGCAGAGAAAAATATTAGCATTGTCAGATGATCACCTGTCTTGTGTTCACTTCACGTTGTCGTAATTTTAGGCACTTGTTTTTCCAACCCTTTGGATCCTGTCACTCTCCTGTTTAATACCTTCAAGGTCTGCCACTGTTCTTGGGATAAAGTCCAAGAATGACAAGGTAACCACCACCACCTTCTCTGTTTGCTCAGGATACTCACCTTTTTTTTTTTATTCCATCAAATGCATATCTGCTGCTGACGGGGGACCAGCACTGTTCGAATTATTTTTATGTTACTAAGCTCTTTTCAGCCTCATAATAATCCTATAGGGCTGTTACCAGGTTCCTCAGTCCCCTTTTGCCAGTGGGGAAACAGTAGCACAAACTGGGCAATGAGCTTAAGGTCAGGCAGCAAATAGGGCCTAGAACCTCAGAGGCTGTGAGCATGACCCAGCCACGGCACTTCTCTGTTGCTTTCAGGGCTTTGCCATCCTCTTACTCATTTCAGGGACTTCACAGATAAGCTCCCTCTGCCAGGAATCCAAGGGCCTGCTTACTCCCATCCCCACCAGCACCACCTCTTTCTCCTCCCAGTCTGCCTGCCTCTTATAATCACCCTTTCAGCTGTCCATTTAAATAGCACTTTTCCCTAACCATTACCCCAAACTGAGTTACTGACCGTATTACTCACTCCAAAAGCACCCGGTATTTTTCTCTTATTGCACAAAGCACATTGAGATTAAATGATTATTTGAATAATGAAGACATTTTTCTTTTTCACTAGATTGCTATGTAACTTGAGAGTTAGGGCCCATGTCTATCTGTGCCTTCAGCACCTGAGGACTTAGGCCACCGTAGGCACTAAATTAATATATACCACAATTAAGAAGTTAAATTAATCATCAGAACTGGGGACAGACAAGCAAGGAGACATTGTGAGGTTGTGGAATGAACACAGATGCCTGGAAGGCTGCAGTCCTGCCTCCCTCGCCAACTGGGACTGGCCGCACAGCAGTGGGCAAGTCCCCTACTCTCCTAGCCTCCCGTTCCTCATTTGTAAATAGGGACATAAACAGCTACATATCTATCCTAAAAGGTACTGGGAGAACCAATGAAAGGGGAGAGAAGGGCTCATGAGGCCACTCTGTCTTACCTTTTGGTTGGTTGTCATAATTGTTTCACGTTTATTGAAATGACCTACTGGTCTCCATTTATTTGCTTTCTGAAGCCTGGTCAAATGAAAGTTGCATAAGAAAAATAAATCAGGGAATTCTAATTTGTATGAAATACCTAGGACAGAGAAACATGTTGAACCATACCAGGAGTGCGCAGGGGGTGGGAAGATGCAAACTGGGAAATCCTCTGGCTCAGATGACCTGGAGCCTTCAACAGGCAAACTGTAAGGAAACACAGAGGTGCTGGTGGTGCTGGTAAGGACCGTAGATTAAAATGACTCAAAAACTATATCAATTTTTAAAATAAGCCTGATAAAACTCATGTGCAGGGATGTACATTTGGGTTGATAAATCTCACAAAAAAGTGCAAGGAAAGAATTATCATAAAAGTTAGGATATTGGTTATGCATTTGGGGAGAGGGCACATGGAAGGGCCTCTGGGGTCTCAGGCAATATTCTATTTCTGGACCTGAGTGGTGATACAAGAGTTTTGTCTTATAATAAGTCATCACGCTCTATATTTGTTCGTGTACTTTTCCGTATCTCTTCTCCAGTTTTTGATAAAATGCTTTAAACATAACAAACTAAAACATTACAAATAAATAACTCAGCCAACCAACAGATAATAACTACATAGAGCTATAAATACAAAATTAAAGAGATGGTTGGAAACTCACAAACATCAATTAAGTATATATACTGGTGGTGATCTCAATCAGGAGTGGGCAAACTTTGGGAAACAACCAGACAATACATATTTTAGGCTTTGTGGGCCAGAAGGTCTCGGTCTCAACTATTCAACTCTGCCATTGTAGGCAAAAGCAGCCCCAGATAATATGTAAACAAATATGCAGGGCAGTGTTCCAATAAAAGTTAATTTATAGAAACAGTCTGAGGACTGGATTTGGCCTAAGGGTGCTGGTTTCCTGACCCCTAATTAAAAATTTTAAACCTGAATGTTGCCTGGCGTGTCTTCCCAGTGTCTACTAGATGAAAATCAGCCCAGCCTGTAATCCAAAACTTCCTTCAAAGTACTTACTAGAGGGGGCTACCTACTAATTCTAATGCTGCTTTATCTTTCAAAAAGCTTTGAAAATTTTGTCCTTTGGAATTCCCTTCAGAGATGAGGTAGCTGGGACGGCATGTCTGTGCCTTTTAAGTTGAATCTGAATTTTGGGAATACCTGTACTAGTCATTCAGAGCCAAAGCTGATGAATAAGATGGGTGACAAACCGGGTCATGGTGTCTTCCCTCAAAAACATTTCAAGGCTCATTGCAAACTAGAGCCCCGTATTCGGCTGCTGTTCACCTTTTGTGTGGAACACGCATTCAAGTCTTTCAGATGGTTTCATGTTAAATTTGATAGTCCCCTTGGCTTTAAGGATGGGTTCTCCTTCAAATAATCCAGAGAAGCGAATTCAGCATCGTTTGTATTTGTGATTTGGGCATATATTTTTGTTGTAGTCATTCTATTTTGGGTTTTTTTTTTTCTGGAATCCTTTGTGGTTTATTTTCTGGTCATGCTGGAAACTCTATGTTTCATCACTATTACAGCTCTTAAAAACAGGGTGTTGTTATTAATTTTCCCTGATTGATAAAAACACATGCTGTCATCTCTGAGTGGTACAATCTTTGCAACAAATTGACTCATTTTTCCCTACAGTCAACCTATTGCTCTATTTACTATAACTTAGTCCGAATTCTCCATATTTGAATGACCCCAAATCTCTTACCTTTTAGCCATTTTTCATAAGTCCTATGTACTAGTCACTTAAATTAATACCATGTACATCTTCTCTGTGAAAATCTCTTTCTCTTGGTATTATCCTCATGACATTTTGGGAGGGGTAATTTCTAGTGGCTCACCTTAAGACTTAATTTCACCCTATATTTGACCTTATTAGTTTTCATTTTAAAATCCACAATATGCAACCATATGTATCAGAGCTCCTGTGCCAGCCACCAGCCATGTAATACTTCGAGAGTGTGTCTTTAAGCTGAAACAAGTTACAACATATCCTTGCCATAATTTCTCCCTCTTTGCTTTCAGAAGCCTTATGAAATAAACATTCTCACTGCTTCAGAGTCCCATCCTAGCACTGCATCATGACAGTTGGAAGGAACTTGACATAATTAGCCTTTCATGTGGAGCGATTGGATTTGTTCTATAAACTGGAGTTTACTGGTAGAGGTTATAACAACTAAGTTCTTGAGTTCTGATAGGACAGAGGCAATAATTGACTCCTCATTTGCAGATTGATTACAAAAATGATGCTAGTCGTTCATGGCTTTCTGTTCCCACACCCTTTGCAATGTGACCTTTTTAGCTCTTCCCATCAAGATTTGGGTTCTATCATCTCATCTTTCATTTTTTTGAGCTGGATGTGTCCTTGCTTTGGCTCATAGAAGGCAGTGGTAGGGATGGTGTGTAACTTTTGGGACTAGGCCTTTGCAAGCATTGCATGCTTCTCTTTGCTTTCTTAGTGTCCTGTGATTACTGGCTGGGGGAGAAAAGGTTAAGTGTCCAGTCACGGTGGCCCTAGCCAACAGTCAGTCAACTGCCAGACATATGAATTAGGCTGTCTTACACTAGCCTAACCAACCAAACTGTCAGCTGTCCAGACAAATGAGTGAAACTGGCTTAGATCAGTAAATCCACCCAGCTGACCTATGGATTTGTGAACAATAACAAATGCTTATTGCTTTAAGTCACTGAGTTTTGGGGCAGTTTGTTATACAGCAATAGCTAACTCATATACCATTGTGGTTTTAGGACCTAGCACGAATGCCTAGCTATCACAGTGTAAACACATACTACATATTTTTTTTGGGTAAAGGCCACAAATTGCTAACTGAAAATCAGAGCTCTCAAAGGATGGATGAACCTCTTTAGGAGACAGTGTGTTTCCAACATGCTCTATGCCCTGGCTTTTCAGGATCTTTTTTGGATCATAATTCTATCATGCATCCTTCAGTGATTGTGTCCTTGCCTCACGTCAAGTGTGGTTTCAGTGTGCAAGTGTCTATCCATATTTAGAAATACCATTTAACACTACTTTGGCTCATCTCAGATTTTCCCAGGGCCCTGTGATGGCGGTGAGCATGAGAGGTAAAAGCAGCTGGACTGGACTGGTGGAAAGATCAGCAAATGAGAATCAGGAGACCAGGAATCCTGTCCCAGCTCTTATAATAACCATCCATGTAATATTGTGCAGGTATTTTTATTTTAACACTATTACACATATAAAATTTTTCTTCTAGTCTCTTATAACTCTTATTTATAAATTGAAAAAGGTAACATTTACTTAACATATAACATGAGAATTTTATAAAAATATAAAGAAATAGCAGATGAGATATATTTTTATCAAAGGCAGTGTGCATCCATAACATTTATTTTAATTTAAATACCAGCTATTATTAGCTTGAGACCAGTGTCGTCATGTTGTCAAGCATATTGTCAACTTTAATTATAATTCCTCCTTGTGTGGAGTGCGTTCCCTCAGGACCTTGTATAACATTTTGGGGAGGGGGTGTGTGTGTGTGTCATAAGCTCTTATTAAAAACACTTTATATCTTTATATAAATTTCTATTGCTTTCTTCTTAACATCAACGAAGTATTACTTACAAGAGTAAAATCTGTTCTAGAGTTAACAAAAATATTTCTTTAAGAAAATATATAATTAGAGTAGGATATAAAGTGCTTTTTAACGTCATTAGGCCTAGCTGCTTTATTTTATTTTAAACTATTTTATTTTGTTTACTTATTTATTTTATTTATATTAAACACATATATGTATATTTTAAAAAGATTTATTTATTTATTCATGAGAGACACAGAGAGAGGCAGAGACACAGGCAGAGAGAGAAGCAGGCTCCATGCAGGGAGCCCCATGTGGGACTCGATCCCAGGACTCCAGGATCACGCCCTGAGCCAAGGGAGACGCTCAACTGCTGAGCCACCCAGTCATCCCTAACTGCTTTCATAAAGAGTTTTATTTTGATAAGAGGTATTGATTAGAGAATTAATTAGCTGAATCTTAGGCTTTTTCATCAAACCACAACTTCTTAACAAAGGTACCACCCATCGTAGGAAGGGCATTATTTGGGGGGCTGTCAATGTGACCTCCCCCAAAATAACTTCTTGAGTGTCAGACTCAAGAACCTTGATCTATAAAGTGGAAATTGTGCATCTCCTAGAACCTATGATTATGAATACTTCTGATATAACAGTTTCCCTGACTGAATAGTTTAGGTTGTGCAAATTGCCACATAGATTCATTTTACCATGATATATGGAGACGCTCAGAAGAATGGGAAGTTTCTTTATCATGTTTGTGAGTTAATTATTATTATTTTTTTACTGTTATTAATTCTTGGAACTGAGTTTTAGATTGGGGGGTGGGAGTATGGAGGGCTGGCTTCAGGGCTTCTGATTTTTGGTTTAGTAAGCTAACCATGTGCAAAAATAAACCTGGCTCACACACTGCTTTTCTGAATAATTCTATGCCAGCACCAGGCCTCAAATTAACACCTCTCTCCATATCTTGCATTTCGTTCATGTGCATCCTGAGTTTTCAGCGATAGTGAACCACCTTGGTCTTCAGTGTGATTCTAACAAACACATCTTGGGAGGATTTTTACAGAAGTTTAGACCCTAGTCATAGAGGGAAAGAGGTGATGTAAGGTTTCTTTGGATGTTCCATGATAATCCTTGCATGGCAACCGACTGCCATGGATAAGAGACCTGGAAGCAGCTCTTCTCTTACATGACATCATCCTTCCAGAGGCTCCCAAGGTACCAAGCTCCCCTTCCCTTCCAGAAGGATCATGCTTTTATTTCTTCTCAGTTCTGGAGTCAGGGAGGAGAGAAATGGAAGACAAAGGACAGAGCCCACATTTCCTCTTCTGAGTTCCTAAGAAAGCCATCATTTCAGTGATATTATAAGAAAGGATTAAAACATAGATCAGTCATTTTTTGCTAAGCAGGCCAAAAAAGTGTATATAGGATTATTTATTCATGGGTACAAAGAAGTCATCTAAATATTTTAAGCACAAATTAAAATTTTAAAAATGCATGAAAAGAGATTACAGTGTTTAAACTAACCTTAACTCATATGTAGTCACAGGTATAAACCTGCTTTTGAGGATAAATGGTGCCATTATCTTTCTATAAGTTTGCCCTTCCTGATGAAATTATAAATACAAAGGCAATTTTGTGGATATATGAGGTGTCCTATTTTACCTTACTATGAATTTCCATATAGTTTTGCTTTGGATTGTACATGCTGAACAATTCTAAGAAACTCAGCACAGTGATCATTAGGGTCCATGGTGCCCACATGATGTAACTGAAGGGGGTGCTACAAGAGACTTGGGTTCCAAATTCTCTCATCTGCCAACCCTACTATGGTAACCGGCATGGTTTGTGGGGTGCTTTTTTGGGGGGCAAGGAACCAAAGGTCCCAGAGTAAATTTTGCCAGGGGAAAGAGAGGCATGAAGGCTGCCTTAGCATGAAGTAGTTCATTATAATACAAGGAGTTTGGCCAGTGGAATCAAGCAGAGTTCAAGTCCTGGCTTTACGATTGCTCCCTGTGTGATGAAGAACCGGTTATTCATCTTTCAGAGCCCAAGATTCCTCATCATAAAGTGGCTGTATTCTTCTGTACCAGAAGGTGTTTGGAGAATAAAACAAATGTATGTGGTGCATAGAAAATGCTCAGCAAATGTTCTCTTTCCCTTCCGAGAACAGGGTCCATGGAAAGGAGCTGGACATGTCAGTTGTTTTAGGAGCAGAAAGGTCAGGAAATCAGGAGGATGGTGGCTCAGAGAAGGCTTTGAAGACTTTGTCAGTGAAACACCACGTGGGGCAGCTCTGACTATGGGATGACCCTCTGTCCACCGCCCTGCCCACCCCCCCACCCCCAGCTCACTGGGTATGGGGAATGAATGCAACCAGAGGGTGCGGGTGGCTCTGACCTCCGACTTGGCTTATCTCCCAGGGGCTCCGGTGATGGCCTGTATTTCCTATAGCTCCTCATTCTCCACAACAAGGGAATAATGCCAATGGGTATATCACTGGATATCTTCTAAAAGTCCAGTAACAAAATAATAATGCAATTTGCATATTGTTACTTTGTACTTCTTCATCCCTGAGATTCTCCAAGGTTTATCTTTTAAAAAAAAAAAAAGTCCGACTTTCCCTTTCTTAGCCTGCAAGATCTTTGAGTGCCAGAGTATTCTATTCCTTTGGCTTCTTTCCAGTCTTTGGAGCAAGAACTCCGTCAACATTGGCAATTTCCTGCATGCCTCCGAGCTACCTCTGGGAGGCAAAGATTCCAGAGCCAGGTGCTTTTCCCTTTTACATTTCTTTTCTATTATCTTCCTCTACATGTGTGTGTGTGTGTGTGTGTGTGTGTGTGTGTGTGTGTGTGTGTGTGGAGACCTACCCCAAATGTGTTCCAGTCACTAAAATGACATGAAAAATCCAGTGAAGAAGATGACCCCGTTGAGGCCCTTCAGCAGCGAGTGTAATTGTGGGGATAGTTTCTAAAGTGCTGACAATCTCAGAGCACCGTGTGCACAGGAAGCTGTGGGAGCCTGTGAAGAGGCGTTCAAGTCAGTCTGGGTTTTTCTAGAAAAGCTTCCTGAATGGGATGATGCTTATGTTGAATCCTCAAGGACCAGTGTGTTTTACCCAGGAGAGAAAGGAAACAGGCAGTGTGAAGACACAGAAGCGAGAACACTATTTTTTCCTCTCAGAACTATTAATTGTTGGGAAGTGTTGGCTAGATCATGAGGGAGGCAGGAAATGACGTGTAAGGGGCATTTAGCAGCTCCCTCCCACAGACCCCCCCCCCATCCCCAGCCTTGCTGAGCCTTGTTGAGGGCTCTACCCTGACTGATACGGAGTTGGTGGGGATGATGTGGGACACAGGACAAAGTAATGGTGATGTTGAACAGGAAATGACACAATCAGGTGTGGATCATAGTACAGATCAGGGTCTCAACAGATTGAAACAGGAAAACTCATTACTGAGCTTTGACCTGTTGTTTCCCTGACAGAGAAGAAGACCTGTGAACATAAGATGTATCTAGAAACCCCTCCGTGTGAGTCACATTAGGCCTCCTAGGGTAACATCGTCGCTGTTCTTATCAGGTAGGTGGGAGGATCATTAGGAGGCTGATGAGAGTTATGCCTCCACAGTTATGGTTCATTTATTCTTTTATTCAATGAGAAAAATACTCATTGGGGAGCTAAAGTGTTTAGGCTCTACGTTAGGTCCTTCAGAGTTTTTAAAAAATGTTGCTTACCTATGGTGTTCTTCTTCAGCTAAATTCTTTAAGCTCTAGGTTCATTTGTCCATGCCCTTATTTGCCTGCAATATTCATTCTTCTATCCAGCACCTAGGTACAGTCCAGCACGAAGTATCTTCGTACCTAATGTTTGCTGAATGAATTGGCTGTTAAACATAACCCGGCTCTGTAGTGGGAAAAGCAAAGGAGCAGGGGTGACTGAGGTAGTGTGGAAGCAGGGAGCGCCCATGCACCATTTCCCCTCTCAGAAGCACGTAGTGGCCTCCTCTGCCCTCCCTCTAGGAACCCCTGAGGAAAGGAATAGCAGGTGGAAATCAGCAGAGCCTCCAGAGCACCCTTGACTAGCGATGTGTCTAGTTGAGTAGACCTAAAGGAAGGAATCATTAAAAAATAATAACCAAGAAGTAGTTTGGGAACATGGCAGTGAGCTACACCTGTGTCTGGAGAACTGCCTTTTTTATTTTTTATTTATTTTTTATTTTTTTAAATTAAATTAAATTAAATTAAATTTTATTTTTGAGAACTACCTTTGTTGAGCGGAGAACTAAGTTGAGACATTTCTCTTGGAGAGGTAGAAGAAGTATGATTTTTAACTCTTGAATGTTTCCTTCCCACCCTCCCTCCCTCCCTCTTCTCTTTCTTTCCTTCCTTCCTTCCTTCTTGCTACATCTTAATGCCTATATAGCTTATCCCAGGGATCAATGGGAAAAGTGATATTCTCATTCTGGGGCATGAGAAATTGTGTTGGCTCTACATCTCTGTGGGTTCAGGGGCTGGACGTTCTTGTGCTATTGAGGCATGTCCATCCCCTGCTCGAATGTAAGATCAAACACCAGGAAGAGAGCTGCTCTGAAAATTGGCTGCGTGGAAGCGACCTTTCTGGACAGGCAGGAGGTTTTATCCAGGCAGGACACCAGAAAGAAAAAAAGCCATTGAAGGACGTAGGAGGGAATGAAAAGTATTCAATATTTTGGTGATTAGAAGAACACAACATGGAGAAGAAAGATGAATGATATTCAACTCTGTATCCCAGGGGTTCTGAGAATCGGCTTATCCCTCTCAGGGGGGTGAACCTGGAATCCTCTGTGAGAACTCCCCCTCGCTGCGTACGGAGCAATGGAGAGGACTAACAGCAGGTTTTAGGACTCCCGCTACTGGTCTAATGGGATGGGAGATGGTACATGCAGGGCTTGCAATGGTTAAACAGAAAACTGCACTGTCTCCCATGATTTGCACTAAACATGTTAATGAATGAAAGTATTTAAAGCTGTGTTTGGCTTGTGGTGGGTCTTTAGCAAGTGTGGATTCTTTTCGTTATCACTTTTCCCTCACAGGCTGTGGGATGTGAGGTAGAGCCCTAGAGACTCCACGGCCCCATCTTCTCTTTGCTGGTGGGCTCCACCAGCACGGCCTGCCTTGTACTTTTCCATCCCCAAATCTCTCCCTTTTCTGCAAAAATCAGGATCAGGAATCTCCAGAACCCCTGAACATAGATGCCGTTTTCACTTGTCCTTCTATGGTAGTGACCCTAGTCTTGAAAGAGAAGAGAAAACCTGGAAAGGTGTCAACTAGCCCCCCGAGACGCTGTCAACGGCTGAGCTTTCTCGACTACAGCTCACAAGAGCAGAATGACAACAGGCTGGGCACGCACCAGAACACCAAGAAGAGTGAAGAATAAAGTAAAAAGGCAGCAAGGTACTGGTCTGATGAAGAAGGACCTGCCAGTGAAATTTGAGCAGGAGGAGGAGAAAGTCCTGTTAGCTAGACATTAGGAAGACCGTCAGGATGGCACAGGATGCACGGCAAGGAGGGAGGTGTTCAGAAATTTACTGAAGAAAACAACAGGGGAGATGTCCGAGAACTATATTTACGAGCTCAGATTCTATACAGATTATAAAGGAATAAGTTAAGTCAACCTGGAGTTTTTAACACTGGAACCAAATCCAATACCACAGAAAACACTGGGACATTACGGGCTAGAATCTAGAACGACATGCAAAGGTTTGTCTTGTTCAAAGGAAATCAGTGAAATAGAAATGATGGACATGCCCCAGAGCCTCGGTTATTTCTGGACACGTACACAACTGAAGCATAAATGTTCGGTGCAGAACAAACCCGAACATAACAGAGTGAATACGAGTGATTTGGGGGGAGGGGGAGGGCAAGTTGTAAGTCCCCAGGCCAGGTGCTAGAAGGCTAATGCTAACGTGCAGAGCTGGCATAGGGTCCACGCATGGCAAGGCCATGGGCACGTTCCGCTGTCCAGGTGTCTGTTGACTTTCCTTCTGCTAAAAGCTGAGAAGTGGATAACCCGCTCTGGGGACGATGCCATTTATTGGAAGTCATGAACTATAAGACTGTGAATCTGGTGCTGACCCTCTGGGAAAAAAAATTGAGAAACTTTGGTTCAATTAAAAAAAAAATGAAGTACCTAATAAAATGAGCCAGGCGTTAGATGGGACTAGGAAGTTGGGTAAAACAGACATGAAGCTGGCCTTCTAGTGGAGGATCTGGATGCAATGACTGGTTCCATGTCTGATTCTTTCCATTGCAGTCATGATGAAAAGAGATGAGGGGGGGATGGGGTACAGTGGTGTAGAGTAGGAGAACCCTCTGAGGCTGAGGGGCAGGGGGGCCTAGGGAAGACCTCCTGGGGAAAGAGCATCTATGGTGCTATTGGAAGCACCCACTTGGCAAGAAGGCCCTGAGCTGGGCCCTGGCAAGGACCCTGGGGTAGGGCTGTGTGATGGTAGGGACTGAGGAGGAGACTGGGGAGACAAGGCCCCTCACAGGTTTCTAGACCTATGTCCTTGCCGTCCATCTCTTTAAAGGAGTGAGGCCCTGTGGTCACGGGAGCTCCAGAAGATAACTCAGGGGCATCCCAGGGGCCTCTGGCCTGACGGTGGGCCTCCACCTGGAAGAAAAAATAGGGTGAATGGGGATTCGAGTGGCTGCCAGGAGCAGAGCTAGGACTAGGTGTGCACATCCTGGGGACAGCAGGCGGAGGGGAGGTCCTGGCATCAGTTCCCCCATTGCCAGGGGAAGGGGCAGAAGAGGCTCTCCTAATCCCTGAGACAGGGCCCAGGGCAGAGCAGTGAGCACCCTTTGGGACTACACTGTCAGAGGGGAGCTCTGACACTTGGGTTGCTGGCCAGTGGGGAGGGGAGGGGGGCGTAGGGAAGGTCTCCCAGGGGAAATCCCATCGGTGCTAGTTCATGTCAGACTTTGTGGGTTGAGCCCCTGACACAGAGCTGAGAAGGCCCACCCCGTCATGTCAAGAGGCGGAAAAAAATAGGGTGCTGCGGGAAAAATGTTCTTGCACCTGCTGTGCTTTCAATCTTCAATCTTCACCTCTTGGCCAACACCGCCCCCCCCCCAAGTCCCTGTCCAACCCTCCCAAGAGTATCTTACTCTGACGCACCGGGACTGGGCTGCTTCTGCACCTCCTGCTTACAGGATCTCCTAGACCCTCAACTTTGCTTCCCCAGAAGATGCTCTTTTCTGCCTTTTAGGGTTCTCCAGTGACCTGGTCCTCAACCTCTCATTGCAACTCTGTTCTTAATCCTGTGCCAGCCCCTCGCACTGACGTTGCTCTGCTTTTTTCACTCTAGACTCCCCTCTGTGCACAGTGCATGTTGCTTCCTTTACTCCCCCTCACTGTCCCTTACCCACTCAGCCCCCTGCTTCCCAACAGGCTCCCCACCTCACTCGCTGGGAAGAGATGACCCACAAGTGCTGAAAGAGTCATTTGAGAGCCGTGGGAGCATTTGGGGGGCCTCGGGAGACCAAGCATCAGGGGCGAGCAGGTGTTCTTCAGGAGGAGAAGGACTGGGAGGGACTTGCCATCAGGAGAGTGACCCAAAGCTACTCTACTACATCCTGTCCACCCCGGAGTAGATTGCTCACTCTTCAGGTGGCAGAGGAGGAGCATTACCAGGCTGAGTGTCGGATCAAGACCTGTGAGACCACAGTTGCTTGATCCTCCTCATATCTCCTATCCCAGTTTACTACTGAGCATAAATATATCCGCCATCCTGACCCCTACAAGGACAGAATTCTGAATATGAGGTACAACGGGACTGGGATTTTGCTTCTCCAAGGAGAACCATAGAGATAGACGTTTTTATCTAAATTAATCCATCAAGTGACCATTAACTAGGGTCATGTGGTGTTGCACACTAGGGCCTTGCACTATTGATTTCTTTAAACAAGGCCTTGGTGGAAAGGCCACTTGGGAAAGAGAATTATTCATAAAGCTGGACAATGAAATTGCTCCAGGCCACACCCTGCTTTTTCTGGAGAGTCTTGGAGAGAACATGCTTCTCCTCCCTGCTGTTCTGGCCCGGGAAATCTCAGAGTGATGGTCAGCAAGGGTCTCCGCCCCTCAGCCTCCTGATCAGACACTGCCAACTGGGCCTAACTGGAGAGAATCCTTAGTCTCCAAGGTGAGCCTGTGTAATTTTTCTCGTTGGAGTCTTTTACTTTACACTTTGGCAAATGTTTTCATACCTGAATTATCAAACTGAAAGGAATGAAGAAAGGAAGTGCTGTTGAGGTGTCATTTATAGAGGAGGCTTCTAGAGTGAAAGTGGGCTCCTGGTACTGGCGCTTGGAATATTCGAGCTACCCAGACTGATGTGGCTCAGCTTCACCAATCAAAGGAGAGATTTCAGAAAGCACGAGGCCTAGGAGCCTGCTTATCCCAGGACGTGAATGTGCCCCTGGGTGCATATACCCACCTCTTTGGAGTTCCGAAACAGTGCAAGGTACCAGGAGCATCTCTGGGCACGTCTGGAACAGACAGATGACCAGCAGCCCTAGGAGTTCCGAAAAGAGATTCAGGCTGCAGGCCAGTCAACCTGCTACCGTAATGAGCCACATGACTTCAGACAGGGCTTAGGCTCTATGCCTCGTATTAATCACCAATAAAGTGTTGTGAGTGGACCCACCAGAATCTTTTCTTGTGGGCTACTCTAGAATTCTCTATATGATTTGCTTCTAGATATCCTATAGTAGCTTTGCATTAAATCTGCTTTAGAAAGTTACCTAGGTGCAAAAGGAAGCTCAGGACTATATAGATAATTTCAAATAAATAATTACTACTAGATTCAGAGGTCTGGATCCCAATGTCCTGGGTCAGAGAGGAGATTTTATATATAATATATATATTATATTATATAATATATATATTTATATATATAAAATCATATATATGTTATATATAATTCATATAATATAAATTGTTTAGTTGCTGATGTAGATGATGGGATGGGATCTCATGTTTGTTTTTTTTTTAATTTTTTAAATTTTTATTTATTTATGATAGAGAGAGAGAGAGAGAGAGGCAGAGACATAGGCAGAGGGAGAAGCAGGCTCCATGCACCAGGAGCCTGATGTGGGATTCGATCCCGGGTCTCCAGGATCGCGCCCTGGGCCAAAGGCAGGCGCTAAACCACTGCGCCACCCAGGGATCCCCGATCTCATGTTTGTTAAATAAAAAATAATATGCAAGGAGTACAAAAATATCTCCTCGAAAGGGTTTGATGGGAGATATTTTCCAAAATTTGGATTATGGGGAGCACATGGTGTAGTGGTGGTTGTGGGCTGAATTGTGTCCCACTAAAAAAAGATGTGTTGAAGTTCTAACCTTCAGTATTGACAAATGGGATCTTTTTTGGAAATAAGGTCTTTGCAGATTTAATCAGCATAAGATGAAATCATTAGGCTGGGCCTACTCCAATATGACTTGTGTCCTTAGCCAAGGGAGAAAATTTGAACACAGATACACTGAGAAAAAACTATGTGAAGACAGAGCCAGAGGTTGGAGTAATCTAGCTATAAGCCAAGAAAGACCAAAGGTTGTCTGCTGTCACCAAAAGCTACAAGAGCGGCATAGAACGGATTCTTCCTCACAGCCCTTGGAAGGGCTGCCACCGGGTTTTGCACTAAAAGTTAGTTGAAAGAATACATTTCTGTAGTTTAAGCCACCTAGTTTGTGGTACTTGTCATGGCAGCTCTAGGAAGCTAATCCAGGTTAGAAGTGTATAGGCTCCAAAGTCAGATTTTAAGTTAAAAAATGGTCTCTTGACTAACTCGTTATGTGGCAGCAAGCGCCTTAATCTCTCTGAGACTCCGTGTTCTCCTCTGCTAGGAATGCTGTGAAGATGAAGTGAGGTAACCCTTGAAAAGAGGCCATAAGTAGATTGTGATCAACGTGAAATGTGATCGTCTCCGTGTATTTGCCTCTGAACCAGAGACCATTTCTTAAGGCCCTTGAAGACAGGGACCGGATTGCCTACCATCTCACCTAGCACTGAGTGTTGCGTGTGGTAGCTGCTCTATAAATATTGGCTCCCACTGGTAACACAGGTACAAATTAATCTTGTCAAAGCCCAGCTGAGTATAAGTGACACTGGAAGTGTCCTCCTCTTAGCTCTCCTCTCAGCTCCTCCTGGTTTCTTCTGGGTAATACTCCGACATGGAGCTGAAGAAAGTCAGAGGGGGCGCAGGTTGGGGTGAGATCTGCTTGTGGTTGCATGCCGTTAGCTGTCCTTGGAGAAGTGATCTCCCCTACCCCCCTATGGTGTTATAGTCTCCTCTGTAAAATGGAGAAGGAGATGGATTTGCCTCCCTTGGTGCGCTCCCTGGGGGAGTGGAGCTGACCACGCCTGGTTCTCCCCTCTCAAGGTCTGCTCCCCACCCTCTCAAGCCCCACTTCTAAGGAGCCCCACTGTTTCCAACACTGGCTGCCTGAAGAATACACCTTAAGGAGAGTTATAGCTAACAGTCTCAACAATTTACACACAGGCACCATGTACACAAAATAATCAGGTCAATAAAAGCAACATCAAGGGCCTGGCTTAACCTTGATAATTTCAACTAATGTGGAAACTGTGGCCTTGGCAGCCCAAGACTTTATTGATGTGGGAATCACTGGATTTGGGGGGCACATCTTATAAAACACATGCTTTGGCTGGGGACACCCCTTGGCAGTAGATGTCATGGGGGGAGGCCAATTTCAAAGTCCAGGCTTCACTGTCAGTTGGCAAACATTTAAAGCATGTTGGCTACCCGTGGAGAGCTGTAGAGGGCAAGCCTCGCTGAGAGCGCTGGGGAGAGTGGGGCTGGGAAGAGTGATAGATGAGGTGTGTTTAGTGAGGATCATACAAATTGTTTCCTTTTAACAAGACATAAACCTTACTGAAAACATCATCTGTTTTTGGCTTGCTAATTACACTCGCCTTTCCTCACTTAGCTGAAGCTTTGACGGCCCTAGATTTCCTAAAGGCCTTGTTAAGAAAAATAAGATTAGGGTTTAATGAAAGGAAAATACGACATATTATCTTTTAGCATCTCTAGGGGTTGCCCCATATTTATGTGCATTCATTCGTTCATTCACTTGCTCGCTTTTGTTGGGCCCCTACTCCGTCCAGGCGCACTGCTAGGCCCCATGCGTTAGTTACATGGTGGCTACAACTAATTAAGATTTCCCATAGTCATTTTCGAACGTCCTTGTGCCTCCATCCTAGCCCTAGAACTGGCATAGAGTCTGGAATGAGACCAGTCCTGCCCCTCACGGGCTTGCCATCTAGGTGGAGGAAGAAGATAGACTGCTTCACTGCCTTCCCAGGGACTTTATTAATAACAGCATGACCAGAACAGTAAAAGTCCTAGAAATAACACGAGGGATAATAGGTCACACTGATTGTTTACTACGTGCCGTCTCATAAGTGATTTAAGTAAATCATGTCTTTTAATCCTCACATAGACATCAGGAAAAAGTTGCTGATACTCTATAGATGAATAGTTGAGTCCATTCAACAGATGGGAAGGCAAGGAAGTTAAATAACTTACTGGGGCACATATACGGAGGAGGTGACAAGCCTGGGATTCCCACCCAGGTGGTCTGACTCCAGAACCTGCCCTCATAATCGATTCTCTACGCTGCACACGTCGACTCCATTTTAACAGTGGCACCAACTGCAGCTTTATGTACAGAAAGGTAGATTATTCACTTTTATAGGAGGATTTCATGAAATGTTTCTGTAAATAGCAAATGCTCTTGGCACATTGAAAATAAGGTTCAGTTGGCAAAAGGTTGATTTATGCATTTATCTTTGGGAACATATCTATTCTGTAATAGGAAGTTCAACTGATGTAAAATTATAATCAGCTTACATGCATAGCAGAGGGAGGTACGGGTGAGACAGTGGACAGCCCTGTTGCTCTACTGTACCCATGAAAACATTTTTATTGATAGTTTGGTCGTACAGAAAAAATATAATGAAGAAAATCGAAATGTAAATTATCTGCAAATGTGCAGGCAACCCCTACTGATTTTGAAATGTACTCTTATAGGTCTATTACTTTTATTTTAAAAACAATACAAAAAAGTATACAAAGAAAAAGAAAAGATCTCGTTTTTATCTTAAGCCCCCACCATGGAGAATTGATTCTTGCTTATACTTGAGGAAACTGTGTGGAGTTGAATGTCTCTTGAGGAAGCTAGGAGGAGAGATGGGTCACTTTCTGTTGTGTGCTGAGTCCCCTGCAGGGGGGATGAAGTCACAGAAATAAATATCACCTTGTTTGGGGCATTAAGTGTAGGCGGAAGTGGAAAGATTGTCAAGATCCAACCGTTGGGGCTCCTGTTCTTTCCCAGGTGTCTCTTCCTCAATCTCATGGTGATTTGAACCCTTTGGACCCTTCCTTGCCTTCTATGTTCCAGGCATTCTCGCTCACCACCATCCGGTGGAAACAGGATTCACGTGCCTCTACTAGTTCCCTTACCCTATTTCCTCATTTTTATCCTTACAACTCTGAGGGGAAGATTTACACTAAAATCCAAGGCATGTTCTCCTCCTACACATACTCCTTCCTGTTTTCTCTACTTTCCCCCTCTCTCTCTCCTTGTGCTTCGTTTTCACTCTCCTCCTCTCCCACTCGCTCGCCCTTAAACATCTCTGTGCATTTCCACTAAATGTTAGGCCCTTGCCATTTTGTGTACACGCGAACGGGTGTACTTGACAGTATGTAACGATGGAGTCTGCATGCATGTGTCTTCCTGACAGTAGTCTATTGCTCGCGTGATTCTGTTTAAGTCCTTAGCAGCATGTACAAATCCTTTGTGGGAGCTATCTAGAGTCCAGAAGAGTCCTCCCTCTCATCCTACAGGCCATCACTGAGTGCTTCTTTCATCAATACACCATTGCTAGGCGTGAAATGGGCTATTTAGGATTTTAAGAGCCAAATGTAAATGTGCTTAATGAGCCTCGGGGGAGCTGTGGCATGGCCAGGGAAAAAAGGCTTTTAGCAGCAGATGCAGACAAAAGTATTGGATTTCATTTTCTGGGTCTCCTGAAAAGTCAAAGACAAAGAAAATGGAGATCTTGGCCCCCGGTGGGGTAGGAGTCCGTCAAAACCTAAAACCCAAGCAACTGGAGTCTCTTGACATTTTTTTCTCTTTGGTAAAGAATTCAACAAATGGTGGGGGGCAGATGGAGTATAAGGATTGGTTCTAGTAGTATCAAGTCCCCCGTCCTGTCAGGGACCTAACGGAGGAGAAATCTTTGCAGTAGTTTTAAGATTCTGAGCAGTGATTTTAAAAATTTTTAGATTTTTAGATGAGTTTAGAAAAACTCATCTGAGTGAGTATTCCAAATCTGCCTGAAATCTCTTTTTGGCTCTGTCAAAACAACATTCTTTGTCTCTTTACTAGTAAATATGAAGGCTAGTTCAGGCATCTCAGTGCATTAGAAATCTGTTGAATGTCTCAAATTTACTCTGCTGTAGCTCGGGGCTGGAGTCTGGGAGACTTCCTGCCTCTGACAACTGTTTTATGCCTACCCGGGGTTGGGCCAGCTCTTCTTCAGTGTGTTAAAAGTGGTGTGTTTCTGAATATAACAATGCTGATACTTGATCCTGGCAGAAAAAGAAGTGAAAAATAACTCATAAATTTTTTTTTTTTCTTATGGCTTTAGGCAAGTCAGTAACTCTGGGCAATCGTATGGTTTACATTCTGCAACAGCTGAGCTTCCAGCATTCTCATCCTCTGGGAGGAGGAGAAAGGCGGGGTCACCCACACTGTTTGCCTTGATACCCACGCTCCTACACTCTGGTTTGGAAACTTGAAGCTGGCTGTGTCCACGCTCAGCCTACACTGTGCCACTCTCAGCATTCCTCCTGCCTGGCTTCATTCACTTCCCCGATCTATTTGTATACCTGGGGGTCTTCCATTGCTGATAGGCTCTGGGAAGACAGGGGTGCCGTCTCCTTCTTATCTCTCGAGCACCAAACACAGAATTTTGCCCGTGGAAACTACTAGGAAGACATCTGCTAAATAGTAATAATTTTTTTTTTAAGTCGTGCATTTTGGTCCTTTTGATAAGTCCGTCTTCTCTTGACAAGTCTGGCTGCATTAAAATTCTCACCACTACTATGGTGATGTCTCACTTAAATTTTATGTGCTTATGAGCTTAAATCCTATGATTTTTTAAAAATGTTTAACTAGAGGAACATGGGATTGCGTGCCCCAAAATAAACCACCTAAACTCTTAGTGTCTCAATTTTTCTGTCTTTTTAAATGAATTAGAAGAGTTATTAGGAGATACATAAATGTAAGATTGAGAGCATCGCGGCTCTGGCTCACCGGCTTGTGTGATCTCTGACAACTTACCTGAACTTGCTGAGCTTCAGTTTCCTTACCTGTAGGTTTGGGATAAGGCCTAATTTACTGGATTGTGGTGAAGAATGAGTGAAATTCAAGGAGATGACACACAGATAGCTTTGAAATCGCACTTGTACTTGCTGATGAACCCCACTGAGGAGGACTGACTGCTTTCAGGGAAACCTGGAGAGATCTGAGACTCCAAAGGGATACTCTTTGGGGTTATAGAGGGAGAGCGGATCTCTGGGGCCTGGCACAAAGGGTCAGATAACTTGCTGCCAGTCTGTACCTTGAGGTGAAACACAGTCTCAGAGGCTACCGGAGGGACAGGTGGTGTGGGCCTGGAGTGATGATGGCCTTGCTCAGTCCCAAGTGCCCTCAGAAGCAGGGAGCAATGGACCTAGAGAGACTGTGTAGGCTGGGACAGAGGGTGTCTCAGCACCAACAACTCTGCCCAGGTGGCCGGTGGTCCCCAAGGGACTCATGATGCCTTGGAACTCTGAAAGACCCTGCGACTCGGCCCAATACTGGGGAGCCCTTAGAATGGCTCAAGTTGTATTTCCCACCATGCAGGCAGGAGGGGGATGTGGAGTTAAATTGTTTTATGGAAAATAAAAGAGTTGTGCTATTTCTTATATATGACCTATGTCATTAAAAATATTAAATCTGCCACAGATTTTCACTTAGATGTTGGCTCTGTTTCACACTATTAGCTTTGAGGAGAGATGAATTTTAAAAATAATATAACATTAGGTCCATTTAGATTACATATTTGGCAGCTTTATAAAGTAGTCTCTTTGATTTTTAAATAATTTTAATAGCCTGATTCTCTGTAAATTATGACTTTTACCCTCTGCCATGACATGGCCACCTCAAATCGTGTGTAACGTCAGACAGATTAAAATACATAATGATATGAATAAATAGTGGATCATTGACATAAAAGCACCTAATATAGTACCCTACATAATTATATATCTTCAATAAATATTTGGGAAATGAATGAATTAATGGGTAGATTTTGATAAATCCTTAGAATTACTGACAAAAATGTAAATTTTATTCATCTTCGCTTTATTGCTAATAAACTTTATTTACTAGCAATAGTAAATTAGTCATTGATGACAAAACTCTGTTAACCAGAATATATTATTAATCAAGATAGATATACCATTTCCTGGCTATGCTGAATAATAGAGAATTTATAGAATTAGGTGACACGGTTGGTGGGTATCTGATACCTCACAAGCTGAGGGCAATATTGCCCTTAAATAAAATTGAGAAGTGAGCAGAGTTCATTCATCTTACTCCTATTTCTTCTCTCCCATGTAGCTCTCTGCCTCTTGGTGAGGGCTTCACCTTTTATCCTGGGTGTCACCTTGGGTGATAAGGACCCTTTGCTATAGCAGCCCATATCTTGCTTTTTCTCTGTTCCACTCTGTAGTTGTCTTTTTTAAAAAAAAAAACGTATTATTTTTAGAGAGTCTAGAGAATGTGTGGGTGAGGAGTGGCAGAGGGAGAGAAAGAATCTCAAGCAGACTCCATGCCCAATCTGGAGCTGGGTGTGGGGCTCCATCTCATGACCCTGAGATGTGACTTAAGTGGAAATCAAGAGTCAGATGCTTAACTGACTGTGCCACCCAAGTGCTCCTCTAACTGTCTTGACAAAAGATTTATGTACAAAGATGTTCTTGGCTGTTTTCACTATAATGATGGAAAACTGAAACTAAGCTGGATATCCAGATAAGTTATGAGATATTTACAAATGGTTAACATGCTACTATTACAGATGATGTTTTAAAAAATCATTTAATAACCCAAGAAAATGTCAATGTCACTAAGTCAAATGAGAAAATAGGATATAGTTTAGACATGTGGTTCTGTGGGCCCATTAGAGTAGATTTTGGGCTATATAGGGGAATTACTGGATTACAGGTGCCTCCGAACACCCTTGGTCAAGAATTTTTCTCTTAGAGTGAATCAAAAGAATATCTATGGGTGGAGTAAAGAATTTTTTTGGAAAATAGCTTTGGATTTCTTTTAACCCAGAGGTAAATGACTGATCAAGAAAATAGATTATAAACTTCTGCGGCAATAACTATGGTTATCTCTGGTTATCTCTTGGTAGAGATTGTGGGTTATTTTAATTTTCTTTTTGGAAACTTTATTTTCTAATTTCTCAGCAATGAGCATGCATACATTTTAGAATCAGAAAAAAATAAAAGAAATTCTCTAATTTTGTTTGTATGCCTAGCCCTCATTGGCCTGTGTGTCTAGAATTAGACTACGTTTTATTCATATGCAAATTATAATGACTTTGCCCCACCAATGTAGGAACGTAGGCTCCTCTAATTGCTCTCCAGATATTTGGAAGAAGTCTTCCAGTACTTTCTTCCTTTCTGACTTCTCTGTCAATCCATAGTATAGAGGCAGGTACTCTTACGGTGCAGGGTAACTGGTCTTTCCAGGTGACATTGCTGACCTCCACCATGGCCTCAGTCAGGGGAGAGGAGTGCTGGTCCTTCCTTTACCCCTTTCCTCAGTGTGTTCTAGGATCATTCTTCAAATTCCCCATGAAACATAGCTGAAAACAAGTTGGAAATTTTCATAAGGCCTTACTAAAGCCAGGGAGCAATGAGAAGAAACTACATTCTAGATACTAGCAGGGAGCTATGACTACATGGGATTGCCCTCAGAGTCCACAGACCAGGACCACCCCCAAAATCCCCTCCCGACTGCATTACTGCCCACCCTCCCAGCCTCTCATCTCTCATACCTCCTGGAATGCTCAGAGTTCTCTAGGGCGTTCAGTTCACATCTGCAGGTATCCCAAAAAGACCAAAGAGCTTCTCTTTCTTCAGACTAAGTAAGGTTCATTTCCTCAGCCCTTATTTCTGGTCTCAGATAGTATCTTCCATCTTCTTGACAAAGATGATTCCCAAGTGCTCTCTTGGGAAGAAACTCAAGCCCCACCCCTCAAGTGAGAGTGACCAGGTCCTCGAATTCCAACAGAAAAACAACTATAAACTAAATCTAAAATCGACATGCTACATTAGTTCTTTCTGCTGGTTTCAGTCAAACAATTCTACACAAAGGGCCTCAAAAATCCAGTCTACATTTCCCAGTCCAGTTTTTTTTTTTTTTTTTCACGGTGTCTCATCCATCATGAGATCAAGACCGGGCTGGTGTGACCTTTCTCTCACTTTGTCCAACTTGTCTCCTTTGAGTAGTCAAGAAAACACACCCATACATGTGCATGGTCACATCTTCACGAGAAGAGCAACAGGTTGTCTGCATCAAACAGTACAGTAAGAGAAACATTCCCTGAAAGAAACAAACCTGGCTATAAAGCTGTACACCATGGTTTATATTACTAAACAGAACACTTATTTTCTCAGTTGAAAACACCTGCACTCAGTTTACTTCACAGTTTCCCCTAGGGACAATGATGGGTGGGGACTTCCTTTATATTCATGTCACTTGAAGGGGCCACTTGAAGCAATTATCCCAAATCAAAGGAACAGTCTATCCTAAAGGTGAATTCAGTCCTTTTACTTTGAAAGAAAATTGCCTTGTTTTGAAATGGCAGTTTTCCAGCCAAGTTTTTTTTTTTTTTTTAAAGAGAGCAAATTGCATCTGGACACTCTTTTGCACAGTGTGATAATTATTTATGCCTTAAAGTTGACTCTTCATGTGCCATGTTTCTACAGGGCTTGCTTTTGGCTGCATCTAGCCCCCAAAATGAATGATCGGGAATGCAGGAATAATTGATAATGGCTTATTCTCTTTCTCTTGTCTGGTGTCATTAGCAATTTGCAAGCTGCCTTTGGAGCTTTAATTTAGTAGAGTGAATGCTATGATTTCTAAGACCAAGATAGCTTTTTAGGCACTGAGACGGAAGTAGGGTTTTGTGGGGGCTTTGCTCACAGCATTAGTCTTTGCCACCAGGACAGTCAACCGAGTGGCTGGAAATGCAGCGTCTGAGTCAGCATTCCTCAGCTCTGCTCAAATCTCCATAGGGTTTCCATGTTTTAGGAGCAGGAACAAAAAGCAGAAAGAATGGAGGACAGAAGGCCCAATGAAGAGATACTGTAGGTGTGGTGATAAGTTTTGAGAAAGGGGAGCGAAGATAACTTTAAATTAGTTTCCATTATAATGAAGTTGATTACAGAGTGAGTTTGTGACTGCAGGTATATAAAGGCAGAGCCAGAAAGAAGGATCGTGTATTGCTGCAAGAATGATATTAAGAAACTAGCAACAAGTCTTGATAATAAATGTGATTTGGTACCAAAGGGGGGTGTGACATGCCACCCACAACCCTAGACCCTACCACAGCCCAGCCAATATCCTCTGAAGTTTGATACCTACCCCCTCCTTTCTTGTGTCTTTTGTTCAACTTTACCTCTTATTTCTCTTTTCAAAATACCATCCACTCTTATTGCAGACAGCTTATAACTTCCCATATTCCTCCCCCTATCCCCCACCGGTTTCTTTACAGGTAGGTAATGCCCCCCCACTCTTGTCTATTGAGGGTACCTCCTTCAAGACCCAATGCACACTTCGTTTCCTGCACGGGGCTGCCCTTGAATATCCGTTCTGAAGGTCACATTACATGCATTTTAGCAATTAATTATACACAGCAAACACTCCTTCCTCTGGGTGCTTATAACCCCTTTAATGTGTACCAGTCATTTGTCATCTGCAGTTTTTGCATTATTAGTTTCTGTTTTACATCCATTTAGTCATTCAATAAATATTTACTGAATGTTTGCTTTAATCCAGGCACTCTGCCTGGCACTGGTAACGAGAAGAGTGAAGGCATTGTCTGATCTCAATGAATTCTCGTGTCCGTGGAGAAAACATGCGAGTAGCACTCTCTGATCTGGTGAAGAACGGAGTTCTTGCTGTAGGCTCTCAGAAGAAGAAGAAGAAATATCTAATTCCAACAGAAAAGGCTTCATGGAGACTGGGCTACATCTTAAAGAAGGCACTGCAATTTTCCGGGCAGCGAAGGAGGGAAGGATATTTCAGGCAGAGGGAGCAAGACGTGCAGAGGCAGAGTTGTAAGAGGGCGTGATGTTGTCGGTGACTGCTGAACTGAGTGGTGGAGCTTCAGCATATGTTGTGTGCATGTGGTTTGGAGGGTGGGAAAGAAGATTACAATGATAGCTGGGGGCCGGCTTGTCAGGGTCCTTATCTGCCATGTGGAGCTAAGCAGTTTGTACATTTAGCTTTCAGAGCACTGAAATATATAAGAAAAGTACTGACATATTCAGATTTATTTCATGGGAAGAGAATTTTGGCACATATATGGATTATGGACAGAGTGGAGAGAGACAGGTGGCAGGGAGGCCAGTTACGAGACTAAACTGTAGCTGTGAGATGCAGAAGAAAGGCTGGATTCTGGGAAATAGGAAAAAAAAAAAAAGAGAAGAACCTTCTGGAGATATGATAATAAATTCAGTTAAGCTGTATATGCCAGGAGAAGATGTCCACTAGGCAAGTTCAAATGAGGACTTGATCTTAGGAAAGAAGACTCTGCCTTGGATGGAGAACTGGGTACCCATTGGCTTAGTGGCATGACAGTAGAGGATGGAGAAGCTCGTGCTAGGGATCGTAAGTAGCCAGAAGGCAAGGAGGCTGAGAGGACATTCGAACAATTCAGGAAAGTGAGGGACAACTGGTAGAACAAGATCTCAGAACAGGCAGGAAGCAGGGCATCCAACCCCGTAATCAGTAATCCTGAGATCAAAGGGATGCTCACTAAGAGGTGTATGTACTATATTTGAAGGGAAAGCTGAGAACCGATGAGCTAGAGGACTGGATATAAGCAGTTTGAGAGTAGAGACTATCTCTTTACTTCTATTTTAATCCTTTATTCCTCATGCAATGTTGCCTTACACAAAATAAGTCCATAAAAAATGGGAGTTGATTTGTAAGAGTTTACTTTTTTGGCGTGATACTCACCTGTTTATCTTTCTACACTTCATCTGTTTCCTTGCAATGTTTATGAGATCTGATTCATGGTGATTATTTAACAAATAATTGCTGTTAAATAGTTTTCTGGTTTGATTTTCTCGCTTCCTGGGGGATGGTCTACTAGACACTCACCCCTCAAGATGTCATCCATAGAGTTGTAGCCCCAGCATCATGCAGGAGCTGGAGTGCCAGAATGGCCCCTCCACTCGAGATCTCCTGAATCAGAATCTGCATTATAATGAGATTCCCTTGTGATCTGAGTGTGCATTACAACCTGAGAAGCACTGAACTATAGACATCTTTAGGAACCCTTTCCTGTTCAGAACTCTGCATTTTCTCATTCTTTGCTTCTTCATTAGACCGTCATGAGGGACCCCACAAGATCATTTTGGTGTTTCTAGGAACTGTTGTTGCTCCATGACAAAGTTTGATAAGTTAAATTTTATCAAACTGTAGATGAGCCTGTACTCCTTTATCTGAGGTTCTTCATGTCATTATGAAAAAGTAAAAGATCTGGAATATATTCATTTTATAACCACACAAAGAAAATCAACACTGATATAAAAATATTATGTTGCCTAGGCCCCCGAGGGTTTGTGTTAGGTATAACTTAGAGTTTCTCTGCTGTGCATCTGCTTCGTTGCCGTTTTCTCTCCCACTGACATAATTTCAAGATCGCCAATTCCATCTTTTATGGTGTGAGGAGGAAATCAAAAGCAGGAGAGAAGGGCAAACAGCCCCCTGAAGAGTTGGAATTCCAAATAGAAGAGGAAACAAAAATATCCGGAAGGGATAGACCTAGGGCTGCATGCACTTTCTGTTCTCCTTGCTCTTTATGCAAGAGCGTTTGGCTCAGTTTCCACTGGGCACTGTGGCTGCAAGGTTTTTGCTTGTTCCTTTGACTCTTTTGCTTTGCTTCACACTTTTAAAATATTTGCAACCCTAGAAGAACTTGTGTAATTCTGGGTATGAATGAATGAGTGTAAACGATCTTCTGAAAGCAGTTTGTTAGAAATAATAGATTAAGTGACTTACTCTCATTTTAGTATTTCATCTGGTACTTTGCTTTGTGTTATCGCTATGTAATGGTAATGGCTAGATTTGCGTATAAGAAAAATGGAAAAAAATTGTCTTTTGTCAAAATTGTGGCTTATGTGTCTAGAGTCTCAACAGAAACCAAGTTGTATATGTATCTTGACAACGTCCAATGTGGCTGGCCCTTCTATTTTATTGATGTCTCTTGCTTTCAACAGAGGACCAGAATTTCCTCTTATTGGATTAAAATATGTCTTGAAAAGTAAAAGAAAATTATGCTGAGTGTGGAATTTCAAACCTGAGTGCAAAACATCTGAACACTGGGTGTTCATCTTTCTAACAAGCTAAGCAGATGGATGGGAAGTGATGTTTGCTGTTTATTTCCTCAACATATCAATATGTGAGGATGTGGTGCAAAATATGGTTTTCCTGCAAATGAGCAAAACCATGCCAGAAGAGTACAAGCGACATAGTTTGTACTCTGGAAGAACTTTAGAAATTGGAGGGCCACTACTGACTTAAAATCTGTCCAATTCTTTTTACTCATCAAAATCTTAGAACTGCTGTGGCCAGGGTTGAAAAGATGCAATTGTTTCTGCTACTCATCCAACCATTTCAAGAGCACTTAAAGGATTCTTTCAGGCAAGAAACACAAGGACAACTGAAATCTATCTGCATTCATGGCCTTTGAATTTTTTTTAAAAAAGAAACAACCATAAATGTAAGCCACCAAAAGATTCAGTGCATGTTAAGTGATTTTTTTTTTCCAGGATTTTAGTGGGCATTTTTGTGACCAATGACCTTTCTTTGGCTGTCAATCAGTTAAGAATTAGGCCACAGTCATGGTTTAATAGTCAACTGGCATTATTTGAGAATAGTTATGGAATTAGTCATAGCAGCATAGTAATGATTTTTGTTGGGGTATCACACTGAAAAATGGGGAGTTATCAGAAAGGGAGAAGTAGCTAAATAGCATGTAAAACCTTAAGAGTTGTCTACTTTTTATTTTATCATAAATAAAATGTTCTTAGTTTTTGTTTTCGTTTTTTGTTTTTGGTTAAATTCTTGGTGCTAGGCCAAAACCTTATTTTCCTCCCTGGTTAATTATTGTTTCTCAATGGCTTTTGTTTCTATGGTATTGATCACGGGTTGCCTACATTTCCTGAAAAATAATAAAAATTCCTCCAGGCCAAGTTATCTTATCATCCCAAGGAGAATAATGAAGTGGATTAAATGTTGAAAGATTCACATTCCTATAGCTTGAGGTTAGACATTTATAGTCATCATCTTGCTACTACTGACCTATAAAAATTTAATCTATGCCTGGAGCTGGGAAAACCAGATGCCTTAGATGCCCATTGTATAGCTTATTCTTGGTTATAGGTTTCCATCATCTTGGTGCCCCTGGGGTGGGAGAGGGATATTCTAATCAACTTATACTAGGAGAAATATTTTTATCTCAGTTCTTGAGTTGAGAGCAACACCTTTGAACTGAGAGGTGGCACTGTAAAACTTTGCCCTAAGAACTAGTTTTGGGCTTAAGCTGATACCCAGGGAAGCCTGACCCTGGGGCTGAGGAAAGAGCCTGGTGCTTTCAGGCCCAATGTGATCCCTTCTTGTTAAAAAGCAGAGAGAAGATTCTTTGTTTCTCAGAGAGTTCGTGGGATTATGTTATGCTGTTGCAGTGGATGAAACAGAGGTATCTGGTCTTTATAAAGGTTTAAATTTCTCCCCAAATTTTATTTTGTGGCTCTTGCTCTCTCTCCTCTGTGTTACCAGTGTGAAAGCACTGCATTCCACAAAGATATTCTGTGAAGTGAGTATGAAGATGTGTCCTGGAATGGATAGATAGAAGACTGTAATGGGTAGAGGACTGAATTACTTGTTAGAAAATTTGGGTTCCAGACCCTTGGTAGTTGTTGGCCAAGTCACTCAATTTCTCGACATTCATTTTTGACATTTGTAATAATGGAGATTCAACTAGCTGCTCCGTCTATGGGCCTGTCTCTTGTTGTTTAAATTATGTGGCTTCTCTAACACGTGAAACCCAGAATCATTTTTCCCAGACCAGAGTTCAACTTTACTCTTGATAGAACTGGTTTTCAATGAAGCTAGCAGAATAGAGGCAAAAGCCATGGACGTCCAACAAATACATGAAGCGGTGAAATTTACAAGATAAGAAAACAAACCAGGAAACTGGGGGGATGTTCAGCCATGCAAGCTGGGGAACTGGCAAGGCTAGTCAATCCTCTGGAATTCCTTTCCAGAGATTACCAGAGGCACACGTTATAGGCAGGGAGGAAGAGGCTAGTGCTTGCATGGACAAATCTTGCCCAGGACCTTCTAACTCCCTCATCCCGTAGCTCCCTGATGTGTGTCTTTCCATCTGACCACATTGTGAAGTGCGAAATGCAATAATAAAGGCAGGCCATATGGTTTAACAATACTAAGTAGGCAAGAGTTTCTCAGTATTTCATGACCTTAAAAAATAAACCATTGAACTTTTTGCTGAAAAACATTAACAGGAAGTTAATGCAACAGAGACCCTTATCTCTGATCCTTAGAGAAAAGTTATGCAATGGTTTGGCATTTTCTGCTTGACCCAGAGCCATGTCCAGGCAAATCAATCTTAGTTTTCAATATCATACCATCAAAAGGGAAATAGTAAAGGAGGGCATAAGGGCCAATGTAGGGAAACGAGCACTGGGGACTGGGTGGAGGGTCTATTTAAGTTTTAATTATTTTCCTTTTGCTCTGCATTTCATTGTGTCCCTGATGTCAGAAGAGCCAACTTCACTATTGCCATCATCCTGGCTCACTGTCCTAGTTTCTGATTTCTGCTGGGAGATAGCACTTGGTTGGGTGATTCATCTGTATTTCCTTTTCTAGCATTCTGATCTGCTCACTTCTTGGTTCTGGATGTGTTCTTAATTTCACTGAGTCCCTGCTCTAGCCCCATGTAACCCTCAGTGATTGGCCCTGACCTACCTCTCGAGAAAGAGGGATCTGGACACTATATGGTCACATGACTGATGAGATGGTGTATGAACAAGCCCCAGTTCCGCTGAATAGGTGAGAATCCTCACAGGTGAAATGGCAGTGACAGGTCCTGTATTTCTTTTAGCAATCCAAAGTCCTCCTCAGTCACCAGCTGCTTCAGCACAGCGCAACTGGCCAACTGTGCTAAAACAACCATGACAGTAACAACAACAGAAAAAAAAAATAAAAACACCTTACATTAAAACCTTAATAATCTCCCCTGCACATTAGGATTCATGAAAACTCAATCAGGTTGACACAGATTAGGAAATGAAAAAATGTGAGTCTCCTTCCTCTCTAAAAGGGAAACACTTTAAAAATGCCTTTAAGCCTCTCACATCAGGACAGTTACGTATAGAAGTTAAATTCAGAGAGCAAGCCCTTCAATGGCATTTACCTGACTTATGGTGGAAAAGACTTTTTCTTTTATTGTCAGGGGAGGAGAAAGCCTGGTGGTGGGTGCTGCGACGTGCTCATGTTTGCGTCAACAGTATTCTTCACCCACGGCTTGTGGAACTCCTACTAAGTTTCTGCCAAGTATGTGCAGTTACTGTTGGTGCTGCTGTTAATATGGATTCAGTAATGTTCACCTTTAATCCCATTTCACAGCTAAATTGTACTGCTGGATGCTTGATTACTTCTCCAAGTCGGGGGATTTCTACAAGTCCTTCGACAAGTGTTCAGGACAAGGTTCAGGATTTCTGGCTCGGCCAAAAGTTATGTCTGAGATGGATCCAGCCAGAAGACTTTGGATGCCGGTTTTGACAACTAACAGCACTGCAAGCTCTCGGTAACTTTTGGAGTTCAGTGAGGATCAGGAGAGAAAGTAGAAATAAACTTTAGAAAAGGAAGAGAGCTTGATGGAGAAATCTGACTGTTAAACGGTCTTTCATTATAGATTTCATGTTTTAAATCATTTGGTCTTTCAAACTAACTTCTCTATTTAAAGTGTTAATTAATCCCTTTATTCTGTGTGGCCATCAAAGACCTATATAATTGATGTCTGAACACCCTGAGAAGTAGATCATGTTTTCTTTCTCTAAACCAGAATAGTTAGCCAAGTATTTATAGGATACAAAGTATCCTTTAAAAAAAATTAACTCGTTATGTCAAAATTGACTGTTAGTGTTTTTGAAATATTAGAGTTTCCCAAACTTTATTACAGGTTGGTAGATCCTTCAGGACCTCAATACCTCTCTATATCTATTCACATATCTATTCATATATGTATGGACTTATATAGTACAAAGCTCTTTCTTAAAATAAATCATAATACAAAACCTCCATATGTAAAGTAGTTAAAAATATTGCTGAAATGGCTGAAGAGCACTCTAATTTTGCCTGCTACAGCTGCCTCTTAATGGCTCTGAAGGTACCTCAACAAAATTCTTGGGGTCTGAGGAACGCAATTCGAGCTCCACTGGACTGAGAGACAAAAAGTGAAGTAGGGAATTTTAATAACTCCTTGATGTGATATGCTCGTCTCCTCACACGCGGATAGTAGGTAACTGGGCCAGTAGTAAATGGGTCAAAAGATAAAGAGAGTTTCCCTTTGCTGATCCACCTGTGAATCATTCATATGTTACTCATGAACAAAGAGGATTTGACTCCCATTCCCCCTCCTATTTGTGGAGGATTCTGGTCTGTGATCATACTGGACAGAACTGGGCCAGATCATTGTGTGAAGAAAACCTCAATATACTTGTTCTTAGAGTCCTGTATTTTCCTAAAACACAGGGACTGTGGAATGAAAAAGAAATATGAGAGACCTTTATGGACTTCCCAGTGTCTTATTTTGCCAACAAAGGATACTTCTAAGAGCATCCAGGGGGCACCTGGGTGGCTCAGGGGTTGAGCCCTTAGGCTCAGGGCATGATCCTGGAGTCCTGGGATCAAGGCCTGCAACGGGCTTCCCATAGGGAGCCTGCTGCCTGTGTGTCTCTCCCTCTCTCTCTGTGTCTCTCATGAATAAGTAAATAAATAAAATCTAAAAAAAAAAAAATAAGAACAGCCATTAAAGTTACTTAAGAAGCTTCATACTTCATAGAAGAAGAGACTTTTTTTCTTCCAAGTTTTTACTTAAATTCAAATTACTTAACGTAAGAGTGTTGACATTATTGGTTTTGGGAGTAGAATTTAGGGATTTGTCACTTACATATTACACATCATCATCACATGTGTAATGTGCCCATCACAACAAGCACCCTCCTTAATGAAGAAGGGACATTTTAACAACAAAATATTAAGAAGACCACAATCTCAGAATGATTCAAGAGTCAATATCGACAATGAATTGAATAGAGGAAAGAATACTTTTCTTTTTGGAGTAAGACTTGAAAGTGAATCCCAGCTCCGCCAATTATTACTTACGTGACAGGGGCTGAGATAGTATTTCTGAGCCTCATCTATAAAATGTCAATGGAAACATGTAGCCCACATGATTTTTCAGAATTCAACCAATGAGTAGACTTTTTTTTTTTTACATTCATATGCTGTTTGGTACGTAGTAGGTGCTCAATAAATATCCATTCCCTCCCTGCCATAGCCCTTTCTCCCCTTCTCCTTTTACTTACTTCAGACAATCGTTCCAATGATCAAGTAAGAAAATAACGAGAACACGTTCGGTGAACCATAAGGCACCACTTAGATGTAAGGTTCATGAGACACAAGGTGCTTTGCTTTAAGCACATGTATTTTCCTTTTTATAAGATGTGTAATAAGTGGTGCAGTAACCCTCAGGAAATAAACCTAGTGCCTTTGTCTGATTCCTTGAGGACTCCCATGGTCTTCTAGATGGAACCGTATATAAAATATAGATGTTATTTTAACAAACTCTGTCCATATAGTGAACACAACGTTTCTTTTGCATGTTTTTTAAACAAAGAACATTAGCCAGTCACCTCACAGATTTCCCTGCATGGTAAACTCTATAAGGTGTAGTTATAAAGTCCATTGGAGTTGTAAAGCATTTGGAGTCATATTGCATTAAGCGCTATTGCATTCAATCTCACCAAGCTATTAAGGTGTTTTATAATGGGATGTAAATATTTATGACCTGTTTGAGAATAACCAAAGAAAAGTGCTTTTCATTATTTTACTTTGTATCTTATTAGCCAGACATATCTTTTAGGTCTCAACAGTTTCATGGCTTGGGAAAGTGATGTCAACTTTTGTGCAATATGTGGTTGGGAAGGAATTTGGCTACTTTTATTATTGTGTCAAATTGCCCAGGAGCTGCTTCACCTGACAGCATGCCTGGTGAGCTAGAGCCAGAAGAATTCTTCTGTAGGTGCATCATGAATAATAATTGGCTCCAGCTAACAAAACACTCCAAGGTTTGCAGGGAAACCTGGGAGCACCGCATCCTAAACCTGGTTTGCATATCTCTCAGATATAATTTTCAGTTGAGAACAAGCATTTCTACTCTTAATTCCTTTCCTTTAAAGAAAACTTGAAAAACGAGCGCACGTTTCTTCCAGAGTGAAATTCTGTTCTTAGGAATCAATCTTGGTCCTGAAGCTTTCGTACACGTCACTATTGTGATAATTGGACGTAGTTAATTTAAATGAGCTGAAGCTATTGCTTATCATGAAAGGGTAGAGGGAAGTCTGGAAGACGTACTTTTTATTAAGGAAATAAAAGCCGATGCTGTTTTCATGATTACTTACTGTACTTGAAAACATCTAGTTTTAGAAAACAGGAAAGGTTAAATATTCAAAAATGACAATTTAAAACCACTTTGTTCTCAAATCTGTCACTACGGCTTTTGTCAGATAAATTTAAATCCTGGTAATTGGTTTATGCCAAGGGACAGAGGACAGTCATTTCAAAGCTTTCCTGTTCACAGACTGTTAAATTGCCAGAAATAACAATCACAACAAAGTGACACATAATTGAGAAAGAATGCAGTGCGTGCTTTTAATCAGAGCAACAATAACAACAAGAAAACCTACTAAGAACAAGTATGCAAATGCTAGTATAGTGTCCAATCTAGCCATGGCCACAAATAAAAGGCGACTGTTTGACAAGGACAGCTGTGAATGATCTACATGCTCCACATCCTCCCTTCCTCCCCGCCCCCCTTGATAGAAAAGATACTCTCATTGGAAATATGGTTATGAATATAAATCACTGATTTTTTGCAAGACCGTGACGGCTCCGTAATAAATATCAAATCGGTCCGTTTTAGATCTGTAAAAGGATTCCTTTCAGATCTGAGGACTCCAGAGCAACTGTGAAGCTGTCTTTATTCAAATCCTTTGAAATTGAAAGCGATGATCTTAGACCACCAAGAACTGTAAGACATGCCAACTGATGTTTATAACAACGTCGCCTTCCTGTTCCTTGTATCTGATTTGATTAAATGTCTGTCAAGGAGTGTATTTAACGTTCATGCTTCCAACAGGAATTCGTTGTCTTTACCTTTTACTCTATGTTTTAACAGGCCGATGATGAAAAGAATTATTTGCATGTTGAATTTATACCTCCGGCTATCTCTGCAGTGAAAAGAGATCTGAAGTTATTGTTGTGGTAGGGTTTCTCTTCCTTATGATAAATTCTATTGGAAAAGGTGGAGATGTCATAAAGATGAGGTTGTAAAGGAATTCACAACATGATTTTGATGGACAGATAAAAGCATTTACTCTTATTTATAAGAAGATCTATTTAAAATGGACCCCTTCTCAATGTAAGGCAGTTAGGAACTTAAAAGGAAAACAGGGCTACCTTTATGTAATTGAGATGTTAGAGACTATATGAAGAAATCCCTTCATCTGCAACTCAGCAGACAAGACCTGGCTCACCCCAAAGAAAATTTTAATGGAAATTAGGAGGCGGTGAGGCTGATTAAAACCAGATAACACTTTATTTGCTTAGAAATAGCTAACTACAAAAAGCATGTCAATAAAGTTTCATTACAAAAATTTATTGTTTTTTAATTGTCAGTCCATTTTTTAAGAGTTAAATTAATTTGAACTCAGTTCACTAACTCAATAAAACAAAAGTTGCTTTTCAAGCCATGTATGCATCAAACTTTGAAACTGGGTGGGTCCCTTCTGCCAATTTGGAAACAGGCCAGTGTCAGCATGTGACCTCTGACGCTCTCATTAAATATTTTTAATGCAAAGTTCCTGGCAACGTCTTGTCTTGGTGAAAAGCAATTTCGCTAACAAACAAACAAAAAAACAACTCATGAGGAATTTCCGTAACTACTTCTTTCACTTTTCATGTCCTACCACTTTCTGCTTCTGAAATGTTCTCACTGTGGGCCATTCTGTAATGTAAACATTTTATCTTCTTTTCATTTGAAGAAATAGCTGTAATGGGGTACAATTTGCATGCTGTAAAATTCCCCGGTGCAATTCAATATCTTTTTTTTTAAGTCTTCATTTATTTATTCATGAGAGACACACAGAGAGAGGCAGAGACACAGGCAGAGGGAGAAGCAGGCTCCCCGTGAGGACCCCCATGTGGGACTCGATACCAGGACCCCGGGATCACGACCTGAGCCAAAGGCAGAGGCTTAGCCACTGAGCCACCCAGGTACCCCCAATTCAATATCTTTCAGTCAATTCACAAAGTTGTCCAAGCATCACTACAGTCCAGTTTTAGAACTCTATTCATGTTTGCATCATTTTAATATTTGTTTTTTAGTATATTCATACCTCCTTGTCTACGAGATAAGGCTTTCAGTCACCGGGTATAGGAAGAGGGAAAGGACATCATAGGCAAGAGGGTTAGGATTCATTCATTCATTTATTCATCCATTCATTCATTTAAGAGTTATTGAGCCTTTAATATGAACCAGACATAGCACTGAGTCCTTGTAATAGATTTTTCAGTCATAATTTGGTAGGTGGGCAAAAAATTTAGTCATATTATCACCATAAACATGATGGGTACTATTGTAGGGGTGTGCAAAGAGCACAATGGTAATACACAGAAGCCTAAAAGCAAATAGATCACAGAGGGCTTATTGTAGGAAGGGCGTTTTGAAGAATAGGTAGGTAGAGCCAGGCAAAGAAGAGCAAGAAGTGCTAGAGGCTGAGGTGAGGCTGAAGAAAATAAACCAGATCCAAATGAGGCCCTGAGAACAGGCTCACAATAAGTCTTTGTTTGTAAACAAGGAAATTCAGATTACTTCTTAGATTTTCTTGCCTGTAAGGATTTAAAAACCATTGTACATTGTGACATTTAGCTTTCTGTAGGGTTACTGGGTGGAAATGTCTGAAGGTAAGTGGATTTTTATATGAGAACCTAGGGTTCTCATTTTTGAGATCAACGTATGATTACCTATTAATCTGATTTTCACATAATTTACATGTAGGTCAAAATCTCTATGGAGAGAGGTGTGGAGAGAGAACACTGATGGCAATTGCTAATAAGGTTAATATGGAGAGAATTTCTAGCAATATTCTTCAGTTTCCGTATGTAAGTTAGCCCAGGACCTTATTCCAGGACTTACCTCCAAAGTCAAGGCTTTGTGGAGTCTGAGGGAGGACTTTGTGGAGTCCCAGTATGGACTCCGAGACTAAGGCCTTGCTCAATGTGGGGCTACGTACTCCTTGGGTGTTGACGTTGCAGATCTAACATCTTCTCAGACACTTTGTGTGCTTCTCCGTATATTTTATAGCCAAGAAGCCAATGGAAAAAGCCCCAGAATATGTGGTTTCAGCTGGCTATGGGTAATTAGGATGTCTGCTTCACGCTCTGACCCCCTGGAAAGAGAGTGGGCTCGATCCATTGGTATGGATTGTTCTGCTAGTGTAACATGATGGTCAATTACTGCCCATCCTGTCAAGCAGACTGTTGTCTCAAGATAATGGCAACATACCTGGAGTCTTTGATGAGTCCATCCTCTGCCGCAGATGTGAACGCCATCCTGGTCAGGTGAACCTCTCTTATCAGGAAATATATTTTACTCCATATAATTGGCGACCCTCCTGGTTGAATAAAATCAGTATTTCCAATTAAGATCCAAACATGATCTTATGAAAATTTTTCTTCAGAGAAAGCAAATTCTAAATGCACTTGATCTTTTTCATCACCTGAATCTACACACCAGGAAACACTGTGGATGAAGGTGGAAAGGCCAATCCCTCTTATCTAGTCTGACACTAATAAAGCCGTTAACAAGGTCCAACTGGAGCAACAATGGATAAGGAAAGAAGAGCTGAATTCCTTAAGATCAGTCCTATTAAGTTGGACAGATGTCAAGTTTAATCAATCTGCAGACCTTAAGAACTTTGGCAAATGTCCTTTTTTATATCTTACTGCTGTTTTCAGTTGATGCATCTTGCTGTTTGCATGGGTATCGTTATCCTTCCTAGATGTTATGTAATCAGGGATGTTTTTATTTTCCTATTAGTTTTATTTGTACAGTGTAATAGAAAAGCTTCCTAGTGCATTAAACTTTTTTAAATTTAAGAATGAATGTGCAACACAAAGATAATTTTTTTAAAGCACACAACAACTTATATTTAAAGGTACCCAAGTATTGTTGGGGACTACATTTATGTATGGTTTGAGGAAAGTGATTCAATGCATGCATCTGATAATAGGAAGACCTGTCATGCCCCTTATTAACAAAGTAGGACACTTGCAACTATCATTTAGTGGATGTATTGACAGCTGACTCTCTCTAGCTATTTCTTATTTCAGTGGCTGATACCTGGGGAGCTCATGTTTCACAATTTGAGATTTGTTTCTTTGAGTTGAACCTCAAGTGATGGTAGTCTTTTAAGGAGTCACACATGAGCACTTACAAGTTTACTGTATCCTTTCCTGATGGTATTTTCTTTTGGTTTGAGGACAGAGTGTGTGATAATGGGTGTTAGCAAGGGTTGAGGTGGTGAAATAGAATTGATGGAAAGAGATGAGCAGGGAGAGAAGAAGGGAGGCTGTGGGCTTTGAAAACCGACTTCATCATTCTGTCTGGGCTCTGAGCAAGTCTTTGGAGTCATTAATTCTACCAGCGAATGTTTATTAATTACCTACTCTAAATTCAGTAGTGTGTTCAAAATTATCTGCCGTCTTCCTCTTAGTTGGACCAAACAGATTGTTGACTAAGTAATTAAGTAAAATCCTAGAGATTGTGGATTAAAGGGATAAAGATAATCCTTGTGGAAACTCTCTTGCCCTTAGATCCCTGAAGTGGGCCTCATAGCATTAGGCCTCTATTTTGTCTCTATAGAAATAAGAATATAAACCCCTTTATGCTCACCACTAGTTAAAACTGACAATTTTTATAAGCTAAAAATCTACACTAAACCTGAGGTTGGATAAATACAGGTTCTTCTTCAGATCCTAGAGCACAAGAGACTTCCCAACTTCAGGCAGGGTAGTTAAGCCTCACCGTCCTCACCTGAATGATGAGGATTCTCATTATACCTTCCTTACATGGCAGTTGTGAAGATTTTTACATAAGACAAAGGTGTATTTAAAGGGTTTTGTATCTAGTGCTTGGGACAAATGGGAAAGTACCCACTAAATGATGAATGCTATTGTTGCCTAGACTGGCAGGAGGAGAAACACAATGAGGGAAAAAATATTAGGGAATGAGCACCTGATCTAGCTGAGGGGTGAAGAGGTCCTAGTTAAGGTAAAGGCTGTGGAAAGGGGAATGATGTTATTTATTTATTTTTTTGAGAAGAATTACTTATCGTACAAACACTATTACGACAATAACACAAGAAATCAAAGCAGAGCAAACATTACCCCAATGCAATTGTCACCTCGGGTTCTGGCAGCCCTTTGAAATTTGTTCATGTTATCCATTCCCTGTTTACATGCACTGGTAAAAACATAACCATGACACAGCTCTGATTTTGCATTCCCTGGTTTTTCCCTTATGTAATTAAATTACATAATCTGATATGATACACTAAATTGTTTCTAGATCTTTTCATCATAATGAATCTCATGGAAATGAAAATCTTTGTGCTGGTAGTTCTGCATTTTTCAGGCTGTTTCCTTAGAAGGAATTTCTAGGCTAGAAGTACAGGTCAAAGGATATGAGCATTTTACGTTTTTAAGGGTTTTGCCAAATGGCTTTCCAGAAGGGTTTCCCAGCTTGTGATGCCACCAGTAGAGAATGAATGAATGTACAGTCCTTCCGACAACCCAACTGACAATGTTAAGACAGTATCATTATTTTAGCTTATCCTCTGTAAAAGATGTACAGTATCTCTTAATCTGTTTTCTTTCTTAGCTAGTGAAGTTGAATATTTTCTCTTTTTTTCCCTTCTAACTGTATTCCCTCCAATATAAAAGTATTTCCCCACATTGATATTGGAGCACTTGAAGGGTAAAGAAAGGAATCTACTGTGCTCATGCTTTGTTCTAAACATTTTTTTTTAAGATTTTATTTACTTGTAAGAGAGAGAAAGAGAACACAAGCAGGGTAGAGAGGGAGAGGGAAAGGGAGAAGCAGGCTCCCTGCTCAGCGGGGAGCCTGACGCGGGGCTCCATCCTAGGACCCGGAGATCATGACCTGAGCCAAAGGCTGAGGCTTAACCAACTGAGCCACCCAGGTGCCCAATTCTAGGCATTTTAAATGCACTATCTCATTAATCTACACGCTACTTCAGCAAGGTTGGTGATTCTAACCACATTTTGTAGATGAGAAGACTGAGTCTTGAAGAAATGAAATTTTATGCCCAAAGTTGAATTGCTGATAAGTGGCAGTCGTTAGATATTTTTTCTCATCATTTTATATGAGATTTTATGTAATATAAATATTAACTCTTTGGGGAAAATATTTTCAACAAATATGGATGACAATCTGTTGTTTTCTTTTTTCTGAAATTATGCTATTTTTGCTCTGCAGAAGCTTAGATTTTTTTTCATGAAGTGATCGATTGGAGAGATACTGGGATGGTAGATTGGGCCTCCGCTTCTGTTTTATTTTGGTACCAAGATCAGTTCAGTGAGGATTAGAAGCAGCCAAGAGACAGAACTGTATGTGGATCCCTTGCTAATGATTCTATCCTAGAAAGTGTCTCCCAGCCTCTCCCGTGGTTTCTCACGGAATGGGAGGCTATCCCGCAAGCCTGCGAGAGGCCATCTGCAGATGAGCTGTGCTCCTAGGCTACTTGCTGGGTGGTCTCCCAGAGATTGCTGTGTGGTCACTATATTGTTTCCTTCTCCACTTCTGCCAAAAATATAAAGAGCCCCATGACAGGCCACATATAAGACTGTTGGCCTTCCCAGTAAGACCAACAAGGATATATGGCTGGTATCCAGACAGAAGAGGTCATTAGCTATGGAATTTAGTATTATTTCTGTTCAGAGGAAGGACAGAGAATCTCATGGAAATGGGTGGATGTGCTAAGAGAGTGGGGCTATGTTGTTAGGAGCATCATCTGGAAGTTGTTCAATGGCCTGGCCTGGAAATAAATGGTTTGGATCAGGGTGAGGACAGCAGTGCCTGGGGATGTTTTGGAACAAAGGAAATGTAAAAGTCTCCTTCTAAGGCAGAACGACTGTATGTGGCACGGCCATTCGTGACATTCCCACATATCACTCCATCTGGTTGCCTCATCACGCAACTGATTCCAATCCAGGTGTCGGTCAGAGGGCATGACATCATCACCCAAGCCTGGGCCTGGTGGGGTGGGAAGACTCAGCAGCCTCCCCACCTAGGAGGCTCTAGCCACAAAACTAGGAGAAAGAAGGCTTTTTAGCAGGGGAAAGGTGAACCCTGTGACGGCAAGCCTACAACTGACATTGCCTGGGCTGTTAAGATCAACCCGGCTCAGCTCTGCGGACATTACAGCCAAGTGAGAAAGTGAACCCTGAAAAGTGCTTTGGCTTACATCACAACTCAAGGATTTTTTTTCTGATCAGCGAGAAGAGGCAGTAGCTTCTTTACCTCTCCCTGAAGGAGTGACGGCTGCTGTGAGTATAGCACAGAACCCCCAGCATCCCGACCACCTCTTTTCTCAGGTACTTCAAGGACCAGGAGCTTTTGAAGAAATGGCAAATGAGTAGAAATTCACCTTAGAGTTGTCCTTGTCCCTGGGGTCTGTGTTACCTAGGGGAGCTACTTTGATTGCACAGTGGGCTCTGATCATAGAGAGTAGATGTGTGAGAAGCCTGGTAAGTGGCGGTCATGTTCATGGAACTCATGGAGCTTACAGAGACAGAAAATACTAATGCTGAGTTGGCTAGAATGAACTCAGTGACAGCCGGGACACCCAGGAATCTGACACAGTGCCCGAGAGGAGCTGGCCTGTGAATCCTTCTGGCTAATTGGTGGGTGGCTGGCAGTTATGACACTCTCTGGGCTCCCTAGAGGGATTAGGGCCAATCCCCCCCCCAACAACACCACTTAATCATGTACAGATTATAACTTTGTCTTCATATTCCGCCTCACAGAATGAATGGTCTCCATCATTTGCCCATAATGTATAGTTATTATTTCAATTAGCTAATGTCTTCTCAACAGCTTTTTTCTTTTTTTGATATGCATGTCAAAGTTGGTGTTTTCTCTCTGAGATTCTTAGATGCTCCACACTGTAAGCCTCATTCGCTTAAAACTCTTGGTCTTAAGCAAAGTGCATGTAACTCGCACTTGGGGCTTTCTAACTACTCTTGATGCTGACGATGGTGACTGCTGGCCGCTGTCCCACTCCTGAAGCCAGAACCCACCATAATCTGTGGGACAAACATCTCAAGGCCTGCACATCATACCACCGGCTGATTATAACCCTGGGGCTGGTTAATCGCTAACACTGTACGGTGCAAACTCCTCTCCTGTTACTAAGAGTCCCTTTCATGGCCCCACTTCCTGCTTCCTGCATTCCTGTTATTTATAGTATCCCAGGAACAAACCACTCCCAAATTTCTCGAGAGGATTTACAGTTGCTACTTGCAATTCCTCGCCCAGCTCACACCTCCATCCCTTGCAGCCTGTGTTCTGCTATAACGCACCTGTCCTCCCAAAGGTGAACTGTGACATCTTCGTTTGGTACAAAGGCCATTTCTCAGTCCTTGGTTTTTGACCAAATCCTTGGTTTTTCCCTTTCGGCTCCCTTTACTCTGACTCCTCCCTTCTGGGACAGTCTCTTTTCCCACCTTTCTTCTCTAACTGCTCCTTCTTGGTTCTCTTTCCTCTTGTGGCACAACAACGTGAGTGATCCTCAAGCGCTTACTTCTCTCTGAACATGCACTCTCAGTGACCTGAAGCAGAACAGTATCCGTGACTGTCACCTCCCCTTGGACACTGCCCACGTCTCTCCTTCACCCTCAAATCCTTCAAGCTTCAGATTCACATGCTCAGTTGCTGGCTTGCTCTTCACCTGCACAGTTTGCTTAACACTTCAGATTCTCCATGCCTGTCACTGAAATCACCTTTGCCCCTGATTGTGCCCCCTTCTGCACCCTCATTTCTGTTGATTCTGCACCAGCTCCCAGGTATTTCAGAATGGACTTTCTAAGTCCTGTTTGGGCAAAGTCGCTCTCTCTCTCTCGATCTTTTCTTAAAAAAAGATTTTATTTTATTTATTCATGAGAGACAGAGAGAGAGGCAGAGACACAGGCAGAGGGAGAAGCAGGCTCCCTGCAGGGAACCCGATTCAGGACTCTATTCCAGGGCCTGGGGATCGATCATGCCCTGAGCCAAAGGCAGATGCTCAACCGCTGAGTCACCCAGGCGTCCCTGGACAAAGTCTCTTACACCCATTTTTATTTCCACTCTTACCACCATATTTCACCTCCTTTTTACTTCTTCCCTGGGTTTTTCAACTTTTATTCCCCATCTAACACATCTGAGGCATACAGCACACTGCAACAGTGGCTTGCAAAGGGCCTGATTTTCAATTACCAGTAGTGAATGGAGCATGGGGGATGGGGTCTTCTCCAATAGGAGCCATATCAAAATCCTTAGGATAAGACTATGCAGTTTGAAAAAGCCCTACATGTGGTTGATTTGTATATGCCCCAAAGGATGCATCTCTCCTTCTCTGCCTCTACTACTTTGCACATCATTTTTTAGACTTTATGTTCACTTTCTATTTTTTATATGCTGCTGGCAGATTAATTTTCTTGATAATAAAGACTAAGGTGCATTTCTTTTCCTGCTCAAAAGCCTTCGATGGTTCTCTGTTGTCTACTAAAAACTCCAAACTTCTTAACCTTGCATCCTTGACTAAAACTAATCATTATGACTCCTTGGTTCTCTTCTCTGCCTGTCCTGTGTGACAGCCAAACCGAGGAGCTTCTCTGAACACTACCAGGCTGTTTCACCTCTGTTGGGATCACACCGCCCCTACTTCCTTTACCTGGTGAGGTACCGCCTGGATGCAATCTCTCTTCTATAGGATGTCTTCCTGTTCCCTGGGTGTCAAGGACCAGAGGGGGCCTTGTGACCCTTCACAAGATAGCGTTTACAGCTCTCTTTGAGCTCTTTGAGCACCTGTTCTTATACTTATTTGTAGAGGCATCTCTCTCCTATAGCAGAATGTAAATTTCTTGAAAACAAGGATCCAATTCAAAATTTTCAGAATCCAGGACATTAGCGAATTAGAACTCTGCTGTGTATAATATAGGGTTTCTGGATGTTGTTTCGTTATTTGTGATTTACTCCTCTTCTACTCCAATGAAATATTTCAAAGTGGCTACTATATTAAACATAAACATCTCAGAACATTAGAATAAAAATTAGAAAACCAATACTAGAAACCATTTAGATCAGGGGTTAGCAAACTACAGCCCATGGTCTAAATCAGCCCACAAAATGTTTTTATAAATGAAGTTTTATTGCAGCACAGCCATGTTCTTGTGTTTATGTTATTAACTATGGTTGCTTCTGTGCTACAGTGGAGGAGCTGTTATAGAGACTGTATGACCCACAAAGCCTTAAGTGTTTACTCTTTGGCCCTTTACAGAGAGTTTCCCAACTCCTGATTTAGATCAAGGATTCCCAACTGTGGTGAGGTGAGAGAACAAAGGAATGGAAAGTAATGGGGGTGGATGGATTCAGGAAGGTAAGAATCCGGTGAGAATCCTCACTGTAATGACAAACTGGTTAATGATGAGAATCTGCTTTTCTCTCAAGGTGACATCCTTGCTCAATACATAGGCCCCCCCTTTTTGGGACTTTTTAGTTACTTCAGACCCAGAAGTCTATTTAGTCTATTTAGTTACTTCAGACCCAGAAGCTTATTATTGTACTGAATCCGTGTTACTGACGAGGTTGTGTCATATTTTTCTAGTGTGGGAGGAAGGGGAAAAATGGGAGGGAAAAAAAAAGGTTTTAGAGAGGGGGAGAAATTATTATACCAGGAGCTCTCAGCAAGCTAGTTAGAGGGTTTCAATAATAAATTTAGTTCTTTGATTCCTAGCTGCTAAAACAAAACGCAAAAGTGGCAAGTTAGGTGGTTCTCCTTGGCTAATATAGAATATATCCATTTACTAAAAAGGACAAATTTCTCAATGCTAAAATCAAGAGGAAATTTATTGAATTCTTTCTGAGAGAAATAGGAGACAATATGTTCAGCTGTAGTTCTGCAAAAGATCTAGCCAACATTGAAATGGCTCTCATTACATTAGATCGCAATTCAGGAAGTAGGTTAGTACAGTCCAGGGACACTGGTTGTTGATGCCCTAACTTGTTATGGGAATAGAGCTCAGAGAACCTAGGGAATTGGTAGTTCTGAATTTCTCCATTGGAACATTAGTTGGCATTGGCAGGTCCTGAATATGGGTCAGGTAAGTGTAGAGTTTCAATGATTGCTAGTGGTGCAGGTTTTCTGGCATGATGGCTAAAGAGCAATCCATAAAATGGAGCCTGGTAGCAAAACTGATACCTTGGTATTAAAATGGAAAAGCCTTGTGCATCTTTGCCTAGCCAGCTCACCAGCACAGCTCCATGTTGGTAGATAGTAGAAATGGGCACCAGAGCGATTTTATATAACTCTATGGAGGCAGTAAAATAGTTGAATGAAGGATAATAATGGCAGTCAACAAATCATGAATTATTACTTGAATTTATATGGTTATTAACAGCTGCAAAAAAAATCATCTTTAAAAAACCACTCTGGAGCTCAGAAAATTGTGAATGATACCACTCATCGTACCTGATTAGTTATTGTAGATAGAGATTATAGGTAGGCTTAATCTTAAGGAAGTAACATTTTGCAACTTTTTGCTAGGCCTTCAAAAACAATGTAAATTATAAATAAAATAAATATATTATTTTCCCATATAAATAATTTTGAAGAAGAACACAAATCTTATTGTATACAGAAAATACATACCTTGAAATGATAACTGTTTTCAAAGATTTATGAAAGGTTTTTGTCAAGTGAGTGTAAAATTTGAATTTCCTTCTCTTCTTTATGTTAGGGTACTCCAAGGTAGCAGAAATATTTGTTGGTTATTGAATAAGAGAATAATTCTATTTTAATGTTTTTTTAAATTATTTAAGAAATCTGAAAAAGATGAGTTTAGTAATTTAGTATATTTTGTATCATTTCACAGACGGATAGTTATAGTAGTTAAAGGGACATATTAATAAGATGATTTTATAAATTAAATTAATTTAAAATGATTAAAATGTAATCTCTCATTCTAGAAGACCCATATTCATCTTATTTACATGACATTTGTTCTTCCAAGTGCACTGAGGGCAGAGCTGTCTTAGGTTGGTTCTCTACGGGTTTGCAAGTTGTGCTCTTGGCATGATCCATATGGGAACAGATAAAAATGAGGATAGTGCTCTGCTCATGGTATAATTTCATATATATAACCTTTCAGGTATGTGAAGATTTTATCTTAAGTATAATTTAACCCCCCCCCAAAAAAAAAAGTTTATGCAGGGAAGTGGCAGGATTGGAGGTACATTTAGAACCATACATACACTCTATATGGAAAAAAATTGGAGATGGAAGTGGGGGGGTATTGTAACTGCCCAAGTAAAGGACACTAATTATTGGAATTTGATTATCAGTTGTTGTGATAAGAGAAGTATATTTTGGAAATAAAGTATGCAGACTAGATGCCAAGGCCTCTTAATTCAAGGCTAACAGGTGATTGGCATGGAAAATGGCTATATATATATATATATATATATATAATATCAAGTGCTGAGGTGAAGTATATTGAATGAGCGGTCAATACAAAGTAAGAAGGAGTATCACAAGTTGAGTGTGGACTATTTCGAGATACCTGTGTGTGAGAGTGGCAGGAGGTGGGGCAGGAAACAAGGGCAAACACCAAATAGTTGGTTTGCAGTTCTGAAGCCTTGAAGAAGAGGGTGGGTTGGAAGTATAAATTTGGGAGCCATTTCACATATTTGGAATTTAAAGCAATAAGAGTCAATGAGATTACCTAGGGAGGGAATATAATATGAGAAGAAAAGAGTGTCCAGGATACTTAATATCAGGTGGAAGAGGAAGAACCAGCAAAAGAGATTGAGGAACAGCCACAGAGAGATGACTGCACAACTGGGGACTGAAGTATAATGTCAAAGAAGCCAAGAGAAAGAAGAAAGAAGCAAGTGATCTCATGTCTTGAATGCTGCTGAGAATCTGAGAAATGTGGAGATGAAGAAAGTCCCATTTAATCAAGCAGTGTGAATATTTTTATCAGGAGGATGGTTTTTAGTGTAGGAGGATGCCTGATTGGAATGGATTGCAGAGTGCATGAGAATAAAGAAACAAAATCCAAATGTCTAACTTTGAGACTCTTGGCTACACAGGATCCTAGAGGCACAGGACAGTAAATAAAAGATGATATTTTCCCCCAGGCTCCCAGGTGGAAGATACTAGATTATATTTGGGTGATGATGGAGAGGAGCATGAAGATTGATAAGACTGCAGAAAGAAAGGTTTGTTAATAGGGTTTCTGGAAGGTTGGAGGATTTAGGATCCAGAGGCTATGTGTAAGTCTTGGCCTTTAGGAAGAGGAGGAACATTTCTTTGTTTTGACTGAGATAGGCAAATGGGTGCAGATACAGCTCTCAGTGTTAGAAGGGTGTATTTAAATGCGCTTATAAATAAATACTCATGTTACAATCATGATTCATAAACTCCAATAAAAGGAGGAAGACTGGCAAAGTATAAATTGGAAGTAATTCTATGTAAACATCAGTTTGGATGCTCCCTCTTTCACATTTGCTTCAAAGAGATATATCTTTAAATTAAAACAAATGGATTTTTTCTTGCATCTGTACTTCTGTTGAGTGGCTATTATATTGTTGTTGGTTCCACTTTTCTCTTTTGCATCTGATCTGCAATACATCAGTTTTCTCTAATCCTACCAAATGGGAGAAAAATCATTCTCCATACACCAACTTTCAGAGCCCATAAAGATATTCATTTATAACATTAGAGCTGTCACATTCCTTTTCCTTCATCTAGCAGTGCAATTTACCTGTACCTGTAGTTGTAAAAAGGAACAAACTTAATTTTACTCTCCACTTTTCTGACAGTTTTAAAGTTACATAAAAGTAACCTTGCCTCCTCTGGCAGTTCCAAAATGTTGTCAGGCAACCAATCTGTCAAGAGTAATGAGACTGTCTTTAAATTAAAATAATTTTGTTTCATTCATTTCTATAACAGGAAGACAACTGCAAAATGATATCCTAATTTCCGATCCTATTGGGTACAGTCTTTCAAGATACTCCTTGCTCCTCCTTCCCATACACAGGTAGACCTGGTCAGAGTAAAGTTATATTCTGGGACCCCTTTCCCTACCTCATCAGCACTGCACATTCACCTAGGTTATTCTATCTGTATTGTATTGTTTCCAGTTGTCTTGTATATCATAATAATGGTAATTACTAACATTTATTTAAATAACATTATATGGATTTACAGCTACAGTTTTTAGGGGCCTTTCACATGTGTTCTTCCTAACAGTCTTATGAGGGAAAATGAGTAGTGATTATTAGTTATCCTTGTTTTCTAGATAAAGCTACTGAGACACAGAGACATTAAAATGATTTGCTCAAAGCTACTGAACTCTAACTTCTAGGGGCAAGAGTTGCATCCAAATATTTTGTTTTCCTGTATCATCTGTTTTTCCAATAACATAATGGAAAGCACAGAAACTTTGGAAACAAATTCTAGCTCGGACTTTTTGAGCTTCAGTTATCTGGCCTAAAGAGTGGAAAACCAATACTGACGTTCTAGGATTTTTTTTTTCTCTTAAGGGATAAAGGAGATAATGTATATAGAGTCCCGTGTAAAGTGCAGGCATACAGTAGGGCAAAATAATTTTTTGTTATCATCTTAATAATTGAACTGTTGACACTCAGGGGCTAAGAAATCAGTGTAGAACTATGGGTATTTGCATTCAAATATACCTCTTGGAAGGATTCTGATTTTAACCTCCTTTTGAGCACTCTGAGTCAGTTTCCCTATGTGAAAATCAGGGATAATTGGATGTAATTATACCTATGCTTTGGCATTTCATCAAAGATGAAATGATCCTGGCCCATTTCAAACAAGTGGTGGATCTCTTTGCAAGGCAGCCAAACATCCACACGTGTCTCATTACCTCACCCATCCCCTTACCCCTTTCTGACTCTATCATTCTGAGCAGAAGTGAAATTAAAGAGCTGACAATTTTCTCTGATCTTTGTTGAGATGGTTGGTGTAGTAGACATTTGAAATTTGTTTGAATTCCTATCATTCATTTGGTGATAGAACACAATTTCTTTTTGGATTATTAAACCCCTTCATGAGTGGTCTTGGTGGAAGTGTTGTTTCTGGTTGCTGATTTCTAATGTGGAAGCTAAAAGGTTCCAGATTTTTCCTCTCTTCACCTCCTGGTGTCTACACTTGACCAATCTGCCACTTTGTGGATGGGTGGTGTGTGTGGTGCCTTTGAATCTTAAACATGTAGTATTAGGTAGAAGGAGCAGCTGGGATCATTCATTCATTACGGTGGTGCTGTGCTGCTCAGACTCGCCCTGTGCTGGAGCCATGACTGTGGAGCCTGCCTCCCAGGCCTCGCAGGGCCTGTGGATTCCATTCATTTTCAAGGCAATTCTGCAAGCCCTATGATGTTTTTCTAATAAGTTCCCTTTTTTGTAAAGCCATCTAGAGCTGAATTCTCACTGAGAATCATAATTATGTTTTTCATGATTGGTGGAAGACATCTGATCACTCCATAGCAGTGTTGTAGTGGAGGAGAAAAAGGTGTTAAAAAGAAGGAAAGTTTGTAGCCATAATAGTTAGAATGTGATAACAGTAAAAGTTACTGGAATGGATTCTTTGATCCATTCAGCACGATGTTTTGGAAAGAGTCAGGGGACTTGTGCCTGAGTTCTTTTTCTGTAAGTAGCTATGTGACGCTGGGCAAAGCTCATCATATCCCTGGGGCTCGATTTTTGTACCCATAATATGAGGGACCAGAAACAGACAAGCTCTAACTTTTATTTAAAAGGTCTATGAAAAATAAAAAATAAAAAAATAAAAGGTCTATGATTCTAAGCAGTGCTTGAAGATGGACTCTGTGCCAAGTGTGTGTAAGCCGTTGAGTTAGTTATAGAAGTAGTGAAGCCCCCAGGAGCTCACAGTCTTATTGTGAGGACAGCATATAATTATATGAAGCCAAGTACATAGTATTTCAAGGAAGAATATGAAAATATATACCAAAATGGGTGGTGCTGGACGTGTGCACTCAACATATTCTGAATTGGAGGCATTTTGAAGGACCTCAGGGAAGAGTGCACTCTTTGGATTTAGTCCCCAAGGACAAATCATATATATGGGGAGAAAGAATCTCCTTCTAGGGAAGATGTGGCTAAGAATTAAGAATGAGCCAGGCATGTTTAGGGACTGATGAGGAGATCACCTGATAAGTTTTTAAAGGGGGGTGTTGGGATCCCTGGGTGGCGCAGTGGTTTGGCGCCTGCCTTTGGCCCAGGGCGCGATCCTGGAGACCCGGGATCGAATCCCACGTCGGGCTCCTGGTGCATGGAGCCTGCTTCTCCCTCTGCCTGTGTCTCTGCCTCTCTCTCTCTCATTCTATGTGACTATCATAAATAAAAAAAAAAAATAAAAAAAAAAAATAAAGGGGGGTGTTAAGGGGGGTTTTAGTGCTTGATAATATTTGGGCCATATTGTGAAATTTTTGACTATAGAATGAGAGATTTAAGCTCTAGCCTGTGGCCAGCAGGGAGTAAATTGCTTCTTCTTCTAAAGCAGGCCGATAGCATGGACAGGTATGTATTTTGGGAAGATCAGGTTGGCACTTCTACTAGATGGATTGGATCTTAGAGACACTGGGGGCAGGAATGTGAGCTGGAAGTCTGTATGATGGTCCACATATAAGGGGAGGAAGGTAAGATCTAGAATGGGGCTGGAAACAAAAGAATGGATACATGGAGAAGAATCAACTGAATCTGTGAGCCAAAGATGAAGGATACAAATATGAGAGAATTAAAAGTGATTTTAATTCCTAAGAATTCGGGAAAGTCTTTCAAAATATAAAGCAGATCGTGCCGTTCCTCTTCTCAAATAGCTTCCAATGATACTTAGAATTAAATTCACTTTTACCATGGGCCTATAAAAAGCTGCACGTCTGGGACCTCGGTTGCCTCTTTGACCTCATTCCCACCACCCAACCTCCTTATGGTTCAGCTGCATCAGTTTCCTGCAAGTAGCCTTCTTTCCTAAGGGCTTTTCTCTTTGTTTCCTTTTGTCTGGAATGTTCTGCCCCAGATGTTTACATGGCATTGCTGTTTTAGCCACACAGGTCTATACTCAAAAGTTACTTCTTCATAGAGGATTCCTCTCACCATCCTACATTAACTCATATAATGTGATGCTGCCCATCCCCTTACCCTGCTTTATGCACCTTCACAGCACTACATCTCACAACAAAGCCCCTATTATTTTGTTTATTGTCTATCTTTTGTGTCAACTCAATAGGAAGATTTTGTCTGCTTATTTTCTACCTTTGTGTGTCACTGTGTAGGTGCTCAATAAATATTTGTGAATGAACTACTGATTCCTTAATTGGTAGGTGCCAATTAAGCCATCCAAGAAAACAAGGACATTGATCTGAGGACGGAAGATCCCGAGTTTGATTTTGTGAATGTGAAATGAGATTTCGGTGCCCAATAGTCTAAAAACGTTTCTGTCATTTGAAAAGGACTTATTTTTTTCCTCCAACAAATGAACTCTTCTCCCTTGCCACCCTCCAAAAAACCTCTTAAAAAAGTATTTTGATGCTTGCAGTAGAGAAAGCACAATGATTTGATTCTAATCAGAGATTAGGAACTTTCAAATCATTTGCTAAATTTATTTCCAGAGGTTCCCAGAGCTTTTAAAGAGGGGGTTAATTTGAACCAAAAGAGATAAAAGTGAGACATGTTAATTGAATGTCCTATCTATCTGTCCATTTTAATATAAAAATCAATTTCTAAAGTACGGTTATAAGGGAAAGTGATTTGCCTAATTTATAGGCCAGACTGTGTTTCCCCGAAGCTGACACCACCTCCACTCCCTCGGTTTCTTGGCAGCCCTGCTCTCTGAAAGGGCCAATTCACTCATCTTTCTGGAGACATTTGTGTCATCAAAGCTCCCTCACTGTCATGGCAGCAAATAGCACATATATTTCCTTATCACTTAGAATATAAACATACAGAACATCCCCTTGTCAATTTGTAGCATCTAAGCCATGAGCACAGGTATCTGACAACCCTGGAAGCAGGCGTAGATCTCTCTTTATCCTAGTCCAGTATAATGGACAGGAAGCCACACCGTAGATGTGTGCAACTCATGTAGTTGCATCGGAAAGGGTAAGTTGGGGAGAAGCTTCTCAAGGTGAATGAGATTGTTGGTCTCTGGCCAGTGCTATTGCCTGATTCCCATCCCTGGTTGTTTTAATCCCTTGAGTCCACACAAGGTAGCAGTGTGGCTGTGGGGGAACGAGGAAGGGGAGACAGGACTTCCCTGTTTGCTTCACTATCTTGAGGTCGCCAAGCTCTGGCTTTAGGAAAACCAAAAGTAGTGGTGTGGGCTGCCTGTGAGAGTTGCATGTCTTAAGGTTCAGTGAGAAATAGAAACCGCAGTCCTGTGTCAGGTGAGATGCCCAATGAATCAGATGGGTCACGTGTTCCAATCCCGCGCAGGATGCTGTAGTTGTGTAAACTAAAAAATGTAGATCTAGCCCAAGGATAACATGAAAACGAGAGCTGAGAGTCAGGTCCTTAATTGGGGAGGTTTCTATTTTCACTCAGGGGGAAAAGAAAATTCTTTGTTTTAACAGATCCTGAACATCCTCCAGATTAGCCTTCAGAGTACTCGGCCTCCTCTCAAAGGAAAACCTTTGCAGGTGCTTCAGAGAATGCATTCTCTGTGGGGTGCTGGGCGATCACATTCACAATAACAGCGGGGCTCTTAGCAGGAAAGGGATTGTATTGTTAAGATCGAGGGAGGAGAGAGAGGGAAGTCGTTTTTACATTCCATTGGAATATAATACCATCAGAATATTTGAAGGATGGATTTTTTTCCTAAATAAATAAATAAATAAATAAATAAATAAATAAATAAATAAATAAATGTTGAACTCTAAACATTTACCTTAAACTATATGGCCTACGGTGGCACCTTTGCTTCTTGCGAACTGGTGGAGGAATCAGGAGTGGTAGGGTGATGTTAACTCCCTGTAGACATTGCAACAGTCTATGGGCCATATCCATGTTCTCAGGTCTATAATAAAGGTTTGGTGTATGAGATGGAGCCCCAGGTTGGGGGGCAGTGGGCTCTTGTCCTGGATCTTCCACTAACGAATGATTGCTCTGACATTGTAGAGTTGTCTTAATATCTCTGAGCTTTGAATTATTCATTTGCATTAAGGACATTGTTTTGCAACCTTCTTGCCAAGTAAACCCTAAGAAGAATTTGATGAAGCTGTATGATTCCTCTTCAATATGTGTGTTACTCACGCATATGCAAACAGGCGTGGAGTGGTTCATGGGACCCTGAAGTCCAGTAGGACTCTGAGGTTAAGAGTCTCTGGAATGGAGCATTCTGCTCCCTTCCAAAACTACAATGGCATCAAATACAAATCACATATTTGAACCCAAAACCATTTTATTAATTGTTTATTTGTAACCTGCTGTCTTACAATTGCACTTCCAACAAGATTTTCCCTGCATCATTAATGAGACTGATTGTTTTAGGAATTAGGCAGGAAGGAAGGATTCCCAATTACCCAAAGATCCCAGGAGGCTGATTTCTGGGGAATTTTATTACATGTGCTATAGGTATGTTACAAATATAATTAAATGGAGGGTGTGTGCTTGACCTTAATATTGTGTCTCCACACCTACTTGTTGTCTAATATCTGTCGTAATCAGAATTGTGTTGTTTACATACTTTCCACTAAGTTAATTGTTTTGCAAAGAGTTTACACATTGGTTATTGATTGATTAATGGCCATTGACAAACACACTGCTCTTAAATTTCACTCAATCAGCAATTTTATAAGTTTTACCCCTGGTGATGAAAGGATAATGATTTACTTAAAAGAATAACCATTAACCTCTAGAATAAGAGCACTAGCAAAGATAGTTGGAAAGCTCACCAATTAACACCATGGTTTAATGGATAAGATCCAGGGCTTAGCAGTCTTATAGATCTGGGTTCAAATCCCAGTTGTACCCATCCCTAAATCTGTCAAGTTGGGCAATTCTCTAAGCCTCTCTTTTCTCCTCCGCAGCATGAGACAACAGCTATACACCATTCAGAACGCCGTGACAAGGATTAACAGAGAGTAAGTCAAAATGCTTATCATTGTGCTTGCTATACAATCCAGTTACTAATATTTCTATTGTTTTTTATTATTATACTTACAATCTTTTTATTATTATCTGCAACGATGAAATAAACCCCCACATATTGACACATAGACATCATTCAGCAAACAATTGTTCACTACCTGCTATGGATTAGACCCACGAGATATTGTGCACATAGCACCATTTTTGCTCCCAAGAACACACACGGAGCCTACAACATGATTTCCTCTACATGGCAACAATGCCCTTGAGGGTGGGCACTATGTTATTTGGCTTTCAACCTTAGTTCAATAAACAGCTCTGGAAGAACGTCTTGCCAGTCACTGCGAGCTGCCTATAGGGCAATATCCAAGCTTCTTTCCCAGGTCTTCTGGAGCCAGTCCCTGCCATCTCCCAGTCATCTCTCCTCTCTCGTATATTAAGCTCCCTCCAAACTACTCTCTTATGTCCAATAAATCCGATTATCTGTTCCATGCCTTCATGACTTGGGACCTGTGGTTTCCTTGGTTTGTAATGTCGGTGAGTTTCCTTCCTTTGTTGGTTAGTGATCATCTGATCCATTGGGCATCTACTATGTACTGTGTATGGACTGAATTAAGTCCCCTCAAATATATTTGAAGTTCTAACTCCCAGTATTTTAGAATGTGACCTCATTTAGAAATAGCATCTTTACAGAGGTAATCAGCTTAAAATAAAGACTCTAGAATTGGCTTTCTTCCAGTTTAACTGGTATCCTGCTAAAAATGGGAAATTTGGACACACACACTTGCAGAGGGAAGATAATATGCAGATTCACAGAAAGAATGCCACATGTAGACGGAGAATGGAAATAATGTATCTGTAAGTCAAAGCATACCTGGGCCACCAGAGCTGGGAAGAGGCAAGGAAGGATTTCCCCTACAGGTTCAGAGGCAGCGTGGCTGTGCTAACATCTTGATTTTAGATTTCTAGCCTCCAGAACTGTGAGACAATAAATTTCCACTGTTTTAAGTAGTTTGTGATACTTTTTTTATGGCAGTGCTAGGAAAGGATTACATACTATCTTTTAGAACCAGGTAGAAATTTAGAATTATAAACTTTTAAAATAAGAATGCACTTTAGTGGGGCACCCAGGTGGCTTAGTTCATTAAGCGTCCAACTCTTTGTTTCAGCCCAGGTCATGATCTCAGGGTTGTGAGATGGAGCCCCAAGTCTGGCTCTTTGCTGGGCATGTAACCTGCTTAAGATTCTCTCTCTCTCCATTTCCCTCTGCCCCTTCCCTCTGCTCATGCACACATGCTCACTCTCTCTCTCTTTCAAAAAAAAATGCACTTTTGTACCTTCCTTCTCTTATGTATGAATTCAAGATAAGGACACACACACAACTCTTGGTTTCTATCAAAGGGCTGAGCAAATAGCAGGTCCCACAATACCTACATACTGATGCATGGAGCCAAAGCAACAAGGAGCTGTAAAACAAGCTCTGGTTAGAAGCTACTAACCAGCTAAAAAGTTCTCATTACTTCTCAGTTTTTTTAATCCTTCCAAAAAAGGGCTGGGTTGCCCAGATTTTTTTTTTTTTTGGATATAAACACTGTATGATGCCATGTTCTGGGTCAAACATTTCGAAATTGTGAAGTTTATTTTGAAATAATTATATGTTAACATGTAGTTGTAGGAAATAATAGAGAGAACCATGAAAACTTTATCTTATTTCTCCAAATAATCACATCTTTCAAAGCAGTTTTAATGCAAGCTATACTTACTGGAATAAAATGTTGAAGACATTTTTTGCAGGCAGCTCTGTTTACCTCCCTGGCTTAAACATGATATGGAAACCTGGTCTCTTATCATTTCTATGATAAAATCCTTGGTCTCTTTGCTTTAGTGACCATTTCACCCTTTGGCCTTTGTCCTACTTAATTTAGCTTTGATCAAGGTGACTCTAGGAATGGAGATATTAGTTTCTTTCATCCCTTTCTAAAGATTTATTTTTTAAAATTCATGATAGACATAGGGAGAGAGAGAAAGAGAGAGAGAGGAAGAGACACAGGCAGAGGGAGAAACAGGCTCCATGCAGGGAGCCTGATGTGGGCCTCGATCCCGGGACTCCAGGATCATGCCCTGGGCCAAAGGCAGGCGCTAAACCACTGAACCACCCAGGGATCCCCCTTTCATCACTTTCTAGAAAATGGGGGCCCGGTAGCCAAGGTATATATTCTCATCATAGTCTGTTCCTTTTGTAGTAATGAATAAAAGGATGATATCAATCATAATAATCAGGACTTCTTGGACACTTAGTGTATGTCGGCCAGACTCAGGCTAAGGGCTTGAGAATCATTAGCTTAGTTAAGTCTCAATCATATGAGGGAGATGCTATTATTATATCCATATTACAGGAGTGAAAGCTGAGGCCTAAGGTATCTAATGAATAGCTGTCAGCTGGATTTGAACATAGATCTCACTCCAGAGCGTGACTTAACTGCCATGCCACAGTGTCAGTGAGTAAAGGTGAACCCATTCACAATTGCTATTCTTTTTACACTTTCAGACTGAGCCTGACTTTTCACTAGGTTCTGCCCATTACGGACAAAGTTTTAGGTTGTGATTGCACAGGCACAGCGGTCCTTCTTTCCTGCCAATGCCCCAAATGAGGAACAGAGGAAAGCCCATTCTTCTGGTCAGGGCTTGGGACCCTGCAGTCATGCCCGGAGTTGAGGAAACACGAGAGGGGAAGGGATAAGTGTGCAGTTGTTAGTAACCTCCTCCCTCTCTTCACCTTGGACTCCGTTCTGACCCACAGTGTTACTTTCCTTGTCAGGGTGCGAAGAGAGAACCCACCTGACCTCATTCTCATTGGTAATCAATTAGGCCAAAGAGCTGTTTCTTTCAAAGGTCGTGCAAAAAAACCCCCAAATCTGTGTGCAGTAGGCTCATGACTAAATTATTTATTTGGTTTGTGTTGTATTGTATTAATGACCTTGCTTGTTAAAAACACCATAAAATGACTCATAGGGTGGTGTGCTGTTAAGGATCAACTCATGCTAATTAACCACTTTTGTTTTATTTATCAACATGGTTCAGAACTGGGGCAAAAGTCAACTCACTTTAAAATGTGTATATTTTTCCTCTTGGTGTTTGCATTTTAAAACCTATATTCATTTGCTCCAGGGTAATTCACAGACCCTTACCTCTTTTCTTTCATTTTCTTGATAACAGTTCTTTTGTTTTTCTTGATAATTTCTTGTCAGTTAGTCTGGTCATATTTACGTATATTTTGTACCTGACATTTCTGTGTATCTTATCCTTGTAAGTCTAAGAAGAAACTATAATGACCAGGTTATGTTGTGTTCCACAGCCCATGTCCAGCCTAGCCTTAATTTAAAACACAAACAATGTAATGCCAAAATGCCTAGTCCTCTAGGATGTGGTGTTAGTAATCCCCCACCTGGAATCTTGGGGACGATCTCAATGATGTCTTCCCCTGCGTTCCTCATTTCCAAGGGTGACTTGGAACTCCAAGAGCAAGAAGTTTATCTCTGAGGTCTAAAACAGGGAGAGTCAACAGCCACTAACTGTCGTATGAACAGGTTAATGAATAGCTAGCCCGGCCTAGTGTGTTGTTGCAGGAAATGGGAAGAGAGAGAAAGAGAGAGAGAGAGCTATGTGTGGATGGGAGCAGGGAGGCCTAAGGCAACATTGTTAGCAGTATGTGGGAATACCTGATAAAATAGGTGCATGGGGAGGAACTGGAGGAACATAGAGGGGGTTAGCCAAAGGCCTCCCACCTGACCTCCCCTTCTGCCAAGAGTGGGTGCTAGCCTCAACAGTCCAACAGGTACTTCTTCTCAGCTCTGTCTTTTCTTAACTACCTTCAACCCATGCGACTCCATTACGATAGTATCCTTGGAATTTGACACTTTGCTTTCCAATGCAGCTGTGGGGAAAAAAATCTGCCCTAACAAAGGCTCACGCACTGCCGCGGAGAGCTGAAGTAAAGCCAACTGCTCACATTCAGCAGTTGAGTGAACGCAAGACTGCTTTGGAAGTCTCGTTTTTGTTTAGTACCTGCATCAGGTAAATAAGATTATTAGCTTTAGATATATTTCTAAGGTAATCAGGGCTGTGTTTAAAAAACTCAGGTATCTCCTTAAGGCTGTGTTTTAAGCATTTATTCCGATTAATTCTCCTTTCAAACGTATACAATATTTATAAGACCTTTGGAATAAAAATTCTTTTTATTTGTTAAGGTGTTAAATAGGACATATGCTCTATCTGTAAACGGTAAAGGAAATGTCCAGCTCAGGTTTGAAGTTGAATCTGGTTCTCTCTGATAACCTGTGGCTCCTGTTGGGATAAGAGATTCAACATAGAAATTATTAGAACAGATCTTTCTCCCTCCAGATTCAGGGCTACTCCCTAGATTATGACACACCTGACATAATTTACACAGTGCAATGCATAAAGCTTACTAATGGTTATTCACTTGGATGTGCAAAATACAAAAGACTCTAGGTTAAAGCAATGGAGGTGAATCATTTATGAGATGCCATCTACTGAGATGGATTGTTACAGCTAGAGAGTTTTTTGTTGTTTATATGACTTCATTTAATTTTGTTTATAGTATTCAAAATGAAAGAAGGATTAGGGCAGATAAACAAGGGGTTTTTCAACTCACAAGTAACTAGACTTAGCAGTTTTCTATATAAAAGGCAAGTGCTGTCCATGTGTCCTGGAGAAACCACAAAATGATGGAGCCCCAAAGAGCAAGAGCACAAAGTAGAAGTTATCCTCTGATATTCCTCTGCTTTTGGTTTTCCTTTGAGCCCATCTGGGAGTTGTTATTTTCCTCCCTCTGATGGGATGTAGGCTATTTTCCAATGAGATATGAGATGTTGTATGAGATACACTGTGGGCACTGGGAAGTCCGAAAATCATCTAAGTAAAAAACATTTCTGTGTCCAACACCAAATCCATTAAATGAAAGACTAAGGCCGCCCACCATCAGGTTTGAACCAATTTTCTGATTGAAGTTCAAAGTGTCTGCTTGGATGACAAGCTGGCTACTGTTGAATTTCCCCCAATATTCAATGAGGAGAATGCCTAAGAGAATGAAACCTGTTAGCATGTATAGACTGGCAATAGGTTGATAGTCAAGGTGGAAGGTACAACAGGTTGAAGCAGAATGTATGTGCCCTCATTTGAACTCTCCTTGAACATTTAGCATCTCTTCAAATAATTTGTAATTACTGAAGGTCAGAGGCCTTCTTATATTTTTCTTTATTCTTTATAAGAGGGTTGGCTGGACATATAATAAATTCTCAGTGTTAGCTGGCTCTGGTTTTTAAAGGTAGCAGCTTAAGTGACTTATTTCCTTAATTATGGAATATCTGGAAGAAGTTTTTTATTGGGAACGTTTTGAGGTTTATTCCAGTCACTAGCACTCAGTGAGGTTCAGCCATTCTTAGGCTTCTCTCTACAATTTTCCATGTGTCCAGGCAATTATTTCATTACATGGATGTGAAAGAAGAAGGCCTAGGTGACAGCAAATGTGTTTCATGATTGGAAAATAGCCTCAGTGCATGTGGAGCTATTTCTTCTTTACGTTTACATTAAACAATTGGTACCTGCTTGGTGGACAGCCTATAGGGAGGGCCGGAGATATCAGGAGATTTAGATACCACCTTTTTTGAAGGAAAGCATGACAGACAGCTGTACGTTTAAGATTAAGAGAGTGGCGTAGGAAGTTTATCCTTAAGCAACTGAGGAGAAGTAGACATATGTCCTGAGGAATCAGGGAATGATAAGAGCTCAAGACAGGGGTTCAGAAGTAATAACTGCTCCACAGGGGGTTGAGGACTAGACTGGTTGGAGAATGCACTCAGTCTCTCTGTCAGGAGGGAGAGACTTGACTTCCTAGTATTCCAGGAGGGAGGAAAGGCAAATGACAAAGGCATCAAGAAAGTAGGGAGGATATGTGACAGGAGATAAAAAGTTTGAGTCTGCAGGAGCAGGAAACACCAAAGAAGGGAAAGTGATGGAATCAGAGGAGGAGTTCAATGAGGTGAGGCAACAAAACAGCTGGTTTAATGTGCGAAGTTCACAAGGCTCTATTATAACTCCAAAATTGCAGATTAGCAAAGGAATCTAAATCTGAAACCAACTCGTGACTACTTTGCTTTTGGAATGGGATTGTAAAACTTGAGCCCTTGAACAGTTGTATCTGTGTTTTACTTTTTTTTAAATGGGAGAGAAATTTGACCTCAACATCAGACTTAGGAATGGTGAAAATTTATTTAGAAAGTTGTCTCTCCATTTGCTGCCGTGTGGGCTGAACTCAGGTATTTTGCCGTGTTTTCCTCTTATGGTAGTTATGAATGTTGATGTGAGAGAGGAAATCGTGCCTAATCAATTTAAATAAAAAAATAAAAGGCTTTTATCCGAGCACTGCTAGGTCTGAGTACATTAAAGAACTCTGCTTTTTTGTTGCTTTGACATTAATTATTGCAATGATAGCTTTCTTCAATGGGGATGTGTTCTTCTATCTTTTTATAAAATCATTGGCAACGCTGTGAGAAAGAACAAAGGGCCATTTGTAGGGGCCACTTACTCTAAAAATACCTCTCTGCCACATTGCTGCAGGAACCCATGACGAATGCCTTAGTTGATCTTATGGGTATACGCTTATGGGTTTGAAGCGTATGTCAAATTGCACTTGTTACCTGAAATGGTATGCCAGTCCGTTAGGAGAATCAAAAGGCCATCTAACCATGGTTTCAACCAAAGAATATTTATGATATACAAGGATTTGGAATTTCAGACACCTGAAACTTGGTTCACCTACCTAAAGATACTGTAAGGCTTTTCCTACCTTTCTTGTCATTCTTATCATATTGGATTTTAATCTTGCTAACAGTCATTCATGATTGCAGAAGTGGCCATGACGTCAAGCACTTAGTTCTCGCACCAAGTCAAGGCCAAGAAACCAAGCATTAAGAGCCAGAGGGATTTCCTTTTAACAGCTGGTCCCCATCTCCCATGGGAGTAGAATCAGTCACATGCAGGGGGTTCTGGGAAGTTGTGGATATGAAAGAAGGAAATGAGCGAGTTTAGTCATGATTTATACAACGAACTGGGCTGCTGTTGTCAGGAAGAAGAGGATGGCTCTTGGGTAAATTTCTAACAAAGGGATAATTTGTTATCCTTTTTCATTCACTGGCAAGATTTTCTTTTTTCTTTTCTTTCTTTCTTTATTTTTTGGACAGCATTATTCATAGGAGATGAGCACAAAATAAGTGAGAATGCTAGCATGCTGCCAAGGTCTCTGAGGGGCGATGGCGTCAGAATATGGGAATGAGGGGTGTCCAGATAAGAAGGATAGAGAAAGCAAAAACCAAGATTGAAAAGGTTGAATTCAGTGTTTGGGGGTTCCTTCTAGTTCTCACATTGCGTTTCAACAAAGTGGGGAGGCACAAAGTATTCTTTTTCTACTTTCTCATTTTGCCAGTGCCTTGTAGACATTGAGTTTGTTGTCTGTATAATTATTTGGGAGTAATTCATAGAGAACCCCACTTTACGGTTCATTTCGGGCCCCTGTTTCTAGGGGCTAGGAAGGTAGATTTTTGGAAGGATATATCTTGTATTTTATTGATATCGTGTCAGTCAATAAAACTAAAAAGTATTTTTCAGGGTGTCTCTACTTCAGCATGTAGGACTTCAAGTTTCATTTAGCCCAGGGCTCTAGATTCTAGCGTGGCTATGTTCTGTGAACCCTCCCTCCCAGTAGGGAGGTGGTCAGACTTTAGGGTGTGCATCCACTTTCCTAATTTCTGTTTAAGGCAACCAAGTCTTATACAAATAAACGCGTGCCAAGGTCAGGGCACCTTTTCTGTTTCTTTCTCTGTAGGGTGGAAAATCTTGCTATAATTACCTCAAGAAGTTGTCGTGAGAAGAAAATGAGATAACGTATGAGAGTTCCTTTGAAAAGCTTCATGGGTGGCAGGATGCAGAATGCTCAAATTGCTCCTACCAATTCAGAGTATTTGCAGAACTGGACAGTGACAGGTTTGGGGTACCGATGTCTATTAGTGTGATTTCAATGTTCAACTTTATCTTTTCTTTTCTTTCTTTCTTTCTTTCTTTCTTTCTTTCTTTCTTTCTTTCTTTCTTTCCTTTCTTTCTTCTTTTCTTTTCTTTTCTTTTCTTTTCTTTTCTTTTCTTTTCTTTTCTTTTCTTTTCTTTCTTTCTGCCTTAAATGCTTACCTTTCTTCTTCTCTAGGTTCTTTGGGTACTAGGGAAAGCTATGTGGCCAGCCTCCACTAATTTATTTATCGTAAGGACTTTTGATATGTTTTTATTAACAAGTTCATATATAGTATGGGAGAGAATCAGTGATATCATCTGATGGGAAAGCATGGTGAGGAAGGTTAAGGATTCACAAGATGAAAAAAGCCATGATCTTGTAGTTGAAAGAGTTGTATCCTAGGAATGAGTGAGGCAGGTTGACAGATGTTTAAGTGATCCTGTTAGGAGATATATTGGGAGCCCTAAACACACCACTGGTCTAAGAATCACTAGATGTGGGTAGAGTGCTGGCTCTAATGCTAATGTTCTGCTTGTGACTTAGCAAGTCACAGGCCTTCCAGGAGCCTCAGCTTCCTCATACACAAGACGGGAAATTCTCAGAGTGCTGATTAAGGACAAGGAGAGAATGTATTGTAAACCAGCTATCTCTAAGACATCATCCTTCCAAGCTGAAGACTCGTCTTCTTCCTACTGTCCTCATCTTTATGATTGTTACGGTAGTCTGAATCATTTTTGAGCATATCAGACTTGAAGGGGCCTTAGGGATCAACTGTTTAACCTCTTTTAGGAAGTATTCATTGTCATAGAGACTGCAACAAAACGTCTGGGCTTTGACTCAGGGACTTCTGACTTCAAATCCATTGTGCTTTCCATCACACAAGATTAGGCAAAATTTTTCAAAGGAGAGAGCTCTGAGAACATGAAATCTTTTGTTTTATAGAACATATGTAAATTTTAAAAATTGCCCTGTAGCAAAACTAGTAGAAAAATGGAAAGGAAATCACCATATGTGTAATGGTATGTGTGAAAGTATGCATTCAAAAGGTCATTTGAAAAGATGTGCCAAATGTTCATTAATATGAGAAAAACCCAGTAAATTGTAGCAGATCCCTTTAGTAGAAATTATGCAGATTTAAGGATGATATTTGTAAAAATTATTTAGCAAAATAGAAAAATGCTTATGTTATAATATAAAATAGAAAAAGGCATGAAATTTTATAAATACTTTAATTGCAACTATGTTAAATATGTATCAAAATGACTGCAAAGCAATATATGGACATTCTAATAGTGTCATGGGATTATAGATAATTTGGGGGTTTTGCAGCATAGTTTTATTATACTTATAAAATTTCTAATTCAGTTTTATTTAGTTTTTTTTAAAAGACAATGTTACTAAACAGACAGGCTTTAAAGTTAGGGTTTCAGCAGAAGACAAATGACATACTGAATTTGGAATCATTTGAGGAGGGTTTAATGAAGGAACTGTGTTCAAAGGTAGGTGCAAGTTAGTGATGTGTGCTGGGACTGGTAACATGAAGGCCTAAGATGCCACAGGACAGAGTCTTCTGGAGACTGCTGCCATGAAAAAAAGCTGTGCTACTTAGTTGAGGGGTGAAATCAACAGAGAGAGTTGACATCACAGGGAGGAACCAGGGAATAAGTATGCCAACTTGATTCTCTTGCCTCTCTCCAAAAGCCTTCCAGGGGTCCCCATTAACGAAGCCTAATTAGAAGCCAGAGGGCATGGGAGCCTCTTGATATAGTCTATGCAAGCTCAGGGCATAGAGCTGGGTGGAGAAAGGTGGAGGCAGTAATAGGACAGGTAAACCCAGCATAGCAGGACACACGGGAGTAGGGCTTGCCTAGATTGTCACAGGATTGGCCTCAATGCTCAGATCTTAACTTCCTTTCTTTTAAAACAGATTGACCATAAAGGCCTTCTGACTTAGAATCTCTGGGCTGATAGCCCATAGATAGATCTATTAATAGACCATTTCTAGGACCTCTGATATATATGTACTGCCCTCAAGAACTAGACACACAAAGGAGTAATGACTTGATTCCTTTAGAAGAACAGGACAATAACAGATAGAAATAAAGACTTGGAGAAGGGTCAGGATTGGAGAATCACTGACATATTGAAGGTGATTGATGTTATAAAAGGGGATAAGATAGGAGGAAGTAAAAAGGAACTAAGAACAGATTTTTCAGGGGCCAGGAGAGAAGAAACATGACAACAAAAGACACCAAGAACTGCTGAGACACATTAAAATAATAGTTAACATTTACTGGATACTTTTTCTGTACTTATGCTTTATTTCATCAAATCATCACTGTATTTTTGTGTGAAATATATCATTATTATCTCTATTTTACAGATGCAGAAATGGGGGCTAGATAATTTAGCTTGTGAAAAGTCATACCAGCTAGTGAGGGGCTGACAGAGGATATGAGTCAGGTTGGTCTAGATTCTAGAAACTGCCTCCCAGGAAGCAAGAAAAGAAGAAGGAGGAATAGCATAGTGTAAAGAATCCAAGGGAATAGGGAAGAGGGAAGAGACAGAGGGAAGAGAATTTTAGGTGGTCAGCAACGTTAAATATGGCAAAAGTCAATCAAGGATAGCTGAAAAGAGGTCATTTAAATAAGATAATTTTCCAATCTGTTTGTAAACAGTTAATGCAGTATGATTAGGTCTAACATGGTTTGGATATATTTGTCTTTTGTTTGTCTTTATCCTGACCCTAAAATTTGAGCTCCACAGATGCTATATTAAAATTTTATTATTTTTATGTTGAGTACTCAAATTTCTATCATGTTTTTTTTTCTCCCCCAGCTTCTTTTGGAGTTTTGCCTTGAAAGGTTTGTTTCTGATAAAGCTTGATAAGTTAAATGTTGGCCTTATGAATGTGTCTATTGTTTAAGGTTACAGATACGTTTGTGTTTATGAGGGAATGAGACCCAAGCTGCTGAGAATTATTCCATTCACATATGTAGACAGGGAACAGCATGTGTATTAACAAACTGATTGGAATAGGAGTTATATCTCATACTCTGAAACATTTGACTTGGGTGCCATCAGGCATTAAGCTGTTACCACATTAGAGCGTAGTAAAAAGGCAAATTTAGGAAATTCCTGAAAAGATGATTTCTCCTATGATCTGATGATGGTACAGTAAATTCTTAGTTTGAGAGTATAGATGCCATTTCAAGTTAAGTATATGCAATTTAAATTAAAGATGCTCAGATGTTAGCTGGCTGCCACAGCATATTGGCAACAGCATGTGTTTGAACTAGAGCAGATAATTCAAATGGCTCGTTATCCACTTACATTCTAATCATCTGTGAGGTGGCTTCTCTCTGGGCAGACTCAGCACGCTCTCAGGAGAGGTTTTATGGCTTCTGAACTTATAGAAAAGGAAAAGGAGTTGTTCTGGCTGCTGTGACTCAACCAGTCTCAGCCAATCTCTGAACTGCTTTAGCTCTCTCGTGTGTGATTAGGAAAACCCAACTCTTCTTTGAGCTTTAACCTTCGTGTTTGCAGAAGGTGGCTCCTGAGCCTGTTTCCCGGCTGGGTGTTTCAGTTACTAATGCTGCATAACAAATCACCCCAAAACCTAATGACCTAAGAATACCAATCATTTTATTATTATCTCTCATGTTTCTGAGGGCTGATTGGGCTCATTTAGATGGTTCTCTCTTGGGGTTTCTCATGTGATGAGAGTCAGATGGTGGCTGGAGCTAGCACCACCTTGAAGGCTTCCTCATTCATACACCTGATGGTTAATACTGGCTGTAGCTGGAACCCCTATTTGCCATTTCCATGTGGCTCCTTGGCTTCATAATAGCCTAGTTCCAAGTGTTAAGTTTCCTGGAAAAACTAAGCAGAAATTGCATTGCTCTTTATGACCTACCCTTGGAAGTTACATGGTCACTTCCATTGTAGTCTCAGACCTGCCCCTATTTAAGTGTGTGCGGAGGGAACACAGGGTCATCTTTTGTTGGGGGGAGTGTCAATGTCACACATGTGGACAAAAGAACATTTGGAATGAGACATTGTGTTGGTCTATCTTGGGAAAAATAATCTGCACCACTGGGGACTTTTCTATAGGCAGATCCCTAGGCAAATCTGTGAAGCTCCAAAGTAATTTTCTCATTTCCCATTTTAGATGTCTGTTTGCTTTCAGCAAGCTTTTCTTAACTTGTAGGTTCCCCTGGGAAGCCAGGATTCCATGTTGTTATAGGCCTACAACTTGGGACACCTAAACTCATGACCCACAACCAAGTCTTTTCCTCTAGGCATCCTCTCATCAAAACGTGCTTTTTCTTGGCACTCAGGGCCTCTCTTCCTTATGAACGACTGGAATGTGGCTGCCTCTAGCAATCCTCCTATATAACATATGTGGCCTACTTTTATGAGAAGAAAAAGGAGATTCTTAACCAACATGTCCCATTTTAGAAGTATTTTAGTAGTTTGAGCCCAAAGGAGCTATGAGAGCTCATATTAGACAGGCCAGCTAGCCTTTTGTGGAAGAAGTTGGCCTATGTGGGACGGTTGCAGGAACATCCTAGTCTGCTTTTACAGTCCAATAAACTTACATTCGAATTGAGTTTTGTTTAGGCACTGTGCTGGGCACTGACAGGACACGTATGAATGAGATAATGGGTTCTACCTCAGAGATGCTACCCATGGGCATCATGGCCAGAATCCCATAGTAAGTAGTGCTTTGAGTTAAGCATTAAGAGCACATGGTCAAGTGGAAACCTATTGTCTTTAAGAGATAACACGTTCAGCCATTTCCCTGTGTTGAACGTTGATGTGGATTCTATGAACTCCCACATATCAAGGACCTGAGGAAATTAAATATCAGATGCATAAGCTTTGGTAGGAGAAAGGGGAGGTAAGAAAATGTCCTAACTTGGCAGAAGGAATGAATGAAATGACCTGTTTGGGGGGGGGGGGAGGCACGTAGATAAACTTGTCCTGCCAAACAGTTTGTTGGTAACAGATGAGAGACTGTAGAGTATGAAGGTTAACTTCGCGGACTCTGAGGCCAGCTGCCTTCCTTTGTATCCTTTCTCTGCCGCTTACTAATTGCAGGGTCTTTGGTAAGTTACTTCACTTTTTCAATGCCTCATTTTCATCATTTGTAAAGTAGGGATGCTAATATTAAATATATCACAGCATTGCTGTATTAATCAAATGGACTAATATTGACCAAATGTTTTGCCCATTGCCCAGCACATAGAAAATATTCTTCTCACATTGTTAATGAAGCAAGATTACTTTGTCTTACATATTTTGTGCTGTGTTGTCAAATTAACTAGAGAACTGACATATTCCAACATTGGTGATGTCAGAGTATTTTATATACATATCTATATCTATATATTATTTTTTTGTACAATTGCTACTCTATTCTTGTCTATTAACAGCATAACTTGGTATCACCCTGTTGTCATATATTTGGAGAATTTGATTCCTTTATTTCTAGCTTTTTCTTCTTCAAACTTTCTTTCATATGATTGGGAAATTTTGAGGGGTGCAGGAGGCTTTCTGTTCTGGGAACTCATCAATTTAATGTGATTCCATTTGACAGTTTTATATTCTTCTGTTCTTCTCTCCTCTGCCAGTTAACCTATCTGCAAGGTGAAATTCTTGAACAAATCGTCTACCCAAAGCACTGCACTGTAAAATAGATGATGTGCCCGGAGTGGACGTATTCTGTTGAGTCATTTGAATGGTCAAGGTTGGAGAGGACATTGGGAGTTCCTATTTAAAAAGATAATAGAAAAGAGAAAATTGGTCAAAATATTTGGGTGATCTTTGTGGTGATATTGCAAAAATGGTTTAGACCAATCGTGTTGTGCTTTCTCTTGAAGGTGTAGATAACATTTTGCCATGAACCCTTAACCCTATCATCATCCTTCTGCTTGGAACCTTGGAAAGATGCAAAACCCATTTGTTTCTCAGGTTGTAGAAGACCCACTTCCTGGAGGCTGGCACCCACTTCCTTGTCTAGGCATCAGAATCACTTGTGGGGCTTAAAAAAATTTCCCAAGCACTCACAACTCTCTGAAATTCTAATTCTGTAGATCTGGAGTGAGGCCAGGGCTCTATTTTTTTTCTTTTCTTTTAAAATATCTCCTCGGATGTTCAAAATAAATGGAACAGACACATAAGGTAAAGAGCAATTAACCCATGTGATGTCAACTTAATAATACCATATCAATGCAAACATTGGCATTTCTCACATATTTGGTTACATGATTACCATACTTTAGATTTTGCAAGCTCTTCGAAAACATGTCTGTTAATTTGGATTTACTGCCATTTTCAGACTAGAGTTTATATAGCTGGAGACCTTAATCCACAGTAATGGAGGGTTATCTCTTTGGTCTCTAAGTTATGACTTAGATTCAAAATGGTAGAAATACTCCTTTAGCATCATTATGACTTGCAAGTGGACCAAAGAAATTCAAGAAACAGGTGAAAACATATTTACTCCTTAATTTAAAAAAATCCTTTTGGATTGAAGGAAATAAAACAAACATCCTGGAAAGTATAATGGAAGAAGATATTAAATGATGTCTGCCAAAACCTCTCCTGTGTTATTCCAGTTGTGGTGCCAAAGGCCAATTACAACTTGTTTTGTGGTAAGAGATGTGTCTGATTTAGACAATAGAAGATTATAACAGAATACTGAGAATTTTCATAGTAGAAACAAGACCAATCTTTCAAGGTATTTGTAATGCAACAGAATGCTTTCCTCCAAGGTTTAAACTTGAACGTGTATACAATGCTGCCATTGTTTCTTTCATTTCTCTCTCTCTCTCTCTCTCTCTCTCTCTCTCTCTCTCTCTCTTTACTTACCTTGCTTGGCTATGAAATGTCTTTAAAATTCTAGGCTTTATCCTTCACGACTGATAGGGAAATAGGACATAGAAAAAGGTTTTGATGCTGGCTAGAAAAATGGGCCCAGTGTAAATGTTTTACAAAACAATATTGTTAGCCTACAAAAGATTCCGTTTTGTCTTTTGTTGCTTCATGATATTTGTATGCCCTTCCCAAAGCAGAGGGAAATAAACACATTTTCCTTAGGTATCATTATTTTCAGTGAGAATATGTCTATTTGAGTGAAGGAGAGGATTATGGATAATTTATGATATTTCTCAGCATCATTTATGTGAAATGAGGATGGTCCCTCCCATGCAGAGGATAGAAATAAAATAGCAGGCCATGCTTCTCTCCAGATCAAAGCAGATAACTCTTGGTTCCCCAGGAAGTTTGTTGTATCCAAGACATGGTCTTTCTTCATGTCTCTGGGAGCAAACAGCTACTTTCTTAGCATCCTACCCCAACTGCTATGGTCCACTGAGATGAGAACACACCAACTTGTCAAATTTCCTCCATTTTTCTGGCTACTTCTTCAATGTTAATTTCTGGGATTGAAGCTGGAAGAGATCTAGGAGTTATTATTATCTTTCTAATCTTTATTTAAATGGCTCTTGAGTGATGGTCTGATTTTTCTCCCCAAACCACAAAATAAGATTACCTCTCAGCTCCTTTCTTCTTGTCTGCTGGATACAGTTCTAATGAAGTTCTCTAATAAACAATCAACAAATTTATATTAAATTGACTGTATATAGTGACCTCTTTCCATTGAATTATCTTGATTCTTTTTTATTTCTATGTTTCTCCAATATTCTCATTTCCTTGATGATTGGGACTGTGTCGTGTTCATATTTGTATACTATCTTACATAATATTCAAGATATATTTATTGTAATAGAAACCTCACAGTGTTCCACAAGATCAGCTGTTTTGGGAGTCCTGGCAATTCTACACTTGCTTCTTGATTTTTTTTTTTTTTTTTTTAGGGAGAGTACCAATGGGCAGGGGAGGGAAGTATAATGAAAGAAGTGGGAGGGGTGTCGCCAGGAGAATTCATCCAAAGTTTCATTGATAGTTTGCCTGAGACTACCTATTTTAGATTCACCTTGAGAGCAGATGGTAATATGTGCCTCCTGAGCAAATATTAGACCCAGATGAGGAAAGGGCTGATAGTTGCCGGACAGGTAAAGCTTAAAAATCATTTGCAGAGTCATTTCACAGCACATGAAAAATGCTTTCAGTTTTCTTTTCAACCTACAGGCTGACACATGAGCCCATTTAAAGTCATTAGTGTATTGCAGACATGCTCTTTTTCAAGCACTTTAAACTGTAATAATGTTCCAGTGGAAGAAGTAGGAATTTGACTCACGGCTCATCAGTTGTCTCATTACAACATGCATGTTGCCATGATCTGCTTTTGGCAAGTGTGTTGTTTGATTTTTTTTTTTTTTGTCCCTGAATTCCTATCTCGCCCCACTGTGTCACCGGTGGGATGTAACTACTCTTTGATGAGTTTTGCTAAGAGGGTAAACAAACTTGTTCTGGGTCGGTAAATAGGGCCCATGGAGCTGCCTAATATAGCTCAAGGATTTAAAAGAGAATAGGATAGGAAGACCTGGCTTTTTAGTATTGTCTCTGCTACTTTATTGATGACTTAACTGTTGTAATTCCTCCATGGTCTTTTTTTCTTACCTTCACCTCTTAAAGGGAAAACAACCAGGAATTTTTTAATTTTTTTAAAGATGAGCTTTGACACATGCGCTGGAATCATGCTAGGGAATAGCATTTCTGCCTAGATTTCCTGGATGCAAGCTTCTTTTCCTGCTGATTCAAGAACTGTTGACCTTCTCTGCTGTGGGATATATGTGAAGAGTTTTCTGCAATGAAGGGAGAGTTATGTGGTCATCTACCTTTTTTTGTAGAATTCCATAGACTGCATCACCATACCCTACCGTAAAATTTTCTAATCATCTTCAGGGATAAAGGCTGGGAGGGAGCTGACTCTAGCCTCAGATGAGGATTGAGTTCCTGAGATTTATAATAATCAAAATATTAATGAAGTAGTCGATACAAATGCTGTTTGTGTAGAATGCCTAAGTAACCGGTTGTGTAATATATCAGGAAGAAATCCAGAGATGAGCAGAGGCAGAGCATAATAAATCAGGTCATTTGTTTTGCAATAATGGAATGATAATTGTGATAATTTCAGAAGTCACTATCATCCTGCAGCGTGAAAGAATCTTTTGCTGGCTTCCCATTGTTTAAATATTCATGTGATGTCTATGAGTGACTTCCTGCTGAGAAAATCTTTGCATACCTCCGCTGGCACCAGAACTGGAAATTGTGCTTTGCTTTAACCTGGGAAGGTTTTGCAGGAGCCTGAGTGCTCTCTTGGTTTGGGGTGGGGGTGGGGTGGGGGGAGAGAATGTTCCTCAAAGAACAATTCTTTCAGTGAAATAAAGGCCCATGTTACTAAATTATTTTCCAAATGCCTTCTTCCAGCCAGCAGCTGTGTGAATTTATAAGCAATCACCTCTGCCCTTTTGCACTGAGTGATGAGGCAAAGGCAAAAATAACCGTGCTAGCTTATAACACAGTTATGCTATAGATACACAAACATAGCTAATGACCCCAGAAAAGAAAATCTGCAGTTGTCACCCATGCTCGCCATCTCCCACAGCCCCCAGCTTTTTTCCTTGGAGTGGGTGAATGGGGCTGTTTTAATTGAGTTATCTAAATTTGGCAGGCCATACACCCCACTGTCTCATATCCTAGGACTTAGGTCCACCTGTTGCCATTATCCCCTAACCAGCATAGTAGGAGATAGACAACAAATGCTTTCAAATTCCTTTTCTGAATAAAACCCCAAAAGAATTGCAGCGAAGGTTTTGGAATTATTTGGGTGCTGTCATGAATGGGGGTGCAGATTTTTCCAACAAGAGTTATTTTAGAAAGAACAAAATTGTGCTACTAATTTGAACAAGTTATATCATTAGTTTGTGCATTAGATTATAGATTAGATATTGTATTTTAGCATGTACTAGGGTTTGGTGTTCTGGAGCTACTTAGACTTTTGGTGTTAGGCAATTCTCAAGTGACCGAGGGAAAAAAAGAAACAGTAAAAAGGTAATAGACCTTTACTAAGCACTCAAGTGCTATAGCCTGATTGTTTTGTTAAGATTCCTAATTCTTATCTAGCATTAAGAAAGAATCACAATTCTCTTTTAAGGAGAAAAAAAAAAAAGCAACTGAAAAGTGAGTGTGAGCCCAGGGCTCTACAAAAATCGAAGGTGGAGCCTGGATCTCTATCTTTGATAGAGTTCTGACTGCCAGCTGAGTTTCCTTCCTTCAAGAGTTAATGGCCTCTAATGGTGGTTTGATTTGAAGGTGATTATGCATCTAAACTACCTGATTAAAAAATTCGTTTCCAAATGTGGCTGATTACCTATTTACATATTGCTAGGGTTTAGGTGGAATCGTGAAGTTTAGCTGGGTGGTGATTTTCTGAGAAACTGCAACGTGCAGGAGCAAATTCTGTTTTTAGTTTCATGATTAGATTGGACACCAGTTAATGTTTAAATTGATAGTCATTTTTCCACCGAGTTAAAAGAGCCAGTCCTGCTTATATTCTCTCAATCAAGATAAAAGCAATGACAGCAATTTCTGGTTTAGGCGGAGGGTTGTTGGCTGGGGTGCAGACAGGGAGGGCTCTGGTAAGATCACAAATACCAAGGTGAAATAGCTACAGCATTTGTTTAGCACCTATCTATGGACGGCATGGGGCTGTACAACGACGTGTGGATCCACTTAATCGGTGGCCCTCTGATATTTCAGAGCCTAAGGCCAAACGCACCGGGGTGGGATAGTCCTAAAGAGAATCAGGACACTTAAAATGGCAAGTAAATGAATAACAAAGCAGGAATAGAGTAACCTTACATATACAAAGAAGGGTTGCTAGGTAACAAGTGAGGGGGTGTCGTGGCTTCAGATCAGAGAGGGCTGGTTAGAAAATAAAATGTCATCCTCTCTTCTAATTAGTCCTTCCCAATCACATGCATCAAGATAATTTTGCAGTTTAGAGCTTTAGCCTAGTTTGCAAAGCCCGATGCTGTAATCGCTTTCTTTAATAGAACCATTTCACTTTCCGTGTTTTAGACTTGGCCCATTGGCTGCTGTTTCCTCCCGGCAGGCTACAGCAAAGCCAGTTAACTCTAAGACGGAGGTGTTGGGTGGTGATACTCCACTCTTCAGATTCAGTTTTCTAAGCAAATGTTACCAGTTTGATGAAAGACAAAGGCGGCATATTTGCCAATATAGATAGGCAAGCAGAGCTAGCCATGCAGTGAAAGACCTTAACAAAAAACTCAGTGGATCAGTTCTCTAAATTAATTTGAGTTTTTCCCTGCACATAATTTTTAAGAAAGAAGAAAATATTGCAATATGCAAATTTAGTAAAAACAAACGAACAACACTTCTGTGCTATATTTCAAGGAGTTACCCAATCTCCTAAGCAACGAACCTTAGGATCACCAGAGGATTTTTTCTAGACCACACATATTCCAGACTCTCAAGTGGGGATGGACATATGTAGTTTGAAAAAGAAAAATGTTCATGGTGATTTTTATACATTTACCCCTACTGAGAACAGCTGTCCTAAATCTTTGCTATATCTATATCACCTCTATTGATGTGGAATGTAATATCTTGAAGCCCTGAAAGACCCTGCATTTTAAAAGGAATGACCAATTATGTCAAGAAACACACATTTACAGCAATAGGAAAATACTATATAAAAAAATATGAGGAAATTGTTTCATAATGAGGCTTAAAATAGTAAGGAATATTTGATTCTATTCAAACTGACCAGAAAAATGAATTAATTAGCTTTAAATAAGACTATGCTTTGGTCTTCTGATAAACTGAGGGTTTCTTATTTGGGATTGAGAGGAAGCTAAACTATACCACCTCCCTATTACCTTATTAATTTGTGATCATACAGGTTCAGTGCATTTGTCGTGGGATTTTGCAACCAGAAAGACCATGGTGATGGTACTGTGTTTTTTAGTGCCTTCTTTGATAATTGCCAAAAATCTAATACAGAGAATGGCAAATAGAAACATTTTAAAGATTGTTTCTCTACAGGGAAAGGCTGAGAAATACTAAGCAGCGTTTGGCATAGTTGAAGGTTGAGCCATCTCTTTTATTGTTGGTCCTATGCTTATTTTCGATGATTGAAATGAAATGAGATCATTATATGTTAATTTAATGTTTATTCCTTGTAACTTACATTAGTATACATTCCTGCTTACTAAAGATATTTTTGAGTCTTTAAGTTGTGGCTATGATGGAATGGAGAATAATTTTCTGAGGACAGCTGCTTTTTATGACAAATGATTTATAGTTATAAAAAAAGTAGAAAAATGATAAAAAAGGAGTCCTTTGATTCTTTGTTATAAAAAAAGGAAAAGTGATTTGTTAAGATATAATGCATATGAATTTTACTTTATAATGAAATTAATGTTTCACCAGGCAGTCTTAACTTCAGAGCCTGTTCAAAGTGGGGTGTGCTTACTGATACGGTTTGATGTAGGTCTGGGAAACTTCTATTTAGTTCATCACCCCCAATCCTTCTGGACATGGAAAGAAATGAACATAATGCTCCCTTCTCTGCTCAGATCTATCTTTGTCAAGTTCTTTTGCTTTTTTGCAGGCTATTTCTAATCCAGGTTCTCTGTTGTCTACTCATCTGCATTGAAGAATGACAATTATTTCTGTTCTTGGGCTTTCTCCTTTGTATTCATCATAACTTCAAATTTAGGAGAGGATTTTTCTTAGGTTAAGGACCTACAATTATATTACCTCTTCCAGGATGTTTCTAGAACATGGGAGATGGAGTGGAGATTGAAGTGGCTAATCTCTTCCCCGATTTGTGCAGATACTCTCTTGTATTTAGTGTTCCTCGTTGAGAGTGTGGACAAAGGCCATGATTTCCAGACTGTGCAAGCCACTGTCATAAATTAGTGACTTTATAGATTAGGTTCTTGTATTCATGATGCCAACTTTTATGCCAGGCTTTATTCAGGAGAGGTTAGGTAACATTTATTTATGTCTACATTCTTCAATATTTAATTCCTTTAGCGAAAAATGCTCATCTAAAGAATGTTTTCAGATCAATCTAGTCATTTCTACAGATTCAACTTTACAGGATTGTTATGTTTATAAACCTGCTTTGAACTGGCTGAATTTTATTTGGTGTTAAAAATCATTGGGAGCGTAGCTGCAGGGTATTGGAGATGATAAAATCATCATGACAACAATAATTTTATTTTTCTGGTGTCTATTTCTGACAAGTTTACAGCTATTATGTACTCATAAAAATTATTCACTAATAGTAATCCCGGGAAAATGTCTATGATGATGGCAAAAATATTTCTCTATTTTCCAGTCAACATTTCCTCGCAGACCTTGTTTGTTTAGACAAAACTCCAATTGGTGAATTCCACACTCAGCCAAAGATCCTAAAACTCCTTGTGAACAGAACCCAGTCTTAGAAAAACCTTATTATTTATTACTTATTTAAATGTTAGAAATCAGGCAGCCCTGGTGGCTCAGCGGTTTAGCGCCGCCTTCAGGCAAGGGGGTGATCCTGGGGACCCAGGATTGAGTCCCACGTCAGGCTCCCTGCATGGAGCCTACTTCTCCCTCTGCCTGTGTCTCTGCCTCTCTCTCTCTCTCTCTCTCTCTCTCTCTCTCTCTCTGTCTCTCATGAATAAATAGAATCTTTAAAAAAATTGTTAGAAATCTTATGTTTTGCAAAATTGCACTATAAACAACAGTAGTTACTGATTTTAACTAATCATAACTAGTAATAACGATGCATCAGTCAGGTTAGGCTAGGTTATGTTGCAATAAGAACCTCTAAGTCTTAATGACTCAAAACAATAGCTTTTCATTGCTTGCTTACAACACATGGTCACTGTGGGCAGCTGGGAACTCTGTTCCAGGTTTTCTTAATCTGAGGCTAGGTTGATGGAACCTCCAAAGACAGGAGATTCAGTGGTTTCGCCGGTGGAAGAAGGAAGCCGGAAAAAAAATAGGTGCATCTTAGTGGTTTTTGCCCTAGAGCAGTACACATTATTTTTGCTCACATTCCATTGGCAAAATAAATCACATGTCTCTGCACAATCTCAAGGGGGCAAGGAAGTGCAACCTCACTCTGAGCCTAATAGAAAATCTGGAATATTGGTGAAAAACTTTAGTATCTATCACACACAGCAGTGAAAACTCCACAGCGTTGTTTACCTGCCTCACTGGAAGAAAAGATAGGATACAAAGTAGGGGATTACATGTGGACAGAAAAATGAACAAACCTAAAAGTAAAAATAAAAAAATAAATAAATAAAAGTAAAAATAGAATTAGATAAGGAAGTACTTCCTTAGTCTTTCTTCAAGTAGCAAAATGACCCGCTCTCCCTCCTCCCCAGTATTTCCTTCTCCCTCTTATCTCTCTCTCTCTCTTCTCTCTTCTTCCTTCTTACCACCATCCCTTTCCCCCTGTCTTTTGAGTTTACAGGGTCCTCTGCCTTGGGGAGGGTTATTGCTAATGGGGCCTCACCTAACACTGCAGCACATACTTGTGCTTAGGCTGGTGTAGTCTGCCCTAGTCCTAGACAGGTATTTCTCAGATACACATCATTGGTCACAGCAGAAGGCTATCAAAAAATCCATGAACACTCTGGGAAGAACACCCAAAGTATGCATCTTAGAGGTACTTGTGAGTAATTCCATCCTCCCACAGAAGGGAAAGCTAGTTCTGTTACTACTGGGGGCCTCTTGAAAACACAATTGGGCTCCTCGGTTCAAGTAACTAGGTTCCTGCTACATATTAAAGTGTGTAGAATTCTATTTCCCTATGAATCATTCCACTCCCTTGATGAAAATCACATGAAAGATTAATGAAGGAAAAAAAAATGACATCCTGGAAGGTGCTCGGTAACAGTGGCATCACGTGCACTTTAACCTTTTCTTATCCTTTCCACTTCCCTCCCTGACCGTACCATCTGTGGTGTCTCGGTGAGGAATCTTAGAGAAGTGCTGAAGGGGACAGGGGGCAAGCTCCTTTCCATCCTCAATATTATAAATGAGAACCCTGAGTCTTGGGAAGATTGAGTGTCTCAAATAGAGGCATCAGGCATCGAACTTGGATCCTGCAGCAACGTTTTCGATATGCCCCCTACCTCTCTGCTGTAACAAACTCCTGGGGACCTTTGTGTTCACATCATCCTAAGAAATTCATACAAAAGATGAGTGTCAGGGAATCTAGTGCTGGCCAGTTTTTCTCAAAGCCAATCCATGTACTCTGTGATACCAAGGCAGTATGGTTACTTCCCAGGGAGGGCAAAATCTCTGGGTCTCTTCCGGAAAATGTCACAACGTGGAAGTCACCCCAATTACTAGGCAAAAACTGAGCTCACTGTTGGGGGAACTCAATGTTGGAAGTTTGGTCTTAACAGATGCCTTAAGGGAGAAGGGGTAGCGTCTAGCAGAGGTATTTTCTCAAATTAGGAGCCCGTTTAGCATGTGTATTCTCATTGAAGAACCCGGGGTTCTTTCAACACTTTCTCCTGACCCTGAATTGTTTACTGAAACCATTGGTGAGAAGAAAGGAAGAGATGGTTGAACAGTGAGTGTGAAACACTAACAAGTCTCAAAGTAAGGTCCACTCGGGTACTGCCTGGCCGCAATCAACCCTGTAGACAAAATATTGTTTTTCTTTAATAATAAAAACCAATCCCATAAGAAGATCTTCATCTTCCCTTTCCGGTCTCAATTAATTTCTTTCTTTCTTTCTTTCTTTCTTTCTTTCTTTCTTTCTTTCTTTCTTTCTTTCTTTTTTCTTTCTTTTCTTTCTTTCTTTCTTCCTTTCTTCCTTTTTTCTCTTTTGTTTTTCTTCTTCTTCCCCTTCCTTCTCCTCCTCCTCTTCCTCCTTCTCCTCCTCCTCTTCCTCCTTCTCCTCCTCCTCTTCCTCCTCTTCCTCCTTCTCCTCCTCCTTCTCTCCCTCCTTCTCCACAGCCTTTCCTATTGCTTGTCCAGAAACAGAAGAACCTAGGTAATAGTACCTTCCTTTTTTATAAAACGCAGGCAGGCTAATGCCCTGGCAGCAAATGCCATTGCTGTGAAAACTCCAACTTCTTATATCAAAATGCAGATTTCAGAGTATTTAGTAGATGGATTCTAGACCAATCAAGGGATCAATTAATCCACAAAGTCTTTACTGAGTGCTTTTTGTAACTGGAATAATTCCTGAAATGAGGAAGCTATGGCCTGGGAGCTGGGCACTGTGTTGTGTTACCTAGAGAACATTGTCTTAATGGGGTTTGTCATAACTGCCTTTGGCTTATAAAATGTTTTCGGTAGGCAGTTTATATATAGATGTGTTGATGATGGTACTTGAACAAATGATGTAACCCTTGCCAAGGAGAGCGGAGGGCAGACTAAAGCCATTCCTCTTTGGTTCGCTGATGGCTCCTCAGCCAGAGGCCCTGGGGGAAAATCCTGCGCACAAAGGCAAGGCATCCCAGTTTCCTGGGAGGTCAATGAATACAACAACTGTTGTTTTCCTGACAGGCACAGAAGCAATCCCTCTCTCTCAACACCAGTCAGTGATAGTGCTGAGTGTTAAAATGGATACTCCACAGTGGTTTGTGCCTGGAAGCTGCATTAGGCAGCTGCTTGAGGTAATTAGGAGCTGGAAGGCAACTTTCTAAAAGGCATCCAACGAGAGAATGGAACATCCATAGGAGGGAAGGGTTCTCGGGATGACAGAAGAGCGAGCAGAAAGGAAGGCTGGCTTTCCTGAGGGAATTGCTGCTGGTGTGTAAAAATAGACACTTGTAGCTTATGTCTAACTGCTTACGGTTGAGTTACAAGTTGTCAGATGATTTGAACATCAACACCAGACTTCAGTGCATTGACAAAAGTTGGGAAAGTTGGGGCTAAAGGCTAAGTTGCATTGTGGGGAAGCATTTCTCTAGTTCCCTGACTCATTCTTTTCCTCAGCCTCTGCTAATTTAGCACCTGAGCTCTCTAAGTTATGCATTTCTTCTGTATTTGCTTTTTAAATATGTGCCAACACTCTGAATTCTGAAAAGTGCCTGAAGGGGCACTGAATATTCTTTTGACTGCAGTATTATTCTTTCCTGACAATCCTGATAAGATTATCTTGAATGCAGACAAAACAAAACAAAACAAAAGTTTTATTTTTCTTGTAAGATCTATAATTAAAAATGCTGGGGTGGTCTGTACATGGCTCAATAATCATTTTTCACTGCCCTTCCGTTGATAATGTGCAGTCATTAGGGTGGTAATATATGAAGAGGATTTTTATGAGAGCACCTTCCCTTGGGGTAAATGGGGGGGGGTCTTCTGTCACAATAAAATGCAGCAGGAGATGGGTTTAAGGCCTTTTCTGATCAGGTAGCTCAAATGAGAGACTAGAAAGTCTATTAATATGGCTTTATCCTGACCTGGACTCATCCTCCCCACACACCCCCATTCCCCTTGCTGATCAGGTCTTTGGCTCCCCCTGAGTAAAGACTAACACTGGTAATAAATCCAACTCCACTTTATGACATGAATAAATTCCCAGAAGAGCCTCTAAACTAATTTGCCTGTGCCTAACGTCTCCTGGGTAGCATTTGCTCTGGAGGTAAGGTGCTGGTGGAAAATTAACTGAGCTGCCTCAACCCAGGTGGAGTTGAAGCCGATCTGGCTCAAACATTTATTTAAACAAACTCATGAGAAAAATCACCAGCTGTAGGGCACCGGGGGAAACAGAGAGGGATACTGGGCTTCGAAAATCAGGGGGTTTCTGGGAAATATGAAAAGTGTGAGCATCCCAGTCAACATTTATGGAGTGTCAGGGGCTAAGCTAGCCACCTCCCCAGGTGGTGGTGTTCCATTTCATCCTCACAGTAGCCCCTGGGAGGTGGGTGCCATAGCTGGGTGGGTGGAGCTGAAGACTGCGGCTCTGTCACAGCTGCATCGATTGCCTCAGGTTCTTCAAATTTATGGCGGAACCAGATTATGAACCAAGGTCCATTTTACTTTGACCCTCCTCTGCACATACTCCCCTTACTTTCAGTACAGCAACAAAACAGAAGCTGGTGTGATTGGATTTCCTTGGCCTGGAGAAAGCAATCAGCCCGTTGTACTGTACTTGTTGGTTGGCCCCTCCGCTCTACCCAGATGGAAATCTCCTTGCAGAAGGGGCTGGATCTCCTGTCCCCCTAACACCCAGACCACAGCCTGGCAGTAGTAGAAATACATTCTGTTAAGTATATAATTGAAGGAATGAATGGAAGCCGAACATCTGACCAGAATGTTTAGGAGGGAAGGGGAAGAGTGAAAGGGCTCTAAGTCATTCAGAATATCCACGTTCCTGTGTCAATGAGAACCATCAGTTCAAACTGTCTTCGTGAGCTAGCTTCAACTGGACAAATACTAACAGCAGCCTTGGGACCTTGTGGGAAGGAGAGGCAAGAAGAGCAATCAATAGGTATCTCCTGTGGCTGCTGCTGTAAAGGTACTCTGGTAGGCTCCGGAGTAAGACTATAGAGCGCAGCCATCTTGTCATTATCAAAAGCAAAGTGAAATTGGAGCTTAATGACATGAGTGTTCAAAGGGCAGTGGGAGAGGGAACAATGTCATTAGAACAGGTAAGAGGGGGGCCTCTGAAAGGGGCACTTTTAAAAGCTGATGGTGTACTGAGACTAATAGATTTAATGGGCATGGTAAATAGGGTAAGACAAGGCCTATTGTGCAGTGCTCAGCCGGCAGTGCCTCACAAAGAATGATGGATTAAGAAGAGAGGGGAAAGGATGAAATTGGAGACCTAGGGAAACAAAGAGGATATGAGATGCCTTGGTAAGGAAGAAGTACAGTTGAAATTGCTGGGAGAGTTCTTTAGCCGAGGCTGTGAGGAAAGGAATTGACGAGCCAGTGTGCAAGAATAATTCATGATGACAATAATCACTGGCGAGGTGGGGGTGGGATGTGTCCTTAGGATATAGCGTATCGCAGATTAATAGCACTGGAGAATAATTTGACTGCAGGACTGTATTTAAGTATCACCCCTTCATTTTACATGTATGTAAAAATCAATCTCTTTCTCTCAATTTCTCTCTCTTTATATATTATGTGTGTGTCTATATCTATATCTATCTATATCTATATCATCTGTATCTGTATCTATCTATATCTATATTTATATCTATCTTCATTTCATATTGGGAGTTTGATGAGAAAACAATGTAAAGTCTCCAGGGAAGATTTTTATAATGCCTTTCCATAGTGTATTTTTATTCTCCCAAACTACTGCGGGGAATTTTGTTCCCAGATATAATCCCACTGCCTGTCAGTAGAGGAAGAGAACAGCTGTTCATGACAACCATCCAATTGCCCCTGATAAAAGGAAGCTGTTACTGCTAGTCTCTGCTTTTCATTTAGTGGCTCTAAGAAGCTCCTGTACTTCACTCTCCATGGCCGTGCCCACTCAGAAAACAATTTCTATTGCTGTTTTGTTCAACATGATCAGAGACAGTGGGTTCATGGGCACATCCAACCCTATTCTGATCGGACTGCACTACTTTCCACATATCTCCAGTCCCGTAAAAGCTCAATGACATCCAGTTGGAGGTGGCACTTGATGTTTGTGTATAGGATGAGAGAAGGCCCATTTCAACGAGAACCGTTTTCTAGTTTGGAGTAACTTTTCACAGGATTGTAAAAGAATCTGAGGTCCTCTTACAACATTCTGGGGACATCTATGAGGAGACTTAGAATAAGCAAATTGATGTGGACTAGTAGCTGGTCAAAAGAAGCGAAATGAGCATGGAGAGGAATAGTCAGTATCTGGACAATAGTCGGAACCTGAGGTTTTTTTTCCCCCAGTTCCCAGGTCTTCCCATTTGTTTGTTTTAATACTATTTTGCTGTTTCTCCTTCTACCTTCTTCCAAAAGCCTTTGGTAGGAATCAGAATTAAGAATGAATGTTGGACTACCTCTGGTATTTGGACTTTCTAGGCTTAGCCAAGATCCAGTTTTGGATCTTGGTTAAGATCTAGTTTTGGATATCAAAGATACATCCTGTTTTGGAGAACAGAAGGCCCAACTCAAAGTGGTTCAAACCATGAGTGGATTATGTAGTTCACAACACAAAGTTTGGAAGGCTTCCTTTAGGGCACATTCAAAGTTAGTTAATATCTTTGTTTGCTCATCAAGGACTCATTTTCTCTCCATCCTTCTGCTCTGACATCCTCAGCATATTTTCTCCTCTTCTAGCATTACTTTCCCTTAAGATCTCAAGCTAGCCACTGCAGTTCCAATTGTCACATACAAGTGCAAAGAGTAAAATTTCCAGTTGAGTGTTTATTTCCAAAATTGAAATCCTTTTCCTAGATTGCCCCATTAGACTTCCTATCCAGCATCATAGCACAAGTCCATTGTTAAACCAAGGAGGGTGGAAATACCACCATTGGCTTAGTCATGAGTCACCACCTCAGGTTGGGAGAGTCCTCTCTTCTTTGCAGCCTATGACCTTGGATTCCTGGAATAAAATCTGAGTTCTGTAAGCAAGGAAGAAGGAAGGGAAAAGGGGCAGGGTGTGGGGGTTTGGCAACTGCTGTTGAGTAGGCAACAATAGCGTCTCTTACAGGAAAGTTAGTCCAATAACCAGCTAATTCATGTGTGTGAGGGGCTCATATCACTAGTGAGTAATATGGTGTTTCAGGGTCAAATCAGCCACTTGTTTTTGGTTATTTAGATGATTGAAAGTTGAGGCCAAGTTTCATTTAACATACTTTTGGCTTTTTTTGGGGGGGGGCAGTCTGACTAAAATCTAATACTAATTAGTGATCTCTCAAGCATTTGACTTTGTTCTCAAAATACATAGGTAACAGATGTTAATGGGAATTGTGATTCTCCTATTAATGAAAAACTAATAAGTTTATTCTTATTCACGAAAATGTTAAGAAGTAACCATTTTATCAGGGAAATCTTATTATTATTAAAACAACCATCTATCAAATATAGTAATAGCTGCTATTTAATGACTACCTATTATGGGCCAGAAACTACACTAAACACTTTACATTATCACCTTATTTAATTTTTTCATTGATTCTGCAAGATAGATAGTATATTCTCTGTATTGCTGATGAAGGAACTGAGGCCCAGGGAAACTTAAGTTGCCTAGAATCTAAGTCCAAGAGAGAGAAGAGTATAAGGGTATAGGACCAAATCTTAGCTGTACCACTTACTGTGCCCTTGGCATTTTTTCTTGGCAAATTTTCTGTCTCAGTTTTCTCATCTGTAAAATGGGCACACGAATACTAAGTATCTCATAGAGTTATTATGACACAAGACAGGTAAAGCAATTTGCCCAGAACTAGGACTTTATAGGAACTCCATAATTATTAACAACTGAGTGACAGAGCCAGGACTTGACTAAAGGGCTGGCTCACTGCAGATTCCTCCTCATTCCTTTTTCTCTGTTGTCTCTAGGGCCCAGCAATGCAAACAATGGGCTAAGGGGCAGTGGGAAGTTTTGCATCATTGAACCGGAAAACACCCTTTTCCAAGAAACACATTTTGGTTTAAGAGTGAGAGGAAACATGAAAACATACCACACCCAGATACTCCTTTAAGATTACCGTTGCTTTTTATCCTTTGGCTTAGAATATAGTCATTTTGATAAATTGCATAATGCAGAGATACAGTTAGTTATTGTTAAATAAAAATGAATGATCTATACATGTTGAGAAGGACTAATCTTTTAGCTAATTGAGACTCATGGGGACTGAGCCATCACAATTTCTAGGCATGATATGTTAGCTTCACAATTCATTGCCCTGTTATTGCTAAATCTTCCTTCAAGATCTGACCATGGAAGTAAATAATTTCATTTTTTGTAAATAAATACTGTTTTAATATAAGATTTATATTCTGTTCTTATCCCATTTTGAATAAATGGAACTTATTGAGAAGTAATTATTGGAATTTTGTATACTATGTCCACTCATACTGTTGGCCTTCTTGAGCAGGATCTCTGACACTCTGTTTATCATGTTTACCTTCAGATCACAGAGGGAAATTCTGGGGCACAAGCTGTTTGATAATTTACTCCCAAGTTTCATTTGCGGCTTGGTGTCAGATTCCTGCACCTATTTTTCCTCTTGGGAAGGAGGTGATGTCCCCAACATACGGAGAACAAATGTAGATAAAAGGAAGATTTTATGGAGCCCTTGTCTGACACTGTGGTGTCTGGTCTGGGAAAGAGCATATCTCCTTCCTTCCCCGTCCCATTTCATTTACATCTCTCTCATCCTTGTGTAACCCCTCTAAATTCCTTAGATAATAGCTCTTAGATAATATCTCATCCCAAGTGCCATTTATACCCTTCGGAGTCTTAGTTGTCTACTCTGATCTGCCTACATCTCTAGCCCCTACAATTTATAATACCTTATTACAAGGCTTATTCTCCTCTTGTGTCTCCACCTGCTCAGGTTTGCCTACGGCGTGCTTGGGAACCATCCAGGGATCCCATCCGAATCATACATACTTGCCCTTTCACTGGAACTTAGCTCTTAGGGTGGAGCTCAGTTACTTCACTGTGTGTTATCTTTCATTTCTCTTTTTAATGTATCTGCCACATGGTAGGTATTCAACTCAAGCTATAGAATTCAAATTCCTATTCTTTGTGCTATATTCTTCTGCTTTCTTCCTCCTTTTTCATTATAATGATGGGAGACCATAAACCTGCCTTAAATAATACAAGAATCAAATGTGGAAAAGGATGTAAATCTCTGCGAAAGAGACGTCTCTTACTCTATTGTAATTTACCATAGTGATCTTCTCTGAACTCCATAATTATCATTGCTTTACTTACTCATTTGGGTCTCTGGTTAGTCTAGCTGTATAATTTTTTTAGCTTTTTGTGTACAAGTCTTGGTTCTCATCAGATTGTCAACACCTTGAGGGTCATCCCCAACATAGTGTCCAGCTCAGTTTCTAGCATACCCCAGGCAGTGAATGTCTGCATTGAAGAAGAGCCCAGGGATACCAGAGGAAGAAGATGAGTGAGGGATTCCAGGAAATGGAGCCCCTGTTTCAGGCCCTTTGAACTCTTCCAGGGCACCCCTCAGTCTTCTCAATGGGTGTTCCATTTCCTAGAAGAGCTCATTCATTCCATGGGCTGAGTGCGTGCATCATGAGTTCTCTGAGCCAAGTTATCTGGTTTTAACTAAGCGTGGGTCAAGGCCCAGTGAATAACAATGAGAGTGGTACCGCTTTACCAACTTCCAGATCCCCTAGTAGGACCTAGTTCTTTGTTTCTACTAACTGGCCTCAGTTCTTAGTTCCCACTGAATTCAGAGGGAATTCTCTCTAACCAGATGCAGAGATAGACACCCAATGGCAACTTCAGCAGGGCCTCAGGGTGGCCACTTTGGCCTTTGATGACCTTATTTGAATGCCGTTGGCCAAAGTGGGATGATTTGGCATCACACTAAGCCGAGCTTGAATTCACTGCCCATGATTTGGATTTGACAGTGTAAAGTAACGCTGCAGTAACTATCTTGACCAATTCAGCCTTATGTTTAAGTTCTATGTTAAATTTTTTAAATCTCAGAAGAAGAAAAAAGAGAGCCAAACACATTTTAAGAAACCATAAACACCTTGTGAAAAGTCAACTTGTAAAATCCCAGCTGTTGAAGCAGTATATTTAGTAACTCTTTATACCTGCAGTAGGTATGGAGGCACAGGTATGCATGTGTGCACGCACATGTCTTGGACTTAATTCAGTAGGAAAAGAAATTGTTCAAGGACAAGTAGATCCAGGTCTGTCGGTATTGCTTTTCTTTTTGTGACTATCCTATGGTTGTTGGATATTCTGAGAAAGCCATTTTACTTTTTTCAAGTCTTACTCTCTCATCTCTAAAACATGAGGATGTGAACATATGCTTCCCAAGACTCTCTCTAGCTCTCACTTAATGATTAATTGTCTGTATTACAGAAGAGCATGAACAGCTTATTTCCACAAGATGCTGCCCGGACAAAAATAAGGGATGATGACTCCTGGCTACATTTGGACCTGATTGGTGCAGGAGAGGGGTGGACCGAAGGCTTACTTGGTATTATGGACTGAATGTTTGTGCTCCCCAAACATTCATATTTTGAAGTCCTAACCCCTAATGTGATTGTATTAGGAAGTAGGGCCTTTGAGAAGTATGAGGTCATAAAAGTAGAACACTCACGAATGGAATTAGTGCCCTTATACAAGAGACCCCACAGAGCTCACTCCTTCTGCCACGTGAGGACACAGCAAGTATGTCACTTATGAACAGGGAAGTGAGTTTTCATTACACACCTGATCTGATGGCACCCGGTCTTGGACTTCTCGGCCTCCAGAACTGTGAGAAATATATTTCTGTTGTTTATAAGCCACACAGCCTAATGCATTCAGTTAGGGCAGCCCACACAAACTAAGACACTTAGTGACAGAGATCTCTTATCTCTCCTTCTTCCTCTGGCCTTATATTGTGCTGCACAAATACGTGTTTTCTCCTCCTTCTTCAATTTCTGAATTTCTCCCTCTCCTCTTCACTCATTCATTTGTTCACTCATTCATCTATTTATTTATATACTTTGAAATATTTTAATTATAATCTGTGAAAGGGATACCTCTGCCCAGTCTCAGTTTCCTTGTGTGTGAAATGATAGCTTTTGGGTAGATAGAATTTCAAGCCTCTTGCAACAAGAATATTCTACAACTCCACAAAGACCTTTCCTAGGGAACCATGTCAGGAGGGAAGGGGAGATCCAATCCTTCACCCCCAGTGCATTTGTTCTCCTTACAGGTGCACAGTTTTTCCTGGTACACCGTCTCAGATGGCAGCAGAGCAGAGAATGAGGTAATTGCTGAGGATTGGCTGCCAAAACCTTCTGTGGGAAAACAGAGTTTTCCAGAATTGATATTTCTAGGAATGATTGAAGAAAAAAAAAAATAGATGCAGCTCAACTTGGCAAGGTTAACAGCACAGGCAGCAGGCTCTTGGGCTCAGCTGCCAGCGTGACCTTGAATAAACCAGTTTTGCCTGACAGGACACCTGATAGGAATGCAGGGTGCTTAGTGGCCTGCAGGCTGACATGGGGGAAATGGAAAGCTGGAGAACTTAGCGGTGGGGATGCAGAGGATGTCTCTAGTGGGCTCTAAGTCACTACTAGCTAGAGATGACTGCCATGAACATCAGACATGATGAATGTGTGGGGTCAGCAGCTCTGAGCACTGGGGGTGTATGATCAATCGTTGACTATTCTCTCAGACTTCTTTCAAATCTCATTATAAGTGTCTCTGAGAGGAGTGCCTCTTCCTCCAGGTTTCTCTGGAGACTGGTTTATAACAGAGTGAGTCACTTCTCTGGGAAGTTCTTTGCCTTTTAGTATTTCATTACTATTTTCTTTTGTGTCATACACTTTCTGACCTCTAACTGTGATGTCTTAGTTGTAGTTTATATGAATGGATTAGATGGAGAATTGGAATGCAGCAGACCTGGTCTTTTTTTCTAGTTGGTGGATGACCTCTCCTTGCGAAGAGACATCTAACTGATGAGAACTCATTCAAAAGCTTGACAGAGAGAGACAGATATGTAGAGCTGGAGAAAACCTCAGTGACAACTTCGTCTGGGCCATCTCTTTAGAGTGAGCGCAACACCCTGTGTCTGTGCAGGAAAGCCAGGACCAGAAGTCAGGGCCTCTCAATTCCAGCTTGCTTGCTTTCTGCCACCTTCCTGGCCTCAGTGAAAAACAAGGCAAATGTGCTATCTGTAAGCCAGTGGCATAGGTAGATGACCTTTTGGGGATGTGAGGAATAGGGCCAACTGAGAGAAACAGGATATATTTCAGAGAATACCCCAAAGTGAGGTTAGAGCTACATTTAGAAGAAGCTATTTTTTTTTTTTAAGAAGCTAAATTTTTAGAACCTGCTCTGAGGCATAGATATTTGGCACTAGAAGGAGGCCTTAGCAATCATGTCGTTCGTAACCCTCCCTGTAGTACTGAGGAAACTTGATGCCCAAAGAGGTAAAGTGATTTTTGCACTTCCTTGAGAGGCAGCTTTATAAATATAATATTTTAACTCCTTTCCCCATTTTTATTTAGCTTTTGGACCCCACTTTTCCTTCCCCTTCTTTTCTGTGACTTGACAATTTTTTTCATTTTTTTTGATTATTTATCATTTACTGAACTTCTTCTACTTCTCCATTTTTCCTGTCTTTTTAAAAATGTAAATCCATAAATAGCACCTTAGATCTGATCCCACAGACCCTTCCTAGAGAAGGTGAATGAAGTCTTTGCCTCATCCCCGTGAGCCACATGGCTTGAAGCAAGAGCATTTTGTGGCTCTGCCATCAGCACATTCCTGTTACATTGGCCACCCTTCCTGGCCCTCCTGGCTACAGTGCATTTTCAGAGCTTCCACCACTTCATAATATTTATTCCCCAGGTGTATTTTTCTGAACATTTTTTTTTTCATGCCAAATTTCAGTTGATTTCCTCTCCTTGTTTTCAAGGTCTTTTGCCTCCAGCTGCTGGAGACAAACACTATTGTAATCACAATAGCAGGACTGATTTAACTGATAATTGACAAAACAACCTGGAGTAATCATCACCTCTCATTCATGACTTCTCTATTCAACATTTCCTCTGCAGAAGTCATGAATTTGGCTAAAGCTTTCTTGTTCCAAACTGTCAATATCTGCAGCCTGTGCCAGCATAGAGTATGCAGATATCTAAAGGCATTTCTGGGACTTCATGCTCCTTGTTCCCACTTGCTTCTCAGGCATTCCCCGTGCCCCTTGTAGTGACTTGATGTGCTGGTTATGGACTCCAACATTTCAATATTTAAGATTCAAAAAGCTCCCATGTTTTTAGGACCAAAAAGTCTATTCTTCAGGCCTGTCTGCAGTAACATTTGGACCAGCGAACCTCTGATGAAAGGAGAGATGACTCTAAACTTTCAGGGGCTCTTGATTAGTATGGAGGGAGATTAAAATAATCCAGGTAGCTCCTTTTTCAGCAGAGCTTCATTGAGTTTATGCACATTAGCCCAGTTTCACTTCTAGCCAGCCCTGTGGGATCTTGTGCACCCATCCCACCCATGCCTGCTTTGTGGGACATGTTCCACTCACAGCCACCCCTGAAGAACTCTCTGCAGTTTCCTACCTAAGTCACTTTTGTGGGGCTCTCTGCCCTTTTTACTACGGCTAGACATCAACTCAAGACTGTATCCAGCTGCTTGGAATGATTTTTTGGAATGTAGATTGCCTGAAGTGGCATATGATGATGAATGTGCATTTTTTGTTTATTCTAAGTATTAATTGCTTCCCTCAGGTTGGCAACCTAAAAGTACATTTTTCATGGCTTTTCCTCTATTTTAAGCTACAAAAGGACATAGATCGGATAAACTAGGCACCAGTCAACACTATTTTTTCCCCAGGAAAAGGCATTAAGAGCTCTCTAGATTCTTCTCCTTCTCCTTCTCCTCCTCCTCCTTCCTCCTTCCTCCTTCCTCCTTCCTCCTTCCTCCTCCTCCTTCCTCCTTCCTCCTTCCTCCTCCTCCTCCTCCTCCTCCTCCTCCTCCTCCTCCTCCTCCTCCTCCTCCTCCTCCTCCTCCTCCTTCTTCTTCTTCTTCTTCTTCTTCTTCTTCTTCTTCTTCTTCTTCTTCTTCTTCTTCTTCTTTTTTGAAATTAGTTGACAGAGGGCAAAGCATATCCATAGCAGATCTGTACAGAGGAAGCAGTCAATTTTATCTATCTCAAATTATCTTAAAACACAAAATATATTCTCAGTGAGGTTCTCTGTTTCCCAAAGGGCTTATTTCAGCAATTCTAAGTTCAGGTCCTGAATTTTCTCCATCTCTAAAGATTCTATCCTGGGCTGAGTTAATTAGGGTGTTTTGTTGGAGAGGATCTCCCCAGCCTACCCAGGGCCATTTATCTAATGAAAATGCTTTCCTAAAACTTATTGGCAAGGCAAGCCTGAAAAACATGAGCTCCGTCTACAAACTAATATAGTCACATTAACTTACAGATATTAATCTAATTGAGTTATCACACTGTTCTCCCCAATTAAGCTATTCTTTAGGTTAACTAAAATCCCATTTTCTTTTATTGTTTCATTTATGACAATATTTCAAGACCCTTTACTAGCTGGTTTCTCTTTACTACATGCAATGCAGTTTGTCTTAATCTGCCTTAAGCATCTCTATAAGTCATATTTAGTTTTACTTTTCTTTAAAAAGGAAACCTCTCAACTAATAACGTTCTTTTACCTTCAATAAGAAGTTTTCTATTTCTAAACATTTTCATTTATTGTTCCCCAGAGAGCTCTTCCACAATGTGTTTTTTAAAAATTCCTAGAAGATAAGTTAGACCCAGATGTCTATCTGATTTGCTTCAGATTTGATTTTGATAGAACTTGAAATTCTTGCATAAGGAGAGAGGAAGATACAGATAGAAGAGGATGAGAGAAATTTTGAGACCATTGACTTCCTGTCTGCCTGGCGCTAGTACATTAGCCCTTATCAAAGTTGGAAGAGCTGGTACAACACAGCCATTGTAGGTATTGGATCAATACCTGGCAAACAGCCTGAAGGTCAGATAAAGTACTTAGGTAGGCAGTTTGCCAGGCTAAAGAGATGTCAAGAAAATCAATTAGACTCTAAAGAAGGAGTAGCAAGTGAACTAAAAATCCCATTTTGAAAGGCTCTCTGTATTTCAAAGGTGTTTTATACACATTCACAGTATCTTTATCTCGTTCATAAAATTACATTTGATAAGCAATTAAAAGTATCCTTGGGTCACCTGAGGTCAAATCACAAAAGACTGTAAACACCTGCACTATCCTAGATTAGCAATAGCTACAAAGGATGGAGATTTAATCAGGTTCTCTTCAGAGTATAAGATTACATAACTTTCGATTAATTTGTTCTTTTCTGTATTGATTATGTGTATTTAGAATGCGAAAGATGCCCTTGCTATTTGAGTGGTGACGGACAGCATGGACTTTGAGTACTCCAAGGATGCCAGGTAGTTTATTTAGTAAATTATACCCATCTCAGGTCAAAAAATAGAAGGGGAAAAACTGGAGTGATTGCTTTGGTAAATTTTTTTCATCAGTGAGCAAAAGAAAGAAGCATAATGTTTACTGTGTGAAAGGCAGAAATATTCTTGTTATTTGTTTACCAGCAGGATCTTTTTGTTATTTATATAGTCCCTTCTCTGTCCCAGGGACCTTGTGGGCACATTTTGGTATAAATAACGTGATGATTCTCTATTTATCCCATGTCTTATGATTTTCCCGGTATTGTTACATAAGACTGACAGATAATTTGTATTTGTAGTACTTATTTCTCAGCTTCAGAAAGTTTTTGTTCTCTCTCTGAAGAGAAATAATATTTAGGCATTTCAATGATATGGAATAGAGGTTTATTCATAGCGGATAATTACCAAGGGCAAATTTATTGAACTAGGCACTGGGTAGAGATACTGTGATAAACTAAACAGATATGGTCTCTGCTTGCATGGAGATTACCATCCAGTTAGGGAAACAGACAGCACACAGCACTCTAAAAATATGTATAATTAAAAAGTATGATGAGTGTGACAAAGCAAAATATAAGATAAAGTATGGGAAATGTAAGCTCAGTGATGAAGACTGCAAAGGGGTTGGTGGCAAGCAAAGGATCTCAGGCTGAGGGACCTTTCAGGGCCAGGTCACAGCAGCCTCTTGAAGGTAAGTGCCATATACCCCCACAAGACTACAGTATCCTTTCTAAATTTCTTAAAAACAAAACAAAACAACTTTATATTACTTATCTGTGGTTGATAACAGATTAATTGCAACAACATGAATAGCAGTATGTGTTATTTTGGATTTTAAAGAACTATATTGAGATTTATGTATTTGAAGGATTTTCCTGGGTCCCTGTCTCTGTGGATCTTTAACTCCAGTAGGTGGACTTAACTAACCTTGACTTTTAGGATGAGCCCTACCTTTTATCCCCGAGTACAGTGCAGAAGTAGGGCAAAGAGCCTCCCTAATGCATACAATGATTCTGCAGCTCAGCACTTGAGTCCATCCTGCTGTTCACGCAGAGTGGACACAGGAATCTGAAATTTCCCAAGACATAGTCCCTGAACCAGGACCCTGATATCTTAGCTTCAGGTTCTGACCCCAACTGCCTGCCCATTTGGATGCCTACCATTATTTCCTGCCTGATTCTCCACCTGTCAACCTTTGAGTGTCAACTTGCACTTTGGACTCCTCTGACCTTAATTAATTGGACTCTATACTGTTGCCTTGGAAAGATCACCATGTCTGGGTTCTGCTTTACACACTTATGAACCTGTAGAATCTGACATAATGGCACCTTCTAGGGTCTAGATGCTTCAATCCCAGTTACAACAGCCGCAAATTCTTTTCTTACAAGACTAAAAAGATTATTGAAAATTAAAAGTTTCCTGTTATGCACAAATCAATCCAATTACTTATCTTGATCAGGTGGTTTATTATTGACTTTAATAATATTAACATAGTGGTGAAAAATATGAGCTTTGTAGCTAGATAGCCTGGGCTATACTATTAACTTCCTGTATGTAGACTGGCACACGTCTTTTAACCACTCTGGTCTTCAGTTTCCTTACCTGTAGAATGGGGGAATAGTAGGACCTACTATCACACAGAGTTGTGAGAATTAAAGAAATAAACACATGTAAAACACCTAGAATTTTCCTGGTGCCTTGTAAACTCCTCATAAATGCAAGTGATGGAATTAGGATTTAAACTTAGACCAAATTCCAGAGCACATATTTTATCACATATTTCTCCCCAACTTCTTAAAACAAGTGTCTACAAATTACCATCTTTGGACCAAATCCAGCCAAGGAGTTAAAAATAGTTTTCATGTTTTTAAAAGGTTGTAAAAACAAACTTACCAACAAAGAAACAAAGAAAAATATGTGACAGAGACCTTACATGACTTGTAAAGCTTAAAATATTTGTTGTATCTTTATGGAAAACATTTGCTGATGCCTGGTTTAATGGCTTGCCCTGCATCCTATGTCTTGTGTGATTTGGGGCAATATATTTAAATTCCAAGCCCCTAATTTTTCCTTTGCAAAAGGAAGATTATAATATCTATGTAACAAGCCTGTGCGAGGACTAAAGATAATAGCATATGGGAAAGTTCTAAGCATGAAGTCCTGCATGTAATAGGAGCTTGTTAAATGTCAGATTCATGCCTTTCTGTACCTTCCAAGAGTTATACTGGCTTCTCTTAGGATATATTTAAGTTATTTTAATATTATAAAATTATCATTATATCACCCTAGACAAGCCGCCTGCTGAGGGGCTTCTGAGTGATGTGGAAGGGGCTGCAATCTGAAACAGTTGTCATGTGGCCGTTTGGGGGTCCAGCTGTTCTAGTCAAGTCAGTTGTGTAAATGAGTTACAAGCAAGAAGTGACCCTCCTGGGAAATGAGGAAAACAAAGATAAGGTATTTTCTACCATCAAGGTCGAGTGGACATTTGGGTGAATTTAACACAGTATGTGAAACAGCTCAGCTTCCCTACTCTCAGTTGCCACAGGAGGCAAATTAAAGATGTCAGAGAGAGAAGCCATTGTGAGAATGATTCCCCGGAGTGCCCTGGAGAGAGAAGAAGGCAACTCCATGATCAGTGATCAGTGCAGGATGTTTAGAGGCCAGGGGAAGAATATTTGAAGTTTGAAAGTGCCTCGATTTTAAGATCCTTGAGCCAGGGCATGTCCTTGAAGAGTGAAGGCAGTCTCTGAGCAGAGGTGAACTATTATTTATAACTAGAGAAAGTAGACTGGGGAGCTTTAGTGGGAATGAAGACTAGAGGCCACGTGTAGGGAGGCCTGAGAGTATCATGAGCTATAGGAACCAGCTATAGGAACAGGTCTATCTTGGAATAGCCATTTATATCTATATTGTTTAGAATGTAGATCCTTACAACTTTTTCTACCCCACAGGTCATATTTTATACAGTCCATTTTAATATTTCAAAAAATTAGCTATTTAAAATTTCGAGCCTTTGAAGACTTTAAGAACTTTTTTATTGAAGTGTAATACAATATAGAAAAATAAGGCAATTAATTTTCACAAAACCACACACACTCAATTAACCAACATCCCAGTTAAGAAAGAGACTATTACCAGGATTTTAGAAGCCCACCTCATTCCGCTTTACTGTTAGCACCCCTCTTTAAGGGTAACAATTACCTAGATTTCCAATAGAATAAATTAATTTTTCCTCTTTTGTTCTTCACATATATACAATCACACAGTATATATTCTTTTGTGTCTGGCTTCCTTCACTCATCTCTAAGTTTGTGAGACCCATCCCTATCATCGCATGTAGCTATAGGTGTTCATTCCCTTTGCTGCAAAGTATTCCATTGTATGAATACAGAACAATTTATTCATTTACTGTAGTTGGACATTTGGATAGTTTCCACTTTTGGACATTACAAATTGCACTACTATAAACATTCTGGTGCATGTCTTTGTGCATGTCTTTTGAACATATGTAGGCATTTCTGTTGCTGGTTCAGAGGGGACATATAAGTTAAACTTTAGTAAATATTGGTTTTTCTAATGTGGTTGCACCAATTTACACTCCATATTGGTAGGTTTTGAGGAGAGGGAGTAGGTGTTTCTAGGAATCTGTCAGAATATGATCTTATCAAGGCAATCTTGGGGGCCAGTTACGGTCGAGTTAATAGTAACTATATCATTCCTGGAGCCAAGGGGGGTTATAGAAATGGGAAGATGGAGAATGGATGCCCTGTCAGTACAGAATTGGGACAAGCTATTGCTCTTGGTGACTCTCAAGGTGTTGAGGACCTTTCCAGAGTGACCTATTGCAAGAATTAGTTTTAACATTGTATTTATTGGGGGAATGACAATAGCAGGAATTGAACATAGAATTTCAGATATCATCTATTAAACAATTTTATGTGCTGGGTTGATTTCCTGGATTGTTTCCTTTTCCCATTTGAATACATGTTAAATATTAGCTACCTGCTTATGACAGGAAGCAACTATCACTGAACCATCTAAATAGACACTCAAGCTACTTCTGAAATTGTTGAGTGCTTTGCACTATTACTGTAGAATATTTTCTGCAAAAGACAAGAATGCCCAAAGATGGAAAAATATGATAGCTTTAAAAAAAAAAAACTGGAAGAAATATCAGTCTTTGGACCCTGGAAACATGACTTGCAAATCATTAGGTAGCTGTCACCTGAATTCAGAGTGTAAGGAAGTTACCAGAAAAGTTTGGGATGAGCTTGTGTCAAATTAGTTTGATGTCATGTCTTGAATAAATGCCACATAAAATGGAAGCAGTAGACATTATCTGGACTTCTGAAATGTTAGATTTCTTCCCATGTGGTATTTCTGTTAATAAATCAGAAACATGGAGAATGAAAGGTAGCATGGTGTCATACATGTACTTTGGAATCATATAGACCTGGATTGAAAATCCATCTCTGTTACTTATTAGCTAGAGGTGTGTGACCTTTGGATAAGTATCTACCCTATTAAATGCTGAATTTCTTTATCTGTCAAATTGGGTAACAATACTTGCCCTGCAGGTTTGTTGTGAGGACTAAAGGAGCTAATTGATGTATTTGTGCAAATTCTCAGCTGTTAAGCCTCTCCCCTCTCCTGCATCCTTCTCTTTGGAATGCAGGTGGTACTGCAACATGCAGCCACAGCACCTAGACCCATAATTCTTCCTGTCTCAAAGTCTTTCTTTGTCCTGTTGCTGTCTGCCCTACCTAGCATAGCACTTACCAGAGAGAGTTGTCGTTTTTATCTCTATCTTTGATATACTGTAATCTATCAGGAAGCAGGAACCATGCTTGTCTTACCCCCAACACCTAGCAGAGAACCTCACACATAATTGAGAAGAATTATGAGCTTCCTCTGACCCTCCTTATCCTTTGATTATTTAAAAGAGAAGAAAGTCCTCATTTTGGTAGTGTTATGGATACATAGAAGCCAGGACAACAATTCAATGGACCCTTGAAAATTGAGAAAAGTGGCCAAGTTAAACAGGATGAGATTAGGGAAAAAAACAAACCAGGCCAACACAAGAAAGGGAATAATTATGAAGGAACGAAGGAAGTAGAAACATGCCTGAATGTGAGTCAGCAGCCTAGTGCTGTTATTAAAAGTGTGAACATGATCCCAGGATGTATTAATAGATGTATGACATGTAGAAGTCATGGAGTAATCTGCCTATTTTGATTTGGCATTTCCTGGGCACTTAATGAAGACTCGTGTAGGGTTTTTTTTTTTTTTTTTTGGTGCTCCATATTTATTAGAGGTTGCATAGAAGTTGAGGATCTGGCTGGTGGACACAATAATAGTCACAGGCATACCTTCTGTGAGGAAAGTTTAAGCTTGTTGTGATGTTTTACTCCAGAGGAGAAACTTGAGAATATTAAATAAACATAGCGCATATCATGTTTTACAGGATATTATGTAAATATATAATGAATATGAGATAATGTCATTAATTCATTGAACTGGAAATATTCACAAGAAATGATATGCATCTTCCTTCCTGCAGAAAACTGGATGCCTAAACTTTTCAAAACAGACAATTTTCAGTCCTTCCTGGAAATTTTCATAACCTCAGTAGTCATTTAGATTTATCACAAAGCCAAATGATTCCTTTTCCTAAGCCCAATCTCTTCCTCTTTGATATTGACAATATTCTCTGGTTTTGGTTCATCACTGATATAGAGAATTTATGTGCCATTCATATTTATTTCTGAATACATATGAAATCTTAGTCATCCCTTTGCTATGATTTTGATTTTTTTCTTCAGCCCAAAATTATCTAACCTTCCATTATATTGAGTATTCTTTATAATTCTTCTCAGAAACTTCTTCCCTATCTCCATAGCCTGATGATTTAAACTGGACATCATAATGTAAAGGTTCTGAACTGCTAAAACAAACAAATAAACAAAGACTCTGACATTCAACTTTACTTTTTTCTCATTCTTTAAAAAGTATTTCCATCTTTTATACATTATCTCAAATTTTTTACTAGTAGTTTACTTTTATTCCTTAAGAGACTGTCATTTTTACATTAAAATTTTTTTTTTGTTTTTTGTAGGACATTCCCATCTAGTAAAGGTAATTTTGAAACTTACTCCTCCCAACATACATTTTGTGAATAGAACATTGGCTCCTTGGTTCAGATGTCATTTAGGCAATTGCTAGGAAAAACCCCAGGACCAATTCTTACCGAACTTACTGGAGGCAGTATTCCAGACTGGCACAGAGGTGATGATGACAGTGATTTCAGTATAGTCTTTAAACAGGTGTTCCCTTGCCCAGTAGTGATAGTGTAAATGAGAAGATGAATGGGATGGATTGAAAACTTTTAGTATCATTGTAATAAATCATCTTTTGTTTATTGTCTATGTGGGCTATTAATTTAAGATCTGTTTCAATCTGTTCCTACCAAAGTTATGTGCGATGCAGTTTAATATAATAATTATTGTCTATAGGAAACTGATTAGTTTTAGTTTTCCTTTTATGTTTTTTTTTTCAAACATAAGTTTACATTAGAGCTTTTGGACAATAACAATATTAAGTTGGTATCAGGCCATTGTAAATATGCTTTTAAAATTTCCTGGGGATTTTAAAATTTATTCACCATTCATTCATTTAACAAATACTTATCGTTAGCTACATATGTGAGGTACTTGGGATAGAGGTGAATAAAGGTGAATAATATGTATAGAACACATAAGTTTTAAGCTAGTAAAAGGAAAAAACTGGAAAAGAAATTTAAACAAAAATATCTAATAATGATGATGATGATGATGATGATGGCAAGAGTAACTGATGCATGGAAGGACAGTTAACTATGTAAGAAGGGAGGAGGTTTCACAGAGAAGCTAAATTTTGAAACATACTTAGAGGGAGACAGCCAGGATTGGGGCAAGTGTATTTTATGCAGAATGAACAAGAAGAGAGAAGTGTGAAGAGACAGCACTGCATTGTATTTGGCGGGCTACAAAGAAGCTCAATGTGGCTGGAATAAAGTTTTCAGTGGCCTGGTTTAGAAAACGAGGCAAGGGCTAGATCATAAGGCAAAAGCATTGCATGCCAAGCTCAGGAGCTAGGACTTTGTCCTGTGGGCAGTAAGAGAGCTCCTCTGAGAATTCTAGACTCTAGTTACCTTTCACAGGACCAGATATAACAGCAGTGAGGCTAGAGCAAAGGGCATTTATTGGTGGGATATCATGGAATAAAATCAGTGGGACTAAGAGAAGCATGGGTGAGAGTGAGGAGCAGGGAACAAGGTTGATTGCTTGGGAGATTGCACAATGGTTTCACCATTTATTGAATGAGAGGATGCAGTAGAATTCAGTTTGAGGAGAAAGACTGTGAGATTAGTTTTAAAAAATTGGATTATAGGGATCCCTGGGTGGCGCAGCGGTTTGGCGCCTGCCTTTGGCCCAGGGCGCGATCCTGGAGACCCAGGATCGAATCCCACATCGGGCTCCCGGTGCATGGAGCCTGCTTCTCTCTCTCCTCTCTCTCTCTCTCTCTCTCTCTCTCTCTCTGTGACTATCATAAACAAATAAATAAAAATAAAAAGATTTAAAAAAAATTGGATTATAAATGCTCATAAGGATGCCGAGGCAGATCTGTCTAGTAGCAAGTACAGGTACCTTTAAAGTTTGTAATAAATGGCTCTCTGCCATGTTGCTTCTACAAAGATTCACACTCAATGCCAATGACCATTGTAAATAATAGAGAAATCAGGGCTTTAGTACTGAAATATTCCTAAAGAGGAGCATGACCTTGGAAAACAGTTGTTTGATAAAAACAGGCCCAATGCAGAGGGCTTTTCTTCATGTGTTTCTTCCAGTTGGTTTATGGGTCCCTACGGATAACTTCTAGCAACGTAGTATTGCTTGAATATGTTCTACGCACCTTCCATTGGCTCTATACTCCTTCCTCACGTTTTCCTGTCTAAGCTTTCTTTTTTTTTTTTATTTATGATAGTCACACACACACAGAGAGAGAGAGAGAGAGAGAGAGAGAGAGAGAGGCAGAGGGAGAAGCAGGCTCCATGCACCGGGAACCCGACGTGGGATTCGATCCCAGGTCTCCAGGATTGCGTCCTGGGCCAAAGGCAGGCGCTAAACCGCTGAGCCACCCAGGGATCCCTGTCTAAGCTTTCATGCCATGCTCTTTGGGTGCTTATATTTCTATTCTTCTTAATTAAAAGGAAAAAAAAATAGTTACATGTTGAAATCAATTGAGGAATTTCTCGAGTTTATGTAGGAAGGCAAAAAAAATGCAGTCAGACACATGCATGTGGATTTATGTGTGCACACATGTACCCACATACATACACAGTCAACTCATACATGTGCATCTTGTACCTCTGCTCTGACAATGTAGTTCTACCCAGTTTCATTCTGTTGATAGCAGCCTGGACTGGGCTTATGAGTGGCTTCTGTTTTTCAAGAAAATTTACAACCTGGCTTCCCTGAGTCTGTGTGTTTTTTTGTTGTTGTCTTCTGGGAGTTTCATTTCTTTTTTCTTTTTCTTTTTTTTAATCTTTTAACTACCATACCAGCTTGTTGTAATGATCAAAGGAAATAATGTTTGCAGAAGTTCTTTTTTTTACACTATAAAGGACTCTACAAGTATAAGAAGGTAAAGAAACACAGAGAACTATTCATTTCCATTTCCAACACAGAAGTGTACCTGTTTGTAATTTTCTTCATGCTAAGGATATTTAGTCATGAATGGGGCTGTGGGAAGACTTTTGATCATGCATAATTTCTCAGGCACACACTGCGTAAAGATACATTTATCTTTCTCTGACCTTCATGTATTTCAATTCATTGAAGTTTCTCACAAGCTTGGACTGTTTTCACTAAATTTTTACCATAAGACTCTTTACGCACATCCCTACAGACTGTAATAATGTATCAGATAATTCTGGGGCCAAAAAGCACTGGGAATTGGCTTCAAGGAGAATTATTTTTCATGAATATGTACTAATGCCATTTCTCCAAGTGCGTTTAACTTAGTCTTTACTTTCACAGTTTATTTTGATTGGCTCTATCAAAATGTCCTGTAAAATCCCAGAACTCTAGGATTGTTTCTGTACACATCACATTGTCTCCACCTGATTTTTGTGGGGAAGTTGCCAAGCGGCTACAAACAGGTGTTTGCAGACTCTCTTGTGAGAGTGCTTGGCCATATGGGGTCAGAAAACCTTATCCAGGAGCCACTAAAGCCTAGGAACTTGGCTTCCTACCCAGAAGTGAGAGTGGCAAGTTCTGGCTTGGGAGGTAAACTGAGTGAGTTTCACAGTTTCTAATAAATAAGCATCAGAGTGGTTATGCTCATAAACCTAGCTTAAAAGGTCAGGACAAATTTTAAATATTCTAAAATTAATTCATGATGAAAAATGACTCTCTTTTTTTAAAAACATATAAAAATGGCTGTCCTTATTATTATACCCCACACTTGTATTTTTTTAATAATTTAATTTTTATTGGTGTTCGATTTACCAACATACAGAATAACACCCAGTGCTCATCCCGTCAAGTGTCCCCCTCAGTGCCCATCACCCATTCACCCCCACCCCCCGCACTTGTATTTCATCTCAATTAGATAATGAATGCAGACACCATCCACACTTGAACCTGACCTCAGCCATCTAAGGAAATATTCATGCCATTCTAGAGAAGAAATCTTTTTAAGCAATAATTTTTTAAAAAAATATTTATTTATTTGAGAGAGAGAGAGAGCATGCACAAGAGAGCACAAGAGGTGGAGAGGGAGAAGCAGGCCCATAGTGCAGGGAGCCAAAATGCAGGGAACCCAATGCTGGGATCATGATATGAGCCGAAGGCAGCTGCTTAACCAACTGAGCTACCCAGACACCCCACTTTTTAAGCAATCCTAAGTCAAAACAATTACTGTAAGAAAGCAGAGAACCAGGCTTTGAATTTCCATGAGAAAATACAAATTTGAATAAAAATTTCATTGGGCCTTGTTATAAGAGAAAAAAATTATACTAAATATTACATGAAAAAGTGATACATGCTTTTCCATGCATTTGTAATGATCAGAAAATGACACATAATATGTTCATATAGTCATGTGTGGTGTTTATATTCATTAAAAAAGCTTTTGAACTCAGCAAGCCATTTCTGTGAGGGACTTAACCCAACAAATTCAAATTCAGGAATTTGAAAATTAATATAGCTTATAAAATTACATCCTAACGAAATAGAATAGCTCAGAGGGAAAAAAAATAATCAGCAATGGAAGCACCCTTCAGTATGTTTAGCTTATCAAAATATTCCTAAATGACTCAAAATGTGGTCCTTATATATGATAAATATTTTCTATACTGCAACTATATGTTGTCTAATGAACAACATGTACTGTTGGTGAAGAGACTGTAAGTGTCAAATACTAATTATCATGATTATGATTTGAACTTGTCAGAACTAACGTCTTGAAATTATGAAGAGGGTTTGCAGAAGGGTAGGAGTAAAGCACTTTACAAGTTCTTTTTTATTTAGTTACTGTTAAACTATTGAGAATACACCAGTAATGTGCCTGATAAAAGCCAGTGCTGGGATATAACCAACCCTTCCTGAAGAGCCTTCTACCAAATACCACACTACCTAGTTCATCTGCTCTTCCTCCACACTCATCTTGAGAATTTTTGAATGACTTTTTCTACATTTCTTACCTGTTTTAAGTGCTGTAATATATTAATTGTCTGGTAAGAGGACTCTGATCACCTTTTCTTCTACTCACATGGAGCTGGTTTAATGTTCAGAGATTTCTGAAGCAGTTAAGTACTCACCAGGACAGAGGAGAGGATTGAGATGTCTTTCTAAGTCTAAAGTAATCTAATTAGGTTTTCCTTAATCTTTACCCAGAATTCCCACTTTGACTAGGCTCTCTGCCTTTTGATCATTGCCTATCCTAACTTGCATAATCTTTCTAAAACTCAGATCCCTCCATTTTACTCTCCAACTAAAAAGTCTTTGACTCCTGACTTCCATAATATCATCCTAGAACCATCCTTCTCCGCACTATAGAACCCTCACTACTTCATTGTGTTGCCCCTCAGATGGCTGTTGTGACACTCATAACACTGTGACACTCGTTTGTCTGCACATTTGCAAATCCTCTACTCCACTGTACATTTCCTGAACACAGGGACTGGGGATGTCATTTCTTTCCCAACACTCAGCGTAGAATCTGGCCGATAGTAGCTTCTTAACAAATTCTTGACTGCATAAAACAATGTCACTTTCATTGCATTCAAGACTCCTCAAAATCTGGCTTGCTCTACTTTCTCAGCCCCACATCTCCTACCCCTTGTATTCAGCTCAACTCCCAGATGGCATCCACTAGGACCATTTGCTGTTCCTTGAATATGCTGAGCACTTTTGAGTGTTCAAGATCTTGCTCTATGCCCATGCTGGTCTCCACATCTCTTCTTGTTGAAATCTCATTTATCTGTTTTAGCCTGATTTAAATACTATGTGTATGTCCAAATGTCTGCATGTGTGAGAACTGTCCATAAGGAGACAATTGTGGAATTAGTGAGATGGTTAGGAGGCTAGTACAACTCTTCAGGCAAGAGATGTTGATGATTTGGACCCAGGTGGCAGCAGTGGAAGCATCAAGAGGTGGTTGGATTTTGGACATAATGCAAAGGAAGTGCTGACACTATTGCTGAAGGATTTATAGATAAGAAGAGGGGAATCAAAGGTGACTATAAGGAATTTGGTCTAAGTAAGTGGCAGGGTAGAGATGTCAGCTACTGAAATAAAGAAAACTGCAGGACAGGCATGAAGTCAAACAATGAGTTTTGGCTATGTGATAAGGTTAAGATACCCCTCGGATATCTAAGTGGAGATGTCAAGTAGGTAGGTTTGTAGTTAAGCTCTCGGAGATAGAGATAATGTTCGGAGATATTTTTTTCCTCTGGGAATAGATAATATTTAAAATTCTGGTTTGAATAAAGCATCTATTAAATATAGATTGTGAAGAAATTTTAAGGATCAAGTTGTCTACTACTTAGGGATCAAAAAGATGTGGGGAGCTTGCTAAGGGGACTGAGGTAAAGCCCCTGATTGGGTGGGGGGGATTGCATGGTAAGGTCTTCCCGATTGATTGGTCATTTCTAGTGTAGGGGCAGGTTTCTTTATTCTGCTTTGGATTGTTCATATGACTAGAAAGTGATAGATGAGACGGGAATGCTTCTACCCTTTGATCTTAAAGACAGTTTCGCACGTAGATTACAGCCTGGAAATGTGGTTCTGGTTCTATCTCTACCGATGTGCCCTCCTTGGATTCCAACTTCATTCTTAAGGCAAGGAAGTGAGTCTGCTCTTCTCCTTCAGCATGTACTTCTGCTTAGAGGGGAGAGTTTTATAGCTTATCATCTTTAAAGATTGCTTCTGATATTTATTTTAATTGGTTTCACCTTCACTGAGAATGTGCCATGGTTTGGCCAGGGGTCAATTCAATGATGACATGGTTGGATCTGGGGCTACCTCAGAACACTAAGGTCTTTTCAGCAGCAACTCCACTATATTACCTCCATCACATTAGGTAAGTCATGGCAACATCTTTAGCAAATTCTTCATTCATTCTGGGTGTCCACACTGGGGTATGTTCCTGTCAAGTATTCCAAACTGCAAATGTTTTCTGAGAATGTAGATGAAGCATGACTCATCGTGAACCTGTGAACTCACCCTAGTCACTAGCGTGGATGGAATGTGAACAAAGGTCAAAATAGATTAATCTCAGTAGTATGCCTGCTGACATTGTAATAGGTGCAACTGCCTCCATTCCCTTCCCACAACAAACTATGGAAACTACCCATGGTCATTTAAAGCAGCTTGTCACTCTATCTGGATTTGATTTCTTAGCTTCAAAGTGAAAGTTGCCATTTTGCTATAATAATGGTCAATCAAAACTGTCAACATGAAAGCCTGATAGTGGAAAATGGAGCTTCATTTCCCAGAAAGCTATCAACTTATTACATTAATAAATTGTAACAGAAAATTTGTTAAAAAGTAGATAATCTACATGCAAGATTTGGTGCTTTGGAGCATATTTTATGATTTTCTAAAATGTATTTGTCTTCTTGAGTATATTATCCAGTATAATAATGAACTTTATTTATCTACTCTTAGTATCTATCTCAAGTTCAGTGGTTTTAAAAATCTGTTGTCTGTAATTCATAAAGTATTCAATCTATGGGTGTGTATAATTACGCAGAACATATTCTAGCAGCTAATAACAAAAAGGGGGAGGAGGACTCCATGATGCTATTTATCCACCCATCCACACATATCTGCATGTCTATGTATATACCCACCCTACCTAGATGTATATGTCCATGTATGTTTACATATGAGATATATATCATATGTGTGTGTGTATGTGTGTGTGTGTGTGTGTGTGTATAATCAGTCCTATGGTAGGTCTTCCCAGCTAATTTTGTTATGGATGTTATTGGAGATGGGGTTAAGAAAATATTTTTAAAATTTCACATTGACAATGTCATAGATGACCTTTAAAAAAATAGTTGCCGGATCCCTGGGTGGCGCAGCGGTTTGGCGCCTGCCTTTGGCCCAGGGCGCGATCCTGGAGACCCGGGATCGAATCCCACGTCGGGCTCCTGGTGCATGGAGCCTGCTTCTCCCTCTGCCTATGTCTCTGCCTCTCTCTCTCTCTCTTTGTGTGTGTAACTATCATAAATAAATAAAAATAAAAAAAATAGTTGCCTCCAGTCTAGGATTTAGAAAGGTCAGTGTGCAATTTAAAATTAAAAAAAAAAAACACTATATTTTATACAACTTTTCCAAAGTGGCAAGTGTTTCTTACTCTTAAGCTATGTGAGTTTCCATTGGAATCTGTTAGGCACAATGGGAATAGCATTTTTTTTTTTTAGTGATAATAGATCAAATTAGCATCAAAACAATTAAATTGGAAAAAAATTAATTATTAACAATGATGAATAGCTGTATAGCATATTTAATCAACATTATTTATTCATCATTAAAACCTGTAAGGCAGGCAGTTTTATACTTTCATTGCATTCATAGAAAAAAAATAAATGGAGGCTGAGAGAGGGTAAAGGATGTAACAGAGAATCATTAAAAATATTTGATAGAGCTGAGGCTGGAACCTGGTTCTGACTCCCAGGCTGTGTTTTTCCCTCTACACTATGCTGTGATCCAGTGAATAGACAAAGACTATTTTCCATGTATTTATTACAGAAAACCTGAAAAAAAAAAAGATTGAAATGTAAGTTCATGAAATAATGGATCTGTTTTTGTTTCTTTTAGAATCTGAGATGAAACGATCACTATTAGAGCACACAATATTAATTCTTAAAAACACTACTTTATAACACTTTGAAAACTGAATATATGCGAAAAGGAGCAAAATAGGGGAATGCTCTAAGCTCATTTCATTGAGCTAAGTCTATGAGGAGGTACAGTTTGGCTGTTCATACGGTGTTTGAAGAAATATATATCCCAGTACAATTTATGATGTTTCATCAGAGTTTCAAAGTTCAAATAAAAATTAAGGCAGAGGGATCCCTGGGTGGCGCAGCGGTTTGGCGCCTGCCTTTGGCCCAGGGTGCGATCCTGGAGACCCGGGATCAAATCCCACTTTGGGCTCCTGGTGCATGGAGCCTGCTTCTCCCTCTGCCTGTGTCTCTGCCTCTCTCTCTCTCTCTGTGTGACTATCATAAATAAATAAATTAAAAAAATTAAGGCAGAATTGAAGAAAACAAACAAAAAATTCCCCAGTAATCTGGAGGCCATGGTGGAAGTGTCACTTAAAGAGACAAGCTGTATGCACCATGTGGCTTTTGGTATTGAAATATGCTCTGAAGCTGACTCTAGTGAAGACAATGAAATAGTGAGTTGGCTTCTAGCTAAGTTACACTTGGCCATAAAGTTGTCCGGGAAATAATGCAGTGAAAATGTTCTCAAATATTTATTTTAGCAGAAGAATTTTAGATGAAGAAGGTATTCAAAGTTGAAAATGGGCAGCTGCAGACTTTGAAGAAGTAATGGGACACAAAAAAAGGAAGAGGCCTTATAGGAACCTTGTAGTATGATGTATGAATCTGGTGTGTGCATGTGTATTAATGGCGGCAGTGGTGATACTAGGAATCTATTGGATCACATTGGGACCCACTTCTAGGTCACATTCATTGAGATGGACCTTCAAGATCTTTAAGCCACTCTTTTTTGCTGCTAGCTGCCAGCCTCTCTCTTCCTCTCCATTGCTTATTAGCAATTGTAACATTTTGGCATATGGGATAGTTTTTTTTACAAAGTCAAGTTCTCCTTTACATACTCATATCAAGTATTTGATAAGAATTGTTCAACCTGAGCACATTTTTCTCATTAAAAATAATAAGTATTAAGATTATTTTTGCATGAATACGGGATGTTTCATGCTGAAAAGAGATTATTCCTGTTCAATAAGCATTATTATTAATAATAATGTGCCAGCTGAAGGACAAAGCAGAAACTTTGTAGGTAGGAAATGTTCCATTACTCTTTCTAAAAATAACATTTATTATTTCTGATTAAAATATTGAAAAGTATGAAGAATAAAGTGAACAACTGCCCATGATTCCAGCTTCTAGAAATAACGACCATTAATATTTTAGTAATTCTTTGAATGTGTGTAATAAGTTTGCATGCATATTAACTTGGACCATACTATACATACAAGTTTGTATCCTGCTTTCTTAATCTAGCAATGCATGGCGTTTCTCAGGCTTTATATATTGTTTGAAAATATTAATTTGTTTCATATTTATTACATATATAGTTATTGCTTAAATATAGCTTTACTTAGATATACACATTTATCTATTATTTGTTTTGTACTATAAATAAAGCTATGATAAAAGTCCATAAGCACAAATCTTAGTCCAGCAAAAAGAGTGGACATTTTGATCTATTTTCTGAATCTCATGGAAATGCCTCTAGTGCCTTATTTTTCCTCAATCTATTCTGTAAAATAAAAATACATTGATGAATAGATGTTCCACTAATTAAAAGATTATTGTTGTGTCAGGTAACAAACGGCTATGCTGCAATAACAAATATCCCTAAAATTTTTACAGCTTAACACAACAAAGGTTTATCCCCTGCTCATATAATATGTGATAGTTTGGCTCCTATGTGTTTATTTTTCAAATAGTGTCTCAGGGCCCGGGGCTGCTTCCAAATTCTAGCTACCAGCTCTTAGTTTTTACTTTTCAGCCATTAAATGAGATTGGATGTGGAGAGGGCACAATGGTTCTTATCTTCCTTTTTCCATTTAGATCCTAAGAATTAGTCATACACCTACACCTCCTTAGAATCAAAGGGACTGAGAAAGGTTAAAAAGCATATAAATATTTGATGAATAACAAATCTCTGCCATACTGTCGTGTATTCTCTAACAAGTAATGGATACTGGGGTTTTTTTGGATGCCGTATTTGTCTGGGTTGTATAGAGAAACAGAATCAATAGGATATAGGGATATACAAAAGGAGGTTGTAGGATTGGCTCACATGGTTGTAGAAGCCAAGAAGTCCCACAATCTGCTATCTGTGAGTTGAAGAACCAGGAAATCTGGTGGTGTAAGTCAGCCTAAATCTGAAAGCCTGACAACCTGGGGACCATGTGTGTAAGTAAGTCCCAGAGTCCCAAAGGCCCAAGAATCAGGAGGTTCATTGTCCAAGGACAGGAGAAGACAGATGACCCAGCTCAAGAAGAGAGAGGGAGGGAATTCACCCTTCCTTTGCCTTTTTTGTTCCATTTGGGTCCTTACCAGATTGAATGTGATACCCACATTTTACTCTGTCTACTGAATCAAATGCTAATCTTTTCCAGAAATACCCTCACAGACAACACCCAGAAATAGTGTTTTGCCAGCCATCTGGCCATCCCTTAGCCCAGTCAAGTTGACACATAAAATTAACCATCATAAATGCCTATTTAGAAACTATTGGGATAATTTTTTTAGCCTATTGATGTTATGATCTTGCTTGATAAATATTCCCCTCATATCAAACTCTTTATAGTTATCAAATAAAGCCTACACTAAGATGAGAAATTATTACCTTAATATTCTTTTGAATTATATTTAACAGTATTTTTACCTAGACTTTTGCATCTTTATTCACAAACAATAATTTTTTAAATTCCACTATTCAATGTTGGTTGTTAGATGTTGTTATCAAGGTTTTACTATGGAAAGTCTTACATATATGTATATTTTAAAATAACCTTTTTATTTTATTTTGAGATAATAGCATATTTACATGCAGTGAGTCCCATGTACTAGTTATCCAGTTTTACTAATGGTGACAGCTTGTAAACTATACTACAGTATATTGGCTATGATACAGTCAGAATCAAAAACATTCCCATCAACACCAGGATCCTTCATGGTGCACTTTTAAAACAATACCCGTTTTCCTTCCTCCTGTGCTTACGCCCTCCTTAACTCGGGGCAACAACTGATCTGTTCTCCATTTCTGTAACTTTATTATTTTAAAAATGTTGCATACATGGAATCATACAATATATAGATTTTTAGGATTGGCTTTTCACTTAGGTAAATTCCTGAAGATCTGTATAGGTTTATCAGTCATATAGGTGTTTTGTTTTTACTAATTAGTAGCAGTCAATGGTATGGATATAGTGCAGTTTGCTTAACTATATCTCCTTTGAAGGACCTTTGGGTTGTTTCCAGTTTTGGCTATCACAAATAAGCTGCTATGAGCATTCATTATACAGATTTTATGTGAACATAAGTTTTCTTTTATTTGGGACGCTTAGGATTGCAATTCTTGGGTTGTATGATAGATGCATGCTTAGTTTTTTATTTTGATTTTTTAAAAAGATTATTTATCATTTATTTATTTATTTATTTATTTATTTATTTATTTATTTATTTATTTATTTATGAGAGGGAGAGAGAGAGAGTGAGTGAAGGAGGGAAGGGCATGAATCTTCAAGCAGACTCCTGCTGAGTGTGGAGCTGACATGGACCTTGATCTCACAACCCATGAGATTGTGACTTTAGCCAAAACCAAGAGTTGACTGCTTAACTGAATGAGCCACCCTGGCACCTCTGTATGTTTAGTTATTTAAAGAAACAGTAATTTGTTTTCCAGAGTGACCGTATTACCATTTTACATTCCTACTATTAATGTAGGAGCGATCTAGTTATTTATCATTCTTGACAGCATCTAGTGCTAATCACTTTTTTTAGTGCTTATCATTTTGATAGGTGTGTAGTAATATTTTGTTTGTTTTCATTTTTTTTCTCTAATGCCTAATGGTATTGAACATTATTTCATGTGTTTATCATCTATGTATCCTCTTTGGTGATCTGTCATGCGGATTTACCTGTTTTTTTTTATGATATTGTTTGTTTTGCTTTTTTTACTATTGAATTTTGAGAGTTCTTTGCATATTTTAGAAGCTAGTCCTTTGTCACATGTATGGTTTATAAATATTTTATTCCAGTATGTTGTTTTCTCATTCCCTTTTATAAAGTCTTTCTCATAGCACGTTTTTCATTTTGATGAAGTCCAATTTATTAAGTTTTCCTTTTATTGATTATGCTTTGTTGTCAAGTCTGAGAACTTTTTGCCTGGATCTCAAAGATAGTCTCTCATAATTTTTCCAAAAGTTTTATAATTTAAAATTTATATTTAAGTCTGTGATACATTTTGAATTGATTTTTTATGTGAAGTATTTTAGGTGAAAGTTTTTTGTTTTATTTTGCTTATTGTATATTATTTTTGCCTAATTTGGATGTCCAGTTACTCCAGCACCTTTACTGAAAACTCTTTCCTTCCTCCATTATATATTTTTTTTTTTGCCTCTTTACCAAAAATCAGTGGATCATATTTGTTTTGGTCTCTTTCTGGTTTCTCTAATCTGATACATTGATCTATGTGCCTATTGCTCTACCAGTACCATGCAGTCTTTACTATGGCTATATAAAAAGTCTTGAAATTGGGTACTCATTCCATATTTTATTCTTCTTTTCCAAAATTATTTTAGCTCTTCCAGTTCCTTTGTCTTCCCATATAAATTTTTGAATTATCTTGTCTGTATCTACAGATAATCTTGCTGAAACTTGGATAGGAGTTGCATTATACTTTTTAACAACTTGGGGAAAATTAATATCTTCACTCTGTAAAATATTCCACTGCATAAACACACTTCTATAGATCTTAGGTTTCTTTCATCAACATTGTGTAGTTTACCACATAGGAGTCCTGTACATGTTCTGTTATAATTATACCTAAGTATCTTGTTTTGGATGATTGTAATTTGTACTGTATATTTAGTTTTCTGGGTACATGTGTGTTTATAAGTGTATATAGACATTGATTTATTCCAGCTTTATTAAGATATAATTGACATATAATGTGTAAGTTTAAAGTATACAATATGATTTGATATATGTATATACTGTGAAATGGTTACTATAATGAGGTTAGTTAACATATCTATCACCCAACATATTAACACATTGTGTGTGTGTGTGTGTGTGTGTGTGTGTGTGCGGTGTGCTGAGAACATTATTCTCTTAGCAACTGTCAAGCATACAATAGAGTATTGTTAACTATAGTCACCCATGCTGTACATTGGATTCCCAGAACTTATTCATGTTATTTTATTTTATTTTATTTTATTTATTCATCTTATAAGTGGAAGTTTGTACCTTTCGACCAACATACTCCCGTTTCTTCCACTTGCCAGCCCCTGGCAACTTTCAATCTACTCTTGTTTTGATGAGTTCAGTTTTTTAGACTCCAAATATAAGTGAGATCACACAGTATTTTTCTCTCTTTATCTGACTTATTCCTCTTAGCATAATGCCCTCAAGGTTCATCCATGTTCGTTTCTTTCTAGTTACAGGGCTATCCAAATTATACATTTCAAATTGGGTGAGTTGTGGTAGTTTGTGTTTTTTAAGGAACTGGTCTATTTCATCCAGTTGCTAAATGTTTGTGTGTAATGTCATAGTATTTTCTTATTATTATTTTGATGTGTACAACATCTCTAGTGATATTTCCTATTTAATTCCTGATATTTTGACAATTTGTGTCTTCTTTGTTTTTATTTCATCTGTCTTTGTAAAGGCATGTCAATTCTGTTGATATTTGCAATGATTCAGCTCTTTTGTTTCATTGATTTTCCTCCATTTCTTTTTTTAGTTTTCAATTTTATGGATTTGTGTTCTTATCTTTATTATTTCTTCCCTTTTGTTTATTTTGATTTATTTTGCTTTTCATCTTCTGTTTCTGAAGTGGTAGCTTAGATTACCCATTTGAGATTTTTCCTCTTTTCTAATGTATGTATTTAGAACTCACAATTTCTCTCTCAGCTGTGTTCTACAAATTTTGACATATATTTTCATTTTCATTCAGTTCAATTATCTTTTTATTCTCTTGAGTCTTCCTCTTTAACCCATGAGTTACTTAAAGATGAGTTATTGGGATGCCTGGTTGGCTCAGCGGTTGAGTGTCTGCCTTCAGCTCAGAATGTGATCCTGGGGTCTGGGATTGAGTGCCTGCCTCATCAGGTTCCCTGCAGGGAGCCTGCATCTCCCTTTGCCTATGTCTCTGCTTCTCTCTCTGTGTGTCTCTCATGAATAAATAAATAAAATCTTTAAATAAATAAATAAAGGTGAGTTATTTAATTTCCAGTATTTGGAGATTTTCCTTGTATTTCTGTTATTGATTTCTGGTTTGATTTCTTTGTGGTCAGAGAACTTACATTCCACTTTTCATTTTTTTCTTTTAAACATCTTTTTTTTTTTTCTTTTAAACATCTTGAGGTTTGTTTTATAGCCCAGAATGTGGTCTTTCTTGGTATATGTTCCCTGGAAACTGGAAAAGAATGAGTTCTGCTGTTGTTAGATGGATTACACTATAAATGTTGATTAAGTTGGTTGGTTTATGGTGTTATTGAATTCTTCTAGATCTTTATTTTCTGTCCAGTTGTTTGATCGATTGTTGAGAAATGGAAGTGGGAGTCTCCAACTGTAATGGTGGATTTGTCTATTCTCTTTTTTTACTTCTAGCAGTTTTTGATTCACATATTTTTTAGTTCTCTTTTTTGGTGCAGACACATTTTGGATTGTTGTATCTTTTTGGTGGATTGACTCTTCTGTCATTCCATAATGTCTTCCTCTGTCTCTCGTAATTTTATTTGCTCTGAAGTCTATTTTATATGATATAATATAGCTACTTCTGATTTCCTTTGATTAACGCTTGCATGGTATATGTTTTTTTATCCTTTGACTTTCAATTTTCCTATATAATTATATTTGAAACAAATGTCCTATTGACAGCATATAGTTGCCTTATGTTTTTGAACTCACTGCCAATTGAATAATTGTTTTATTAGGTCATCTATGTTTAATGTAATTATTGCTAAGTTAGGGTATGTTGAGTGTACTTTTTTTTTTTCTGTTTGTTCTGTTTTCCTTTCTCTGTTGTCTTTTTTGTGGCTTCCTATGGGTTACTTAAACATTTTCTATTTTTATTTATTTATGTTTTGAGTACATCTTTTTTGTGGGATTTGTTTTTTGTTTTGTTTTTTTAGTAGTTGCTGCAGTATTACATTACATTATATAACTTATTATTGTCCACTGGTGGCAACATTTCACTAGTTCAAATTAAGTATAGAGAACTTACCTCCACTTATGTCACTTTACACTCTACAGTTTAAAATGATTGTTCTAAATATTTCCAGTATGCCTAGTGCACTGAGAATGAAGAGAAGTGAGACATATGAGTTATAGGGAGGAGAAATTGAAGCTCAACTGTGGACGACCATGTGAATCAATGTTGGGTTTTGGTGCTTTGTTGTAGCAATAGAAATCTTTGAAGAGTTTTTTTTTTTTCTTTGAAGAGTTTTAATGAGGATGTAGTTAATTATGCATTTTAAGTAGATTACTCTGGATATGAAATTTGCTTTCAAATTCTAGGTATTTTGTTCCTTTGTCTTCTGTAATTTAATTTACAAAGTAGAAGTCTAGACCTAAGCTTAAATTTGTTCCTTTAAATGTAGTGTATGTTATTTTTTCCTAAATGTTTATGAGACATTTCTTGATTTTTGAAATGTAAACGTTTCCTAAGGGTTTCTCTCTATATATGTGTCTTTCCTAGAACATGGTAACTTGTGCATGTATGGGTGTATGTGTGACTTTTTTAGGTCTAGAATTTTTTTTTAGTTATATCTTTACTTACTGCTTCAATTTTACTTGTTCTGTTTTCTTTCTTGGGAACCTCTATAATTCTGAGACTTAGTTTCTATTTTTTGTTTCCTATGGATAGCATCAGTCTCATTTATTACACACATCACAAACACACAGATACTTTGGCACATGCATATATATATGTTTACATATTTATATATAAGCATACACATATATGTATATGTGTCTATATGTGTATAGATATACAACCTACTTGTGTGTGTGTGTTTGTGTGTGTAGAGAGAGGATTGAGATTGAAAAAAAAGATTTTAATATTTTCTTCTACTTTCTTAGGGTTTTTTATTTAAATTAGGAAAGGTTCTGTCGTAAGTGCTAGCTAAAGGCCACTTTAGTCTGAAGTTGCCATTCTGTTTTTTAAATCCTCCATCTGAAATTTAGAGTAAAGATATAGACCACACAAAAGAGGTTTGGATTTTGTTTACTGGTATCGAGAATATATTCCAAGGGACCATCCAGGATGAATAAAGAAACCGTGTGACTTCATTGTTTGCTGAATTGAGTTTTCATCCCATTTTATTCTAAAGACAGAATTGTCTTCATGGGGTATGGAGACCATTAATAAAATTTTTTGGGGGGATTCATCAAAGCGTTTTAGTCCTGAATCATTTTTCTGCATTAAGAAACAAAATCAGCAAAACTAAATACAAACATAGTATCTAAAAGGACAATTTCTGTAAATCTTTTTAGGAACTTATTTTGGCAGACAGAAAAGCTCTTCTGAAAGTCTAATCTGAATGGGCTCTTTTAGAAGCCTATTTTTCTTTTCTCTCTTCAGGAAATGTAGAGAATAGGTTTTTTGTTTGTTTGGTTGGTTTTGTTTGTTGAAAAATGTCCAATTTCTCACTGGAGATAAGTTTCCTTAATCAATTTTGAGTCACTTTTGCATCAGGCATTTCTATGCATAAATTTTTTTTTGGTTTATCAGGTCTCCCAATTAGTGTCTTTTAACAGTTCCTCTTTTTGTATGTAGATAACATGTAAAAGTCTTTAAACAGATTATTTATAACTGTAAAATTTTGCTTTCAGCACCTGGTATATTATTTTTACTGTATCTTATGCTTAGTTTGAGAGAAGTATAATGTCCTGATAAAGAACATGGACTGTAAGTCCTGAGGTCTAATTTGGAATCTCAATTCTTTTCCTTCCTAGCATGGCCTTGCACAAATGACAATATTTCTGTGGTTTAGGTTTCCCTTCTGAAAAAAAAAAAATAAAGGCCTCATTTCATATAAAGAGCTAATGTATTTGATCACATAAAAGAATCTCTATTGTGGGGGGATCTCTGGGTGGCTCAGCGGTTTGGCGCCTGCCTTTGGTCCAGGGCACAATCCTGGAGTCCTGGGATCGAGTCCCACGTCGGGCTCCCAGCATGGAGCCTGCTTCTCCCTCCTCCTGTGTCTCTGTCTCTCTCTCTATCATGAATAAATAAATTTTAAAAAATTTTAAAAAAGAGTCTCTATTGTGTTATATGTATATTAGTTGTTACTGTTACTTTTTATGTAATCGTCAATACTACACAAGGTCTGTCTTTTCAAATTGATACGACAATACCCCCTACAGAAAATAATTAAGTTCTTGATAAATATCATCTCAGGAACAAAGTGAAAACTACCTAAAATATGAAGATTATTGTTAAAAGAGATCAATTCCATCATTACTTTAAAAATATTGGTTAGCTTATTTTGAATTTATTTCATTTCCAAATACTCTTTAGAAATCTTATATTCAGTGTAAAGTTATCTTGAGTGATCTTTATTAAGGAAGATGACAAACTTCTTGTAGAAGTTTAACCCCTGGTATTCTCAGAAATTAATCTTGCACTTCAATTAATTCCATTTGGTTTTTTGTTTGTTTTGGTTTTCTAGTTTGGCTTCTGAAGCTATTAATATCCCATCCAGTACCCATTTATTTGGAGAAAATACCAACAAGTGGAATATATCACCCTGAATCTTGTAGCTGTTTTCATTGTAATTCAAGATACTGTTTAAAACTCCCTTGCATAGAAACTATTATATGGGCAAATTGATTTGAAATAAAATAACAAAATTAAAAGCTGAAAAAAAAAAAGAAACTGAAAATGGTCGTGTTGCAGATTACTTTTGGACAATGATGCTTAGGAAGATTATTCTGCAAGAACCAGAATATATGGCACTTGGAAGAGATTCAATGTTGTAACCAGTTGAAAGAAAGAACACCCAATCCCATGTGCTAACAAAGTAGAGATTCGTTTCCAAACTTTGTACTACGCAAAGGATACTTTTCTTGTGTGCTGAGAAGTTGTCTCTGGGACCGTCACACTTGGAATTCCAGCAGATTACCCTATCATCAAGTCATCAGTATGCTGCTATTTGAATAAACACAGCTGTTGTTTTCCAAGAAATATGGCTAGGAGCAGCAAGGAAAAAAAGGGCAATTAGTGTTATTGAAATGGAGGGGTACTCAGGAAGGCATATATGTATTTATGAGAGCGTTCGTTTCCGAATAGTCTATTTACCATGCTGTGACTTAACAGTGGGGGAGTAATGATCCCCTCTCCAAATCCTTGGTACTTTACTGCTTTTTGCTATTTGCCTAATATTAATGATGAATATTTTTCATAATTAAGTAAATACATACTTTAATTCTTATGACCTTGTGCTACCTTCTATCTAAAACATCTTAAAATTTTCATGGCAATTTGTTCTAAGGATTCATATATATAAGAATAGATACATAGGATAACATATTTTTAAAATTCCCCTGATGATTTTTCATTAGTTTCCCTGCCTTTGGAATACCTGGAGAGGAAAGACGTCATATGCCAGTGCTGGGAGCAAGGCTGGTTTTTTTGTGGGTCAAGAGAGCCTTCAGCACATTGTAATAAAAAAGCAGTAGGCCAGAAAGATTAGGCCATAAACAGCAAGAAGACTCTCTGCCCCGCATCTCAGTTTCTTTACCTGCAAACTGTCAAGACTGGTTGATGCAATCTTTTAGGTCCCTTCAAATTCCCTGATGCTTTTAATTTGGTTCATTATTATTCAGGTATGATATTCAAAACTGGGGAACACACTTAGTACAGAGACCCATTAGAACTGGTAGTTGTCATTTTTGTAAATTTAACTAACAAAGATGCAAACATTCTGTTTTTGCACTTTTAGTATAAATGAAGACAAGAGTGGGGTGATTAATTGAGATGTTCTCAGTGCACCATTCATTTACAAGTGTTTGTTTTGAACTAGCATTGTCTTAGGTCTTTAGTCTATGGATAAGAGTGCTGGTTCATTAAGATGGGCACATGATGTGATGAGCACTGGGTGTTAAATGCAACTGATAAATTATTGAAAACTCATCTGAAACTAATGATGTACTATAAATTGGCAAATTGAATTTAAAGAAAGAAAGTTTTTTAAAAAAAGAATGCTGGGTCAGTTCAGGAGTACCTGTTTGGCAGGCGGAAAGGAGAAGGAAAGACTAGAGAAAGGATGTCAAGGTTTTGTTTCTGTGATAAGACTGCCAGGAATGAGGAAATAAAGCAAGAGAAACAATGCCTCTTTCCTGAGAGGGTCATGGTGGTGTACTTTAAAATCTTGAAAGAAGTATGGAAGACACTAGCACCCACCTGCTTGGTGGCTGTGGCTGCTTGATGTCACATCCAGTAACCAATTTATATATCTTCTACTTTTATTTCTTTTCAGTAGAGAGCTGACCTATGACTTAAAAGTCCTCATACGTTTAAATCTAATGAAATGGAAAAATTTAAAGAAACTCCACAGACGAAATGACACACACTGAGGGTGTAGATATGCTGTTTCGAGTGTTTTTTGAGTGAATGTGAAAGAAAACTTCATAGACCCCCATTCAGAAATCAAGAAAAGCCTTCAAACAAGAATGACAAAGCAGCATGAGTAATTTTGGGGTCCATGCAGGGACGAGGATGACAGGGCATTAGTTCCATAGTCAGAACAGCAACCATCTATGCAATGTCTGAGGTCTGACTCTGTGACCTTGGGCCCAGCCACAAAATACTGTCACCCAAACCCAACCGGTCCTCATTAATAGTAACAACACACAGTAGTTCAGTGCTTTATACTTTCAGAGCTCTTTTGCATTTATTATCTCATCTCTGATCCATTTTTAGGATGGTGTTAGCCTTACCTCATGCCCTAGCATTTCATCATTCCTTTGCAGACATTATGGCTTTTAGTTGATAAGTCTGGTTTTTCTACTCAAACTTTGGGCAACCTGTTGAGGAGATGAAAGTGACATTTTGATTAGTGGTTTAACCAAATGACAAAGTTAAACTGAAATAGAAGGTTTCTAATGGGGTCAAATAATAAGTTCTAAGGGAAGAAATTAAGGAAGGCTTATACAGTGGTGGTATCTCTCACTATGACTCTATGTCAGGCAAACCATTTCCTACTCATTTTTCTCATTTGATCCTCGTGGAAAGCCCCTGAAGTGGGAGTTTATTATTAACCCAATGTACAGGTGAGGAAACAGACACTTGGGCAGTTTAAATGGCTTACAGAAGCCACAGGGCCAATGAGTGGGGATAGTAACTAGTTCTATAAGCCATTGCCTCATTAGTCAGTGCTCTTTCTACCACACCCTAGCGCCTCCCTGTGCGTAAGGGAACTTTTCAAGTTGGGGTTTTGTTTTTTGGCATAAATCACTTTCCCTCCCACAATTAACACTAAAAGCACAGGAAACCAATTCTGAATAATGTTGACAGTGCGAGGTTTACCGCATGCTCTGCATTATCAGGCTAGTATAGTTTATCCAAGAACTAGAGGAAAATCAGAGAGAGAGTAGATGTCAAAGGAGAGCTGGAGCTAAAGCTGCAAATTCTTCACTATGTCACTGGGTCTCTTTTGTTATAAAGAGGAGAGAATTTCCATTTCTTTGGTATGTTGAGATCCAATGTACTCTTTGAATCCTCAGACAGAAGGCTCAATGCTTAACTGTCAATTAAAATTGTTAAGGCGTAATACAAATTGATGTGATATTAGGATATCTTGATGTTCAGGATTATGAAACACGCTGAAATGTGTCCACTCAAAAGCCATTACCTGTTGCTCCTCTGGGTATAAGCTCCATAGGTTTTTAATTTAAAAGATTATTGAATGATCAAAGTAAGAAGGCTGGAGAATGAAAAAGTCTGTTAGGCAGTTTTCTATATTTGGTGTCTATAGAAGCTATGAAGGCTCTTGTCCCTCTCTGAAAGAGAGGGAAGGGGTAAGTAGGAGGTCAGGGCCCAACTGGACATAAATGACAAGGCAGTGCCAGAGTCACTTAAATCCAAAAGTAATACAATATGGGAATGGTTGTAAAGATCTGTTGCTGCAACCTAAACCCAGGACATCTTCTAGGGGCCCCAGCATCTATGGTTGCTCTGTCACTCTGAGTCATTCATATTAATAGACCCTATAAAAGCCAGGTCTTAGGAAAATGCTACTCCTTTTCTTCCCAAGATTGGATAGGTTTGTGAGGGATCTTTTTGACAGAGAATTGGGCAGAAACTAGGCCCAAGGTCTGTGCAGAGTAGGCATATTACCAAGGTAGCCATTTACCGTATAACTTGAACTCTCCTTTTAGCAATTGGAGTTTTCGTGTCAGCTCACACATCTACCAAATATTTTCAGTCTTGCAATGAGTCCCCTTATTAAAGAGAATAATTAGTGGTTCAAATCCATAATCTTGTAGAACAAGCTGAAAAGTCATGACTGGAAAGGTGACCAGTGAGGTTGGGATAGTAAATTAGTCAGGATTCTTTGTGACCAGCTAATAGAAACCAACACTGGAATATTGAAGAATTGAAGAATATATGAAGATACAGGAGAGTCTTACCCTAAATCTGAAAATCAGTTGGCCCTCAGTGCTAGTAATGGAGGACTTTGGGAAGCCAATAGTATTCCCTTTTTTTGGATATCTTCTAGATATTTTCTGTTCTTCCTACAGATATTCTTTGCTCTTCAGTCTATGCCATAGAAATATGTTGTTATGCTGTTCTCACCTCCTAAGCTTACATGTCATAAATCCAATAAAGCAAGACATTATCATTTCTGATATGTTTTCCAGGAAAGAATATGATTGACTTGTTTTTTTTGTTTTGTTTTTTTTTTTGATTGACTTGGTTTTAATCACGTGTCCACTTCTGTTTGGTTCAAACATGACTGCTGAGGATTAATTTACTGACCCTGTGAAGGGATAGGAAGTTCCTAGAGAAGCGGGAGTCATGATGAGCTGAGAACATGCCATAAAATATGTCTAGTATGGGTAGAGCTGTAAGAGATGACACCAATGATTAGAAATAGGAAACTAGAACCAAATAGAAACAAGGGGAGAGCTAATTTGGAGAGAATGGGATTGCCTTGAATATTGCGCTCATGCTCCTCCTGATGGTTGGTGAGCTTGTCCCAGTCATAAACCTGGAAGGACAGGAGGCAAGTATAGGAGTTAGGAGGAAATGGGTTCATAGCAAGATTGAAAATATTTGGTAGATGTGTGACACAAAAGCTCCAATTGCTGAGAGGAGAGTTCAAATTGTGTGGTAAATAGCCTACAATCAAAGAAATTTCTGCAAATGGAGATGTAGAGAAAGTAATGCGAGAGAACAGGTATGGCACATTTAACAAGGATGACTCACCAATGAAGGTAGCATTGTTACCGCTCCATGTTTGTTTCCACCTTAGTTTCTTCCCACATTCTTGAAAAGGTACAGTGTGCTATAGGACGTGGGATAAAACAACAGGATGCTAGGACCAGAAGCATGGAGGCCACCACTTGGCTACTGATCCTTTAGAGTCTTGGCCTGTGTCTGGAGTTAGTGAAATTGAGTCTGGATGGAATATTTAGACCCCAGCCAGGAGGCCCAGGTCTTGTCTGAGGGATTTGCACATTGCTCTAAGGCTAGAGAACCTTTTCTAGTCCTCACTGGCAGGCTGGCTGACCTTGTTGGTACACTTAATGTTGGCTCAGGAACAGGTGAAGGCACGAGTGACCAGGCGGGAGGTGTAGGTGAGCAATATATGAACTTTCGGCAGTAATGCCATTATTGGCATTTGAGTGAACTGTTAGTGGCCTTTATTATCCCCAACCCCAAATACTTCCTTTCATAAGTTTTTCAGTTTTCCTCCCTTTGATTCTTTTCTTCTCTTCCATTGTTATAAATCAATAACATTTGAACTGCACTATCAAAATAGAGTATTTTCAGAAAATGCATGAAACCTTTTATAGCACAATAGTTCTTTCTCTAAAGCAAATAATTACTTCTTAATTGTTCTGTAAGATTATAGTTTATTGCATATATTTTTAAGGCAGGCAGCACCTGCAAAGTGATCATCTTATTACCATTTTTTTCATCAGGCAGCACGTCTATAGGACAATTCCAATTAAATTTTTAAAAGATTCAGTAATGGAAACAGAGTGAGGAAAATGGGGGGTATATATTACACAAGGCAAAATTGTTTTGAAAAAATTTATGTGGCCTCCCTCGGGTTTCAGTGGCTTTTAAAGAGATGGCTCCACACCTTGATTTACTATCCATTTGGAAGTTTAAATTCAAGGTTGTTTTTATAATGATGCCTCCATTTCGAAGTGTTCTTATTATGAGATGAGAGCACCCAAACAGAGAGGTGAACGTTTAAAGTATAGAGCATATAATGAAGCTGCACTAATATGAAGCAATTGCTCTGCATTAGACTCCAGAGAGTTGAATTATACAATTCATATCTAAGAGTAAGATGAGCTCCATATTAAGCATGTTTCTCTGTCTCTGAAACCAGGCAGGAAAACTTACAAATGCATCTCAACTATCTTCCTGAAAGAGCATTATTACTGGTCTGCAGCTACAGAGCACTCTGTTCTCTCTTGAATGTCCCTGATTATTAATTCTCAAGCAGTTGAAAGGAGGCTTTGAATTGGAACCTATCCCGCATTGCCCTTTATGTGGTGCGACTCCCAGAGACCTCTGCCTCCCACACTTCAGCAAAGACTCACTTAAACTTGATACACTCATGTTATACACTTTTCTTCTTCTTTTTTTTTTTTTTTTTTTTTTTAAATTTTTTATTTATTTATGATAGTCACAGAGAGAGAGAGAGAGAGAGAGAGAGAGAGAGAGAGAGAGGCAGAGACACAGGCAGAGGGAGAAGCAGGCTCCGTGCACCGGGAGCCCGACGTGGGATTCGATCCCGGGTCTCCAGGATCGCGCCCTGGGCCAAAGGCAGGCGCCAAACCGCTGCGCCACCCAGGGATCCCCACTTTTCTTCTTTTTAACAGCAGTGCCTGGAGCTGGCTGGAGGTGGGACAAGATTCTGGGTAATAGACCTGATTACAAGGCTTTTGGAAGAGTGTTGAGGGGAGGTTAGATTTGGTGGAAGGGAAAATCTTTCAGAATGTGGTATGGCCCAATATTTGTTCTGGAGACAATCCTGTCCATAAGAGGTGCTTCTACTTCATCCACAGTTCAAAAGGATTGAATATTCATATAAAACTTTAAATTGAAAATCTGGGCACAGCCTGAGGTTTTAGAAGTAAAATCATCATAGTTTCTTTTCTCTGCCATTACTGCTTTTTTTTTTTTAAAGATTTTATTTATTTTTCATGAGACACAGAGAGAGAGGCAGAGACATAGGCAGAGAGAGAAGCAGGCTCCCTGGGGGGAGCCTGATACGGGACTCCATCCTAGGACCCCGGGATCCTGACCTGAGCAGAAGGCAGGTGCTCAACTACTGAGCCACCCAGACATCCCCCATTACTGCTTTCTAATAATTTAGGAGCCCGTGGAAAACCTGTAATCCTTTTGTGAAAATAGAAGACACTGAGGTGGTAATTATTGGCTCATCCTAGGTATATATTTAATGGCTGGAGCTTTTTTGGTTTTTAACTTTTAGCCAGTTTCATGTGAGGCCCCAGAGTGAACTCTTAGCTTATTTGGTGATAATATTTGGATACCCTCTTGGCTGTGTTTATTAACTATAAAGGTCAGAACTTCCAGCCTTGGGGCAGCAAGCAGAGCTAAACAAAGTTGATGGGATTTCTGAATGACATTGGTAAGTACCAAGAGTTGTCAGGCAAATGGAAAGAAAAAGTTATTGAGACTATTATAGACGGAAAGAAAGGAGAGAAGAGCAGAGACGGGAGAAAGGAGTAAGTGGTAGGGATGGTGGATACCCTAATTGTTTGTGGTGCTATGCCCGAGCAGCTTCCCACGAGCTTAACCAAAGTGCTTATAGGTTTGTGTCTTGTTTTATTTATTTATTTATTTATTTATTTATTTATTTATTTATTTATTTATTTATTTATTTATTTATTTATTTATTTATTTAGATATGTTCAATGATTTCATATTGGTCACTTGTAATTGGCTCAATGAGAGTATTTACACCACAGAAATGGGCAAACACTATAAATCATTGCTCCTCACCCTGAGAGCTTGTCCACCAGCACAGTACTGGCCTTATATGTTTCCTTGTGACACAAGAGGCCTAAACTGCCACGTGTTACAGCAGGAGAGAAATTGGAAGAGGCTGAATTAGGAGGGCAGGGGCCAGTTCCAGGATCAGAAATAAACGGGAGTTAACATTTCCACAGCTGCCAGAAATAAGAAGCAGGTTAAGATCATGGAAAGAAAAGGTCAAACAGGTGATAAAGGTGTATTTCCAAGGATTTTGCAGATACCGCAAGCAGGACCTTATTTTATCTTATTAACAGCACAGTAAGCTGTGGTTGAGAGAAGTTAAATCCATATAGCACACAGGCAAGAACCATTTAGAATCTGCCTTATCCTAAAATCCTGATTCCTAATGCGCACACTGTAGAGCTCCTCTGTAGCCCCGACTCAGGCCTCAATATCTTTTTGCTGCTCCACAGAACCTCGGCATCCAGTTAGGCAGGTGGTGCTCGTCTACGTTGTAACCTATGTGAATGAGGCCTCCTCTAAGCAACATGAATATACACACCCTGTACAGCTGTACACAGCAGGCCTGCCTGTGGGCATCTCCTAATTCTACAAAGGTGAGGGGTGGCCTTAGCCTAAGCATCACCTGCTCTACTCAAGAGCAAAAACCAGTTTACCCTCCTCTTCTGGATTTGTAACCTTTGTTTCTACCATTTATTCATTCATTTGTTCATTCAGTAAACTATTGTTAAGGACCTGTGTATACTGTGATAGTGAAAATACAACAGGGGCACTTGGGTGGTTCAGTCAGTAAGCCTCAGACTCTTGATTTTGGCTCAGGTCATGATCTCAGAGTCGTGAGATCCAGCATCACGTAGGACTCCGCATTGGATGTGGCATCTGCTTAAGATTCTCTCTCTCTCTCCCTTTTCCTCCACCATACCCCCTCCCTCTGCTGGCACACACATGCACACACACTCTCTCTATCGGAATAAAAATAAAAAAGGAAAGAAAGGGAAATACAACAGTGTAGCCTGGAGAATATTGGGGTGAGAGAGCACCATGAAACTAATTTAGAAGCTGCAGGGGAGCAGAGGTGAAGATGTCCATCTGAGGACTATGGGCGTGGGGGGTACACTTTCTATACCATCATGGAGATTCTATCCTTTTAAGTATTTCTCTTTACTATAAACAAAAATCTTAATCTGGCAATTTTTTTTTCTTCACATTTCCCTTGCCCTTATCTAGGAAATATCCTGAAAACCTTATTGTGGACTTTAGTGAGACTAGATGTTCTCCCTTCAGAAATCCTAACACTTTCTCTGCTCCTGTCCCGGAGGAGAAACTATCTTAGATAAAGATCTTAGATAAAGTAACGTTATATGGTATTTGGTTAGTTCAAACAGCATAATTTAATTCTGTCTATTGAAGTGCTCACCAGATATTCTAAGGAGGAATTAGAGTTAGGAATGTGTGGGTAGAGAAGCCATACATGTGTGGAAAAAATTCACATTTTGGGGGGTCCCTGGGTGGTGCAGCGGTTTAGCGCCTGCCTTTGGCCCAGGGCGCGATCCTGGAGACCCGGGATCGAGTCCCACGTCGGGCCCCTGGTGCATGGAGCCTGCTTCTCCCCCTGCCTGTGTCTCTGCCTCTTTCTCTCTCTTTGTGTGTGACTATCATACATAAAATAAATAAATAAATAAATAAATAAATAAATAAATAAATAAATAAATAAATAAATAAATAAATAAATAAATAAAAAATAAAAATTCACATTTTTGAGCCCCAGCCCAGACCTACCAAATCAGAAACTCTGGGAGTGGGCCTCATTGTCTGTGTTTTGATGAGACCTCCAGGTAATTCTGATATTAAAGTATGAGACTCACCAGTTTAAGTAATATCAACAAGTGAAACAAATAGCAGTTGAACAACAAAGCGAATTCAAAGCACAGCAACACAGAATTATGTAATTAACTCACTATGGTCAGACCAGCACTAGTTTGGATTCTTGGGTATATTTTTCTTTTCTTGCTGAGTTCTTAAAAACAAGAAGTGCTTGAGTATCCTCACTACTTTTGCAAATAATCATTAGATGGATTTGTAAAAAGATTGATTGTACACTTTCATTTCCTCAAGCGGTCATTTATTCATTAAGATAATACTCATTCTCTGGGCAGCAGACAAAAGACTTGAAGGCATACACAGCTGAAGGAAATGAAAAGGCGACAAGGCTAAGAGAGCAAAGATGAGGATTGCCACGGTCCAGGGCTCCAGAGTATGGCTGTGGAGAAAGGGTTTTATATGCTCCTGCTTCTATTGGATCCTTCAGGAAATGAAAGTGTTTTGTGTCTTTTCGTTTACACCTCAAGAAACAGGCAATAATGATTTTCTTTTGTGGAGGATCTTAAATTTAAGCAGATGACAAATTAGCCTTGAGTATACACATAAAAATCAAAGTCCACAAATTTAGTTATTGCTTCCCCTGTTGAGTTGATCTTCTTTCATGATATTTACCTCGCTGGTATAGAGGGTTAAAGGTTACACCTACTCTTGAGTTCCTTCGGTGTACCAGGAATAGCAATACATAAAGTTTTCATTTATTCATCAAGAGATATTTACTAGGCTCATCATGTTATCAAACTAAGATGCTGTAAAAGATACAAGGTAGAGGGCAGCATGAACCCTACCTTCAGGGTGCTCAGAGTCTACCAGGAGGCAACTGCCATTGCACAAGTACGCATAATAAAAGTTAAAAGTGAGTTTTCCAGAAGACGGTCAAAATAAAGGGCAATGAAAGGTCAGAAGAGAGGTCAGATTTGGTCTACAATCGCATCAAATCCTTATTCATTAGATTCTTGTCCTCTTTTTTACTGTCACTGTCAAACCAAATTGCTGCAAAAATAATCCTCTCCCATCGGAGATCTTACAAACAGACCCTAATTGCCCCTGCCAGATTACCCAGAATTTAGCTCTGAAAAGAATGGCCAAAGAGGTCAAAGAGGCAAATAAGAGATTTTGAAGAATTTGGTCTTTAAGGGCACGAGTGTGTATGGTGCCAAAGCCTGGGGGTACGCAGCTGAGGTCAATCAGTATTAATTGCTAACACCTAGAGGTAATTAGCAGTAATTACCCAAAGGAGCGAGGGGAGCAGCCAAACTGATTTAAAAGCAGCATTTCCAAAGCTCCTACCACACCAGGAACCTAATAGTTTCTAGGTAAGAGATAATAAATGAGTTTTCTACAGCAATTTACTTAGAGAGTATTGAAATTGCACTACAAAAGACACCTGAGGGAAGCTTATGTATAGTTTATTAAAACTTCCAGTCCCTTCCATTCAGAGGTGGGGTTTTTATTTGCCAATCCCTTTATTGGAGCTGGTCTTATTACTTGATTTAACCAATAGAATGCAGGGTAAGTGAGATTAGGCTACTATGCTCTAGGTTTTAAGATACCTTGTAGCTTCCACCTTCACCTTCTAGGAATGCTGCTCTGAGTTCATCCTGTGAGGAAGCTAACTACTGGACAAAGAGCAGCGCTGTAGAAGAGATCCAGGAATCCCAGCGGACTGCACCAACTCCAGACTTTGAGTGTGTCTTGGATATTTCAGCTAATGATGTACCTTGCATATTAGACTCTCAGATTTTTTTAAACACCACCTTTCTCTCCTCTATAACAGAATTACTTTCAATAGAAATGAATAAATTATAATTTTATTGATAGTAGTTTTATAACAAGCAATTGGAAATTAAAACCATGCATATCAATTCCAAAGATAATCAAATAGAGCAAAATATTTTGTGTATGAATTAAAAATTGTGTCTCCCAAACAAAAATATTATACCTGACACTTCTTACTTTGCCTCACCTTCAACAAACTTGTGTATAAATAAAACCTCCAAAAGGTCAGTGGACAATGATTGTAAAAAACAAGGAAACAGAACTTGATATCACTGTTAATTTCAAACCTTAAAAGAGTATGCAGTACACAGGGTTGGAGAATACAAACTGCATATAAGGAAGGCTTGAAAAATAATTCCTAAATCATGAAATTATTCGTAAACATGTGTAGATGACACTGTGTAAGTTGAGGCACCAGCTGTAGTGAATTCTCCAAATTAACTTCCCAGTAGAATGTAATGTTTATTAAAGGATAAGTAATAAAATAGACTAATTTGAATCTTGTGTACATATTATTAAAACTCAAACACTCCAGCATTGTTCAGAAATTCGAACGATGTTTTAAATTGTCCTTTCAGGGATCCCTGGGTGGCGCAGCGGTTTAGCGCCTGCCTTTGGCCCAAGGCGCGATCCTGGAGACCCGGGATCGAATCCCACATCAGGCTCCCTTGCTGGGAGCTTGCTTCTCCTTCTGCCTATGTCTCTGCCTCTCTCTCTCTCTCTCTCACTGTGTGCCCATCATAAATAAAAATAAAATAAAATTAAAATTAAAAAAAATTGTCCTTTCAAAATTCATGTGTTAAAACCTAATCTCCAAGGTGATGGTATTAGGAAGTGGGGCCTTTGGGAGATGATTAGGTCTTTAAGCCAGAGCCCTCATTAGTGATATTAGTGGTCTTCTAAAAGAGCCCTGAGAGCTCCCTTATCCCTTCTGCCATAGGGGGACACAGCAAAAGCATGGCCATCTATGAACCAGAAAGCAGGTTCTCACCAGAAGCTGACCATGCTGGTGCCCTGGTTTCCAGAGTTCTAGCCTCCAAACTGTGAACAATTTCTCTTGCTTATAACTTACTTGGTCTGTGGGAGTTTGTTATAGCAGCTGGAAAAGCTTCGACGACCTGGAGAGGAGTAGTTTATCACTGACACTGTTCAGAAATATTGGCACATAGTGATGATCAAAAGTAGGCTGACTTTTAGTAATTTTTATTGTTCCAAAATTCCGCAGTGAACCTTATTGCCTCTACCGTGGGTGGATTGCTTCTAGACAGTTCAGTTCCCACCTGACTGCAACACCATGGATGACTGAGCTAAGAGTGGCATAACTGCTCAATCCAAAGAACTGTCAGAGATAATAGATGGTTATTGTACGCTACCAAGTTTTGAGGCAATTACATAGCCATAGATAACTAGTAAAAGAATGATCACTTAGAGCAATTGGCCTAGGTTTTTCTTCCTGAAGCCAGAAACAATTCTAGGGGCTCTAATTGTATACTGGTCTCCATCTTTTAAGTTGAAGGTAAAGACTTAGAGAATATATGTATATATTATGGTTTATTGAAAAAGGTGAATTGTCTTAAGATAGGAGAGGTGTTTTTTTTATATTTTTTTATTTATTTTAATAAATTTATTTTTTATTGGTGTTCAATTTACCAACATACAGAATAACACCCAGTGCTCATCCCGTCAAGTGTCCCCCTCAGTGCCCGTCACCCATTCACTCCCACCCCCCGCCCTCCTCCCCTTCCACCACCCCTAGTTCATTTCCCAGAGTTAGGAGTCTTTATGTTCTGTCTCCCTTTCTGATATTTCCCACACATTTCTTCTCCCTTCCCTTATATTCCCTTTCACTATTATTTATATTCCCCAAATGAATGAGAACATACAATGTTTGTCCTTCTCCGATTGACTTACTTCACTCAGCATAATACCCTCCAGTTCCATCCACGTTGAAGCAAATGGTGGGTATTTGTCGTTTCTAACAGCTGAGGAATATTCCATTGTATACATAAACCACATCTTCTTTATCCATTCATCTTTCGATGGACACCGAGGCTCCTTCCACAGTTTGGCTATTGTGGACATTGCTGCTATAAACATCGGGGTGCAGGTGTCCCGGCATTTCATTGCATCTGAATCTTTGGGGTAAATCCCCAACAGTGCAATTGCTGGGTCGTAGGGCAGGTCTATTTTTAACTCTTTGAGGAACCTCCACACAGTTTTCCAGAGTGGCTGCACCAGTTCACATTCCCACCAACAGTGTGAGAGGGGTGCCTTTTCTCCGCATCCTCAGGAGAGGTGGTTTAAAAGGGAAACAAGGAGAGAAAGAGGATGTTGGTAAGTGGGAGAAGGTTTCCAAAAAAAACAAAACAAAACAAAACAAAAAAAACCCAAAAACAAAAAAACCACCAAAAACAGAAACAGTGTATAACCTCCTGAGGATGAATCCTTTGTAGCATCCCAAGCATGAAACCAGACTTTCTGGCTTGGGATCTGAATATTCCTGAAGCAATGAGAACTGTCCTAAGTAATAGACATAAAACTTTGTCCTCTAGTCCAGGAGGAATAGCATATTGTGGGGATTGATAGTTTTCTGATGTGAAGCTTTAACGTAGCTTTTACTTAACTGGTCAATAATTTTATGGAGAAATACCTAAGACAAGGGAAAAATCTAGCATAAATAAAGTCCACTAATAACTTTTATGCAGGGTTTAATTATATAACCAAAGATAGATGCTGTTTCCATATACTGTACTGACATACCTCTACAAATAGGAATCTGAAGAAAAAGAGTTATTTTAAACATTTCTTTCCATTAATTTTATGATTTTTATGAATTTGGTTGATTTTTTTTTTCATATCCTAAGCATTTCTTTCTCAAAGAATGGATCCTTTTGGGCTTAATTTGGCAAAGATGAAGTGCATATTGTGAAAATTGGAAAGACTGCAGATACTGGATGGTCTGTTCAGGTGAAAATAAGCTGAAACTTGTAGAGATGAGAAATTCTTGGAAAAAATGGAGAGCTGTGTGTTCTAGCTGTTATAAAATACAGAGAATGGCTGTAGGTCGAAGAACAATCATGGAAGACGTGCTAGTGACAAGGGATGATCAGGGCTGCCAATCATCTCGGGTGGTCAATGGCAAACAAAACTTGAAAATTGAATTTTGAATGGTGAATAAAAACTTTCATGTATCATTGAGACTTAATGAGTATAAATTTAGTAATATAACATTTGCAATGAGCAGTATATGTCTTATTTAAACAACAGGGCATATAAGGGCATAGTAGGATGTGATAATGTGATTTATAATAAATATATATTTGGTCTTTGTCCCTATTTCTGGCAGAGCTCCTAAATCCTTTGAAATTTGCTAAATGAAGAGACAACAGTGTCTTTTGTTAGGTTAATGAGGTGACTTTTGAACTGTACCTGGGTGGGGGGCTAGTTGCCAGTGGAGCCAACCAGGTGATTAGAAAGTTGAGATTGAGTTCGATCCCTAATGGCCAATAACTTAACCAATCAGACTTATATAGTTAAGTATCCATAAAAACTCTAAAGGACAGGAATCGGAGAGCTTCCCAGTTGGTAAATGCATGGAGATTTGGGGAAAGTGGTGTGTTCAGAGAAAGCATGGAAGCTCTGTGCCCTTTCTTTATTTCTTGCCCTATACATCTCTTTCATCTCACTGTTCTTGAATTATGTCCTTTTGCAATAAACTGGTAATCTAGTAAGTAAAACATTTTTCTGAGTTCTGTGAGCCACTCTAGAAAATTAATTAAACCCAAGGAAAGGGTCATGGGAACCTCTAATTTGTAGCCATTCCAGAAAAACATGGAGAGACTTGTAATTGGTACATGAAGTATATATATGTGGGGGGTGGGGGCTAATCCTGAAGGACTGAGCCCTTAAACTGTAATCTAAGGGGACATTGTTGGAACCTCTAATCTATAGCCAATTGGTCAGAAGCATAAATGAAACCTGAGATTGAGGTTGGCATCTGAAGTGGAAGGTAGTTTTGCAGGACTGAGCCCTTAACCTGTGGAATCTGACGCTATCTCTGGGTAGATAGTGTCAGAATCAATTTGAATTGTAGGATACCCAACTCATGCTGGAAAATAGAAAGCCTTCTACTCTTCCCCTGCACACATGCATACATAATGGCATTGTTGGATGGTCAGAATTCTCTTTTTTAATAGAATAGAGCAGAGGTATGATGAATGGTAGAGAGATTTGGGAAAGGATATAAAGGGAGAAAAACAGAGCTGATATTTATGTGGAATGGCTTAAAGCATGCTTGGTCAGATAGAGAATGAAAGTGAGGTTTTCGTGATAAAGATTACAAAACTGGTAAACAGGCAATATACAAAGGCATGGCGGATTTTTAATTAATGTCCATACATTAGTAGAAGTCTATTGAAACAGAGAAGTTGATACATGATTGATTTTCTTGGTGACAATAAGTTTAGTAATTATGAAAACATGACAGGAGCTCTAGTGTGGGCTTATCAATAAGATGAAACGTGACTTGATACAAGAATAGTGTCAGGAATTTTGGGGTGGAAGTGACTATGACATGAGAGAAGTTCTTCATAGGTCAAGAAGGGGAAGTTGGACTTGTTCAGACCTGATCCTGGCCTCCTCAAGGGTATACTTCAAAAAGTTTAGAAAAAATCAAGTTGTAGTCAAGGATTCAAAGTGAATCAAAGTTAAAATAAGGTAGAAATATATAATAACAGCAGTGGATAATTGAGTTTCTACTACAAGCTAATTACTGTTTGAGGCACGTTGAATATTTCACATTTACCACAGACCCCACAGAGGAGAAAAAACATTGGATGTGTATAAGTGGAGCGCGGAGGACATCAGTGTAACTGCTCATGGATAAGCTCAGATATTTTTAAAGACCACATGTGAAAAGTAAAGGAAGGCGTCCCAAATAATGGGGAAGTGTAAGACTGGGGCTGAAAGCTGTAGGAAAATGTTACGAATACACTGAGCTCAAAATATACTGATACTTGAGAAAGATGCCAACTTAGAATAACTCTCAAAAGAAGGAATTAGGGGCCACTTGCGGCGCATCCAGGATGGATGCTATTCAATACTCTTATTTGCTTCCTTCTCTGTTAAGAAGCTTCAAACTAGAAAGAGAGCAAATATAGCTAAGTGGTACTTAAAGGTATGGGGGGAGGGGGTAAATGGCAAGGAGAACCTCGCTGTTTTGAATGTTTGTGTGTCTTGATCTTGGCCTTGAAGGGACTTGCAAGAGGTATCCTGGGAACACTGTTGGTGATATTCACGTACTCATGTTACTGAGGGAACAAACCAACTAAAGCCAGCTCTCTAATTCTGAAAAGAATAAAAAGTGAGCTCTAGAAGCTAATAGAATTTTCTTGGTTCCTTCATGTGTAGTTGTTTCCTTCTCTGATTCCATTGAATGACCTCCTCCTGCTATCACAACAGTTGACGTACTTTGTCATAACTATTTGCTTTTATCATATCTAGACTGTAATGTTCTAAAGGTAAGGACTGTCTTGAATTCATTATTTCCCCAGCGTCTGTCACAGTGCATTGAATCACAGTGAGGACTTCTGCTTATTAATCAGTCTCTTGCCCCCAAACTCCCTCTCTTCATTGTCTTCTCTCTTACTCCTATTCTTTCCATTCAACGTGTTATGGCTAGCTTTAATGCAATTAAAATCAAACTTCTTGCTTAGTTTATGGGACTTTGTTTTTCTTCCTCCTCCTCTCTTCTTTCTCTCTCCTTTCTTCCTCTTTTTTTCTTTCCCTTCAAGAAAAGAAACTGATCATTTAGCTAGTGTTTCCATGTAGGAATTCCTTCCAGGCATTTGTTGGAAAAATACTTACATATTTTTCTAAATCTTGAATTATTAAACCACTTAAGAAACAAATGGGAAAAATCATAATTTTCCTGCAAGAGTTAAAGCCTAGCAGTCAGCGTAAGGAATTCACTGGTGTCAAGTTGAAACCAAGAGCAGGAAATGCTGATGTGTAAAATTGAAGACTCTAAGGTTAAGGCCGCCATGTCCTAGAACAGGAAAAGGTATTACTGCGGCATACAGAAGAGTTTCATAGCTCTAAAAATTCTTTAAAAATCTGCCCATTCCTCCCTTTTTCCCCTCTCATACCCCTGGGAATCACTGGTCTTTAACCATCCCTGTAGTTTTGCCTTTTCCAAAATGTCATATAGTTGGAATCATATACTATGTAGTCTTTTCAGATTGGCGTCTTTCACTTGGTAATATGCATTTAAAGTTTATCCCACAATTTTCTAACTCACTTAGGTTATTTATATAATATGCCAGGGGTCTCAACAAATGAGAGGGCCTACATATCTTGACCCCTGAAAGGATCTACTCCTGGAAGAGTTAATTTCTCAAAATTTTGATTGCCTCATTAGCAAAATAGGAGATAATGGCACTTACCTTGGAATGCTGGTTAGAGGATTAGAGGCATTAGAAAAATGACACTGTAATAGTGGAATGGCTATTGTGAAATCAGTGTGGACCCAATGAGATGGTAAGTAATTGATAAAAGAGAAAGAACTTGTAGGAATAAAGCAAAGAAATAAAATATTACTGCTAATGAAAGGCTTGTGTTCAGTTATTTCCCTCGAGGGACCAGAGTGAATTCCTATGGCACTTTTCCTTCTGTTTGGGAATAATTTTAGGAAGAGAGACTCCATTTTCTTTTCTTTCTTTTTTTTTTTTACTTATGTATGATAGGCACACAGTGAGAGAGAGAGAGGCAGAGACACAGGCAGAGGGAGAAGCAGGCTCCATACACCGGGAGCCCGACGTGGGACTCGATCCCGGTCTCCAGGATCGCGCCCTGGGCCAAAGGCAGGCGCCAAACCTCTGCGCCACCCAGGGATCCCGAGACTCCATTTTCTACTCCTAAGATCTCTTCGTGGGAAATCGGGTGCTGAGAGAGAATAGACCAATATGCTCTTAAATATAGTCAGTAATGAGAAGCTGAATTGCAGGAAATTTTGGCTGAAAATTCACTATATGTTGAAGGTTTAGGAGGAGCTGGGAGTAGAATAAAAAGTGTGTGTCCAAGGCTTCATGTGCTCATAGATGGCGTTTGTCATGCTCCGGTGTCCCATGGATTCTCTGTGCCTATTGCAACCTTCACACCTGATACTTGTTATATGCATTATACAATTTTTTTGTTATTGGGTTTTTCTGTTTGTTTTTACAAAATGTTTTGCTATTTGAATGGTGTGCCAGATATTTTTGATTTCTGGATGTACTATGCAAACTGCATCAATAGATCCCGCTCAGTTACAGAGATTGTTTTATGACTCTGTCAAGTTCTAAGATACTTCCTAGAGTTTGGAGAGAGGGGGACATCAAATTGTGTCACACAGCAACTACCCCTAAAAGGAATGAATTGTGAGAGATTGTGAAAGATTGTGTGGATTGTGTTCCTACATGTTCAGTTCTTCTGCCGGAATGAGAGGTACAATTATCACCACATGTTCCATTCTGAAAATAGGGCAAAGAGCATTTTGGCTTTTTTTTTTTCAAAGATTAAATGTGGTAAAACAGGACAGATTTGTTTCAGTTTTAGAAAGGGGAAGCTGGGCTAAGACAGACATAATTTTTATTCCTTTGTCCTTCCTTCCTTCCTTCCTTCCTTCCTTCCTTCCTTCCTTCCTTCCCTCCCTCCCTCCTCCCTCCTCCCTCCCTCCCTCCCTCCCTCCTTCCTTCCTTCCTTCCTTCCTTCCTTCCTTCCTTCCTTCCTTCCTTCCTTCCTTCCTTCCCTCCTTCGCACTACTTGAATAATGTAAGATGAGCACTGGTATAAAAGCATGGGTATCTGGAAAGCACAGATTTATCAGAAGGGACTGCCACCTAAGCAGAATTTGACACTAGCATTTCGACTCTTCCTTCCATTTTAATGATCTTCAGGATATAGTCTTTAGATAACAACAGATAAACAGAAACCTATAGCTCACTAATAACGAAAACCCTGCCTAGGTGGATTACATTTTATTGTTGAGCTCAAATTTACAACATATGATGTACATGTGATATTTTACCAAGTTGGAGGTTATTTTTTTCTAATTTCTTTTCCATTATTCACTTACTAATGTATATAAGAAAGAACAGGTTATTTGGCCGTTGGGGGAAAATCCCCAATAAAATCTCCTATCTGTTTTATTTGGGATATAGAGAGCAAGCTGATTCACTCCCAGATATCATTAAAATATTTAAATCCATTTCCATTATTGTTAACAGGAATTTTTAAGAAAATGTTTCACAAAATGTAGGCTGAGTCATAATATAATCTAGTGAAATCCCTTATTGCAATTACTGCAATTTCTGCTTCTCTATAATTTTTACCCATTCTCTTGTATGCCACTAGCATAGCAAATTTTCATTATATTTTCTGTTCATTTCTCAAAATTTTTTTTTATTTCTCAAATTTTTGATGAATAATTACATTAATGACTACAAAGACTCCCATATAAATGGCTGAGTTCTATCAATTCTCTATTCACCCATTCATTTGTGTTCTAGCAAACGTTCTAACATATGGAAAAGCAAGAAAAGAAACAAAATTATTACTCTCAGTGAACTCACAAAACTAACGAGACAGGCAAAAAATAGACCATATGATGTGGTCAGGCTACTCATTTAGATAAGAGTGGTCAGTGAAGGGTTTTTGAAGAAGAAGGGGTGGGAAGTAGGAATCGGGGCTGAGGGATGGTATGGTGTAATTGAGCTAAAGCGTAACTGGGAGTTACCTGAATGACTAGAGGCTGGAGGCTGAAGCTTACGCACAAACATAAAAGTCTGAGAGATGTCACATTTGGGGAAATAACATGTATACCGTGGAATACATCTAGAACATTGGGGGTAGGTAAGATCCATGAAAGATGTTTCCAGGATTACAGGCATGCACTAGGTCCTAAATCCCTGTTAATGAGCTGAGAGAGTTTTCAATGTCCTTAGAACCCCTGGTAAACCATGGATGGGTGTTGAGCAGGGGACAGTGTGATCAAATATGTGTTTCAGAAGGGCTAAACTCAGGCGGTGGAGAACGGGTAATGGAGACCAAGAATGGCAGTGGAGGCATTAGACTGTGAGTACCTAGGAACAGGGACCAGGGCTGTTTATTCACTGCTGTATCTCCAGGACCTTGCTCAGCGTCTGGCACATAATAATTCTGCCTTGAATATTTGTTGAGTAAAAGGATAAAGACAGAGATCACGTGGTAAACTTCTGAAGTAATCCCAGTAAGAAATGATGAGGCCTAAACTGGTAAACAAGAAGAATAAAAAGTGGATAAGGTGGATCAGTATTTTCCTAACTTCCCGAGTTAGACCTGTTTTAGGAAATATACGCACATGACTCGGTGCATAGAGGCAACGTGCACACGCACCTAAAACTGACCTTTTACCGAACAAGACTTTTTCCTATTATTTGTAAAAGCTCTCTGTTTTCTATCCTATGCCACGCTACCTGTTAGTTTGCTGCTCTAACAAATACAGTAGACTCGTGCCTTAAACAAAAGGCTTGTGAATTCTTGTGAATTCTCACAAGTCTGGAGGCTAAAAATCTGAGATTGAAGTGTTTGCAAATTTGGTTTCTTTATGTGGGCCACAAGGGAAGCATCTGTTCCTGGCTTCTCTCCTTGGAGTGTAAGATGGTGGTCTTCTCCTAGTGTCTTCCCATGGCCTTACCTCCTTGAATGTCTGTGTCCTAATCTTTTCTTATAAGGATACCAGTCCTATTGGATTAGGGCCTATCCATGTGACTTCATTTTACCCAATTACCTCTTTGTAGGCCTTATCTCCAAATACAGTCATAATATGCGGTACTGGAGGTTAGGACTTCAATATAGTAGAAGTGTCATTCCCTGCTCCCCCCTACCCAAATTCCCATTATATATTTTAAAAATAGACCAAAGTCCATAGGGTACAATGAGGGCTACTCTTAGTGTTGTATATTCTATCGGTTTTTTAAAAATCTATAATTACATATATCACCTTTATCACATTGCACAGAATAGTTTTATTATCCTCAGGGTTCCTTGTACTCTACCTATTTATCTCCTTCCTCTCCCCAATCCCCGGCAACCACTGATCTTTTCACTTGATCCACAGTTTTCCCTTTTTCAGGATGCCATATAGTTGGGATCATACATTATAAAGCCTTCTCAGTTTGGCTGCTTTCATTTCGAAATATATTTTTTCAAATGTTCCTTACCTATTGATCTTCTATCTGGAAAATGTTGGTTTAAGGAGATATGAGGGAGGTAGAACTGTCAGGACTTGGTGACTGCTAAGATGTGGGGAGGAGAACGGGTCTGGAACTTAGGAGACAGTCTGTGATGAGTATTTGGCTGGCACACAAGTGTTAATTGAAGTCCTGGATGTGGTTGGGTCAATCCAGAAAGTGAAGAGAGGGTGAAAATTGGAGAGTTGAGGAATAAATCCTAGAGCATGTCAGTCCCATAGGTATGAAACTTTGTCTTCACTTTGAGTTGAACATCGTTGGCTATGTCAGTTTAACCTTTATTCACCCCCCACTCCCGTGAATAGATTGCTCAGATCTGTGTAAACATATCTATTGTTTTCTTTTTTTCGACAGTCTGAGTGAGATCTTTCTATATTAAAGAAACTAGTCCATTACTAGGTTTTCAAATATTACTCCCAATTATTTGTCTTTTAACATTATGATATTAGTTGCTATGTAGAAATTGTGTGTTAACATGTCATCAAATTTACCGATGGGTAAATATATCTTTTGAATTTCATGGCATACTTAGCAAGGCCTTCTCCACTCTAGTATAAAGAAGAATCTTCAATTTTTCTTATAGTAGCTTTATTTATTTGTTTAATCTTTACATTTGGAAGTTTGATGATTCTAAAATAATGTTCATCTATGGGGCAACGTAGGAATCTAGTTTTGGTTTTGCCTGTATGACCTGGCAAAAATCCTAGCATGGCTTATTAAATGGATTCTCTTTTCCTTTCTGATTTCAATTGATTTATTTTCACATGCTCATATGCAATATGTATTTGTTTTATTTCCAGTCTCCATTCCGTTTCATTGGTCTGCCTGTCTGCTCCTGACCAGTACCACATTGTTTTAATTCATTTTATGATATATACTTGGGATACTAAATAAGGCTAGTCCTTTATCACTATTTTTCCCTACTCACGTTTCCATGAACAGCTTAAATCATTTTTACAAGTGATCCTTAAAATAAGTTGTCCTCTTATCCCCACTTAAAAACCTCCATCACAAAGCAGATAATCCCCCAATACTTTAGAAATTTGATTGGAACCACAAAGAAACTATAAATTAGGAAGATTGCCTTCATTATACTACTGAATCATCATATTCAAGATATTTTATCAGATATCCATGTAGTTCAGGACAGTGGTGGTAGCCACAGCTAACCTCTGCAAAAATTTTGTCCCCCAATCATAAGAAAATAGAAGTGAATTTTATCCAAAACCATGCCCTTATAATAATTTGCAGACAGAACATGTAGAAACTACAAAATAACTGTCCCTGAATAGCAAAAAATGTCCAGTGGAATTTGGTCTATCTTTCACATTGCAACCTTAACCCACGAGCCACAGGCTCTGTGGTGGGCAAAGGCAGGTGGAGAGAAATTGCAAAGAAAACAGGAAAAAGGAGGCAATCAACGAGCTGTAATGATAATTTGGAAGGCCTACCAAAAGTATTATATCTGCTCTAAATCTGTGGGAAAAACAAACAAAAACCTGAAAAGGTGTTTGCCAATATCAAAGGGAGGGCTCTAGGGAAAAGACTTTAGAGTTCCTCTGATTAAAGGGGCAGGCTCAATTTAAACAGATGCAATTAAACAGACTTTTAAAAATTTATCCTTAAATTCCAGTGTAGTTAACATCTAGTGTTATATTAGTTTCAGGTGTAAATATAGTGATTTGACAATTCTATACATCACCCAGTGCTCATTCTGAGAAGTGTACTCTTTATCCCCTTTACCTATTTCATCCGTTTCCTGACCCACCTCTTCACTAGTAAGTGTCTGTTTGTTCTCTATAGTTAGGAATCTGTTTTTGTTTTGTTTTGTTTTGTTTTTTGGTTTGTCTCATCTCTTCTTTGTTCAATTGTTCTGTTTCTTAAATTAATATGAGTGAAATCATAGGGCAGTTTTCCTTCTCTGACTTATTTCACTTAGCTCTATACTCTTGAAATCTACCCTTGTTGTAGATGGCAGGATCTCATTCTTTATTATGGCTGAGTAATAGTCCATTATATATATATATATATATATATATATTGGACTATATACATATATAATATATGCATATTATTATATGTATTACATATATAATACATAATACATATGTATTATATATATAATACATACACACACCTATCATTTCTTCTTTATCCATTCATCTACTACTGATGGACACTTGGGCTGCTTCCATAGTCTGGCTATTACAGATAATGCCTCAATGAACATAGAGGTGCATACAGCCTTTTGAATTAGTATTTTTATGTTCTTTAGGTAAATCCCTAGTAGTGAAATTGCTAGGTCCTGTGGTAATTCTATTTTTAACTTTGTGAGGAACCTCCATACTGTTCTTCCTCAGTAGCTGCACCAGTGTGCATTCCTACCAACAATGCATGAGGATTCCTTTTTCTCCATTTTCTCAGTAACACTTGCTGTTTCTTGTATTGTTGATTTTAGCCATTCTGACATGAGCGAAATGACATCTCATTGTGGTTTTGTTTGCATTTCCCCGATGATGACCAATATTGAGCATCTTTTCATATGTCTGTTGGCCATTTGTATGTGTTCGTTGGAGAAATATCTGTTCATGTCTTCTGCCCATTTTTAAACTGTTTTTTTGGGTGTTGCATTGTGTAAATTCTGTATATATTTTAGATACTAACTCTTTATCAGATAAATCATTTGCAAATATCTTCTCTTAGTATCTTTTAGTTTTGTTGAATGTTTCCTTCATTGTACAGAAACTTTTTATTTCGATATAGTCCCAACAGTTCATTTTTGCTTTAGTTTTCCTTGCTCAGGAAACCTAGCTAGCAAAAGTGTTGCTACAGCTGTTCTAAGAATTTTATGACTTCAGGTCTCACAGTTAAGTCTTTAATCCATTTTGAGTTTGTTTTTGGGTATGGTATGAGAAAGTGATTCCATTTTATTATTTTGCATACAGCTGTCCAGTTTTCCCAATTCCATATATTGAAGAGCCTGTCTTTTTCCTATTATATATTCTTGCCTCCTTTGTTGAGAGTTGATCATATAACCATGGGTTTATTTCTGAGCTCTCCATTCTGTTCTATTGATACATGTCTTTGTGTGAGAACCATACTGTTTTGATTACTATAGCTTTGTAGGATGTCTTGATATTTGGAATTGTGATACCTCCAGTTTTGTTCTTTTGCAAGATTGCTTTGGTTCTTCAGGGTCTTTCGTGGTCTCATACAAATTTTACTCTGGTTCTGTGAAAAAAATGCTATAGGTATTCTGATAGGGATTACATTAAATCTTAGACTAGATTTCAATTGTCACTCTCCAAAATGTATAACTTCTGTGGAGAGAAAAAAGGTAAAGGGGTGAGAAGTGCTCCATGGTAGTCAGGTGGTTAAGAAAAAGTAGAAAAAGCAAGGGGGGGGGGAGACTTTAGAGCTCTGCAAGAAAAGGAAAACTGTAAAATCAGGACTTGCAAACTCTCCTCCAGCATCAAAATAAATAAGAACACCTTGCTGAAGTATCTTGACTGTGCTAAATAATGGAAATACTAAAAATACCCCAGTATCATAGAAATGAATGAAAGGTGAAGTCCATACAGAGATTATTGCTGAAAATCAAGAAATAAAATTTTACACATAACTGAATGAGTTAACCATCCTCACTTTGAAAATGAACACTAAGCAAATGAAAACTGTAACCCAATACTCTAAGCAAAATTAAATCTGCCCAAGCAAGCATTTAAGGATGTAAAAAAAAGCCATTTTTAATAGGAAATTTAAAAATTAAAATGGAAATGGACAAAAAGAGAACTGAAAAGAGAGATTAAATCAGAAAATAAATGGGAGAAAAAAACTTTTGTATCTCATAAATGAATAATAAATTACAATAAACCCAAATAATTGCAATAATGAACTTGAAGGAAAATCAAGGCACATAAAAAATAGGCATACAACTAAAGAAATGAAAATGATGTAAAAAAGGGAAAAATAGAAAGTAGTGAAACTAAAAACAAAAAAAAAGTCAATTTGCATATTTCCATGAAGGGAAAAAAATATGAAACAGGAGAAGGGAGTTAATATTTAATACTATAATCCAAGAAAATTTTTCAGGAATAGAAAACCCACCTACACATGGAATATGTTAATCCTATACCTTGGAAAGTTTACTAAGAAAAATAAGTGCTGAGACATCTTCTAGTAAAAGAATTATATTTCAAAGGTGAAGATAAAATCCTTTAGGCCTCCAGGAAAAAAAAAAAAAAGAATTTTGTGAAGGCAAAGAATTAGGCTGGAATGAAATTTTTCAAGACCAAAGTACAAAGGAAGGCAAAAATGGAGCAGCACTGAAAATAAAAAAAATAAAAAATAAATAAAGAATATGCAAACCAATTGTATACCCAGCCAGCTGTCCTTCAGATAGGAGGCTATGAAAAAAACCATAAGAACATATAAGAACATTGGTACTTCTATACTTATCAGCCTTTCTTGAGGAACCTACTTCTAGATGAGCTTTCAACTAAGTAATAGTGGAACTCTTCAGCAAAAGTACTATTTTGTGTATTTTAAATGTATAAATTTTTATCTTCAGTTAGAATTAAGGTAAAGATGAGGATTCAATTATAAATTGCAACAATATGTAATGCTGATGATGAAATTGAATAACAATGAAATAGCTGAAAAAAATAGCTGGAGAGGTTTATGAGACAGCTTACTGCAGTATAGGCAAACGGTACATGTTAGAGGATACTGAACAAAGAGTGAAAGATTAAATAAGAAAATAGGAACTAACATCATTAAATAATGTATTTATAGAAAGGTAACCAGAGGGTTAAAAATACAACCTTTTTGAATACCTTGAAAAGAAAAATTGCACATATATAATTATGAATAGTAAGACTACATTGAGACCTAATGTAGCATCATATCAATACATGTGGATAGACTTAACTCACCTTTTAAAGGGAAAAGTTTTCCTTTTTGGCCTTCCAAATCAGACCCAAATATATGCTGTTTAGAAGAAAAAAAAATCTAAAATGAAGTGATTCAAAAAGGCTAAAAATAAAAGGAGGATAAACTAGGATTTTGTGGGAAGCCTAGAAGGGAATGCAGCTGCAATAAATTAATCTATTTTCAGATTAATCTACAAATGCATAACATAATCTCCCAGAAGAGTGGTAGTTGAAGGGGTGGGTAGGAGCTGACCTACAGAACTTTGGAAAATGGGGTTTTGGGAAACTACAAGGCTAAAACCAAAACAGTATGTTAAACACTGTATTCTGGTTGGTGAATTTGTTTCTTATGGCTTAAAAATTCTGAACCTGGTGTACTGGAGATAAACAAACAGGTTAATGGATGGTGAAAGGGTTTTTTCATATGTTTTGTAATTTTTATTTATAAACTCATTTTGAATAGATTATTTTCTCTTTCCCTCTATGCAGCGCTCCTATTTATTGGGTTTTTATTCAACACTTTTCTGAGACTGACAGTCTATAACCAGGCCTAGATTGTTGGTTCAAGCTTCTGTTTCATGACGACATTGGGGGACATTTCAGATACAATCACCAAGACTAAAGACCACTTGGCAGTGTGATTCCTTTAGTTCTGCTTGGAGGTCAGCTTCTCATAAGACCTATACCAATAATAAAAGCATTAGTTTCTTTTAATGTTCATTCATATATGGGTAAATCTTGTCTTAGCTCCTTTTTTCACAAAGTGACTTTGGGTCTATTCCTCTACTTAATATGGAACACTTTTAGTCCTTACTATGCTGGAAGAAATGAGTTCCTAACTGCTGGCTTCTGGAACCAGAGCTTAGCAGATCAGGGACTTCATCCTTGCATTGCATTGGATTTCTGTTTTATTTCTGATCCACAGAGGTGCTTACCTGTGTGTGTGTGTGTATGTTGCTATGTATGTGTATACATGACAATTTCTTCTGAAATTCTTCAGTTTTACATGTTATATACTACAGTTTTATGTTTGGAATAGTAGGAAAGTCTGAAAATATGAACTGCCACTTGACTGGGAATTCCTCATTCCCTCTGGAGAATTTCAAACTTTTTATATATCCTTATTTATTGTAAAACTTATTCCTAAATTTTTAATCTTTTAAAGATATTGGTGTGCTCTCTTACCCATTATAATTTCAAATTGACTACATTTTGTGCAAAGGAAACCTTATATATTGGTGTAGACATTTATATAATGTATATAAGTACATGTATTTGCAATCAGTGCTTTAAATTCCGTATTTCTAATAGTATTCATAGTATATTTGCTAGTGTTTCTACAAATATTTTAATATTTGAAAATGACAATTTTGCCTATTTTTAATAGCTAATAAAGTATGATAGCTATACTTTATTCTTTTGTGTAAATGCAATAACTAACTTCAAGGATATTGTTGTCTTATTACTAACTTTAATGGAAATGATTCAGTTAATGTCTTACCATATTGTATAATTCATTATCTTTTATTTTTCGATCTATTAGATTATAAATTTTAAACCACTTTTTACATTAATTTATAATCATTAAAATGATTTATACTTTAAAATTTATATTTTAACTTAAACATAAGCATTCACTTATCTCACTTTTGTTATATAATCAAGGCTTTTTATTTAAATAGGAGTTGCTAATTGGAGATTTACATCTTCTCTTCATCATAAACCCTACCTATAAAACACTGTATATAATTTATGTTTTTTTCAGTACCTGAGATTTTAAGGTATTTATGAAGCAATATGATTGCATAATACTTGTATGACCTATCCCAAGCCATTATAATTTTCTAAATTACTTTTTAATGGTTTGTACTTATTGGGTAATTCCAAAGAATTTAACTGAATTTTCTTGGAAACAATAATTCTTCTTTGGCACCTAAGTTTTATTGTTTGTTGTAGCAACTAATTTACTAATGTTATAGCACACTATGACTAGTATGAATAGGTTTTGGAACATAGAACTTTGTTAGTACACATTTAACAAATTGATGTGAAAGTGGATGAAGGTATTGAATAGTATATTATCTGCTAGGATTCATAAATCCATGACCAATAACTTCATTTTTATTTAAACAATTTTTAAGATTTTATTTATTTATTCATGAGAGACACATAGAGATAGAGGCAGAGACATAGGCAGAGGGAGAAGCAGGCTCCATGCCAGGAGCCCAATGTGGGACTTGATCCCAGGACTCCAGGATAATGCCCTGAGCCAAAGGCAGACGCTCAACCACGGAGCCACCCAGGCATCCCCCCATAACTTCATTTTTAGAGTGAAAGCTGAGCAATTATGAAACCTAGAAGTTAATCAAGTAGATGTCAATTAAATAGGCTTTTGAAAAAATGTATATTTGTCATCTCAAGAAATGTCATAGCATTGATTGAGTTTTATTTTTTTTTTAATTAGGATGGTCTATTGAATTTCAATATTCATTATTTTAATTTTTGTAATGACATTATTTTTTTCTTCTAATGTGAGTTGCTGGATTTCTAATATTAAGCCATCCTTGCATTCTGAGTATACTGCTACTTAAATTTTATTATCATAATACATTTATTGACAGTTTACTAATTTGATTACATTATCATTTAAATATATTCTAAAATTACTGACCATCACTTTATTAGCATTCTCATATAAGAATTCATCTGTGAAATTAGTTTCTCTCTGTTGCAAACTGCCATCATATTTGAGCAATTTTTAGAAACTTGAGAACTCATAAACTTAAGTAGCATTATTCTCTGAATTTTGTCATAGATGGAGTTTTCAAATACATATCATGTTTCAAAATGTTTCAAAATGCATATCCTGTTTTCTTGTGCTTGGCTTTATTGTGCTTTGTGGATAGTATGTATTTTGAAGGTTTATGGCAACCCTGCAACAGTCTATCAGTGCCATTTTTCCTACAGCTTTTGCTTACTTGTGTCTCCATGTCACATTTTGGTAATTCTTGCAAAATTTAACTTTTTTATTGTTTGGTGTGGTGATCTGTGATTAGTGATTGGTTATATGACTCACTGAAGCTTAGATGATGGCTATCGTCTTTAATGAGGAAGTATTTTTAGAATTAAGGTATGTACATTAGACATAATGTCACTGCACACTTAATAGACTATACTATAGTGTAAACACAACTTTTATATGCATTGGGAAACCAAAAAATTCATTTAACTCATTTTATTGCAGTGGTCTAGAACTATACCAAAATGTCTCCAAGTCATGCCTCTAGATGTTTCCTACATTGAGAAATTTCTTATTAATAACAACAATAGCAATGATATCAATCATTGCCACCACCTATTTCCACTCAGCCTTCTTGACATTTTTTCAGTCTCCAGTGTAGAGCTTCTGTCATTTTTTGCTTGAGTAAATAAATGATGAATAAAATGAAATCTCATACTATATATCATCTACTGAGTAAATGGTAGGGCTGGGAATAGTTTTTTCTTATTTAACACACACACATTTTCTCTTATACCATAACACAAGAGTAATATAAATGGCAACGATTACTGATTACTTCTATCAGTAATCTTGTATCAGATACAAAATTTCTACTGACACCAATGGAACTTCACTGTTTATCCCAGAAAATGGATCCCAAGGATGGCAAACTTTTTCAAAATTGTGTTACTTGAGATTTTCTTTACATGGGGAATGGGTTTACGTAAATGTATTAAAAGGCAAATGATCAAGTTCTTAAACACTTAGAGATGCATTTTGATAATTTTCTTTCTCTGAGATGAACATTCTGTAAATTTATTTTCCCACTTAAACTACTTTCTTTGTGGTGGTAATCAATTTTTAGATAACTATTTAAGCATTTACAATCTTTTCTTATTTACTCATCCTATTTGGGTAGAGAGAAAGCCTGGGCAGAAGAAGTTACATGGGTATATTGAAATTATCAGCAATATTGTAGAGATGAGCAATGTTTTTGAGAAAGACAGGTGGGTATACTTCTAATTATTACATATCTATTTTTCAAATCAAATATTCTATTATTGGCAGATAATTTTCTGCCTAGTGTTGGTGTAATTTCCCATTATTGAGCTTGGTAAACATGCCATGAAGTGATATCTGTATTTAGCCAATGCCTATATTAATACCTGTATTTATTTTAGAATCAAGGATGGGATATTACCATGCAGAGTTCATTTTGCATTTTTGTTAGGAGACATTATTAAACATTTCATGTGCTGTAAATTATTTATAATGCGACACTCAGCAGCATCTTGACTACTTGCTGATCTATCTAGAAATTCCATCTCTGATCATAATCTGCATATTCAAAAAGGAAAAATAAACCTTATTGTGGTCTTTAAAAACCATATAAAGAACTGAATCTACAAAATAGAAAGGAATCAGGTCCTAATACATGTGATTGATGATAATGGAATCTAGAGATACTGTAACATAAAGTGATAACAGGTCCAAATATAGAAGAAACACAACAAGGCTACCTTGTTGTGAAACCAATAGAAACAAATCTTGCCAGAGATTAGCCTTTAGTTGTTAACAAAGCTGTGAAAAGAAAACATTTGGCACCTTACGGTTTTAACAGAAGAAAACAGTTGAACCAACAGTAGAAATATTAAATGTATTTTATTAATTATTTTAAACATTAGAAAGGACATGAATAATAAAATTATCTTTCAATAGTTAGTTTCTCTTCAGGTTTATTGACATTTTTGAATTTACACATTTTCTTAAGGAAATTGCCGAGCACTTTCTTCAGCAGGGCTAACTTGGCTTTAATTGATCTGTTTTCTGGTTTCCCCAATTTATAATTAATAGCATGAAAAGAAAAACTCATTTGTACCGCCCATTCCTGAGTAGCCATGGCTATATAATGCAGAATAGTGGACAAATAGATCTTTACATTTCCATCCAGCAGTCCAGAAATAATGACTTAAGTCTCTTGCTTGACAGAGCTCCCGAGGACTTATAAAGAGACGAAGATCTCTGAAAATGGTAAGTCCATTCCAACACACTGTGCTGAAAATCTTGTCAATTGTAAAATAATTGTTAGCCATTGTGGGGTTTGAGGCAATAGGATTTACATGACTATAGAGTTTTTTTGTTTTTTGTTTTTTTTTTTTTTTCTCTAAGAACTGTGTAGAGTCTAGCCAACAGTTCTTGGCAGCATTTTAAACAGCATTAAGTTTCCTGGCAATGCCAAGGATCAGGTCCAGGGGAAACTGACTTCGTCACTGTAATTATTTCCAAGCTTACTCTGTTCCAAAACAAAGCAACTTGAGGACAGGTCTGTTGTAAATTTTCTAAGAGTGCTTCACATGCAAGGTCTTGAGGGTCTCTTCCAGGCGCATGTGTTTGGACCAATTCAGATATGGTTTCATTGATTTTTTGCCAATTGGCACTATTGCCACACTCTTGGTCAAAGTCTAGAATTTTAAGATTTAATAGTCATAAGGGAACCATGGCCTCAAATTCACTGTTCCATTGTATGAGATATCAGTATGTGAGCCTGCCCAAAGAATGGGTAACAGCGTCAAGGACAAAAATTGCTTCATATCAGCCCCAGTCATAAGTGGTTTGATTTTTTTGTGTGTTTGTACATGGATGGAGAGGAGGAAGCTCAGTCTCCACTGATCTTAACATGTATGGGAAGAATGACTATTCGATAGCTTTTACAATATACTTAACAACTTAATGAGTTTTGGGATGAAAGGGAGCGTGTAAGTTATTGCAAACTCATGGTTTTAAGCTTTGGCACTCTTATCAAGTATAATTGCTGTGGCCCTGAAACAAGTGATTGTACAGACCACATATATCATCTCACTTTTGATAGAGTGAACTATAAACTAATTATGTCTGTGGAGTACACTGCCCCTACTACCACCCCATCCCAGAAGGGGGTTTGTAAAAGAACCCAGACATTTGACGATGCATGCTAGATGAAGACTGCCCTCAAACCCTATCTTAGGAGATTTTCAAGTTTCACGCAAGAGTAGATGTGACTCAGCTTTTACTTATCGGGTTAGACTTAGAGCTTACATATATACAGGACAGCAGTTTGGTTTGTAGAAGCTACGTTAGGCATAAGTGTTCAATGAATGAGGGTGGCATTTATTGGAGACCTAGAGTGTCAGAGCCAGAATCATCCTTAGTCACTATTTGACCAGTCTTTTTTCATAGCCTAAGGACTCGGAACAGAAAAATTGTGACTCGGTTGGGTCATGGAGTTAGTCAGAGCTGGGCCTACAGTACAAATCTCCTAACTCTTGATGTTTCACTAAGTTGGAAAAATAAATCATCAGGGTTAGAAGCAGCATGAAAATATCCTTGCTTTTTGTACTTAATGTGTTTCTAGAATGCTTTCTCCCTCTGAAAGTCCTAGCAGTTATCCTCTCTTTGTAGTCATTCAGGATTAATTTCCCATTGAGTCTTTGTCTCAGTGATTTGGGAAATGTACAATATTTTCAGGGAACTTTTTTTTCTCCGTATTGATGGTTTCACTTTGTTTCTTTTGGTACTTTATTACTGAAGGTCATCTTCAAAAGTTTTATTTTTTAATATTAGTAGAAATAACTATGGATTATTATATATTATAAATAACTTTATATTTAATATTATATATAATCATAGTAATAATTTATAGTAATATGTATTATAACTTATTATAAGTAACTTTATACTATTTATCTCTATATTAAGTGATATAGCTGATTCAAACTGAGACACTTATTTAAAGGAGTTGATTCAGAACAGAGTTTACACTATTGAATATACAGAATGTGTTTTACATCTTTTTTCAAAAGTTGAAGGTCTTTTTGTATCTTTCTATTAAAATTAGTTACACAATTGCCTCTGAGGGTGTATTTTGAAGATGACAATCCAATCCACATACATATGATAAGCTATAAAATGTTAAACTTTTCAGTAATATTGTCATAATTTTCTTGAGGATACCAAAAGGCTTTAGAAAAAGCACTGTCCAATATGGCCAGCCACTAGCTGTATATGACTATTTAAACAGTCAAATTTAAATACAATTTAAAAATCAGTTCCACGGTCACACCAACCACATATCAAGTGCTTAAAAGCTATAGATTGACTATGGCTACTGCACTGGGCTGCATGACTATGGGAAAACTTCATTTTTACAGAAGTTTTATTGGACCACTCCACTCTCGAAAAATTAAAGCTCTGTCCCAAGATCCTTGTATTCAAAATGCTTACTCCACCTGAAGATTCACATTTTGATTGATAAGTATACCAAGCATATGATTTTCTCAAATATTTCTAATTGAGAACCCAAATAATTTTAACATTTCTGTGCTGTTTTATTGAATTTGTCACTTTCTAGCTGTGCAGTCTTGAAAAATTTACTCCTTTTGCCTTAATTTCTATCTTTTAAAAATACAGATCCTATATTTGATAGGATTGTTTTGAGAATAAAATGATCATATCTGTGGAATACAATGGTAAACTCAGTTTTGATTAGGAATAATATATTCAGGTGAAGTGCTCAACCCACTGTCTGGTGTACATTAGGTACTTGAATGAGCAGGTTTTCAATTTACTGCCCTTCCCCAATACACACAAATACTTAGTAATTGTTAATCAAAATATTTATACTACAGCAGCTTTTCTTAGAAAACTCAGATGTTAATAAAGCAAGGGATTCTCAATAACCGATAATGGTTATAATCTGCATCGTAGGGCATTTCTCATCACTACAGGATTTTAGTAATACCTTAAATAATTTATTTTTTTGTTTGTACATTGTTTAGTTATTGGGGCTAATTACAGCTTATAAGTGGGGAGTAGAGGTTGTAGTGGGGACAAGTAGTAAAAATCAACTTCAATGTAGATTTAGACATTTAAAGGCAACATGCCTTCATTGAACACTCTTTATCCAAATTCCATGGTAAGAATTTCTGTGGGCTGAATGTTTGTACCCCGCCCCCACCAAATTCATTTGTTGAAATCTTACCCCTCAATGTGTTAGTATTAGTAGGTAAAGTATTTGGGAGATGATTGGGTCACGAAGGTAGAGCCTCATAAATGGGATGAGTGCTCCTACAAGAGATCCTAGAGATCTCACTTGCTCTATCTACCATGTGAGGACACAGTAAGAAGATGCCCATGAACTAGGAAGCAGGCTCTCACCAGACACCAAATCTGCTGGTGCTTTGGTCTTGGACTTCTCAGCCTCCAGAACTGTAGGAGACGAATGTTTGCAGTTTCAAGCACTGGTCTATGGTATTTAGTTATAGTGGCTCAAATGAACTAAATAGTATAGGATTTTTGATAATTTATTTGCATATTCTCAATAGTTCCTTTTATTCCTCAAGATGCTACTTTGTGGGAAGGCTGGTCCATAGCAAGATTCTAATCTGCAATTACCTAAGAGAACAAGTTACCTAGCCAGCACAAAATATATTGAACTCATAAACCGTCAACTACAATCACCTTTTTCTAAATGAAGATTTTAAAACAGTATCCAGTTGTTGCTTTCCTCTCCTTGTGTTTTTTCTGCATTGCTTTGGCATTCATTAAATACTTTTATATTCTGTATTTTATTTACCTTCACTTTTGACCTAAATTTCTAGGTTTTCTGGTTCCCTGCCCACTCCCCTCCCCACCTCTTTAAATTTGTCTTGATGTTTCTGTGTTCTGGTTGTTTTTATTGAGAAGTCATTTGTCAGTGTAGTTGTTCCTCTGAAGATGATATATATCTGCCCCCCTTGGGCTGCTTAAAGGAGTTGTTCTTTGTCTTTAAGTTATAGTAATTTGATAATGTTGTGTTAAAGGTGTGGTTTACTGTGTATTGATCCCACTTGGAGATTCTTGAATCTGTGGCTTGTTGCTGTTGGTCAGTTTTGGAAAATTTTGGCTATTATCCTATTCAGTATTGCTTTTGTTCTGTTCTCTTTCTTCTTTCCTTTCCTGAGATCCCAAATACACTTCTTGTATGTGTTATATGTTCTTTTCTGTGTTTTCCAACCTTTATTTTCTATCTGTGCTTTAACCTGGATATTTTCCAAAAACTTATTTTTTAAAGACTTTATCCTTTGATAGCACCTTTAGGTCTACAATAAAACTGAGAGGCAGGTACAGAGATTTCCCATACTGTTTGCCCCCACATATATAATGTTCCCCATTATCAGTAACACTCACCAGAGGGGTACATTTTTTTTATCAAGAATGAGCTACATAGATGCACCATAGTTACTTAGAGTCAAGAGCTTACCTTAGGGTTCACCCCTAATGTTGTATATTCTGTGGGTTGGATGAACGTATAATGACTTACATCCATCATCATCATATCATACAGAGTGTCTTCACCGCCCTAAAAATCCTTTGTGTTCCCTATTCATCTCTCTGCCCCTCTCCCCTAACCCTGGCAACCACTGATCTTTTCACTGTCTCCACAGTTTTACCTTTTTCCGATTGATATGTATTTGGAATCCTACTATATGTGGTTTTCCTCAGATTGGCTTCTTTCAAATAGTATTATGTATTTAAGTTTCTTCTCTATCTTTTCATGGCTTGATAGCATAATTGTTTTTAGCATTGAACAATATTCCATCATTTGGATGACCACAATTTATCCTCTGAAGGATATTTTGGTTGCTTCCAAGTTTTGGCGGTTATGAATAAAGCGGCTATAAACATCCACATGCAGGGTTTTTTGTGGACATAATTTTCACTTCCTTTGGGTAAATACTAAAAGAGCACAACTGCCGGATTATATGCTAAGAATATGCTTATTTTCGTAAAAACTGCTAAGGTGGCTATACAATTTTGCACTTCCACCAGCAATTAATGTGAGTTCCTGTTGCTTCATGTCCTCACCAGAATTTGATATTGTGTCTGGATTTTGGCCATTCTACTAGGTGTAAAGTGCTATCTCAGTGTTGTCTTAACTTGTGGTTCCCTGATGACAAATGATATGGAGCTTTTTTTTATATACTAACTTACCATCTGTATATCCTCTTTGGTGAGGTGTCTGTTAAGGTCTTTGGCCTGTTTTAAAATCAGGTTGTTTTCTTGGTTGAGTTTTGAGAGTTGTTTATATAGTGGGCATATTCGTCTTTTGTCAGATGTGTCTTTTGCAAATATTTCCTCCCGGTCTATATGGCTTGTCTTCTCATTTTCTTGGTAATGTCTTCTGCATAGTGGAAGTTTTTCATTTTAACCAAGTCCAGCTTGTCAATAATATCTTTCATAGATTATGTCTTGAATGTTTTATCTAAAAAGTTATTGCTGAACCCAAGATCCCCTAATTGTCTCCTATGTTATCTCCTAGGAGTTTTATAGTTTTCATATTTTGTTCCATTTTGAGTTAATTATCATGAAGGCTGTAAGGTCTGTGTTGAGATTGACTTTTTTTTTTCATGCAGATGTCCAGTTAGTCTCTTCAACAAATGGTGCTGGAACATTTTTGCTCCATTGTATTGTCCTTGTTCCTTTACCAAAGATCAGTTGACTATATTTATGTGGCCCTATTTCTGGCCTCTTTGTTCTGTTTCATCTATTTGTTCTTTTGCCAATACAACACTGTCCTGATTACTGTAGCTTTTTTTTTTTTTTACTGTAGCTTTATAGTAAGTCTTAAAATAAGGTAGCACCAGTCTCCTTCTTTTCCTTACATATTGTATTGGCTTTCCCGGGTCTTTGCTTCTCCATGTAAACTTTAGAATCAATTTGTTCATATTCATAAAATAAGTTGGTAGGTTTATATTGGAAATAACATTTTTTAGTTTACTCTTTCCTTTATCCACTCTTTTATTAAACCCTTCTATTGAATTCTTAATTTCAGTTATCACATTTTTCAATTTCAGTATGTCCATTTTTTGAAAATCCAATTATCCTGTGAAGTTTTCTATATTTACTTATTTTCTCTTTAGTTATAGCTATTTCAAAAAGTGATAATTGCAATATTGGAATATCCAGTGAGTTGAACTTTCAGTTATTTTTTTTTCTCTTGGCTTTTGACTATTTTGTAACGTATTTTGTAGTTATTGATTATATATGAAATACTGTAGAAGCTCTGGATGATTTTACCTACTTCCAGAAAGAATATTTTTTCTGGCAGGCATATGCAGTATAAACAGATAATCTTTTAGTCAATACTGGGTTTTAGGCTTTGTTAGAATTGCTCCATTTTTTGTTTGCCTTTACTCCTAGGAGCACTTTAAATAATGTAATAGCAATACTTACTATGTTTTCTTGGGCATAGCTCTTTTGGGGTCTCAGTAGAAATTCTGGAGTATTTACCTAAACTCCTAAGTTTATCTACATGAGACCGTTGATACCTCTGTTCAGAATTTTGATCTCCTAGTTGTTGCTTTCCATTTGATTTCTTGGTGTGTAAACTTGAACATGCACGGTTTAGGAGTTGGCAAATGTCTGAAGAAGAAATTATCACAGAGAAATTTGGGCTTACTTCTCTTGAATCTGGGTCCTTCGCATCTCAGTTTACTTGGAACTTTAGAACTCCAGCTTCTGTGTTCCCAACCAATTGAAATGGTTGCAAGCTGCAGCCCATTGCATTCCACTTAGCCTCCATTCTGCATATACAGTGAATTGACAAATCCCTGAGTAAACTGCAGACAAATGTGGAACTCACCTCCACATGTTTCTTCCTTTCTCTGGGAAGGAAGGTGATCCCTCAAAGTCCCAGCTGCCTGATTGCTTACCTTGGAGTTCAGGGAAATAATCCTTAAGAAGGGTTGTGTTTTTCATCTTATTCAGATTGCATCCTGGCTGTAGGCAGAAGTCTAAAATCCTGCATTTCTTTTGATCTTCAACAAATCTGCAAAATGATCCTGATACGAAATGGAGTCTTAGGAAGGTTAGGTAACTTGCCATGGCATGAACCAAATAAGATAAATAGGTGGTCCTAGAGTTCAGGTCAGGTATTTTGACTCTTCCCTTACAATCAGCTGAAGCCTGAAATATATTTCATAATCAATTTTGGATTCTGAGAGTCATTAAGCTACATCTTTTTAATTCTATGACCTGAAACATTCATTTTATTTCCTTATTAATATGCTCTGTGCTTAAAATTCTGAGTACTTCAAATAATGTAATAGCAATACTTATTTCCTTAAATTGACACAAATTTGCATACAGCTTATACCTTTTCTTATTTTATTTTGATTTAATAACCTAAAAACCTGCTGACTCATCTTCTATGGGTATGTTGAACATGGGCTTCCTTCATAAATAGATGTATAATCGTTTCTCTGGGAGCCTGGGACTCTGCTTTGCATCTATATTGTCACACTCATTCTATCTTCTGGAATTTTACAGTCACAATGTTGTAGATAATGTAAGAAGGTTTTCAACCCATACAGTTCCAATGTTCTAGGTTTCCAAAATCTTAAGCTTCCAGGAAGCCATTTTGAAGACACATGGAAGGAGGATCCATATAAGGCATGTTATATACTCAGGCAAATCCTATGCTCTCTTTAGGAATCTGGTTGAATATGATGAAGACAGAAGGCCGCATAAGAGTTCAACTTTGCGAGTTACACAAAGTCCCACTATGTAGGTTAGCATAATGTTGTAAACCCATGACATCTGTGGAGTGGGACAATGATAATTCTATATCGTCAAACTTTAAAAGATTATTTCTACTGATGGATTTTATTAGCATACTTTTCCTTAGATAATATTTGTCAGCCCCTTAATGTTTTCAAAGCACTTTAAAACTCTTCCACTGAATTCCCCATAAGTAACCTGACAAGTAAGCAGAACAAACCTTATTCTCTGTCTTCTAGATGAGGCTAGAGACATGGTTCCTTTCCAGTATAACACTGCTAGGAGCTGAGTGAAGTTGAGACTTGAATACATGTCTTCTGGCTTTTTTTCCCCCAGACTTTTCTATTCGACCCAAGCTGTAATATGGACAGACACTGAGCAAGGGTTCTCTAGAAGCTATACTTTGGTCTAAGTTCTACGGGACCAACAGGAGAGACAATTTTGGCCACGGAAACTTTTCCGTGTACCTCACACCTGACATTTTGCATCTCCCTCTAGTTCCATTCCCTGAGAGCTCCTGAAAAAATGCCTGTTTAGCCAAAGTGCTAGTAAGTCTCCCTTAGACTTTTTATTTCAACAAGTCTTTCCCTGAGGGAAATGCAGAACAATCATCTGCCCTCTTGGAGCAAGTAGCAGTAAGATTCTTAAAAATTCTTGTTTTTCTCTGAGACGAGGCCCTGCAACTACCTTCCAGAAACCCAGTATTCTGTGGGAGAATAATATTGAACAGGGCGAGGGAAGTACAGCTTGTGAGTCATAAATATTTACATTTCGTGGAGGCTTTGGGTAAGATTAAGAGGGCTGAACAGCACGACTTTCTGTGAGGAGGTGGCAACACAGTCTCTGAAATAGCCGAGGTGATACTGCTCAGGCCTCCTGCGATAATATAAATAAAGTTTCTGAAAGGTATTTTTTCCGTTGTTCAAGGCTCCGTGGGTTCATTTGAATCTCTACTTTTTCAACTTTGATTGATTTTTGCTTTTGTAATTTAGGGGCACTGGCTTGACCCACTCTCACCCTCGAGGGAGCTTTTAACCAAGAACGCATACACCAAATACATGGAAATTAGAAATATCAAGGCAAACATTACTTTGTCCCTTTCTCTTCAGTGGAGTCCTTCAAAACTGGTAGCAAACACAAAGGAGGGATGAACTGTAACAGTGTCACTTAGGAATGCGTTTTGGGGGGTTACTCTGTTGTATTAGGGTTCAACTAGAATTCTAATTTCTTTTATTTGCATAACTAGGTTATGAATGTTGAGGGAGCCAGAGCCAGACGTGTTGGCTCCAAGGTTTGCAATTTAAGTAGGGAGTATTTTGCAAGGGAGGGTCAGGGAGAGGGAGGATTCGCCCTTCTAATATGCATAGCTTGCTGAAACCTGAGTTTCCCAGATTGTCGTCTTTGAGCTCCCATATCTGTAAGAATAAAGGAAAAGCAGGAGGTGGCACAGCAGACTTGGGAGAGTGGATTAGCTTGCTTAAGTGGGGTGAATACATCCTAGAGCAGGAACATTCCCATGATACCCAGCTGATGGCTGGTATCTCCCATTGCTGCATGCTCTCTGCAAGCAAAATGTATACTGATGCCGAAGAACACCATAGGCTGGTATTTTCTAACATCCTTTTCCTTCAAAAATGGATAATAGCTGGAGATTGCTCTGTTACCATGACTATTGCCTCGAAGATACGAGTTTGTATAAAGTAAGGGGAATTTTTCCTCGGAAATCTTTCATTTCCATTGAAGTCTCTTGGCCACATTCTCATAAGAGGTCTCTGGCCAGTTGTGGTACCCTCTTGGCTGTCTTCCCAGATCTCTGGAGTCAGTATCTGGGCTTGGGTATTGGGCATGTATATTTAAAAAAAAAAACAACTTGTAAGTGATTTTGATATGGTCCTCATTGCTTCCCTTTTGTCCAAATTTACCTGTCTGAATCCCATTGCCTTAAGCCCTGTCTCTAAGTGACTAAATGTCTAATCCCAGCATTTAACTCCTGGCTGCCACTTTGCGCTCACCCTGCCTTAAAGGGCTGCCCTTTTGGGTCAGCATTTGTTCTTTATTAGTGACCTTCAAGCTTTGTTTCCAAAGAAATGGCCAGGAGTTTCAAGGACTGGGGGACCATCAGGGAAAATAGATTTGGGATGGCGGACCACTCGGGGAGTATTCTAAAACCTCATGTAAAGGTGACCACCTATTCTAACTAAGCATAAGATTGTCACATGCAGAAACCTTGTGAGGCCTAATGTATTGATGAAATTATTGAAAGAGCAGACCGAAATGTGATTGCCTTGTGTTAGTCCAGCCTAAGGCAAGGGACCTCGCTGGAAATTGCCATTTGGCTTTCCAATCCACTAAAGGCCTCCAGATTTGCCCTTTGCTGCCAGTTTCACTTTCAATTTCACCTTGACACTTGCGTTAATTTTATTTAGGAAACCCAGTTACCATGCTGCAGATGAGATGGAGTTAGAAGAGATGTGCTCAAGCTTTATTGAACCTTAGAAAAGGAAAAGCTGATGCTCATCAGGGACTCTCTGGGGAGTGACTGGCCTGACTTTTGCTGTTGTTTTCCAATCAGCAGGCACAGTGAAGAGTCAGGGTGGTTCTGACTTTTGCTCTCAGCACCACTTCTTTCCCCTGTGGCTGAGGCAGGCCTCTTACAAAGCATCTCAGATACCAACCCGCGATAGCTCAGGTATCAGCAGGAAAGGAAAAGGGGAACAATTCCTCTGGGCTATCAGAGTACTGTTTTCTTTTTCACCTTGGTGAGCATCTGAAAGACATGCCTAAGCTTTCACTCTTGGGAAAAGTGATCCTTTATGCTGATCTTACTTGAGATAAGGGAAGACACTCTCCCTTGTCCATCTGTGTCCTCCTGTTTGCTGGGGATAGTTCTGGGGAAACAAGGAGAGGCATAGATGAAGATCCAGTTTACTGAAGAATGATACACAAGCAACTGGTGGCATGAAAGAAGACCTTAGATAGTAAAACAACCAACCTTTTATATCTTAGTTTTTAAACAGGCATTTATTTTTATAGCAAACTCCAATTTCTGGCAAATTAAATGAGTTGCCTTTATAATAATTGCAATGGAAAATTCTTTTTTAAACCAAATCTATTTAGCTTAAAAAGGGAATCATTTTAAAGAAAAGGATTAACGGTGTAATAATACAGTTGGAATGGAGATAGTACAGAATTCATGGTTTAGTACGGGGATGACTGAAGTTTAGGAAATGTTGGCTCACACAAGCCATGGCAGAATGTACCCTGCGTTAAAAGAATTGGGAGCTTCTTAATTAAAATTTTTAAAAATCTGTAGGCCATGACTGTTATGCGGAGGATAGTAGTTTGATCTTTCATGATCTCTCAACATTTTAGCTCTTAAAAGATGCCATTATTAGAAATAGTGTTATGAACTTAAAATCCACAATGTGGATTTTAAAAGGAACAAGAGGTCCTGCCTGACTCTGAGCTTTTAATGTTGGTCCTTGATTTGTTTGTTGAGTACTTAAAGCTAATTCTAGGACATTGAGCTGTGAGAGCCCATTTGGTTTCCTCCTTTAGTGCCTCTAAATCCATTCATCTCTATGCCTCGAGCTAATACTGCTTTTCCTACCCTCAATTCAACTAATTCCCTGGGAGTCTTTCCGAAATCACAAATAATAAAATGCAAGTGCTATTATTAATTGATTAGAAAAGATTTGTAGAGAAGAAAACAGAAATTCAAGATCTGTATTTATTTATTCATTTAACAATAGTTCTAAGAGATTTTTACTGTTTTTGGAGATACTCAGACTGAGGAAGACATTAAGGATGATGCACTACAGCCGTCATTTCCACTGTAGAGAGTATGTTACTAACAGGATCCAAAATAGAATATTATTATGGTTTTGTGAGAAGAGCTTTGGAGTTAGATGTAGGTATGATTCTTAGTTTTTCCTATCTCTAGTTATAATCTTGTATATGTCCCCTCTAAACCACAATTTCCTAAACTACTAAATGGGGAAAAACAATATTTGTTTTTGAGGCTCCTGTGAGATTAATTTAGAAAAGTATAAAACGGGCCTGGATGTAAACACTGTGCTTTTATCTTTTTCTAAAAGTGGAATCACCCCATTTGGCACTTTATTTTATACTAATCTATTATATATTTTTATTTAATTGCTTCTTAGTTTGGTCTCCATAAATCCATTATCATAGGGACAATGTCTTCCTGTTTGTATTATCTGCAGTGTTGCGGTCGGTCAGAGTCCTTGTTTAGGATTCATAGATTAGAGGAGGATAAGGTGACAGGTTAGGAAGCAGCAGGCTCATAGTTTTGTGGACTGGAAGAGACCTTTGAGATCTCTGAGAGCGGAGCTCTGTCTCTGGCATGCATCACAGTGATAGGCAGTGAAACTTTCTCAGGAAGATGACCTCGCAAGGCAAAGACATTCACCAATGTTTCTTATGGTACTCAGTGGGTTTCATGCCCTGGACAACTGGTGATTTCTTTTATATATCTAACTTCAATCACATCTGTTGCAATTTGAAGCCTTCTCTCATTCTTTCATGGAGACAGGGAGCTTTAATCACTGTCCTTTGCAAAATATTTTGTCTTCTTGAAGCCTATTATTGTCACCTCACCTTCTTCCTTTTATTTTCCATGCACTGGAATTCTAAAGAAACCAGGAGTGTTATATCTGTTCTCTAGAAACTCAGTATCTGATTCAGGATTTAGTTCTTACTGGAAAAGACTGTAATGAAACTGAAAACAGCATTTCCAATACAAGGAAATAATCAAAACCGTGTATCTTTTGAGCATTACTTGAGTGGGGAGGTAATGTCACTAGGCAGTTGGAATAGTTCATTTTTGTTGTAAATCTAAGGTTCTAAAAATCATCTTGTAATTAAATTTCAATTCACTGAGATTTTGCAAATATGAAATATTTACTGAAAGGGACTTATAGATTTGCTAATTTCATATTAATTAAGTCTTAAAACTGATTTTAATCTAGTAGTTCCAAGTAGTCATGTAGCTTGTTCTAAAATTATCACAGCCTCTTCTTTTAGAGGTATTTATATGCATTTAGACAAATCATTTTATCCTCTCTAAAGTGGCTAATCTACCAGATGTATCTGGAATAGGTATAGCGATCATAATTTCACAAATTATCTTAGAACTTTTCTTGCATTCTGCAAGTTGTATAAATAAATGTTTACAAAAATTACAAAATAAAGTTCTATTTCCACAGAATTACCTGTCACTGTTTTCCCTAGTAGACCATACTCTCCATAAGGGTGAGAACTGTGGCAGCTATTTTAATTCAGTGCCTTATAAAATATTTGGTTCAAGTAGGCAAGGAATATCATTGAGCAAATAAATAAAGGAATGAAGTAAGAGATGCTGAAGCATCTGAAATGAGTGGCTCTTGGTAGATAGCTTCCTCTGATTATTGGCTGGTTATGTATGTGTCCAGATTTTGGAGCTGCTTGTATCTTAGGATGAGAGTTGATTCTGAGCCAGCCAAGGTGGTTAGATTAGGGGAAGTACCACAAGTTCAAGATGAATCAATTGTCTTTCATCCAAGAAATTTTTGTGAATTTTGTGAACTTTGGGAGGCATGATGAAATTGATTTGACTCCTCAAATCACCAGATCCAATAAGGCATGTGATGTGTCTAATAGTGGGTCAGATATTAACACCAATTGGAATATGGACTGGCAGTGAGCATACTAGTCCTCTGTGGTTTGAAGGTCAAAGATGAAGTATATTTCTTGGGGTGCAGCTCTCCTGACATAGGTTTCTAGGCAAGATCTGGCTCAAATGGATCATGCCTTAAATAGTATGGATTCTAGATAGAAGAATCTTCAACTGCCTGATTTCAAGTTTCGGATAGAAACTTCCGATAAGCATCTTCAGATGAGCAATCTTGGCCAACTTATACTTTTGGTGTTTCATGTGCTACATTTTGAAAATTAGTGTGTTTTGTTGAAATACACATTTTGCATTTTGAAAAATTGTGACAAATTTCAATATTTTTTGTATCTACCTCATAGTCTTTAAAGATAAAATTAAATAATCCATAGAAAATATTGATTAGCCTACGTGGCACATAATACTTTAGCAAATATTAGAAGCTATCGATAATTTCCACACCTCAATGATGCAGTAAAAATAACAACAAGCTGTTATTAGTTGCATAGAAAGTGAAGAGCTAAAAAAAAAAGTGAAGAGCTGCAGTTCGCTTAGAAACCAACATATCTTCTACTAATCCATGATCAATGGATTGGACAGTCTCTTTCTTTAGAGTATATGTTTCTTAAAGATCTGCCAGATTTTAATTTCCTTTGACTGCCTCTTGCCTGATATAGTGATGGTCATGTGATAGATTTTCAATATATACTTGGTGAATAGAGAATAAAACTTGCAGAGCTGTAGAATGTTAATGCACCATCAAAAATACCCATGGTCCTACTTAGAGTTGGATTATGTTCTATGGTCAGATTTCAGAACTTTCTAAAAACATTTTTAAAATTATTTTGTTTGAAAGACAAAGGAAAACAAATCCTCCCCAAATATAATTGGCCATGCTTATTTTTAGAAAACAGACTACTACTATGTTTGGATAGGGACAATCTGTACTTTTCCATAAATATGTCACATTTTTAAACTATAAGGAAAAAACAAGAGGATGAAAAATTCAATCTGTTATTATTTCTAACTTCATTAAATTGAAAGGTTTGTTAGTTTGTTTTTTATTACCCGTGGTAAGTGTCATTTGGGACTGTGGTGCTTCATGTAGTGGCAGCAGGAAGATGGGATTAGATTCGTGCATCCATCTGTAGTTAGTGTGCAATACCCGGCAGGTGCTCAGTGCACTTAGCTCTCCATCCTTATCAATTCCACTTGTGCCTGGTGGGTTAAATGTGAGAAACTCTGGAACCAAACATTGCAATTCCCCTGGGCTATCTACTTTTAATAGCGAGTTCACATATAGCTGCACAGATTTTCTCTAAATCCTCAGGGATAATAATTTCAGGCACTCCTTTAGCATATCTTTCTTAAGTTTCCCTCACATTCTGTCATAAGTGGAACCACCTGATTCCAAAGCTTTTTTTCAGGGTTTGGATAGGCTTATCTCTTCTGTCCTATCCAATTGCTCTCCCTGCTGCTCAATGTCTCCTTCTCTATTCTGTGTTCCCGCAGCTGCCATTTTTTGGGTCGCTTTCTCTGCTTCTGCTCCTGGTCAGACCTTAACTTCAGATTTGGAGAAGTTGCTTCAGTGTAATCCCTAGACTCCTCTGACTGACATTTGAGTTTAGTTTCCAACTCCTGTAATGTACAAAGAAAATCCCCCTAAGCTGATAAAAATTAAAATGAATGCAGGAGAAATAGTATATTACATTCAAATAAACAGATAAAACAGAAGACAACAAACAGCTTCATGATTTCTGCTTCTCTTGAGTGTGCAGACATCACCACCTATGTATATAAACACATTTGAACAAAAGCTTTCATTCATTGGTAGAGTATAGATTAGGAATTGTGTGTACACAGGAAGGGTGATGTCAGCTCCCATGTTGTTTAGCATTCAGGAAATACTAGTCTCAAGACAAATCCCAAGATTTCAGGGGCTAAACAAATAGAAATTTTTTATTCATTATCAGTCCAACGTAGATGTTACTGGTCCACCAAATTTGAGGGTTCAAGCTCTACTGAAAGATGTCAACCATGAAACCCTGGCATAGGCACTGCTGTTTTCTATGTGTGTTTTCCATTAATTAAGAGCATAGAGGAAAATGCTTGGGAGATTTTCCTGGATCACATTGGGACGTAGTGCACATCAGTCACTTCTATCCACATTCCATTGGATGGAACTCGCTAAAACAGAAATTGATGTATGGGAAGAACGATAAACACCTGTTTGCTTCCAAGTTAGTTCCATGTACCAATAACTATCCTCAAAGTTCCTTTTTAAACATAAATCTCAAATCCAATTTACTTCTTTATCCTCTTAATGGTAAGCTAAGAAATGTAAGGCAAAGAGGAAACATTTTGATAAGCAGCATTTTGATTATTTTTTAAAATATTTTATTTATTCATGAGAGACACACACAGAGCGAGGCAGAGGCATAGGCAGGGGGAGAAGCAAGCTCCATGCAGGGAGCCAGATGCGGGACTCGACCCCAGGATTCTGGGATCTTGCCCTGAGCCGAAGGCAGACACTCAACTGCTGAGCCACTCAGGTGTCCCTGATTCTGTTTTCTATACAAAGATCATACTCAGCCCCTTTCCAAAGGAGAAAATTAGTAATAGTATTTAGTTAGTGTCTCCGGATCAAAGCCCATAGTTTCTGAAGGAAAAGAAATGCTTTTAATCAGGTACAGATGAGACTATGTGAATTCCAGCCACTTCTAACTAAAAATAGGAAAAAAAAAGAATCTCCCTCACCACCCTACCAGCAGATACTCAATACTCGGCCAAGAGCAGGGTAACTGCAAGATGGTTTCCCTTTAGAAAAGGAAAAAATAAGAGGCCCACTGGGTGGCCCTTGTCCATTTTAGGAATGGACTCTTGTCAGACAAGCATTGTGAGGACCTCCCTGCCACTGCAGAGGAGGACATTTCTCACCCAACCCTGGAATTACTCTCATTCTCTTTTTTACTGTTTTCTTCTTCTGTTCCTGATCTGCCCTAGAGATTATCTTTTCTGTTTATGTAAAGTCATCACTGGTAAGGGTTCCTGCCTCAAAGACAATATACCTTTTGCAACCTGTTCCTTGCTGGTGCAAATTTGGGGTACCAAGACTTCTACAGTCATAGGCTACTTTTTACTTTATTATTTTGGCCAAATTCATGATTGATTGATTATTTATTTATTTACTTTGGTAATACCACTCCTTCAAAAGCTCACTAGATTTCTCTGTGCTTCCAAGTTAGCTTTATATGCCCATAATCATGAACAAAAGTTCCTAGATATTTCTCAAACCTGCCATATTATATTGTAAACTCCTCCTAATGTCACCACTTTCTCTCAACTTAATGGAGGCTGTTATGAGGCCTTTGAAACAATCTGAGTCCTTTGTTCAATTGTTTTTTCTACTTAAGCCCTTTTTTCCATTTATTTCCTTTTTCGAGGGGGGCAGTTCAGAAGCTGTTGACTTCTCCAACCCTGTGAGCTTTCAAATTTCTGGACTCGCTTTAATCCTGGAATTTTACTCAACACTTGTTAATTCTTGCCTTAGCTACAATCTTCCCCATAATAATTTGGAATAAACAGCAGACAACAGCTGAAGCACACTAACAGAGTCTATCTTTTCAGCTACTTCCCCTGTTGTTAGTTTCAGTAGACACCTGGTCTGCCTTCCAGATTGTTGCAGGCAGCCCTTTATATCAGCTATCTTGGCCATAACAAAACCACATTCTCCAACTTTCTAGAAACCTACCACCTGTGTGCTGACCCAATGCCAAATATTTGGGGTTCTAGCAGTATTTTAGTTCAAATAGGATAATGTTAGTATTTAGGACAATGTTAGCTATTGTATCAAATTAGTCACAACTTTCACTGACTTAATGAGTGCTAAGTTTATTTTTTCTTACATGAAATCCAAAGTAGTTGTTCCTGTTGGTGTGGGTGGGTTCTGACCCACACAGTCAATCAGGGACCCATGCCAATGGGGACTTTGCTATCACTTACCTTCAATATATGCCGATCAAGTTTGCTTTAGATATCAACTTTGAGCTAGCAGAAGTAGGAAGATCATGTAGGCATACAAAAGGAAATTTATGTGGGCCGGGTCTGTAGTAGTGCTTGTCCCTCTATTCCTATAACCACATTTCACTGTAAGGGAGGCTGGGAAAAGTAATCTAGCTGTGTGTTCAGGAAGAAGAGAAATGGTTTTGAAGAATAGCACAAGCAATGTCTGCTATAGTGTTTTAAACAAATAGAAATTTGTTTTTCTTATGTATGAAAAGTCTCAAGGTAGGTATCCAAAGTTGATGCACTGACCCTATAGTGATGACAGAGACTGGTTTTTTTTGCCCTTTTATTCAAGGAAAATGTGCTTCCACTTGAGATTTCTGGCAATAATTTACTTTATTATTATTATTATTTAAAGATTTTAGTTGTTCATGAGAGACTCAGAGAGGAAGAGACACAGGCAGAGGGAGAAGTAGGCTCCCTGTGGGGAGCCCGATGTGGGACTCGATCCCAGGACTCTGGGATCACTCCCTGAGCGGAGGGCAGACGCTCAACCACTGAGCTACCCAGGCATCCCTCTGGCAGTAATTTATTGACCAGACTTGAGTTAAGTGATCATTGTTAGTAGGAAGGGAGGCTTGGAAATAAAGTATTTTAGCTAGGCACATTTCTACTCTGTTTTAAATCAGTTTAATTAGTAAGGAAGAATGGGAGAATGGACATTGGGTAGGTAATTAGCAGTGTCTTTCACAAAGGATAAGATGATTTTCATATTCTAGGGGAAAATCCCTCCTTGGGGCAGGCCTCTTTTTCTCTCAGAAAGTAGCATGTATAACACTCCTGTATTCTAGAAGCATTAGAGATAGCTATTTGAAATAAGTCCTTCAATACGTTGACTATGTGTTGAACGTAGATGTAATTTTTTATTGAAATAATTAAATGAATGAGCAAATATATCAGTAGACCACTATGACTTGGAGGAGTCAAAAGAGATGTCCTTTGACAATGGTGACTAACAAATGTGCAAGTTTAGTTATGTAATGAATAGGGTGAGATAGTTACTGTCGATATGCAAATAATTTCCCCTAGATACTACTTATTTATGAGGTAGTTTATGCCTTTTAAGGTCCTAACAATTCAAATTTCTTTTCTCTTGGACTCCTACAGAAAACATAAGTGGAATGAGCACTGGGTGTTATACTCTGTTGGCAAATTGGACTTCAATAAAAAATATATTAAAAAATAAAATTTAAAAAAACCTAAGGAGAAATCAAACCCAGAAGAAGTCTATAAGAAAGTCACCCCAAGGAATGATAAATATGTCTAGTGAAGGATTCCAAACTTGCATGCAGGGACTGCATCTTTTTTTGCAGGGGTTGGGGTGAGAGGGGAGTGTTACTGTTTAGAAACCAGTAAAATGAAAAGCTGATTTATTTTGAGGGGTTTAAAGAGACTGGTTGTGCAAACATTGATTATTGCTATGCCTGGAAAAATTGGTCAAAAATAGCAGATGCTATGACTACAGACCACGAGTCTCTCCCTTTGCAACTTGCCTTGTCTGATGGTTGGAACGGGGGTGGGGGGGGGCATAGCCCTGCTAGAGGTGCATGCGCTATGCCACTGCTGCGGAGGCTGCCACCATTGAAATACGGGGCCAACACCACTTCACAGGTTTGCTTTGGAAGCCACAAAACCCTTCCTGTGATGTCAAGGCAGCCTGTAATAACCCAAACGGTGGCCCAGAAATGCACATCTGACGTAAGCTGCCATTATCAAGCAATGATTATTTCTTCTTCTGAGGAGTCAGCTTGCCAATCACTCTGACATGCTTTCAGTTTGTTTCAATAGTACACGTTTTCCTTTTGCTTTTCCACGAAGAGTCTTTGACAGACTTAGTTACTTGCAGTGCCAGTCACTGCCTTGCTGGAAGTCTGTCTGGATGTCCCTTACTGCAAAGCAACTAAGTCCCTGCAGCATCAAAGTGAGAATAAAAATATCTTGACAAGCTCATCTCTCTTTTTGAATCCCTTGGACACTTGGGCACTGGTGTGCTCTGAATCCAGGATCGTGCTGGCTAAGCAGTAAGCTGATGGCTGTGGAATGTGCCCTTGGAAATGGGAGGGCCTAGAGGTGGGGAATTTCAGCCAGGTGCTGGCATCAAAGCAGATTTAAGCAAATCATGCTCGGGTATGTGCATAGAGATATGTTTTTCCTAAAATTACAAACTCGCATTGTGAAAATTCTGGTGAGAAAACAGGAAAACATTTTGACTTAGCTTGTCAAGAAACACAGAACTTATTTCAGGTTATTTCTCTTTGAAGACTCATATTTTAAAAATATAACAGGAACACAATCAAGACTAATCTTACCACTTGCTGAATAGGGGAATGAGCATGTTGTTTTGAGAATGGACTTAGCTAGGGGTTCTTAAGTTTCTCCTGATTTCACAGCCCTGGCTCCGCAGTCTAATCCAGGGCAATGCATATATTAAAAACTTTGTTCTGCTCGATAGAAGCTGGCCATTCTCTGTTACACTTTGTGTTTTTTGGGGGTGCCCTATGCATCCTCCATGGATATAATTTTTGATTCTATGGTTCATAGCTGACCTGGCCTGCCTCTTTTCTCCAGAGGATTCTGTAGCTCTCATATTTCCTTTTCTTTTGTCCCAGACTGCCGATATTTTGAAGAAAATTTTTTAAAAGTTGGTGATCCGTATTTCAGTATATTTCCTATCATCCAGGACTTTGTTCAAAATAACTGCCTTTTCCTGCTTTGTGTTGTTTCTTATTAACGGGGCAACCTGATGCCATGGACCTGCTGTTTTCACCCTTTTCTGCAGCTTACTGAGAAAATTACCTGTATGAATAGACTGTACTCCATTCATACCACTGACAACCAGGAGGGACACCTCCTTTTCTCTCATTCTCCATATCCACTCAATTATTAAGACCGGTGGATTTTTACTCCTCAAATGTCTTTCTAATCTGTTCCTTTTCTTCCACTCCTGCTGCCATATTCTCGGTCCAATCTAACAACTCTCAGCTAGACCATGGCAATAACCCTATTACCAACCCTTGTTCACACTTGCTTCCCTCAATGCATTCTCTGCATTCCAGTCGGAGCTGTCTTCTCCCAATGTAAATTGAGAATGTAATTCCCATGCGTGAAATCTCTCAATGGCTTTGTCTGCAAACATAGACCAAAATCCTTCACATAATCTAACAGTCCTGAATGACCTCACCTTCTCCTTTGGAGCTTTTGTGTTTTTCTTAAAGATACCATGCTCCTTTACCCCTCAAGTCTTCTCGTGTGCTGCTCTGGTTCTTCGGGTCTCTCTTGTCCGTTGGTTTCACTGAGCTGATAGGAGCTTGAGTCATGGTAATATTGACCTTAAAAAATTAATGTGACTCGTCCAATAGTCATAGAGTTACAGGACTCTGAGTCTTTGGGATACAGATGTCTCTGGTCTTCTTTGCTTTTCATGTGCTAGGTTTCCTGCAACAAACTGACAGTTCAGTCCTTTGGGTGAGTCAACGCAAGTTATTTTGATGGCTTTCTTTAAATCTTGCATGTTGCACAAACCCATCTGCCCTGGCCTGAGAAACCAGAGCACTTTACTCCAGCTGATGATTCCTAATTGGAACAATCCAGCAAATGAGTCTCTGGAAGTGTCATTTTGGGGGACTGTGTAACGTGTCTGCTGGAGCTGAGTTTGTTTACACTTTGCCAGTGTCATCATTTACAAACTTCAAAAAACACATTGACAAATTCCCTAGCTGTTTTGGCAGCGCTTCCATCAATCACCCAACTAATAGTACCAACATTTCTCCTGGGCTATTATAGTCACTTCAATCGCTGCTGCTGCTGCAGCTTTGGGAGAAGATAAATCAGAAGGGGTTCTTTTAGATGGTCTCAAGTACAACACCAGTTTTTATTAAGCAGTGCTTCCCTCTTCCTCTTCTCTCCCTGCCCTTCCTCCAACCTTCCACAAACAATTCTTTCTGCTTTGTATCGCCTTAGACAAAGTAATTTGGATCTATGGCTTTCTTTAGAGGCCCCTTTGCAACGTCACTGGGTAATGGGTCCATTTATTATTTCGGATTTTTGTGTGTCCTCTTTAGTTACTCCATGCAGCCCTCTCAAATCAATAAGTGTATTGTGTTTCGGCCGGCAACAGGTGCCTAGCTTCCCAGGCCCAACACACCCTTGGAGAGCGGCTCACATGTCTAATGACCACAGCATGAAAACCTGAAACCATTTTGCCTTTCAACCAGGTTCTTTGTGAGGCTGCGTCAGGCAGCAGCTGTATCTCTAAGACTGAGTGGCTAGAGTATCCCTGCTCTTGCAATTTTGTGGTTCCCTCCTATTACTGAAGCCTCACACCCCTTTTTACAAGGGAAAAAAATATTGCAAATACTCAGCTGCTATATCACCTTTGCAGATTTGCTTTTCTTGGGGGTGCAGTCTTTCCCTATTTTCTGCATTCAAAGCTTGACTTTTTCCTCACAAACTGACCTCTCTCTCAAACAAGAGTGTGTTTAAAAAAAAAAAAAACCCAAAAAAACCAACCACTACTGCCAACCTCTTCCAACTTCCTCGCCATTAAGAGGCACGACCACATCGTCTCCCTTCAGTGCACACACATTCAGAATCTGGATGGTGAAAGGGGAGTGCCTGCCAGGCTTGGCAGATCAGGTGAGAAGGGCTGGCTGGGGTTCTGCTGCCCAGCTGGAGTGTTTGCTGGCCGCGGTGCCAACTGCAGGGCCAAACAAACCCTAAGACTGCATTTCAAGTTGCTGCCTGAGAGATGCTGTTAACTCCGCTACTGAGGGCTCTATTCATCCTAAATGATCCATGGTCCTGGACAAAGCACCGACTGCAGCCCATTGCAAATCTTGGCTCTACCTGACTAACCTATTAATCAGAATTTTAACTGGGCCTTGGAAGCGTTTTTCTTTCATGTGTAAGTCAGAGAGCTGATGGCAGTGGAGACTTCATGTAAATGATGCCATCAACTTGATGCATGGGGCCTTCGATGTCTGAATCTGTGGTCACAGGAAGTATTATTTACCCTAAAAAAGTAATCCGTCTCCTGGATGCTTTAACTGCTGGAGGCTGTCTTCGCCATTAGCAGCATCTTTGATTGCCAGCTCTGTCTTGGTGCTGAAATGACCAAATGGCAGTAATCATTTTTGTGTTTGAAAGGACTTTTTTCTTTAGTTGAGAGAGAAATACCCTTGATTTTTCGCATTCTTTTAAAGCAGTTTTTTTTTTCAGAGTGGATTTTTGTTCAAATGATAGCCTCAAGGCACTTGAAGTTGACAAACAATAATTAAGTACTTGTATAAGTGAAAGTATTCATATAGACAACTGGCCGATTTGAATTCACTGACCTCATAAGGAAGGAATATTTTTGAGTTCCCTTTTAGCCTCCGTAACATGAGAAATCCTTAGTACAGAGAAAGAATCATCAGCATTTGTTCTGTTTATATTGATGATTTTATTTATATCAGATCTAAAACTGGGATAATAAATGTAAATATTCTAACACTTTGACAATAGGCTCTTATGAATTGATATTTTAAATAGTTCAGTATTTGTCAAAAGAGTATTGCCCAGATTCCATTTACTTATTTATTTTTTTATAGGTGACATACAATGTTATATTAGTTTTGGGTGTACAACATTGAGATTTGACAAATCTGTAGGTTGTGCTCATCATGATGTGTATAGTTACCATCTGTCACTATATAATGTTAATAAAATTGTATTGATTCCCTATGTTGTATTTTCTATCCTCCTAACTTATTTATTTTATAATTGGAAATTTGTACCTCAATCTCTACCTATTTTGCCCATGCTTCCACAACCCCCTCCTCTGGGACAATCACCAGTTTACTCTATGTATTTATTTTTTATTATGTTTAAGGGTTTTATTTATTGATGAGAGACACAGAGAGAGAGGCAGTGACATAGGCAGAGGGAGAAGCAGGCTCCCTGTGGGGAGCCCGATACAGGACTTGATCCCAGGACCCTGGCATCTCGGCCTGAGCCAAAGGGAGATGCTCAACCAATGAGCCACTCGGGGGTCCCTACTCTCTGTATGTATGATTTAATTTGGTTTATTTGCTTATTTTGCTTTTTAGATTTAATATGTAAGTGAAATCATATTTGTCTTTCTTGGATTTATTTCACTTGGTATAACACCCTCTAGGTCCATCCATGTTCTCACAAATGGCAGGATCCAGAATCTCCTTTTTTATGGCTGCATGATATTCTATTGTGTATATATACCACATCTGCTTTATCCACTCAGCTATCTAACGCTTAAGTGGCTTCTATTACTTGGCTATTATAAACAATGCTATGATGAACCTGAGGGTGCATATGTCCTTTTGAATGAATGTTTTGTGTTATCTTTGGGTGAATGTACAGCATGGGAGTTAGTGGATCATATGGTATTTCTATTTTTAATTTTTAAAGATACCTCCATGCCGTTTTCTCCAGTGGTTGCACCAGTTTACATTCCCACCAACAGTGCACAAGGATTCCCTTTTCTCCACATTCTTGTCCCCATTTGCTATCTTACCTGTTTGATCCTAGCCATCCTAACTGGTGTGAGGTGATAATTCCTTGTGGCATGGATAATTCCTGATTTGCATTTCTCTGATGAACAATATGTTGAACATATTTTCACGTGTCTGTTCGCCATGTGTAGGTCCTATTGGGAAAATGCCTGTTCAGGTCCTCTGCCCGTTTTTAAATCATTTGTTTTTTTGGTGTTGAATTGTATAAATTCTTTGTATATTTTAGATATTAGCCCCTTATCAGGTCTATCATTTGCAAATATTATTTCCCCGTTCAGTTGGTGGCCTTCTCATCTTGCTGATGGTTTCCTTTGCTGTGCAAAAAAGCTTGTTGTTTTGTTGCAGTCCCAATGGTTTATTTTTGCTTATGTTTCCCTTGCCTGGGGAGACATGTCTGTAAATATGTTATTAAGGCCAATGTCCAAGAGATTACTGGCTATGTTTTCTTTTAGAAGTTTTATAGTTTCAGGTCTCACATTTAGGTCTTTAATCCATTTTGAGTTTATTTTTGGGTATGGTGTAAGAAAGTGATCCAATTTCATTCTTTTGCATGTAGCTGTCCAGTTTTCCCTGTACCATTTGTTAAAGACTGTCTTTTCCCCATTGTATATTCTTGCTTCCTTTGTTGTAGATTAATGGCCATATAAGTATGGTTATATTTCTGGGGTCTCTGTCTCATTCCAATAAAATGTCTATTTCTGAGTACCATATTTTGATTACTGTAACTTCGCAGTAATATATATATGTATGTGTGTATATATATATGTATATATATATATATATATTTTGCCACCTGGGTGGCTCAGTTGGTTAAGCATCTGCTCAGGTCATGATCCCAGAGTTCTGGGATTGAGCCCATGTTGGGTTCCTGGCTTCAGTGGGGGATCCTGCTTCTCCCTTTCCCTCTGTCACTCCCTTGCTGTGCGTGTTCTCTCTTTCTTTCTCTCTGTCTCTGTCAAATAACATCAGAGAGTCACCTCAGGCAGGAGGAGAGAGAGAGAGAATCTCAAACTCTGTGCTTAGCATGGAGCCTCACATGAGGCTTGATCTCATGATCTGACCTTAAATCAAGAGTCTGAGCCACCCAGGCAAAGCCCTGTAGTATAACGAACTGAGCCACCCAGGTGCGCCCCTGTAGTATATCTTGAAATGTGGTATTGTGAGATCCCCAGATTTGTTCTTGCTCAAGATTGTGTTGGCTGCACAGATTCCAATTAAAAGACACAATTTGTGTGACGCTCCAGAGTTGACTTAGTCTATTAAGCTAACAATAACCTTTTTGTTCACATAACTTTTTCTCTATAAAACCTAAACAAGGGGATCCCTGGGTGGCTCAGCGGTTTAGCACCTGCCTTGGGCTCAGGGCATGATCCTGGAGTCCTGGGATTGAGTCCTGCATCAGGCTCCCTGCATGGAGCCTGCTTCTCCCTCTGCCTGTGTCTCTGCCCCTCTCTCTCTCTGTGTGTGTCTCTCATCAATAAATAAAATCTAAAAAACAAAAACAAAAAAACTTAACAAATTAAAAACAACCACAAAATCAATCAAATCTAAACTAATATTAATTAAATGTAAAAGAAAATGTTGATTGCTAAAAATAAATAGGTCACTTACAGTAAAATCAGGATACTAAACCATGTACTAGTTTAGTAGAGTGTGGCATGCCAATGCTAATGTGTTTTTTGATTACTAGTGCTTTGTGATGCTGTTTGGCCTTCCCTGGTGTGAAAACATCATTTATGCCATTTGCTTCCCTTCTTGTCCCATTGGCTCATGACAATTAGTGAGAGACTGGTTGGCTTCACTTTATGAGATATATGCAAAAGCTGTTTCTCAAATGGGAAAATATAGGCTAGAAGACAGGCTTCCAGAAAATACAGAATATGTTCATATAACTTTTAAAATCATCATGAAAATGAAGATAAATAATTTTAAAAGTCCCATAAATAACTTGTTGAATTCTGAAAATATATCCTATAACTTCAAAAATACTGGTTTAAAAGAGAACATGTCTGAGAGCATTCTAGTCTTCACAGTGATCCAGTAGTCAAAATCCACGGAGATGTTCACTTAACCTTCTCACACTCTAGTTGCTACTTTTGGCAGCATAAGGCCAACCAAAAATTACACAAATTCAGTTTCATGCTATGTATTACGTATCTATCATGTGTCAGTCATGGGGTAAATGGTAGAACAGATCAGAGAAGGAAGAATGAAGATTTCTTATAGAAGAATATAGTGATAATTCATTTGGTTAGCATAATGTGATAGCATGTTAGCATATTGTGATAGTTCATTATGATAGTTCATATTATGAACTATCCTAGTAGAATCTCTGAAAATTTTGGTACTTAAATTTGGTTAAAGTTTAACTTGACCCTATATAAACTGATTTTGAGAACTTTAGGTTTGCATTTACAAGGGTAAGGCTCTAATGAGTTCAGCAAGTAACTTCCTAGAAATTACCTTTTAAAAAATTTGAAAAAATATGTACTTAAAAGCAATAAGCATTCCTTTTTCTAAAAGTAGACAATAATTTCAAATTTTTATTAAGTTGAAAACAATCTACACCAATTAGTCCTAACTATGGAAATTTAATTTAACATCTCTTTTGGATTTAGTACCATGCTCTTTCCTTTGTTCAATGTAATAGGTAAGAGTTGACTACATATAATGTATATGTATTATGCCTATGAATAATTCATTTAAGATTGTAAACAGAATGACCAACAGTTTAATTGCTAGCTTCCAGCAACATGGTCAAATTAGCTAACATTGTAAGGCTTTCCTCCCATTAGAAAGCCATAGGGATGCTAATGGCTAGGACAATTTGAATACATACCTGAATTTAAAGTAAATACCAGTCAGGATTTTTTTTTTATAATCTGGGAAAGAAAGGGACCCCACAGAGGGGTGCACCATAATGAAGACAAACTAATTCAGTCAGGTAAACCAGCTTAATCTGGCTCACATTCATGTCCATTTGGGGTTGGCAGAGAACTTTGTTATGATAGTCCCCTAGTGCTCACAGGGACCCAGACTGACTGAGGATCCAACTTGACATACATGATTGCCAAGGCAGGAATAAGGGAACATGATGAATAAACTTGTGCTTTAAAAATTCTACAAGTAAACAAGAGAAGTTAATTCTATTTACTTTTTAGTGTCTAAAGAAAATCATTTGAACACAGCTAAAGTCAGTATATGAAGGGAAATACAATCCGTCTGTCCAGAAAGAGAACAGTAATGAAATATTTATGGCCATCCTTAGTAAACTGAGGATGGAAAAAATCCACGAAGGAGGTGAACTATGGCAAGAAACTTTGATCAGGTCTAAAAGAAAACCCAGGAAAATTAGTATTTTAGTCACAATCCACACTATATAAATATGTAAGCAAAAACTTAAAGTATTAAGTATTCTTACTATCATTAAAGAGAGAAACAGGAAAAGTATTCTTACTATCGTTAAAGAGAGAAAGAGGAAACAACCATGAGAGAATAGGAAAAGATGAAGCAAAAAGACAGACTTGAGCAAAGAACCCAATCAAATTGGAAGATAGATCTAAGGAAATCAACCAGAATGTATTATAGAATGATAAACAGATGGAAGATATGAGATAAACAGATTGGACATATCAAGGGAGGTAATAAAAAAAATCAACATGGAGGCTTTAATGAAATGGTCCAACAGAACTGTAACAGAAATTACCAAAACAAGAGAGAGACTCAGGGACAATATTCCAGACAATATTGGAAAAGATAATGGCTGAAAAATTTCAGTACCTAAAAGATCTGAGCCCTTTGGTTTAAAAAATGTATACATATCAAGAACATCTCAGCAGGATAAATAAAACAAATCTTCATCTAAGTCTGTCACAGAAAAACTATAGAATATGAAATAGAGAAAATAATAAATGCTGCAAACAACAGCAGGAGGACAATACAGTGACAGCAGAGATATTTTCAGCTCTTCCAGATGTCCCAAATGTATTCTCAGGCTCCAAGAACCACTCTGGGCCAGCAGTGAAAATACTGTGACAAGTACACGCACTGGAATGTGAAATCCAGGAAATTGTGGTAACAGGAAAGCAAACAAACATTTAAGGGATATACCCTGTCTTTAAGTAAGAAATACTATGTTACAGAAATATTGTCTTAATTATCTTAAATATTTTGAGATACTTATATAGAAGTAATTTTTTAAAATTTAAAAATTATAAGTCTTTAATCCCATGTTCACTGCAATTGCCTTCATAGGCAGGGCGATAATTATTAGTTCCATTTTAAGGATAACAACACGGAAGATCTTGCAGGTTAAGCAATATTTACCAGTCATAAAGCTGGTAGGTGTAAAAGGAGGGTTGAGAAACTCAGGTGCCCAGATCCTGGATTTACTTTTTAAGTCAGGGTTTACGTAAAGCAAATATTTGGTCTTTGTATTTGCAAACTATGCCATATTGAAATGGGGCATTATTAAAACAGAGATTTTGTCAGTTCCAAACACAGTTGCCTCAGAGAGTAACACGAGAATTGCTACTTAGTCTTTTTACAGCAATCACATTTGAGTACAGATATTCTTTTAAGAATGCAATATGTTTCTCTAAATATTGTGCAGATACTTTTTTTAAAAATGTTTTTTGCTAAGAATATGCTTGGCCCAGACTTGTTCACATTAGTAGGGACTTTTGAAATGTAAGTTCTGGAGTTAACTTAGGATAGAAGTATATAAATAGTTTGGATTGTTTTGTGAATAATAAAAATCTAAGCCAAGGTGGTGATGAGGTTATGTTGGAGGTCCTTGCCAGATGTGAGATGATTGTCTACCCAGAAAACTGAAAATAATTGATGACAAACTATTAGAGATAAAAAGAATTTATGAAGGTAAACTAAGAAACAGACTCTTAATTCTAGGGAACTAAGTAATAGTTACCAGAAGGGAGTGGGTGGGGGGATGGATGGGTGAAATAGGTGATAGGGGTTAAGAAGTGCTTTTCTCGTGAAAAGCACTGGGTGTTATATGGACTTGTTGAATCCCTATGTTATACACCTGAAACTAATATAACACTGCTAGCTATACTGGAATTAAAATTTAAAAATCAATGAAAATTTAAAAACTACACTAGAAGTAAAATTTAAAAGGTATATTATTGACAAAGTTGAAAAGAATTGATACACAGCCCTTCAAAATTCTTTTTATTTCTAATCATTTTTTCTGATATATTAGTAAAAGCTGTTTTATTTTCATGTATCAAGTTTTAAAAAATTAGAAAATTTTAATAGTGTGAGTTTTCAAATGTGGTCACTATCAATAGGCATGTTGCTCCTCACAGTAAAGGATAGTCTATTTCCTTTTCCTTCAAATCTTGTGGTAGAGTGTGGTCGGAGTGATGCTATGCCAATTCTAGACTTAGCATTTAAGAAGGCTGGCAGCTAGCTCTCTTTCTCTTAGAATCCAGTCACAATGTAAGAAGTCAAACTGATAATACCAGTTTGATAATACCAACCTTGAGAAAGCACAATATAGCCATATGGAGATAGAAAGTGACGTTTAGCCAAACCCCAGCTCTCACGTCCATCCCACCTGAGGAATAAACATGGAAGAAGGAGCCAGGCATCTTGGATGTCCTAGGTCTGGAGGACATCACAGAAGGCAGAGAAACTGCTCAGCTGGGCCCAATGTAGATGGGAGAATCATATATAATACAACATTTGTTTAAGAAAAGGGGGGAATACATCTTTATTTTCAACCACTAAGTTTTGGGGTAGTTTGTTATGCAGCAATAGATAACTGTAATATAATGTGGTACCTAGATGTGGGGTACTTCCAAAACAGAAAGCTAAAATGTGAAATTGGCTTTATGACTAAGCAGTGAGTAGGAAACTAAAAGGCAATGAGAGAATCGTTGTTGGAAGATGGTGAAAAAGACAACCTGTGTTATGCAGTGGTGGGATGTTTGGCAGCACTATTGTCTGCAAGTACATAAAAGAAAGAAAATGTACCTAATAAACTTGTGGACTTGGCTGGGAGATTTCTAGGCAGAGTTTTGTAAGCTGTCTATGATAAAGTACATAAACTGAGAGATAAAATAGAAAAGGAATTCTGCTTGGTTTCACCAGAATTCAGGGGAAAAAAAAATCCAATCTGGAGCATGCTGAAATTATGCTGTTTCTTATTACCAGTTTCTCCAGCTGGCAAATGTTTTCAGAATAAGAAATGGCTTCAAAGAAAAGATCAAACATAGGGAGATATCAGTAAAATATGTACCTTAGGGTTGAGATCAAATCAAGTGTATGGCTGTGAGATGTTTCTAGAAATATCCAAAAGATTCGGAATCAGTGTCTTAACTTCTAAGTCAGATAAGAAGGTTTCTAAGCGCTTGATTAGTGTTGTCCCACAGCATTCTGACATGCAGAGAACATTCTGTTCTAGACAATATCTGTGGATGTGACTCTCGTCTGATGGAGTCAACTGAAATAAAATTCCTAGAAAACCTACTAGGGTTTTAAGAAAACTGATGAGAGAGAGCACTGCCAACTTGACCAAAAAAAAAAAAAAAAAAAGACTAAGTACAAAAATAAAGAGATCTTAGGATCCTCATCCTTACAAAGGCAACAGCTCTGGTGTAAAAAACCACTCACCACAAACATGGATTGTTTCTTATGGAAAACGAGGAATGACTCAGGGTAGAGTCATGAGTCACAGAGAAATAGTCCAACAGATATTCCTTGCCCTTGGAGTAGAGGGAACTGTAAATACATGACTGACTATATTTCAGAATTGCTATGGGACAGATAAACTTCTATGTGCATTTCTTTTTCTACTTTTGAACAATGGTGTCTAATGAGGCTATCCTGCTCTTGCCCCATTATTAGGCATTTGTGAGGCCCATACTATGTAATTTTTAGTTCACAGTCTCTGCACCTGAAGGAGTTCAGCTGAGAAGACTCCTCTGTTCCTGGATCTAGACCATATTTAGATGAAAATATTCTCTATGAAATACTAGAGTCTGATGTCAGAGTGGGATGAAATGCTGGAGTCTTGGGTGAGGGTGAGCATATATAGCATGTGGAAGTGGTATGAATTGTGGCCTGAAACCACCATTAACTCCTTCTTCCTTATATGTATATACCACTCTTCATATCAAAAAGTGGAGTCTTTTTCTCTTTCCCTTGAAATTGGGCTAACTTTGTGATGGGATCTGCCTAATATAGTGGGACAGTATTTATACTGTGCTAATTCCAGTATCCTTTAAGAGGTTTGGGAGCTTCTTTTTCTTTTGGAGGCCAGTCTTCATGTAAAAAGTTTAACCACCCTGAAGCCATCTTGCCAAGCAAAACTAAAGCATGCTACACATAAAGGGAGCCATGGTTATCCAACATTCAGTAATTCCATACATCCTAACAGAGGCAACATCATATTGGTGAAAGAATCATCTGGACTTTGGTGTCGAGCAGACACCATGTAGAGCAAAGAAATTACCCAGCTTGGCTCAGCCCACAAGGTAGAATCAACTAAGTTTGGGGGTACTTTGTTTCACAATAATAGGTAACTAAAACATTGAAAGTATGCTTATATTAGTAATAAAAATAAGGTTTTAAAGGAATTTTATGTATAAAGTAATAAGAATAATTAAATGTTATTTAAAGTCATTAAAGAACCGAGTAAGTGGAGAAATGTAACGTTCATATGTAGAAGGTAATATCTTTATGTTAATTCCTCACAAATTAAACAGTGAATTCAATGTAATGCCAATAAAAATCACAGTAGATTTTTTTTAATGTAGAAAATTTTCCCAACTTAAGTTTATTTGAAAGTAAAAAATTCACTCTCCAAGAAGAAGAATCTTTTGAGTTTGTATTTTGGCTACCCAGAAGAATAGAGTATTAAAAACCATCTAGTATCTGTGTAGAGATAAACAAATTGAAAGAGACTCACAGATATTTGGAAGCTTAATCTATAATGGAGTTGGCATTGAAGACAAGTAGGGAAAACATGGAGAATTTAATTAAATAATGCCAGGAAAATTGATCATTTTGGAAAGATATATTTAAATGGATCTGTACCTCATCACATAAAAATTCCACATGGATTGAACTTAAATATGGATCACAAACTTTATAATTTTCATTGATAATATGAGAATATTTTTATGACTTGAGATAGTAAAGAATTTCTTAATTGAGACTCAAAGTACAAGAAAAAATAACAAATTCATCTAGTTAAAATTAAGAAAGATATTTACCAAAGACCCCACATAATAGTGAAAAGGCAAGGTACACGGCAGATATTTAAGTACATTTGGCTAATGTGGCATCCTATATATACAGAAATTGGTCACCAATCATTTGGAAAAATGGCCAAAAAGGGGACCCAAATAGGTATTTCACAAGAGAAAAGATAATGGCCAATAGACATATGTAAATATTCTCAAACTTGTACATTATAAGGGAAATAAGAATAAAATACCATTTCATACTTTCTGGAATGGTGACAAAGTGTACGGCAATATCAAGTGCTCACATATTATTACTGTTTTTTTTTTTTAAGATTTTATTTATTCATGAGAGACACAGAGAGGCAGAGACATAGGCAGAGGGAGAAGCAGGCTCCATGCAGGGAGCCTGACATGGGATTCGATCCCAGGACCCTGGGGTCACGACCTGAGCCAAAGGCAGGCGCCCAACCGCTGAGCCATCCAGGTGTCCCTATTACTGGGTTTAAGGATGACATGACTATACATTACTAACTAGCAAAATCACTAGTAACTAAATATGCACATCATACACAAAAGAAAAACTTATATTTAGTACCAGGAGATTTGCATATGTACAAATCCTGCATCCAGTTCCAGTTAAATGCATACGTGATTTGTGCTATCTTTCTACGTGGAATTCTATCAGCGGAAATTAATAAACTACAACTACGCAGCAATATGGACAGATCTCAAAAATAATTTTGAGAAATAAAATCTTAAAATGATACATATAAATTGATTACATGATGAGTCCTAACTAGCTAAAATGAAATAATGTATTAAGAAAGCATATATATGTCTCTGTGTATATATGTGTATACACATATATGTATGTATGTACATATATACATATACATATATAAAAAACCATAAATAAAGGCAAGGAATAAAATCTGGTTTGGGCATAAGTGAGAAATAACAGATTTCTTTTCATCATTACTAAAATATGCCTTAAAATCACTTTGTATATGGGATATATTGTGCAGCTTTAAAAACTGGGGGAGAAAGCCTCATCGAGAAATTTAAGGTATGAAAGAAAATGTGCTGTATATCAAATACCTTTAAAAGTCTTACAGTGACAATTGTCTAGTTAAATTTGGCAATTTTGTTACCAAGGTGAAGGTAATTGTTATATTCTTAAAGTAAAAGTTACATTATAAAACAATAACATTTCAATAATGATGTTCTGGCATGAAAATTCTAGGAGCCAACAAAAATGCTAGTGGGAAGAGAAGGTAGAAAGGCAATTAACATTTCAGGTTTTAAATGATTAAGCGTCAAGATAAGGGTTCTTATGGACTAACACAAATAGCAAACCAAAAAACAATACCAACGTGACACCTCATACTAAAAGATAAAAATAAGTGAGTCATAAATGTTTAATGGCAGAAGTAAATCCAAAATTATCTGTTAAAATGACAATGATTTAAGTATAAATAAACTTATCTAGTTCAGAGAAAAACCAAAAAGAGTAGGCTACCAAGATCTTTTTAAAAACAAAATGAAACAAACCCTTTGCAGAATGCTGAGAGGTCTACTTTAAAAAGGGACTATATAAAAGGTGATGGGGAAGATGAGAAAGGGTGCTCAAATGGAAGGAAACAAAAGTTGCGGGCTTAGCAAAATTCATATCCTATAAAATCCGGTGCAGAGGGAACATTATATGGAAAAGATCACCTTTTTTTTCCCCAACATAGTGATTTGACAATTCTGTGCGTTACACTGTGCTCACCAGAGTATGTACAGTTAGCATCTGTCATCATACGTCATTACATTATTGACAGCATTCCCAATGCTGTAATTATTTTCTCCATGATTTAATTTTTCTTTTTTTATGATTGGAAGTTTGTACTTCTTGATCTCTATTTCAGCTATCTTCTCAACCCTTTCCCCTCTGGAAAGTTTGTTCTCTATGATTCCATTTGTCATGTTTTAGATGCCACATATAAGTGAAATCATATAATATTTGTCTTTGACTTATTTCATTCAGCATAATGCCTTCTAGGTCCATCCATGTTGTTGCACGTGGAAATATTCTTTTTATAGCCAGATGATATTTCATTGTATTTATATACTATATCTTTATCCATTCATTGATGAATAGGTTGCTTCCATAAATTGGCTAGTATTAATGCAATAAATAAGGGGTGCATGTATTTACTTAGTGTTTTCATTTTCTTTAGGTATATACCAGTAGTGGAATTACTAGATCATATGGTATTTCTACTTTTAAATTTTTGAGAATCTCCATATTGTTTTCTGTAGCAGTTGTACCAGTTTACCTTTCCCACCAACAATGCATGAGGTGTCCTTTTTCTCCACATCCTAACTGTCTTTTGTTATGAGCCATTCTCAGCCCTGTGAGGTGATATCTCATTTTGGTTTTGATTTGCATCCTTTTGATTAGTGACTTTGAGCATCTTTCATGTGTTTGTTGGCTATCCATATATCTTCTTTGGAATAAATATCTAGATCTGCTTATTTTAAAATCAGATTATTTGTTTTTTTGGTGTTGAGCTGTATAAGTTGTTTATATTTTTTAGGATTTTACCGATTATCAGATATATCATTTGCAAATCTCCATTAAGCTACCTAGAAGGGAGAATCTTCAAGGAAAATGACAGCAATAAAGTATAAAGAGTATACTTTTAGTATAAACAGTAGCATGATGTAATTTTTTTGCGTGTGTACAGTAATGGGAAAATCAACATATTAGTGCACTGACTCATGTAGAATTTAAAATTTATCAAATGGGTTAAATTGTAGAATTGTCTTATTTGGAGGCTTTATATGAAGACGGCTTTTCCTGTGTCAGTCAGTTTTAAGATTTATAATCTAGAGACAATGAAAATGTCTTACTTCATGATCTGGATATTAAGGGATTATCCTTCAAGTTCAGTGTGGTCACAACTGCTGCCATTTTGATCTTAATCCTTTTCTTACCGAGCATATACTGCATTGTAAATTATCGTGTGTGTGTGTGACTCAGATGAATTTTCATTGTTTCTATCACTTGCAATAAAAGGAAGGCATCCTAACTAACACATATGGCATCTGGATATCATTAATCAACTGGACATGAAATTGCTAGAGAAAATACCCCAGGGCATTGCAGTATCTACTACAGTTCTCATCAAAGGCTGAAAATATGAAATAAAACTAGTAAGTAAACTCAAGCAATAAGGGCATATTTGCAGTATAGTATTTGGGTTCAAGGATTTTGCCAGATTCCTTGAAGCCACTCAATGATTATGCAGTTAATGCTTCAGGAACTGAATTATGAATCATTTTGTCACCAAATGAGTCCCTTTGAAAAAAAAGTCAAGCAAATAATTCATGGAAGGCAAATGCTTTACAAAAAGGACTTGAACCATATCTTGGGATTTATACTATTAGAAGACAGATTTTAGAAACTTGCCCAAGATTTATCAAAATATTCACCAAGGAAGAAGGAATTAATGAGGGAAAGCTAATGTGATTGCATTTGGATTTGGTAGTTTCAAGATTAACTTAAAAGGAAAAAAAATTGTATGTGGAAAAAGTGAAAATCATCTTGGATATTTAATCAACTGTGATGTTTTTCATCCAGCCACTTAAGCTGAATATTCCAGCTGTAAGATATATGTTGGGGTGTGTATGTGTGTTTGTGTGTATACATACATACAAATTGTGCAGAAACTCATTTTAATAGTGACATGGTATGTTTGAGACACATCTGTAGAGTCTACAATAGAAATCTAGTCAGTTCTCACTTTACAGCTTATAAAACTTGACTTTGTTTATTGTAATAATACTATATTACCTACAAGTCCTGAGGATGCTCAGGCCATCATTGTTTACTGAAGGAAATTCTTAGGAACTGCTGTTTTGAATAAAGGCAGTAACTGTCTATCCCGTAATGACAGGTAACTCTTACGAAGTTATTCTTGCATTCTCAACTCTGTGCATTCTCTCAAAAAGACCTTCCCCAAGTACTGCACTCTATTAGGCACCCAAGGGCAGGATCTACATTTAGTTGTGTGACCTAAAGCTATCATCATTTTATTCCTGATCATCTTGCATAGTAGGCTAAATCCTTTTCCCTCTAGTCCTATAATTTACCTGGTTTCAATGGCTAGGATTCTTCGGGACTTCTCCAGAGCCACTTGGCCTTACGATCTGCATAGTCCTGTTTTTCTTCCTGGGAAGGGTACCCAGGTCCTCATAGTTTCTGTCAACTTTGCATTTCTATTTCAATAGGAATGCACTCCTTTCCTCTTGCAACAAGATTATCCTTCCCACTAAATGTGAGGTACCTTTGTCAGAGCCTACAGTCATGTGCTAACTAGCCCATCAGCTGGGACTCTAGATATCTACTCCAGTCGAGTTCAGACTTGAGCAAGTCAGGTTGTTTGGCATTTGTGATTTGGGAGACTGAACACATAAATACAGTCAGTCATCAATTCGAACTGCCTTCTCTTCCTGTTCTCTTTTGTTTACCTGTTGTTAAAATACAGACATGTTTTGAGGCCAGTGGGTTATTGACATTTGATTTCTGCTGTTCCTTATTCCAAATCTATACTATGTATCCATGATATCCCGACTATGAAATTAACAAAAAAGTAAGTTTGGGGAAATATTTAAGGCATTTGATAAAATCCTTTGACACATTAATAATTTATTTAGACAAAAACTCAGAATTTACAGTATTATCTTTCAAGAAAACTGAAGCAGATGACCTTAAAATTCCCCAAGGTACAATTTATGCCATCCATATAATACATTTACTAGGAAGTAAAAGAGATTAAGTCTGCTGAAATTATACCATTTCTATCATGTTTCGCTTCCAAAAATGAAAAGTGAATGTTGATTGATTTCATCACCTTTTGAAGAAAAATCCTCCACGGTATTTGGAAGTTAAATAGGGTATCCCTTTGAATTTAAGAATGTTTTCAGGACTTTCAAGATCTATGTTCGTGTTGTAGTGAAAATAGATCATTGTATCTTATTGCTGCTTGTTCTTCTAAGTTTATCAGGGTGATTTGGCTCAGACACAATTAACCAAAAAGGCACTAAAACCCCTGTTTCTTATCGTTCACAAATAATTGATAATAAGAACACAGGCACAAACTGATTAAGAGATTGTGGTGCTATTAGGGGGCTCAATTAACAATTGATACTAATTACAAACTTCTTTTGACATTTAAAAAATAATCTACACTTTTAATTATGATTCTACATATTATAGCACTAGAATTCCTCGCTCAATTTCTATTAAATACTTATCTACAAGCTTAGAGGAATTATTGAAAGCTCTGAGTTTCCTTTATTATATATATTTAGTGTCATCTCCCTAAAAATTTTTGATATTGGAAGATTTTCCTGATTTACTCCTTCATCATGAAAAAGTTATACAACTGAAAGTATAAGATCTATAATATCACCTAAGGTCTTAAATTTTGTGCTGTACCAATGCGAAGTAAATTTAGCTGTAAATAACAACCACCCAGTATACGGTGCCTTAAAAGAATTGGGGCTTGTGCTTGTTATGTAACAAAAGTCCTGGAAGTAGATGGCTGTGGCCTTTGATTTAGTGATTTGATGGTGAAGGGACCAGAATCTCTTGGCTTTTCCCTTATACTTGCCACTTCTTGGTTACAAGAAGGGCACTAGCAGCTCCAAACAGCACACATATGTGTTCAGGACAGAGGGAAGATGGAAGGGAAAGTGTTAGCTCTTTCTGACCCCTATTATCAGGAAAGGAAGAGTTTCCCAGGAACATCTCCACACATCTCATTTGGTGTTAATAAGTCCTACGTCCAGCACTGACTGGGAAGGAAGCTGGGAAGTTGTCAACAAGTGGTCATGATTTTTTAAAAAATTTTTTTTTAATTTATTTATGATAGTCACAGAGAGAGAGAGAGAGAGAGAGAGAGAGAGAGGCAGAGACATAGGCAGAGGGAGAAGCAGGCTCCATGCACCGGGAGCCTGACGTGGGATTCGATCCCGGGTCTCCAGGATCGCGCCCTGGGCCAAAGGCAGGCGCCAAACCGCTGCGCCACCCAGGGATCCCCAAGTGGTCATGATTGATGTAACCCGATCATGATCTATCACCTCGGTTGGGTTAGGAAAAAAGAGGAGGATAGTGCATGGGATGGGCTAATGACTGACACAATAAAGAAACCGTCTGAAGAATTTCATCTGATGGTTGAAACACAAACTATAAATCACCATTCTAGAGGGTCATCATTATAGGGGTGACCATCATCATCTGATGTTAGCTTCACTATGTCATATATCTGAAATGTCATATATTGTCAAATATTTGAAAGATCCTTACTTGAAAGCATGTGTATCAGCTTTAAACAGGGTTTGATAGAAAAATAAATGGTAAAGCTAAAAAGTAAACCATAATCCCTCAAAAGAATCCATTTGCTTGTGAGAAGAGACCAAAACTATCTTGGTTGATGATGCACATTTGCTTTGCAAGATGATTTGAGGGACTACATCTCAATGTTTCAAATACTTTTAGTTGTGATACTCTGTTTCAAACATCTGCTGCTATATTTACAATTCTGTTGGACATGCAACACAGACTTCTCATTTCACTGTAAATTCTAAGGGGTGTGCTTTATGTTTTAGTTTAATGAATTGTGAAAAGAAAGTATCTTTGCCTCTGCAGACAGGCACAGGCTTTCCTACCTAAATTTTCATACACTATATAAGAATAATAGCTGATATTTATTAAATACCCTATACTGGGCATGGTTTAACTCATTTTATACTCATAATAATAACATGAGTTATTTTTGATGCCTATTTTGATGCCTGTTTTGTTACATAACTAAGTAACTAAGGTACCAGTAAGGTAGAGTCACAAAGATTAAATAACTTTTCTCCATACAAATATTGAAAGGTGAACCTGGAATTCAAATCTGGAAACTCTGGCTCTAAACCCCAGGTTCTTTACCACCACCTAAAAGAGATTGTTTATTTTACTCGCTTGAAAGCAGTACATGTTGTTTATGTTAGGGCCATCATTTTTATTTTTATTTATTTTTAATTGAACTATAATTAGCATACAATGTCATATTAGTTTCAGGTGTCCAAAATAATGATTCAACAAATCCACGTTTTTCAGTGGTCATTAAGATATGTGTAGTCTTGGGACACCTGGGTGGCTCAGCAATTGAGCGTCTGCCTTCGGCCCAGGGCGTAATCCTGTAGACCCAGGATCGAGTCCCACATCGGGTTCCCTGCATGGAGCCTGCTTCTCCCTCTGCCTGTGTCTCTGCCTGTCTCTCTCTTTGTGTCTCTCATGAATAAATAAATAAAATCTTAAAAAAAAAGCTATGTGTAGTCTTAATCTTTATTTATTTCACCCATTTCCCCCACCCCTCCCTTCTGGCAACCACCAGTTCATTCCCGTATTTGAGTACTTTTATCTCCGTTCTTTTGTTAATTCCTCACATAAGTGAAATTACATATATGTTTTTCCTCTGACTTATTTCACTTAGCAGTATATCTACTAGGTTGACTGTGGCAAGGTTTCATCCTTTTCTATGTCTGAATAATATTCTATATATATATGTGTGTGTGTGTGTATATATATATATACACATATATATCACATCATCTTTATCATTTATCTATTAATAGACACTGGGCTGCTCCCACATCCTATTATAAATAATACTATAATAAAGATAGGGCTGCATGTATCTTTTTTTCATGTTCTTTGGGTAAATACCCAGTAGTGGAATTACTGGATCATACATAACTCTATATGAATTACTTAGCAAGCCAAAAGTCAATCCATCCATCTATATATCTACATAGATAGATATATATACACATACATATATATGTGTGTGTATAAACACACACACGTATATAATGGAATATTAATCATAAAAAAGAATGAAATCTTGCCTGTTGCAACAACACGGACAGACCCAGATGGTATAATGGTAAGAGAAATAGGTCAGTCGAAGAACGACAAATCAATCCATTCTGAGTTTACATTTGTGATGGTGTAAGAAGGTGGTCCACTTTTCTTCTTTTGCATGTAGTTCTCCAGTTTTCCTAGTGTCATTTGTTGAAGAGGCTTGTCTTTTACCCATTGTATATTCTTGCCTCCTTTGTCATAGATGAACTGACCATATAAGTGAGAGTTTGTTTCTGGGCTCTTTTTCCTATTCTATTATCTATGTGTCTATTTTTGTGCCAGTACCGTACTGTTTCAATTACTGGTATAGCTTTGTAGTATAATTTGAAATCTGGGGTTGTGATCTCTACAGTTTCGTCCTTCTGTTTCAAAATTGCTTTGATTATCTGTGTTTGTACTTCCAACAATCAATCAATCTATCTATCCATCCACCATCCAACAATTTTAGTATTGTTCTGTGAAAAATACTGTTGGTATTTTCATATAGATTGCATTGAATCTGCAGATTCCTTGGGTGGTATGGGCATTTTAATAATATTGGTTCTCCCAATACACAAGCATGGAGTATCTTCCCATTTGTGTCACCTTCAATTTCTTCCATCAGTGCTTTATAGTGTCATCAGTATATTTTTCACCTCCTTAAATTTATACTTGGATATTTTATTCTTTTTTGGTGAAATTATAAATGGGATTGTTTTCTTAATTTCTCTTTCTGCTATTTTATTAGTAGTATATAGAAATGCAACAGATTTCTGTCCATTAACTTTTTAACCTGTGACTTTACTGAATTCATTATTAGTTCTAGAAGGATTTTTGGTGGAGTGTAGGGTTTTCCGTATATAGTAAGTTATCTGCAAAAGTAAAAACTGTACTTTTTTCCTACCAATGTGGATTCATTTTATTTCTTGTCTGATTGCTGTGGCTGCAACTTTTAGTGCTATATTGAATAAAAGTAGTGAGAGTGGACATTCTTGTGCCTAATCTTAGAGGAAAAACTGTTTTTTACTATTGAGTATGGTGTTGGCTGTGGGTTTTTCATATGTGGTCTTTATTATATCGAGGTACATTCCCTCTAAACCTCCTTTGTTGAGAATTTTTATCATGAATGGATGTTGTGCTTCATCAAGTGCTTTCTCTGTGTCTATTGAGATGACCATGCTTTTTACCCCTTCTCTTATTAACAGGATGTATTGTGCTGATTGATTTGAGAATATTCAACTACCTTTGCATCCCTGGAATAAATCCCACTTGATCGGGGTAAATGATTTTCTTAATGAATTGTTAAATTTGGTTTGCTAGCACTTTGTTGAGGATTTTTGCATCAGTGCTCATCAGAGATATTGGCCTATTGTTTCTGTGGTGGTTGTCTCTTTTCTATTGTCTGTGTCTGGTTTTGGAATCAGTAATGCTGGCCTTGTAGAATATATTTGGAAGCTTTCATTCCTCTTTCAGTTTTTGGAGTAGTTTAAGAAGAGCTGTTAACTCTTCTTGATATACTTGGTAGACTTTGCCTGTGAAGTTATTTGGCCATGGGCTTTTGTTTGTTGGAAGATTTTTTTTATTATGGACTATATTTCATTGCTGGTAATCAGTCTGTTCAGATTTTTTTTCTTCGATTCAGTTTTGAATGGCTGTGTTTCTAGTGACTTATTCATCTCTTCTAGATTATCCAATTTTTTTGGTATATATTTTTTCATAATTTCATGATCCTTTGAATTTCTGTGGCATTTATTTCTTTTCTTTCATTTGATTTTATTTATTTAAGTCTTCTCTCTTTCTTTTTTGTTTTTGCTTTTGTTCATGATAAGTCTGGCTAAAGGTTTATCAATTTTGTTTGCCAAGGAATGAGCTCTTAGTTTCATTGATTTTTTTTTTTTTTTAAGATTTTTAATTTGTTGGTTTGAGAGGTGGGGGAGGAGAAGGAGAAGGCTCCCTGTGAGCAGGGACCTCGATCCCAGGACCCTGGGATCATAACCTGAGCCGAAGGCAGACATTTAATGCCTGAGCCACCTAGGCACCCCTTCCTTGATCTCTTATATTAAGTCTCTATTTCATTTATTTCCTCTAATCTTAATTATATCCTTCCTTCTACTGGATGGGGTTTGTTTTTCTTTTTCTAGCCCTTTTAGGTGTAAAAGCAAGTTGTTTATCTGAGATTGCTAGATGGCTATATTCTTCCCTCTTAAGACAATCTTTGCTGTCCCAAAGATTTTGGACTATTGCATTTTCATTTTCATATTTTTAAATTTCTTCTTTGATTTCTTGGTTGCCCCTGTCATTGTTTAGTAGTATGTTACTTAGCTTCAATGTATTTTTATTCTTTTCAGACTTTTCCTGTGGGTGATTTCTAGTTTCATACTGTTGCAGTCAGAAAAAAATGAAAGATACGATTTCAGTCTTCTTAAATTTATTGGGTTCTTTTTTTGTCTTTTTTTTGTGTTTTTTTTTTTTTTTTTTTTTTTTTTGTCGACTAACATGTGATTTCTTCTGGAGAATGTTTCCAGTTCACTTGGAAAAAAGTGCATTCTGCTCCTTTTGGGTGGGATGTCCTAAAAATATCTGTTAGATCCATTTGGTCCAATGTGTCCCTCAGAAAGCCTGGTGCCTTATGATTTTCTGTCTAGATGATCTATCCATTAGGTTATAAGTGGGGTGTTAAGGTCCCCTACTATATTATTATATTACTGTCAATTTCTTCCTTTGGGACTATTAATGGCTGCATTATGTATTTAGGTGTTTGTATATTTAGTGCATAAATACAGTTGTCATATCCTGTTGGGTTGTTCCCTTTATTATTATGTGGTGTCCCTCTTTGTCTCTTGATACAGTCTTTATTTTAAAGTCTATTTTGTCTGGTATAAGACTTGTTACCCCAGCTTTCCTTTTGCTTCCATTTGTATGGTAAATGGTTTGACATCCCCTTACCTTTAATCGGCTTGTGTCCTTAGGTCTGAAATTAGTCTATTTGTAGGCAGATCTTACTTATTTTTTTTAATCTATTCTGCAACCCCATGTCTTTTGATTAGAGTATTTATTCCATTTACATTCAAAGTCATTCTTGATAGGTGTGTACATCCATTTTGTTACTTGTTTTATGGCGGTTTTTCTACTTCACTGTTCCTGTATTTTGCTCTTGCTCTTTTCCTTTGTGGTTTGATAGCTTTCTTTCATGATATACTTGGCTTCCTTTCTCTTTATTTCTTGTGTATCTTTTACAGGTCTTTGATTTGTGGTTACCCTTAGGTTATACCATTATGCCATTCAGTACAACATATTAAACATATGGCAATTTATATTAAGTGATGGTCACTTAAGTTTGAGCCCATTTTATTTTATTTTTAAAAATTTTAAAGATTATTATTTATTATTATTTATTATTTATTTATTTATTTATGTATTCATGAGAGACAGAGAAGCAGACACACAGGCAGAGGGAGAAGCAGGCTCCATGCGGGGAGCCTGATGTGGGACACAATCCCAGGACTCCAGAATCATGCCCTGAGCCGAAGGCAGACACTCAACCACTGAGCCACCCAGGCGTCCCTTGAGCCCTTTTTAAAGCACTAAATTTTTACTCCTCTCCCCCACATTTTATGTATATAATATTTTACATTCTTTTATTTTGTGTATTCCTTGACGGATTTTTATAGATAAAACTGAGTTTGCTGCTTTTGTGCTTTAGACTCCGTATTGGTTTTATAAGCACTACTATTATTATATGTTTGCAATACCTGTGAAAGTTTTCCTTTTCATACTTTTTCTTATCCCTGATTATTGAATTTCCTTTAACTTTTCATAAGTTTGATTTTGTGGTGATAAAATCCTTTAACTTTCATTTGGGAAATTCTATCTCTCCTTCTATTCTGAATGATAACCTTGTTGGGCAGTGTTCTTGGTTGCAGATTTTTTCTTCTCAGTGCTTTGCTGGCCAGAAGAGAGTGGCATTATGTATTCAAAGTTTCTGCTAAAAAGTCAGCTGATAACCTTATGCTGTTTCCTTCATATTAACTGTTTGCTTTTCTCTTGCTGCTTTTAAAATTCTATCTTTTATCACTATTTTTTGCCATGTTAACTATTTGTATGTTTTGGTGTGGACTTCCTGAGATTAAGTTCTTTGGGAGCTCTCTGTCCTTTCTGGATCTAGATTCTGTTACCTTCCCCATATTAGGGAAGTTTTCCATTATTATTTCTTCAAATAAATTTTATGACCTTGCCTTCTCTCTCTCTTCTTCTTCTTCTGATAATACTATAATGCAAATGTTATTTCACTTGATGATATTATTGAGTTTCCTTAACCTATTCTCATTTTTCATTCTTACTTTTTGCTGTTCAGCTTGGTTGCTTTCTCTCCCACTGTGTTCCAAGTAGCTAATTCATTCTTCTCCTTCCTGTAGTCTGTTTTTTTTTAACCTTTAGTATATATTTTATCTCAGTTATTGAGTTATCTCTGATAGCTTCTTTTTTATATTTTCTATATCTTTGTTAATGCCTCACTGAGATACTTCACTCTTTTCTCAAGTCCATTGAATATCTTTATGACCACTATTTGGAATTCTTTATCAGGCATATTACTTATCTCTGATTCATTTACCTCTCCTCTGATTTTGTTCTCTTATTTCATTTGGGGCATGCTTCTCTGTCTCTTCATTTTGTCTCTCAGTGTTTGTTTCTATATACTAGGAAAATACATCTCCTGATTTTTAAAGTAGTGGCCTTATGATGAAGATGTCCTATGGTGCAGGTCATAATTTTTAATATGCCCAACAGTATTAGCTTGTACCCAACTTTTAGAAGTGGTTGACTTATAATTGGAATATTTTTTATAAAAAATTGATAATACTTCAGAACTTTATCCTTAAAGGATAAAAGAGTAAAGAATTATGATATATCTGCCGCTCAGATTCCTAAGATAGTAATAATTTGTTACAGTTCTTTTATTTACTTTTTTCTTTTCTTTCTTTCTTTCTTTCTCTTTTTTTTATAAATTAATTTTTATTGGTGTTCAATTTACCAACATACAGAATAACACCCAGTGCTCATCCCATCAAGTGTACCCCTCAGTGCCCGTCACCCATTCACCCCCACCCCCCGCCCTCCTCCCCCTCCACCACCCCTAGTTCATTTCCCAGAGTTAGAAGTCTTTATGTTCTGTCTCCCTTTCTGATATTTCTCACACATTTCTTCTCCCTTCCCTTATATTCCCTTTCACTATTATTCATATTCCCCAAATGAATGAGAACATACACTGTTTGTCCTTCTCCGGTTACTATGGCCAAGTTCAAAAAGGGTGTTGCCTGAGTTCTCCTCTGGGATTTTGATGGAATCTTGTCTCACATTTAGATCTTTCATCTATTTTGAGTTTATCTTTGTGTATGGTGCAAGAGAGTGGTCCAGTTTCATTCTTCTGCATGTGGATGTCCAATTTTCCCAGCACCATTTATTGAAGAGAGTGTCTTTCTTCCAGTGGATCATCTTTCCTCCTTTATCGTATATTAGTTGACCATAAAGTTCAGGGTCCACTTCTGGGTTCTCTGTTCTGTTCCATTGATCTATGTGTCTGTTTTTGTGCCAGTACCACACTGTCTTGATGAACACAGCTTTGTAGTACAACCTGAAATCTGGCATTGTGATGCCCCCAGATATGGTTTTCTTTTTTAAAATTCCCCTGGCTGTTTGGGATCCTTTCTGATTCCACACAAATCTTAAAATAATTTGTTCTAAGTCTCTGAAGAAAGTCCATGGTATTTTGATAGGGATTGCATTAAACGTGTAAATTGCCCTGGGTAACACTGACATTTTCACAATATTAATTCTGCCAATCCATGAGCATGGAATATTTTTCCATCTCTTTGTGTCTTCCTCAATTTCTTTCAGAAGTGTTCTATAGTTTTTAGGGTATATTTTGAGAACCATTTGAATGGTAAATGGTTCTCCAACCTTTTATTTTCAGGTTGTAGGTGTCCTTCTGTCTAAAATGAGTCTCTTGTAGACAGCAAATAGATGGGTCCTGCTTTTTTATCCAGTCTGAAACCCTGCGCCTTTTGATGGGGTCGTTAAGCCCGTTCACGTTCAGAGTTACTATTGACAGATATGAGTTTAGTGTCATCATGATATCTATTTAGTCCTTGTTTTTGTGGATTGTTCCACTGGACTTCTTCTTAAAGGGGAGTTTTAAGAGTCCCCCTTAAAATTTCTTGCAGAGCTGGTTTGGAGGTCACATATTCTTTCAGTTCCTGCCTGTCTTGGAAGCTCTTTATCTCTCCTTCCATTTTGAATGAGAGCCTTGCTGGATAAAGTATTCTTGGTTGCATGTTCTTCTCATTTAGGACCCTGAATATGTCCTGCCAGCCCTTTCTGGCCTGCCACGTCTCTGTGGAGAGGTCTGCTGTTACCCTAATATTCCTCCCCATGAAAGTCAGGGACTTCTTGTCTCTTGCTGCTTTAAGGATCTTCTCTTTATCTTTGGAATTTGCAAGCTTCACTATTAAATGTCGAGGTGTTGAACGGTTTTTATTGATTTTAGGGGGGGATCTCTCTATTTCCTGGATCTGAATGCCTGTTTCCCTTCCCAGATTGGGAAAGTTTTCAGCTAGGATTTGTTCAAATACATATTCTGGCCCTCTGGCCCTTTCGGCGCCCTCGGGAACCCCAATTAAACGTAGGTTTTTCTTCCTTAGACTGTCATTTATTTGCCTTAATCTGTCTTCATGGTCCCTTAATTGATTGTCTCTTTTTTCCTCAGTTTCCCTCTTTGCCATTAACTTGTCTTCTATGTCACTCACTCGTTCTTCCACCTCGTTAACCCTCGTCGTTAGGACTTCTAGTTTGGATTGCATCTCATTCAATTGATTTTTAATTTCTGCCTGATTGGATCTAAATTCTGCAGTCATGAAGTCTCGTGAGTCCTTAATGCTTTTTTCTAGAGCCACCAGTAGCTGTATAATAGTGCTTCTGAATTGGCTTTCTGACATTGAAGTGTAATCCAGATTTTGTAACTCTGTGGGAGAGAGGGCTGTTTCTGATTCTTTCTTTTGAGGTGAGGTTTTCCTTCTAGTCATTTTGCTCAGTGCAGAGTGGCCAAAAACAAGTTGTATTGGAACACGGGGGAGTATCACTGGTCCGTCTAGCTGGTCTTCTGGGGGAGGGGCCTGCTGTGCTGATTCTCAGGTGTTAGCACTTGGGGGAGCTGCTCTGCCCCTGCCTGCTGCCGGGCTCAGCGGGGGTTGTTTACCCCGTGGGGCCCCAGGAGGAACAGCCGCAGTTGCTATGGCAACTCTGGAAGCCTGGATTCAGCCTCCGCAGGAACTACGGGGCTCGGGGCTCTCGGTTCTCCGTCCGCAGGGCCTGGAGGCTCCGGGGCGGGGCCGCTGATCTGCTCAGCTCGGGGCAGGAGCGTCCTCGCTGTCCTGGGCCCTCCCGGCCTCTGCCTGTCCCGGGGGAGGCCGGATCCTGGGCTGTGTCCCGGCGCCCTGTGCTCCGGGGCCTGCGCTGTGGGATTCGCGCTCCCGCCCCGCAGCTCCCTCCCTGGAGCCGCCGAGCCCTCCGCTCCGAGCCCCTCCGAGCTGCTCCGGTCGGTCCCTCCGTGCGCGCTGCAGCCCTTAGGGAGCTCGGAGCACTCTCCCGGGGCGCAGGTGTCTGTTAGTGTCCCCGGGAGCCCGAGGGCATCCCCGCCCTCCTGGGTCCTGCTCCACCTCCCTGCGAGCCCCTTTCCGCCCGCCCGGGAAGGTTGGTGCAGCTCCTGCTCCTCCGGGACGGGGCTCTCCTGTCCTGGGGACACTCGCCCCGGCCTCAGCCCGGCTCCTCGCGGGGCCCCTCCCCCTCGGAGGCCTTTTGTTCCTTTATTTCTTTTTCCCCGTCTTCCTACCTTGATAGAAGCGCGGACTCTTCTCACTGTAGTGTTCCAGCTGGTCTCTCTTTACATCTCAGGCCGAATTCGTAAATTTTCAGGATGGTTTGAAGGTTATCTAGGTAATTTGGTGGGGACAGGTGATTTGGGGACCCTGCTCTTCCGCCATCTTGCCCCTCCCCCTCTTTTCTTTCTTCTTTCTTTCTTCTTCTTCTTTCTTCTTCTTTCTTCTCTTCTTTCTTCTTTCTTCTCTTTCTTTCTTTCTTCTTCTCTTCTTTTTTCTTTCTTTCTTTATTCTTTCTTTCTTTCTTCTTTCTTCTTTCTTTCTTCTTTTTCTTCTTTCTTTCTCTCCTCCCTCCCTCCCTCCCTTCCATCCGTCCATCCATCCATCCATCCATGATTTCTGTATCTACTTACCTATCAGCTGATCCATGTATCCCATTGGCTTGGACTTTATCTCATGACCAAACCTAGTCTCCTTTCTGGGTGACCATGTGCCCTACCAAGTTTGTATGTTCTATTATTGACAAAAAAAAAAAAAATGGGGAGAGAAATATTTGAAGTTTAGTCATAGAAATAATATTTAATTTATAGATTTATCTTTTGGATTACATGAATGTTAAGATCCAGGCACTGTGGTAATAATGCTTACACAAATATATTTCTAGTTGTTATTAACTTAATAAAGCACTGGTTTATTATATACTCTCTTATTCTGTTTTATTACTGATTTCTACCTATCATTTTGGCACATGGCATTGATGTTTAAGAGCCATAGAAATGTACTCTGTAGATTTTATGCCAGAACAGTCACTGTCTACCTTAACATGACCCATAGTTGAAAAGACTGAGGACTTTGGGTGTCACTGAGCTTCATAAAGAGGTAATTTTTAAAGCTTATTGGAACAATCAGATTATAAGTAAATGTTACAAATTCCCTGTTGCTTTTATTCGTATATCAGGTTCTACTTCACAGAGGAGGAGACCTTTATTTAACTTGTACATTTCATTTATAATATAAATTGGCCTGAGGTAGATTTTTCCCTCCAAAAATAGAACTTCTGGATTGTGCAATGTAATTGGAATGTTGACCTCCAAATACAAGAGTGGCATGAGAATTTATATAATAAACTGATGGGTGACACAGTTTTAACCTTATGAGGTTTATCTTTCTGGTAGCTTATGAGAATGAGGATCAAGATGTGTGACTACTTGAAAGAAAGTGTTTATAGTTCATAAATGTGAATAATTCATCAATCTTCTGGGACACCTGTTAACATCTAGTCTCTAAAACATCAACCAAATAGATTTTAGCAGTTGGTTTCTAATAAAATGTATTTTCCTTTGTCATGTGTCCATTGGTATTATTGCAGATATCAGTTATAAGACTGTAGAATATGTTATTCATACATTTGTGTTATATATGTATGTGTATACATACAATTTTTAACTTTAAATATTAGAAAGAATGACTAAAAAATGTGTTTTTATTTAATTAAGGTCTTAAATTCCTAGGGAATGTGCTGCACTTTCAAGGGCTTTTGATCCGTTGAGAATCCTTTGCCAATAATTGCCTAAAGACATAGCTGTTTGTGAACATAGAAAAGATGACCACCCCCTGTCCCGCTTTTTAAAAGAAAACTGACTTTTATCATTGAATATATATTTCCGTAAAATATATATTTCCTTTTCTCTTCTTTGGAAATTGTAGAGGTACAAAGTTTATAAGAAGGTGTTTCTGTTTTGTTTTGTTTCTAAAGAACCAGGGAGAAAGGAGTGATGGAGGGAAAAAATGTAACTACCCTTAAATTGATGAGGCCTTAAAGTTTAAGCTTAGTCATTTGTGAAGTAGATGGTCATGGGTAGTTTTTTCTTAGTCTCATTGAGCCTCAGTTTCCCTCCTCTCTATAAAAGCTTGATATATATATGTTGTATATGTACACACACACATCTAGTTTTGTTACCTATTGTTGCTTAAGAAAACATTCCAAAACTTAGCCTAAAGGAACAACAACATTTATATTGCTCATGAACTTAAATTTGAGAAAGACTCAGTGGAGACTGCTTTTCTCTACTCCACTAGGCATCAGAGGCATGGGATAAAATTATCTGAATGCTCGCTCACTCATGTAAGCATTACATATTAGCATTAGTATTTTCTGAAAGCATATATTGGCTATCAGCTAGGACCTCAGCTCTGGCTGTGGTTGGAACACCGATATGTGGCCTCTCTACATGGACTGAGCTATTTTACAACATAGTGGCTTTGTTTCATTGTGAGAATTGGCAGACAGAAAGAGTCAGACAAACTGAGTTGCCTTGAAAGCTGCACATTCCACACATTACCACTTTGCCCTGTTCTATTTGTTAGAATGATAGTCACTAAGACCAGCCCATTCTCAAGAGGAGAAAACAGTTTACTTTTTGATAGGAGGATTCTCAAAAATTTGTAAATATATTTTAAAACCACCACAATGGCACATTGCAAATACTTAGTATATATTCATGGTTCCTTTCTTCCCTTCAAATATTATCACCTATCTCTTGTAGCTTAGGATAAATCATTCAAACTATTATGTATCCTGAACCCTAAGGCATTGGTATTTACTAGACACCTCTGATTCTCTCATGGAGTTTATAGTCAAGAGCACATCTGAACAAAACACATACGTTTATTCAGGTACTTTTTAAAACATTTATTAAACACCTACTGTGGGATAGGATCTATGGTGTATGCTTTGAAAGATGCAGCTGTGGGGTCCATGTCCAGTCTTCCAGTCTAGTAGGGGGCATAGAATATGTACAGTAACAACTGTAGTAATGTATACTGTGATAGATATCGTAAATGAGGATTATAGATAAGGAGATATCAGAGGTAAAAAAATTAGCAGCTGGATAGTATAGGGAAATCTTCAAAGAATAAATAGCATTAGAGCTGTTATTAGAAGCATTTGAGTGTGCAGTGTTATGTGAAAACCTCTCCTAAACTTAGTCAACAGAATTCCTTGTATTTGTACATTGCTCTGTAGAATAGTAAAAAGATAATTTACCTCAACTAATTTTACTAGTCACCACATAAATTTGCATAATACTATCTTATCAGCACTTTATATATTATATATATTATAGAAAATTTATATATAATCAGCAGATGAAACTGGGATTGAAATAACCTAGTTAACATTGTACAGATAGTCAAAGAGGGAGCTGAGATGTCATTCGGTAACTAAAGCAAGCTTATTGGCAGCAGAGAGATATAAACAGGACAGTGCATTGGGAAAATTTTTTGGCAATCAGTGTCAAAAATAGATTAGAACCAGATTTCTTAGAAGCATGGAGTCTTGTTATAATAGCAGTTTATGCCAGAGCTAATGAACCACTGATGTGGTTTTCATAAGGACAGAAAAGAAAAGTGCATTTAGAAACATGGTAGGGGTAGAACTGACCACATTTAGGAAACAATGAGAAATGTCAAACCTGAAGACAAGATTTTAAGCCTAAATAGTTATGACATTGGCATTGATATTGGAGAAAGAGTACTACAGCCAAAAATAGGAGGAGGTTTTATTGTTTGATTTCATTTGTTTTTATTTGCTTGTTTTGGTTCTGAGGAGTTAGGATGGTGTAGCAGGTTTATTTTTATATATAGGGTTTGAGGTATTAGCAATTCAGATAGGTAGACAAAATGACATATGGAAATATGGAATATAGCTCAATAAATGACATTGGAGTTCATGGGCAGGGGGCTAGCAAGTTAAAATTAGAGTGAAGGATGATTTTGATATTGCAAAAGAAGAGATTTGAGAAGGAAGAAAATGAAAACAAAGGACAGAATATTGAAAAATAAATTATTCTCAATAATTATACCCTGGGCTAGTTGACATCATTCTAATATACCTACCTGTCTTAGTCTGCTCAGGATGTCAACATAATTGAGTGAGAGCTCTTTTCCAGGTCACAGGCTTTTTTGCTGTGTCTTCTCATAAGGAGAGAATGAACCAGTTCTCTGGGGTCTCTTTTATAAGGGCACTAATCTTCCTCACAAGTGTTCCACTCTCATGTCCTTATCACTTCTCAATAACCCCACCTCCAAATACCATCACCTGAGGCATTAGATTTTCAACATTTAGTCTATATCACTGCCTAAAGATGACACAAAAATAAAGACCTATTTATCTGCTCATTTGCTGTAATCTTGCATACAAATAACCCCCTCCTTTTCCTACTAAAATTTGTAAAAGATGAATAAGTGAGGATGTCTCAGTATGTTTGGGGAGGTTAGAGGGAGATGAGACCATGAGTAAGAAAGGCATCTCAGTATTGGGACAGAAGGAAAAGTATTTCTGACTAGGATTTTAAGAGGTGTAAGATACTACCTGTGATGATTGGAAGAACAGCCTTAGCCTTTACGTTTTGGGACTAGGAATTTGAAAGTCTGTGGATTAATTAAAGTTGAATGTTTTATCTCTTGGTTTAGAGGCACCATTACATTATGAAGAAAGCATGACTTTGAAGTCAAGAATGGAATTTAAATCCTAGCTGTGTCCTATTTGAGCTAAATCAATTTGGACAAGTTACCTTAATGCTAAGCTTTGCTTTCCTCATGTACAAAATGAAGTTGGCTAATACCTCCTGTGACAGAATGAGAGAAATAAATAAGATAATGTATGCAGAGCACAAAGTAGAGTGCCAGCACACAGTAGATAGCAACAGATTGTAATTCTGATGATTACATTGATAATGTCAATACAGGTTGAAAATGTCTTTTCTGTAATCCTGTCTAGAGGTTAAGAATCAGAAGATCCAAGTTTTGTATAGAATTATGAAATTGGGTTCACTCTTTAAAGAAGCCTGGCATCTGGAAACCCAAAATACCTACAGACTGTGACTTTATTTGATGATTAAGTACCAGAAACGATACCAAGAAACTCAGCAGGAATAATAAAAATTGTTACTGTATTTTATCATCACTGTTATTTTAGTAGCATTGTGTAATAATTGTTTTATTTTGTTTTTCTTATTTTATATGTGTATGTGTAGGTATATGTGTGTGTCCAGATGTGATTATAGTAAAAATAGTAGAAGCATCAGATTTGTAAACAAATTTGCCAGTTCATGTCCTGCCTCTTCCACTTACTAGCTGCATGACTTTGTCTCTGAACTTCATTTGTTAAATGAAGCTAAAACCCATTTTGAGGGTTATTATGAATTATGCTATAATGTATGTGAAAGCCCTTTGTACAGTCTAAGCTAGACTTTATATATAGATGTGACTGTTTAACCTTAAAAGAAATTTGCAATTGTGTCATGATGTCAAATAGGATTTTAGCCAGAGTGCCCATAACATATAGCCTGAAATTCTGCTTACAGAAGAAACCTGAGGTTGAGTCTCTACTTAGTGGAACAAGGTACCGTGTTGCTGCTTACTAATGTTTGAAGTGGTGTGGAAGGAAACAAGACCACGTATTTTCTAGTCTTAATTCACAAGATGAACAAAAATACTTATTTATATCTAAATTTATTATAAATTTATTTATTATGAATTTATTAAATTTATTATATAAATATATAATAAATTACAGAAATTATTATTATTATTATAATATATTTGCTTCTTTTGATTCTCGCCGAGTAAAACATAAGGACGCAGGGTGTTTTATCTACTTCCCTTAGCTGGGTATGAAGATACGCGATTCACATATTGAAGTTCCGTTTTTCTGCAGAACCATTTGAGGTTTGTAAGGAATGAAAATACAAGTAACTCTTTGAGGCAAAAGTCTATGAAATTATACAAGATTGAGATAATGATATGTTGGGTCATAAACTGCTCTTTATCTGTGCCTTATACATACAAGATGTTACAGAAGATATTGAAAATGAGGTTCATGTTTGCTCTCATCTATGGACTTGTTTTCAGTAATGAACTTTGGTCTAGAGAATATTCTTGAAAAAAAAATCAAGTCAACTACTTAGACCAGAATTTAATTTCAGTTTCATTGCTAAGATCATTAAAATTACCATTGCAAAACCAATTACATCTAGTATGAACTCTCCCCATAGTTCCCTTTTTCTTCAATTCTTTCCTTATCTTTATATTTGGAGAACTAATGAGCTCTGTACATGCGTTGTGCTAAATTCTTCATTAGATGGCTTCTGATTGGGCTCCATACATTATGTGTCATTTGCCATTCCTCTTATATCTCTGGAGACTCTTGCTGATTGTTTTCAGACTCTGATTCTTTTATGTTATTTTAGAAACCATTCTCTAGACTTGGATCTATACTGGGATCAGAATATGTACTGTTTTTTTCCTGCCATCATTCCATTGATTTTTTCCTAAGTGGATGATAATCAGTATACAGAATTTCTTCAATAGAATTTCCTGACTTCTTTCTAACTAGTCCAATTCCAATCTAGATCTGCCTCCCCTTTTTAAAATTTTGAGACTCCTTTAATATCACTATAAGCCTTGTCATGAGAACCATGGGATACCAATATAGGGAATTTGGACAGGATTTTTTTTTTAAAGATTTCCTTGTTTGTTTTAGAGTGTGCAGGGTGGAGGGGCAGAAGGAGAGGGAGAGGAAAAATCTCAAGCAGACTCTTTGCTGAACATGGAGATGGATGAGGTGCTCGATTTCACAACTGTGAGAGACAAGGACCTCAATGACCTGAGCTGAAATCAAGAGTCAGATGCTTAACCAACTGAGCCACCCAGGCACCCCTTGACATTTTTTTTTAAATGTAAATTGCACTCAAAATCTACAACCTTTGAGGCACAGCTATTAATTCAAAGACTATAATAGGTTGTCAGTTTGGATTATTTATAGGAGTTCTTTATATTATTCAGTATTTTGCCAAGCATCAAACTTTTAAAAATGTTTAACAAAATCTGAATAATCATCATAATTCAACACTGGCTTAATATTTATAGTTAAATTGTTGCAAGGGAAAGTAGAACAACTGCTTCTTAAAATTTGTCTTAATTTAAGTTTCTACTCAATTAGTTGTGGTGTATTGAAAATCTGGCCTTTCATGGAGTGGAAGTAAGTTTTTCTCAGGAAAATCCATAATCGCTAGCTCACAGTTAAAAAAAAAGTATAATTAGGTTGATGAACTAAATGTATGTGTCTTCCTTTCCATTTCAATTTCATCGAAATGACTGAAAAAGATATCCAAGGTCTATAAAATAATTTTTCTATATCTGTATATCTTCTTGTCTATTTTAAATTACAATGAAAACCAGGCAAAGATCTAATAATTTGGTCAAAGACTTTGAGGAATTGCTTGGAAGATAGAAAATATAAGATCAAATTGATAGAAGACTTGTGAAGACATGTCTCAAAACAGACATAAGAGAAAAGCACAGAAGTAACTATATCTAGTCAGGCTGAAAGGTGAGATAATAAAGAATAGACTGGGTTCTAAGCAGGGCTGTACTTAGACCTACACAGGTACAGTTATACAAGTTTTTAAATAATGAAAATGCATTCCTGAACCGATAAATAGCTCCTGCCCTGAGGGCAGAGTAGGTAGGGTCCTTGCCCAGAAACCTCTTAACCTCCCATTGACCCAGCATCAGAGGGATTAATACATGGCACACAGGCCTTCAGAACTTTCTCCCATTCTGATTATTAGGTACCCAGCTGCCTGCATTAAATATTTTATTTTCATATTTTATTTTTCTTAATTGAGGTATACCTGATATACAATGTCATATTAGTTTCATTTGCACAATGTAGTGACTGGACAATTCTATACATTCCCTGTGCTCCTCATGGTGAGTATAGTCACCATCCGTCAGGAGAGAACATCACAATATCATTGCCTGCTTTCCTTATGCTGTACTTCTCATCTCTGACTTACTTGATAACTGTAAGTTTGTATCTCTTAATCCCTTTCACCTATTACACCATCCCCTCTGACAACCATTAGTTCTCTGTATTTATGAGTTTGCTTCTAGTTTTTGTTTGTTCTTTTTTTCCCACATATAAGTGACCTATGATATTTTCTTTCTTTGACCTATTTCATTTAGCATGGTATCCCCTGTGTCGATCCATGTTGCCACAAATGGCTAGATCTCATTTATTTATTTATTCATGAGAGAGAGACAGAGACAGAGACAGAGACACAGGCAGAGGGACACGCAGGCTCCATGCAGGGAGCCCGATGTAGGACTCCATCATCGATGGAGCTCCAACAGGTTCCATCCTCCAGCTCTAGATCATACCTGAGCTGAAGGCAAACACTCAACCACTAAGCCACCCAGGCATCCCGATCTCGTTCTTTTTTTATAGCTGAGTAATATCCTATTGTGTGATATATCACTTTTTCCTTATCCATTTGTCTGTTGATAGACACATAGGTTTCTTCCATATCTTTGCTACTGTAAACAATGATGGAAGAAACATAGGGGTACATATTTTTTTTTCCAAATTACTGTTTTTGTTTTCTTTTGGTAAATATCAGTAGTGGAATTACTGGATTATATGCTTTTTCTATATTCATTTTAATATATTCATTATTCATATACATGAATAATATATATTCATATATTCAAATAAATATATTCATTTTTGAGAAGCTTCCATAGTATTTTCTACAGTGGTTGCACCAGTCTATGAGTCCACAAACAGTGCACAAGGGTCCCTTTTCTCCACATTCTCATCAATACTTGTTGTTTCTTGTGCTTTTGATACTAGCCATTCTAACTGGGATGAGGTGATATTTCATTGTGGTTTTGATTTGCATTATCCTGATGATAAATTATATTTAGCATATTCTCATGTGTCTGTTGGCCATTTGGATGTCTTTGATATCTTTAGATGTCGATTCAGGTCCTCTCCCTGTTTTTAATCAGATTGTGTTTTTTTAGTGTTCTGTAAGTTTTTATATATTTTAGATATTAACATCTTATCAGATATGTCATTTGAGAATATCTTCTCCTATTTAGTAGGTTGCCTTTTTGTTTTGCTGATTATTTCCTTTGCAGTGCAAAAACTTTTTATTTTAGTGTGGTCTCAATAGTTTATTTTTGCTTTTGTTTCCCTTCCCTGGGGAGACATGTTCATAAATAAGTTAAGGCAGGTGTCCAAGAGATTACTGCTTATTTTTTTCTAAGAGTGCTATGATTTCAGGTCTCCCATTTAGATCTTTATTTTGTGTTTATTTTTGTACATTGTGTAGGAAAGTGGTCCCATTTAATTATATATAGTTTTCTCAACACTGTTGAAAAAACTCTTTTCCCCTTTGTATATTCTTGCCTCCTTTGTTGGAGATAAATTCACCATATTAGAATGGATTTATTTCTGGGATTTTAATCCTCTTCCATTGATCTATGTATCTATTTTTGTGCTATTATCATGCTGTTTTGATTATTACAACTTTGTAGTATATCTTAAAATCTGGGATTGCAATACCTTTTCTTTTGTTCTTTGTCAAGATTCCATTGGCTATATGGGGTCTTTTGTGGTTCCATACCAATTTTAGGATTTTTTTTTTTTAGTTCTATGAAAAATCCTACTGGCTTTTTGATAAGGATTGCATTGAATATGTAGGTTGCTTTGGGTAGTACAAAGAGTTTAGTGATATTACTACTTCAAATCCATGAATATGGCATACCTTTCCATTTGTATACCTTCAATTTCTTTCATCAGATGTGTTACAGTTTTCAGAGTATAGGTCTTTCACCTCTTTGGTTAAATTTTGAGATATTTTATTCTTTTTGGTGCAATTATAAACAAGATCGTTTCTTAATTTCTCCTTCTAGTACTTTGTTACTAGTGTATAGAAATGCAACTGATTTTTATGTATAAATTTTGTATCCTGCTACTTTACAGAATTCATGTGTTAGTTCCAATAGTTTTTTGGTGAAGTCTAGGATTTTCTATGTGTAGTATCATGTCATCTATAGTAGTGATAGTTTAACTTCTTCCTTACCATCTTGAATGTCTTTTATTTCTTTTTCTTTTTTTTCTTTTTTCTATTTTTTTTTTTTTGCCTGATTGCTGTGGCTAGGATTTTTAGTACTATGTTGAATAAAAGTGGTGAGATTGGACATCCTTGTCTTGTTCCTGATCTTAGAGGAAAAGCTTTTAGTCTTTCACTATCGAGTATGTGGGGTTGTCATATATGGTCTCCATCATGTTGAAATGTGTTCCAACTAAATCCACTTTGGTGAGAGTTTTTATCATGAATCTATGTTGAATTTTATGAGATACTTTTTTCTTCATCTATTGAGATGATCATATGGTTTTTATTCTTAATGTGATATATCACATCAATTTTTCAAACTGATTTGCAAGTTTTGAAATATCCTTGCATCCATGGAATAAACTCACTTGATCATGATGAATGATCCTTTCAATGTATTGTTGAATTTGATTCACTAATATTTTGTTGGTGACCTCTGCATCTATGTTCATTATAGACATTGGCCTTCAGTTTTTTCTTTCTTTCTCTCTTGCTTTCTCTCTTTTTCTTTTTCCCTTTCTTCCTTCCTCTTCCCTCCTTCCTTCCTCTTTTTCTCCTCCTTCCTCTTCTTCTTCCTCATCTTCATCTTTGTATGGTTTGGCATCGGGGTAAAATTGTCCTTGTAGAATAAGTTTGGACCTATTCACTACTTTCCTATTTGGGAGAATAGTTTGAGAATAAGTATTAACTCTTCTTTAAATGCTTTTTAGATTTCACCTGTGAGGGAAACTGGTCCTGGATTTTTGATTGTTTGGAATATTTTGATTACCAATTCAATTTTGTTACTAGTAATAAGTCTGTTTAAATTTTCAATTTTTTTTCCTGAATCAGTTTTTGAGGATTTTGTTATTTTATCCATTTCTTCTATGTTGGCATATATTTTTTGATAGTATTCTTTTATAATCCTTTGTATTCTGTGATGTTGGTTTCGCTTCTCTTTCATTTCTGATTTTGAGTTCTCTTTTTTTTCAATGAGTCTGGCTAAACGTTCATCAATTTTTTTTTTAATGTTTTCAAAGAATCAACTCTTGGTTTCATTGATCTTCTTAATTGTTCTTTTTTTACACTTGATTTTATTTATCTATATTCTATTCTTTATTATTTTTTTCCTTGAACTAATATTGGGCTTGCTTTGTTCTTCCTTTCTAGTTCCTTTAGGTGTAAGGTTAGATTGTTCATTTGCAGTTTTTGTTGTTTAGGTAGGTGAATATCACCATAAACTTCCTTCTTAGAACTACTTTGCTGTGCCCCAAAGAATATGCATTGTTGTGTCTCCATTTTCATTGGTCTCCATACATATGTATATTTTATTTCCTCTTTGGTTTCTTCAATGATGCATTGACTGTTTAGTACTATGTTTAGCCTCCATGTTTTTTTTTTTTCTATGTTTTCCCCTTGAGTTTGATTTCTAGTTTCAGATCATTGTGATAGGGAAACGATGTTTAATATGATTTCGGTCTTCTCAAATTTATCAAGAGTTGTTTTGTGGCCTAATGTGATCTATCCTGGAGAATGTTCCATGTGCACTTGAAACAATCTGTATTTTGCTGTTTGGGATGGATATATATTATAATCTGTTGAGTCCATCTACTCCAATGTGTCATTCAAACCCACTGCTTCCCTATGATTTTCTGTCTGGATGACTAACCATTGATGTAAGTGGTTTTTTTTATTTTTTTTATTTATTTATGATAGTCACAGAAGAGACACAGGCAGAGGGAGAAGCAGGCTCCATGCACTGGGATCCCGATGTGGGATTCGATCCCTGGTCTCCAGGATCGCGCCCTGGGCCAAAGGCAGGCGCCAAACCGCTGCGCCACCCAGGGATCCCCTGTAAGTGGGGTTTTAAAGTCCTCTACTAATATTATAATCAGTTTTTCCCCTTGTTAATATTTGCTTTATGCATTTGGCTGCTCCTATGTTAGATGCATAGATATGTAAAGTTATTATATCCTCTTGTTGAATTAATCCCTTTATCATTATGTAATGACCTTTGTCTCTTGCTTTATAATCTTTGTTTTAAGGTCTATTTTGTCTGATCTAAGTATTGCTATCCCAGCTTTCTTTTCCTTCCATGGCATGGAATATCTTCTTTCATCTTTTAACTTTCTATGTCTTTAGGTCTGTAGTGAGTTTGTTCCATCAGCATATAGACTGGTCTTATTTTTTAAATCCAATCACTCACCTTAGGCATTTTGATTTGAAAATAGTTTATCCATTTACATTTAAAGTAATTATTGATAGGTATGGACTTACTGCCATTTTAAGTCATTTTTTGGTTGTTTTTAATAGACTCTAGCTGTCCTTTTCTTCTTCTCTTGCTGTCTCCTTTGTGGTTTGATTACTTTCGTTAACATTATGCTGGCATTCCTTTCTTTACTGCCTATGTATATCTATTTTAGGTTTTAGATTTATGGTTACTGTGGGGTTCATTTATGCCATCCTGTGTGTATAGGAGTCTAGGTTAAGTTGACTACTGTTTAAGCTTGAACACATTCTAAATGCACTAGACTTTTATTCTATTTTTCACATTTTATGTTTATGATGTCATATTTTGCATCTTTATATTTGTGTATCTCATAAGTAATTTTCATAGATGTGCTTGTTTTTATTATATTGTGTTTTTACCTCCATACTGGCTTTATAAGTGATTTGCCCACTTCTGTTGCTGTATGTTTGCTTTTATCATTGAAATGTTTTCCTTTCATAATGTCTGTCTTCTAGTTATGATCTTTCCTTTCCAATTAAAAAAATTCTCTTTAAGCAATCTTGTAAGGCTGTTTGGTGATGCTAAACTCCTTTAACTTTTGTTTTTCTGGGAAATATCTTTTTTTTTTTAATCTCTGCTTCAATCTCAAATGATAACCTTGACCTGGAATACCCTTGTTGAGCATTCTTAGTTGTAGTTTCTGTTTTTTCCTTAGCACTTTGAATATATCATGGCACTCCTGTCCTGCAAAGTTTCTACTGAAAAATTAGCTGATTTTCTCAAGGAGATTCCCTTAAGGGGAATGTGATTGATTGTTTTTTTCCTATTGCTTTTAAGGTTTTCTTTATATTTAATTTATTTTATTTAAATTCCAGTATAGTTAGCATGCAGTGTTGTATTAGTTTCAAGTGTACAACATAGTGATTAAACAATTCTATATATTATTCAGTGCTCATCAAGATGAGTGTACTCTCAATCCCTGTTTCACCCATCTTCCCTCTGTTTTTTGTTTTTTTTTTGTTTTTTGTTTTGTTTTGTTTTCTATTGTTAAGAGCCTGGTTTTTGGTTTGTCTTTTTTTTTCCCCAGTTGTTCATTTTGCTTCTTAAATTCTACATATGACTAAAATAATATGCTATTTGTCTTTCCTCGACTGGCTTTTTTTCCCTCAGCAGTATACTCCCTAGACCCCTGGCATGTTGGTGTAAATGGCAAGATTTCATTCTTTTTTATGGCTCAAAAATATTCGATGTGTGTGTGTAACATATATAATTATATAGAATTACATATAATTATATATGTATATTTTTATATATACATATAAAATATAATTTCTTTGTTTTCCCTTCATCTGTTGATGGACACTTGGATTGCTTCCATAATGTGGCTATTGTAAATAGTGATACAGTAAACATAGGGATGCATATATCCTTCTGAATTAGTGTTTTTGTATTTTGGGTAAATGCCCAGCAGTGAGTTGTAAGATCATAGGGTAATTCTTTTTATTTTTAAATTTTTTTAGGACTTTTGATACTGTTTTTCACAGTGGTTGCACCAATTTGCATTCCAACCAACAGTGCATGAGAGTTCCCTTTTCTCCACATCATTGCCAATACTTGTTTCTTGTGTTTTTGATTTCAGCCATCTGACAGGCATGAGGTGATATCACATTGTGGGTTAGATTTGTATTTCCCTGATGATGAGCGACGGTGAGCATCTTTTCATGGTCTATTGGCCATCTGTATGTCCTCTTTGGAGAAATGTCTGTTCATGTCTTCCCATTTTTAAATTGGACTATTTATGAGTTGGTTTTTCTTGTTTCTTTTGTTTTGTTTTTGCATTGAGTGGTGAATGTTTTTATATATTTTGTATACTAACACTTTATCTGGTATGTTATTTGCAAATATCTTCTCCAATTCAGTAGGTTGTCTTTTATTATTGTTGATAGTTTCCTTTGCTGTGCAGGCTTTTCATTTGATGTAGTCCCAATAGATTATCTTTGCTTTTGTTTCCTCTGCCTCAGGAGACACAGCTAGAAAAATGTTGCTATAGTCTATATTAGAGAAATTACTGCCTCTGCTCTCTTCTAGGTTTTATGGCTTCAGACCTCACATTTAAGTCTTTAATCCATTCTGAGTTTATTTTTGTGTGTAGTGTGAGAAAGTGGGCCAGTTTCATTCTTCTGCATGTAGCTGTCCAGTTTCCCAGTACCATTTGTTGAAGGGACTATCTTTTTCCCACCTCCTTTGTTGGAAGTTAATAGACCATTTAATCATGGGTTTTCTAGACTCTCTACTATTGCACTGATCTATGTGTCTATTTTTGCACCACTACCATACTGTTTTGATAACTGCAGCTTTGTTCTGAAAGGTGGAATTGTGATATCTCCACTTTTGTTCTTTTTGAAATTGCTTTGACTATTCAAGGTCTTTGTGGTTTTATACAAATTTTAGGATTATTTGTTCTAGTTCTATGAAAAATGTTGTTGGTGTTTTAGCAGGGATTGCATTAAATCTGTGATTTCTTTGAGTGGTCAGAACATTTTAACAATGTATGTTCTTCCACTTAATGAGCATGAAATATCTTTCCATTTGTGCCATCTTTAATTTCTTTCATCAGTGGTTAATAGTTTTCAGAGTATAGGTCTTTAACCTTCTTGGTTAGCTTTATTCCTAGGTATTTCATAATTTTTGGTGCAATTGTAAATGGACTCCAGGCTCACATCTTGAGCTGAAGGCAAATGCTCAAATGCTGAGCCACCCAGGCATCCCCATCCCCATTTATCAGTTCTAGTGGGATTTTTGGTGAGGTCTTTAGGTTTTTTTGGTGAGGTCTTTGATATTATCATGTCATCTGCAAATAGTGAGTTTTATTTCTTCCTTACCAATTTGGGTGCGTTTTACTCCTTCCTCTTGTCTGATTACTATGGCTAGAAATTCCAGCTCTAAGTTGAGTAAAAGAGGTGAGTGAACATTCTTATCTTGTTCTTGACCTTAGGGGAAAGGCTCTCAGTTTTTTGTCATTGAGTAAGATGTTAGCTGTTGGTTTGTCATATATGACCTTTATTATGTTGAGTTAGTTATATTCCCACTAAATCTACTTTTTTGGGGATCTTTTATCATGAATGTATGTTGTAGTTTGTCAAATGCTTTTTCTATATCTATTGAAATGATCATATGGTTTTTATCCTTTTTCTTATTGATGTGATGTATCACATAATTGATCTGCAAATATTGAGCTTCCCTTGCACTATAGAAATAAAGCCCCCTTTTCATGGTGAATGATTTTTTAAAATGTATTGTTGGATTAGGTTTGCTCATATTTTGTTGAGAATTTTTACATCTGTGTTCAATAGAGACATTGACCTGTTTTCTTTTGTTTGTCGTGTCTTTGGTCTTGGTAGCAGAGTAACACTGGCCTTGTAGAATGAATTTGAAAGCTTTATTTCCTTCTCTATTTTTTGGAAAAGTTTGGGAAGAAAAAGTGTTAACTCTTCTTGAAATGTTTGGTAGAATTCACTGTGAAGACATCTGGTCCTGGATTTTTGTTTGTTGGGATTTTTTTTTTTTTTTTTAATGGGAGACACACAGAGAGAGGCAGAGACACAAGCAGAGGGAGAAACAGCCTCCTGCAGGAAGCCCAATGTGGGACTCAATCCTGAGACCCTGGGATCACGCCCTGGGCTGAAGGCAGATGCTCAACTACTGAGCCAGCCAGGTGTCCCTGTTGGGGAATTTTTTATTACTGATTCAATTTCATTATTGATAACCAGTCTGTTCAAATTTCATATTTATTCCCCCTTCGGTTTTGGTAGGCTATGTGTTTCTAGGATTTTATCCATTTCTTGAAGGTTGTTCAATTTGTTGGCATAAAACTTTTTATAATATTCTCTTACAGTCCTTTGTATTTCTGTGGCATCATTTGTTATTTCTCCTGCCGTTTCTCATTTTGAGTATTGTCTGTCTCTTTTTTTTCTTCAATGAGTGTGGCTAAAGGATTATCAATTTTGTCGATCTTTTCATTGAACTAGCTCAAGACTCCATTGATCTGTTCTATTGTTTTATTAGTTTCTATTTGTTATTCTATTATTTATTAGCTTCATTTATTTCTGCTCCGATCTTTATCATTTCCTTCCTTTTACTGGATTCGAGTTTTGTTTTTCTTTTTCTAGCTCCTTTAAGTGCAAGGTTGGGTTATTTATTTTGAGATTTTTCTTCATGAGATAGGCCTGTATTGCTAAAGACTTCCTTTTTAGAATAGATTTTTCCGTATCCCCAAACATTATGGACCATTCTATTTTCATTTTCATTTGTTTCCATGTATTTTTTTATTTCCTCCCAGATTTCTTGGTTGTCCATTCATTGTTCGGTAGCATGTTATTTAATCTCCATGTATTTGCATTCTCTCAATATTTTTTCTTGAGGTTGATTTCTAGTTTCACAGCATTGTGGTCAGAAAAGATGTATAGTATTATTCTGATATATTAGAATTTATTAAGACTGCTTTTGTGGCCTAATATGTTATATATCCTAGAGAATGTTCCATGTGCAAAGAATATATTTAATTGTTTTAAGGTGGAATGCTCTGAATTTATCTGTTAAATCCATCTTAAAACCACTCTTGACTCCTCTCCCCCAACATGTTTTAGGTATATGATGTCATATTTTATCCTTTCATTTTGTGAATCCCTTGGCTGATTTTTACAGATATGTTTGCTGCTTTTGTACTCCAACTTTTCATACTTTCACATACAGTCTTTCCTTTCTACTCAGAATCCTCTTAACATTTTTGTAGCATTGGTTTGGGAGTCTTGAACTTCTTTATTTTTATTTTGTATGAGAGACTCTACCTCTCCTTTTATTTTGGATGATAGCCTTGCTGGATTGAATATTCTTGGCTGCAGATTTTTTTCTTTTAGAACTTTGAATATATCATTCCAGTCCCTGCAAAGTTTCTGCTGAAAAATCATCAGGTAGCTTTGTGGGGTTTTCCCTTGTGTATAACTGCTTTTCTCTTGCTGCTTTTAACATTCTTGTCACTACTGACATTGTAATTACTATATGTCTTGGTGTCAAACTCTTGGTGTGAACAGAATTGATTCTGTTGGGGGCTTTCTGAAACTCTTGGATCTGGATTTCAGTTTCCTCCCCAGATTTGGGAAGTTTTCAGCTATTGTTTCTGTAAGTAAATTTTCTGCCTTCTTTCGTTCTCTTCTTCTGGGATCCCTATAATATGAAAAGTATTATATTTTTTGGTGTTGCTGAGTCCCCTAAATCTATTCTCTTTTTGTATTTTTTTCTCTCACCTGATCAGCTTGATTGCTTTACAGTACTCTGTCTTCCAGGTCACTGATTCATTCTGCTACTTTCTCTAGTCTACTCTTTATTTCATCTAGCATACTTTTAATTTCATTTATCAAGTTCTTTATCCCTGATTGGTTCTTTTGTTTTGTTTTTGATCTGTTAAGGGTCTCACTGATGTGATTCATTTTTTCCCCTCAAGTCCAGTGAGTATCTTTATGACTATTACTTTAATTTCTGTGTTAAACATATCACTTATGTCTGTTTCATTTAGGACTCTTGCTGTAATGTCCTGTTCTTTTATTATGGCATATATTGTTCTTTTTCCTCATTTTCTGTAACCATTTCTGTTTCTATATGTTAGGAACATCAACAATGTCTCCTGCTTTTGAAAGTAGTGGATTTATGAAGAAGCACTCCTGCAGTGCAGTGTCCCCTGTTCACCAGAACCTGGCACTTCAGGGTTGTCTTCTTTGTGTGTTGTGTGTCCAGCTGTTGTGGTTGAGCTGCTTTTTCCTTCAGTCCAGTCATCTGTGATGGCTTTCTTTGCCTGTTGTGGGCAGGGTTGCATCCCTGTGTTGTTAGTTGGGCAGTCTGGGTCCACCTTGGGCTTGAATTTATTCAAACAGGCATTTGCAGGAGATGAAGTAGCACCAAATTGCAGAGTGCTTTCCCCATGTTGTCCCCTGAGATACTTTTATTGGTGGGTGGGGCCTGCAGTCAGACCAGTTGTATGCTCCTAGCCCACTACTGGGGCCACAGTATGGGTGGTGTGTGTGGTTATCTTATCCTCAGGTCAGGAATCATTTTGGAATTATGCTTCCCCCTGTTGGGATTATTTGTACACTGCCAGACTTGTGATACAGCTTTGGCTTGGTTGCAATGAAGAGTATATTTAGTAGTGGGATCCCTGGATGGCGCAGCGGTTTAGCGCCTGCCTTTGGCCCAGGGCATGATCCTGGAGACCCGGGATCGAATCCCACGTCGGGCACCTGGTGCATGGAGCCTGCTTCTCCCTCTGCCTGTGTCTCTGCCTCTCTCTCTCTCTCTCTCTCTCTGTGACTGTCATAAATAAATTAAAAAAAAAGAAATTATAAAAAAAAAGTATACTTAGTAGAAAGGCAGATTCATATGGTGTGGAGGTGGGAGGCATGGTGTTAGAAAGTTTTGCAGAGACCCCCCCATGGGAGGGGACCTCCAGCAACAGAGATTGAGGCAGGCCTTGCTGGAGGGGGCCTATATTGCCAAAGCCCTGGGTGGTAGGAGATAAGGTGTTAACAAGTTAGGTAGGGAGTGTTGGAGCCATGCTGGTTCCTACAGGTGGACATGTGTTTGTACTGGGAGGAAGGAGAGGATTTCTCCCTGCCACTTCCTTTGTCTCTCCAGAAGTGTCCCAAGGATATCTGTTTCTCCAGCAGACAATCTAAGATTAGTAAGCAAATCTCCCACCTGTATATCCTAAGCATTTTTCAAACTGCTATGCTGTATCTCTGAGGGGCTGCTTGTTGTGCTCTCTCTCTAAGGGTGAGCACTCAGTTTTCTCACCCTCCTGGCTTTCTCAGGAGTCCACTGGTTTTGAAAGTTCCAGGTTTTAAGTCCCACTTGTTATAAAAACTCACAAATTCAGCCCCTCTGGTTTTCAAAGCCAAATATTATGAGGATTTGTCTTCCCTAAATAGGCTCCCTGGTGTGATAGTTTCCTCACTCCTCTGCCCTGGGGCATCCCTCCCTCCCATAGGTGGTCCCATGTATCCACTTAGCTCTTAACTTTGTCTCTGTCCTTTCTACCTTATTTGATATGGCCTCTTTTGTCCATTTAGTTTGGAGTTTTTTCTGAGTCTTCAGGTCATTTTCTTCGTTATTTATACTGATGTGAGTGTTGTGTAGTTGTTTTCATGGGATGAGGTGAGCTTATGGTCTTCCTACTCTGCCATCTTTGCTGGAAGTCCATTATTTTTTTTTTTTTTCATTTTAATCACTATGTGTTTTGATATGGACCTTCTTGGGTTTCTCTAGTCTGGGGCTTTCTAAACTTCCTGAAGATGGATGTCTGTTTTCTTCCCCAGAAAAGGCAAGTTTCAGCTATCATTTCTTTAAATAAATTTTTACCCCCTTTTCTCTCTTCTCTTTCTGGCATCCCTGTAATGCAAATGTTATTATCTTAGATGATGTTGCAGATATTTCCTTAACCATTTGTCATTTTTTGTTATTTATTTTTTACTGTTCAGACTGAGTTGCTTTCTAATACCTTGTTTCCATATTGCTGATCTGTTCTTTTGCATCCTCTTATCTGCTGTTGGTTCACTCTAATACACTGCTCACTTCTGTTATTGTATTCTCCACCTCTGACTGGTTATTTTCCATGTTTTCTATCACTTTGTTGAAATTTTCCCTGAGTTCATTCACTATTTTCTTAATTTTGGTAGCTTTATGACAATTCCTTTGAACTCTTTATCAGGTGTATTGCTTATCTCCATTTTGTTTAGGTCTTTTTCTAATTTTGTCTTGCTCTTCCATTTGAAGCTTTCATCTATCTCCTTATTTTATCTAACTTTCTGTATTTCTCCTTGGTATTAGGTAAGTCAGCTACATTTCCTGGTTTTGAAAGTAGTGTCTTTTGTAGTTGAGGTCCTGTGGTAGCACAATCCTTAATGGTTATCAAAACCAGATGCTCCAGAGGTATCCCTTGTGGGCTACACATGCCCTCCTATTGTGGTTAAGCCTGAATTGCTGTGTGCAAGCTGTTGAGTGGGGCTAGTCCTTAGCTCACTTGGCTACAGTAACCCACTTTACCTGTTGAGGGTGCTGGGCAGTGTTTGTTCCCCAAGCTGTTGAGAGGTCTGACTGTAGCCCTATTGGGTTGGCTCTCAGGTGAGACAACTCTCAGCCTGGCTCTACAATTAGCTGCTAAGACAGTTGCAGGTATACCAAAGGGTAGGGATTTTTTCCCTACATAGTCCAGCTGCTTTAACTGGGGGTACACTGGTGTGTAGGTTTATTTTCCCTCACTTCAGGGTAGAGTTTGCTTTTTAGAAGTGCCTGCCAAGGTGGACAAGTTGGGTGGAACGGGACCACAGGAGAATGCTAGGGTGTGGCATGCTGTGTGACAAGATAGATGGAGATTTTTAGACCTGCTTTCACCCAAGCATTGAGCTATCTAAGCTTGGGGATGGCCAAAAAATTGACACCCACTGGTATTTTTTTTCCCCTAGAGAAATCTATAAATTCCTGCCCCTCTGACACAGGTCCTAAAATTAGCCTATAAATTTCCTTCACATATAGCCCAGGCACTTTTTAAACTACTGCTTCCATGCTTTGTCTTAAATTGAATAAATGCGCTGGCTCTTGAAGGGCAAAGAATGGGTTTTCTATAGCCCTCCAGCACTCCCACATTTATGCTCCACTGATTTTTTCTGAGCCAGAGACTAATCTTCTTAATGTGGGTTCCCATTGCTGGGAGTGTCCAGTTTAAGGGGTCTGATCCTTTCACTTTTCCATGCTTGTGGTATCTTCCTTGTTTGTGCTTAAGTTGTGCTGTGGATTTAATTCCCAATCATGCTTCTGTCCCTCATACTCTTTCCATGTGGCCTTCTGATGACTAATTGTGGAGATCTGTTCTATCAGTATTTAGGTTGTTTTCAGAGTGAGTTGCAATACATATGGTCTTGTTTATTGTGCCCATTGGAGAGACAAGCTCAGGATCCTCCCACTCAGCCATCATCCATGTACTCCCCATATTAAATATTTTAAATATCAATGTGGTACTACATCTAGGGACATTAAAAATTTGGCATTTGGAATAGCTGACCTTCATTTCTGACCTCACCTCTTTCGCTCACTTTTTCAGACTACATCCCAGAAAATTCTCTTTTCAGAAAGTGACAAAAAGCCCATAGGGGACTGCCAGCTTGACTATTGAGACTGAGAAGGAAGTGGAGAAGAACTTGATTTAGTTCCAGGGGCTTCTCAGCAAATATGGTTTCTCAAGAGAGTATAACAATAATTATAAGATTTAAATGTATATTCTTATCTATTCCAATGACTTTATGAGGAAAATTATGATTATTATCCCTTTTTATGAACAAGGAAACTAAGGCTCAAAACGGTACGGTGACTTTCCCAGGGTCATAGAGCCTAATCATTGGTAAATCTAGAGTTTGAACTTTGGCTTTCTAGTCTCATTCTTATCTGCTGTACAATCTTACTTCTCTAGTACATCAAACTGCTCCACTCCCAGGTAAAAGACATCCATATTTCAACATTTGGCACTCCTTGCTCACTTGCTTCCTGTTAGCCATGGATATCTTTTCAATAAATTCCCTGTTGAAGTTTGACAGGATGGGTTTCTGCTAACTTTTGCCTTTAACTGCATGTGCTGTATAGTAAGAAAAATTGAAAATAAATGAAATAAGATTTCAAGGCAATAATCTAGAGTAAGAAATGAAACTGAATAAAATGACCAACCAGAATGAAGAGACCAATTAGGCAGGACATAATGAAATAAAAATTATTAATAAATTGACAATGGGCAGGTATTAATGAAACAAAAGCATAACAAAGTAGACATGATCAATAAAAGCAAAAGATGGTTCTCTGAGTATGCCATATAAAAGAAAAGGTCCAATGAAAAATAAGCAACTACCTATGTATTGGTACAAGTGAAAACATTTAGTTATTACTATGGAGAAGATTTTTAAAATGTTAAAAGAAAAAGTACATTACGTGGCGATATAGAATACATTTTACAGCCTATGTATATTATTTATTTTATGGAATATATAAATGGTCGAAAATGATTCAGAAAAACTGGAAAAAATAGTCAATGATCTGTATTTGAAACAGTATCAGGGCAGCCCCGGTGGCTCAGCGGTTTAGCTCTGCCTTCAGCCCAGGGTGTGATCCTGGAGACCCGGGACCGAGTACCATGTCCAGCTCCCTGCATGGAGCCTGCTTCTCCCTCTGCTTGTGTCTCTGCCTCTCTCTTTCTCTCTCTCTCTCATTAATAAATTTTAAAAATCTTTAAAGAAATAAAAAAACAAAACAGTATCAGGCACACATAGTTGTAAAGGTGACTTTGAAAAACCATGAAAGAAATAATATTGTTTAAGTAATATTGTTTCAGAGTATTGACAAAAGAGGGCATCTCAGATCATTCTGTAAATCTAGGGGATTTCTGTTAATGAAAGAATAGTTTTTAAAAAACCCTGTAGATTTATTTTACATATGAATAAAATTTTAAAACTAAATAAAATATAATATAATAAAATTCAGTAACATCTTAATTATCATGCCACAGTAGGCTTTATCCCAGGAATGCAAGAATGGCTCAACGTTAGAAAATCAATGAATGTAATTTATTGAATTAAATAATTAAATACTGTTCTCACACCAGCCAAATCATTTGGTAAAATTTAATACTCTTTTCTAACTAAAACTCTCAACATAATAGAAGTGAAAGGAAATTTCCATAAGTAATAATAGGTGTCTCAGGGTTCTGTCTACAAAACAAAGGATATTCTGGGCATTTCAAGCAGGAATTTAATATATATATTCTATAATAAAAGAAATTGATTACTTTAAAACCATATTTAAAAAACTTATTAGCTGTTAGGGCAAGAGAAATGTAAGCTATGGAAAGTTAACCCTCAGATCTCAGGTTTGTCAGCAATTTTCAGGAAATTAGTAAATTGCTACTAACATCCTGGTTGGAAACTTCAGGAAACCACTGCTGCTGGTAACAGCTGTCTGTTGCGCTAAGTTGGTTTGTCTCCAGAGGGAATACTAGGAGTTGCTGTAGGATCTCCTATCTGCCAAAGTGCAATAATCTGCCCACTATTGTTGGAGGAGAAACCATGGCTTCGGCTTCCCTTCTACCCTCCAAATCTCACACAGGTGCTTCTCAGTGGTTGAATCTAAACTAGAAACTTGTAAGCAAAGAATTTTAGACAGTGCTGTTCCCAGGCTTCCAGTCCTGTGATATAGGGAGAGCATCAAAGGGAGCTGGGGTTGTATTGGCATAAACAGAAAATCTGTCACACTGAGGATCTGCAAACTCTAGAGCCATCTTTATAACCAATGATATATTAAAAATCTATCCAGTGAAGTTAGCCACAAGAGGAAGATGTCTACCAACATTGCTACTTTTAAAATTAAATTCCTAAAAAATGAAATATGGCAAAAATATTAGAGACGTTAATACTCTAAAGGGAGAGATAAACAGTCACAGTGTACACAATGGAAGTGTCCATCTGAAAATCCAGGAATTTGTAGTCAAAATATTTTAAGAGTTTCTACTAATAAAAAAATCAAAACCCATGAAGAAAATAAACATAATATATGTTAATAATTTATAGAACAAATAAAAGGAATGAATGAAATAAGCATTTCTTATCAGGGAGTTAAAAATTTAAACAAAAATGTGATACCAATCTCTTCCTTTAAGATTGACAACTATTAAAAATACTGCTGATATCCAGGATTTGCTATGTGTGAGCAACCACATATTCTTATATCTTGTGATGGCATTAGAAGTAGGCATGGTCTTTTTTGAGAGAAATTTGACTATTAAGTATATGTAGGAAGTCAGCAGTTTTAGTCCATATCTAACTGTAGGAAATTCATACTCATGCAAAAATATACATGTAAAAGGATGGTAATGGAAGCAGTGTTTTAAAGCACACTAAATGGAAATTCCATAAGTTTCTTTTTTTTAATTCCATAAGTTTCTATCAGTCAGGTGATTCTTAATAGTGATTTATGTATATTATAAAATATTCTTCAATCATTAAAAAGAATGAGCTATGTCCTTATAAACAGACTTGGAAAGATGCCAATATATAATTGTTAAATGAAAGTGGTAAGATGCAGAGCAGACCATATAATAAGGTTTCCTTTATATTAAAAAGCATGCATTTGCATATTTGTTCATACATTAGGGAAATGACCTGAAAAAGGGTGTTAAATGAAGTATTTAACTATTAAAATTGATTGCCCTTGGGGAAGAGTGAGATAAGGAGGAGGGAGGGTGTGTATTAGGGGGAGGGAGAAACAATATGACACTCTTTTTATTTGTTTGAAAATTTACGAATGAGAATGTATTACTCAGGTAATTGCTAAAAGTAGGAAAAATTAGTTGAATTCTCTAGTTCTCTCCATTCTATTCCATTCAGCCGGTGGTGGCTTTTTAAATAGCCTACCCCACAGGACCAAAACCTGGAGCATAAAATTCAGGGGCAGATGACTTTTCCTTCATCTGCTATGAACTACTACTCTTGCCTACCTGGATCCAAATTCGGTTTCATACTCAGTTCTAGAACTTTTGGTTCTGGCTCTTTATGTAGACTCTTTGTACTGGAATTTGGGACTTAGTTTCCTGCTCACTCCTAGGATCTAGGTTGAAAGAGAGAAGTTCTTCACTGTAATATCTACGGAGATACATATACACACAAACACACACACACACACACATTTATTTATTTATTTATTTATTTATTTATTTATTTATTTAAAGATTTTATTTATTCATGAGAGAGAGAGAGAGAGAGAGAGAGAGAGAGAGAGAGAGAGAGAGGGCAGAGACACAGGCAGAGGGAGAAGCAGGCTCCAAGCAGGGAGTGGGACTTGATCCCGGGACCCCAGGTGCTAAACTGCTGAGCCCCCCGGGCTGCCCAATAGTTATATTTTTTATACAATGTAATAGAATAGCAATCTTTCAAAACTGACTTGTCAGTTGACTGGCAAACTCATGTAGCCTTGTATGGTTTCTGTATTTTTCTACACTGTTTTTTCGACTGTGAAATGAGTAATTTGTAATTAATGATGCACATGCTGTTTTTCAACTTTATCACTTCATGGTATATAATTGAAGATAAAACCTGCTTTAAGTGATGGACATACCCTAGATACAGGTAGGCATATTTTGTTTAATTTTTGTATGTGTTATTAATCGCATACCAGTCATAGTCGTAGTTTGTATTGGATTATGGCAACAGAAGGCCCCAACTAAGCCAGCCTCTGAGGTCTTGAGACAGAATTCAGTATTTTCCCAGTAAAGCATGAAAAAACAAATAGCATTGTTTAATATACCAAACTAAAATGTAAAATTAGTAAAATCTATATTGTGTAGCCTTTGAATATCACATCTTAGTTTAGAAATTAGAATAGATTTCTTATGGTTTTTAATAGAGCACAATCAATAATTATGTTCTCAAATGATAAACTATGCATTAGTAGAATAAATACCTTAAATACAAAATGTTGACAAGCTTAATGTGTGAGAAAGAAAAAAGGGATATACCTAGAAAAAGAAAATTAATGGAATGAATACTGCAGCCTACACACTGTAAAGATGTACTTTTTCCTACTAACTTTATTGGTATCTCCCTTGATGTACAGGATTTATACTAGATCATAAATTTCAACTTCCATCTCCTACCATGGCACTTGACAATGACAAACCAATTTTGGTTGAATTGGAAATTCATTAGCAGATGAGGTCAAAATAAATATGGTTTAATTTCACCAATTAGGGGAAGTAGCCACAGAGAGAGTATATTTTTTCTGTCAGGCTGATAAGCATTAATATCATCTATCCTTCTTACTTCTAAATTCAATCCAATTCCAGGTCCATGTGTATGCGTGTGTGTATTGATGAGGGAGGACTTAATATTTTTAAATTTACTTAGAAAAGCAGGAAGAAAAAACACCTAGAGATTTTTAAGAATAAGGAGGAAGTACTTATACTGCCAGATTCTGAAGCCAATTATAAAGCTAAAATAATTGTAGTATATTTGCACTTGTTTCACAATAGATGGAAAAATTTAAAAGAACAGAATTGAAAGCCAAGAAAGAGACCTAATGCATAATAAGCATGTTCCATCAAATCGGTGGCAAAAGATGAAATAGTTGGTTGATGGGTGCTGAAATATTTGGTAAGATATTTTAAAAGTTACTGGAATAAGTTTCAGAAGAATTAAGTATAAAACATTAATTTAAACAACTAGGTAAAAACCTACATGATGCTGGACTATCAAAGGGTCTTTAAAACATGACATCAAAAGGAGAAACCATAAGTGAAAGAGAGAAATTTGACTCTTAAAAGACTTCCTATGGCAAAAAGCAACATAAATCTTGAAAAGGCAAGTAGCTGCCTGGAAAATGTATGTGTATCACAGTACTAATTATTCTTAATAAAAATAAGTTATTTCTCATCAGTTTTTAAAAACAACAAACAAACATCTAACCACTCAGTAGGTATCACGCAAAGGAAATGAATTGAAAAATCATAAATTAAATAAAAATGGCCAAGAAACATTAAAAATGATTTTTTTTACTGTTGATGAAAAAAGCTCACATGGCAAATGCTTTAATTTTCCCATCATTTAAGAAGTAGCAATGTATTTATTGTAACACTTTAAAATAAATGATTAGACACCTAAAAAGGTGAAAAAATTGGCGAATGCAAAAGTGAGTAACAACAACAACAACAACAACAACAAAACAAACAGGAATGTAAGGCAAAATGAGAAGGAAGATTACTATGCAGTTGTCTAATTTTCTAAATATAAGTCACCAGTATGACTAGGGACTTCCCATTTTCAGAGAAAAAGTTAAAAATAACATAAGTTTATAAGTCACATTATCCATGATATAAAGGCAAAGCAGTGGACAGCTATCCTATTACTGGGAATATGTATCATGAGGTCGGTCCTTAAAAGTAAATTCAGTAAATCGAGTAAATTCTAGAAGCTTTCTGAGTTCGTGTATTGCATTCTCTAGTAAGGTATTCCTAAACTAAGATATCAATATCTTGGTTTTTAAAAATGAGATTCATCTTCAACTTCTACCTGCCTGCATTCCTGAAAACAATACTATGTACCCACTCATGCTTAAATTATTTTTGATGGTAATCGTTATGCTCAAAACTTGTCACTTTTCTTCCATTTACAAAATTAGTTTTTAAATGTTGATTGCACTAGTTGGGATATCATTTACACTGTGGTAATAAATCACTTACTTGATGTTTTAATATTTATGGTATGTCTATATTTGGACAAAAATTACAAGGAATTGCTTTTTGGGAAAAAAAAGTGCAAGAAAGGTAAATGTGTGGTTCTGTGGAATGATGGTTAGTCTTAGCAATTTGAGAGTTCCGCCATTCTCATCACAGCTGATGTTACTCCTCATGATGATCTAGAGAAGTTCAATAGCTTTAGTTGTATTCAAATCTTTTCAAAAGCCTCTTCCTCTAAAGACTGGATCATTTTTGATCTATAGATCATGGAACAAAGAAAGTTCTGTCAGGACTCTGGTGAGTCTTTGGGACATCCATTCTGTGTCTGCGTGTTAGGAGCACTGGCAATTTTTTGATTCATGAAATTGCTCTTAGAAAGCATTTGGGGCCCTAAATGACCAGATGGGCTATCCACATCTGTTTACCCCTCAGGATTTAAACACTCTTACATCATATGAGCCTTAATTACTTTATGGTAGAGTTCTTAGTCCAGAAAGCAGCCATGGTGTTCATAGGAACTCCCAGTTTGATCCAAAACCTGAATGGGTTTCTATAACATGAAGAGAAAAGTCATCATCAGCAACATTCAAAATTATACCAATATCTGAGCAAAACAGAATCCAATTTCTCTAAACTTACTTTAAAATATTTACTTTTTTTGGGATGCTTGGGTGGCTCAGCAGTTGGGCATCTGGCTTTGGCTCAGGGCCTGATCCCAGGATCTGGGATGGAGTCCCACATCGGGCTCCTACAGGATGCCTGCTTCTCCCTCTGCCTGTGTCTCAGCCCCTGCCCTCTGTCTCTCATGAATAAATAAACTTAAAAACCTTTTAAAAATTTTAAAATATTTACTTTTTTGATATCTAGCCATTCTTTCAGATACCTGAACCCCCTTTTGGAAATGAATTACTCCATTACTTTGCTGTAGATGGCCTCAAGGTAAGTTCTGAATGTTTCCTGTAATTTCATAAAGAACAGGACATATGGCATGCTGTACTGGAAAACTAGCTATCTGAAAGAGAGAAAAGCCTCGGTTCGTAGTGTTTGCTGATGTCTTCCCCCATGGCCGATTAGCAACCAACACTTTGTCAACCAGTTCATAAATTCCTGAATATTTAACATTCGGCTGTGAACAAGAACTCACTGGCACGCACACACCCTGTGCGTGCGCACGTGCATGTAAATGGCAGTCCCTTTGGAGGTAGTATTGAATCTGTTTAGGATTCTGAGAGCTAAAAAGAAAAGATAAAGGTAGACTTAGAATCATCTAGGGATTTTTTTTTCCAAATTTACTTGCAGACTGTTAAAACTCATCCCTACTAATCACCTAGGTCTTTTAAGAAATATTTGAAAGCTTTGCCATGAAACTTTAGCTTTTAAAATATCATTTGCATTCTTTTGGCCTCTGTAATACTTATCCATTTAAATATATCATTGGCTGCTCCCTCTCCCTGTACTAGCAGGCAGTTTCTTTTAGTCTAACAGCGTCTGTAGATAGCATTGTCTTGGTGCAGGCTCAGGTTGAATGGTGGGTGACTCGAGGTGAATATTTTTCATAGTTTTAGCTGCAAATAAGCAGGGAAAAGGGAGGACAGAACTTTTATTTTCCTTCCTTCTTGTGGGTTGTTCTGTGCCTGGAGAACAGAGTTCAGGGTGATGGATAGAAAGCTAAGCCATCACCAATGCTGAATATCCATGAGCTTAGATGTGCTGCTAAGATGAGGATCTATAAAGACATTGGTTTTACACTCAAGAAAATTATAATATTAGTGTTTCATCAAGACAGAGGCATGTGTATCTGGGCGTTTAGGTGTCCAACCCTAGAACTTAATGTTGGAATTTGGTAGAAATAAGATTAGAGCACAAGACTGGTGTTCACTCTTAACCTCCATTGGCCAAATGGAGGCACTTTTTATTTATATATCAGAATAGCATGAAGTCCTAGGGACAGAGTAGACACTTGTAAACATTTATTTATTAGAATGTCACTTTTCAGTAATAGCCAATACTAATGGCTAACAATGGGTAAGTCATTATGTTAGGTACTGTGCTATATGCACTCTGTATTACTTTGTGTAGTTCCTACAACTCCATGAAAGAGCTATATTAGTACTGGCTTATAATTTAAGAAAACTAGGGCTTATCCAAGTTGAGGACTGGATTCAATTTAAAATTATTTTTATGTTTTCAAACCTATATGTCAATTTATAAATTTACGTGTGATTAATTTGCATAGCATGGGGATAAAGTGATAATACACATATCAGTTAGGTACTGTTAATTTAAGTTTGGAATGACATGGTTTAAACTGCTTGCCAAATTTGGGGTGTGAAGGGTTTTCTCAGTGGCAGTTTAGTTTGAGGGCGTTGCTTGATCGCCAAGCCAACAGCATGTGACATTACTCTCATCATAATGCAGTGAATTCTTGGCCAGCATCCATAATCCTTTCCAGTTACTATGTGCACCTTTAAGTATTCTGGGATTATGTTTTATGGATTCCTATGTCCATAACTCAAGTGAAAATATGACTGCAAAATGCAATGTGAACCAGGAATTCCACAGATAAAGAAATAAAACAGACTGACATCAATGGATTAAAAATTCAGGCTCTCTTAGATGCACTTAAAAGATGAATTAATAAATATTATTGGTTTCATGCTTCACCTTTGTATGCAGTACTTTGTGTGCAAGAATTCCTAATAGTTTCATGCCTTATGTCTATTACAGATCTATTGGACATTTTCAGGAACTGTGTTTCTGTTCATGAATAAACATTTTTAATGTTAATATATTTACATAAACTATTTACAGTTCATTTTGATGTGATGTGGAAGAAAAATGGGGCACAATTGGCCTTTTTTTTACTCTACCAAAGTGTATCTCATTTTCTTTCTTATGTAAAATTTCAGTTTGATTTAAGTGTTTTTGAATCACTTGCCACTTTCCAGGAAACTACCCAAAATGTAAATTGAGAGATGTTAATATATATGTCATTGAGTTGTTTTTTAAAAACCACAGCCCTGAAAAAGAAAAATCAAACATAATAAATAGAGAAGTTTCTAATCAGAATCTGAAGAATCCAGTAAAATGTAATTAGGCAATTCTTATTTTCTTTTTGCTTTTGAAGATTTTTTTAAAATTTATTCATGAGAGACAGAGAGGCAGAGACACAGGCAGAGGGAGGAGCAGGCTCCCTGTGGGGAGCCCGATGCAGGACTAGATCCCAGACCCTGGGATCACACTCTTAGCCGAAGGCAGACACTCAACCGCTGAGCCACCCAGGTGTCCCAAGAATTATTTTCTTTCGGGAAAAAGTATTCTGATGTTTTTAAAAATGTATTTATTTGAGAGAGAGGGAGGGAGGGCATGCATGGGGGGGGGAGGAGCAGAAGGAATAAGAGAAGCAGACCCCCATTGAGCAGGGAGCATAACATTGGGCTCTATCCAGATCCTGAGATCAGGACCTGAGACAAAGGCAGACACTTAACCAACTGAGCCACCCAGCTGCCCCAATATTCTGATTTTTTTTTTTAAAGAAAGATGACATTTTCTCAGATAAGGTCAATTGTGATAACTTCTTATGAGAATGCATTATCAACAGAACCTTAAACAATATAATATTTTCATCTTCAGCTTTATAATGATGTGGTCAACAAGTTTTATATACAGATGGTCTTCATAGGACTGTTTTTTTAGTGTCTTCCCTCAACAATCCAAGGACATAAATAAACACTGTTGGGAGGAGATTTACCTACTATAGTTCAGGGATGTATGAAATAATGTATGAAAAGTTAACAAATAATACAAAGTAGCATATAATCACATGTACAATCACATGTTTTCCTGTAAGAAAGAAGTTCTAAACTTTGGTCAGAGAAAAAAAAAGATAGTGCTGGTGTTGTAAGTCTTCAGGGAGAAAATAAGGCTGGACACTTGACCTAGGCTTTGAAGACAAAGTATAAATGAATAGATACTGGTAGAGAACTAGGAATATATATGCTAAGAGAGAGTTAAGGTTATCATGCCATAGAGATCAAGGGTAAAGAATGACGAAGAACTTTATCTGAATAAAACATATAATTTCTAGTAAAAAATGGTATCTGGAAAACATAGTTTCTAGATTATAAGGCCCATGAGGGTACATATTGTGTCTGGATTGTTTCCTTGGTACCTAGGATAGTACTTGCTATGGCCACATGGTAGGAGTTTTATACATTTTTTTTTTTTGCCTGACTTTTGATACCTGAGTTAAAGATCTATATGTGAAGTTGGTCCACATAAGTAATTTTAACCCCAGTACAGTGGAAATATCATTACAATAAAAATCAAATTTCCTGAGTTCATATTCAGACTCTGTTGTATAATTTCCAGTTGTATAACTTTGACCAATTTTTATTAACTTTCTGAACGTTAGTTTCCTCAAGCATGCCAGATCCATTAGGAAGATGAGAAAAGATAGCATTTGGGGAAGAACTTTATAAGCTGTTTTGTATTCTCTCATTTAAGATACTATTAATAAAACGAAGAGTCCTGGTTTAGTTGCTCTGCTTATGCTTTATCTGGATGGCGGAGATTGTTATATGTTCATCCTTATGCTGTCTTCCTTTTCTAGGCATACAGCTACACTACATTTCCCAGTTTTCTTTCTTTGCAATTACGTGGAGCCATATAACTGAGTTCCAGCCATTGAGATATGGGTGAAGTTAATGTGTACCAATTCCAAGCCTGCCCAAAAAAATCTCTGATGCAACCTTCCACATTTTCTTTTCTTCTTTTATTTGCATAATGAAGAAGACTCTGAAGATCTAGAAGGTAGAAGCAAAAGATAAAACTTGGGTCCCTAACTTATCACCTAATGGAAAGCTACCCAAAGAGGGAACTTGAGAAGGAATATCCACATTGGATAGCTGCATGAACTAGACTTCTGTTGCATTGAGAAAGCTGGAATTTCAGGATTGCTTTCATAGTGGTGATCCCATCTAACTTAAAAAAATAAAGCAAAAGGTCACTGAAGATCTTGATTAGTAGCATCATGTAGAAAGTCATATTTGGATGAACAATTATGTGGTGATATGCAGTAGGCCTTGAAAAGGAAACAGAGTAGATAAGATTAAAGGGGAATCTTGTGAAGATTAAGTGTCACGTGCTTCAATTTGTACAGGTGTAAATGGTGTAAATATGCAGAAGCAGGTATACTGTATACTTGGTAGATGATCTGAAATAAGAGTTGAGCTCTATACTAGCTTGACTTGGCAGTTCCTGGGGAAATTAGTGATAGAAGCTATTATTGGGGGAAAAAGCAACAGCTTGATCTTATAGTAGGGTGGTTGATTTTGTCCAGCTACTGGAGCTGGCTTGGCTAGGAGCTGAGAAACTGTGCCTTCAGAAGAGATGTCCTTTCCCACATTTTAGTTCATTTCATCTGACTTTTATCTATTTATCCTTATGATAATAAGGAATCAATGGACAAATAGATCTATCTTCATGCTGAGCTTCCTGACATGTGAGGTGGGCACCAGCAACCTTTACTATAAATCCTTTCACATGCTCTGGTTATCTTTCTATAAGGATATATTTTTTCATCTTTTTTTTAAACATGTAATTTATTTTGTTGGTTTTGATAGATATTTAGGCAAACTCATCCTTATGCAAACGCAAGCTTTGGCTAACAATAGGAAGAGAATTCTAAGCAAAAAATTTATATATCAGCACTATCAGGAAGATGCACTAAATTTATGTTTGTCCTTTTTATTGATGCACTATGTCTGAAGAGCAAAGTCTAAGAAGGTAGTTTTCTTGATCCTTAGAAAGTCAATTAATATTGAGAGAAACAGACATGCAAACAATTTAAATACTGCATAAAGAAAGAATTTGAAAGGTCCAAAAGTTCTTTGAAATGGCTACCATTGAATTCTGGTTGGACAGTTGAGGAAAACATCACACAGAAAAAAGGCATGAAAATACTGACAATGATATTGATGACAATAGTTTTATGCAGGCTTCTAAGTATGAGCCAAAAACACACCTATGAAATAGATGCTGAAACTGATTCAGAGAAGATGAAGAGTTTGGTAACAATCAGAGAGCGAATAGAAAGTGAAATTGAGATTTAGACTCACATGTATCCCATTCCATATATTAGTCAAATCCAAAAGTAAGTCACATATTTGGAAAATGAGTAACAATAAAAGCAATGAATATTCTGAACCATGAGCATGAAGATTTAAAGGAGACAGAGCTCCTACCGTAAGGGTTAGGCAAGGCTTTCCAGAAGGGCAGCAAAAAAAAAAAAAAAAAAAAAAAAGCGCGTGCTATTCTTTTATTCAGTCAAAATCTCATGTAATGTGAGCTTTTCACAATTCATATGGCCAACGTGAAGCTCTCATCGAATGTCCTGACCCAGCTTACAGGAGAAGATGAAGGTTTTATATATAAATATGTTATCTGCCACATTCATCCAATATTTCCACTAGCTTGTGTAAAAACAAAACCCATCTCTATTAAGAACAAGTTATAGTCTCTGTGCTATGATTTCTGTAATCTTATTTCCAATTCACTAATGCAAGGCTTTTTCTCATGAAAGATCAGCTCATTATTGAGTCATCTCCAGTCTAAGGTGCTATATGCACAACACTCACTGAAATGGATCAATTTATTTTAGGAGTGAGAATGTGGAAACCAAAGGTCACGGGCACTTGGCTTCATTTATTTTCTGGACTTAAAATCTATTAATTATATATCCTATATTCAAGCAACTGCAGAGAAAAATGCTTTATACCTTTAGATTTTTAAAATGTGTTTTAGTAGATTATCTCAATTTCTGTTGAGGGAACAACATGTGTTTTGGAGTTGTAATTATGTATAATTTTATCAATTTCCATGTTTTATGCAGTATTGTGCCCTAAATATCTAATATAAGTGTAAAATGAAAGTTTAATTAATTAATCATTTTATCCTGGCACAAGACAGCACTCAGCCTACTTCTTTGCAATGACAGGAGATAGACCTTTATTGGGGATGTTAACAGGGGTCTCAAACTATAGCCTGCAGGCCTAATCGGGTCCACTGTCTGATTTTTTTATAGTGTTTCCAAAGTGTCATTGGAACTCAGCCAGGCTCATTCCATTGCATATTTTCTATGGCCACTTTCACTCTATAATGGCAGATTTGAGTAGACCATATGGTCCACAAAGCCTAAAATATTTACTATCTGGTCCTTTACAGCAAGTTTGCCAAGCTCTGGCGTGGTTCAGGAAATGTTATATTTTAATCTTCTTTGCCTATTCCCAAACCCAGGAAGAACTTGAAATTTTTATAAGTAGAGTTGATAAGACTCTAACAGTTGGTGCAAAATAGAGAGAGGAGCACAGTGTCTGAAGACAAAAAGGCTTGGCTTAAGGCTTGATTTAACTGTTTTCTACCTGTGTGACCATAGGCAAGTTATTCATCTTTCCTAAACCTCAATTCTTCTGTTAGTGATACATATATAATCTCTATCTCATATGTACATATTAAAAATTATATATTTATAGGCAATACCGTTGCGACTGTGAAAACAGATTATTTTAGAGTCACCTCGGTTCACATTAGTAGTTTTCAGTCAAGTTTTGGTGATACCCTAAGAAGTCTCCATCTCAAGACTAGCTCTGTAGTGTTGTTTATTGAATACTTAATATTCAATTTGAGAGTATACTGTGTTACTCTTAGGGGAGTTAATGAAAGCTTTTCCAAGCCAAACTGAGAATTCATTGAAACAACTAAAATGTTTGGAAGTCAATAGGTTAGACTCTAGTTGTATAAATGTAAGTCAGACCTTGATCTCAAGAAGTTACAAGACAGGAGACAGAACTTAAATTTTATGTGTGGTCATAGATAAGTGGTTAACACACAAGGAATTGCATCATGTTACAAGGACGTTACCAAAAAAAAAATTCTTGGGGTTGGATGAACCCAGAATATAACACAAATCAGATCTACTTTGTAGAATCAAAGATTTTATAGAAGTGGAGAAATTTTGGATAGACCAAAAAGAGAAGGGAAAGTAGAACATTCCATGGAAATGGGATAATAGGAACAAATGCAGAGAAGTAGAAAAGCACAGAAGTATTCTGATAACCGTGTGTTATGACTAGAGCAGAGATAGACAAATAATACTAGTGAAAGACAATACTGGAAAAGAACACTGGACCAATGTTCTTGGGAACCATAAAGCTAGAAAATACTGTCATTGTCCAGCTGAGTAAAAAGGGTTTACATTGTGTGAAGATGCTGGAAATGACAAAGAAGGGACCACTTTAATAAATATAACATTTTTGAGTATTTATAGACACTCTTCTCTTCTAGTCCTTACAATCTGCCTGTGGTAGATATTAGCTCCAAGGAATAGTTGAGGAGAGGGAGGCTTAGAGAGACTGAAGACAAGTAGTGAGGGGAAGTACTGAGATTCAAATGCAGATGTTTGAGTTCTAAGTCCATTGTTCCTATTTTATATCACATTGCTGCTTGGATGAAGAAAGCAGGGAGGGAGAGGATTTTGAGGTAATTCTGTGGCTTCTGACCTCGGTGGGAATTTTGACTTATAAAGAACTGCCTTAGGAGGAGAAAAGGAGAACTTTAACGTAGAACCTATGGCACGTGGAGGGTTGCTGGATGAACCAATAGGTATATTTAAAAATCACTAAACTCTACCTCTGAAACTAACAATACACTATAGGTTAATTGATTTTAAATTTAAAAAAAAAAGACGAACAGTAGGAAATCTAGTTCAAGGGCTCCGATGACCAAAGCTGAAGTCTTTTTCCTAATCTACAAGCCTCGTAAACCTTCATTTATATCCTCAGGCTGCCCCTTCTTCTATGTCTTTTCAGTCTGTTTCAACTATCTGGATCCTCCTATTAGCGACTGGAAGGTCACAGAACTTTAAAAAAGAGGGGAGAGATAGGAAGACAGACTGCCAATATGTGCATTCTAGGTCCATGTGCTTCTGTCTTCATCTACCCTCTGGAGTTGGGGGTGGATGTGCTGATTTTATGCCAACCTGTCTGTACTTTCCTTGGGCAGCTTTGGGCATATGACTGATGGACAGGAACCATTACAGAGTTGTTTTCTTGATTCTATCAGAGGTCTGTTATCTTTCTGATTGTGAGACATACTAGAAGGACCTGAGGGTGCCTGTGGAAATACTTGGGGAAGTAGAGTAAGTTGTGAAAATACATGGCAAGTATAGACGAATTTCCTTAAAAAAATAAAAATAGATTGCCCACAAAGTGCAAAATTTCCTAACTTACTGTATAGCCTAAGCATGGACAATTAGTAGCCCAGGAGTCTCAATATTTCACTGAACACATCTTGGACAAAGCATATCTTGGACAAAGGTTTTTTTTTGTGCAGTGGAACAGAACAGATTCTTGATCAGACTAAGAATCAAGAAATCCAGGGGTTGGCTTTGACTAGATGAGTGATTGTTCTAATGTAGCCAAATTCCCTGAGTTGCTAAAAAAGAAAATATTACAATAAAAATGGAAGCGTACTCTGAAGGAGGTCTACAAAGAGCTTTTCTTTCTTTGGTGTCTATATTATTTTACTATCCTAATCCTTTTTGTTTTTCTCTCCCTGTTTTGTTCTCTCATACCTATGCCAGCTCTTCCAATCCTGAGCCAAGGGGTAAATTTAGCAAAATGTATCCTTTCATAATCACTGCATCTCAACTGCCTGAAAGGGTCAAAATTCGTATAACAACAACTTACTTTTGAACCTGTGTATTTCTTTAAATAAAAGGCAAAACCCTAATATAATCCTACAGCATTGACATAGGAGAAAATTACTATAATTATGCAAATTAAAATAAGTCAACAAGTTTCAGAACACAATGCACGATAAGTAATGTTTTTAAAAATAACAGTCACTGAGCCTGGTCATTTGCACTTAATAATAGGCTCAGGAGGGAGCCTAGTGTCTGGGGAGAAACAGCTGTGGTAATAGATGTATTATGGCTTTGATAGGTTCTCTGTAGTAGTTTTATTTCTGTATTTGCTTTATATTATAGAATGCTCCTAGAGTGCCCTGCTATTGAAATTCCCATCATACCCAGGGCTTTAATTAAGTGATTGGATTTGACAGAACTTGAATTGAGGAGGCCCACCACTATGTCAGTTTATGCCAGGATGATATTATCAGAGAGCTGGCAAGTACATGCTTAGACCTTAATTTATGTCTTGAGCTTTTTCACTGTGTAACATAAGGAACACATGCCTCATGTGATTATAAAAGGCATTGAATTTGGCTTATCACAGTTACATGGTCTTCATAAAGTCCAAAAGACAGGATGATACAAAGTGGGTATTTGAGCATTGTGAGTAATGGAAAGCATATGAATTTTGAAACTGGAACTCCCAGATTTAAATCTCAGATCTACCACTCATTACTGGATCATCTTGAGTAAAAGACCCAATTTTTTAGAGCCTCACATACCTCTTTTTAAAAAATGTTACTCCAGCTACCCTAAGACTAATATGAAAGTTTAATATCATAATGTAAATAAGCTCTGAAGCTAGCAGATATGGGGTAGAAGATTGATAAAGGTTATTTCCTCCCCCTGACCCCTCATTTGAAATTGGTTATTGCTTGTTAGGAGTATTTTTCCGTTTCTTTCCATCTGTGAATCTTTGAGATATAGGAGCTGTCTCTTGGGTTTAGGACAAATTTGGCCATGAGGGCCCTAGGTTGGCAGGGTTGTAACCACTTTAATGCATTTTGGAAAAACATGAAACAACCCCATTTGCAGCAGGTTGGCCTGATGGCTTTCTTCTCACAGCTCAGTCCATCCCACATAGACCTTATCAAATTATGTGTCAATGCTTTATCCCAGTGGAACTGGAAGCAGCTGCAACATGCTAGTAGAATGTCAAATACTGATCACATACACTGATTTGTGGTTTTCCTGTCTCTGAAACATCTTGTTGCAAACCAGCTCCTACTTCCTGGGTAACAGGAAACACACTCATTTCATAATGAGTAACAGCACTCACTTCAGTCCAAACCAAACCTAAGTCCAAAGTTCAGAAGTACAGAATTATTTGGTTTAACATATGTTGCTCATAGCCCAGGCACATAAGGATCAATGGTTTCATTTCCATCTCTTTTTTTTTACCTTTTGTAGTGCAAATGCAAGGCTTTGTCATGGGTTTCATGATTGATAAAGTAAAAATATATATATATATAACAAATGTTAACATAGTGGATCAGCTAAAACATTCTTCTACCAAAGACAAAAATAGGCAGGTAGACACTAATTCAGGCCTAGTTGGGCTATACACCCTTGACAAAGCAGGCAGACAAAATGTTGTGCCACCAGCATCTGTGAAGAGTGTCCACCTTTGGGAGATATTATATTTCTAATATTTGTTAATCCGGATAGAGGTGCAATGATCCTACAGATTAGAGTCAGTCTTGGGAAAGACATGATGTAGGAAAGCTTAACCTTGTCTCAGTATTTTCCTCACGTTGGGCTCTCTTTCCATTTTCTTGGGTACCTGTAGCTTGAATCTGGCCTTGGGATTCTCTAACAAAACTCAAAACTCCTATTCCTTCTCTGTCTCTCCTCTTGCAAAAGTCTGATATTCATCATCAGTGTAATGACTGTTAATCTTCTAGAGGCATCTGTATGTTAACAGACACAATGCCCTGAACATCTTTCTTATGGTAGGATCTTAAGTAACAGGGATATGGGATTAAAACAATTTGAGGCAGGCACCCCCTTTCTACACTATTCAAATCCTGTCACTTGAGTTATAAGATGCTCCAGAAACATGGGAATAGGAGTTACAAACCTTCTTTACAAACTTGCTTTTAAGTTACATTCTTTTAAACTATGATGAATATTGAGATTAAAAACAAATCAAAAAAGATCCCAAAGTACATGATGTATTAGTTTACAGCAGAACACTTCTTCTACTGAGAATGACAGAAACGTTGGACAAAATATAAAATGTTTGAAGAATTTGGAGAACAGCTGAGACAATTGAGGGGTGAAGGGACTAGAAAAGTAATTATTGAGAGATGATCTGATATTTTGTAAGTTGTTTTCTTCCTGGGGATATTTACCAATTCTTGGCCTATGGAGGGAGGCTAAGAATCTTGCAGAGGGCTGCAGCAATGAGTCAGAGAACCCAGCAGAACTTCAGATAATGTCACAGGGTGAGAGGGAAAAAAATTGAAGTACAGAGTAATGAAGGTGGCCAAGACTTGAGGGATCAAGATACTGGAGAAAGGAAAAGTACCCTGAGAGAAACCCAACCTTTCCAGATTCTCCCTTGTGGTATTTGTGAAATTCTTTAGGTAGAACAAGTGTTTACGAAACATACTAGAAAGTCTGAAAAGCAGTGTGGGATTTGGTATCTCTTGGAGCTAAAGAAGCAAAAAAAAAATTGGAGTCATGATCTCTCAAGCAGGAAGAGTTCACCAGTCTCTCACTAGGAACTTCTTGAAGGTACGCAGTGGGAGTGGTGAACCAGACTTTATAAATAAAGGTTCACAAAATCTGTAACCCAGCATTGGCTTTATCTCCCTGCTTGGACTCCACTCATCCACACCCAGTTCCTAAGTGGCACCTCCAAGTGCATACAATTTTTCTGTGTGGAGAAGTTTTACCAGTTGCTTTTGGCTTTTAATAAAATAAGAGAATCTGACTTAAATGGTAAGAGATAATTTTAGGCACACTGATGAATCTCTAGATTTACATGGTGTTAAAGCTTAACCTATATGCTTCATGACCTCCCCCCCCCCCCAAAATCAGCCAATCATTCAAAAAGTATTAGTGCTACCACTCTGTTCCAAGTATTAGTCATTTACAGGGGTGTATAGCAGAAAAGGCATACAAGCCAATTCCCTGTCCTTGAAGAATTCACAGTCTACTGGAGAAACCATATACATTACACATTGAGCCCAATCAGGAATACTGTGCACATGCCTAACACTTTCCTGCCATCCTAGAGAGTCAAATTATTGTTACAAGCTTTGTAGGGAGAAAGATAGGGGGTAGGAAGATAGGGGGTTGTGGGGGACATAGCTTCATGGGCTTATTAATGTTGGGCAATGATAATGTACTAGGATGAAGGCAGTAGGATAAACCCGTCGATTTTTGAGTGTCCCTACTGGAGTTTTAGGATTGAATGTAAGTTATCTCTTTGTCTACATCTACGTTAAAACATTCTCACTTCCTCGATCCCAATCAGTGCTATGTGAAATGTTGTATTAAATGTGGAGTCTAGGGGCACCGGGTTGGCTCAGTGGTTGAGCGTCTGCCTTTGGCTTAGGTCATGATCCTGGAGTCCCACATCAGGCTCCCCACGCAGGAAGCCTGCTTCTCCCTCTGCCCATGTCTCAAACTCTCTCTGTGTCTCTCATGAATAAATAAATAAAACCTTAAGTATATATATGTTTATGGAGTAATATATATGTTTACGTGGACTAGGGACCATAAAGATTAACATCATCCTGCTTGTGGTGTTTCTCCTTTCGTGCTGTGGGTCCTAACAGTACATCCTTTCTCCCCACGTGTAGCGATAACTGCATAAATGTGAGTATTCCAAGGACAGGGCTTTACACTATTTTGAAAATGCCAGAAAGTTAGTAAAGAATAGTGGGAGTTTCTGTCATTTCCCAGCTGATTCGATTAAGGACTAGAGCACTCTCTGGCCTATTCTGCATATAATTAATGGTAGCAGAGTGAGCGGGCAATGATCAAGTTTGGGTGAGTGGGTTTCAAAGTAGGTTAGGTTAAATTAGGCAGAGACTTGCTACAAAGGAAAAGGTTTGTCAAAGGTTGCCATCTGACTTTTTTTTAAAATTGGAGTTCAATATGCCAACATATCACATAACACCCAGTGCTCATCCCGCCAAGTGCCCCCCTCAGTGCCACCATTTGCTTCGACGTGGATGGAACTGGAGGGTATTATGCTGAGTGAAATAAGTCAATCGGAGAAGGACAAACATTATATGGCCATTTGACCTTATCAAACTAGAAACCTACTACTTGAAAGAGGTGGTCTAAATAGAGCAGTGGGACTTCTGAGCATCAGATAGAAGTGAGATCTGGGAGCAGTAAATGTGCAGCTTATCTAGACAACAGGATTGCCCAGATCTTATATTTTAAACACCTATGTGATTGTATTTTTTTAAATAAAATTAAAACTTAATTAAAATATTTAATACGCAATGTCTAAACAGCTTTAGGCAAGATACTAGCTGTGAAATTTTCTTGTAGTTTAGAACTTAATGCATGAACCTGTACTAAAATAACCCTCCCATGATTTTTCAGGAACAGTCTGGTCTGAGGCAGGATATGTATATCTGTAAGTCATTCAGAAGAATAGCTATGTTGCTTACAAATGAAAACATTTAAGGATGAGACAGTGATTGTGCATTAGCTTGGGTGTTAGGATGTTGCAGTAAGAGCTAGAAATTGTGTGGCATATAATAACACTAAATCCAGGCCTTGAGACAGACTGTTTGTTCTCAACTCTTTTAATTTAGTCCCTTCACATTATGTAAATGATGTAAGCAAGTGTTAATGATATTTTTAATAGAATTGATTCAGAAGCATTATAAGCCAAATGGGATACTTTAGGAGTGAGTCACAGCGATTTAATAGGCTCAGGTACTGGTCATTTATTTTCCAGAATTGTGCTGTCAATTCCAACAGGAATGGCATCAGAATAACAATCTATAAGCTCTTTTTAAAAATTATCTTCTCCCTCCTCATGTGTATGCACATGTGTGTGAAGAGTAACACTTGTGACCTTGGAAATGAGCTTTTCCTGAAAATTATCAGTCCTGTCAATGTCAATCCTGGAGCTTTGCATGAAGAGCTTTGGTGACATTTTTATCCTGTGTTTAGGATGGTGTCTGGTATGTAATTGGTACTCGAGTATTTTTCTCTCTTTTGTTGTTTGAGGGAAAAAGTCAAAGACTAACTGAATGTCAAGGACTTGGTCAAAGTAGCTGGAGCAAAACACGCCTAAAACTAATATTCAGAGAGCAGGTCAGAAGGACAAGGATGCAACTCCCAACATCTGTAAGATGGATTCTTACCTTCTTCCTGCTAAGAGACAAAAATGGTTTACATAAAGCATGGGATTGAACCTAGCCTTTGGGAGATTTAGACATCTCACTCAGGTGTAGTACACAAAGATCGAGGGAGAAAGACCTACCATCACATAAGATTGTGATTTGGTTTGAAAGGCCCTCCTAAATGAAAAGTCAACCCTAGACAGTGTTTTTCTGTTAGAATTTTTAAAGTTTTGGATCAGTCTCAAATATATAGAAAAACTGGAAGTACAGTACGAAGAACTTTAATTTTCCTGTACCATTCGAGAGAGTTACCGATCTCATGCTCTACCAGCTCTGAATACTTTAGTCTATATTTCCCACCATGAGGACATTTTTCTATAATAGCCCCAATAAAATTATCAAAATAAGAAAATTAACATTGATATATGACTACTATATAATCTTTAGACCCCATTCAAGTTTTACAGTTTTCCCAGTAATTTCTTTAGCAAAAAGATCTAGTTCAGAATCACATCTTGCATTTAGGTGTCATAAATCTTTAGTCCCCTTCGATCTGAAACTGTTACCTTATCTTTCCTTGATTTTTTTTTATGACCTTGACACTTATGAAGATCACAGGCTACTCACTTTGCAGAATGTCCCTCAATTTTAGTTTGTTTGATTTTTTTCTCATAAATGGATTCAAGTTACGTATGTTTGCCAGGGATATCATAGCACTAGGGCTGTGTTCTACTCAGTGTAGGTACATAACATTTTGATTTGTCCTGTTACTGATGCTACTACTTTGATCATTTGCTAAAGATAGTGTCTGCCAGTTTTCTCTATAGTAATGTACTGTTTTCCCCTTCATAATTATTATTCGCTGGAGAGATACTTTGCAATATGTAAATATTCATTATAAAGCTTGTTATTCATTTTTCCATCAAACTGTCAATTTATTCATTTACTGACATCAGTATTAATTAGCTGCTTCTAATTTGTAACTGTCACTATTTATTTTGGTGTTTCAATTGTCCCAGATTTGTCTAGTGGGGAGCCCCTTCAAGCTGGCTTCTGTGTCCTTTTGACATGTCACCATCTGTTTTTAAATACTCTTGCTTTTTTTTCTGGTGCAAAAAGGTGTTCCAAGCTGATTGGGAACTTTTTTTTTGCCATAGTCCTGGAGTCAACATTTTTTCTAAGGAGCCTGCCGTTTAGTGGTAAATGGTATTTAGAAAACAAGTTTTGTGTGCTCATTGTTATTGGGGTGTCACTGTTCCCAAGCCCTCTCATTTATATTTACATATAAATTTATGTATATATGTATGTATGAATTTACATACATATATACACACATATACGCACATGTATTTACATATCTGTCTATTGGAAATCATGAGTTCATATCAATACCTCAATTTTTTCTCTAGTACCACAGGGTTCATTCGATTTTTCCTCCCTTTCCATGTTTGTTGTTCCCTCCTCCAATGGTGAGAAAACTGGTCCCCATTATCCTTGATATATATACTTATTTAATAAATCCCCCTCTATGTGATGAGTTTCCAATTCACCACCCCCAGCCCTCAAAAATGCTCCCTTGCTCTGCCTAGGCTTTGACAACCCTGGCTGCTATCTCAAGTGTGGATGCTTTCTCATCTTACTAAGCTCTTATTTCAGATCCCAGACTACTACTATTACTGCCATACTGAATGGATGCCTAATTGGGTATTTTTAACCCACTTGGGCTTTTGTACCCTGCTCTGGGCCATATCCTCCATCCTGGTAAGGAACTTTACCATGCTCAACCCCACTACCTGCTTTTAGAACTGAATTGTTCAAGGAGGGAGTGGAAGGAAGGAGAAAAAAACAAATGAAGAGAAACTTAAAAATCTTAAAAATAAATCACCTTACCCATTATCAAAATTTCTTACCATTGCATATTTTTTAATTAATTACAAATTAAAAAAAAATTCCCAAAAACTCTTTGGGATTTGAAGGATATAAATTCATTTGGGGCTTCATTTTGTAGATCAAGAGGCTTGAGTTTATTTTTCTTATTGTGTTTGAGTGACAGGCATGGTTTTCAAACTGTATCTTACATTGCCCTAAGTCTTGGGGAACTATACCAAGGCTGCTCTGGAAGGATAGGTTGAGTACACTGCAGTCTCTGTGGCTTGTCTTGTTTCCCTTCTTGTTTCAAGGGAAAAAAATATGTTTATAACTGTTTCATGTATCAGATTTCCATGTAAGATTTCAGTTGAAAATAAAGGATTCAAATGCTAAAAGTGTTTGAAAACCAATTAGATGATGTCTCAGAATTTAAGCTAAGAGTTACAAGAACTGAGCTTTGAAATTATTAGGTGCATGTTTTTTTTTTATTTATGAACCTGAGCAATGGATAATTTTCTGTCATTAAATGTTTTCAATATCAATTTAGTATATGAACCTTTTAGATTATCTTCAAAATACGGAAAACCATTGTGGGTCTCTCACTCTCCCTGCTCCTGATACGATGGAAGAAAGCCACTCAGCAGTTTGAACTGTTCCTTTCTAGTATTTTAATTGTTTTATTATAATTTTTTAATAATTGTAAAAAATGGTTATATATAATATACTCTCAGTCTTCTAGCCACCTATTTTCTGGGGTCTCAGTTTTAATAGTGTCTGAGGCAGCAAGAATTTTTGTTCATTAATTCGCTTATTCAAATATTAAGTTCTTATTCTGTTAGAAGTTGGGGATACAGTCCTTATGAGGATTGAGGTTGCAGTCTAGTGGGAGAAGTGACTAAACTTAAGTGTGGGGAGGATTAGAAACACTACACCATGCTGTGGGATCATATGATAGACTTTACTCATTCTAGGACATGAGGGGATAGGCAATATCAATGAAAATTTGTTGATAGAGAAATATTTAAGGTGACACCTAAAGATCTGTTAGCTGGTGAAGAATGTGGAGCTCAGGAGAAGAAATGATTTTATTTTATTTAAAGATTTTATTTTAGAAAAGAGTGTGTGGACGCACATGGGAGTAGGGGGAGGGACAGAGGCGGAGGGAGAAAGAGAATCTCAAGCAAACTCCACATAAGCATGTAGCCGAATGCAAGGCTTGATTCCACAGCCATGAGATCATGACCTGAGCTGAAATCAAGTGTCAGTTGTTCAACCAACTGAGCCACTGAGGCACCTGAGAAATGATTTTTTAAATAGAGGATATAGCTTATGTAAAAGTAGGGAAAATAGGGCAGGTTCAAGGAACCAAAAGAAATCCAGATTAGTGAGATATGAAAAACTAAGCAGCTCAGATGAGCTTGGAAGGTGGAAGGGTAGTCAGGAAGGAAACCGGGAATTTTAAAGACTCCATCTTAAGAGTAATGGGAAGCACTAACGGGATCTAAACAAGGAAGTTACATGATCAATTTTGTGTTTTAGAAAGAAGTCTCTGGGTGTTTTGAGCAGAATGAATGTGGGTTGGTAAGAGAGATTGTATCTTTGCTAGTTAGGAGACTCCTGACTGATACCTGTGACAGATGCCGATGACTTGGACTTAGAGTCCAGCCATCTGCATTAGGTATCTCTATGTCTGACACACAGAGGTCACAGAATTAAGTAATTTACTTGATGTGTATGAGGGATACCTGGATGTACCAATATCATCAATAGGTCTCCATTCCACAAAGTAGAATCTGCTGACAAGTGTTACTCCCCTGTGCTCTATGGATGGGAGAATGGGAGTCTGCATTGTATTTATCTACCAATTCTTCACTCATCATTAGTTAAAAACTGCTTGGGGGACATTACATCTCTGGTATTTTCAGTCTGCCCACCGTTGTAGGCCAGCTTCATTGCTGTGTCTAGAAAAATAGTCCTTAGGCAGAGTTACAACTACTTCCTAGTAGTCAGCTCTTAGCATGTGGAGGTGAGTGCAAAGAGGATGTGTGTGGAACACTAACAGCATCTAATACTCTTTACCTCACTTTTCAGATCTACTAAATTCAGATTTTGATTATTAAGTTCTTATTTTTCAGTACCTCATATATCTTGCTCTTTTTCCATAGCTACCACTTCTTCTTTACTGATTGATTCCTATCAGCACAAAATTTCATACTTAAAAAGTTCCTACGTTTCCCTCCAGTTCTATCTCATTTACTTTTGCTGCTTCACATCAAAACTTTTTTTTTTAAGATTTTATTTGTTCATTTGAAAGAGAGAGAGAGCACAAGTGGGGCGAGGGGCAGGGAGAAGCAGACTTCCCCATTGAGCAGGAAGCCCCATGCAGGTCACAATCCCATGACCTGAGCCAAAGGCAGGTGCTTAACCCACTGTCCCATCCAGGTGCCCCTACATCAAATTTTTTTGAAAAAGTTATATGTAGTTGCATCTGATTCCACCCTCTGTTTTCTCCTAACAAAATCCAGTAGGATTTCTGTCCTCATTACCACATTGAAACTGCTTTTACAAAAGTCACCAATCACTTCTATGATGCCAACACCAATAGTCACTTCTCTACCCTCTTCTTACTCAGTCTTTCAGTATAATTCAGCAGAGATGTGGGTCTGTAAGAATCTTTCCTCCTCTTGATTTCAGTAATACCATTCCTACCTCATTGGCTACTCTTTCTCAGCCTCATTTAATAGGTTATTTTCTGGTGCCACCTATGATTGTGTCAGAGTTTAATCCATTTATATGCTCTCTAACTTAAGTAATTCAATTCATTTTTCTACTTCACTGATCTCCAGACCAATATAGACAATGCCTAGTTGATACTTTTATTTGCATATTTAGTAGACATCTCAGCATATATAAAATAAAACTCCTGTTTTTTCACCAAAAAGTCTTCATTCCCCAATGCTTTCCATCTCAAAAAATGTCCACCATTTCCCTAGTTGCCAAAAAACCTATGAAGCATTCTTGACTTCTCTTCCTTTAGCCTCTCAATCTGACTTTATCAGTAAGTTCTCTTGTCTTCATCTCAAAAATAAATCTTGAATACACAAGTTTCCCCATATTTGTCTCTATCACCCTAGTACAGGCATTATCATATTTCCCCATCTATTTTCAATGGCTTCCTAATTGGTCTATAAATTCTTCCACTCTTGTACCTTTATAATCCATTCTATACACAGTAAACAGTGATTTTTTTTAAGATTTTATTTTTAAGTAATCTCTACACCTATCTAGGGCTTGAACTCACAACCCTGAGATCAAGGGTCACATGCTTTACCGGCTGGGCCAACTGGATGCTCCCTGAGTGATCTTTTAAAATCACATATTAGGGATGCCTGGGTGGCTCAGCAGTTGAGCGTCTGCCTTCGGCTCAGAGAGTGATCCTGGAGTCTCGGGATTGAGTCCCACATTGGGCCCCATGCATGGAGCCTGCTTCTCCCTCTGCCTGTGTCTCTGCCTCTCTCTCTCTCTACCTCTCTCTCTGTCTCTCATGAATAAGCAAATAAAATATTTAAAAATAAACAAATAAAATATTAAATCATGTTGTTTCCTTTTTAAAATATTCTGTTGGTTTCCCATAATACTTAACAACAACAGCAATGTAATTTTGTCCCTTCCTACCACTCTGACTCATTTCATACTACTTTCTTCTACTTTCTGTACACTAACCACACTTGCCTTGCTTTCTGAGGATTCTTTAACAGGGAAATATCACACCCTAGGGCATTTTTTAAATCTGTGGGCGCATCTTTGCTTATTGTGACGTTTGGTGGCATTACCAACAGTGTGTGTGAATCAATGATTTAAGACAGCCTGCAATGTGCAGGACAGACCTTGAAATGAAACACAGTTCCGAATCCTACATGATTTTCAAATATCCTTCCAGCATTCATGTAGGTGAAAAAGATCAACTTACAATTATTTGAACCTAAAACCTAATTCCACTTTACATATAAACATAAAGTGTTTTTTGTGTGATTTTTAATATATGCTGAAATTTCTAGGAATGCAGCTATGTTGTAAATTGAGAAAAGATTATAATATGTTTTGTTAGAACTCTATCAAGAGTTGCTCACCATTTTAGAAAATCATATCACCAATGGCAACGCCATTTGTGGTATTTGAGTTGCCAATGCAACACACCTGTACCTGACTCCATTTGTAGTCACATTCATACTGATTCTAAGTATAGACACAAACATCTGACTACTTCATATGGCTTCTTTTTATTATACCTGAACATTTTCATTTGAAAATACATATCATTTTATTACAAATTACCTTTTTATCCTTTTACTTTATATTACAGTTAAGGTACGATATTAATATTTTTGAAGAATATTTGTGTGAATAGTTTCTATCATATATTAATTTAACTTCAGGACAGTAATGGGGATTCTACAAACTATTTGCCATAAAAAGGCAGCTCCGGGCTTAACAGGATTTGGATCTAACCCTGATCTAATACTTTAAATTGATACTATGCCAGGTGGTCAAAGTGCTAGTCCCATTTGCCACAGTCTTGAACAATAGAGAAATTCCTCTCATAGGGCTATAACAGGAGGGGAAGGCAATGTGCCAGCTTCTGAGCAATTTCTAATATCTGTCTGGAATTAATCTGCTAGAGCTGTACATGAGGCAGAGACGATTAGCTGTTTACCAAAACCCTTTACTTTTCCTACTTATATATAAACATTCTTTGCCAGTAGGTGTGGAGGTCACTGAAAATTTTATTTTAAGCATGTACTTTGTTCAGAGTTCTTTTTGTCTGTGTATAACCCTACTTCTGGGGATCAGACCTTCTAAGATAAAATGTGCATTAAAATGTTCCCCTTCTGTCTTTCTCAACTATTTCCTGTGAACTCCTCTCACGGACAAGATTTATAAAGGTTGTAGGGTTTAAGGGTGTGGAACAGAAACAGCACTCTCCTCATCCAAGAAAGTGGTAAGAGAGGTGGGAGCTCTACTTGTGTATTGTTTTATTTTTAACATATACTGAGTTAAACCTAAAATAATGGTACAAAAAGTAAGGTATAATATGCTTTTCTCCTTTTTACATGTAGTCTTTTTAATAAGATAAATTTTGAATAGGGTTTCTCAATTTAGGTTTTTTTTCCTTATACTTGTATTTGTCTAAGATTTTGGTATTGAGTTGCCAGTAGATATTATTTTCAGTGTTGAAGATTTTTGCCCTTTGAGAGGGAGTATCTTCATACATATTTTAGAGATTTTTGAGAGTAGCTGCATTAGAAGCTGATGATGTAGAACCACTTTAAATCAAGATCAACTATATTTATTTAACACACCAGATAATAGCCTATGCAGTTGTCTGATGGTGATCCATGGAGAAATGCTAATGGACAGAAGAAATATAAGTCTTTTGTTGTAGGTAAAGAATACAATTTATGATTCACAGACAAAGGAGATGAGGAAGCATATTGCCTTTGGCTCAGGCAAGTTTCTGTGGACTTCAGGTTCCACAATGATGACTCAAGTCCACTGAGACTACTTGACTAGGGTGAGGATACTATCAAGTTTTTTGGGGAAGCTCACGTTGCCATTCCCTTTAGGATTTTTCTTTCCTCCTTGTCCATTCCCCAGCGCTGAGGACATTCAGGGTACCTGCCTACCAGCCAGATGCAAGTAACTTTCAGCCTATTTGCAAAATCATTATAAGAGTAAAAAAGTCAGTTCTCAAGGGTTAGTTTGCCTTTAGAAACACTCTCTAACAGGCCCAGGGCTTAGAATTACTCAGTGTATTCCTTCAAAGTTAAATACCCCTGTTGGTTTTCAGTGTTAGTTTTCAATTTTGAAACTTAAATTACCATGGTTGTGTGTTGAGTCTTGGGGTTAAGACTAAATTTTCAGTTCCAAACACTAATGTATAATGTCACTGTTTTCTTAGAAGAAGAGTTCGTGCAAAGCTCCACCAGCTATATTAATGGAGGTATTGTTGGTTAGACCTTCATGTCCCCTACTTTCAGAGAAGTGTCATCTATCAGAAAACACTATTGGCACTCTAGGCACCACAAGATAACGTTGTAAGATCTGATTTGATTAGTTTTATGCAGAACTTTTTCACAGCAAAGCATTTATTAGAAACAGCTCAGTCAACCAAAGACACCTGTGGTTTGCATATTCTGAAAGAAAAAGCAGGGTATTTAAAGGCATACTTCACAACAGGCTAGTCCAATTAAGGAGCATGTTGTTACTAGTGGGGTGCTTAGGTCAAAGAAAATGTAGAACTAGAATACTAACAAACCCAATACCTCGGAATACTGGGAGGTACACATCTCATAAGATCCTGTTTTGAACAAATCATTTTAGAGTAAAATGCTATGCATTTATTGAGGACTAGATCAAATAAATACCTTCTGTGAAACCTTGATCAATGTACTTTGGCAGAACTGGTCAATCTTTACTCCAAAAGTAATTTGTTTCTACTTTATAGCACTGATATTGAATTATTATTATTTATAACAGTAGTAGTAGTCTAATAGTTATTTGGCAGAGCTTATAATTTACTATCTTATGTATCTTCATGGCTCAGTTCAATGGCAGGCATATAGTAATTGCTCATCAAATATTTGTTGAAATGAATTTCTGCCTGCAGTGAATGAAACAATTCCAGGAAAGACTGAATATGGTTTCTTCTACATCATAAGTAGATCATGAATCCTATAGAAATGGTAGGATTATGACCTTCTTATGAGCAATGCATCTAGATTTTATTGGTGGAAAGAATGCAGCCTAAGGATATTTGACTAGTATCAAACTGTTAAAGAAGGATGTGCACTACAAATGGGATTTTAAAATACTAACAAGCAAAAAAGTACTAAGGAAAAAAATGGAATAACAAAATATTAAGTGATCATGAAAACAAATTTGGATCTTATTTTACACTTGATTGGTTTTAAAAATACAGTGAACTGGAGACACCTGGGTGGCTCAGTGGTTAGGTGTCTGCCTTTGGCCCAGGGTGTGGTCCTGGGGTCCTTGGATCCAGTCCCACATCGGGCTCCCTGCATGGAGCCTGCTTCTCCCTCTGCCTGTGTCTCTGCCTCTCTGTCTCTCTCTCTAATGAATAAATAAATAAAATATTTTTTAAAAAACACAGTAAACTGAAGTAAGTTAGTTGTTTTCATGTTTTTTGTTTTTTTCTCTCTCTCCCTCTCTCTCCTTGAGGGACTGCATGGCGAAACTAAATTTTGAGAACCATGAGTGCAGGGCCAGAGTGTGTATTTGCTTGCCTTTGTATTTCCAGTATTTAACACAGATGTAAGAGCATATTAGGTTCTTAATATTTGTTGAATAAATGAATCAATAAATGAAACATGTTAATCTGACTGTGGTTTTCTTATTAGTGGATTTATAGGCAAAAACCCTATTTCTACTGAAAGTTGGCTATGATAATTTTCATAGTTTCACTCTCAATCTTGGTTGTCCCATCTTATCTATTCCTCAAAGACTTATTATTTGGAAATGTGAATTCTCCTGGCATAGGTTTCTACTACAATGAATTCCTCTTGACTCCAGCTGCCTGGTGTTGAAGTTTCTATTTTAAGTGCTTCTCCAGCAGTTTGTCCGCAAGAACTACTGTAGCAGTTTTCGCACATAATTTCATTTACGAAAAGCTCTTATCAAAAGCAATTTCCCTTTCATGAAATTGTACATATGGGGTTTGCTTTTGTATGCTTTCCCCCAATCGGGAGACTCTTCCTTTGATTAGATGCACACCTGTTGGGGATAGCTTGAAAAAGAGGGAGTAAGGAGTTGAGAATTCGAAAAGGAGACAAAAGAGATAAAGCAGGTGGCAGAGCAGGAGAGATGTTTTTAAATGCAGCTTTGGGAGAAATTAAGGCAGCTGAGATAAAGTTAGAACTTCATCCCATAGGCTAGAGGGAAGAGAAGTGCGTGTGTTCTAGTGTGGAACTGTCATGAGCAGATCCAAAGTTCTGCTAGTGAGTCGTACGAAGGCCTCAGCGGTGCCTATTTGGTATTCCTCGCTGCTTGAATACACGTTGCACAGGGTTTTCTCAGTCAAGTTACCGGATGAATTTGGAGTCACTGTGGCCCAGGAGGCAGGGTTCAACAGGCTATTCATCTATCCAGAAAAGCATGTTACGTTATATGGAATACAGCCTGGATAGAGCAGAGGAGCGGTAGGTCATCTCCTACAAAGCAGAAAATACATATATAGGTATGTTGTCGAAGATTCTGGAAAGAGATTTTAGTGTTCTGTCTCCATTATTTGGCTTTTAAGAACAAAAATGCCTATTTATACTAACTTTCATAGCTTCATTCAACCTTGGTGGCCCAAACTTACTTTTCCCTTAAAGGCTTATTTTTTTTTGGAAATATGAATTCTGCTGGCACAGGGATTTTTGGAGCCTAATCCTTTTATTGGAAAGGAAAAATATATGTTTGTATAGCAATGTAAAAATTGCATGAGCCACAGAGATGCAAAAATATTACTTTCTTTCCATAACTAGACTTAATTTTAATCTTGAGCCCCCTTTTCAGTCTGAAGCAGAAAAACTTCATTTAGTAACTTACAGTTTTAGTGGTTTCTCAGTGATTTCAAATTTAAATCAGTCAAATTTAAGATGTCCCCCCTCTTATTCTCCTGGGGGCTGATGTTCATCATAAATGTGCGGCAGGATGCAGTACTTTTGAAAGAGGGCATCCAACCTTCCATTTTGATTTGCCCCGTGCTGACTTCAATTCAGATGGACAATACTCCTGTCACAGGGGTTGGCTGTCTGCCTGTCTAGAACTCGGGGACCCTCCAAACTGTTGCTTTTGTTGGGGGTACCATCCCCCTTTAAACTCAAATTGTATGATTTGCATTGTAGCAACTTACTTTCCCAGTGACCACCAGAATCTTCCCCGTCTGTTGGTTTTATATTACATTCAGGACATTCTTTGCCATACGAGAAAATATTTGATAGTCCCCCCCCAAAAATATTTGATTCCTACCAGACCCTTCACAACTTCTAAGAGACTGCAGGAAATCCATCGTGGGGGCACCTGGTTGGCTCAGTCGATTAAGCAATTAAGCATCTACCTTCAGCTGAAGTCATGAACCTAGGGTCCTGGGATCAAGTCCCATGTTGTGTCAGGCTCCCTTCTCAGTGGGGAGCCTGCTTTTCCCTCTCCCTCTGCTACTCCCCCTGCTTGTGCGCCTGCTCTCCTCTCTCTCCTCTCTCTCTCTCTCTCTCTCTCTCGTCAAATAAATAAATAAAATCTTAAAAAAAAAAGTCCATAGTGAATTCCTCCTCCCTCCCTTCTTTCTTTCCAACATTTTTTTTTCCTTCCAACATTTAATTCAGTGCCAGATATTTGTGAGGCATGGGTAGTAAAAGGTTTCTTCCCTGAAGAGTATTATTTCTAGTAGAATGTGAGAATTTAACTTTCTCGTGGGTTGTGAGAATCAAAATAATTTAGCTCTGCCCCAACACATACACAAAGCTTAGACACTGAAGACTGAAGCTACGTTGCCCCACAGCATACTATCTATATTAACTTCATTGTTTCATAAAACTCTTGCCATGCAAAGGCTTTAACTCTTCAACAGAAAACTTAACAGTTTGCACCCGCAAATTCTTTGAGCTCTTTGTCTCTGAAGTCCTAGCCTTGCTGTTTTATGGTCTTTACCCTATTCTAACCAATCCCACCTCCTAAATCAAGATTACCTTAAACCAAACTTTCAATTCTTAATAAATTCTGATCTCGTCTCTCTCTGAGACACTGCCAAAGCACTGTCAGGGTGGTATCTTCCCTTACACGGTAAGCAACAAACTTAGCTTTGCCTCAACAAATCAACAGGCTATGTTGGTGGTATTCAGGGAGCCAGCACTTGACAATGGTATCATCATAACCCAGTAGCAAGTCCTGCTTCTAAGAGAAGGTATATTTAGTACATATAATTAGCTCTAATTGCTGTGAAAGATTATTTTAAATGTATGTTTATGCATGATCAGAAGTCAGGCCTTTCATTGTTGCTTCATGATGCGGTTTGAATACCCAAACCAAATACCATTGACTATTTCTCAATGGACATTAAACATGCGATCTTTGTTTAAAAAAATGTGTTTTTGTTACTCACCACGCTAAGATTTAAGGCAGATTCTACTCACGCGTCACGTATTGAGTTTAGGCCCTTTCGATGATCCCAGATGCCGAGTGTTCCTCACTTGTCCTGAACCCATGCTACATTCAGTCTCCTGCTATGTGATTAGGTTCCTAGAACATCTGACACAGGAGACATTGTTATGCATTTTTAAATTTTTGACTAAAGTGTGTTAGTAAAACCTGCTATCTGCTGATCTATCCAGGTGTTATAGTCTGAATGTATTCCCCCCAATGTCGATGTCAAAACTCCAGCTCCCGAGGAAGTCAGTGGACTTAAGGGGGGGAGGGGAGGCTTTGGAAGGTGATTAGTGTCTTTATTAAAAGAAGCTCATATTGCTTGTGAGGATACAATGAGAGGTCTGACCTGGAAGAGGGCTCTCATCCGACTATGCTAACAGTCTGATCTCACACCTCTAACCTCTAGACCTGTGGGAAATACATTTCTGTGGCTTATAGGTCACCTAGTCTTGGTATTTTGTTATTGCAGCCTGAATGGACTAAGAGGTGAACTGAGCTACACAACAAATGCCGTCCCTAAAATTGCTCTGTTAAGTGTCTGTAAGATCTCCTTTGGCCAGGGTTTTCAGTTGCAGGCAACAGAATCTGACCTAGCAAGTTTACTTGGAAAGGGATTTATGACAGTTCACAGAGTTATTGGGAGAGCTAAAAGTACCGACTCTAGGCTGAGCTTCTGGGAACAGTGCCCAGAACCTCACTGAAAACTGGCTTGCTAAAGAAGCTGCTGTTGCCATTGGCCTTGGAACCCAATGCCTTTGCCATATCAGGAAGATGTTGCATTGGGCAAGTGTTCCCACTGCTGCTAGCTTCAGAAGGATCGAGCGCCCTTGCCAGGATGCTGTTTAAGACTGGTTTCCAAAGTGTGGTCCCTGGAAGCAGCATTGGCATCACCTGGTAACCTGTTGGAAATGTAAATTCTTCAACTCTACCCCAGACCTATTGACTCAACTGTTGTAGGGGGAAGGCCTGAGGATTTGTGTTTCTGATACAAGGTCAAGTTTGAAATCTTCTGTACATTGTGCGCTTCATTACCCTGAACCTTATGCATATACAGGTATATCTGCTTGGCAGAGCGTAGGTCATGTGAGGAACTCTGGCCAAAAAGGAGGGTAACGGAGTCTCCAGCAGTACTTCTCAAAACTCAAGGTGTATAATGAATCACTTGTAGATCTTGTTAAACTGCAGGTTCAGATTTAGTAGGTCTGGTGGCCACAGCTAATGAGGTCGCAGGTGATGCCGGTACTGCTCCATGGACCACAGTTTGAGTAGGAAAAGTTTATAGTACAGAAATACATGTGCAAAAAGGAGGCCAAGGGGATTGTGAGTAATCCAATGTGTGGTATATTTTACTCATCCTGTCTTTTAAGAAAAACTCATAACCACCAAAATTTGTAGAATCTTCACAACCTGTTCCTTCCTTTACTCTGAATAAGGAGTCCATTTCCTTTCTTGGATAACTTTCAGTGCCTGGGTATTAGAGTTTAGGAAAGAAGTTAGATTTTTCTTAAAGTCTAAGTTAAAGCCACATTCAGTAAATGATTTACCTCCCTAGCCTGAAGTCGTTGAGTCCTGCTAGGATAATTTCTGGAAGATTCATCTGGCTACCTAATAGCCACTTGAATACATTTCGATCCTTTCCCTCATGGCCAAGTCAGTGCTTGGTTTTCATAGGAGCATTCTCATATTTTAGGAACAGTTTTGCCTTTCCTGCCTGGAGAACTTTGGGCAGCATTACCATTTGTTGATTTACATTTCTGCTTTATCATGATACTCTATCCAACATACCTCCAACCAGAGAACATAATTTATAGCAAAGGAAGCATGACTGGTCTTATGATGTGCCCAGCACCCAAAGCAATGGCTGTATTCTCTGGTGGTAGCTATATCTGCCACCTGTTTTTTCCTATTTCTGAGTTCTCACAGAAAAAGGAATCCTTATTCTGGCCTGGTTGAGGTAGATATACCAATTACTAGGGGTAAATGGCTTGCTATTAAACAATTAGGATAAAGGGAACTATATTTGGAACCTAGATGATTTACTAATGTATTTCTTACTATGTTTTCTTGCTCAGTCATCCTGGTCAATGGAAAGCCATAAAAACCTAATAAAGGGATCATTAAGGATTCATATTCTGTGAGGGATAATGATTTGGGTCATCTCACTATCTGAAGAACCCCATCTAACTGAGGTTCTAACGGTATGAGTGGATAGTGGCAGCTGTAGTAACTAACATGGACCTTGTGACCAGCTTTGGAAGCAGAGACTGTAGCTACTCATTTTATGTTAATTAATTGCTTTTTCACCCCCTTCTTTTCTCCTTCCTTCCCACCTTTTATGGAAAAAAGGATGGCTGTGGCTCATGATTTAGGATTCAGGTAAGACAATGGCCATCAAAAGCAGCTGATGGGATTTTGTAGGGGAGACAAAGCTCTTGTCTGGACAAAGGATCAAAATGCTTTTGTTATTATGTGGGTTTAGGATAAGAGTATAATGATATGATTGGTATTTAGATTATTTTTCACCACAAATACAATATTTCCAATAGTACATATTTTTCTCTTGGGTGCCACAATCAAAATTATGAGAATTTATTTTTTAATTGGGAATAAAGTGGCTTCTAAATAAGTTCATGGATTTATATGTACCTGCTTTAAAGTGAATAAATAATGAGTAAATAAAACTGGGTAAACAGATATTGGCACTTTGTTTGACAAGAGCATATCGGAAAGATAAGTTGCAGTATTGTGGCCTGGGCAATGTGGAAGAATGAAAACATCAAACTTCTCAGCGACAATCTTTTAGGGTGAATTCCATGGAGGATATTTCATTCAGCTCACTTATCCACTCACTTTTATTTATTGTTGTGGTTAGTAAGTGTTGTTTATGAGCCCCTGTGTGCCAGGCATTGTTTCAGGTACTGGGCATACATCTGTCAACAGAACAGATATAGTCCTCCTTTCACTTAGTGTCAAATCAAGAGAGACCCCTTTAGGCTTAAAACAATACTTCCTGTGCTACCCCTATTTTGTCTGAACTTCACGTTGATTGATCATGGCTTCTGCTGAGACTTACAGAAGCAGAGGCTAACAATTCTTTTGTTATCATGAGGGGAGAAAAAGAGAAATAGGAATTTTAGTTTAAGGGCAAAGCTTGGTTCTAAGAAGTAAATACATACACTTGATTTGCAAAGCATTGGTGAGCTAATGGAGAAACTAGGATGGATAGGATGTTCTGGATTCTTAGTAAATGAAAGTACTAATATTTTGGTCAAGTTGATATAGGCTTATAGAAGAAGAATTATGTCAGACATAAAGAGATCATATAAAAGAAATATGTACTCAAAAAAAGATTGAGATTTTTATCCTAAAGTTACATATGAGCTGAATGACTTTTGAACAGGAGATTTAAAAAGAAAGATTTGACACTGATTTAGATATATAATGATACGAAGGAGTCAAATACACTGAAATGTCATTTATTCTTTACTATTATTGATCATCTTCCTGTTAGGTGGAAGAGCCTAATTTCCCTCCATTTGAAGTAAATTGAATTTAGTGAGTCATGTTCAAAAAAGGGGAAGTGATGGTACACAATTTCTGAAACTTGGTCATAAAGGGTATTGATGCCTTCTCCTTGCCCTTTTTCTTGATCTTCTGCTTTGGGGGATGGTAGCTGCCATGTGGTGACAACACTTAAGTAGCTCTATAAAAGGTTCATGTATCAAGGTATGGAGGCCCCCTATCAATTATCTGCATTAAACTGAAGCCTCCAGGCAATAATCATAAAATTAAGCTATCTTGGAAATGGATCTTTAGCCCCAATCAAGCCTTTAATTGATTGCAGCTCCAGTTGATATCTTGATGCAACCTCACAAGAGCCCCTGAGCCAGAACAAATTAGCTAAGATGTTCCTGGGATTCCTGACTCACAGAAACTGACAGTGTGTATTTGTTGTTTCAAGCTACTATGTTGAGGGGGCAATTTTAACCGAGCAATAGGTAATCACACAGAAATACACATCTCTGGTCTTTTAATTGGACAGTGTGAGTGCCTATATACACGTCAGAGCAGTTTCAAGACATAATCTACAAGACTTGGGGTCTCAACCTTAGGATAAAAGCAAAGCAGTGGGGCTGACCATTACTGTGTATATGGTGAGGTAAGAAGGACAAAGTTGTGAGGCAGTTCAGTTACCATGAGGGAACAAGAAAGGAAATATCTTGGTTGGTAAAATCTAAAGAAAAGAAACCCTCTGTCCTTGTAAAGCAAATACTAATTGAGAATTTTTATGCACAAAAACTTGGATCCAGGGCTAAATCTTATTATCCTATAGTTTGAATTTGGGGTCTTTAAAAGTGTCAGTTTTATTGTGCTTGGTCATGAAGGGAAAGGAGAAAAAAGAATCAAGAGTTAGTTAATCTAGTATTGGAGGAATAGCTGACTGCTTTATCAATCCATCTATAGCCTGGACTATCATCCTAATAGCCTGGAGGCTCATCTCATCTCCAGCTTCTACACATTGTCTTGCCCTGAGAAGTTACCAATGCATAGTTATTGGAAAATTAAATGAATAAAGGAGAATGAAGAAACAGAAGGGAAAAGGATGAGGAAAGAGGAGTTAATGTAAGAAAATCAAAGGAAGAAGGAAAATGAATGAAAAAAATGTAGGAAGAGACAATGAGGAGAAGAGAGATAAGAAGAAAGAAGAAATGGGAAGAAGAGAAGAAAAAAGAGAAGAAAGAAGTGGTTGACTGTGCCACTGCATCAGGACCATGAGTGTGGGGAGACTAGGAGCTCATGTTCACAGGGAGTTCATGTTCACAGAGTGGCTGTGAGACCCAAATCAGTAAGTTATGTTGGGCTTGCACTTTGTCAGCCTGATAAGTCATCACAACTCCTTTACCCCACTGTTGCAATTTTTTTTTTAAGAGTGCCTGATATTTTCTATGACTTTGCCTTTAAACAAAGACGCACTCAAACACACACAACACCACATCTGTGTGATTTATAATTTGAGACATTTTTTTCATGATTCTAACAAAGGAGCTACCACTGTCGGCTTCTCTTGATATATTTCCAAAGCTCTATGATTATAGGAGTCACCCAAAAAGTTTAAAGAAAGAAATACAGATTTCTGGGCCTAACATCCACCAAATGAAAATCATTCCTTCATGATTTCCCAAATCTTGTGTGTGTGTGTGTGTGTGTGTTTTCTACCTTTTTCAGGAATTTCCCTGAAAAATATCTTGCTCCAAAATCTCAAATAGTTATCTCCATCAGAAACAGGAGGCCTCATTCAAATTACCAAACAAAAGATGTACTCTGAGGCCAACATTTCTCAAGCTATCTGTGGGGAAGGACTTTTTTTTTTTTTTTTTTTTTAGCTACCAAACTGTCACAATTTTTTTGTTTAATGTTAAAATTATTATTGGTATTTGTTATGTATATATTAGAAAAAGAAATAGACAATATATTTTTATGATTAATTGGGGGGGGTAGTGGTTATAAAGAAAATTGGATAGAGGATGTAAGATTGATTTATAGGGTTAGTATTAGGAAAGGTATAATGTTTGTATGGTTTTAGATGTGGGGATTGGGGGATTTATGGAGAAATGGGATAATGTGGGGAGAAGAAGGGGTGTAATAGGAATTGAAATTATTGGAGTGGGAGAGGTGTTAAGATATTGGATTTGGGGGGGGGGGGGGTTTGAGGATTTAGAAGAGTTTATTATAGAGTAGGGGGATGGGTTTAATTTGGTAGGAAGAGGAGGTGGTAGAAGATGAGTGTAAAGAAATAGAGGTATAGGTGGGAAGGGAAAATTGGAATTGAGGGTTAATGGGAATTTGGAGGAAAGTGGAGTGTGGGGTGAGTGTGGTTTGATTGTAAAGGGGGATGGATGGGTAATATATGAGTATATGTGTGAAGGGGAATAGGTGGGATAAAGGAGTGGAAGTTGACAGTATGCTCAAAGGATTGAAGTCAATTAATATGGAAGGGCACATTGTTTCTCTAGTCTTCCTCACTTGTGGGTTGGTGCTGGGAGTTCTGCAAATTATCAATTAACATGCTTTCTCCTATTGCTTTAAGACATGATTTCAATATGTTTTCAATATGAACTTTAAATTTCTTAGGGCTAGGACCTATTTGTTTTCTTTTCTAAATATTAGGAATGTAGAATGTATTTGTGTTTTATTATCCAAACATGGATGTATGTCCTTTTCTGTATTAAAATTAGTGAAAGCTTATTTTAAAAACTCACATTAGTTTTTGGAACAGCCTCAATACACAATAATATAGAATAAGATGAGGAAAGGAAAGGCATGTTGGTATAATTCACCACTTAATGCATTGCCTGGATTTCAGGCGTTCTCTCTCCCCAGATCACTTTCGCATTCCTTTTTCTCAAATCACCTGACCAGTGATTCAATCCCAACAACTAGCCAGATAGTCCTGAGTGTCTGGTTAGCATCTTAAATTTAACACATACCAAATACACTTAATATTTTCTTCTCAAACCAAATATTTTAATGGCCAGTTTTTCAGGGCAAAATCTTGCTATTATCTTTGAATTGATTCTCCCTATGTAGCTAAGCCATATGGAATTTATTTCTGCAAGGTAGTCTAACTTCCTTTCATTCTACTGCTGCAAACCAGATTCTCTTTATTTTTATTTAGAGAGTTGGATTAAATGATTTTTCTCTCCTTCAGCCCCTCCTAGAATTAACTTAATGCAACCATTAATTATTTAAATCAATTATTTTATTTTAAATCACATCAATTTATTTCAAAGCACAGCTTAGCCTTACTTAGTCCACATTACCAATGGAATACAATTCATATTCCTTATCATGTGTGTAAGACTTCTGTATCTATCCCTCTAAGTACTCTAAACTCTTGCAAACAGAATCAGGGACTTTCAGAATACATATTTCATAGTGTCCCATCTGTGTGTATTTATGTTCATTTTTCTAGAATGCCCCAATTCCCAAGTGTCATAGTTTTACCTATTGCTAACCCTTTACATCTTCCAACTCTCTCAAGAAATCTCTGATTCATCCGTTCAAAAATAACCCCCTGCCTCTCATAGTATGTCTTATTTCTTTTTTTAGATAAATATGCATTCCTTATATCATCTGGTAGATTATTTATCAACACTTTACTTAAATATTTAAATTACATTTCATTATTCTAGTTTTAGAAATCATCACCACTATTTTATTATTTCGATGTATTAGATTTTGGAGTGGACAGAACTGGATTCTAATTCTGTCTCTACCAATTTTGCTTTACATATTTTTTATCCTCAGTTTTCTCACTTATAAAAAGGGCATTATTTTGGCTCTTCCAAAGGATTTCCTTTGAGTCTCAAATAAAAATTTATATCAAGCACTTAGAGAGTTTCTCATATGTACCAAATGGTCAATGAATGTTGGCTGTTGTTATACCACAGCTGAGATAAAGAGAGGTTAATAATTAAAGAATTTGCACCCCAAACACGTTTATTTTGTTTTCTACAGCTTAATAGCCTAGGATTCCCAAAAAACAAAATGATATAAGAAATACTACAGAATAGCAGAAACTACCTCTTTAGAATTATAATTCAAGAAAGGTTAAGCACAACCACAAATATGACTTTTCCTTGTGCACAAAGTGCTTGCTCTTCTCTGCACCTTTCTATGGGTTCCCTCACAAATTTCTTTTAACTCCCAAAGATGACTGAGGTATGTTCTTTGTGCTGTGAAGATTTATGATGTAGTTGGAGGAGATCTCTTTATACACACACGTAACTATCATACAGAGTAGATTGCAATTACTAAGAGGAATGGTCTTGAGTGAATGACTTCAACAATTAAAAAAAAATAAGGAAAGGTCATCCCTAATGGCAGAGTGATGGGAAATCCCCCTTTATTGGGGGGATTATTATTGATAATTAATATTTAGCTACTCACTTCTCAGTTGAACTTTAAACTTCTAAGGTGAAAAAAGTGAGGGAATAAGCTACCCAGGAAAAGAGCTACTCTTTTTTTTTTTTTAAGATTTTATTTACTTATTCATGAGAGACACAGAGAGAGAGAGAGGCAGAGACACAGGCCGAGGGAGAAGCAGGCTCCTTGCAGGGAGCCTGATGCGGGACTGGATCCCTGGACTCGATTCCTGGACTCAATCCCTGGGCCCTGGGATCACGCCCTGAGCCAGAGATAGACACTCAATCACTGAGGCATCCAGACATCCCAACAGAGCCACTCTTAAGAGTTGTCTATGTAGTCAGAGTTCAATTTCCACAAAGAACTGAGGGAAGGAGCATTTTCCAATCACTTGTTCTGTAAGTTTTGCTGTATGGAGTAGTTATGGTGATGCTAAGCATGGGATAGTACAAATAGATAAAATGCAATAATACATAGCAAAGTATCAATATATTTTCCAATAATTGGCGAGACACATTATAAATACGACTATAATAGATATTGAGGCAAGGTTATGTGTCTTCCAGATATATTTATTACAAGGTCTATGCATTTACTGTAACCAATAATAGACATAATAAAATGATCACGACATTAATTTGTATAGCTATGCTCCCTTTCCTCTTAAAGTGCTTTTAATATTTCATTCTCCTTCATTGACCCAATTTCTTAGAGAAGAGAGTCTAAGGAGGCCTTTTTTATAAAGCTTATAGAGAAAGTAGGCACTTTTCTCTTTAAAATCATATAAAAAAATAGGACAAAGTACTTTGCCAGCATGGGATATTAACATAAAACACGTGGAAAGTGCTGCTGTCGCAAAATAGCTTAGACTTTTTTCCTTAGATCCAATTTATCACGGCGTTCTGAATTTGAGTATAACTTTTTTGGTAAAAATGACTCTTCACTCCTCTATGCGAACAAATGGGACTTTAGGCATAGCATCATAAGAGGATTTCCTATGCTATGTTAAGACCCCAATATAGGGACATTCCATTGTGAATATAAATAACCCCAGTCCCTCTAAACTTGCCTCTCCATATGGTTTTGCTTAACAATGCAGCAGATGCCCTGGATAGAAACCACCTATTTAGCTATAGGCAGGCCGGCAAGCTTCTGTCACTATGTTCTTTCTGGTAGGTCACTGGACGTGAATGCCAACCAGGGCAATTCCCTTGGCAGTCAAACTTGCGGGCAACTTGCAGGCAACTTGCAGGCACAGGGATATTTTAAGGATGCTCTACCTTAGAAGCCTGCCAGGTTTGTTGTTTTGTGCATGAGGCCATGTCAACTTTTTCCCAAGGTCTGATGCTTCAGATAAATCTATTGGGATTAAAGCCAAAGGAGAAAGGACTAGATGAAAACACATAGTCAACCTTGGCATTGATAATTTTTCTCACTAAAAAAAAATCATCTTTGTTAATCAAATGAGCAGTAAGAATCTCTGAACTTGTATTTTCAATGAAAGTCTCCCCAATTAACCCCACTCATCATGTGTTCACAGAAGCTATGGAAATTGTTTCCTGAAAGCAAGAAATTTGTTATAAAAATTCTTAGGGGGCTGAGTCCTTTCTGGATTAAAAAAAAAACAACAACAACAACTAAAACTATAATTTTGGGACAATCTCTGATGCCAGAAGCTGTTATTGAGGTGTAAGTGATAGTTACCTACTATAACCTGGACTGTGAAAAAGGGTCGCTCCCTAAGCCCATTTCTTTTATCCCAGGTCCTTAGGTAGGAATCTACTCCCATCGAATATATTTGTTGATTGATTCCTGCTTCTTAACATGCTGCCAAACCCTCTTTCCTTACGCTCTAATAAAGGCTCAAGAGGATCGATTTCAATAACTGTATTTACTTATTCTACTAAAAATAGAATTGCAACTGTTCCAAATCCTGTTGGTTTGTGTGTGTGTGTGTGTGTGTGTTCAAGTTATTTTCCAATTCTTGACATTGTCCATTTCTTTATCTTTTAGAAGTTTTCAGCTAATAATTTTGAGTGCTGCCTATGTGTCAGGACTCTACCAGGTACTTTGTGTATATCTTTAATTTTTGGAGTAAACTGAGGGATACAGTAGAAGAAACTGAAATCCAGAGATTTACTAATTTGGGTCAAGTCCTAGAAAACAGTTAAATTGGGTAAACGGTATAGTTTTGTTTTTATCTACATTTCACATTCTTTTCATGATATTTCTACCTGTAGATGAGCAGTGAGCCTATTTTACTGTCTAGTTTTCTTTATTGGATTTTATGTTTTTTGAAAATGGAGAGTACTGTTTTTACTCTGAAATTAATAAAATATGTTGTCTCATCCTTACATCAAATTCTACTTGTAGGGTCATCCATACCAACCTTTCTCCTTCCATAGCCTGTGTTCACAGAATTGAGCTTTTCTCCTATTCTCTGTCTATTCTCCAAAATCAAGATGATGAAGGAATACTCAAAGTCTACCTTTGATCACTTGGACATGGCCTTCCTGCCACTCTGTGAGGGCTCCCCAAGGAAGATCATACAAAGGAAGTAAGGTATCAAAGTATTGTTAGGTACAGCTGTGACATAATTAGAGAAAAGCTGTATTTTCAAGAGAATGATTTTTGTAAGTTAAAGGCCTAAGATGTTTGCTGCCCTTGAATACAAACCAGAATCTCTGGACGTGTATATTTGTTAGATAAACAAGGCTGAAATCTTTTGTCTTCTACTAGCCAAACAGAATACTGATGCTCTAGGCATTTTCTAGGGTTTAGCCTGAACCAACAATTTAATAGCTTCCTACAGAAAGAGATTACACTCAAGAAAAGTCAAAATGACCTTCTATCCATCTCTCTCTTAATGTGTTCCACATTTTATCCTTCTTTGAGCTTTTACCTGAAAGTTTACAGAAAGTTTTTGTTTTCTATGAGGCAAAAAGACTAGATGCTTTATGATTTACTTCATTTAATCAAAAAATAATCATTATATTCATATTGTAGATATCATTGTCCCATTCCACAAGTGGTGAACAGGCCTTGAGAATTTAGGGACATTTTTACAATGTCATTCGGCAAGCAATTAATGGACACAGACTTTAAATATGTATATTCTTAATACCCAAGTCTTGCTTTGGCATAGTAAGTTATATTGACATAAAACAATGAATTAGGACTAATTGTTATGTTCTTTGTTTTATTGAGGCTCAATATAAGAGACAGTAATAGAATATTTATTTCTTAATTCTCTGTAAAATCATCATTGAAAGTTTTCCTATCTGTGCCTTATGTGGGAACTAATAAAATAAATGACTTCCATATTTAGTTGGAGGAAAAAGCATTATTTCTTAAAGAACTAATATTTTATTATAATTAATAGAAGTATGTAGGTTTTATTTGTTGTTTGCTTGCTTACTTGCTTGCTTTCCTTGCTTTGCTTCCAGGAAACTCTAGACTAAATTTAAAGCCTAATCATAGAAATTATTGTAGTAGGTTAGGAGGTTGATGCATTTTCTTCTTCATTGCTTAAAAATTTTTCAGATAGGCATTCTTCTTTTATTCTAAGTCTGAAATTGTTTTTGAAGAAGAGGTTTAAATTATAAACAATATAGATTCAGAAGCAAAGCCCATATTTTCAAAATGAGAGTTCTCAAATCTCTCTCATCTATTACCTGTATTATTCTTACCCTATCTTGTTATTTTTCAGATTTTGAAAGCTGAACTTCTTGTCATAGCAAGTCTTTAGCATTACTCTTTCAAAGCTCAAATTGAATATTTATTTAAGAAAAAAGCTTGCAACATTCTTTTAAAGGACAGAACTTACAAATTAGATTTTGGTTTAAAAATGATGAAATGCCAAGTCTTAGTTCACAGTTTATTTTAAATTTTATGAGAGTTTGCACTTGTCTTCTTCTCTCCTCCTGTCCTTCCTGAAACATTCCAGTCATTATCACATCATATTTATAGCAGTCTTTCCTCTGAAAATGTGTTCATGGAACACTGACCATGTTTCATATATAAAAATGAATCCAAAGTAAATTGATTGAAAATATACATATTGTGTTTGAGTTAAGATGATGTCAAAGCAACTGGGCAACTAGTTACCTTGGGCACCTCAGGTGTTCAGTGCATGTCATTTGGCCAGAACTGTGCTAAGATGAGTCTAGGTAGTTACTTGGCACGGTGGCAAACTAAAAGTTGACTATGTTTTGTATTTTCCAAGTAGTTCTACTGATGGCCCCTAGAGTAATTAGTTTCAGGTGTTTCAACAGCCCTTTGTTTTCTGTCTGGCTTGACACAATTTGCTTTTGTGACTATATAGGGTAGAGGGCACTCCATGCCCTGAATCCCAAAGATGTGAAACAAACATTGGTAACTTCTACAGCTCTTCTCTTTTAATTAATCTGCATGCATTTCCAAGCATGCGTTATCTATCCTCTAATATTTATGCATGCTCTATTTGTGTATTTAATTTTCCATATGGATATCAAATACCATTTATTCATACTGACTTCCTTGTTGAGTTTCAGAAAACTTTTCCTGCGTATCAGGGATCTTAGAATAGATGCAGGAGAAAACATTATTAGGCTTGTAACAAGATAACCTAATTTGTCAAATCTGAGACTATTGTAGATGACAGATCAAATGTTACCTTTCAGGGAATGTGTTGAAAAATAGCCCTGGAACAAAACCTTTGGAGAGGAGTTGTTAGTAATTTGCCAATTTACTCGAATGGTGATGAAGCAGAAAGAAATAATATCATTTTCCCTGTTTATGATTAAATAACTGATATATTTTATAAAGAAGGGCAAAGAAGGATTTGTGCATTCTAGTTATAGCAAAGTTCCAGGTTTGGTGCTGCTTATTCTGGATTTCACTTTTCCAGAATATATTACTAGTAGCTGAATCAAGATGATTTCTTAACATAATGCCTTTGACTAAGCATATGTATCTTTAGTATTTTGATGTTGGAAGTGGCAATATAAAATGATTACACTCAGAACTGTAAAGTTTACTGGCTATGTTGCCACTGTTATAGTCATTAACATAGATTATAAAGTGAAGTGGGGATTTGGCAATTTTATGGTCTGTTGATCAAGGTAGATAGCACAGAAAGATAATTTAGGACTTAAAGTGAACTGAATAGTTGGACTGTAACTATCTGATCAATTATTCAGATAATCACTTCACTTCCTCCCATCTACATAATCCCTGCACTTATATGATGGAGACACATAAAAGACAGACCAGTCATGGGAATGTTATTTTTACGTGACATGAATCCCTTTATATGACATGACCCAGCTCTTTGCTCTTCCTTTTGGATATCTGAGTGTTACAGAACACTATGCCTCCAACTTGCCTGTACAAGCATCTTTAGTTATGACCTCTTGTGGACTGTAAGACTGGGGGTGACCCTCTGACCAGCTGCAGGGTGGCCAACGCAGTCAAGTTCTACATTGAGGGGAAGGACTAAAGTCTCTTTTGTGTCACATTCTTGAAGGCTTTTCCTGGCCAGCGATGATTTGGCAGGAGTGTACACTTGGGCTGCTGGGCTGCTGCCAGTCACTTGGTCCTGAAACTGGAGTGAGTAGGATCCTGCCAAAGATTAGACTGAGAAATCTGGATGCAGGCTGGCAATCCAAGCTATGGCTGCAGCCAAATTGGCACAGTTGGGAAAACCTTGGAGAATCACAATTATTTTAAACAAAATACAAAGTTTGTGAGCTTTCTAAACATTATGTAAATCAGCCTTGATTTCTAATTCACAGAAGCACAGAGGTCCATCACTTGCAGTACATCTGTAAATGTATTAGTGCCCTGATTCTTGTCAAATAGAACCTTAGTTTGCAAAGACAACACTAAATGGTACTGCTCTGGCCATGCGTCAGTACCTACAGCAGCAAGCAGAAACCCCAGGTGCTTTAACACCCTTCTCAGAACTCTGGTTCTCATTCCAATGGCGGCTCAGGAACTGCCAGTCTGTGAGTGTATTTGTGCATTGAGGAGGCCGATGTGGGACATTAACAGCACGGTTTATGGAGAACCTACTCTTTGTGCCTCACAGATATCATCTCATTTAAGTTAATCCTCACAGTGGTTCTGTGAAGCAGGTATTATTGTTATTTCCATTTTTGTCTCAGGCTGCTGAGGTTCAAACCAGGTTCCCCAAATGCTAAAGCTTATTTTATATATATATAAATAAATATATATATAATTTAAATATATATATAATTTAAATTCAGCTCAATTGAGGCACAATTGACATACAAAATAGTAAGAATTTAAAATGTACATTGTAGTAGTTTGACTCATATGCTTTATGAAAGGATTCCCCCATCTAGTTAATTAACTCACCAATTACCTCAATATTTATTTGCTTGTTTGTTAATGTGGTGAGAGCATTTAAGTTCTCTTCCAGTAAATTTCAGTTATACGATACTATACAATACAGGGTTGACTACAGTCACCATGTTTTACATTAGTTCCTCAGACATAATTTATCCTACAGCTGAAAGTTTGTAGCCTTTTACAACCTCTTCTCAGAATCCATAGCCACTGCTTTTCTACTTGTTGTTTCTGTGACTTTGACTTTTTCTGGGGGGGAGAGGGGTTCTACAAATAAATGATACCATGCAGTATTTGTCTTTCTCTATCTGCCTAATTTCATGTAGTATAATGCCCTCAAGGCCCATCCATATTGTGGCAAATGGCAGGATTTCATTTTTTCATGGCTAAATAATATTCCATTGTAATATTTCACATCTTCCTTATCCATTTGCTCATTGATGGACACTTGGGTTGTTTCCACATCATAGCTCTTGTGAATAATGTTGCAATAAACATGGGGTAGCAGATATCTCTTTAATAGTCTGTCTTGTATATATACCAAGCAAGCATTGGGATCATATGGCATTTCTCTTTTTCATTTTTTGAGGGACCTCTGCATTTTTTCCATAGTAGTTGCAGCAAATTATATTCCCACCAGACGTGCAGACATGTTCCTGTTTCTCTTCATCCTATCAACACTTATCTCCTCTCTTTTTGTTGATATACATTCTAACAAGTGTGAAGTGATATTTAGTTTTGGTATGCACCCCCCTCCCTGGTATTTAGTGCTGTTGAGTGATATGCATCCATAGTGCTTTTCAAAGTTTGATGTACTTAGAAATCTCCAAGGGAACATTTTGAAAATGCTGATTCCTGGGTTTTGTGCAAAGAAATTCTGGTTTAATAGGTTTGGGACAAGTGGCATGGATGATTCTAATTCAGATGTTTAGACAGCCAGCCTTAGTAATACTGCTTTATGTGGTCTTTCAATTGTATCCAATTGTGTAGAAACATGTGTTGGAGTAGGGCATGTTTTTCTTCCCAAACTGCATCTAATGAGACCCAGAAGCATCAGCTTCAGTCTGTTCTGTGGTGTTGCATTGGCTTTTGTTAACACAACTCTTGAATCCTTATTTTTTCTTTCTCTTCTATAGATCTATTGCTTATACCACAGACCTTAGCTTACAGTATTTTGAGTATCACTGAGACATGTTCACTATCTTGGAAATTCCCAGTGATCTGAAGTGTACTTAAAGTATTTGAGTAAAAATTTATTTTTTTAAAGATTCTATTTATTTATTCATGAGAGACCCACAGAGAGAGGCAAAGACAGGCAGAGAGAGAAGCAGGCTCCCCATGGGGAGCCTGATGCAGGCCTCAACCCCAGGACCCTGAGATCATGACCTGAGTCGAAGGCAGACGCTCAACCACTGAACCACCGAGGTGCCTTTGAGCAAAATATTTATACCCTAGACTTGCCACTTGCTGTGACAAACAAATAAGCTCCTTTCTTCAAAAGACACATTACAGTATTCTGGGTTATTCATGCTTTTTCCTGCTTATAAAGAAAAGACATTTTAATGCACCATAGAAAGTATACAAAAGTTATTTGAAATCTTAAAAAAAAGTTAAATAATTAATTGCATAGCTTAATCTACCAGTCTGAAAAATAGAGGTGAAATATTTTGACAAATAATTTGGGAATCTCTTAACATATTGTTAAATTAATTTCTGTCTTTTAAGAACAATATTATTTTACTGAACATATCTTATTTCTTAGCAGAGAAAAACCTAAGAAAAGTCCAGTGTTCTTGCTTCAAAGCCTGGGCAGAATTTGGCCTGAAAATGTGAGAGATTTAAAAATACCTACAGAAAATGAGCAAGTGAAAAGAGACGTTATATGAGCTTTAATAGTGTCCTTAAGACAAAAAGAAAATTTCCATGTTTATTTTGTGTTTTACCTGATATAGATACACATTTCTGTAATGTTATACTTTAAAGACAGAATTCAATTTTTAGATTTCCATTGTTTTAAGAAAGTCAGCTGAATGCTATGTATATCAATTCATGACTTTAAGGTAATTTTTTGTCTAAGCAGAACTTCCTATAAAAATTACACATGTTCAAATTAATCAATGTGACTTATGGTTTTCCCATTTATATTTACTCTGAAATTGTGATTTCAAAGGATATTAAATTTTATTTGATTTAGCATCTAGATTGAGAGGCCATATTTCTTTGGTGTGTATCTAGGCAAACTATAGCATTTTTAATGATGACTTATGATTTGAAGAAACCCAGATATCATCACTTAATTTTAATTTTGCTTAGGTGGTATTTAGAAACTTTTTTTTCTCTTGACGTCTTTTCACAAGCCTTACTAAAGGAAGATATTCCCAGAGACTTAAGGTGCAAGAAGCATGAAAACAATGTTTTGATACCTCGGTGGCACTCTTGGCTGTGGTGTTTGTTTTTGTTTTTAATCTGAGCTGTGTGTTAAAGCAGAGGGAGACACAGCCAGCTTTTGCTGGGTCACTGTTGTTTGGGGATGACGGTATAAATGCATGATGGATGACCTTTGCATCACATAAAAATGTGGTATACATCACAGATATATGAAGGATTTGACTAAATTTGTGGCATTATTAAATAAAGAGCAGGTTGCAGCAGAGCTTTGCTGTGTTTATTCCAGTAAATTTTCTTTACATAACAATGTTAATGATATTCTGCACCAAGTCAGAGGGTGGAGGTGTCCTTTTGGTAGTTTTAGGTGGTAGCTTTTCAAGATTTGAGCAAAGGGAACAGAACATTTGGAAGGTCTTGAGGGAAAGTGACAAAAGAGTGGGTAGCGGGAAGAATAGCAACACAAAGGAAACTAGAGAAGAGGTGAAACCCAGGATCAGAGGACTAAAAGGGAATGGAGAGTTCATTTCAGTTGGAAAACCGACACAAGTGATGAGATGGAAATCAAGTCATGTGCACAATCAGAAAGAGGTGTATTGGGGGAAAAAAATCCAAATTAGAGTAAAAATTTGTGAAGTTAGAGATTAATGATGGAGGGCTTTGAATTCTAGATATTAAGATTCAGATTATTGAATAGGCGATACGGTTACCAGAAGTTGCTATTGGAAGAATGTGTATATATAACTATGCAAAAAATAGTGAAGTGAATCCAGAGGCAACTTAAGCCCACATTCATGCTTCATAACAATTATTGGGAGGCAGGTGTTACCAGACCACATTGTGGAACGTGAGCTTTTTAGGTAACTGGGGTCATTTACATTTAGCCTCTTAGTCTTTTACATTGCCCGCTTGACACCTCTTGGTATTTGAGTTTGCAACTCCTGTCCTGTCCTGAAGAGTTGTAGGATTTGGCACTCATGTCACTTAGTTCTGCAGATGACAAATGATCCTAAGAGGCTGCTTGTGCTATTAATAAGTGGATAACCAAGTAGGTTATGCATCTCTACCAATGGGCCACCAACCACCCAGTAACAGGAAAATGTGTCATTCACCTTACTGGTTGTTTTGAATGATATACGACAGCTGTCATGAAGTTTTCATGTTATTGACTGACCTTGCCATTCACTGTGTTGGCATGCCAGAGAAATAGCTTGGCATTTCAGATGGGAATATGGGCTCATGAATTGGGAGAGTTTTCTTTAGGATGCCAGCCAGCTTCAATGAGCTTTTCAAGAGATTCATCATAATATAAGCATTGCTCTGTAATTGAAAGATCTAACTGTATCTCTGCCTGAACACCATCTTTAGAGATTGTGGTTTAATTGGTCCCAGGTACCAATATTTTCTTAAGTTCCCTGCATGATTGTCTAGCCAGGTTTGAGAACTATTGATCTAAGTCATTAACACTCAAGTGCATCTTGTTCAGGTGTCTGATGTGAACAAAGTTGCATAGTTGCGTGAACAGGTGACTCTAAGTGAGAAGATTCTTGCATCTGAGGAAGGGAGGGGAGGATACCTTGAGGTAGCATAACTAGTTTAGAAAATAAGAACCTATAAGTACTATCAAGAGAAACCAAGCTTGTAGTTAGAGCATGAAAATATCTAAGAATTAACAGGGCAAAAATGGAAGAAGAGAAGCAAGCTGGGTAAGCAAGAGTGAGGCCAATGAATAGTTAGGTGTGAAGAAAATGTAGGGGAGAGTCTCAGGACTGAGTTCAGCACTAGACTGTGAGTGCAGTTTCACTTATCCAATATTTCTATTGCATGTTGTACAAGCAACAAAGTTATAGGCAGATGGGATGCCACTGGTAATGGCCTGAGCTTTAGAAGACTAAAAGATTGTGTTATTGCAAAGTGTATAGAGCAAGGAATGCATTTATATTTGCTGTATAAATCTTTTAAATATTTATTTGTGCATTTGAGAGCAGGAGAGAGAGAGAGCAAGCAGGGATGAGGGACAGAGAGGGAGAGAGAGTCTTAAGCAGACTCCATGCAGAGTGTGGAACTGAAGTGGACTCAATCCCAGGACCCTGAGATCATGACCTGAGCCACAACCACAAGTCAACCGTCCAACCAACTGCACCACACAGGTGCCTAGGAAAAGCATTTTTAAAGCACCTTTATTCCTTGTCTCCTCTCAAAGTTCATACAGAATATCAGAAATCAGTAGACCCAATTTCAAATACCTTAAGAATAAGCATAGCCACCCTCCAGTTCTCAATCTCTCCCTTAAATTTCTTATCCTGAAACAATATTTAAACAACTGTTTTCTTTTTTTCCACCTTATGTTTTACTTTTAACTCAATATTTTAAAAATCTCTAGTACTGCTAAGCCATTCCTTCTCCTTCTGGAGGAGCAGCTGTAGCTTTGGAATCAGTCAGACTGGGTTTAAGTCCTGGTTCCATCATTCACTGAATGCATGAGCTTGATCAGATTACTTTGGTTCTCCCAGTTTCAGTGTTATCATCTTTAAAATGGGACTGGATCATCTGTTTCTTATGGGTCTTGTGATTATCAGAGGAAATAAGTCACTCCATACCTACGTATAGCAGCTACTCAAAGACACTAACATTTGCTTTGTCCTGATAGGGAAGATGAATAGAAATGCCATAATGTTACATGGGGACTTAACTCACAGGGAAGAGCTAACTCTCCTGGAAGATATACATCAGTAGCAGTCAGTTTTGATTTAAACCTTTTCCCATAAATTTTACCTAGTTCTTGTATCCCTGAGAGTTAAGTAGCTAAAGTTGGCATGGATTGTGAGATGGATTATGCCCAACTTTGTTTCACAATCTTTACACCCACCAGTTGTGAGATGTAGGTAGCATTTACTTGGAGGAATGCAAAACTATTGGAAAATCACAGCCTTGACACCACACGAACATATGCATTATTTCTTACAGTAGCTTAAAATGCCAGTGCATGTTTTTTTTTTTACCTGAGATTTTAAGATAGCTTTAAAATTTTGAAAAGGTATTAAATCAATTTTGTTTCTCAGGCAGCAGATGTAAAAGATTTTTGTTTGTTCTCCTTCTGATTAATGGAATTGGCTGGAGTTGGCAATGAGTGTCAGAGTTGCTATGTTTTAAACAGTGCATCTATGGTTACTTTAATTTCTTTATGTTGAAGATGTCCTTTTCACATTTCGAGGTAATGATGATGTTATCATATTATTCATGTAACCTAGAGTTCAAAATAGAGTAGAAACAATTTATTGTTTGTTCATTTGTTTGTAAAGTCAACTGACAGTTATTAATTTTTTTGGCCAGCCTTTATGCTTCTAAGTACTTAGGTACTGATGTTTTCAAAAGCTTCAAGATACTGTAGCCCAGATACTGTTTTCAAAACTCCCTTAGTTCAGCAAACAACAAAAACAAGCAAAAAATATTTGTATGGAAGGAGCAACATATAGGAAAAAGAAGATGATTGTAGTGTCAGGCAAATCTGGCTTAAATTAGTTAAATACTCTTCCATGTACATACTGGCTGATGTACTTGGACAAAGAATAAGCCTCAACACATAATAATGCCTCCCTTACAGGATACAAATGAGGATGATCAGTAATGGATGCCCAAGACCTAGAATAGTGGCACACAAGGTAAAAGGGAATTGCTGTCCTTATACCTATCTTACTAGGCTCTTGGTTTGTCTACCTATTGGGAGGACTAATACTATGTAACGCAGTAATGCTGTTGGTTAGGCAAAATAGTATTATGGTTATTCACATTTTACAGTATAGATGCCAGGATTTAGTGTAGTAAAATAATATTGTACAAAGCTACATAGTTTCTAAAGGGCATTGCCTAGATTCAAAAAAAGCCCTTTCTTCAGACTTTAAACCTGAAACCCGTGTGTTTTGACTCTTCCCACGCACTATCCTGCTGGTCAGATCTTTAAAAGATTTCTTATTAGTGACTCATATGTGTAATTTGGGGGCATGTGATAGGAAATATTTCAGGAAAACGCAATACTTATTATCCCAAACACTTTTACAAAGAAAAAAAAATACAACATAAAGTAGGAATGAGGATCCCATACTTGAAAATTAAATATTTAAAGCCAAGTTTGTTGAGTACCTGCCTGATACATTTTTGACAACTGATGTGTATTTACTCAGCAAAGTGGCAAGAATGACCACCAGAGATGTCCATTTAGATAAGCTCTGAGGAGTTTCTTCAGGAAACTCATTCTGAAGGTAGAAAGATCCCTGAACAGAGGTTGACATGCCAACAAAGACTTAGCTATCTGGGATGGGATTTAAGGAATTATAAATATGCAAAAGTGCGTATTATTTGCATTTGTCTCCCTTGAACTGATGGCCCAAGCAGGAGTATAAAGCCAAAAACTTGAAGAACAATTTCAGGAAGAATTTTTCAAACCCTAATATGTGTTGGGGCAGAGGTGGAGGATGGGAAGCAGGTAGCAGTGCTTGGGACCCTTCTAATAGTGCATATCTCAAAAGCAGGAGGCAACTTCCATTTCCACCCTTTCATCTCAGGCAAGTTCCACCAAATTAGTGACAGTACCCAGTGAGTATGAAAGGAGGCTCAAGACCAGAAGCTCTGAGACCAGACAGAAGTAATGTTCAGCATAAACATTATTGCTGTGAGCATGTGATGAACAACACTTGTATATTCTCAGGAATATTTGATAGGAAGACTTTGAAGTAAGGGGTTTAACTTGTGAAGAGAAGAATCAGCAAATTTGGGTGTTACAGAAAATGTACATCCATCTGAATTCCCAGGTTATGTTCTCTGGGAATATTTGAGTTACATATATGATAGACATTGTTGCAAAAAAAATTCCATATATTGCAACCACTTTAATATCTGGATATATTGCACATGCTGTAATGTTTTTTTCATCTGGTTGTAATAGATTGTATGCAGCAAATCATCTTGGGCTATAACTAAGCTACCTTGTTCTTAATATTAGCACATTGTTTCTTCCCCATGTAAATCTTCTACCTATAGCACCTCCTTTCACCCCAGTAGTCCCCTGTCCAAATCTTACCATTCTACGAGGCTCAGTTATTAAATGCATCCTTTGTCATGAAACTTTTAATTATCCAATCTGATGAAGACAGCATGGGAGAGTGGGAAAGAAAAGCCATCCTGGAGGAGTGAGATCAGGGTATGATTTGAATGTTGCTCATAGACTAGAAGTCAATTGATCTCTCCAGCCTTTGCTTTCCTTGGTGTAAAGTGAAAGAGGAGGATCAACCTTCACAATGTTGTTGAGAAAGTCAAGTGAGATGGTTTTATAGAAAAAGTCTTCAGTTTGGAAATCATAGTATAATGGAAGGTTGGCAGCTAATGGAAAGAATATAGGATTTTTATGTCAGACAAAGAATAGTTATAAATTTATAAATACTTATAACCTTCAATTACTTAACATTTTTGAATCTAAGTTGTTTCATATGTAAACTAAAGACTAACATAATAGTTCCCTTATAAGGTGGTGAAAGAGTATAAATGAGATAATATATTTAAAACAAATGACCCATAGAGATACTCAAGAAATGTTAATTTTATCCTTTTTGAAGGAAACTGTAGTTTTATTTAAAAGATTCTGTCTTTTGATACTAATTGCCTTTTATTTGAGCTACTCATGTGCTTTTCTCACCACTTCTGTCCAACCAAGATATTTTGGAAAAGAAGTCTATCCTTTATTAGTGTTTGCAGCTTTAACATTGTAGAGCTTAATAAAACTCAGTAAGTGACTAAATGAGAAAATGCATAAGAAAGTTAAGTTCCTTGCCTGAGAGACTTTAAAAAACTGGAGGACCAAAAAAAAAAAAAAAAAAAAAAAACAAAAACAAAAAAACTGGAGGACCATCAGGGCAGTTGTTGAGAGAGTTGGAAGAGGTGATGTAGCAACTAAAAGTAAAGTGCAGAAGCACTGAAGTGGAAGCCACAGGATGATTGTGGGACTCATTTTGCTGTTGGGAGGAGTACATGTATCACACAGGAAGACCAAGGGCAAAGAACAACTTGTGCTTTCTGAGCCAAAGATTGATTGCATTGAGTACATTCATGTGAAAGTCTGGGTTTCACAGGGATTAAAGTGTGTGCATAACAACAAAACAAACTTCAACGATCTAAATGTCTGCTTCTTTTTCCTTATGGGCTACTTCTCTTCAGTATATTTGAAAACAAAGAGGACTAAGGTATTTGCATGGCTAATTCGTCCCAGAGGGACTTTTGTCAGCATCATGTACTTCTGTACACTGCCCCACTTTTGGGGTAGACCAGCAGGTTGGTGGCTGTCGGGGCATAATTCCTTTTGAAGAAGACTGGATTCTAAGATTTAGCCTCAACAAAAGAGCAAATGTAGGGCTATTACCTCTTCTTTCTATTGACCCTGTCCTTTTATCTTTCACAGGACTTTAATCCAGGGAGCGTGTGATTAGTTTATCAGTGATTACTAAAACTTGGGATAACCAAAGTAATTTCCATTTAGAAGAGAAAATTGAAAAAAAAAAAGAAAATTGATATGTGTATGTTAAATATTTTCCCTCCATAATTCATGGGAAAGAGTACCAAGAAACTAAATTCTCAAGCTTCATCATTTATCCTTTTAGGATTCACTTCAAAGTTGTCGTCTTCATTCACATGTCTGGTGCCTCTGTACTCCTTATTCTCTCTCCCTCCACATGCATTTCATTTTCTGGGACTTGCCATGTGGCTTCCTTAGGCTTCTGTTCAGTATGTCAGTCTCAGGTTACTCAGCTGCTTTCTCCAGAGCTAGGGTCTAAGGGAAAGGAAGTAGAAACTACTATCTCTTAAGACTTTGACTCAGACACTGATATGACTTTTGCTGTATACGATTGGCCATATAAGTCACAGGGCCTTCCCAGAAGCCAAGATAAGGAAATATAGACCTCATTTCTGGATGTAAGGAGGCTCAAGAAGATAGGGGTCTTTTAAATTCACACATATACCATTTTATCTTCTGGGAATTTTTTTTGTATATTTTTTTATTGGAGTTCGATGTGCCAACATATAGTATAACACCTAGTGCTCATCCCATCAAGTGCTCTCCTCAGTGCCCGTCACCAATTCACCCCCACCCCCCGCCCTCCTCCCCTTCCACTACCCCTCGTTCGTTTCCCAGAGTTAGGAGTCTCTCATGTTTCATCACCCTCTCTGTTATTTCCAACTCATTTTCTCTCTTTTCCCCTATAATGCCTCTCACTATTTTTTATACTCCCTGAATAAATGAAACCATATAATGTTTGTCCTTCTGGGAATTTAAAACTAAAGACCACCTAGGAGGTTCTTCCATCCCCACGCCTCCCATCTCTGGCTTTCTGAAAGTATATTTTATCAAGTTTGAGTGATTCATTCAGATCAGGTCATGAATTATAAACTTATCTTTTAGTCCTTCTGATTGCCCAGTAGGTAAATATTTATATAGAAATATACACACACTTCTCCAAGGCATACATTAATTCCCTGAGACAATACAATTTAAAATTATAAGGAGGAAGAAATATTTTCCTGACATTCTCTATGATTGACGACGGTCTTTTTTCAGAACAGAATTATTATTTTATATTTTCATGTGAAATGACTTTTTTACTTATCCCATCTTTTCCATTTTTACCTGTCTCTATGTATTATGTTCTTTTAGTTTGAGAATAAGAAATTTGGCTTTTGCTAAACCAAATATATGTTAATAGAAAAAAAGAAGAAGAAATGGAACAAATAAAAATTTAGGAATTTCTATAACAGATTTAATTAGATAACTATCTAAAGGCTCTCCTGTGTCTGTGTTTTGGGAAGAGAAGGCATAATTTTGTCATTTTGATCATATAAAGCTTATTTTTTATATTAACATTTTCCATCTGGTACAAGTGAATTAATGTATATGGGTTGAAATATCAAGTGGCTTTAGAGTTCAGAAACTTTGGGAATATCTGGCCCAGTGTTTTTCAAACTTAAAAAAAATCAGCCTATTCGCCCTCCCCCATTTATATTTATTTCAACTGAATAAAATTGGCTTCAAATATAGATAATGTACAAAAGCAGAGCTACTATTGCCAGCCATCATTCTTCCCCTGCACTGTCCCTTTTTCTTTCTCAGGAGTAGCTGCTGAGGAACTTTCAATAAAACCTAAAATTTAGAAAAACATATCCCACTCTTCATAATGTGAAAGATCTGAGGTCCAATTTTATTAAATACCTGCTCGAACCTAGCTGATTATAAGTGCTTATCGCTAACACATATTGAGTAATGGATTAACCTAAAGTAGGCACTTTTCTTAGCACTTGGCATGGCTTAAAACATCCAACCCTCCACATCAATTCCATCAGTTCCTAGATGCACATTATCCTCACTATGCAGATGAGGTCAGAAAGCTTATGTGATTAGAAACAAATAAGACTGGAACTCAGGTCTTTGTAACTCTCAGGGCAGTGCTCTTGATGCTCTATAATTCTGCCTCTTACACCTCAAAACACCTTCATTTTATGATTATAACTGAACTTTGGAATCGACAAAATCATGTAATTAATCTTTACTACTCTGTTTACGTCAGTGCTTTCCAGGGACCTATAAAGTCAAAATTGTGACATTCTCACCTGCCCCATAGTATTTAACTAAAGTTCCGGGTTGCTATGCACCTCATGTACCATAGACGTTGTCTCAAATTTTGTCATCATAGGTAATTTGGGGATGTGAAAACTTCTGAGACCTGCAGGGAACAATGGTGGAGAGGAATTGGAAAGGCCAATCCAATGTGTGTGTGCAGAATTAGACCTGTGAGAACTAGGAAAAGTCCTATTTTGTCTTTATCTTTCTATTTCTCTAGGGCAGATACTCTGCCTACAACTATATCTTGATGTTCTTCATGTATATTGCAGGGCTTGAATACATATTCGTTGAATTAGCGGACAAATTGGCAGCATTATCTCTTTCTCTAATTAACCAAGTGACCCAATGCCAAACATCTCTCTCCATTCCTCCCTCCCCAGCCTGTCTTGCTATTAATGGCACAAGGGCCAGCTGCAGAGTGATGGAGACAGCTGTCTGCAAATTACTGGTAAGGGGTAGAGAAGAGGCCAGGATGTCTGAATGACCTATCAATTGGATAATCCACTTGTGGTTAATTGAGAACAAGATTCAATTAACACATTTGTACACTGTTCATCTGAAAAATTCCAAGAAATGTAAAATCATGACGAGAGTATGCTACTCTGAAGCATGGTGCACGAATATGTTCCTAAGTGAGTGAAGTTACTTAATTTGGGTTAATATGAGTGAGTGATTGACTTTCTTATCTGAAGTCAGATGGGTGGCAGGAAGAAGATGGTATTTGAAAGGCTAAGCTGAGTGAAGCCATGAAGTTTATCCAAACTTAATTTAAAACAGAAGGTTCAGATCTTGTGAATTCTGACACATACATATATGGAAAGAAGGAAACACACTTTTAAATACCACTATTTTAGGTAGCATAAAGTCTTTAGCTCAAACTTTTAAAACCCAATATAGTCGGATGTACAAATGATGGTTCTATCTCCTGGGATGGCCTATAAAAGTGCATATTTGTTCAACATTTTAAGATCCTCAAATTGAAAGTGCTGTGTAAATACTGGGCCAGATTAGCTCGCCATGTGTCTCCCTGTGTGCACAGAGCTTTCACTGACTTCAACGGGTGCAATGTGGTGGGAGAATCTGGCTCATTATTAGTTTTCCTATTTTGATTTGATCAACTGTTGTCAATTACAGACATTGGTAATTACCCACAGAGAAGGAGAGGAGGGAGGAAAAAAAACTTGCTATCATAATATTTATCTTATCAGTTATGGTATTTTCCTATATTGAAAAAAATATTGTGGTGAATTGTGTAACACAGCAAGTACTGATTTTACAGTGCCCTTGACTTGAGTGTATTTTTATACAGATTTTTCACTTTTTCGATCAAAAGCCACATGATTATACAGTAATGCTGCTTCACGTATCACTGTGCCCTGCTAATCCTCCTTCTCACTGCACCGCCTGCGCAGTATTGCCCCTTAGATTCTCTACCCACTACCAACTTCATAACCCGGGCCACCGCTGCCCAAAACGCTTTCTGTGATGGAAATGCTTTATATCTGCACTGCCCAATGTAGTAAGCAATAGCCACATGTGGCTATGAAGCACTTGAAGTGTGGCTGGTATAATTAGGGAACTGAATTTTTTATTTAATTTAAAATTAAATACACACATAGCTAGTGGTTACCATATTTGGTACAGTCCAAATGCTTATGCCTTAATTACTGTGATAGCCTGTTGACTGCTACTCTCATCGGCAGGACGTTTGTCGTCTTGTATAATACCAGACTCATCATCTTTAAATTCTTCTTTCATTAGGACGTTCCCTACTTAGTAACTTAGGTTGGTTTCATGCAGCCTATCTATGATAGTAATCTATATAATAAAGTATACCCTAAACCTGGTTGCTCCTCAGAACCACGTGGGGATACAACTTACAGTATGTGATCCCTTAGGTCCAAGGCGGAACTGATTCTGATCTAGCCAATTTGAGCAATTAGTACTCTATTTTTTCTACTTTTTTGTATATCTACTGTTTCTAGCTACATAAAATCATAAACATGTCTTACCTGAAATCCTGCAATATTCTTGTAACATTTATTCCTATCTCACTCTTTCTTTCTCTCTTTTTTTTTTTTTGCCATTCCTCCCCTCTCCCACCCACAGTCTATTCTCCAAATAATAGTTGCAGTGATATTCTCAAAATTCACAATAGGTTATTCTGACAGTTCAAACCTTCCAAAGCATCTCCATTGTATAGAATAAAATGAATTTTTTTTCCATGCTCATTACAAGCCTACATGGCATGCTTCCTACCTACCATTTAAATCTCATTATTTTAAAAACACTTTCCTTGTTTACTACTTGCACGCTTATTTCTTGAATACATTAAATATCTTTTCATCTTAAATTCTTTGGTTGCTTTCTCTGCTTGTTCCATTCTTCCTGGGATCTTCAAAAGGGCAACCCCTTCTCATCCTTCACCTCTCAGTTCACATATCACCCCAGAAATATATTCCTTGTCTGCATTATGTACTCTTTCTATTCCATGTTAGTCATTTTCTGTACACATCTTTTTAATGTCCACAGGTACTTATTATCTGATACTATGTTTTATTAGTTTATATGTCTCTTACTCATCTCCTACTGCTAGGAAATATTTTCCCTAAGAGTGGGGATTTTACCTTTCTTGTTTTGATGCTCAGATTTTTAAAATAACAATTGCCTTTTTTGTTCACATGTTCTTAACCTTGTCGAACACAATGGCTTATAAAATGGTGTTTTGAGACCAGCAACGTCAGCCTTATCTGGAAACATGTTTGAAAAGCAATTCTGTGGTTCCTACCCCAGATATGTTGAATCAGAAACCCTGGGGGTCCAATTCTGTAATCTGTTCTTTAGCTAGAACTCCTGGTGATTTTCATGAAGTTGAAGTTTGTGAATGACCACTCTACAAACATTCAGTGTCATAAAATTCGGCAATTTTTATATCATTATCTATTTCTTAATAAGTTAATTTTCTTTTTTAGAGTAGCTATTTGAAGATACACTCTGTGAAGTATTTCCTTTATTTATTTGACTAGGATATGTCAGATCCTATTATATGCAGCCAAAGAATCATCAAAAGCATATTTCCTTTGTTGAACTCATGGTGCCCCCCACCCCACACACATAACTGCAATTCTTTTCTGGTCCACTTTTTACATGTGCTTGTTACAGTATGTTGAGTTCCCAAGAATATTTTTTAACTTACAGTTTTATTATTTGTTTCTATAGACATTAGATTATGGTCTAAAAATGTGAAATGTATGGCTTCTGCTGGTTCACATTTAAAAAAAATTATGTATTTGAGAGACACAGAGAGAGAGAGGCAGAGACAGAGACACAGGCAGAGGGAGAAGCAGGCTCCATGCAGGGAGCCTGATGTGGGACTCAATCCAGGGTCTCCAGGATCACACCTTGGGCTGAAGGCAGTGCTAAACTGCTAAGCCACCAGGGCTGCCCTGGTTCTCATTTGTTGAGAATCAGAGCTCAAAAAATAATTGGAATGATTGCATGTGATTTTAGTCACCTTTGAGGCATCTTGATGGAGTTAGCTAACTGTGGGACAAGAGAAAGGTAATTATCCTAGTTTCTCTACCATGCTCCTAGTTGGCCACACATAGTAAAGAGAAACCAGAGAAATTATTCAGGTAAGTGGCTTTGATTCTAAAAAAAATGATAGAAGGAAAAATCTGGAAGAGAGACAATACAAAGTACAATCTATTATTATGCCTCTTTACACACACTGCTTTCCCTTTTAATACTTACTTGGTTTTGGATCAGTTAGGATTTTGCACTGGCATATAACAGATTATCTAATTGAAACCAGCTTAAACCAAAGGAAGAATTTATTGGCTCATTTACATGAAAAGCCCAGGGATATCCAGTTTTAGGCGTTACTTGATACAATGACTCCAGTGGGGTTAGCTCTCAAACTTCCTATCTCTTGGTTCTGCTTTCCTCCATGTTAACTTAATTTCTGGACTTCATATAGTGGCAAGATGAGTGCTCTTTGTTCCTGGTCTAATTTTCCCTTAATTTAAGATCAACGGAGAAGAGATGTTTGCTCTTTCCAAAGTTAAAATAAAAATCCTTGTCCTTACTCTAATTGGCTTAAGTTCTGCCATGAGTCTACTTCTGAAGTACACATTATGGGTAAGAGTATACCATGTATTTAATTGCCTGAGAATAAAAAAAAAAAGTACCCATACCTGGTCTAGGGATTAGCATCTGTTTTACTAAGCCAAATTTTTTAATTAGGGGGAAAGAGTGATATTCAAGAGGAATTTTGGAGAATTAGTATCAAATAAATAGACAATAGATTTTAGTAATCCAAAATAAATATGTAAATGCATAAAATTAGCAAAAATATAAATATATATATATAATATATATCCTTCAAAGTTTGGGCATGCAATTCTAAATTCAAAATTGTTTTTTTCTTAGAACTTTGATGTTACTCCTTTGTCTTCACTCACAGGACTGGCAATGAGAAGTCTGATGTTACCTTGATTTTTATTGCTTCAGTTGTAAGAGTGAATATCATATATAGAGCATTGTAGCATGTTTTTCTTCATCCAAGGTCCTACTGTACACTTGATAGATCCTTTCAGATTGATTGAAGATATGTCTCTTTTTAAGCTCAGGGAATTTTTCTATATCATTTAATTGACTATTTCCTTTCTTCTGTTTCTTCTTTCCACTTTTTTCAATAATTCAATATGATTAGTTCAAGTGATTAAATATATTAAATTTCTGAATTTATGCTTCATTTCTCTAAACTTTTCTGCCACAATTTCTATATTATTCTATGTGCAATATTTTGGAAGTATAGCACAATGAAATTTTCCCACTTAATATATTTATTCTTCAGCTGTGACTTTTCTGTCATTCTACAGATGTCATCTATGGAGGGGTTTATTTTATTTTATTTATTTTTGGCAGTCACATTTTGGCAATCACATTCTTCGTTTCCGGAGTATAAAATTGGTTACTTTTTAAAAGTAGCATTAGTATTCTATAATTAGTATTCTTTGGATTTTACAATTAGGAAGAGATAATTGCTCCCACCCTAGCAACTAAAGCCAGATAATCTATAGAATCATGGTTTTTGTTCGGTTTTGCTTTAATCACAGTGGAGTGAGAATGTAAAGAAAAGTAAGTGAAATTTCGTAAAGTGAATATTCCTTGGCAGAGTAGAGAAGGATGGTTTCTTTCAGCCTTACTGAAGCTGTAGGAGAGAATACTGTGATAGATGGGTATAAGGAGAAACTGGCTAAAGTTTGAAGTAACTATTATTAGTCATGTGTGGGCTTGAATTATGGATAATAACTATCCACAGCCATAGATCCCATAGATGAATCTGTACTGTTCTACTGACTTTTTTTCTATGAACCTTCAATAAGTGTGTAGGTCATACAGTGAAGGCTGGAGGCAGGGCACATTTGAGGCGTATGGAAGCTTTACCAAGTGCAAACAGTGGCCTCTCGGAGGGTGGGTGTAAAACAACTGAGCTGAGACAAATCTCTCCAAAGTAATTCACATCCTTTCTAAAGGCTGAAAACTGGGAGGAGGGCAGTAGAGCTGAGAGCTCTCACAAAATATAAAGAGAGACCTCTCCTGGTTTGAAAAGTTTACACCTAAGCAATAAAGACAAACAGGACACCCATCAAGCTTATCAATAATGACTAACAGAAACAGGGACATGCTTTATTATATTGGGAGTAAATCTTAGTTCTTTAATTTCTACTCTTCTTTATTTTTATCATAAAATGGTTTGTATAAATCAAAAGCTATAAGATGCACAAAGAAGTAGAAACATGTGACCCATGAAAGAGAGGAAACAGTCAATAGCAGCATGTCCAGAGATAGACCAGCTATTGTAATGATTAGACAGAAACGTTAAGCTATGCTTGTAGATATTACAGTCCAGTGAAAAATTTGAACATCCTGTGATAAGGGATGAGTGATTTATTTCACTAGGGAATAAAGGTATAAAAATGAAATATACATACTTCTCAGAAATGAAGCATACACTGAGGGATTAACAGTAGGTTGAACACAAAAGAGAAAAGATTCAGTGAATTTAAAGATAGATCACTAGAAAATTTCCAAATAAACATTAAAAACATAAAAAAAAGAACAGAGAATCTGGTACCTGTATTTGGAGTCCCAGAAATATGTACTTAGAGTCCCAGAAGGGGAGATTAATAATGGGGCAGAAGAAATATTTTAAGATATAATGGCTAAGAATTTTCCATAATTAATAAAAGACCAACTTAGAGATCTAAGAAGTTTAACAAATCCCAAGTATAATAAAAACAGAGAAAACCATATGTAGTCTCACTATAGTCAAACTGCTGAAAACCAAACATATAAGGGAAATTTAAAGAGCAGCTAGAGAAGAAAAAATATATATACAGTGGAGAAATGATACCAATGACAGCTGGTTTCTTATCATAAACAATGGAGACCAAAATAAAATGAAATAACATGCTTAAAGTGTTAAAAAAATAACTGTCAGCACAAAATTCTACATTCAGCAGAAATATCCTTCAAAAATGAAGATGGGAGAAATAGATTTTTCAGATAGACAAAAGCTGAAAGAAGTCTTTCCACAGATATTTTCTATAATAAATAGTAAAGAAAAGTTGTTCTAGCTATAAGGAAATGATGTGAGAATGGAAGCCCATATAAATGTGGGAGGAAATGAAAAGTATGGAAATGGTAAATATGTAGTTAAATAAAAAAATGTATTTTTGCTTTTTAAAATTCTTGCATATTTTAATTTACTTTATTATGGATTAAGGCAAATAATAACTTTTAGAATACATAGCACATGTAAAAGTAAAATATATGACAAAAAGAAATTCAAAGTGGGAAGGAATAATAATACTGTAATGTTTTTACATTTATATTATTTGAAAGCTAATTATGAAAAGATAAATATATTGTCATTAAAGCAACATTGAAAAAGTAGTACAAAGAAGTATAGCTTAAAAGTCAATAAAGGAGATAAAAAATGTTTTTAAAAATGCTGATTCATCAGAAAAAGGGAAAAAGGAAATACAATGGAAGAAATATCAGATGATACAAATATAAAATAAATATGATAAAAGGCACAAAACTATCGATAATTATGCCCCATGCAAATAAGACAAATTCTGTCAGACTTTTTAAGGTGAGTTCAACTCTATGTTGTGTATAAGAAATACACTTTACGTATAAAGATACCTTCACAGTGAAAGTCAAGTATTTGAAAAGTACACCAAAAATAAGAAAGCTCAGATAAAGGAAACTACAAGATAGAGTGTCTTAATAGAAATAAAGGTAAAACATTTATAGCAGAGTCAGTTTTATCAAGAAGACATAATAATCCTAAATGTGTATTATAAACCTAATAACAGAACTTTAACATTGTGATATTGTGGCATATGGTAAGAAATATGTGGCCTTCTTTGCTATTTCCGCCAGAGAGCTCCTAAAACACTTTTAATTCCTAAGTGAAAAAAGCAATGGGAGTGTCTTGTGTTAAAATATTTGGCTTTTTGTCCTAAAATAGCTCCAAAGGGGCACCTAGTTGGCTCAGTTGGTTAAGAGTCTGCCTTTGACTGGGGTTGTGATCCCAGGGTTCTGGGATCCAGCTTCACAGCCAGTTTCCTGTTCAGCAGGGAACCTGCTTCTCCCTCTCCCTCTGCTGCTTCTCCTACTTTTGTGCTCTCTCTCTCTCTCTCTAATAAATAAAAAAAAAAACCTCTTTAAAATAAAATAGCTCCATAGAGATAAAAGCAGTATCTTGTTATTCATAATAAACTGCTTTTAATCACACTGGAGTTTATGTTAATGGGGTGACTTTTGGAAAGCCTCTAAGGATGAGGGCTCATTGCCACAGGAACCAACCATGATTAAAGAGTTGAAACTTTCAGTCCCACCCCTCAATCTCTGAGAAGAGGAGAGGACTTGGAGCTTAAATCATTTGCCAATAGCTAATGATTTAATCGGTTGTCTCTATTTATTAAAGCTTTCATAAAAAAAACAAAACAATGGGGTTGTTTCACCCCCATCAAACCTTCCAGGTTGATGAACTCATGGAAGTGCTGAGAGAGTAGTGCATCTGGAGAGGGCATATAATCTCTATCCCACTTCCCATATACCTTGCCTTATACATTTCTCCCATCTGGCTGTCCCTGAGTTATATTCTTTTATAATAAACAGGTAACCTGGTAAGTAAAATATTTCCCTGACTTCTTTGAGCCACTCTAGCAAATTAATACAATAAAAGATATGAGAGCCTCTGATTTATAGCTTGTCATTCAGAAGCATTGGTAAAAATAGATTTATGTTTGACATCTGAAGCCAAAAAGAAGCAGTCTTGTGGGACTGACTCTTAACCTATGGGATCTGACACTATCTCCAGGTAAATAGTGTCAGTATTGGATTAAATTGTAGGATATCTAGCCCTTGTGTGAGAATTACTCAGTGTGTGGAACTCCCACTTACACATTTGGGGACCAGAGGTATCAGAATTAAAGTGTTTTGTAAGTAGTGAGTAGAGTGTCAGTGTAAAGGAGAAACAGGAGCAGTATTTTCCTCCTACATTCAGGTCACCAAACATGATAAAAGTAAAAAGACAAATAGAACAAATCTATATAATTAGAGATTTTAACACCTCTTTATCAGTAATAGCCAGAATGAGCATTAAATTTTTTTAAAATAAGTTTATATATTATAAACCATTTCAACCAATTTGATTAATATTTGTATAGCATCATAGCCAACAATTTGATTACCCATTCTTTACAATTACAAATGTAACATTCACTAAGATTGAACATATGCTGAGTTACAAAACAAGTTTTAATATGTATCAGAGGATTAAAATCATATTTAGTTATTTTTTGACCAATACAAAGCTAAGTTAGGTATCAGTAATGGTGAATTATCTGCAAATGCCAAATAACTTCAATTTAGAAAGTTTACATTCAAATAATTTATGAATTAAAGAAGAAAATATAGAGGGATATAGAAAATATTTCAAACTGACTTATAATGAAAACCCAACACAAAAATTTGCAGGATGCTGCTACTGTTAAACCAAACTTAAAGAAATATTTATAGATTTAAATCTTCTAAAGGAAGAAAGGTATAAAGTTAACATTTACAACACTCAACCTTACAACACTAAAAAAAAAACAAACAAAACAAATCCAGAGTAAGTAGAAAAAGGCAGTATAAAAAATAAGAGCAGAAATTATTGAAATAGGACAAATTTGGTTCTTTGTAGTCATTAATAGAATTGATAAAGCTGCAGCAAGATTAAGAAAAAAAGGAGGAAAAAAAACCTATTTGAGAAAAAAGAGACATCACTACAGTTTCTGCAATTTATTACAACGAAATCAAGAAGAAATAGAAAATATGAATAGTTGAAAATCTGTTAAAGAACTTGAATTAGTAATTCAAAAACTTCCCACAAAGAATACCCCAAGACCAAAGGCTTCATTGGTTAATTTTGTCAAATACTTAATATGTAACCCCAAACTTAAACTCTCAGAAAATAGAGTAAGTGAGCACTTTCTTCCTTTTTTCATGAGGCCAGCATTACTCTGATATCAGAACCTGATGAAGCTATGACAAAAGAAAATTTAAGTCCAATAACCTTCATGATTACAAATGTAAAAATGCTTAATAAAATATTAGCAAATTGAATCTAACGATATATTATGCTAAAGTATTACTTCAGAAATACAAGTTTGATTTAACATTTTTTAATGTTCATTTTAACTACATTTTATTTTAATTTGGTTTTCAGTAAATTTAATTCACAAAATTATTGGAATAAATCAGAATGATGTTATTATCTCAACAGATGCAAAAAAATTTTTGACCAAATCCAGCACTCCTTCATAACATAGTGTTAGCAAATAAGGAATATAGGGAAACCTCCTAAATCAGATAAAGAACACCTATCAAAAAAATCTTGCAGATAATTTCATTCTTAATAACGGAATAGTCAATTTTGCCTCCTAGATTGGGATCAAAGTAAAAAATATTTTCACTACTTCCATTAACATTTAATTATAACTCCTAGCCACTGTAATAAGGTAAGAAAAATAAAAGACGCAAGAGTCAGAAGAGAAGTAAAAGCGGTGTTATTTGCAGGTAGTATGATTGTTAACATAGAAAAATCTAAAGGAACCGACCAAAAGCTGTTACTAATAGCTAAATGTAGCATGGTCATAGTATTGAAGTATTGCCATAGTATTGAATATAAACAATTATTTTATTTTTGTATACTGGAATGAACAAATAGAAAATTAAAATGATCAATATTTATAACAGTGCTAGAAAAATATATATATTAATAAGTTTAGTGAAAGGTGCACGACCTCTACACTGAAAATTATACACATTAATGGCAGAAAGCAAAGAAAACCTAAGTAAATGGAGACCTAGATCATGATTATGATTTCGATGACTCAATATTGTTAAGATATCAATTTTCTTCAAATTGATCTTTTGATTCAAAGCAAGCTCATTCAAAATCCCAGTAGACAATTTCCCCTTGGAAATTAACAATCTATTTCTAAATTTATATGGACATATAAAGAATCTAGACTACACCAAGCAATCTTGGGAAAAAATGGCAAACTTTACATTATCTGTTTTTAAGACTTACTATATTACTGGAAAGCCACAATCATAAAGGCAGTATGATATTGGCTACTTCTATATATGTAGGTAGAGTCAAGAAATGAATCCATATATACATAATTGATTATTGAACAAGGTACCAGACGAAATATATACCCATGCCCACTAGAACTGCTAACATAAAAATGATTGACAATACCAAATGTTGGTTAGGATGTAGGGAAAACAGATGTCTACTACAGTGTAGGTTGGAGTGTAAAATGGTACAGACATTTTGAGAACTGGTTGGCATTTTTTAAAATAGGGTTAAACTTCTATCTACCCTATGGCCTTGAAATTCCATTCTTAATAAAAAATACTTCTACGAGAATGTTCATAGCAGCTCTAGTCACAATAGCCTCAAGTTGGAAACTAGTCAAATGTCCTACAGCAGGAGAATGGATCAGTAATATATGGTATAATTATACAATAGAATACTATTTTTTGACTAAAAAGTATGCAATATAGGTGAATGTCAGAAGCATTTGGTTGAAAGATTATAAACTTTATGATTTCATTTATATCACATCAAGAACAGACGAAGTTATTCTATGGTGATTTATTTTTTTTCTATGGTGATTTAAATCAGAAAGTTATTGCTCACAATGGAGAGATTGAAAGGAGCAAGAGAACTTTCTGAAATATAAATGTTTTAAATCTTGTTTTTGGGTATTACACGAATATACGTAATTATCAAAATTCATAATCCGCTCTATTAAGTTTGTTTCTTCAGATGTTAATTCTTGTTATTTTTAATTTGGTACTTTTATTTCATGGAGTTGATTTTCTTAAAATCTCTCCGGATTTGTGGTTGGATGTCATCTTTGTATCAGAGAGTCTTTATTTACTATGTGTATGTGTGGTTCTGTTAACTACTGCCTGCCTAGTTGTAGGGCAATGGTATGACATGCTGCTTATAGTATATACTAGCAGCTCATTTCTCGACATTGAAACTCTCTTGTCCCCATGACAGTGGGGATTCCTCACTGACTTTTTGGCCCGCATGCACACAGTCAATGCTGCATTCTTCCAAAGGATTTCTGTTTTTGCTCTGTGTGTGTGTGTGTGTGTGTGTGTGGTGTCTGGGTGTGCTTATTTGTTGGGGGCAGAGAGTGAGTGGTTAATCTGCTAAACTACTTCAAATGTGTTTACACACCAAATCACCCTGACGGTTGCTCAGCTCTCTGGGTGTGAAACAACCTTGAAGCTCCTTCTACCTTCTGTGGCAGTTTTCTTCATGCATATTGATTTTAACTGCTTTCCATGTGGTGCAGATTTCCTAAAATTTCTGGCCCAAATTAACTCCCTTATGCTTTTCCAGTGCTGTAATGAACTTACAATTAAGGGAAATGGGTGTGTTTTCTGTCATTTGTGGAGATTTGGATTGGGACTTAGAAACAAACACATTTGCTCTGTTTGCCATCTTGATCCAATTCCTGAAGTCACTTTTAATTAGCAGCTTTGTTGCTATTTTACATACTGGTGTACCTTTGTCACTCTCATTATCACATTTATGTGGCCCTGTATAATGATCTATTGACCTGCACTCTTGCTATTTGTAAAGTAGATATTTGACAAGTTCACAAAGGTAGACAATAGATTGGTCTCTGAGGTACAAGCAGTTTTGAAAAGGAAAAAAATTACTTCAACATGTTTGTCTTTGCAGGAAATAGGATTGATGTTTCAGAGTCTTTACCTAGAGATTCAACTCTATAGACAAATCCTAAATGAAAATATAGGAGAGCCCTACTCAAAATCACCTAAAATATTCCTAAGCAACCTGGCCCCTGACTATTTATCATTCTAATGTTGACTTAACATGTTAGGAGGTTGTATCTATAAATGAAGGATGAGTTTGTGTACTAAAGTCAAGTGCTATTTGCTGAGGATACTATGACTTTGGTTTGACTTTCTGGCTGATAATAGCAGATGGGAAAGGTTTTCTTTTATTGTTTGCTTTCACATTAAAAACAAATACTGCCAAAAACAAGGATTGAAGTACCACAGTTCCTTCTCTCAGCTGTTATTTAGAGGTGTCCAAAACTCTTCTCAGAACATTAGATAGTACAAATTCATGGGAAGCCAAGAGGGAAAACAGCATTTGCTAGTTCTTCATCTACCCCTTGCACACAGGTTGTTTGTAATATTGAGAGCTGATATGATATTGAATTCGTGAAGGGTACTTTTCTATTGACAACTTTTCATATTGTAGAACAGAAAACTGAATAAAGCATAATTAGGCAATTTAGGTTCATTTTTAAAAGAATCTAGAAAAGATTTTATGAAAATGTAAGGCCTTTACAATGTCATTTAAAGGAAGTCTAACTTTGGTTATTATGATAAATTGGCAAAAATCATTTTTATCTAATGAAATTTTGGTACTGTATTTACAGTTTCCAATAAGTAGTGTAACAGACTCTTCTGACTTGAGTAAACCATATAGTCATGGTAAAAACATTAGAAATCCAGTAATTCTACAATTCAGTGAATAATATCTAAAGGCTCGTAGTTTTCCTGCCTAGATATGTTGTTCTAAGATCATATACTTTTATCAACAGGTTTTATTTAATGTTACATCTTTAAAAATACACTTTGGTATTGGTACCTGGGTGGTTCAGTCAGGCATTCGACTCTTGATCTCAGCTTAGATCTTAATTTCATGGTTGTGAGTGTGAGCCCCAAGTTGGGTTCTGCCCTGGGTGTGGAGGCTACTGGAAAGAAGAAAAGAAAAAAAGAAAAGAAAAGAAAAGAAAAGAAAAGAAAAGAAAAGAAAAAAGAAAAGAAAGAAAAGAAAAGAAAAGAAAAAGAAAAGAAAAGAAAGAAAAGAAAAGAAAGAAAAGAAAAGAAAGAAAAGAAAAGAAAAAAAGAAAAGAAAAGAAGAAGAAAAGAAAGACTTCAGTAGACCTTTAATGTGTATTAATGTGAACACTTGTTCCTTCTACTGGACAATTTTGTTTTTCTTTTTTTCTCTTATAAAGTGCAACCAACATCTTTGCAAATAAATATATGGGGCTATATTCTGATTATTTCCTAGAAGTTTATTCAGAGAAGCAGAATCAACAGTTCAAAAAGGGGTTGTATAAATGATCTAGCTGTAGCTTCCATCTCCTAAATTATTTCCAGGATTTTGCTGGTTCAAGGAGCTGGCTTTTTCTTTATTCTCTCATCAATTCTAATGGCACTTCCCTAAAAGTTGAAGAAGATGACCATTTTTCCTTCAGGGTTATTGGAATAGTTGTGCTCCTTTACTGGAACTTATCAACAAGTTCCAAGATCCATTTGTATGATTCGAAGATTTTTTTTTCAGGCTTCTGAAAACTATAACCAACTTATTTCTAGAAATGTTGCTTCAATTTATACTCTCACCAATCTAACCGATACTAGATATTATGATTTCTTTAGAAATTTGGATAAATCAACATTTTAAAATGGCATTTGTGTATTCTCATTTTAGTTAACATTTATTTATTTGCTAAAAATTTGCCAGTCATTTGTATTTTCACTTTTGTGAAATATATATTTATGCCATTCCTCCATTTATGCTTTCAATATTTTTTATGTACATATAATTTAGATTAATTAAAAACATGTACAAATTGACATAGATCATGGACTATTTGATAAAAATGTTCCGATTGATTTTATAAATTGGTTAAATTGGTTTCATATTGTTTTATGAAATACATATATAGTCAAGTATATAAATTTTCTTTTCAATTGCTTTTAACCATAAAGAACACTTACCATTGTTTAAAAAATTTTAATTATTAAAATTGTCAAAGTATAATTGACACACCATGTTATATTAATTTTGGTGTACAAGGTGATAGTTCCATACATTAAAAGTCTCTCCAGAAATGCTATGCTTTCCATCCCCATAACTTATTTTATAACTGGGAATTTGTACCTCCTAAACTCTTTTACCAATTTTACCCATTCCTCCCAACCCCTTCCCTTTGGCAACTACAAAGTCTCTGTGTTTTTGAGTCTGCTTCTTTTTTTGTTTTCCATTTTAGATTCCTCATAAAGGTGAAGTCATATAGTATTTGTCTTTCTCTGATTTATTTCACTTAGTACAGTTCCCCTAAGGTCCATCCATGTTGTCACAAATGGCAAGTTCATTCTTACTTATGGCTGAGTAAATTGTGTGTGTGTTTCATGTCTTCTTTACCCATCCACCTGTTGATGGAAGCTTAGGTTGCTTCCATATCTTGGGTATTGTAAATAATACTGCATTTTTTTTATAATACTGCATTAAACGTAAGTGTGCATATATCTTTTTAAATTAATGTTTTCATTCTCTTTGACTAAATATTAAGTAGTAGAATTAATGGACCATATGGTATTTCTAATTTTTTGAGGAATCTCCATACTGTTTTCTACAGGGCTTCACCAATTCCTACCAATCGTTTATGAGGTTTCTTTTCCTTCACATCCTCACTAACACATGTTATTTCTTGTCTTTTTGATACTAGCCATTCTGACTGATGTAAGATTAGGTCATTAGATTTTGATTTGCATTTCCCCAATGATTAGTGATGTGTGAGCATTTTTTCATTTGTCTGCTGACCATCGGCATGTCTTTGGAAAAATGTCTATTCAGGTTCTCTGCCTATTTTAATCAGGCTATTTGGGGTGTCATGGTATTGAGTTGTATAAGTTCTTTATATACTTTTATATTAAAGCCTTACCAGGTATCTTATGCAGATATCTTCTCCCATTCTGTCGGTTGCATTATTCTTTTGTTGATGATTTCCTTTGCTGTGAAAAAGCTTTTTCTTTTGGTGTAGTCCCAATAGTTTATATTTTCTTTTGTTTTCCTTGCCTGAGGAGACATACCTTGAAAAATATTTCTATAGCTGGTGTCAGAGAAATTACTACATATGTTTTCTTCGAGGAATTTTGTGGTTTTGGGTCTTAGCTTTAGGACTTGAGTTTATGTTAATGTATGGTGTAAATAAGTGGTCCAGTTTTATTCTTTTGCATGCAGCTGTCCAGTTTTCCCAACACTGTGGAAGAGACTGTATTTTTCCCATTGTATATTCCTGTCTCCTTTGTCATAAACTGTATAAATATCGGTTTATTTATAGACTCTATTCAGTTCTATTGATCTCTGGTCTATTTTTGTGCCAGTACTATACTGTTTTGATTACTACATCTTGTAGTATATCTTGAAATCCGGAATTGGGATACTTCTAGTTTGTTCTCAAGATGTCTTTAGCCAGGGATCCCTGGGTGGCGCAGCGGTTTGGCGTCTGCCTTTGGCCCAGGGTGCGATCCTGGAGGCCCAGGATCGAGTCCCACGTCGGGCTCCCGGTGCATGGAGCCTGCTTCTCCCTCTGCCTGTGTCTCTGCCTCTCTCTCTCACTGTGTGCCTATCATAAATAAATAAAAATTAAAAAAAAAGATGTCTTTAGCCATTTGAGGTCTTTTGTGGTTCTATGCAAACTTTAGGATTATTTGTTCTAGTTCTGTGGGAAATGTTGGTATTTTGATAAGGATTGCATTAAATCTATAGATTTCTTTAGGTAGTATGGACATTTTAACAGTATTGGTTCTTCCAATCTATGAGCATGAAATATCTTTCTATTCGTGTTATTTTCAATGTCTTTCATCAGTGCTTTGTAGTTTTCAGAATATAAGTCTTTCACCTCCTTGGCCAAGTTAATTCCTATATATTTGGTACAACTGTAAATGGGATAATTAATTTCTCTTTCTGGTACTTCATAAGTATACAGAAATGAAATGCAGTGAATTTTTGTATACTGATCCTGTATTCTGTGACTTTACTGAATTAATTTATCAGTACTTTGTAGGTTTTGGTAGAGTCTTTAGGGTTTTCTGTCTATAGTATTATGCCATCTGCAAATAGTGAACATTTTACTTCTTCTTTACCAGTTTGGATGGCTTTTCTTTTTCTTGTCTAAGAAATTTCCTTTACTGGGACTTCCAATAACGTATGAAATAAAATTGGTGAGGGTGGACGTCCTTGTTTTGTTCTTGATCTTGGAGAAAAGGCACTGACTTTTCCAGCATTGAGTATGGTGTTAGCTATGGGTTTTTCACATGTGGCCTTTGTTATGTTGTGCTATGTTCCCTCTAAAACTAGTTTGTTGAGAGTTTTCATCATGAATGTTGTTGCAGTTTGTCAAATGCTTTTTCTGCATCTGTTGAAATGATAATATGCTTTTTATCCTTTCTCTTATTTGTAATATAACATGATGATTGATTTGTGAATATTGAACCACACTTGCATCCCTGGAATAAATCCACTTGATCATGGTGAATGATTTTTTTAATGTATTATTGGATTTGGTTTGCTCATATTTTGTTGAGGATTTTTGCATCTCTTTTCATCAGAGACGTTGCCCTGTGGTTTTCTTTTGTTTGTAGTGTCTTTATCTGATCTTGGTAGCAGGTACTACTGTCTTTGTAGAATGAGTTTGGAAGCTGTACTTCCTCTTCTGTTTTTTGGAATAGTTTGAAAAGAGTAGGTATTCACTGTTCTTTAAATGTTTGGTAGAATTCACTTATGAGGCCATTATCCCAGACTTTTATTTCTTAGGAGTTTTTTGATTATTGGCTCAATTTTGTTACTAATAATGGGTCTGTTCAAATTTTCTACTTCTTTCTCTTGCAGTTTTGGAAGATTGTATATTCTAGGAATTTATCCATTTCTTCTAGGTTGTCCAATTTACTGGCATATAATTTTTCATAGTATTATTTTAATCCTTTATTTCTGTGATGTCAGTTAATATTTCTCTTCTTTCATTTCTGTTTTACTTGAATTCTCTCTTTTTTGATGAACCTGAAGATTTATTAATTTTCTTTTTTTCAAAGAACAAAGCTCTCTATTTTATTGGTCTTTTCCATTGTTTTTTAAATCTCTATTTCATTTATTTCAACTCTGATTTTTTTAGTATTTTTATTTATTTATTCATGAGACACAGAGAGAGAAGCAGAGGCACAGGCAGAGGGAGAAGCAGGCTCCATGCAGGGAGCCTGATGTGGGACTCGATCCCCGGTCTCCAGGATCACAACCTGGGCTGAAGGCGGCGCTAAATTGCAGAGCCACCCAGGGAATCCCCTCAACTCTGATCTTTATTAATTTTTCTTATACTAGCTTTAGGCTTTGTTCTTTTTCTAGTTCCTTTAGGTGTAAGGTAGATTGTTTATTTGAGATTATTCTTGTTTCTTGAGGTAGATCTGTATCACTACAAATGAACTTCTTAGAGTTGTTTTTGATATATCCCAAGGATTTGTGACCATTATGCTTTCATTTTCATTTGTCTTCATAAATTTTTAATTTATTCTTTGATTTCTTTATTGCCTTGTTATTTAGTTGCATATTATTCACACATATTTGTGGTCTTTTTTTTCTTCTTCTTATAATTGATTTGTTGTCTTATACCATTGTGGTAAGAAAAGATGCTTGATGTTATTTCAATCTTTCTAAATATATTGAGACTTGTTTGTGGTTTAACATGTGATCTATCCTGGAAAATGTTCCCTGTGCACTAGGAAACAATGTGTATTCTGCTATTTTGGTATAGAACATTCTATATGTATCTGTTAAATTTATCTGGTCTAAAGTGTCATTCAAAGCCATTGTTTCCTTATTGATTTCTTTTCTCAGCATGATCTGTTGATGTAAGTTACTGTCTCCAACTATTATTGTCTTACTATCACTTTCTCCCTTTATGTCTGTTAATATTTGCTTTATGTATTTAGGTGATCCTATGTTGGGTGCATAGATATTTATTATATCTTCTTGTTGAATTGATCCTTTTATCATTATGTAATGCCTTGATTTGTCTCTTGTTACAGTTTTGGCTTATAACCTTTTTTTTGTCTGATGTAAATATTGCTACTATGGCTTCTCCGCCCCCCATTTCTATTTGAATAGAATATCTTTTCCATTCCTTCACTTTCAATCATCTATATGTGTGTTTATAAGGTTGAAGTGAGTCTCTTGTAGGCAGTATATAGATGGGTCTTGTTTTTCATCCAATTGGTCAACTGATGTTTTTTGATTGGAACATTTAGTCCATCTAGACTTAAAGCAGTTATTGACAGGTGTGGATATACTGCCATTTTTGTTATATCTTTTTGGTTGTTTTTATAGTTCTCTGTTCCTTTCTTCTTCTCTTGCTCTCTTCCCTTGTGATTGATGACTTTCATTAGTATAATGCGAGATCTCTCTCTCTCTCACTCTCTCTCTCTCTCTCTCATCTATTTAGGTTTTTATCTATGGTTATCATCAGTTTCATATATAACATCCTAAATATATAGCAGTCTATATTAACTTGATGGTCACCTAAGTTTGAACAATTCTAAAAGATCTGTTTTTTATTCCCTCCTCCACATTTTAAGTATATGGTTCATGTTTTTAATTTTTTTTTATTTTGTGGATCTCTAGATTAATTTTTATAAATATAAGTTATTTTGATACTTTTGTGTTTTAACCACCATACTGGCTTTATAAATGATTAGTCTACTGTTTACTATAGGTTTGATTTTACCACTGAAATATTTTCCTTTCATAATTCTAGTTATGACATTTTCTTTTTTGTTTAAAGAATTTCTTTAATCTTTATTGTTAGGCTGGTTTAATGGTGATAAACTCCTTTAACTTTTGTTTGTGAAACTATCTCTTCTTCAATTCTGAATGCTAACCTTGCTGTGTAGGATATTCTTGGTTGTAGGTTTTTTATTTTCAGCACTTTTTTTAAAAGATTTTATTTATTTATTCATGGGAGACATAGGCAGATAGAGAAGCAGGCTCCCTCTGGAGAGCCTGATGTGGGACTTGATCCCAGGACCCCAGTATCATGAACTTAATAAAATACAGATGATCACCTACTGAGCCTGCTTTTCAACAGTGTGAATATACCATGCCATTTTCTTCTGGCTGGCTAAGTTTCTTCTGAAAGACCAGAATTATCTGATATCCTTATGCTGTTTCCTTTGAATGCAACTTCTCTCTCTTGCTTTCCAGATTCTTTCTTTTTATTTAATCTTTGACACTTAAATAATACGTCTTTTTGTAGAACTCCTTAGTTTTATCTTGATTGGTGTTTTTTGTGCTTTCTGGGCCTGGATGTCTGTTTCCTTCCCCAAGTTGGGGGCATTCTTGCTATTATTTCTTGAATTTTGTGTGTGTGTGTGTGTGTGTGTGTATACCTCTTTCACACTCTCTCCTCCTTCTAGAACTTCTATAATGCAAATGTTAGTATCCTCAATGTTGTTTTAGAGAGCCTTTAACATATCCTCATTTTTAAAATCCTTTTTTCTTTTTGTTCTTCACCTTAGATGCTTTCTTGTGTCTTCTCTTTGAGGTCATTGATCCATTCATCTTCATCTTCTGATATGCTGTTGATTTCATCTAGTGCATTTTTATTTCAGTTTTGTAGTCTTCAATTTTGATTAGATTTTTTTAAAAATATTTTCTTTCTTTTTGTTAAAGTTCTAAGTTTATCTACTCTTCTCTTTACCCAGTCCAGTGAACATCTTTATGACCACTACTTTGAATTCTTTATCAGGTAGATTGCTTATCTCCATTTTGTTGAGTTCTTTTTTTTTTTTTTTTTTCTGGTTATATCTTGTATTTTCATCAGGAGCATTTTCCTCTCTCATTTTGATTTACTTCCTATGTTTCTTTGAATTAGAACAGCTACTTCTTCCAGTCTTAAAGGAATGGCCTTAAATAGGACATTTTCTGTGTAGCCTGCTTGTGCCTGTTGGTTTGTCTAGCTGACTGGAGCTGCAGTAGGCACGGGCGGGGTATTCTGGGGTTGTCTGCACCACAGGCACCCTAGTGGGATGGCTGGAGCCAATGCAGGTGCAGGGCTCATGTGTCCTGGTGTACTTTGTTCTCGTGTTGCCTTGGTGAGATGGCTGGAGCTATTACAGGCATTGTCCTTGGGAGTCACGGTGTGCATGCCATGCTGGAGTGCCTTGGTGAGACAGCTGCAGCTTGGGTAGGTGCAGGTGGCTGCCTTGGAAGGATGGCTGTATCTGGGGCTCCCTGAGGTTGCTACCTGGCCGTGGTGCTCATCCTTTGCTCCCATCTTCATTGTAACATTGGTGGAAGAACACATACAATGGCTTTCACTAGCCCCTCCAACTCTGGAGAGCATTACCTCATCTCTCTAGGATTCTTTCCTTTTTCTAGTTGTTCTTTGAAACCACAGTTTTGTTTTGTTTTGTTTTCCTGTGCTCCAGGGTAGCTGGGGCTTGTATGATTAGCCAGCTGGAGTGCCTAGACCATGCTGTTTGTGCTATCAAGATGGAGTAGAAGCATAAATAATGATGTTTGCCAGCTTCTCCAATTCCAAAGAATATTTTATAGGCCCTCCATGCAGACATTCAAATGATGGTTCCCTTAAATTCTCATCACCATTTCAAACTGAAGTCTTTTTCCTGCACCTCAGGGTAGGTGAATCTGCTCCCAGTCCTTCATTATCCCTCCCCACTGAATATTGCAGCCGTGGAAACAGTTCCAGAGGTTACTGTGTCTCTGTATCCCTCACTGTTCTCTGTGTGGTCCCCCAAATGTGCAGAAAGCTGTTAAGTCAGCCCTCAGTTTTGTCCAGGAGCAATGCTCTATATGTAGATACAGATGCAGTGTGTCCATGGAGAAGGTGAGTTCAGAGACTTCTTACATTGCCGTCTTGGACTCTGTCCCTTTCTCTGATTAATTTTTAACCTAGTCTTTTTCATGGTATACATATAGCTAATGTTAGTTAAGTGTTGTGTGTTTTAGTAGAGTAAGTATGTTCAGTTGTGCAAATTTAATTTTAATTTCTAGCTTCTTCCTTCAAAGAGTATCCCATTATATATTCTCTATTATTTATAATTAACTTTCTTCAAATATAATTTCAAAATATTTTACATGCATTTATCATTAAGTGGTGATTAATGATCCACATGCAATTTTTAAAGACTTGGTAAGACTCTTTTCTTCTCCTGTAGCTTTTAGCCTCAGAATTTTTTAATGTCAAAAGATAGGCCATCCCAGATCAATTTTATCTTAGGACTTCCCCAAATTAAGCTGTTTAGTTTGAAGTTACCACATTAGATTTATCAAAAAGTTTGATGGATAGAGTCTGATGACTTGGAATTCTAGGTGCTGAGTTGTTTTTTTTGCCAAAATGGACACGATGCTATCCGTTTTCATTTCAAGCAAATGTAGCCCAGTTGTGCCCATGGATCCGTCATCAAACACAGCTCAGATTTCAGCTTTAACTTATCTAAATATAGGCTTACTGTGAGTGACAAGATCCCAGTAAATGGCATTCTCTGCCATCCTCTTTGATTTTGTTTCTAGTAGGATGACTCATGGATCTGCTTTGCCCTAGAAAAAGTTTCATTACACTAGAGAGTTTTCATTGAGAAAAAACATCATTGACAGATCAGCTGCCACCCTGACAACCTGGGTTGTTATTCGGCTGTCTAGAGATCAAACAGTATTTACTTTTCTAACACTGACCATCTGATGGGAATTTTAACTCCATTTCTGTGCAGTCTGATGCTGTCAGGTGAGAAGACAATTGAAAGTTTACAAATATAGATAGAGATGCTTTGGTTTCTTGGTGGAACCCCATTAAACTCTCAATGTTAAAATACTTGGATATTTTATCGTATCATGATTTTTTTTGAAGGATATAAAAGATCACTTATTTTGATTTTGTATTTTATTCAGCTAATAAAAGCATATACAAACACAGGTTTAATATGAAACCTTCTTGCTATACCTGTAATATACTTCTTGCTATATGTAATTACAATACCTTGAGGCATGGGTTTCATTAAGGAAACTGTTCTTGGGTTCCACTGACTTTTGAATGAATGATACATGCCATTAAGCCACTGAATTTGAGTACTTAGTTTCTCATTCAAAAGGTTACCCAGTGGCTCAAAATGGTCATGATATATCCATTCTGGGCTTTGGTGCAGGTGTCTGTTGTAATGTGATCTTTCTTTGTCTTGAGGGACTTTGACATCCTCATTTCCCACTTGGAGCATCATGCAATTTGAGTGTACACTGAGCTGAAAAGTGATTCCTGCAAGGGGGATTCAGTTTCTTCTTCGCATGTTTTCAGAGCAGTCAGAATGTTTTCCTTCCCACAGATGTGGAACACAGGAGGCTACTTGTTGATAGGTTTTATGACTGATGAGGCTAACACTGCCTTACTTGCTACTCCGTTTTGTATTTTCACGGGTGGGAAGAGGTTCAGGGAGCAAGTTAGAAAACCGTGGAAATCTTTCAATCAGAAAACTGTCCTCTCCTCTAATCTTTCTTGTTAATTCCTCATCAGACCCTCACCTTCTGTTCCAGAGTTCTTAGATGATTAACTACTCTCACTTTTGAAAACCAGAGATGTGAGAGAGATGACACTTGAGATTTTATTATTACCTTTGATTTTGCAAATTAGTTCACATGGGTAGGAAGGTCTGTGAAGATCAATATGTGTTCTGTAAAGTCACACGGTGGTTGGTGATTACTCAGATCTATGTCTTAAGGTCAGTCTGCTCCATGTATTTAAATTGTCCTTTAGGAATCTGGAGCAACAGCCCTAGCCTCCTAAGTCCTGAAGGGGTGAAGGATTGTGTGCCACTCTCTCTGGAGCCACTTCTGAAGTTGCAAAGGTGGTCAGCTGAGACTTTAACCCTACCAAAAACTGGGACCCAGTTTCCCTGGGTGAGCCCCAGGAACCCACAAGGTTACTAACTTTTAGTCTTCTGTCTGTAACCTCATTAGACTTTGGTAGGTGCTAGGCACTTTTGCCTTCATGGTCCCTTCTTCCACTAAAAAAAAAAAAAAAATTAACAACTTTTTACAACTATATTGGTATAAAGACAAATATAAGCCAGGCTAAATTCATTTGTGTCTATTTATTACTATTATGTTCATTTTTCTTCTAATTTTATTTTATTTTTTTTAATATTTTATTTACTTATTCATGAGAGACACAGAGAGAGAAAGAGGCAGGGACACAGGCAGAGGGAGAAGCAGGGTCCCTGCGAGGGAGCCCGATGTGGGCCTCAATCCCAGGACTCTGAGATCACGCCCTGAGCCAAAGGCAGATGCTCAACCACTGAGCCACCCAGATGTCTGTCTTCTAATTTTAAAATGAAAAAAAAAAAAGTTAGGAGCCCATAGAAGTATTATGGGCCCCGGACACTGTGCCTAATGAATAAGTATGTCCTGCCATCATTTATTTGACCAAATACATTTTTCTTTGTTCTATCATTTAAACTGTAGCCTTTCTCTTCGATGATTCCTAGACCCTGCTCAAACCCTGCAAAGCATTTTACATGGAATTCTACCCAGAGCATCAGCTACCAACTGGTGATGTATCTTTACTGAAAATGATCACCTACAACCATGGCCCTGCTACCTAATTCCAAGCACTGCTACTTGCTAAGAACCTTCAGTGCCTCGCTCAGTCCCTAAGTATGACCCTATGGGATATTGACACAGGCCCGGTGTACACTTGGGTCATATCAGCTTGGTATTTGTGCCACCAGATTATTTTCCAATAAGGTCGATCCTATAGAAGTCCCTCTTAAGCCTGATTTTCTTTCTTCCCTTTCAGAGGCATCCAACATGCCTCACTGAGGAGTCTACTGGTTACTCTGACTGCTGGCAAGATATGCAGGCCCCAAAAGTAGACCATTATGAGTAAATCCTATATCCTGGAAAATAATTTTATTCTTCTTTGTGGCAATGCAAACCAAGTTAGAGCTCTAGGTTCCACTCTGCTATTCCTCCCACTAACCAATCTACGCAGCTTCCTGGGGAGTTATTTTACCTGTGACCACTTTTGTTCATGCAATGAATTTAGCAGACACTTGTTGAAGGCCTCCTTTGTGCCAGAAGCTTTGCCATGTGCTCCCTTATTGCTTACAGATTCTAAGAGCAGATACTCTGGAATTTTGGGATTAAAATTAGAGCTCAGTTACTTTTTTTGTTGTGTTGTTGGGTCTTTCATTATGAAAATAAAACATGTTTTTGGGGAAAAAAAACCCTCTCAAATAATAGCTGAGAGTACAGGGTGGCAGTTTGGGATGTCTCTCTAATTCTACCATTTATATATCTTCAAAGGCAATGGTCTTCATCCTTCTTTTCCTTTTCTCTGTTGTTTTCAAAACTTTGGATTTCTCCTTCACTCTGAAACATTCTTTTTGTTCTTCACCTATTTTGACACTACTTTTAAAATTTTAATTTGTAACTTCCCTTTCAAAGGGTTTTTCCTATCAATTCAGCTGACTCTCAAATTTTATTCTTGAGATTTTTTCTAGTTTACTTGTTTGTTTCTTCTAATTTGGTTCTTTTAATGTGTCTTCAAGTTTAAGGACATGGGGAATTATACATATAAATATGCTCTGTCTCCTTTCTTGGAGACAACTTTTTAAATTCATCTGTGTATATCTCCATTTTATAAATCTAAGATCTCTGTGACCTTAATGGTGTGTACTTGAATTTCAAAATATGTGTTTAATCAACTATTATCTAAAGATTTCATATATGACCTCTTTGGCCATGTAATTTTCAGACAAATTTCCATTTTGGCAGTTGGGAAATAATTCATTCATTGATTCATTTACTCATTCATTCACTTTATAGTTGCAAGTTTTTATTTAAATTCCAGTTAACACATAGCGCAATGTTAGTTTCAGGTGTAGAATTCATCACTTACGTACAACACCCAGGACTCACCACAAGTGCACTCCTTAATACTCATCACCTGTTTAACCCATCCCTGCCCACCTTCCTTCCATAACCTTGTTTGTCCTCTAGTTAAGAATTTGTCTCCTGGTTTGATTCTTGTTCTTTTTTTTTTCTGCTATGTACATCTGTTTCATTTCTTCAGTTCCACATATGAGTAAAATCATTTTGTTTTTGTCTTTCTCTGAGTGACTTATTTCACTTAGCCTGGTACTCTCTAGTTCCATCTACATCATTGCAGATGGTAAGATTTCATTGTTGTTGTTTTGTGGCTGAGTAATATCCCATCGTATATGTATACCACATCTTTATTCATCAGTCAGTGGACATTTGGGCTCTTTCCATAATTTGGCTATTGTAAATAATGCTGCTATAAACATCAGGGGGTAGGTATCCCTTAGAATCAGTACATTTTTATTCTTTGGGTACATATTTAGTAGTGAAATTACTGGATTTCAGGGTCGTTCTATTTTTAACTTTTTGAGGAAATTCCAGACTGTTTTCCAGAGGGGCTGCACCAGTTCACATTCCACTTTATACACCGTAGATGCTGATGTCTTCCACTTGCCCTTGCAGACATATTCCCTTCATCTTTCTTCACGCTGCTCTTGCCCCAGGAAGCAAGGACTACAGCAAAGAGCTTTCTTGCCTGTTAGCTTATAATTTGGTTTAGCCAATGGGAAACACCAGGAAGTTGGGGAGAAGGGGGATGTGGGGTTGGTATATTTATTCCCCAGCATCCTCCCTGCCAGGTAGTTATAGGTTGTCCATGTTCCTCTGTTGAATTGTACAGCTCCTGGGCCTAAAGCCTATACCATGAAGTTTCCCTCTAAGTTTCTAGTAACTGACTCTTTCCCTTCTCCTCCTGGTCTGAGATTTGTAAGCATGGATGTGAACCCTCAGATATTTCATCTCCCTGGTTGCTTTTCCTAAGCTCTTCCCACACTATAATGAATAACCACTTTCTTAGATGCTCTTTGATTATGCAGCTTGAGGGTGCCATTTTTGTTTCTGCCAGGGCCTTAATTTATGTTTTTAAAATCTGTTGAAGGTATTCGGAGGATATTCCTTAGGTTCTCCTTTCTCTTACAACATAGATTTTGTTTGCTGTTTGTTTTAAATTCTCTAACTATAATTGCTATCATGGTTTGCCTGCTGAATTCTCTGCCATGAACAGCATTCCAGGGACTGCTGGTGATGTTGGCGATGAGAGGAAGATTTTTTATTCTGTTTACTTCAGAACATCTTTTCTTTGCTGGGATCTGTGATGAAAACAGCTCCCCCATTACAAATCTCTGGAAGATTTCTCTTGTAACATCACTATCCTTCTGGCAAGACCACCTCAGGATGGAACTATTTAACCACCTCACACCCAGGACAGACACAACTAAAATAGCATCTTGACTTGAGAAAGCCTACAGTGACATGGACACTAACCATCTGCTCCCCATTCACTGATTGTAATAAAGCAATTATCTCTCTCTCCATATAATTTAGGGGTGAGAGGAGACACTATCGTCTCCTCCCATTTACATGGAAAAATATGTCACATTTTGGATTTGTTAGTTAACAGCAGGGACAACTTTGCACATTAAAGTTTTCTAGCAAAAACTCTCTAATTTGTACAATATTTAAATGCTTCTTCTGACATATCTCATGATTTTTTAAGTCACTGTTTGTCTTTTGCATTTTAAATCAGATTCAATTATGAAAATACCTTTTCTTTTCCATGAATATCAGAAGCCACTACTAACTACTTGTTTGGAGAGAAATTTGAAACAGATTCTACTTATATATTTATTTATATTATACATTATATTTATGTATTGTATATGTTATATTTATATTAACACACTACATAGAATATAGTCTATTCTTTTTAATTTTTTCTTCTTTATTAAAGTATAATTGATGTATAACATGCTAGTTCCAGGTATATCACATAATGATTTGATATTTGTATACCCTGTGGAATGATCACGACAATAAGTGTAGTTACCATCTGTGACCATAGAAACTTAAGAAAAAACTTTTTTCTTGTGATAAAAACTTTTAAGATTTACTCTTTTTTAGCAACTTTCAAATATGCAATAGAATATGATTGACTGAAGTCACCATACTGTACATTAAATCCCCATGTCTTACTTACTTTATACCTGGAAAATTTGAATCTTTTGATCCCCTATATCTATTTGGCTCACATCCCCAAATTCTGTCCCCTTCAGCAACCACAAATCTGTTTCTAATTATGAATTTTGTTTTGTTCATTTGTATTTTGGTTTCCACAAGTAAATGAAATAATATAGTATTTGTCTTTCTCTACCTGACTTATTTCACTTAGCACAATTCCTCAAGGTCTACCCATGTCACAAAGGGCAAGATTTCACTCTTTTTTCTGGCTGAGTAGTATTCCATCATGCGTATATATACACCACGTCATCTTTACTCATTCAACAATCAACAAACACTTCGGTTGTTTCCATATCTTGGCTATTGTAAATAATGCTGCAATGAAGATAGGGAGTCATGTATCTTTCCAAATTGATGTTTTCATTTTCTTTGGATAAATTCCCAGAAGTGAAGTTGCTGGATCATATGGTATTTCTATTTTTAACATTCTGAGGAACCTCCATACTGTTTTCCACAGTGGCAGCACCAGTTTACATTCCTACCAAGAGCACACAAGTGTTCCCTTACATAGAATACAGTTCATATATTTTTAGGTTTAGCCCTCTTAGATATTAATTCAAGTCTTCTTATAAAGTAAGTTGGTAAAATCATCGATAAATAATCAGATTTCTAGATGGAAAAAAAAAGATTTCTAGATGGAAGGTTTATGGCTGGTTAAATATTTGTTTTCATGTTTAAGAGACCTCTACATGTCCCTGAAGTCCTCATAGTGATTTCATACATAAATGGGACAACCTTTACTTGATTAGAATACTTCATTAGTCTGAACATATCTCACCTTGAACTTGTCAAATAATTGAGGTATTAATTTTCTTCCTTAGATCCTTCAATCATTGACAAAGGGATAGTCAATAAATTATGTGATTTGGAGGAAGGGAAGGAAAGGAATTTTTAACACTTTCTGGCATGCAAAGCAGTGTTGTTTTTCTGACTGCCATGGCCTTTTATTTCTATGATATTTAGAATTGAGTTTTAGGCAATACAGGGAATTGATATATTCCAAACCAGCGTTATTTCCTTAGATCAGTGGATGGTTTACTATGGCCCATGGGGCAAATCCTGCCTGGTTTTATATGGCCTGTGGTCTAAGAATGGTTTTACATTTTTGTCAAATCAAAAATTAACTTTGTAACATGCAAAAGTGATATCAAATTCAAATTTCAATGTCCATAAGCAAAGTTTTATTAGAATGTAAACCACGCTCATCCATTACATGTCCATAGCTGCTTTCACAATGTAATGGCACATTGAGTAGTTGAGGCGGAGACTGCAAGATGTAAAAATCTCTGGCCCTTTACCGAAAAGTTTGCTGACCTTGGTTTAGATAACCAAATGTAGTTTTTCTTTACCTAAAATAATAACCTGACTGAAAATCCCTTGGAAGCTATTGAATCAGTAATTTTCAAATCATCATCCCATGTTTAAGTTTTTTTTTTTTTTGCCAGTAGTTTTATAAAGGATAAGAGGCATGACAAAATTATTCCCACGGCAAGAGTCATAGCTGTGAAGATGATAGAATCATATGAAATTGTTTAGAGGTCATTGTCTTGTTCGATTATCAAGTATGTCATATGGCATGGTAGCTTATATTTGACAGTGCTTCTGAATATCTTCAAAACTTCATACAGGACCTTTTATCCACCTCAGTGTGGAGCAAGCACAAAAAAAGATAGTGAGTTGCTTTTGCTTCAATTTCACCATGTGCCTTATGATGTAATAAATACTGTTACATAAACACCACTACTACCCATGCCCACTTTGTGTATAAAAGATACATTTATGAATATAATATCAATATATTTTCCTCATCTTTGTACTCAAAAATGGGCCTCAGCAAGTAAGAGAACAGGTGTTTCAATTATGGTTTTATCCAGAACTCTTGATTCTTGATGGACAATTGCACATAATATCTTTATTTGTTTTCTTCCCCCTTGCAATCTAGTTCCCAGCAGGAAATTTACTGAGCTGCCAACTTAAGATCATCTAATTGACTCAGAAAGAATCTGAATGAGTTTCTAAATATCCAACCAAAATCAATTGTGACTCTCTTTATTTTAGGCCCCAGGCAGATTGAAATTGAGACAATAAATGGAAGCACCTCATTCTGAAAGAATGAGAGTTGGCAGATTCACAGCAAGCACCGCATACATACACTCACGTACACCCATGCATATACACACACGGACACACTCACACACACTCATTTGCAAGTTTTACATTCAGAAAGAATGCATGACTAGATATATGTTTGGCATTTTAAAATCTCTAGGTTTCTAAGATCCATGATTTCAGCAATCTAGAAAACATTTCACTCAGTACAAGGAAATATTGAGGAGTGTTGATGGTAGTGGCAAACTATGACTAAATATAGTTTAATTTTGTAAAGACTTTTGGGCTCTCAGTTTCCACCAAAGGTCTTGAGACTAATTTTTTTTTTGTAGTCTATCTTCCATTTTACTCAGAGAAAAGGTTTTTCCAAGGTTCATCTATTTGTGTACATATTATGTTTAAATGTTTTCATTAAATTCCAATTTGTGTGAAATAGAAACAAGAAATTCAAACAGCATTGTTACGGGTTTAGTAGCCCATCTGCCATTCTCTCCTCTCTTCCTAACAGAGAAGGAATGACTGTGAGAATAAACAAAGTGTTTAAAATCACCCTTCAATCTTAGAATTTTGTGTCTCTGAACCTTCAGGACAGAGGGATCTGAATGTTCAGTTTTAATTGTTGCTTGTGATGGTGATCACTATTAGAAACTCTAGAAGATGAGAGGTGAAGCATCATACCACAAATTCTAGTGAGCATTCAGCAATTACAAACATACAACATGAGCTCTTATTTACAGAAGGAGGTTTAATGGTGGGACACAGAAGTCTGATGCTGGGCAGAGGAAATGGTTTCATCTCAGATTCTTACCAAGGGGGCTCTTTTTCCAGCAGCGGAGTTCAAAACACCCTATCTCTCTTCCTCCAAGAGGAAGAGAGAGTGCTAAAGAGCTCTGAGAATGTGGAGAAACACAACAGTCTGATTAAACAGAGAAAGCCATTTCTGACTCAGCTAGGAAAGCAGAAGCCAGCATTTTGCAAATCACATTGGAGAGAGGAACATCATTAGGGAAAAATTCAAGACAAAGCTTGGAGAAGAGTTTTTTTCCCCAAGCCCAGTTTATGCCATTAGACTAATAAGTACTAAATATAAAACCAGATCAGAGTATATGGTTAATGGTTATTTTTAGGTGCTCCTCACTGGAAGTTGATACCATACAATTGCATTTTCATAGTTGTGTATGATTATACTGAGTTACATGTATTCAAAATCAGGGTTTCTTCTTAAGAAGATGGAAAAACTTAAGGATTAAAAATTGTTAATAATTGATAAAAGTATTAAGACGATATTTAATCTTGATATTCAGTCTCATATGAAGAAAATGAAAATATATGTAACATTCTTTCCCATTGTCTTTAAAATTACTGCACCAATATTTGATATTGTAGGTGGTAAAAAAAAAATCAAAACATACATGTATTTAAAAGAGGATACTGGGAACCTGAATATCTTTTTTCCTAAGAGCAGTACCCCCATTAGAAGGCAACACTGTGAGCCAAAGGAAACTTCAGCCCTACAGTCAGGCAGCATTCCAGACCTGTTTCTTCATTAACCATCACCCTAAGCAAGTACTTGGCACCCTGGATATTATTTCCTCATCTGTTACAAGCGATGTAAAGATTCACTAGGGCTGCCATAACAAAGTACCATCAACAGGCTGGTTTAAAACTACAGAAATTTATCGTCTCCATTCTGGAGGCTAGAAGTCCAAAATCAAGGTATCAACAGGTGGGTTCCCTTAGAGGGCTCTAAGGACAATCTGTTCCATGTGTCCTTCCTAGCTTCTGGTGAGGACTTGACAGTCATTGGTGTTCCTTGGCTGTGGGTGCATCCCTAATCTCTCACTCTCTTCACATGACATTTGCCCAATGTACATTTTCTGAATTTCCCCTTTTTATAAGGACACCAGTTATGTTGAACTAACGTCCACCCTGATGGCCTAACCTTAACCTGATTACATTTGCAATCTCTGTATTACCAAATAAGTTCACATTCACAAGGCTTATTACCAAGTAAGTTCACATTCACAATGAATTCACACAAATTCAACCATAACACTGGATAATAATCAAATACCTTCCTCAAAGCAGTAAGAGAAGGATTAAATAAATTAATGATGCAAAGACCCCTGGAGAACAGGTTTGTGTCCATGAAAGAAACAGCTTATGGGCTCCCCAAATCCATCATGCGTAGCTTTGTAATAAAGAGAGATTCTGGCCTTTATTCACGCCACAGGTCTGCTACCACAGCTCAAGTCCACTTGTTAATCTGGGAAAATCAGTATCATCATTCTTGTAATTTATGACACAATATTGCCTTAACAGTGCTGCTTCTGTTTGGGTGTGTCCACTCTTCGGGGAGCTTGATGTTGTCCACGAGCCTTCTCTCTGTTCTAACTGTTCAATGTTCTGCTTGGAAGTGACATCACATTGGTATGAACTGGAAATGTGAGTGGCTGTGTGAACACAAAGACAGATGGCAGGATCCCCACTGGAATGTGTGGCCAGCACGTGGATGCTGTTTGTTTTCATTCCCCAGTAGTCAGCAGACACACTGTGGCTGATTTACTTCCATAACTTCTCAGGACTATGGAGCAGTAAATAGCAATGGTTACCTGGACAGGCTAATTTCTAAAAGGAGAGCAAAGAATCTTTTCATCTCTTGGGAACAGGATATACCAGGCAAGATCCCTAGTGAATAAGTAGGCTTTTTTCAAGAGAGACTTGGGAGCCAAACTTCTGCTTCCCATACAATTCTGACTTGTTTACCTTTTTCAGTGTTTTCCTGTCATCTTCAGGCTAATTTCCAAGTTTCTTTGAATCCTTTGCAATCCATTTCACAATCTAGCTCCTGAAGCTTTTTTTTTTTTGAAAGATTTCATTAATTAATTAATTAATTCATTCATTCATTCATTATAGACATAGGCAGAGGGAGAAGCAGGGGGGCCTGATGCAGGACTCGATCCCAGGACCCCAGGTTCATGATCTGAGCCAAAAGCAGAAGCTCAACCACTGAGCCACCCAGGTGTCCCAGGCTCCTGAAAGTTTTTGAGATTCATCCTGCTTGCCTCTCATGTTACCAACTTTCTTGAGTTCCTGAAACATGTACAATTTCCTTGAAACAAAATTTCCTTCACTTGGATAGATAATTTCTACTTTTTAAAAATAACTTCAGCTCAGGTTACATCTCTCCAGAGAGTCTTCATACCACACCCTCTCCCTCGCCCGCAAACGGGATTTTTGGGCATCTATCTGACTGTTTCGCAATTTATGTTGAACTGTTTTATTTTTTTAAGATTTTATTTATTTGAGAGAAAGAACAAGCAGGGGAGAGGGAGAGGCATATTCCTCAGAGAGCAGGGAGCCCAATGCGGAGCTCAATCCCAGGATGCTGGGATCATGACCTGAACCGAAAGCAGATGCTTAATTGACTGAGCCATCCAGGTGCCCCTGTTAAACAGTTTTCATTTCTCATCTGGAGAATATATTTTTTATTTTTATTTTTTGGGGGTGAACAAAGTAGTGTTTAATAGCTGTTAGCTAAATTGAGTTTCATCAGAATGAATTTTTTAATCTCTTTTTTTCTATTTTTTATATCACTTAGGAGAGAGATAAGCAATGATGTGAGATCTTATTTATTCCTCTTTTAAAAGAGTAAACTCTTTTCCTTCAATTTGGAGGATATTAAAAAAAAATCCTAGAGAACAAGAGGAAGACTAAATCATATCTGAAAGACATTCATTCATTCAACAAATATTCACGCAGGATCTTCCATGCAGTCCTTGTCCTTATTCATAAGGAGCTCTCTCTATAAAAGAGGCAAAACATATAGAGATAATTTTACTATGGTAGATAAGAGCACCAAAAAGTTACTCCCATACTAGTGTAATCAAAGTTTTCCAGACATGAACAGAAAGTCTTGCCTTAAAAGTAGCTGAATGAATTTGTTTCAGCTTTTTCCATTGTTCATACATTCCATAACTATCTCTAACGTTGTTTTCATCCTTACTATTTCATTTAAATAGCTTAGTTAATGTCAACAGTGACCACCATGTTGCCAAATTGAGTGATTTATTTTTCTTTTTATATTATTCAACCTGTCAGTGAAATTTGCCAGTTTCTCATGACTTTTTGGAAAAATTCTGTTCCCTTAGTTTCTTTTTTTTTTTTAATTTATTTATTTATTCATGAGAGACACAGAGGGAGAGAGAGTCAGAGACATAGGCAGAGGGAGAAGCAGGCTCCCTGCGGGGAGCCCACATCCCAGATCCCGGGGGATCATGGACCTGAGCAGCCACCCAATCGCTGAGCCACCCAGGCGTCCCTGATCCCTTGGTTTCTAAGCTATCTCACTTTCTTGATTTTTCTACCCTATTTTTAACAACTCCTCTTCAGTCTCCTTTATAGTTTCCTTTAGTTGAACTAGAGGCTGGGGAAATCTACGCTTCAGAACTCCTCTATCACATGGCCACTTTCCAAATCCCCAAAGGGCTCACATGGTTATAGGTTTTTGCAAAATTTGCAAAGGTAAATTATTTTAACCACAAGAGTTGAGGCAATAGTCTCTTTCCATCCTAACTTCCCCATCACACCTGCCATCATGTTCAGCAGTAATGGATTACCTATGAGCACTTTTGGAATCTGCTTAAAGGAAAATTGTGTGGAAGACCTGTTTCCTTTGGATTTAGTGGCTTACATTTATATAGCTCATAGTCATGTCTGGTTAGTAAGTTTGTTGCCAGTTGTCCCAGTAGCCAACTCATTTGCTCTTGTGACATGAGAGTGCAGGGCAAAGGTAGCACTGTGAAATAAATGTGGCTCTGGCATTGGATGTCTGTGGGTAGTGGAGGAAAAAAAAATACTAGAGGAAAGCCCCAATTACTTTTTTATTCTCCCAGTGAAAATTAGTATTACAAGACCTTTGCATTATGAAAAGGCAATCGGAAGATGCAAACAAAAATAGGAGAAATGAGCATCTAACATTGGATCAGACAGTTAAAACTTGTAAATCTTACACAGTTTCTCCAGATTTTGTGATGCTGGTAGTATTTATCCTTCTTTTTACATCTGTAAGTTATTGTAATTAATTTATCATTCTAATGTACCTAATTTTATATCAATAAATATTCACAATTATCCTTGAAGAGGATAATTATATAAGCCCAATGAAATCTAAATTTACTCCTGACTCAGCCATGCCTGCTATTTTAGCCTACACATTTTTAAATCCATTCTATAGTTTTAAAAACTACTTATATGCACATTTGTTGATTGGTTTGATTTTGATCATGCAAGAGCTGAAACCTGGAATATTTTTCAATTACCATTTAAATTTTTATTAGATTTTTAAACAATAAAAATAATTCCATTATTTTTTTTAAAGTCTCTCCCCAGGGAAAAGAGGAAATCACAATTTTGAGTTTGCTTAAATGCTTATATTATTTATTCATGTCAAAATGTCTATATATATATATATATCTGTATCTATATCCACACTCACACATGTATACACATGTTACACATATATGTATATATGCATCCCTATGCATACCATAGATATTCAGACAAATATTTGGATATAAATAAACACACATATACAAACATATAAAATGTAAAAGGGGGATCATCTACAGGATTCTGATTGTTTTAGAAATATATATAATATCATCAATTTCTTTCATGTTAGACCATACAGACCTAATTCATTCTTTCATTCCCTTTAATGACTGCAATTTTTAACTAGTAAAATCATTTTATATTATTGGAAGGAGTAATGGAAATCTCCACCTCAGAGCCCTACCAAGGCAGATGATTACCGGTGACTTCATCCAGATGCTACTTTAATGTGGAGTTTAATATGTGGCAAAGGAGCAAATCAGGAAGCTGAGGGCTGATTTATTAACTAAAGAGTCTTAAACAGTGAGATGGACAAGTTTTTATTTCTGATTTTTTATTCTTTTGGCATTTGACTTTTATTAAAAGGTGACATTGAAGGTAGCCTCCTGGACAGTATTTGTCTTGTCCCCAAGACAGAATAGACTATGAACTCTGTTTCCATTTTGAAGTATAACCCTTAGAAAATGATCCAATCTCTTTACTCCCCCTCATGTCATCTCCAAATTTTCAAATAACACAACCGTGAGATCTTAAAGAATACAATTAAATACATTATTTCAGGGCTTATCATGATCTGAGAAATAAACAGTTCTTTTGTTTTTATATATTTAACTAAATTAGATGAGTGCAACTTGCCAACCCCTTAGCATTTGAATTTTAAGAGGAGGAAGCAATTCTGGGGGAAAGGAAGTTTTCCGAAGCAGGTGTAGAGACATGGAAGTGGGCTGGAACTGACTGAAAGAAGACAGATTTATTGGCAGGTTGAAGAGTCTGGAACACTTGGAAGGGGTTACCAATATTCTTGAGATAGAAAAGGGACTCCAATTAGTAGCATAGATTTACTTTGAATTCATTCCAAAGGGTTGCTGTACTGATTCAAAATCATCAACGGCTTTACTTTGTATGTACATATGCGTGCATTATTTATTTCAGTTAATTATGGTATCAATTCCTTTAAGATTTTGGTTCTTATATATACCCTATCTCTGTAGCATTTTTTTTTTCTTATATTACATTCCAGAGAAAAGCAGTTATTTTAGGTCAGTACACAGACTTTGGGCTGTCAAGTATTGAATTTGGATCCTTCTCCGAAGGTACTAGGTTTACCATCAACTTGGCCTTTGATGTGCATTTGCAGATGAATGGGAGGGATGCGTGTTTGGGAGGTTGAGGAGAGGCTATTAACTATGGCTGGATTTGCCACAGAATAAAAACACCCTAATAAATAAGAAGCAAAAATGAGAGGAAGTCTGAGTGTATAAGCAGATACTTAGTTGATTCTGTGCAGAGTAAAGGAGGGCTATGGCAAAACTCTGCTTCATTCATGCCTGAATGTCTTTTACCTCTGGCATATGTTTCTGCATTTGTGTCTTCCTGTCTGTATATTATTATGTGTCTATGGTGTTTTTACATATTTAACTGAAGAACAAGTAGGTTCATCCAAGTGAATTGTGAGGCCATGTCGAGGTCTGGAGTTCTATAACTCTGATTCTGTGTTCATATGTATTTCAGTGTATATCTGGTATAGATGTATCCTGTGTATTTATTTGTTGCACTATATATGCATGGTTGCCCCGCAAGTTAGCAAAAGTCTCTCCCTCATCCTATGGCCTCATTGGAGTTAGGCAGATATAGGTCTGACTTGCATTCTTGCATCTGGCCATGCTTGGAACTGTCAAAACTTGGGAATTGTCATGGAGTGAATCAAAGTTGATAGCAACTGTGACGGTTAATTTTATGTGTCAACTTGTCTGGGCCACAAGGTGTCCAGATATTTGGTCAAACATTATTCTGGGTATATATGAGGGTTTGGGGAAATTAGATTAACATTTGAATCAGTAGACTGAGTAAAGCAGATTGTCCTCCCCACATGGGTGGCCTTCGTTTAATTAGTTGAAGGCCTGAATAGAAAAACAGTAACAACAACAAACTGACCATCCCATGACTAAGAGAGAACTCTGCCTGCCTAATTGTTTAATCTGGGACATCCACATTGCTCTTGACCTGCTTTCAGACTCAAACTGAAGCATCAGCTGCTCTTGGATCTTGAAGACTGCCAGCTAGAATTGTAACTACACCACTGGCTTTCTTGGGTGTCCAACTTGCTGACTGCAGATCTTGGTATTTTCAGCTTCCTTAACACATGAGCCAACTCTTTATTTTACATTTATATATATATACATATATATATATGAATATATATTGTATATATTCATATATATATGAATATATATTATATATATGAATATATATTGTATATATATACACATATACTGCATTTAATATCTATCTAAAATATACTTTATATATTATCTATTAAATATATGTAAATATAAAATATATATTAATATATTTACAATATATAAATAATACAACAAATATAAATATATATTTCCTATTGGTTCTGTTTCTTTGGAAAATTCTCACTAATAAAGCACCCCCCAAAAAAACCTGTCCGGTTGTGGTATGCTTCTGGAAACTTGCTTAGCAATGAATGGAGCTTTAGAAGTGAATTTCGGGAAGCCTAGACAGAGGGAGGAGAGTCTGAATGTTGCACAGCTCCCTATCACCTCTCCCACCTAGCATTAATTCAAGAACCTAGACAACTCAAATCAGGACTATAGTAGTTTGAACTTGCCTAAAATATATGCAAGGGAACCTTCAAACATGTGTGAGGAGCAGCCCCTAAATTTCTTACACCTAAAAATGGCCTATTCAGGAATGAATTTTTATTTTCCCTGGATAGTCTCTTCTTTTTCTATTTATCCCTCATCTTCACCCTGAAATATGTGTATTTAAGCCTCTTATAGTTTTGACACTCCTACATAATTCAAATGTAAAATGGTTAGAAATGAGAATAAATTGAGGTATTTTTAAAGAAAGTCTTATAGAAAGTATTTCTTTGTCAATTTCTAATTTGTTTTGACTTAGATAACATGCTCCAAGGCAGATTTTTCAATCTCATGAAACAGAATTGGAAAAAGGAAATGACATGCTTCAGTCCTCCTACCTTCTCTCTAATCGTGTTTTTCTGTATTTTGACTAAATAGAAGAATGCCAAAGTAAAAACTACAACCCATTCTTGAAGGAACATTGATCCTTTGTGGGACTCTGACATGTACTGGGTTCTTCTAGGAAGGAATTTGTTGGGCTTGTAATAAGGCACATAGCACTTGCAGAAAAGATACTGGAATCTGACTATCAGAAGGTGGTTAAATTTAATTCAAGCACCTCTGACCTGGAGGTAGAATTCTTTGGAAGCTCCTCCTTTGGCCACATGGACCAGATGGACCAGCACCAGAAATGATTCTCATGATTTCTCATTTAAGAATGATCCCTTGCTCTCCAGACAGGAGATTGCATCTTCTAATGCTTGAATATTTTATGTTTCTGTTAGTTTTAACTTTTCATGCTTTTTAAAAGATCTTATATTTTTATCTTATTTTTATTTTAACCCAAGTATAGTTAGCATACAGCGTTATAATAATTTTAGGTATATGATACAGTGTTTCAACAGCTCTATACATTACTCAGTGCTCATCTTAACAACTTTTCTCTTAATCAACCTTCGTATTTCCCCTGTCTACCTACCCATCTCCTCTCTGGTAGTCATCAGTTTGTTTTCTATAGTTAAGAGAGTCTGTTTTTTGGTTTGTCCCTTTTTCCCCCTTTGTCCATTTGTTTTTTTTTTTTCTTAAATTCCACATATGAGTAAAACCAGGTGGTACTTTTCTTTCTCTGACAGACTTATTTTGCTTAGCATTATATTTTCTAGCCCTATCAATGGCAATATTTCATTTATTTTTTATGGCTGAGTAATATTTCATTGTGTGTATACTCCATCTTCTTTATCCATTCATCTATCCATGGATACTTGGGCTGCTTCCATAATTTAGCTTTTGTAAATAATGCTGCAATAAACATAGGAGTGCATATATCATTATCATTTCAAATTAGTGTTTTTGTATTCTTTGGGTAAATACCCAGTAGTAGAATTACTGGATCATATGGTAATTCTATTTTTAAGTTTTTGAGGAACTTCTATACTGTTTTCCATAGTGGCTGCACCAATTTGCATTCTGACCAACAGTGCAGAAGCATTCCGTTTTCTCCACATGCTTGCCAACACTTGTTTCTTATGTTTTTGACTTTAGCCATCTGACAGGTGTGAGGTGATATCTCATCATGATTTTGATTTGCATTTCCCTGATGATGAGTGATAGTGAACATATTTTCAGTGTCTGTTGGCCATCTGTGTATCTTCCTTGGAGAAATGCCTGTTCATGTCCTCTGCCCATTTTTTAATTTGATCATTTGGGGGGTTTTGCTGTTGAGTTATATAAGTTTCTTACATATTTTGGGTAGTTATCCTTTATCAGATATAGCATTTGCAAATATTTTCTCACATTCGGTAGGTTGTCTTTTGGTTTTGCTGATTGTTACCATTGCTGTGCAGAAGTTTGTTATTTTGATGTAGTTCCAGTAGTTTATTTTTGCTTTTGTTTCCCTTACCTCAGGAGATATAGCTAGAAAAATGTTGCTAGGCCAATGTCATAGAAATCATTGCTCTCTTCTAGGCTTTTTATGGTTTTAGGTCTTACATTGAAGTCTTTAACCCATTTTGAGTTTATTTTTGTGTATAGAATAAGAAAGTGGTCCAGTTTCATTCCTTTGCATGTAGCTGTCCAGTTTTCCCAAAACCCAGTTGTTGAAGAGACTGTCTTTTCTCCCATTGCATATTCTTGCCTCCTTTGTCAAAGATTAACTGACCATATAATTATAGTTTTATTTCTGAGCTCTCAATTCTGTTGCATTGATCTATGTGTCTATTTTTGTGCCAGTACTATACTGTTTTGATTAATACAGCTTTGTAGGATATCTGGAAATCTGGGATTGTGGTACCTCCAGTTTTGTTCTTTTTCAAGATTGCTTTGGCTACTAAAGGTCTTTTGTGGTTCCATACAAATTTTATGATTATTTTTTATGGTTCTGTGAAAAATTCTATTGGTATTTTGATTTTTTTGGTTCTGTGAAAAATTATATTGGTATTGCATTAAATCTATAGATTGCTTTGGGTAATATAAACATTTTAACAATATTCTTCCAATCCATGAGCATAAAATAACCTTCCATTTGTGTCATTTTCAATTTCTTTCATCATTGTTTTGTAGTTTTCAGAGTATAGGTCTTTCACCTCCTTAGATAAGTTTATTCCTAAATATTTTATTATTTTTGATGCAATTATAAATGGGACTGTTTTCTTAATTTCTTTTTTTGCTACTTTATTATTAGTGTATAGAAATGCAATGGAGTTCTGTATTTTGGTTTTATATCCTGCAACCTCACTGAATTCATTTATCAATTTCAGTAGTTTTTGGTGGAGTCTTTAGGGTTTTCTCTATATAGCATCATGTCATCTGCAAACGGTCAAAGTTTTATCTCTTCCTTACCAGTTTGGATGCTTTTTATTTCCTGTCTGATTGTGACAGCTAAGACTTCCACTACTGTGTTGAATAAAAGAGGTGTGAGTGTACATTCTTGTCTTGTTCCTGATCTTAGGGGAAAATCTGTCAGTTTTTCAGCATTGAGTATATTATCTGTGGGTTTGTCATATATGCCCTTTATTATGTTGAGGTATGTTCCATCTAAACCTACTTCATTAAGGGCTTTTATCAAGAATGGATGTTGTACTATGTCAAATGCCTTTTCTGCATCTATCAAATAATCACTTTTTTAAAATCTTTTATTGATGTGATATGTCACATTGACTGATTTGTGAATATTGAACCAACCTTGTATCCCAGGAATAAATCCACTTGGTCATGGTGAATGATGCTGTGATGTATTGTTGGTTTCCATTGGTTGTTTTTATCGTTGTTTTGTTTTTTGTTTGTTTTTTGTTTTTGTTTTTTTTTTTTTTTTTTTAAGAGAGAGAGAGACAGTACACCTGTGAGCAGGGGGTTGGGGGTGGAGAGGCAGAGGGAGAGGGAGAGGGAGAGGGAGAGGGAGAGGGAGAGGGAGAGGGAGAGGGAGAGGGAAAGAGATAATCTTAAGTAGGTTCCACACTCAGCACAGAGCCCAACACTGGACTCAGTCCTATGACCCTGAGATCATGACCTGATTGAAACCAAAAGTCAGTCACTCAATCAACTGAGCCACCTAGGAGCCCCTAGATTCTTTTTTTAATATTTTGTTGAGGATTTTTACATCTTTCGTTTTATTTTTTTGCAATGTCTTTATCTGGTCTTGGTATCAGGGTAATGAAACCTCATAGAATGAATTTGGAAGCTTTACTTCTTCTTTTATTTTTTGGAATGGTTTGAGAAGAATAAGTATTAACTCCTTTAAATGCTTGGTAGAGTTCACACATGAAGGCTTCTGGTCCTGGACTTTTCTTCGTTGAGAGAGTTTTGATTAGTATTTCAAATTCATTGCTGGCAATCAGTTTGGGGAGGTTATATGTATAGGAATTGATCCATTTCTTCTAGGTTGTCCAATTAGTTAGCAAATAATTTTTCATACTCTCTTAAATTGTATTTCTGTGGTATTGGTTATTTCTTCTCTCTCATTTATAATTTAAAATTTTCTCTCCCCTTTTAAGCTAAAGGTTTATCAATTTTGCTCCTCTTTTCAAAGAACCAGCTCCTGATTTCATTGATCTATTTTTTTTTTTGGTTTATATTTAATTTATTTCTGCTCTGATCTTTATCAATTCCTTCCTTCTGCTAATTTTGGGTTTTGTTAGTTCTTTTTCTAGCTTCTCTAGGTGCAACATTAGGTTGTGTAAGATTTTTCTTGTGTCTTGAGTTGGGACCATATTGCTATAAACTTCCCCATTAGAATTGCTTTGGCTACATACCAAAGATTTTAGATTGTTGTGTTTTCATTTATATCTGTCTCCACATATTTTTTCATTTCCTCCTTGATTTTTGGTTGACCCATTTATTGTTTAGTAGCATGTTATCTAACCTCCATGGATTTGTGTTCTTTCCAGATTTTTCTTGTGGTTGATTTCCAGTTTCATAGCACTGTGGTCAGAAAAGGTGCATAATATGACTGATCTTTGAATTTCTTGAGACTTCTTTTGTGGCCTAAACCGGTGTCTCTACTGAAGAATACTCCATGTACACTTGAAAAAAATGTATATTCTACTATTGTAGGATTGAACTTAATATATCTGGTAAGTCCATCTGGTTCAAGTTGTCATTCAAAGCCACTCTTTTGTTGTTGATTTCCTGTTCGGATGATATGTCCATTGTAAGTGGGGTGTTAAAGTCCCCTAGTATTAATTGTATTACTACCCATTATTTCCTTTAAGCTTATTATTAACTGCTTCATGTGTTTGGGTGTTCCTATGTTGGGAGGATACATAAATTATTTACAAATATTTCTTGTCGGACTGTTCCATTTATGTTTATATAGTGTCCTTCTTTATATCTTGTTACAGTCTTTGTTTTTTATTTAAATTCAATTGATTAACATATAATATATTGTTAGTTTCAGAGGTAGAGGTCAGCAATTCATCAGTCTTATATAATGCCCAGGGCTCATTACATCACATGCCCTCCTTAATGTCTATCACCCAGTGACCCCACCCACCCCTCCCTCCCCTCCAGCCACTCTGATGTTTCCTATGATTAAGAGTCTCTTATGGTTTGTCCCTTTTCTGATTTTGTCTTGTTTTATTATTTTTTTCCTCCCTTCGCTATGATCCTCTGTTTTGTTTCTTAAAGTTCACATATGAGTGAGATCATATGATAATTATATTTCTCTGATTGATTTATTTCACATAGTATAAAACCCTTTAGTTCCATCCATGTCATTGCAAATGGCAAGATTTATTTTTTTGATGGATGAATAATATTCCTTGGTGTGTGTATATATACACACACACACACCACATCCATGGTATACCATGGTATACCATTCCATGGTGTGTGTGTGTGTGTGTGTGTGTGTGTGTGTGTGTGTGTACCACATCTTCTTTATCCATTCATCTGTTGATGGATTGCTGGGCTTTTTCCATAGTTTGGCTATCATGGACTTTGCTGCTATAAACATTGGGGTGCAGGTGCCCCTTTGGATCAGTACATTCATATCTTTAAGGTAATCTCTACTAGGGCAATTGCTGGGCCATAGGGTAGCTCTATTTTCAACTTTTTGAGGAACATTCACACTGTTTTCCAGAATGGCTGCACCAGTTCACATTCCCACCAATAGTGCAAGAGGGTTCCCCTTCTGCCACATCCTCACCAACATTTGTTGTTTCCTATCTTGTTAATTTTAGCCATTCTGACTGATGTGAGATGGTATCTCATTGTGGTTTTGATTTATATTTCCTGATGCTGAGTGATGTTTAGCATTGTCGCGTGTGTTTGTTGACCATCTGGATGTCATCTTTGGAGAAATGTCTGTTCATGTCTTCTGCCCATTTCTTGATTGGATTATTTGTCCTTTAGGTGTTGAGTTTGATAAATTCTTTAGAGATTTTGGATACTAGCCCTTTATCCGATAAGACACTTGCAAATATCTTCTCCCATTCTGTCAGTTGTCTTTTGGTTTTGTCAACTGTTTCCTTTGCTGTGCAAAAGCTTTGTATCTTGGGCAGCCCCAGTGCCTTTGGCCCAGGGTGTGACCCTGGAGATCCAGGATCGAGTCCCACTTCAGGCTCCCTGCATGGAGCCTGCTTCTCCCTCTGCCTGTGTCTCTGCCTCTCTCTCTCTCTGTGTCTGTCATGAATACACAAATAAATAAAATCTTTAAAAAAAAAAGAGAGAGCTTTGTATCTTAATGAAGTCCTAATAGTTCATTTTTCCTTTGTTTCCCTTGCCTTTGGAGACATTTCTAGCAAGAAGTTTCTGTGGCCAAGGTCATAAAGGTTGCTGCCTGTATTCTCCTCTAGAATTTTGATGGGTTCCTGTCTCATATTTAGGTTTTTCATAAATTTTGAGTCTATTTTTGTGTATTCTGTAAGGAAATTGTCCAGTTTCATTTTTCTGCATGTGGCTGTCTAATTTTCCCAACACTATTTGTTGAAGTGACTGTCTTTTTTCCACTGGATAGTCTTTCCTGCTTTGTTGAAAATTAATTGACCATAGAGTTGAGGGCCCATTTCTGGGTTCTCTATTTTGTTCCACTGATCTATGGGTCTGTTTTTGTGCCAGTACCACACTGTCTGAGGATTACAGCTTTCTAATAGAGATTGAGGTCTTGGATTGTGATATACCCAGCTTTGGTTTTCCTCTTCAACATTCCTTTGGGTATTGGGGGTCTTTTGCAGTTCCATACAAATTTTAGGAGTATTTGTTCCAGGTCTGTGAAAAAAGTTTATGGTAATTTGATAAGGATTGAATTAAATGTATAGATTTCTCTAGGTAACATAGATATTTTAACATTTGTTCTTCTAATCCATAAGAATGGAATATTTTTCCATTTCTTTGTGTCTTCCTTAATTTCTTTCATGAGTAGTCTATAGTTTTCTGAGTACAGATCCTTTGCCTCTTTAGTTAGGTTTATCCCTAGGTATCTTATGGGTTTTGGTGCAATTGTAAATGGGATAAACTCCTTAATTTCTCTTTCTTCTGTCTCATTGTTAGTGTATAGAAATGCAACTGATTTCTGTGCATTGATTCTATATCCTGCCATGTTGCTGAATTCCCGTATGAGTTCTAGAAATTTGGGGGTAGAGTCTTTTGGGTTTTCCACACAGAGTATCATGTCATCTGTGAAAATTGAGAGTCTGACTTCCTCTTTGTCGATTCGGATGCCTTATATTTCTTTTTGTTGTCAGATTGCTGAGGCTAGGACTTCTAGTACTATGTTGAACAACAGTGATAGTGGACATCCCTACCATATTCCTAACCTTAGAGGAAAAGCTCAGTTTTTCCCCATTGAAAATAATATTTGCTGTAGGATTTTCATATAGAGGGTTTATGATATTGAGGTATGTACCGTCTATCTCTACATTATGAGGAGTTTTAATCAAGGAATGATGCTGTACTTTGTGAAACGCTTCTTTTTGCATCTACTGAGAGGATCATATGGTTCTTCTACTTTCTTTTGTTAATGTTGTGTATCACATTGGTTGATTTATGGATATTGAACCATGCTTGCAGCCCAGGAATAAATTCCACTTGGTCATGGTGAATAATCCTTATAATGTACTGTTGGATCCTATTGGCTAGCATCTTGGTGAGAATTTTGGCATCCGTGTTCATCGGGGATATTGATCTGTAATTCTCCTTTTTGGTGGGTCTTTGGTTTTAGGATCAAAGTAATGCTGGCCTCATAGAAAAAGCTTGGAAGTTGTACCTCCATTTCTATTTCTTGAAACAGCTTCAGAAGAATAGGTATTAGTTCTTCTTTAAATGTTTGGTAGAATTCCCCTAGGAAGCCAGCTAGACCTGGAATCTCATTTTTTGGGAGATTTTTGATTACTCCTTCAATTTTCTTGCAGCTTATGGGTCTGTTCAGATTTTTTATTTCTTCTTTGTTTCATTTTTGGTAGTTCCTACATATCTAGGAATGTGTCTGTTTCTTCTAGATTGCCTAATTTGTTGGCATATGAGCAACAAATGCTTGATCTTGGGATCGTCGTGTCTCCCAGTGCATGCCAGTCCATTGACTATGGCTTTTCTCGCCCTTCCCCTGCACGTGCATCTGGTCTCATTGATCTGTTCCACTGTTCTTTGGTTTCTATTTCATTGATTTCTGCTCTAAACTTTATTAATTCTCTTCTCTTGCTGGATTTAGGCTTTATTTGCTATTCTTTCTCTAGCTCCTTTAGGTGTAAGCTTAGCTTTTATATTTGAGACCTTTCTTGTTTCTTGAGAAAGCCTTATTTTGCTATATATGTCCCTCTTAGAATCATGTTTGCTGTATCCTGAAGGTTTTTAACAGTTGTGTGTTCATTTTCATTTGCTATAAGAACATATATATGAGAACATACATAAGAACATATATGAACAATTATAAGAACATTTGTTTCCACGAATTTTTTAAATTCTTTTTTTTTTTTTTATAAATTAATTTTTATTGGTGTTCAATTTACCAACATACAGAATAACACCCAGTGCTCATCCCATCAAGTGTCCCCCTCAGTGCCTGTCACCCATTCACCCCCACCCCCCGCCCTCCTCCCCCTCCACCACCCCTAGTTCATTTCCCAGAGTTAGAAGTCTTTATGTTCTGTCTCCCTTTCTGATATTTCTCACACATTTCTTCTCCCTTCCCTTATATTCCCTTTCGCTATTATTCCTATTCCCCAAATGAATGAGAACATACACTGTTTGTCCTTCTCCGGTTACTGTGGCCAAGTTCAAAAAGGGTGTTGCCTGAGTTCTTCTCTGGGATTTTGATGGAATCTTGTCTCACATTTAGATCTTTCATCCATTTTGAGTTTATCTTTGTGTATGGTGCATGAGAGTGGTCCAGTTTCATTCTTCTGCATGTGGATGTCCAATTTTCCCAGCACCATTTATTGAAGAGACTGTCTTTCTTCTAGTGGATCGTCTTTCCTCCTTTATCGTATATTAGTTGAGCATAAAGTTCAGGGTCCACTTCTGGATTCTCTGTTCTGTTCCATTGATCTATATGTCTGTTTTTGTGCCAGTACCACACTGTCTTGATGAACACAGCTTTGTAGTACAACCTGAAATCTGGCATTGTGATGCCCCCAGATATGGTTTTCTTTTTTTAAAATTCCCCTGGCTGTCTGGGGTCTTTTCTGATTCCACACGAATCTTAAAATAATTTGTTCTAAGTCTCTGAAGAAAGTCCATGGTACTCTGCGCCTTTTGATGGGGTCATTAAGCCCATTCACGTTCAGAGTTACTATTGACAGATATGAGTTTAGTGTCATCATGATATCTATTTAGTCCTTGTTTTTGTGGATTGTTCCACTGACCTTCTTCTTAAAGGGGAGTTTTAAGAGTCCCCCTTAAAATTTCTTGCAGAGCTGGTTTGGAGGTCACATATTCTTTCAGTTCCTGCCTGTCTTGGAAGCTCTTTATCTCTCCTTCCATTTTGAATGAGAGCCTTGCTGGATAAAGTATTCTTGGTTGCATGTTCTTCTCATTTAGGACCCTGAATATATCCTGCCAGCCCTTTCTGGCCTGCCACGTCTCTGTGGAGAGGTCTGCTGTTACCCTAATATTCCTCCCCATGAAAGTCAGGGACTTCTTGTCTCTTGCTGCTTTAAGGATCTTCTCTTTATCTTTGGAATTTGCAAGCTTCACTATTAGATGTCGAGGTGTTGAACGGTTTTTATTGATTTTAGGGGGGGATCTCTCTATTTCCTGGATCTGAATGCCTGTTTCCCTTCCCAGATTGGGAAAGTTTTCAGCTAGGATTTGTTCAAATACATATTCTGGCCCTCTGTCCCTTTCGGCGCCCTCGGGAACCCCAATTAAACGTAGGTTTTTCTTCCTTAGAGTGTCATTTATTTGCCTTAATCTGTCTTCGTGGTTCTTTAATTGTTTATCTCTTTTTTCCTCAGTTTCCCTCTTTGCCATTAACTTGTCTTCTATGTCACTCACTCGTTCTTCCACCTCGTTAACCCTCGTCGTTAGGACTTCTAGTTTGGATTGCATCTCATTCAGTTGATTTTTAATTTCTGCCTGATTGGATCTAAATTCTGCAGTCATGAAGTCTCGTGAGGCCTTAATGCTTTTTTCTAGAGCCACCAGTAGCTGTAGAATAGTGCTTCTGAATTGGCTTTCTGACATTGAAGTGTAATCCAGATTTTGTAACTCTGTGGGAAAGAGGCCTGTTTCTGATTCTTTCTTTTGAGGTGAGGTTTTCCTTCTAGTCATTTTGCTCAGTGCAGAGTGGCCAAAAACAAGTTGTATTGGAACACGGGGGAGTATCACTGGTCCGTCCAGCTGGTCTTCTGGGGGAGGGGCCTGCTGTGCTGATTTTCAGGTGTTAGCACTTGGGGGAGCTGCTCTGCCCCTGCCTGCTGCCGGGCTCAGCGGGGGTTGTTTACCCCGCCAGGCCCCAGGAGGAACAGCAGCAGTTGCTACGGCAACTCTGGAAGCCTGGATTCAGCCTCCGCAGGAACTATGGGGCTCGGGGCTCTCGGCTCTCCGTTCGCAGGGCCTGAGCTCCGGGGCGGGGCCACTGATCTGCTCAGCTCGGGGCAGGAGTGTCCTCGCTGTCTCGGGCCCTCCCGGCCTCTGCCTGTCCCGGGGGAGGCCGGATCCTGGGCTGTGTCCCGGCGCCCTGTGCTCCGGGGCCTGCGCTGTGGGATTCGCGCTCCCGCCCCGCAGCCCCCTCCGCGGAGCCGCCGCCCGAGCCCCTCCGAGCTGCTCCGGTCGGTCCCCGCCGTGCGCGCTGCAGCCCTTAGGGAGCTCGGAGCACTCCCCTGCGCTCGCAGGTGTCTGTTAGTGTCCCCGGGAGCCCGAGGGCATCCCCGCTCTCCTGGGTCCTGCTCCAACTCCCTGCGAGCCCCTTTCCCCCGGGAAGGTTGGTGCAGCTCCTGCTCCTCCGGGACGGGGCTCTCCTGTCCTGGGGACACTCGCCCCGGCCTCAGCCCGGCTCCTCGCGGGGCCCCTCCCCCTCGGAGGCCTTTTGTTCCTTTATTTCTTTTTCCCCGTCTTCCTACCTTGATAGAAGCGCGGACTCTTCTCACTGTAGCATTCCAGCTGGTCTCTCTTTACATCTCAGGCCGAATTCGTAAATTTTCAGGATGGTTTGAAGGTTATCTAGGTAATTTGGTGGGGACAGGTGACTCGGGGACCCTGCTCTTCCGCCATCTTGCCCCTCCCCTCTTAAATTCTTTTTTAATTTCCTGATTGACCCCTCTTTCTTTAGGAGGATGCTCTTTAGCCTCCATGTATTTGAGTTCTTTCCAAATTTCCTCTTATGATTCAGTTCAAATTTCAAAGCATTGTGGTCTGAAAATATTCAGGGAATGATCCCAATCTTTTGATCCTGGCTGAGAACTTCTATGTGATCCAGTATGTGATCTATTCTGGAGAATATTCCATGTGCACGTGAGAAGAATATATAGTATGTTGGTTTAGGGTGGAATGTTCTGAATATGTCTGTGAAGTCCACCTGGTCCAGTGTGTCATTCAAAGTCCTTGTTGCCTTGGTTGATCTTCTGCCTAGAAATCTGTCCATTGCAGTAAGTGGGGTGTTATGGTCTTCTACTATTATTGTATTATTGTCAATGTGTTTCTTTAATTTTGTTATTAACTTGTTCATATAATTGGCTGCTCCCATCTTAAGGGCATAAATATTTACAATTGTTAGATCTTGTTGGATATATCCTTTAATTATGATATCGTGTTCTTCCTCATCTCTTATTACAGTCCTTGGTTTAAAATCTAATTTGTCTGATATAAGGAACTGTAAACCCAGCTTTCTTTTGATGTCCATTAACATGATAAATGGTTTCCTACCCCCTCACTTAAAATCTGGAGATGTCTTTGGGTCTAAAATGAGTCTCTTGCAGACAGAATATTGATGGGTCTGCTTTTTTTTTTTTTTATACAATCTGATACGCTGTGTCTTTTAATTGGGGCATTTAGCCCTTTAACATTCAGAGTAATTATTGGATATGAATTTAGTGCCATTGAATTACCTGTAAAGTTACTGTTTCTGTATATTGTCTTTGTTCCTTACTGGTCTATGTTACTTTCGGGCTCTCTCTTCACTGAAAGGATCTCTTTTAATATTTCTTGCAGGACAGGTTTAGTGATCACAAATTCTTTTAGTTTCTGTTTGTTCTGGAAACCTTTTCTCTCTCCTCCTATTTTTAATGACATCCTAGCTGGATAAAGTATTCTTGGCTCTTTTCTCATTTAGCACCCTGAATATATGATGCCAGTCCTTCCTGACCACCCAGGTCTCTGTGGATAGATCTGCTGCCAGTCTAATATTTCTACCCTTGTAGGTTACAAACCTCTTGTCTCAAGCTGCTTTCAGGATTTTATCTTTGTGTCTGAGATTTGCAAGCTACACTATTATATGTCGGGTTGTAGGCCTATTTTTATTGATTTTGAGGGATGTTCTCTGTGCCTCCTGAACTTGGATGCCTATTTCCTTCCCCAGATTAGGGAAGTTCCCTGCTATAATTTGCTCTGATATACCTTCTGCTCCAACCTCTCTCTTTCCTCTTCTTCTGGGATCACAATCATTCTAATTTTGTTTTACTTTGTGGTATCACTTATCTCTCTAATTTTCCCCTGGTGATCCAGTAGTTATTATCTCTGTTTCTCAGCTTCTTTATTCTCCATCATTTTGTCCTCTAGATCACTAAATCTCTACTCTCCCTCATTTATCCAAGCAATTAGAACCTCCATTTTTTATTGCATCTCATTAATAGTCTTTTTTATTTCAACTTGATTAGATTTTTATTTCTCCAGAAAGGGACTCTCTAATGTCTTCTGTGCTTTTTTTTAAAGCCCTCTTAGTATCTTTATAATCATTATTCTGAACTATTTCCTACAATTTATGTCCATACTGATTAGGTCCCTGGCAGTCAGTACTGCCCCTTGTTTTCTTTTTTGAGATGAGCTTTTCTGTTTTGTCATTCTGTCCAGAGAATAGATGAATGAGAGAACAAAATACTAAAATGGCAACAATGACCCTAGAGAAAAATATATTAAACAAATCAAAAGAGACCCCCCCCAAAAAAACAACAACAAAAGATTAAATAAAGAGAGAATATAATCAGACAGGTGGATTGAACAGAGCAATACACTATATCCTGAGTATATTTTGCTCAGTTTGTTAAAAGAAATTACATCTCAAAATTATATATATATTCAAAAAAATAACATTAAATACATTGAAAGGATAGAATATAAGTGTAAAGTTAAAAAAGACTTTCACAAAAAAAAAAAAGAAAGAAAGAAAGGGAGAGAATATGATCACATACTGCAGAGAACAGAGCCATATACTAGATTCTGGGTGTATTTTGGTCTATTTGTTATAAGAAACTGTATCCAAAAATTGTAAACAATGAAAAACTTATACAAAAATAAAATTAATATAGTGAAAGGATAGAATGTAACTGTAAAAATGAAAAAAAGATTTTTTAAAAATATTATATTCATTTGAAATAGATACTGAGAGAGAAATTATTCATTTGAGACAGATACTGAGAGAACATAAGCAGGGGGAGGGGCAGAGGGAGAGAGAGAAGCAGACTTCCCACTGAGCAGGGAGCCCAATGTGGGGCCCTATCCTAGGACCCTGGGATTATGACCTGAGACAAAAGTATATACATAACCATCTGAGCCATCCAGGAACCCTGAAAATTTAAGAGGATTTTTAAAAATAGTTGATAAAATAAGAAATTCGTTGAAAAAAGAAAGAGAAAAAATTAAAATTGAAAGACTAAAGGATGGTGGGGAAAACAAAACAAAACAAAACAAAAAACAAACAAAACAACCCGTGAATTCTATGTACTATTTTCCCCTCTCCTGGAGCTTTGTAGTTCCCTATGTGGTCTCAGCCAATGATCTTGCTCATCTTCTGGGGGACAGTACTGTTGTGTTGATTCTCAGGTGTCTTTGCCCTAAGCAGACCTGCATCACCCTTGCCTGGGGGCCAGGCTAAGTAATCTGTTCCAAATTGCTCTACCTGGCTTTTGTTCCCTGAAGGCATTCTGCACAGCATTAGAGGATGAGAGTGGAAATGGTGGCCTCCCAATGTCCAGCCCTGGAGCTGAAAGCTCTGGGATGCCTTCTCAGTGCGCCCTCAGGGCAAAGCAGTCAATGACTCCTCTCTGTTTGGTCTCCATCTGCTCATCCAGCCTGTGACTGAGCATTTCTGTCTCAGGCATGCAACCCTGCTTCCATTATCCAAACCCTGCAGACTCCTGTGGCTGTGCTGCTCCTTCCGGGGAGATGGAGTGGGGGTGCCTAGAAGGTGGAAGGTCTCAGGATGGTTCTGCCCTTTGTTAGGCCCTTGGTCAGAGAGCAGTGACCATGTAGTCATTGGTAGTTTATGGCAACCCCAAGTTGAGAGCCCACTCCTGGGCCTACTGATTGCAGCCAGTTTCCCTGATTTGATGCCTGGGAACTCTGCTGCTGTCAGACACCCCTGGTCTTCCTGTGACCCTAAGGTTCCTGAGAGCACTGTCCCACCTAGGAATCTGCGCCACTGAGCCACCTGAGCATCTTTCTGGCTGGGACATCACTCATCAGAGCAGACTTTTAAAGTTCTGATTTTACACTTTGCTGCTATATCACTTCCTGGTAGCCAGCTGATGGAGGCTCTTTCCCTCAGAAGTTTATCTTCCTACATATTGAATTCACTTTTCCACACCTCCTACCTTGCAGTAAGTGATTGCTTTTCTATTTGTAGAATTGTCTCTATTATTTTCTTAGATCTCTGGTTGAGTTTGCAGGTATTCAGAATGATTTGATAGCTATCTAGCTAAATTCCTGGGACCAGATGAAACTAAGGTCTCATACTTCTCCACCATCTTGGACCTCCTCAGTCTTTATTTTAAAGTGTATTTTGTCCAGGGATGCCTGGGTGGCTCAGTGGTTGAGCATCTGCCTTTGGCTCAGGGTGTGATCCCAGGGTCTGGGATCAAGTCCCACATCAGCCTGCTTCTCCTTCTACCTGTGTCTCTGCCTCTCTCTCTCTCATGAATAAATAAATAAAATATTTTTTAAAAAGTCCATTTTTGTCCATTATAAGTTTTGCTACCCTGGCTTTCTTTGCACCATTATTTATATGATAGATGTTTTCTCATCCTTTCACTTTCAATATTCTTGTGACTTCAAGTCTAAAATAGGTCTCTTATAGGCAACATATAGATGGGTCTTGCTTTTTTATCTATTTCATCACATTGTCTTTTGATTAGAGTGTTTAGTCCATTTATATTCAAAGTAATTATTGATAGGTATGTATTTTCTGCCATTTTGTTGCTTGTTTTATGGTTATTTTTGCAGTTATTTATTCCTTTCTTTTGCTCTCTTCTCTGATGCTTTGTAGGCTTTCTTTTGCAATATATTTGAATTCTCTCTTTTTTTGCATATTTATTACTGGCTTTGATTTGTGTTTACCATTATGTTTCATTATAACATCTTATGTATATAGAACATATTAAGTTGATGGTTGCTTAAGTTTGAACCCAGTTTTTACACCTCTACCCTCCCCCACACATTTTAGATATATAGTGTAATACTTTACATTCTTTTATTTTTGTGACTTCCTTGACTGATTTATATAGGTATACTCAATTTTACTATTTATGTGCTTCCTACCTTTCTCATGTCTCCTTAGAGTCTTTCCATTCAAAGAGTCCCCTTTAATATTTCTTGTACAGCTGATTTTTTTAAACTTTGTCTAGGAAACTCTTCATTTCTTTTATTCTGATGAATATCTTGCTAGATAGAGCATTCTTGGCTGTGGGTTTTTCTTTTTATTTTCTTTTTTTTTTTCTTTCCTTTCAGCACTTTGAATATATTATGCTATATTCTTGTGGCCTGCAAAGTTTCTGCTAAAAAATGAGCTGATAGCCTTATGGGCTTTCCCTTGTATATAAGTGTCTACTTTTCTCTTGCTGCTTTTAAATTTTTCTTAAATACTACTTTTTGCTCTTTGAATTACTGTCTTGGTGTGGACCTCATTGTGTTGACTTTGGGGGGGGGTGCTCTCTGTGCCTCTTGGATTCAGATTTCTGTTCCCTTCTCTAGATTTGGGACATTTTCATCCATATTTCCTCCACTAAGTGTTTTTCCCCACTTTTGTCTCTCTCCTCCCTTTGGAATCCCAATAATGCAAATGCTATTACCATTGATAGTGTTCCTAAAGTCTATTTTCTTTTCTTATTATTTTTTTCTCTCTCCTGTTCATCTTGTCTTTCATTATTCTGTCTTACCGGTCACTGATCCATTCTTCTGCTTCCTCTAGTCTACTGTGTATTCACTACAATGTATTTTTAATTTCTGTTTTTGAGTTCTTAATCCTTGTTCTTTTTTTTTTATGTTTTCTATCTCTTTGTTGAGCGTGTCACTGTGGTATTCTCTTTTCTCAAGTCCATTAAGTATCTTTCTGATCATTCCTTTAACTTCTCCATCAGACTATAACATCTCTGTTTCATTAAGCTCTCCTACTGTGACTTATCCTATTCTTTTATTTGGGACATATTCCTCTGGTTCCTCACATTGTCTAACTCTGTGTCTATTTCTATGTGTTAGGAAAGTCAGCTACATCTCCTGCTCTTAAAAGTAGTGGCCTTATGAAGAAAGGTCCTGTAGTACAATGTCCCACATTCACCAGAATCTAGTATGTATGTTGCATGTGACCTATTGTTGTTGCTGAGCCATGTTTGCCTTCAGTCCAGTCATCTGTAATAGTTTGGTCCTTGTGTTTTTAGTGTGTCTCTATGGGGCCACCTTGGGCTTGAGTCAGACCAGCTGTTAGCCAGAGGTGCATTGCATTGACCTTCAGGATGCTCTCCCTATGATGTCCCCTGGGAAGATTTCATTAATGGGTGAGGCCTGCAGTCAGACAAGATGTCTGCTCCCATTGCACTGCTGGGGCATAAACTGGTGTATGTGATTATATTCCCTTCTCCCCAGGGCAAGAATAACTTTTGAATTGTGTAGCCCCTGTCAGACTGCTTACATACTGCTAGGTTTATGGGACCACTTTGGATGTTCTCTGGCCAAGGTCATATTGGAGGGGGCAAGTGCACAGGAGATTTGCAGGATGCAAGAGCCAGGATGCTTGGTCCCAGCAAGATCCATGCTGGTCTGCTGTGAGAGAGGATCTTCAGCCACTCAGGAAAAACTCCTGCTGATATTGGCCAGGTTGAGTGGGGTGGATCCACAGAAGTGTGCAGGGGTGGGACATGCTGTCCGTAAACTATGTGGAGAGTGTTGGTGCTATACTGGCTCCCACAGGTGTCTGTGTAGGCAGGAGTCAGGGGAGAAAAATAGCAACTACCAGCTCTTTTGCTCTTAGAGAAGTTTCCCAAAGTTACTACACCTTCTAGTACATGCTCTGAAATTATTAAACATATCCAGGTGTTTTTCAAACTGCTGCTTCCATGCTGTATCTCAGTGATGCTCTTTGTTGTGCTGTCTCTTTAAGGGCAGGGACTCAGTTTCCTATTGCTGTTTTTCCAGAGCTGAGCCTACTGATTTTTTAAAGTCCCAGGTATTAAGACACACTGATTGTAAAAACTTGTGAAGCTAGGTTCCTCTGGCCTTCAGAGCCAAGTGTTACAGGGATTTGTTCTCCCAGGGTGTGCCCCCCAAGGCTAGGATGCCCAGTGTGGGATCCTCTCCTTTTTCCTCTTTGCTCCCATGGCATCCTTACCTCCCACAGACAGTACGACAGGTCCTTTAGCTCTTGACCACATCTGTGCCCTTTCCTACACTCTTCCATATAGACTCTTTTCTACATTTAGCTATAGAGATTCTGTTTTACAAGGCTTTGGATCATTTTCTGGGTTATTTACACTGATGTGGATGCTATCTAGTTGTATCTGAAGGATGAGGTGAGCTTAGTGTCTTCCTGCTCTGCCATCTTTCCCAGAAGTCCGTGTCTTGTTGTGTAAAGTCAGTGACAGTGCCTCATGGGCCCCTCAGTTACTTGAAGATGTTGCTTCAAGTTTCTAAGTGTCTATGCCTATAGCACTCTCTGGATATTATCTGCAAGATGTGTCTTTTTGAGAGCTGATAAGTCTCTACATATACTCTGGATGTAGGGTCTATAAACTCAAACGCCTAACTGGATCACTTTAGATTATATAAGTGGGTGTTTTGTATCCTTGTGGTGGTCAGGTAGATGAGCTGTAGGAACCATGTCAGAAGGGAGCAGGAAAAATATGAATTTATGTGAAACGTTTCAGTTTAGAAATAAAGTTTTCTAATCAAACATCTTTTAAAAGACATGGAACAAATTTTGGAAATTGGATTGGGTTCATGATCTTCTCTTTAACATGTTCTATAAAGTAAGATAAAATGTGATGATAATTAAATGAATGTACCAGAAATTTCTTTTGAAGAAATGTCCTAATCATTCTCAAAACTATTCCTTCCTTTCTTTTGCCTTTTCTTCTTACTTCCTGTTTGCTTTACTAAAATAATAACAAAGAATTTCATCATGCTGGTTAATCATAATATGTGGTTCTATATTCTATTACATATGTATTACATGAATATTAAACGTGTACATATGTGTATATGTCATAATTGCATATATTGTATAAGAACGATCACATGTAAAAAAAAAGAACGATCACATGTAATAGCTAATTATATATTTATAAGGGGCGTGAAATCTACCATTATTCCCCCCACCATCTCCTTTATGTGGAAATCAAGTATTTGGCAATACGAGCATTTAGAATATAATTGTGAACTTGGGAATAAGAATTTAAAAACTGTCATAAAACCTCTGTACTTGGGCAGCCCAGGTGGCTCAGCAGTTTAGCACTGACTTCAGCCCAGGGCCTGATCCTGGAGGCCGGGATCGAGTCCCACGTTGGGCTCCCAGCGTGGAACCTGCTTCTCCCTCTGCCTGTGTCTCTGCACCTCTCTCTGCATCTCTCTGCATCTGTGTCTCTCATGAATAAATCAATAAAATCTTTAAAAACAAGAACAAAAAAAAACCCTCTGTACTCTTAGAAAGAAAAATAATTTTCATCTTCCAGACAATCATGTATTAAGTAAGGTAACCCATTGGAAGCAACACAGTGGAAAGATTGGGAGCTACGATGGCTCCTTAGGAGGTTGCACATCTAACTTTTGAAAAGGAGGTAGGCAGACATTAAAGCAGAGGTCAACTGTTGTCTTGCAGGCCCAATTACAATGTTCTTAAGTGATTTGAATTTAATGCCTTTCCAGTTTTATTGTCCTTACTGTTGTAATACCAGAGAGTTTTCCTTATTTAAATTACACTCCAGGACTTTGAAGGCTTTTGAATTTTCATCCCTTGTATTAAATAGCATTATGGGATTCAGAAGAAAAGGAAGAGCTCTATAGAGATGATTCCAAGAAGTATTTCATAAAAGGAATGAATGCCAACTTACTTTTTATTTGCAAAGATCTTTGGGACCTGTTGTTATTACCCACCTTTCTGGGTTGGACAAGATCATGTCTTACCATACATTTTTTTTTCCATAGACATTTTTCTTATCTAAAGCAGTGGCCACTTAATGTTTCTGAGGTTACTTTCATCCACTCTGTCTGCTTGAGGAGAGTCTTCCTCATTAGCTTGGTCTTGCTGTCTTTCAGACTGCAGAACATTCTCAATTTGTGGACATGATTTGTGTGTGTGTGTGTGTGTGTGTGTGTGTGTGTGTGTATGTATGCATTTCCAACCTCTAATATGGGGGATAATGACAAAATTAGTCACAATACTTGAAGAAATTAAAATTTTATTGAAATCCTAGTCAGATTTTTCATTTTTTCCAGAAATCCCCTTCTTACATAGAATTGAAACTTTTAATAACATAACAAGGATTTTATTTTAGATCTTGTTAAACTAAGCTATGTAGCCTTCAGCCCAAAGTAGAATCAGATTAGAACTGTTGCTGGCTCAGTGGAAGACTCCCACCTCTGATAAACCCCATTTACTAATCTTGCTCCTGTGCTAGAACCCCTTTTGTTGACCCCTTAAGGTTCCTGATGAGGAAAATATCTTTTTACCCTTGTACTAAGGACTCTCCCTGCAGGGATCCTATGTATTCTATAATCACTTCCCTTGGAGATCCCTCAAGGTGGGAAAGGCTCTTTCCTATCTGGTCTAAAGATCCCTCCCCTGAGTCTGTCCTGCAGTCACCTTTCTGGAAACCCCAGTAGAGATCTCCCTTGGCCTGGATCTTTCTGTCAAGTGTAATTACACCAGTGGATTGTTGAAGCTGTTTTAGTCTTTCCACATTGCTTGGGTTTTTTTCACTTACTTAAAAAATCCACATCTAATCTTAGCCTCATTAGAAGACATGGAATTCCCAGAAGGCTGGCCATGACACATCTCACAATGACTAGTGCGTCTCATTAGGTTCATTAATTACTACTTTTAGAGTCCTGTTCTCTGATAGGCCATGCCTGATTCTTCTATTTCTACTTCAGAGGGACAGAGGCGTACTTTATCAGGCCATGTGAACAAATGTAGCTGGAAATCAGCAAGTGATTTAGCACAACTATTTTTCAAATTGTTTCCTAAAATCTTACTAACATCCCACAATAAAATAAATTTGTGATACATTGCATACTATAGTCCTTTAGGGAAAGTCAACATTTATATAACTCGTTGAAGGCCCTGTGAATTCCTTCAGTAAAGATATCTGATTAGTTTTTATACCAAGTATATCCCAACAAAATTGGGATATTGAATAATTGCATTGAATTCAATTCATTGAATAATCTTTCCCCTCCCCAATAGAAATACCTTTTAATATATTTTACTATTCTCTAGACCACAGATGAGAAAACATGAATTTAATGCTTTATGAGGTCATCCTGCAGTACCACTACTTTTCCAAATCAATGCCCTCTCTCATCTTCTTAGGTGATAGTTTCCCTCCATTGTCTCTCCTTCAAACCTACAGTAGCCCTTCCACTCTCACTCTGTACTAGTGACTTGATTCTGACTTCACTCACTGAGAAAATATATATAAATATTTTATTTATTCATGATAGGCAGAGAGAGAGAGAGAGAGAGAGAGAGAGAGAGAGAGAGAGAGAGAAAGGCAGAGACACAGACAGAGGGAAAAGCAGGCTCCATGCCGGGAGCCCGACATGGAACTCGATCCCGGGACTCCAGGATTGCACCCTGGGCCAAAGGCAGGTGCTAAACTGCTAAGCCCCCCAAGGGTCCCCTCACTGAGTAAACAGAAGCAATCAGAAGAAATCTTCTATATTCTCCATCACAAATTTAGTCAAATTTAGTACATGACTTGCACCTGTGCCTTAAATGCTGTCGTCTTTCTTGTTATTAAATCAGTTGCCCATACTCTGGTGTCAGGCCAATGTTGCACCTGGCATGGTGAAACCCTTCCTTTTCTGCTTCAGACTGTTCCTGCAATGATGCTAGCTCTCTCTTATGTCATTAATTCTTCACTGTCTACTAGATAATTTCCTAGCATACAAACATATTATACTATTCTTATATTTAAAAAAGAAGAAAAACAAAAATCCCTTTTTTGTCTCCCATATTTTCTTCCAGCCTTTTCTCCTTTTCTCTACTCTGGTTTACAGCAAAACTTCTTGAAGGGATTTTCTATATTTACTATTTCCACTTTATCTCATTTCATTCTCTCTATAACCTACTACAGTAAAGATTTTGTTCATAAAAACTTTCTTATTTGGCAATGTGATACCCACATTGTCAAATCAACTAGTCAGTCCTCAATCTTCATTAACTCATACCCAGCCTTTGACCCAGTTGATTATTTCCTCTTTCTTCAATACTTTTTTTTTTCCCCCTCACAGTGCACCCAAAAGGATCCAGACATTTTGTTATTCCTGGCACTGCAGGCAGTATGAGCTTTTTATTTGCATTAGTTTTTCTTGTCTTCCATGTTCCTTGGGGTTGTTGCAAAGGTAAACCTGAGTAGTGTATGCATAATTGTCTGTGTCCCAGCTTTAGGACTTTGAACTCAGAAAACCCCCATCTTTAAAAGTAGCTACTGGCAAACCTGCCCAACCTTTGTCCGATAGGAAGAGATGATCTTTATTGTCCTAGTCTGTAAATAAGTCTGCCCTTTGCCCCAGAGGGAGACACTATCTCTAGCTTCCAAGGCTGTTTGCTATACAAATGTCCTTGAAAGTCCTTTCCAACAAAGTTGTCACAAGATATGTAGAAGCATCATGGACAATTGTTTCCCTATCAATACTCCTTCCATCTGGAGTTCTCCTCTCCTACATACCTACATGGCTTCTCCTTCATTTCAATCAGATCATTGTTCAAATGTCACCTAACTAGGGATGCCTTCCCTGACCACTGTATCTCTCTCTCATCCTCTTTATTTTCCTTTGTAGCACTTGGCTCTGATGTTGTATTGCATATGAATTTAATGTTGTATTAGCTATCTGCCTTATTAAAATGCAAGCTTCCTGGTGCCCAGAACTTTATGTATTCACTGTTTATGTGTTCACTGTTGAATCCCCAGCCCTTGGAATAGTATCTGACAGAGTAAGTGATCCCTAAGTAGCTGTTAAAGTATGAATAACACTGCTCAGTAACCCCACCCACCTCATCAGTCTTTTGGAACACATGGTGCCAGTGCTGTTCCCCATTCGAGGAAGTAATTTTTTTATTATATTCTTGAAAAATGAAAAATAAGTAGCTTAACCACAAAGATAACATAAATTTATACAGTTTGTACAAAAGAAAGAATAATTAATCTGTCCCTTTGTGGATGATAATTGTTCTCTGTATCTTGGGTGACAATACAGAGACGTGTATAATACATTTTAGAATAATTTCCAACAGAAGTGGTTAAATATTTTTAGAAAGCCCTAAATCTTTAGGAAAAGTTTCAGTTATCAGTAAAATTTACCAACATGAAATATAACTTTATGTAATGAAGTTGGTTAATGTATGAGTTGTTCTCTATTGAATTATCTGGTTGGGTCTCTGATAGGACATACTAAAAATAAGCAGTATGCCTCTGCTCTAAACTAGCCTTGCAACTAGGTTAAAAACAAACCAAATGTATACAAAACTGATTCACATAATTTCCAGTGGATGTTGTTATGCATAGCAGCTTTGCGCCCTAACCACAGAATCCTTAGCAAGTGTCTCTTTTTTATTTTTAAAAGTCTATGTCCTCTTTCTGATTTATTTAAGACCCAGGTTCTGATTCCATTCAGACACTTGGCCAGCTGACCACTGTTGGTCTGACTTCTCACCTGCCAGGCAGCAATCGTTTAGTCCTAAGCACAGATCTAGGTGGTCTTTTTTTAGTTTTCAAGCTTAATTTTTTTTTTTTTTTCTTTTTCCAAGTAGAGTTAACTAGGTGTGAAGTTGAGGAGCTGCTACCCACTATACACTAGTTCGTCAGCCTATCCGAAGCTCAGGAATAGGAAGACAAGATTTCCCCAGCAGAAACTAGGAAGGAGAGCTCTGGGGCCTGTGGCTGCATTGCTGATTGAATCATCCGTGTGCCTGGACAGCAGGCAGGCTGATTTCAGGCCACCATATGGGTGTGAGGCCTGGCTGTGTTCTTCTCCCGGACTTTCCTCTGGGTGCTAATTGCTTTAGTGAGAGAGACTGTGCAAGCAATTAAACAGCCCCTTTCTCCCACAGTCCTAGTTCTCAGGAGCTAAGGGCTGGGAGAGGGCTCCTGCTCTCCCAGTGGGTTGCAAATTGCTCAGAGTGAATAAATACATTTGTTCACTTTTCAAACTGTGACCAGCCACCTGGTCTCTTGTGTTGCTCTCAGAGCGGAGAAGGCAGATGACGGGCTCCTAGTCGCTGAACTCCAGCCTATAAAAATGCTTCACCGAGCTCTGAGCTATTTTTGCAAGGACATCTGTTGCCAAAAAAGAATTTTAATTAAGCAAAAACACATCTCTGTTTTGTCCATGGCAAGGAGGCTTGTGAAAGCTTTCTTGTCTCAGATGCATGCTAAATCTGGAGAAACGAAAGCTTTAAGGTATTTTGTGAGGGGTATTTTGCTGCTCAATTTGAGGGACACAACAGATTTTCCATGGGAAGGAAATTATTCGAAGTGCATGTTTGTGCTTTTCAAACTAAGGCCCGGCCTGCATTAATAATTAATTATACGTAATATAATCTGACATGTTACCCCATGGTTTGATAAAGTCGAAAGCTATTTCCACAAGGCAACTTGCCAGTTCTTTTGCTCTCGTCCAATCTTCTTCCCAGGTGATATTCATCATTTTAACATCAAGCTTCCAGAGCACCACATTAACACATAAATTAGAGGACCCGATGCTGTGCTGGCTGTTATAACTAGTCTAGATAAAATTGTCCAATCAGAAAGGGAAAAAAAGAAGTGATAAACGAAATCAGAAAGCAGGTTGCAGGCAGTAATACTGCACAAATTGCTTAGGATCGGGCGAGAAAGGGGAGGAGGTGGCCTTTCTCTAGTTTTCATAAAAGCAATTATATTGGGTATTTCCCCCCTCCTCAAACACTGACATAATGGTAGATAGGAATCCTTCAAATATGAAACTGATTCTGTAATCATATAGCCCTCAAGCCCCTTAAGTGCCTTTAGGGGCACTGTCTTTGGCAGCACAAGCATATCGGAGAGGCAGATTATAAGAGGGGCACTTTCAGGTAGCAGGTACCAAGGGACATTGCTGGGCAGCAGGAGGGAATGATGCCCTGATAATATTAAGACTGTTTCTGGCTACTTCTATTATTGGTTGGGCACCCTTTGCCCTCCTGGAGGGTGGACAGAGATCATCGAGGTTAAAGCAGCAAGGAGTTCATATTTTTATATGATAGGGTCTTTGTGGACAGGAATCTATCCTGTACACCAAGGATCAAAATACAGTATCCCATGTTGCACATCCAACTCAGAACGTTTATTTCTACTCAGAAAACTCTCCGACAATTTGCTACTCACTTTTGGAGACTTACGCATCATAAAGTGAAAAAAAAAAAAAATCTTTTCCCACACATCTGCCCTTAGCATGCACCCGTTTTGCACAAAGCTTTCCTATTGGACTGCAGTGTCGTTGTATTCTATTCTAACTTGGTATTTCATATCGATCCACTAGGTTTTCTTTTTTAAAAATTTTCCTTTCAGGGGATCCCTTGGTGGCTCAGCGGTTTAACACCGCCTTCAGCCCAGGGCGTGATCCTGGAGTCCTGAGATCGAGTCCCACATCGGGCTCCCTGCATGGAGCCTGCTTCTCCCTCTGCCTTGTCTCGGCCTCTCTCTCTCTGTGTCTCTCATTAATAATACATAAAATCTTAAACAATTTTTGTCCTTTCAAAGAATGTGGCTTTTTTTGATTGCTAAGAATCATTCCCTCTCTAGCTCCTAACAAGGTTTAAGTTTTTTCTACCTAATTCATAAAATAGACCATGCATCTCCCAGGTCCCAGTCCCTTTGCCTAAATAAATATTTATAGAATTAAAATATATATCAAATATATATATCGAATATCTCTTTATATATATGTATACATATATGTGTAATATATATTCTTCCTACACTTCCATACATATAAAATTATATATATATATAATTATATATATAATTTTCTTCCCACACTTTCCTAGTTCTGTGATGATTCTTCTGAGTGATAGCTGTTTGTGCACATTTAATTTAAAATTTCTTAGTTTTCTTTAGGCTTTGGGCTTGCCATTTCTTGGTTTTATTAGCGAGTACCTTTGGGTTGTGAGAAGAATCTAGCAGAAATCAAGTTACAAAGAAAAAGGAAATTTATTAGCTAACAAAACTGTCAAGTCCCAGGTTAAAGTCTTCTGAAACTAAGAGCCAAGGCCTCCATCAATATCATTGGAACTTGGTCTATTCTTTCCTTTGATTTCCTCTATCAAGACTTTTCTTCAGGCAACTGGTTTTTTATTTGGCTGTTTGGTTTTTAAAAAAAGATTTTATTTATTTATGTGATAGAGAGTGAGGAGAGAGAGAGCACAAGCAGGGAGAGAGAGAAAGCAGCAGGCTTCCCACCGAGTAGGGAGCCAATACGGGACTCCAGCCCAGGATCCTGGGATCATGTCCTGAGCCAAACAGGCAGAAACTCAACCGCTGAGCCACCGAGGTGCCCCGAGGCAAGTATTTCTACATAATGGTGTCAAGCAGCTCCTGCTTCAGTTTACCTTTGCAGTACTTTCCAGTGATTCTAGCAAAAGGCTAGACTCTCAGTACCAGGTCAGACTTGACATCTGGAAGGAAATTGACCCTCTGTGCTTCAGTTTCCACATCTGCAAATTGAATAATAATTTTTACTTTTTGAGCTTGTTGGGAGTTTATGCCATATGTGCCAAGCACATTTTTAAGTTTTAACGGTCATTATTGTTAAATACCATCCCTGAGCTTTTTTTACTGTGGCCAGAATATCCCTGGGTCATATGCCTTCTTTAGAGACTTAGATAAGATCTTTTCCCAGTTAAACCACTAGGACCAAAAGGGAGTAATTTGGATGTCTCTCAGAAGGCAAAGTAAAGGATGCCAATAATCTTAGTAATTTATACAATTAGCTAAGGTTCTCTGCAATATTGGTATCACTTGGAATCCAATCAAGGCAAATGGTGGAGATGAAAATGTTTTTGAAATGACAGAGTACAGTGAAAATTCAATGTGATTGGGTCAATGACTTGTTCTAAGGACTCAATAAAAGCACAACACTGTCTTGAATCCTTAAAGTGGATACGGAGCAAATCTGGCCCCTTTTATCACGTACTTCACCATATTATTGAGAACACAGACATTTAGATACAGATCTGACATAGATTCAATAAGAAACAAGGGCAAAAGAGTCATATAAACTAACAGTGTTGAGGTTGACAATTATTAACAAATCAGAGTAGCTGGCTGTAATCAGGAAAGATTTATTCAAGGAAATCATTTTCTAATGGAAATTTGAAAGCTCCAAGTAAAGCAGTATTGAACTATTAACCCTCAAAATAATTTTTCGACCCCTCCATAATATTCAACTCAAAAGATCTATTACTGCATTGAATCCAAATTAAAGGAACAATTGAACCACTTAACTGATCACCAAAACACTTATCCTAGCTTAAGCACTGTAGTACTTTCCTCAGCCAAGTTATGCAATTCAGTCATGCTGGTTTCTTAGGAGTGATCACAGGGCCACACCAATTTCTCACAGAACATCAGAATCCTTGGGAATGATGGGATAAAAGATGAGAAGACTTTGTGTCCATCTTTAGGATCCCCTCATCTTGCTCAATGTATTTTCATGTATTATAAGTTCTTTCATTTTCTGAATACATGATAATACAAGAAAAAAAAAGTTAATGTTTTACTGATTGACCATGTTTATTCATGTACTTTTGAAGGCAGTCTGTTCAGCTGTTGATACAGTAATGTCAATTGAGATTATCTTTAGGAAATCATGTGCTAACAATGCCCATTAAGAACTCAGCACAAAAGTGATGGGTCCTTGGATGGCTGCTCTAACTCAGAAACAGTCTATATAATGAATGCAGCATAGTCTTCAGGTAGGCCATGCCCCTTGCAACAGTGAATGTCTAGTTGCTTCAGTTGTTATATTTATGGGAGCTGCAAAAGCCATTACATAATTACAGTCTCCAGCTACACTATATTTTGGGTAGCTTTATTATTATAAAATAGGCCTTGCTCTCTCTTTCATCCTTATAGTAATAATGTGGGTAAATAGAGGCAGTAGCTATGCCAATGGGTGGTTCCTGGGAAATAATCAATTGCACTCATATAAAGGCCTTCAATAAAAAGGCATCCTCAGTAAAATAAATTTTCAATATAAGTACAGCTTCTGGTCAAAGCCTCTCTTACATCACCCCAAATAAACATTCTATATAAATAATAAAAAAAAGTGTCTTAGCTATGTAGACTTGATTTCAAGACAGATTCTCCAGTGCTCCAGTACCAACCTGCTTGCTGCCAATCTACAAAGAAATTGTGGAGCTACTATTAGGACAGAAACAAATGGTTTAATAATCACTTTAATACTAGAAAACATGGGGACAGACTTGTGCAAACTCAAATGGGGATTTCTCTATCTTTTTGACCCCTAATTATGACAATGCTTAGGAAAGGATGCTATAACTTTAAGTACAAAAAACAATATTCAAGGTTTTACCTAGCCATATGCAGGATTAAGCATGGGTGATATTTTGCATCAAGTTAATAAAGGCTGTGATTTTATCAAAATTCAAGTGAAGGTGATCAGACTTCCAGAATGGTGGAGTAAAGACCTACCAAAATTCACTGCTCCATAAAAGGAATATGATTCCAAAAATTATCAAAATCAAATTTTTCAGAACTCTGGAAATTAACAAAAGTCTTAGAACAATTTACAGAGAGCTTATCCAAGAAACCCACTGAATCTTGGTAAATACAGTGAGCTTTCTGGAATTTTAACATGTCCTATTTTAATAGCTCTCTTCCTAGTTCCACAGTAATCTTGAAAGACAACAGCCTTGAAATCATGATAGCCATGAAAACAGTAGTCTAAGATTCACAGGAAAAGGCAAAACTAGTTTGGCGCTCCCCAAAGTTCAAAGAACTAAATAAAGTCATGTCTATATAACTAAATAAAAGTAGAAGAGTATGAGAAGGACACCTTGCCAAGGGAGAATATAAAAAAGAAATTTTTTTTTTAAATTCAGCAGTTGAAAGGTGTACAATAAGTGAAAGAAAAAAATTCACTGGAGGTTCTCACCAGTGTTTTGAACTAAAAACTTTCCAAAATTAGATGAAAAACATTAATCTGCACATCCAAGAAGCTCAATGAACTCCAAGTAGGATACACTTGATGAGATCCACATGGAGATACATTATAAAGTATACTCAAAAGCACTATTTAACATAAGAGTAGGTACTAATGAAGGAATAAAAATATATATGAGATATAGAAAATACAAAAATGTCTGTAAATCCTTCCTTAAAAGTAAGTATATGAAATATAATTACTTTAAACATTGTAATTACAAATCAGAGATAGGAAGAATGAGTAAAAACACATTACTTAACTACATGCTACCTATAAGAATCACACTTGAGATTCAAAGATACAAATGGGTTTAAAAGGAAAAAAGATATACAATGCAAAAAGAGCTGGAGGGGCTACATTAAGATAGGACAAAATAAAATCTAAGACAAAAAATTAGTTGAGACAAAAAGACATTTTACTATAAAGAAAGTGTCAATCCATTTGGGAATAATCACAAATATAAAAATATATGACCTAACAACAGAGCCTCAAAAGACATGAAACAAAAACTAATAGAGCTGAAAGAACAGTATATCATTCAGACATAATTTCTGAAGACTTCAGTATTTCACTTTCAGTAAAGACTAGATTAAAGATCGAATATAATGGTGCTCAATATCATTAGTTATTAGGCAAATAAAAATCAAAGCCACATTGAAGGAAGGTTCTGGGAAGACTGCTAAGTAGGAGGCACCAGAAATGAGTCTCCCCACCTAAAGAATAACTGTATTGGCACAATCTGACTGATATAACTATTTTGGAACTCTGTAATCTACTGAAGTCTTGCAATTTCTAGGAGAAAACTTTAATAATAACCTGTCATTAATTTTGGTCATTTGCAGCTCTTAACATGGTAGTGACCATAGGTCTCCCTACCCAGCTGTATGGTAGGCAACTTATGCACATGTTTCTGGAGCAGCTTGTCCATAGGTAATGGGAGCCGGGGTGGGCAATAAGGACTTTGTCCTCTAAATATTGAAGATTTGTGTTCTTATCACTAAACATTTGCTTCTAGCTATGGGGGTGCAGATAGAGTATTGGGCAGCCATTGTTAAGGGTCCCTCCTTCAGCTATAGTGAAATTATAGGGGATATAAAGAATTGGTGTTTGTTTCTCCCTTCATCTTTCTCTTTTTCTCCTTTTGTGTTCCTGATATTTAAGGATTAAGACATTCAAAAGCAACCACATATATGAGGGAATTTAGAAAGTCACCATGCTTGCCTAAGGAAAGGTATGGTCTCAGAGAAGAGCTGAGAAGACCTTAAGTTTATACATCAAACTGGTCCATGGCACAACCACTCTACAACAATAAGCAAACACAAAAACAAAATGGTAAACCCTGGGGAAGGGGAGAAATGGATCTCTAGTTACCATGTTATAAAATGCAAATGTCTAGTTTTCGACAACAACAAAAAATCACAAGCTATACAAATAAATAAAGCATGGCTCATTTAAAGGGAAAAAAAATCAACAGAAACTGCCCTAAAGGGATCCCTGGGTGGCGCAGCGGTTTGGCACCTGCCTTTGGCCCAGGGCGCGATCCTGGAGACCCAGGATCGAATCCCACATCGGGCTTCCGGTGCATGGAGCCTGCTTCTCCCTCTGCCTGTGTCTCTGCCTCTCTCTCTCTCTCTGTGACTATCATAAATAAATAAAAATTAAAAAAAAAGTAAAAAAAAAAAAAAAGAAACTGCCCTAAGGAAAAAAAAATGGTAAAATTAGGAGGCAAGGAATTTAACACAACTGCTTTAAAGATGCTTGAAGACCTAAAAGCAAACATGGAGAAAGTCAATAAAATTATGTATGAAGAAATCAGAAAATCAACTAAAAAGAGAGAAAACATTTAAAAAAAGAAATTCTGGAGCTGAAAAAGTGCAAAACTGAAATGAAAAATCACTAGAGGGATTCAAAAACATATTTGAATATGCAGAAGAAATAAAGTGAACAGAGCCTGAGGGATCTGTGGAATACCATCCACCAGACCAACATATGTATTTTTAAAGCCCCAAAAGGAGAATAGAAGGACAAACAATTATTTGAAGAAATAATTGTGGAAAGCTCCCCAAATTTGATGAAATACATTGATACAAACATAGAAGAGGCAAAACAAACTCCAAGCATGATTAACTCAAGGGGACTCATACCAAGGCACATTATAATCAAACTGTTGAAAGACAAAGAGAATTTTGGAACAGCAAGAAAGAAGCTACTTGTCACATAAAGTGATTCCCAATAAGAATGTCAGATTTCTCATTGGAAGACTTGGAGGGTAGAAGAAAATGGGTTGTCATATTCAAAGAGCTGAAGGGAAAATATTATTAGCCAAGAATTCTGTATATAGCAAAACTGTCCTTCAAAAATGAGGGAGAAATTAAGACATTTCCAGATAAGCAAAAGCTGAGGCAGTTTGTTACCACTAGACCTGCCCTATAAGAAGTTCCAAAAGGAGTTCTTCAGCTTGAAATGAAAGGACGCTAGACAATAACTTGAAGCCCTAGGAAGAAATAAAGGTCTCTGGCCAAAGTAAATAGATGAACAACTAACTATGCTATGGCTTGAATGCTTGTGCCCATCTCCCCAATTCAAATGTTGAAATCCTAATGCCCAATATGATGTTGTTAGGAGATAAGGACTATGGGAGATACTAGGTCATCAGGGCAAAGCCCTCATGAATGAGATTATAAAAGAGGGATGAGAGAGATCCCTTGCTCTTTCCACCATGTGAGGACACAGTAAGAAGATACTAGATATGACCCAGGAATAAAGCCTTTATCAGGACCTGACCATGCCGACACCTTGATCTTAGATTTCTAGCCTCCAGAACTGTGAGAAATAAATTCATTTTATTTACAAGTACCCAATCAGTCGTATTTTGTTACAGCAGCCAGGATGGACTAAGATTATAAAAGTTGGTTTTATTGTAATCTTTTGTTTGTAAGTCCACTTGTTTTCCACATAGTTTAAGAGATTAATGCATAAAAAACACATTATTAGTCTTAGTCATACAAAGATGTAATTTTGTTACATCAATGAAAGGAGTCAGGAGATAGCTGTATAGGAGCAGAGTTTTTTCATATTGACACTAAGATGGTATAAACTGATATTAAAGTCTTTTTTAAAGATTTATTTATTTATTTATTCATGAGAGGCAAAGACACAGGCAGAGGGAGAAGCAGGCTCCATGCAGGGGCCCAATGTGGGACTTGATCCCAGGACTCCAGGATCTTGCCCTGGGCCAAAGGCAGGCGCTGAACCGCTGAGCCACCCAAGGATCCCCTGATATTAAAGTCTTATAACTTTAGGATGTTAAATGTAATCCCTATAGTAACCACACACACACACACACACACACACACACACACACACACAAACAGCTGTAGAACTCAAACTTATAAAAAGTATAATGTGATTGCCAGAGACTGAGGGGATTGGGGAGTCATTGTTTAATGAATACAGAGTTTTAGTTTTGCAAACTTAATGGTTTTCTGAGGATGGATGGTGGTGATGGTTGTACAAAACATAATGTCCAGTGAACTACACACTTAAAATGGTAAATTCGATGTTATGTATATTTTATCACAATTTACAAAAAAATGATTTTAAAAATGCACTGAGATACTACTTCATAAATGCAATGATGGCTAAAACTTAATAACAAGTATTGTTGAAGATTTAGAGAAATGGAACCCCTTCCCTCCCCTCTTGATGGGATCATAAAATGGTTCAGCCATTTTGGAAAAGATAAGCTCAGCAGTTCCTCAAAATGTTAAACCTATAGTTGCCACATGACTGAGAAATACCACAATTTTTAGTTATATAATCAAGAGAATCGACAGTATAGGTCCACACAAAAACCTATACGTAATTGTTCTTATCAGCATTATTAATTATAGTCATGTAATTGGGAAAGAATTTTATATCAAATTCATATCAACTGATGAAATGGATAAATCACAGTGGTATATTCATAAAACAGAATATTCGGCCATAAAAAAGAATGAAATACAGAAACATGCTATAATAGGTATGAACCTCGAAAGCACTATGTTACATGAAATAAGCCAGGCACAAAAGACTGACTTTATTATTTTATGTATCTGAAATATCTACAATAATAAAATCTTAAAAAAGTAGAAAGTAGACTATTGGTTGTGAGGGGCTTGAGGAAAGAAGAAATATCATTCTAGTAGGTATGGGGTTTCTTTTTGTAATGATGAAAATATTCTGAAGTTAGAGGTGATTGTTGCACTACTCTGTGAATATACCAAAAAATGCTTAGTTTTACACTCTAACAGTGTGAATTTTATGGTATGTGAATTCTCTCTCAGTAAAGTGTTATTAAAAAGATTCACATGAGACTGAGATTTTCACTGTTAGCTCTTGTACAGGAAACCTTGGCTGATGAAACAAACAAGTGATGTTAGTAAGAGTCAGTAGTGGTATTTATTTTTCATTAGGAAAATGATTATAATTTCAATAGAGTAATTACATAAGGTATTAAAATAGTTTCTCCTTTTTGCGCCCAGATTGTGTTTCACTGATGGTTCTTACTGCATAAGTGAGTGTATATTTGCATTAATTACACAATGTAAACCCTTTCAACCTATCTGGAACAAGGCTTGTCCGGGGCAGAAATGAAGGTACAGGCTTATCTTGGTGAATCACAAGCCTGAGCCAGATACACACCTTGTTTGGTATCTGTTTTCCCACACACCCATTTCTCAGTAGATATTTTCAAAGAGTTGAGAGAGAATTCTATGAACCAGGCCCAGTAAGGAGAACCAGGCCAAGTTCTCCCTGCCCAGAGAAAGTATCTTAAGTTCTCTTTTCTTCTCCTGGCATCTTAGTATGATTCTTATCTTGGTAGTTAAAACTGTATGTGCCAATTCCTAACAAATTTTTTGGTATTGAGGGGAAAAAAACGTCTTGGCAAGAAAATGTGCAAGTATGATGATGGACTCTGGGGTAGGGTTCAGTGAAAGGAAGATAAGCTAAAAACCAAATGTAGTCCTCTTTGCCACCAGCCTAAAAGTGAACCACACACTTCCCTGGCTTTCTGCTTTACTGACGCTGTGCTTCCCAAGCACAGTCATCAGCATGAAAATACAAGATTGTTTGAAAGTTCGTTCGGACACTATTTTGATGTGGTTTTGTTGTAAGCGCATGTTTGCTTCTTAAGTGAATTTATATAAAAATTTTTCTAAAAAACTTGTTCTAGTTTTTTTGTTATTGATCCATAGGTTTGAAAATAGTGAAATGAATGTATAATATTCATATACTATATACAGACAATAAATGTATATGGTATCAAATTATCAGACTACATGTACATATGCACACATGTATGCACATATTGTGTGTGTGTGTGTATATATATATGTATATATATGTAATAGGAGATGGGTATCAATTTAAAAACTTTTTATGCCCAATAACATAATAGGATAATTAATGTTTTCTGCATCTCTAAAATATAAAATTGACATTTAAGTTTAGATGGCTGGGTAGTCCAATCGCTGTGGAGGTTCTATGTACTGGTTCAGCACTGTGATAAAAATTTTGCCTTTCCTGTTGATTTTCCTGTGAGATTGTTAACAACTTCTTCTATGGAGACAATGATGTAAAGTGCTAGAGGGAGATAATTATAGTGAGAATTTAAAAGGCTAAGCCTTAGATTTCCACTTCCACAGTTACTACTACTAGAGGTCTTGAAGGGAATACTATGTAAATATAAGGTCTTAAAGCCTGATTTCACAAACCAAGAGCAGTTGGTAAAGAAACCACCAGAACAGAAGCACACGTGAATGAGTGTTGGTCAGGAAGGTGTCCAAGAGGAAGAACTGAAGCTAAATTAAAAACCATCTTGGGTAGGTGAGAGATCCATGAGGAGAGAGAGCTTAGGATAGAAGCCTGAACTGACTAACAGAAACCCAGAAGTAACCCTATGTAGCAGGGCTAGTGGAAAATAGACTCAGGGCTGAGAAATGAAGGTGAAGACACAAAGTATAATAATCAGGAGTTAACTGCAGATAGGTTTGGATCAAAATCTAGATGTGATTGGTAAAAGTCAGCAAAGACTGGAAGCAGATAAGGTAGAGGAACCATTGGCTATGCTCGCTGAGATCTATCTATCCCTGCTTTTCTGAGGATTGTGGAGAACTATGAGAGTGCACGAAGGAATCGGGGCTGTCATCACCAGCACCACCATCATCACAGTTTTCATCATTTATTGGTACCTCATTTACATTCCAGAAACTAAAAACATAAACATATGTGTATGTGTATGTTTATACACACACATATATTAATAGTCCTATGCTTTTAATTTTTTTCTCACTTTGATATAAAACTAAAGCTCACCATAGTTAGATAACTTGGTCAAAGGTAAGTAGGTAGTAAATGATGAAGCTGTCACTCAAAGCCTAGTCTACAATCTGTGTCCTCAATAACCAGACACTGTCTCTGTTGCATCTCTTCTCCATTCATGAGAGACAATAAAATGCAGTGGGAGTTGCATAGAACCTAAAAGGAGCTAACCTTATCCTTGTCTCAAATAGTCATGATTATGGTTTATAGATAAATGGGTAGGAGGACATGGGGAGGGGACTGACATATAGTAGTCCCCCCCCCTTATCTGTGATTTCAGTTACTTGTAGACAACCATGGTCCAGAAGCAGATAATCCCCCCTTTGGACATATCGCCAGAGGGTCAATAATAGCCTAACACTATCTCACAGGTCATACATCGCTCACCTTACTTTATCTCAATGTGTAGGTATTTTTTCATCTCCTGTCATCACAAGAAGTGTGAGTACAGTCTGATATGATATTTTGAGAGAGACCACATTATATAACTTTTATTGTATATTATTATAATTGCTCTATTTTAGTTTTATTGTTGTTCATCTCTTACTGGGCCTAAAAGTTCAACTTCGTCATAAGTATTAGGGGGGAAGAAAACTCTATGGTGTATACCGGGTTTGGTATTATCTGGTTTCGGGCATTCCCTGGGGGTCTTAGAATGTATCCCCCCATGGATAAGGAAGACTGCTGGACTATAATGGGTGAGCAGAGCTTGTCTTAGATTTTGGACCTAACTTAAGATGCTACCCATACACCTGTATTCTGATTCTGTGTATGTGGAGATGGGGAAACATATATAACCTCTGTCACTGTCTTCTGAGCTTAGAGTCAGGGCTGGAAGGGTCCTTGGAGACTCTGCCCAGCTCTCTACTCTGGTAAATGACTTCCAAACTATTCCATCCCAATAGAAACATCTGCCAGCCTTTCCCAACTCCAGGGCTCCCAGGCAAGACCTCCTCCTTTGGAGCTTCCCATTTTCATTTTGGCCTTGAGGGTAGTGGTTGTATTTTATTATGCATTATAGTTCACAGCTCTGTCACCTTTCCCACCATTACTGGGGTTACAAGCTATCTAAGGCAGAAATTCTGTCTTAAACCTTTTTTTTCTCAATACCTATTACCTAACACGGAGGGATGTTTAGTTCACAAAATTTAGTGAATTGAATTTCATACATGACTTAGTTCTAAGATAATAAGCAATTTGCCTAAGTCACATGTGGATTCATTGCAAGGACCCAGAAAGAGTTCTCGAACTACTTACAATTTATAATGCTATGACCCTCATCTGGGTTAAGTATTTCTCTCTGTCTCTTTCCATGAGGTAAGTGAGGGGTATAACTTTCTAACCACGCTCTTCTGAGCATGCTGTTTTGTTATCACTCTCAGGTTATTCTTCATTGTTGTTTTTCTGCTGTGTTGGCGCCCACGGACAAGGATGGAAATGTTAAAATTTACTTAGCACAGCATCGAGCACAGGGCTATTTTATTGCCTTTTGTCTTTGATTAAAAGATCAGAACCCTAATTCGGGAGGAACTGAATTGATTTTTATATAATCTTTTTAAAAATTTATTATTGAAGCATAGTTGACATACAATGTTATAATAGTTTCATGTATGCAACGTAGAATTCAATGATTCTATACATTACTCAGTGCTCACAACAGTAGTGTAGTCGTCATCCGTCACCCTACAACATTACAACATTATTGACAATATTCCTTATGCTGTACTTCAAAGCATCTCTGCGACTTATTTTATAACTAGAAGTTATGAAATAACTTCCTAATCTCCTTCACCTATCCCTCTACCCATCTCCTGGCAACCAACTATTTGTTCTCCATGTTTAAGATTCTGGGTTTTTGTTTGTTTTAGAGAACCAGTGACAAAGTTGGAATTAAAATTCAGGGTTGTTTTTTTTTTTTTTTTTAACATCTTTATCTATTTTAGAGATACAGTGCTGGGGTTGGGCAAGCAAAGGAAGAGAGACAAGCAGATTCTGCCCTGAACACAGAGTCTGATGAAGGGCTCAATCCCATGACCCTGAGATCATGACCTGACCCAAAATCAGGAGTCAGATGATCAACTGACTGAGCCACCCAGGTGCTCCTAGCAGTGTTTTTTGTTTGTTTTTCTTTAAGCTCTAACCATGTTGAACAATACCCTAAATAGTCTCAAAAAGAGTTTAAATGGGATCCCTGGGTGGCTCAGTGGTTTAGTGCCTGCCTTTGGCCCAGGGCGTGATCCTGGAGTCCAGGGTTTGAGTCCCACATCAGGCTCCCTGCATGGAGCCTGCTTCTCCCTCTGCCTGTGTCTCTGCCTCTCTCTCTCTCTTATGAATAAATAAATAAAATCTTTTTTAAAAAAGAGCTTAAAACAAATGTTATGAATATAAATGCTATGAACATAAATGCTTTAAAAAGCAATGTCTACAACCAGACCAAAAATACCTTATGTGTGTATGTATATAAATAAATAATTTTATATATGTTTTACAAGTATGGAAAAAGATATAGATGATCATTCTATGTTGTCTACTTTGGAGAGATAATGGTGGGATTAGAAGAAATTTCAATTAGAGGTTATTGATTTTATTTATATATATGTGGTTTTCCACAAAAATCAATCGAAAAATTTGGGCAGCCCCCGTGGCTCAGCAGTTTAGCACCACCTTCAGTCCAGGGCATGATCCTGGAGACCCAGGATCAAGTCCCATGTCGGGATCCCTGCATGGAGCCCACTCCTCCCTCTGCCTGTGTCTCTGCCTCTCTCTCTCTCTGTGTGTGTGTGTGTGTGTCTCTCCTGAATAAATAAATTAAATCTTTTAAAAATTAAAAATTTAAAAAAAATTAAAATTTTTTAAAAAAATTTTAAAAACTTAATCTTTATTGATGAATTTGACTATTGAACACTTTATTCTCATTCAGGCCCATATATTCTGTTCCTTTATTATAAGGAACATAAATGACTCAGACTAGCATATGTATATGAAATTTGCAATAAGTGAGCCATGACTGCAGAAGACCCAGGGACAATATCCCAAGTACAGCCTGGCTTCCCAGGAACTTCACCCAGTGGGTGAACTCTGGATTCAAGAAGACTTTCAGAACTTCAGAAAAACTGCATGAGCCTCACTCTTGTGCTCACTTTTAGCACAGAGCCATACTCCCTCTGATATCTTCCATAACTGTCCCACTACCAAGTAACAAATCCTTTCCAGTTTTCTCAGTTAAAATTCTTTTTAAATTTATTTTTATTTTTTTATTGGAGTTCAATTTGCCAACATATAGCATAACACCCAGTGCTCATCCCATCAAGTGCCCCCCTCAGTGCCCGTCACCCAGTCACCCCCACCCCCCGCCCACCTTCCTTTCTACCACTCCTTGTTCGTTTCCCAGAGTTAGGAGTCTCTCATGTTCTGTCTCCCTTTCTGATATTTCCCACTCATTTTTCTCCTTTCCCCTTTATTCCCTTTCACTATTTTTTATATTCCCCAAATGAATGAGACCATATAATGTTTGTCCTTCTGATTGACTTATTTCACTCAGCATAATTCTTAAGAGGGAGAAAGAAGTGGATTCATCAAGATAATCTCTTGATGTGACACCTTATAAAAAAGTGTCACATCAAGAGATTTTTTAAAAGATTTTATTTATTCACGAGAGAAAGAAAGAGAGAAAGAGAGGTAGAGACACAGGCAGAGGGAGAAGCAGGCTCCATGCAGGGAGCCTGACATGGGACTCGATCCCAGGTCTCCAGGATCAGGCCCTGGGCTGAAGGTGGTGCTAAACCACTGAGCCACCGGGGTTGCCCAAAACATTATTCTTTTTAGTGTATTTGGACCACGAAGATATCTGTAAGATGCCCACTCCCCTGATACAACCTACTGCCTAGGAGGTAGACATCTGTGCTATAAAAGTCATATGGATATAGAATGAGGCAGCCTTTGGCCAGCTCTTGCTTTTGGTAAACCCATTCAGTATTTATCTTTCTTGTCTGTTTTAGCCCCTGCAGAAGGAATATTTTTACACATGTTCTTGACTTGTTATTTCTAGTCCTGTAGCTACTTCTTGGCTCTACTTCTTGCTTAACTATCATTGCATTCTACTGAGTTTGCTTCTGTGAAGAGCGTAGCCATCATTAGACTGCAACTCTCTAAGGAATGGGATTATGATTGCTTAATGTGTATCCCAGGCATCTAGCTAGCTAGCTTGTTGGAGATCTTTAGGCAAATATTATTTAAATGAAGAGATGGCCTTCAGGATAGCCAGAGAATTATTTGAATTTGTTAAGACAATTTCTAGGAGCCCGACTTTCTTCCTCTGTTAATCCATAACAGATATTTGTGTTAGTGATTCTGCTACACAACATGGAGCCTCGCAGGACTTCAGGGTGTTGACATGATCCTGAGTATCTTGGAAATGGTTATGAAAAGATGGCAGTGACTAGCAAGGTGGAGCTGGAGAAGTGTGAATGAGGTGGGCGTGTGGGTAACTTGTTGGGATTGGTTGTGTAACATGAAAGGCAACCTCCTCATCGGGAAATGTAATGCAAAAAGAAGGCTGTGCAGATCATATCTGTTTCTGCCTCTGATCTGAAAAGCTCAGAAACAACTGTCAAACCCTGCTTGGGAACCATTCATATCCTGCTTGTGATATGAATCCTAAGGGAGTGATACCCACACAATCACGGCATTGTTCCAAGCAATACAATAAGCTTGCCATAGCCTTGGGCTTTCACGCACTTTGTGACGGCTCTGTACAGAGCCACCGGAGCTGTCTGAGGAGCCATTTTCTTTCTGCATAGTTTTCAGGATACTTTGAAATGTCACCTATCAGAATTTAGTTTCTTCCCACAGTACCTTGCCTGGGAAAGTATTTTTCAGGGTGCATTTGGGTGGGAGGCATGACGTCAGTGTAAAGTCACAGACTGCAGAAAGGTCAAGACTCTCCTTTGTCCCTAAACCCTGGTTATGCTAGACCAGTCAATCTTCCTGTTCTCTACTCTGTTAGGAAACATGTCAATGGCATGAAAGAACACAGCCTACAGCTGTTTTAGCAAGAGTCATATAAAGGCAGTTCTCAGTAGCTTAAGTCAATGACATTTCAGGAAGTATTTCAATTCTACAAATCCTTTTCAGATCCATCTAACCTACACAGCTTACATATTACAGAGGAAAGTAAAGGGACTGGGGTAGAGATAAAAATATGTGGTTATTTTTAAAGGTTGTATGCAAATATTGCTAAGTGGTGGTGAATGAAGATAATGGAATGGATACTTTAAAAAGAAATTTCAACCTCTCTGCCTCAACATTCTGAACAAATAAGGCAAAAGAATTACGCTTAATATCAACAATCAATTATTTCTCAATAGCTTTGTGGTAAAGAGCATAAGTTTTTGTGTAATAAAAGACTAGGTTTCGGGCAGCCCCGGTGGCACAGCGGTTTAGCACCGCCTGCAGCCCAGGGCATGATCCTGGAGTCACGGGATCGAGTCCCGCGTCAGGCTCTCTGCATGGAGCTTGCTTCTCCCTCTGCCTGTGCCTCTGCCTCTCTCTCTCTCTCTCTCTCTCTCTCTCTGCATCTCTATGAATAAATAAAGTCTTAATATATATATATAATATATATATATATATATATATATACACACACACACACAAATAAAAATAAAAAAATAAAAAAAAACTAGGTTTCAATCCAAACTTGAATATTTACTAGCTGTGAGGTCTTGGCTTAAGGGTAAGAGCCTGAATTTCTTCACATGTAGCAAGGATAATCAAACGTCCTCTGCATGCTTCTTGTGAGGATTAAATGCAGTGAAGTATCAAGGGCAGTCCCTGCTATGGTGATTGCTCAGTAAATAGTAGTTTGTAATAAAATTCCATGTGGAGAGTATTGTCTTACCCAGGGCCCACCTGTCCGCCTTCTTAGTCTTATCCAGGTTTTTATAGAGTTTTTGATTGATAGGAACCTGCAAAGAAACATTGAACGAGGGCTTGCTTCCTGGCAAATACTAGTCCAACATTGGCAAATGAGCTAGGGAAACAAGGCCTTATTGAAGCATTAACTTTTAACCCCATCATAGCTGGTGCTAGTGCCTCATTGTAAAATGTGGTGTTGCCCACTCTCTCTGCCTCAATTTGGTTTGAATGACTTAACAGGTACACCCACAGATGTCTGTCCGGCTTGGAAATGCGTGTTACCACACGTCCTGTATACCACTATAAAGGACCTTCTTTCTTGCCATTTGAATTTATCTTAAGTTGCTTTAAGTGTTTACTGATATTGGTGTTAGGATTTTATTTATCAACTTTCTGAAGTTTTGGCTACTGTGTCTTAGTTTCCCAACTGTGAAACTTGTTAGGTATAGAACACTAACTCCAATCATTTCCAACACTGAATTAATTAATTTGCTCCCATTCTCTAAATTTCTTAGTATATAAACGATGCACTTTAATTGTGAGGTAACATTCTGTTAACTATCTTATTCTTATGAGGCTTTATATGGCATGGTATAGTGGTTAAGAGCAAAAACACTAAAGCAGATTTTTCAAGTTCTAATCCCAGAACTATCATTTACTATGAATGTAACCTAAGACAAGTTAATTAATCCCTCTGAACCTCAAGTTCCTCATCCTCATAGAATGCTTATATGGATTAGATGAATTAATATGTGTACTAAAAACCATTTCTAAAACATAGTAAATACTATAGAAGTGTTACCTATAATGATTATTGCTGTGTATATAAAACAGGCTGGCTCTTCCTTTTCTAGGAAAAAGCATTAATCCAATTGTACTCACAGTTCTGTTAGTATCCAGTTCTAAAACCTCAAAGGTTATTGTCTTGATCTCCCTGATTATAAGTAGGACCAGAGGTTAGGTTGGCATCTGCAAAGCTATGGATGGTGGAATCTTCTTTTACTCAGATTTTTCATATGGTCCATGTACTCCTCAGAAAGATTATAGTATTTGCTACAAGATACTATGTGTACTGACTTAGGTTGAAAAGGATCATTCTGAAATAAGTAGGGGACAAGAATGAAATCAGTGGAACCAGTTAGGAGGCTACAGCAGCCCTAGATAAGATTATAGCTTAGACTAAGGTGGAAACAGTGGAGATGGTGAGAAACTGTCAGATATTGGATACATTCTGAAGGTAGAACTAACAGGAATTCCCAACAGAATGGGTGTGGTTAAGGGGAGAAGGTAGGGAATCAAGAGGGAATCAAAATATGTTGTTTTGAGGAAGCAGACAGTTGAAATTGCCACAATTGGATGGGAAAAAGCTGCAGGGGATGTGACTTGAGAGAGAAGGAACTTGTTAAGTTGGAGATGTTTATCCAACTTGTTTGGAACTTGTTAAGCTAGAGATGTATATTAAACATCCAAATGGAGATGTCAAGTAAACCATCTGAAAGTCAGAAGTGGTCTTGGGAGGAGAAAGAAATTTAAGACTGGCACATAGATATTTTTAAAGTTACAAGCCTTCAGGATATTACCTTAGTGAGTGAGTATGGATAGAAAAGAGAAGAGGACCAAAGACAGCGCCTTAGGCAACACCTCTTAGAAACTGGGGGAAAGGGGAGAACTCCATAGTGCTGAATGAGAAAAAATGGCCAAATGGATAAGAGGGAGAAAAAAAAAAAAAGATTATCGTGGCCTGGAAGAAAGTTCAAAAGTATGTTAAAGAGAAGGGAGATATTTAACTGTGTGAAAACGTTGCTATAGATCAAGATGAGGAGTGACAGTTAAGTATTTTGACTTAATTACATACAGTTTATTGGTGATCTTGAAAGGAACTGTTTGATATGTGGGATTCATTGGGAATCAAAGGTCTAACTGGAGTAGATTTAAGAGGAAGGGGAATATTTGGAGGCACTAAGGCAAGGGGGAAGAGATATACTACTGTAATTACAAGGCTGTATATTTCCACAGAGATGGGGGAACTTGTATGTGAGAGTGGGAGTTTGACCCTGATCGTGTGATCAGTTCATTATGACACATAAACCTGACACTTGTACAGATTGGACCAGCATGTTCCTTTTTTTTTACCCTCTTTTAACCATCATTGAAGAAGTCACAGTATAGTTGTACCCTATGTTACTATTCCATACTAAATGGAGATGTTGTGTTCTGAGTTTATCATATTATGGTGGATTGTAGAAACTGATCTGATGGAAAGGCAACAACCCGTTCATGTCAGTGTTTCTCTGATTGAGTGAGGGAGTGAAAATAATTTTTCCAGAAAATGGAGCCTAACTGGTCCTCTAAATAACTTTGAGGACTGCTCTGTAGCCTATGAGACTAATATCAGAAGCTGGAGTTTGCTGTCAGGGCACTGAAGGATCAGGAGAATAAAAGTTTGGAAGAGCCTTGAGTCTATTAGTGGAAGAGGAAACTGAGGGAAAAAATAAGCATCTAAAACTAGTGCTTATGACTGTGCTCCCTAAAGTAATGAATAAAGACCTAGAGAGTGGAAAACTGCTATACATATATGCTAACATAAGAGCACAGTTTAGGAAGACAGTTGCTACTTGAGGATTTGATTATGTCTTCATCATTGTGATAAATGGTCCTCATGGGTCATTGATTGGCTACTTTACTAATGTCAGGATGAAAGCTATTCTTAATAAATGGATTTAAATTTAGAGAAGTGGTGTCCTATATGTTTATAGGGTCTCCACCAGATTACAAACTCAGTGGGAGAAAGATCAGTTGTTTTGTTGTTTTTTTTCTCTTTCATGAGATGCCAATTTACCCAATTGGGGGTTCTTAAGTTATTGTACTTTCAGTTAACATTTCTGATCAGTCCTTTCAACATGCGATGAACAGTAAGAGGTGGCAACTGGGCTGGTAGATAATTGGGAATGCTTGAACAAAAATCTTCAGTAGTCTTGGCAGTTATCAGGGCAGTTCTTAAGATTTTATTTTATTTCTTAAAATTTCCTCTTGAGGATTCATCATTGCTAAGTTTGTCATGTTTTCTACTTGAAGAGATTTATTTCTCATCAAGACTGAAAAAAACAACTTCATACCTTATGCCCTTTACTTTGTGATCAAGGTCATATTTTTGGTTCCATGTTGTTTGCATATCAGGAAATTAACATTTATGAATCAGTGTGGGCTTATGATAGCTATTTATTCTAGAGACTATTCTATAAAGTGATAAATAAATGAACTTGAATTTTATTTAAGCTAAAATATTGAAAGAAAACCCCATAAATCCTTACTGTTTACATGTTACATAGTATGAATGACCATTCTTTATTTTTAAAACTTATTTTCTGTTGATAAATATTTGGACTGTTTCCAATTTTTATGACCATAAACAATGCTCAAATGAATAATATTGCAAATGTATTTTTTTATTTTTAGGACTTCTTTATGTTTTACATTTATTAATCCTTTATTGTATGCCTTTTAAATAGTTTCTTTCAGGATTTTTCCCCCTCTTGACTGGTTATCTTTATTAGGTCTAATTGATAGAATAATCTCTGATACAAACAATATCAAAATTATCCAAGCTGTGATTACCACTAAAATTTCCATAACAACCAGCTAAATAATACACATTCAGAACAAATGATCTACGAATGCATAGCTCTAACTCTGTCTCAGTATCAGTTTCTGTGCCTAACATACTAATTGTGCTAGTGGCATAATTTGGGGATCTTCTGTCATTTGTCTAAAAGAACTTTAGGAAAAGCCCAGAGTCTATTAATCCTGAGAGGGCATGTCTCTCAGAGATGGTGTGAAAAATGATTTATAACAAAATTTGAAGCTCTTAGAGAATGAAATATCTTTAGAAAGAAAAAAAATGGTATTATGCATTCAAACATTAATATATTGTTATTTGCATATATTAATATAATATTTTAATGGTCAATTCACCATTTCTCATGTGGCTATCCTATTTAAGTGTTCCATTCATATTTTTTAATCTTATATACTCAAATCTCTGGACTGAAACCTGTTAAGAGATGGTCATTACTAAGTTATACTCTCCATTTCCCATCATTGTGCAACTGTTTCATTGCTTAATGAAGAAGTATATAAACTTTAACATAAAACATTTATCAGATTCTGTCAAAAGCCATTATGTATGTCATTAATTTGGTCTGACTTCTTATATAGTGAATCCTAGGGTTGGCAGAGTGATAAGTTAGTAGAAGTAGAATCTTCATAAGATACCCAATACCCTGTCTTCTCATTTTACTTACTTCCAAGGCCATTAAAGCTAGGAGTAGTGTTTGGATTATTTGAATTGGTATGCTTTCCAGGAGGAAGGTAACTGGAGACTGAGAATGAGATCAGGGACAATGGGATGATGACTTTTCCTCCCCCTTGCTCTCATAAGGGTGTGATACCCAAGCACTATAAGTTTGGTTACAGGACCAAGCAAATGTCATGCCTATTAACCTTAAATGCAAGTGTCTAGGGCATAGATTATATAAATTCTTTCTGAATAGAAATATAAGCTCAAGGTGTAAAAGGACTGTGACAAATCACAAAATTAAGTCTTGCCACACCACTCCGCATAGATGGTTACCATGTCCCTTCCGTTAGGTTGAATGTGGCACACCTAAGAGCGCTGCACTGATACATTTCATCTATTAATGGTCTCCTCGTTTGAATTGTTACTAGAATACTTTCTAAATAAATCAAGAATCTACTATATGAACAGTCCTTTTTTTTTTCTTTTCCAAGCTCAAATTCACCTGAAATACAGATTTTATATTTAAGGAAGTTGCATTGTTCAACCTAGGATCAAATTTAAACCTGATTTCATGTTTTTTAATCAGATAATATAACAGTGACTTTCATCTCTTTTTCATTTTAGTAACAAATCTACCATATAGTTTGGAGTGCTACTTGGGCCTTTTGGGCTATAATTCTCAGTCTTACAAGAAGTAGTAGCCATATAACTAAATCTGACCATTGAAAAGAAAAATAAAATTAATTAATCAATTAATTAATTATGGCTTCCAGGAAGGTTAAGAAAAGTCAAAGGCAAGCGTTTGCACGCATAGCCTCTATAATTCATGCCTATGGCTTGGAATGTAGATGCAATGGATGGAGCTCCAGCAGTTATTCTAGAATATCAATGAGATTAAAAGTCACATACTGAAGATGATTTGAGTAAAACCCAAGCCTATGTCTCTGAGAACCACAGAGGTGATAACTGACTCTGGACTGCCCAGCTCCAGAGTTCTTTTATGTGAGGAAGAAATGAATCTATACCTGTATGCTGTTTTTAGGTTTTCTTTTATATGAAACTTTCTCATTTTGTTATTGCAAACAGAAACAAGGTAGCCAAAAGACAGAAATGTATTTAGTCCAGGAGATGCTTGAATCTTCCCCTTACTGTTCCTATATTAAATATACACACTCCTGGACTGTAAATATACACACTCCTAAGAAAATGGATTTAATGTCTTAGCACCAAATATGAGAGAAAGGTTGCTTTTGTAGTTGAGGTTTTAATGTATGGATCTACTTTTGCAGTCCCTGGGGATATTTTGATTACCTTTGGAATATGTAGTACAACCAACAATAACATCTACTTTCTACATTAATCTTCTCCCATTTCTCTTATCTAATTTCCATGTGCAGTGCTTTCTGAGAACACAGCTGCAGCCAATAATTGATTTATTATTCACTTTTGACACTGGCCAGGTAACCAGCCTTTGATGAACACACCTTTGATTCCCCACCTCCTATAAAGTACAAAAAGTGATCCACAAAAAAACACTGGGGTTATACATGTGTATTGCTGGTGACAGTGGCACATAATTTGCCTAACCATCAGAGGCCCAGCATCTTCCTTATCATGTGGCTATGCTACAGATGGAACCATGTATCAGATCCTGAGGGAATTTCCTATCACCAGTGGGGAGTGCACTAGGGACTGGATGGATCACTGTTGGATGCACAAGGAACATCTGGAAAAACCGCTGGGAAAATGCCTTAGTGATTCCTTATCTCTACTACTCTGTTATTTTCAATGATTTTAACAACTTCCGTCTCCTTTTGCATTTTCTTTCATATTGACAATCTGAAGTTAAAAAGCTCTACAGTTTAACATGGAGAATAAAAGTAAAACAATAGCCTAGGATTTCCAGGGAAGATAGTGGAGTAGGATGATCCTAAGCTCACCTTGTCCCACAGATAAAACTAGATAATACCCACATCAGTGTAAATAACCCAGAAAACAGCCTGAAGAAGGCAGAACAGATTCTCTACAGCTATAAATATAGAGAAGAGGCCCCATCAAAGAGGATAGGAAGGGCAGAGACATGATCAGGAGCTGAATGTAACACCACAGGCATTGAGAGGGGAAAGAAACAAATACATCATACTCTCCAGGCACAGGGGAACACAAACCACCAAAATATTTGGCTTTGAAAATTAGAGGAGCATAATTTTGCAAATTTGTATAATCAGTGTGTCTCAATATGTGGAATTTCAAAAATCAGCAGGCTTGGCTCTGGTAGAGCCAAGAGGACAAGAGGAAACTGAGTCCCCACCGTTAAAGAGAGAGCCCAACAACTAGCCTTGCTGAGATACAGCACAGAAGCAGCAGTGTGGAAGATCTCTTGTGGCAGATAGGAGGGAAATTTTTTTACTAATCTCAGAGCATGTACTTATGGGGCAGAGATCATTGGAGACTTCTTCAGGAACAAAGAAGCTGGCAGGAACCTATTCTCTTCCCACCCTCAATCCCCAGCCTAGTCACACAGACACCTGTGGGAACTAGTACAGGATCAAAATTTTTCAACTAACTTGTACCAGCACTCACGTTCCCATGATCCTCTGTAGATCTACACCCTCCAACATGCCAGCCTAGCAGGAGTTTGGGTGGCTACTGGTCCCCAATAGCAGTGACCAGTGCAATTCTCACTGGCATCATTATTCTGCAGACCTGCCCCCTGCAATATACCCTTTGTCTGGAGCTCATCCAACATGGTGTCACATGCCTGTCAGTGTGCAAGCAGCCCTGACAGGGGCCATAGTACTCAAAAGTGACTCCTGTCCTGGAGAGAGAGGAAGATAACCATTCACACCCTTCCAGCTGTGACCACAGCAGTGGGTTCTACACACCAATGAAAGAATCTCAGGAAACAATACAAGGAAAGTGTCCTGAAGTTCGGTGCTATTGCATCTCTGGTAAACATAGTCTGTTTCAAATCAAGACCAAGAAAACCCTGGGCTGACCCACTAACAAGAAATATGGAATTGTACCCATAATAGGCAAAGAGAGCCACTGCAGACAGCTGGACTAAAGGCAAATGTGGTACAGCCACAATAGTAGGGCACATACAGCACACATAGGAGATACCACTGAAGGCCCAGTTTCCGGTAAATGGTGACACTGTATGCCAGGCATTACAAGACCTTTTCTTCATAAGGCAGTATACTGCTTTTAAGAGCTGGAAATGTAGTTAATTTCCTAGCATATAGAAACAGACACAGAGAGAGTGTCTGACACTAGACAAAATGAGAAGAGGAAAATGTCCCAAATGAAAGAACTGTACAAAATCATAGCAATAGACCTAAATGAAACAGAGGTAAGTAATATGCCCAATAGAACATTTAAAATATTGATCATAAAGATACTCACTGAACTTGAGAAAAGAGTAGAGGATCTCAATGGGACCCTCAACAAAGAGACAGAAAACATACAAAAGAACCTATCAGAGATGAAGAATTCAATAACTGAAATTTATTTTTTAAAGATTTATTTATTTTAGAGAGAGAATGCACACAAGTGAAGGGAGGAGCAGAAGGAGAGAATCTTCAAGCAGACTTCACCACTAAGTACAGTGTCTGACTTGGGGGTCAATCCCATGACCCATGAGATCAAGATCTGAGCCAAAACCAAGAGTCAGATGCTCAACTGACTAAGCTACATAAGTGCCCCAATAACTGAAATTTAAAATACAAAAAAAAAGAAAAGAAAAGAAAAGAAATTTAAAATACACTAGAGTGAATAAATAGTAGCCTAGAGGAAACAGAAGAATCGATCATATACCTAGAAGAAAGGGTAATGAAGAGCAATTAAGCTACACAAGAGAGAAAAAATAACAAAAAGTTAGGATAGACTTAGAGAACTCACTGACATCACCAAAGGTAATAAAATTTGTGGTTATAGAATCCCAGAAGGAAAAGAGAGAGAAAAGGAGGCATAAAATTAATTATATGAAGAAATAATAGCTGAAAGCTTCCTTAATCTAGGGAAGGAAGCAGAAATCCAGATCCACAAGTCACAGACAGCTCCCAACAATCAACCCAGGAAGGTCCACATTAAGAAACATAGTAATTAAAATGGCAAAAAGTAATGATAGAGAAAAAAATTAATTGGTAAGAGAAAAGAAAACACATGCAAGGGAAAAGCCATAAGGCTTATTTTTCAGGAGAAATTTTTCAGGTCACAAGAAATTTTGCAGGTCATATTCAAAGTGCTGAAAGAAAAAACTGCAGACAAGAATACTCTATCCAGCAAGGCTATCATTCAGAATAGTAGAGGTAAAGAGTTTACCAAAACAAACAAATTTAAAGTAATTCATGACCACTAAACCAGCCCTACAGGAAATATTAGAGACTCTTCGAGTGGAAAGTAAAGACCACAAAGAGGAATAAGAAAAGTAGGAAGCACAAAAGCAGTAAAATTAAGTATATTTATAAAAGTCAGTGAAGGGCTTCATAAAATAAAAGGATGTAATATATGACAGCATATACCTAAAACATGGGGTGGGAGAGAGAAAAGAACGGGTTAAATTTAAGCAACCAAAAACTTAACATAGACTACTATTGGTATTAGAAGTTATATATAAACCTGCTGGTAGCCACATGCCAAAAGCCAGTAATAGACATGCAAAAAACAAAGAGAAAGGAATCCTGTGTATCACTAAAGAAATGCAGCAAACCATGAGATAAGAGAGCAAAGGAACAGAGAAATACAAAAACAACCATAAAACAAGTTTAAAAAATAATATAAGTACATACCAGTCAATAGTTACTTTGAATGTCAATGGACTAAATGCTCTAATCAAAAGACATAGGGTTAGAGAATGGACAAAAAGCAAGACTCATCTATAGTCTGTCTACAAGAGACTCATTTCAGACCTAAAGATACATGCAGATTGAAAGTGGGGTGATGGAAAGCCATTGATCATGCAAATGGAAGTGAAAAGAAAGGTGAGGCACATTATTTCTATTGAGCAAAATAGATGGTAAAACAAAGACTGTAACGAGGCAAAGGACATTATATTATAATTGAAGGGGACGTCCCAACAAGAAGATATAACAATTGTTAATATTTATGTACCCAACATGGGAGCACCCAAATACATGTAGTGGCTACTAACAAGCCTAAAGGAAATAATTGATAGTAATACAATAATAATAGGGGACTTTAACACCCCACTTAAACCAATGGACAGATCATCCAAACAGAAAAGTAAAAAAAAAAAAAAAAAAAGGTGACACGCTGGGCCAGATGGATTTACCAGATATATTCAGAACATTCCATCCTAAAACAGCATAATACACATTCTTTTCAACTGCTCATGGAACATTCTTCAGAAGAGATATTTTAGGCCACAAAGCAAGTCTCAACAAATTAAAAAAGATTGAAGTCATACTATGCATCTTTTCTGACCACAATGATATGCAACTAGAAGTCAACCACAAGAAAAATATCTGCAAAGATCACAAATACATGGAAGTTAAATAATATGCTACTAACCTGAATGTGCAAACCAAAGAGGCAATTTTAAAGAAGACAAGCAAATGAAAATGAAAAAAGAATGATGTAAAGTCTTTAGAATGCAGCAAAAGCTGTCCTAAAAACTCTAAAAAGGAAAAGCTCTAAAAGGGAAGTTTATAGCAATACAGGCCTACCTCCAGAAACAAGAAAAATGTCAGCCTAACTTTACACCTAAAGGAACTAGAAAAAGAACAAACGACCCAAAACCAATAAAGGAGGGAAAGAAAAAAAAAGATTAGAGCAAAAATAAATAAAGTTTAAAAACTACAAAACAATAAAACAGATAAATGAAACAAAGAGCTACTTCTTTGAAGACATTAAAAAAAAAACCCTCCAATAAACCTTTAGCCAGACTCATTTAAAAAAAAAAAAAAAGAAACTAAAATCAGAAATGAAGGAGAAGAAATAAGAACCAATACCATAGACATACAAAGGATTATAGGAGAATATTATGAAAAATTACATGCCAACAAATCAGAAGACTTATAAGAAATGGATAAATTCCAAGAAATCTATAACCTCTCATAATTGAATGAAGGAGGGCAGCCCGGGTGGCTCACTGGTTTAGCACCACCTTCAGCCCAGAGCATGACCCCAGAGTCCTGGGATTGAGTCCTACGTCAGGCTCCCTGCATGGAGCCTGCTTCTCCATTTGCCTGTGTCTCTGCATTCACCAACTGCCCCCACCCCATCTCTCATGAATAAATAAAATTTTTTAAAAAACTGAATGGAGAAATAGAAATTTAAATGGACTGACCACCAGCAAAGAAATTGAATCAGCAATCAAAAAACTCCCAAAAAAGTACAAGACCAGACAGCTTCATAGGTGATTTCTACCAAGCACTTAAAGAAGAGTTAATACTTCTTTCTCTCAAGCTATTTCAAAAAATAGTAGAAGGAAAGCTTCCAAATTCATTCTATGAAGCCAGCATTACTCTGATACCAAAACCAGATAAAGAGCCTAGAAAAAAAAATGCAGGCCAATACCTCTGATGAACATAGATACAAAAATCTTCTATAAAATATGAGCACATTAAAAAATCATTCACCAGAGTCAAGTAGGAATTACTCCTCAAATGCAAGGATAGTTCAATATTTACAAATCAATGTGATACATCGTATCAATGAGAAAAAATAACCACATGATCATTTCAATAGATGCATAAAATGCATTTTACAAAGAATAACATCCATACACACACATACACACACACACAAGCCAATAAAGTAGGTTTACCTGGGACATACCTCAACATAATAAAGACCATTTATTACAAACTCACATCATACTCAATATTGAAAAACTGACCACTTTTCCCCTCAGGTCAAGAACAACAAATGGATGTCCACTTCTACCACTTTTGCTCTACATTGTACTAGAAGTCCTAGCTTTAGCAAACAGAAAACACAAAGAAATAAATAGCACCCAAATTGGGAAGGAAGAAGTAAAATGTTCACTATTTGCAGATCACATGTTACTATGCTTAGAAAACCCTCAGACTCCAGCAAGAAACCACTAGAACTGATAGATGAATTCATTAGTCACAAGATACAAAATCAATGTACACAAATCTGTAGCATTTGTATTCACTAATAAAGAAGTAGAAAATTAAGAAAACAATCCCATTTACAATTGCACCAAAAGAAAATAATAAGATACCTAAAAGTACCCCAAGGAGGTGAAAGACCTATGCACTTTAAACTATAAGATATTGATGAAAGAAACTGAAGACAACCCAAACAAATGGAGATACATGTCACGTTCACAGATCAGAAGACTCAATATTGTTAAAATGTCCATACTATCCAAGCCATCTACAGATTTAGTGTAATCCCTATCAAAATACCAACAGCATTTTTCAAAGAACAAGAACAAACAATCCTAAAATTTCTGTGGAACCACAAAAGAACATGAATGTGAAAAAATCTTAAAAAAAGAAAAACAAATATGGAAGTATCACAGCTTCAGATTTCAAAATATACTAGAGCTGTAGTAAACAATATGACACTTGCACAAAAATAGACACATAAGTTACAGGATAAAAGTCCAGCAATAAATCCACAATTATGTAGTCAATTATATTCCACAAAAGAGGTAAGAATAATCATTGAAAAAGTCTCCTCTACAAATGGTGTTGGAAAAATATGTACATACAAAAGAATGAAACTGGACCACTATTTTTTTTGCAACACACACAAAAATAAACTCAAAATGGGCCAAAGATCTAAATGGGAGACCTGAAACCATAACAGTTGTAGAAGAGAGCACAGGCAGTAATTCTCTGACATTGACCATAACGTTTTTCTAGATATGTTTCCTAATGGAAGGGAAACAAAGGCAAAAATAAACTATTGGAACTACATCAAAATAAAAAGCTTCCGCACAGCAAAGGAAACAAACTGAAAGGCAGCCTACTGACCAGGAGAAAATAGCGGCAAATGACATATCCAGTAAAGGGTTAGTATCCAAAATATATTTTAAAAAACTGATACAATTCAACAACCCAAAACCAAATAATTCAATTTAAAAAATGGGCAGAAGACCTGAACAGAATCTCTCCAAAGAAGACATACAGATAGATGGCCAACAGACAATGGAAAGATGCTCAACATCACTCATCATCAGAGAAATGCAAATCAGAACCACAATGAGATATCACCTCACACCTGTGGAATCAAAACATAGGAAATAAGTGTTGGTGAGGATGTGGAGAAAAAGGAACGCTTGTGCACTGTTGGTAGGAATGCAAATTGGTGCAGCCACTGTGGAAACAGTATGGAGGTTCCTCTAAGAGTTAAAAATACCTGCCATATGATCCAGCAATTTCATTGCTGGGTATTTACCCAAGGGATACAAAAACACTAATTTGAAAAGATATGTGCACCCCTATGTTTATTGTGACATTATTTATAAGAGCCAAATTATGAAAGCAGCCCAAGCGTCCGCCGATAGATGATTAGATGAGGAAGAAGATAGATGGATATATACAATGGAATATTACCCATTAAATAATGAGCTCTGCCATTTGCAACAACATGAATGGACCTAGATAGTAAGATGCTAAGTAATATGAGTCCATTCTTATGTAGAATTTAAGAAATAAACCAAGAAAAAAATAGGAGACAAACAAAAAAGAGACCCTTAACTATAGAGAACAAATTGTTGGTTACCAGAAAGGAGCTGGGTGGGGTGATGGGTGAAATAGGTGAAATGGATTAAGAGTACTTTTATCATGAAGAGCACTGAGTAATATATAGAACTGTTGAGTCACTATATTGTACTCCTGAAACAATAACACTGTATGTTAAACCCTACTGGAATTCAGTTTGTTTTTTTTTTAATAAAAAATCAAAACAACAGCTGGTATTAAACTTTTTAGCACCCATGAACCTGAGTAAGTCTTAAATGAACTTCTCACCCTGGAAATGCCTGATGTGCTGCTAAATCATTCCACGTAGCTGGTTGCATGCCATGTGCTTTCACGTGTGTATTTGTGTTTGCATGTGTGTGTCTTTCATCGTTGTCCTTCCATTTGTATCTAAAGACATCTTTTCAATTTTCTCCTCTATATTTGCCCTTCCTTTTTTTTTTTCTATTTTTCTCTAGCTATCTTTTTCCTTGTGAAGTTAAGGGCATATTTATATTTATGAATTATTATTTTAAATCCCTTTCCTCTACATTTCTCTCTTGCGTTAACAATAGCTCTCTAATTTTTTACTCTTTTCCCATCTCCTTCATATCATCTTTTTGTTCTTTCTACTGATCACGAGGTCATAGAGCTGAAGTACAGTATGTCTTTACTTTTTCCAAAAACAAACAAATGAAGATTTTCAGGACAAAATAGTTGTCTTACCACATGTTACCTTTTGTTCATATCTAAGTTTTAATAAAATAGCATGCAGCAATATAAAAATAATACTTCATTGGCATCACAGAACTAGATGGGGTGTTATTCTCAGACCAAAACAATTGAGTGATGTCTGTAAGATAATAAGCAGACGGAATCAGTTCCAAAAAATATGTTTTTAAACTTTTAAAATAGATCTCTAAAGTTATTCAAGGTCAAGAAAGTGTAGGCTGGGAAAAAGAGATGGCTATAAAGAGTTGGCTGTATAATGGCTTTATCAGCACCTCTTGCTAAGATGAGCTGGTTCCATTATTTGTCAAGTATAAACTGGAGTACACCTCACTTGCCAAGTACATTTGGTAGTCCTGATGTAAGAGATGCCAAGAATGAGTACCGAGGGCTATCTAAACAAGCAGTTCTCTATCCCACTCAGGGCTGCTAAGAGGAAAAATGAGCTGATAACCAGAAGAACGGTTGCCAACACTTGTTAAAGAAGCCCCAGTAAATTTGTGTACTCCCTTTCACCTCCTGCATAAGCACAGCATGGCTCAGGTTCTTGGATTCAGAATCTTCATTTTCTGCTATTGGAGGAGTGATTTTCACTGGAATTATAACATATACCTGATTTCCTTATACACAAATAAGTTAGGAAAGCTAAGAGCATGAAGGAGGCCACATCACATGCAGCAAGTGAAACTAAAATATTAAGGGTAACTGTTAGTGATGGGAACAAACGGTTAAATTAACATAAATGTAATTATTACCCCTAAATAAATTTTTAGAGACATGAGAAAGTGCACTTAATCTACTGAAAAACAATAACAGATTGCTATAAAAAAGGAAGTACTCTAAATTCATGAAACTTAAAGACACAACCATTGATTTAAAAGATGTAGAGATGTCTGGGTGGCTCAGTGGTTGAGCATCTGCCGTGAGCCCAGGGCGTGATCCTGGAGTTCTGGAATCGAGTCCCACATCGGGATCCCTATATGGAGCTTGCTTCTCCCTCTGCCTGGGTCTCTGCCTCTCTGTGTGTGTCTCTTATGAATAAATAAATAAAATATCCTTAAAAAATAAAATAGAGATAAAAAATAAGATGTAATAGGTAAGCTGAATACCAAAATATATATGGCCAATGTATTAATTGGTGAAATAAAACCAATAAACTATTCTCAAATATTTTAAAAAGGTAAAAGAAAAGATGTAACAAGCATTAAAAGACTTATAAAATACAGTAGCTTCATTATGAGTCAAAGAAAGTTTTATTGTTTTAAAGATTTTATTTATTCATGAGAGACACACACACACAGAGAAGCAGAGACACAGGCAGAGGGAGAAGCAGGCTCCATTCAGGGAGCCTGACATGGGACTCAATCCTGGGTCCCCAGGATCATGCCCTAGGCTGAAGGTGGTGCTAAACTGCTGAGCCACCCAGGCTGCCCCAAAGAAAGGTTTTAGAAGAGATAGAGAGGAAGTAATTATTGAAAAAGTTATAGAAGAAATTATTCTTTTTTTAAAAATTTATTTATGATAGTCGGGGGGGGGGGGCAGAGACACAGGCAGAGGGAGAAGCAGGCTCCATGCACTGGGAGCCCAATGTGGGATTCAATCCCGGGTCTCCAGGATCGCACCCTGGGCCAAAGGCAGGCGCCAAACCGCTGTGCCACCCAGGGATCCCAGAAGAAATTATTCTTGAATTGAAGGTAGATTTGCCTTAAGATTTAAATAATTTTTTGGATATCAAAAACATACAAAAAAAAAATGGAATGCCTAGATTCTCACTGGTGAAATTTCAGAATACCATGATAGAAAATCCTATTCTTAAAAAAAAAAATTAAGTAAAGGATAATCCTCAGACTAATATCAGACTTCTCATCTACAGTAGAGGTAAAGGACAAGGAATTAATGATTAAGTTAAACTAACGTTTGAGAGAAGAGGCCAAGGAAAACTTATGCTCAGGAATAAAGGATTTAAGATAATTTACTCTTAATTTCTCTTTCTGCTACTTCATTATTAGTGCATAGAAATTTTAAAAATTTCCACACATTGATTTTGTATCCTGCAACTTTACTAAATTCATTTATCTGTTCTCATAGTGTCTTGGTGGAGGGTTTTCTATGTATGGTATCATATCTGCAAATAGTAAGATTTACCTCTTCCTAATTTGGATACTTTTTTTCTTTTTGTTGTCTGTTTGCTAGGCTAGGACTTCTAGCACTATGTGGAATAAAATTGATGAAAGTAGACATCCATATGTTGTTCTTGACCTTAGGAGAAAAATGGTCAGTTTTTCAGCATTGGGTTTGTCATATATGGTCTTTATTATGTTGAGGTATGTTTTCTTCTCTTTTTCTCTAGGGTCTTTATCTTGTTTTGGTATCAGGGTAATGTTGGCCTCATGGAATGAATTTGGAAGCTTTCCTTCTCTATTTTTTGGAAAAGTTTGAAAGCAGGTATTAACTCTTGTTTAAATGTTTGATATAATTAACTTGTGAAGCTGTCTGGTCCTGTGCTTTTGGTTTTTGGGAATTTTTTGATTAGTGATTCAATATCAAAGGTGGTAATCAATCTGTTCAAGTTTTCTACTTTTTCATGCTTCAATTTGGGTAGGTTATATTTTCTAGAAATTTATCCATTTCTTCTATCCTTCCAATTTATGGGCATATATTTCTTCATAATATTCTCTTATGATACTTTGTGGTGTTAGTGGTTATTTCTCCTCTTTCATTTATGATTTTGTTTGAATCCTCTCTTTTTTTCTAATGAGTCTGGCTAGAGGTTTATCACTTTTGTCCATTTTTACAAATGAAGTAGCTTCCTGTTTTTTTTTATCTGTTCTATTGTTTTTTTCATTTCTGTATCATTTATTTTTGTTCTAATTGTTATTATTTCTTTCCTTATACCAGTTTGTGCTAGTTTTGTTTTTTGTTCTTCTTTTTCTAGCTCTTTTAGGTTGTTGGATTTGGTTATTTGAGATTTTCTTGCTTCTGGAGGTAGGTGTGTATTGCATAAATTTCCCTCTTGGAACAACTTTTCCTGCATCCCAAAGATTTGGGTTTGTGGTTTTCATTTTCACTTGTTTCCATGTAGTTTTTTAATTTCTTCTTGATTTCTTAGTAGAATCATTCATTGGTTAGTAGCATGTGATTTTAGCTCCATGTATTTGTGTTCTTTCTGGATTTTTTTTCATGTGGTTGGGTTTTAATTACACACCATTGTCAAAAAAAGATGTATAGTATGATTTTGATCTTTTTCAATTTGTTGAGAGTTGCTTTGTGGCCCAAAATGTGATCTCTTCTGGAGAACATTGCACATGCACTTGAAAAGAATGTGTATTCTGCTCTAGGATAGAATGTTCTGAATATATCTGGTAAGTCCATCTGTCATTCAGAACCACTGCTTTCTGTTTGGATGATCTGTCCATTGATGTAAATAGGATGTTAAAGTTCCCTATTATTTTTGTATTACTATCGATTAGTTCCCTTATGTTTGTTACTAGCTGCTTTACATATTAAGATGCTCCCATGTTGGGTGCATAAATATTTACAATTGTTCTATCTTCTTGTTGAGTTGTTCCATTTAATTATAATGTCCTTTTTTGTTGCCTGTTACAGTCTTTGTTTTAAAGTCTATTTTGTTCAATATAATTATTACTACCTCAGCTTTCCTTTGATATGAATTTGTACGGTAAATGTTTCTTCATCCCCTCACCTTCCATTTGCAGGTGCTCTTAGGTCTGAATTGAGTCTCTTATAGGGAGCATACAAATGTGTCTTTTTTTTTTTTAATCTACTCTGTCACCCTATGTCTTTTGATGGGAGTGTTTAGTGCATGTGCATTCAAGGTAATTATTGATAGATATGTATGTATTGCCATTTTGTTACCAGTTTTGTGGTTGTTTTTTGAAGTTTTTCTCTAATCCTTTCTTGTCTTGCTCTCTTTCATGGTTTGTTAGCTTTATTCACTAATATATTTGGATTTCTTTCTCTTTATTCTTTGCATATCTATTATTAGGTTTTGATTTATGATGGATGTTCAATTTATATATAACTTTTTTTCAGTTTTTACATCACATCTTCTGCACATAGCAATCTATATTAAGTTGATAGTCACTTAAGTTTGAAACTATTCTTTACTCCTCTCCCCTGACATGTTTTAGGTATATTTACATCCTTTTATTTTGTGAATCCCTTGACTGATTTTTACAGACATACATAGGTTTTTGTGTTCCAACTTTTAATACTCTTATATATGGTCTTTCCTCTGCACTCAGAGTCCCCTTTAATAGTTCTTTTAGGGCTGGTTTAGTGGTCATGAACTCCTTTCATTTTTGTTTGAGAAACTCTTTATCTCTCCTTCTACTCTAAATGATAGCTTTGTCAGATAGTGTATTTTGGTTGTAGATTTCTTTAGCCCTTTGGATATATCATGCCACTTTCTTCTGGCCTGCAAAATTTCTGCTGAAAAATCTCACAGACTTATGGCCTTTCCCTTATATCTAAATATCTTCTTTGTAATTGCTTTTATTATTTTTTAATCTCTACTTTTGGGATTGTAGTTACTATGTGTCTTGGTATGGACTTCCTTGGGTTGATTTTGTTGAGGGATTTATGTGCCTCCTGGATCTGGCTATCTATTTCCTTCCTCAGATTAGGGAAGTTTTCAGATATTTTCTCAAATAAATTCCTTGTCACCTTTTCTCTTTTTGGGATTCCCATAATGTGAATGTTATTTTGCTTGATGGACTCAGTGATTTCCCTAAGTCTATTCTCATTTTGACTAATTCTTTTTTCTCTCATTTGATTAGCTCAATTACTTTCCATTACTTCATCTTTCAGGCCATTAATTCATTCCTCTGTCACCTCTGTCTTGCTATGTATTCTAATAGGTGTGTTTTAAATTTCATTTATTGTGTTGTTCACCTCTGATTTTTTATATCTTGCTTTTAATGGTCTCACTACTGTCTCACTGATATTTCTTTCTCAAGTCCAATGAGTGTCCTTATAATCATTACTTTAAATTCTCTACCCAGCATATTACTTATAACTGCTTATGTCTATTGCTGTGGCTTTGGTCTCTTCTTTCATTTTGCATATATTTCTCTGTCTCCTCATTTTGTCTAACTCTCTGTCTGCTTCCATATGAGAAAGGTCAGCTATGTCTCCTGCTCTTGCCAGTAATGGCCTTATGAATAAGAGCTCCTATAGGGCCCTATAGAACATAGGACATGGAGCTTCAGAGTGTCTCCTACGTTGTGGTATGTGCCCTGCTGTTGATTCTTGAACGTTTTTTCTTTCAGTCCAGTTGTCTGCAGAACACCTCTGCTTGTTGTGGGTAGTGTTTGGTCCCTGGGTGGGTGAGCCTCATTTTAACAAGGTGTGCACTGGTCTGCTTATGAAATGGGACCTCTTGCTGCTGCCAGAACTGAGGTCCCACAAAACACACTGGTTGTGAGATGAGGTGTTAGTGAAGTTTGAGCAAATCTTCTGGGGGAGGGCACCCCAAGTTTGGGGACTGAGGCAAGGGTAACTGGTAAGGGCAGACCCACTGAAGCACAGGAGAGTAGGGTTTGGTGTAAGCAAGTTAGGTAGCAAGTGTTGGCACTACAATAGTTCCTACAGATGGCCATGCATTTATGCTGAGGCACTGGGGAGGGAAATGGTGTCTGTCACTCCTTTGTTCCTAGAGGAACAATGGTAATATAGATTAGAAATCCTTAACAAAACATTAGCAAAGTGAATTCAACAATACATTAAAAGAATTATTCACCACAATCAAGTGGGGTTTATTCCAAGGATGCAAGAATGGGTCAATATATGCAACATAGCACAATGTAAGGCACCACATTGACAAAATTAGAGATAAAAACCATATGATCTTTTCAATAAGAAAAATCATTTGACAAAATTCAGCCTCTCTTCATGATGAAAATACTCAACAAAGTGGGATTAGAGGGAATATACCTCATCTTAATAAGGGCCATATATGAAAAACCCACAGCTAACATCATACTCAATGGTGAAAAACTGAAAACTTTTCCTCTAAGATCAGGAATAAGAAAAAGATGTCCACCCTCACCACTTTCGTTCAACATAGTACTATCTACAGCAATCAGATAAGAAAAAGAAACAAAAGACTTCAAATTGGTAAGGAAGATGTAAAACTTTCACTATCTGCAGAAGACATATTATACATAGAGAACCCTAAAGACTCCAGCAAAAAAAAAAAAAAAACAAAACTATTAGAAGTTATATATTAAAATCACTCATAGTGCTTGATAAAAAAACAAAACAGAAAATACTTTTAAATGGAAAGAAACATGATATCCGGAGGTAGGACACACTATGATAAAAATATCAATTCTCAAATTAATCTGTGACTTCAAGTTAGCCTTAATTAATATCCCATTGGCAATGGCTTTTTTTTAAATTAACTTTATGTTGAGATAATTTTAAACTTGTGTAAGAGTTTACAAATATAATACAAAATTCTCATATACTTTTCACTCAGCTGCCCCATTATCTTACATAAAGTTAGAATCTTCATCAATAGTAAGAAATGAGGGGCAGCTGAATGGCTCAGCTAAGTGTTGACTCTTGATTTTAGCTCTGGTCATAATTTCAGGGTTGCGAGAGCAAGGCCTACATCGGGCTGGGCATTAGAGCTTGCTTGGGATTCTCTCTTTTCTTCTCCCTCTACCCCTGTCCCCCCCAAAAAAGTAAGACATTAACTTTAGTATATACTATTAACTTGTAGAGAATTTCTTAGATTTCTCTGATTTTTTTCATTAATGATGTTTCCTCTTCCAGGGATCAATACAGGATACTACACTGAATTTAATTATCATTTCTCCTTAGTCTCCTCTAGCCTGTGAAAGACCCTCATCTTTTTCCTTTTCCTTCATGACCTTGACACTTTGAAAAGTCAATTATTTTGTAGACTGTCCCTTAATCTGGGTCTAAATTTTTTTTCTTCATTAAATTATGGTTCTGCATTATTGAGGATACCACAGATCCTGCATTTTCATTATTATGAATTTATGGTTCTGCATTATTGAGAAGGATACCACAGATCCTGCATTTTCAGTGCATTGTCTTAGATTGATCATCTGATTAAGAGGTATCTTCCAGAATTCTACACTCTATTTATCCCTTTGTAATTAAAAATTTATATAGTGTTTGAGTATTATGTAAGCTTTATAGTATCTACTAAAAACATTGTTTTCCAAAATTACTTAATCAGTTGTTAAAAGCTACCTAATTATGACCATGTGATTTATTTTTTCTCCCTCAGGACACTTAGTCTCTGCTTAAACTTTGATCCATTGATTTGAAATCTTTTGGTGGATTTTGCCTACCATAATTATTGAGGTATTCTAACAGTGATTTTTCAGTTGCCTTCATTTCTTCTGCATTTGTCAACTGGTATTTTTCCATATGGACGAGCTATCATTTTGTCTGTTTATAAACTTTTAAAAAAGATTTTATTTATTTATTCATGAGAGACACAGAGAGAGAGGCAGAGACACAGGCAGAGGGAGAAACAGGCTCCATGCAGGGAGCCCAACGTGGGACTCGATCCCTGGACTCCAGGACCATGCCCGGGCCGAAGGCAGACGCTAAACCACTGAGCCACCCAGGGATCCCTATAAACTTTCATTTATATCCATATAGTATGGACTAATGAATATTTTATTATTTGGGGTATAATACAATATTATAATTTATTTTGTTGCTCAAGATGTTTGACCATTGACAGTTTTCAGGTTGGGCTTTTGATACATTTTTCCTCCTTTTTAGCACTTCCTCATTTCCTGGCACCACAAAATGCTCTGGGTTCAGCTTGTACTTTGCCTGTCTTGGCTTTGGACTAAACCAATTCTCCAAAGAGTTCTCTTACTAGACAATAGTTTTTAGAAATCAAGATTTAAGGATCAAGTAAACTCATTGCTACTGGAGTGTAACTACTTCTAGGCCTGTCAGTAGATAGAACTAGCATGCACACCCCCCACCCCCCCAACTATCTGTGTATGTTTTAACCATACAACTGTATTGATGCCTTTGCCTTTTACTTAGCACTACAGGCTTCATTCTACTATCTTCTTTCCTTAATTGTAGTTACTTACTCTGGCTCTTATTGTCTATAATACATGTAACTTGTTTGTTCAAGCATAAAGAGGAAGTAGGATTAGAATTTCTAACTAGTAGCTCTGGGAAAAACAACGTAGCAACTACAGTATGGTATTTAAGTACAATTTTTTTTAATCTTTAGCATTATACTATTTTATAAAATTGTTTCTTCCCATTCCTTTCAATATGATCATGTGATTTGTTTTCAATGCAGTTAGATTCATTAGTTTTTATTCCATCGTTCTCCCCCACCCAGTTCCACATACATTCTGGTTGAATTATTTTTAAAAAGTTAATATGCAGAGAGTTTTACACTTTGTTGTATTTCTCTGACAAATGTATATAATCATGTAACCAACCACCACAGTTCCCTCAAAATTTTCTTATGTAGATAACTCCTCTTCCTAATGCCTAACCCAGTTATGATGTTTGCCTTCTTGAAAGTATCATATAAATGGAATTATTTACTATGTAGCTTTTTGGGTTTTCTTAATTAGCAAGATATATTTTATGATTCATGCATGTTGTGTGAACTGATAGTTTGCTATTTTTATTATTGAGTAATATTCTATTCTATGGATATTCTACACATTATTTACTAGTCAAAAGAGATATGGGTTTTCCCCTCAGTTTTTGGTGGTTATGAGTGAAGTTCCTATAAGTATTTGTATACAGCTTTTTTGTGTGAAAATGGTCTTTATTTCTTCATGGGAGAAAACTTGAGGTGGAAGTTGCATATTAAGTTCATAAGAAATTGACATTATTACCAAATTGACTCTAGCATTTTGAATTCCCACTAACGACTTACGAGAGTTCCAATTGCTCCGTGTTCTCAGCACATGGTATGACAAGTTTGTTTTCCTTTTTTTAGACATTGTAATATAGTATTCCCACGTTGTAGTGTTAATTTGCATTTCCCTCTTTACTAATGTTGAACATCCTCTCAGTTATCTTACTGAAGGATTTGTTTAGGTCTTTTACTCATTTTTTAATTAGATTGTCCATTTTTTCATTAAGTTTTCAGAGTTTTTATATATTCTGTACACAAGCCCTTTTCAGAATTGTGATATATGCTCCCAATCTATGGCTTGTCATTTCATGTATTTTTTTTAAGATTTTATTTATTTATTCACGAGAGACACAGAGAGAAAGGCAGAGACACAGGCAGAAGGAGAAGCAGGCTCCATGCAGGGAGCCTGAAGCGGGACTCAATCCCGGGTCTTCAGGATCTGGCCCTGAGCTGAAAGCAGGAGCCAAACCTCTGAGCCACCCAAGCATCCCTATATATATATATTTTTTTAAGATTTTATTTATTCAAGGGAGACAGAGAGAGAGAGAGGCAGAAGGAGAAACAGGCTCCTCACAGGGAACATGATATAGGACTTAATCCCTGCACCCGAGATCACACTGTGTGCCGAAAGCAGATGCTCAACTGTTGAGCCACTCAGATGCCCCCAAAAAATTAATTTTAAAGTTCAATTTGTTTCTTTTGTGGGTCATAATTTTGAAGTTATAAACAAAGCCTCTTTGCCTAACCTAATGTCATGCAGATTTTCTGTGGTGATTGTTGATTTTTGATTCCTAGTGGAGTTAAAGATGCTCAGAGTTTCTTGCCTTCTCAAAAAGCTGCTTTTTCGAACTTCTTAGGACTTGGTTCAGTCCTTTCTGTGAGTACACCCCGAGGTTCATGTAGAGGCAATCTCTAAGAGCACATAGACTATTTCTATCGTCTCTATGGGTTTCACACTGTTATGCAAGCCAACATTCACCTTTACCAATTTTTCAAATATTCTAGCTCAACTTGTATTACTGTATCTGGTTCTTGTCTATCCAAGGTGAAGGAATGTTGCTCTCCTCTCTCCCTGCAGGCACCATGTCTCCTTAGATGTTTGGACTATTCATTGGACCTCAGCTCTCTCATAGCCTCAAAAAAAGTAACGAATTTGAAATTAATCTGGTTCTTTATTGTAGCAAGTGTGGATGTGATCTCCTTTCATTTCTGTGTCTCAGGTGGAAGCTGGAATTACCTCACTAAGATTTTTAAGGAAAACCAGTATACCTGATTTCCCATAAATGAAAGAGATTAGCCAAGAAAATGTTTAAAAAGGACAATAAGGTAAGAGTTTCCTTCAAACATTATATTAAAAGTTACCTTATTATGTTTTAAATAAGATTTTATTATGTTATATAGCTACCATCAATGAAACAGTGTGATTTTGGTAGCGAAATAAGCACAGCAGATCAATGGAACAGAATTGATTTTTCAGAAACAGACTATAAATATGATAATATATGATAAAGAAGATAATTCAAATCAATAGAGACACACATGGTTTACTAAAGATTTAGAGACAACTGGCTATCCATTAGAATAAATTACATTTTCTATATGACAACATTCACAATAGATAGATGCAAATATACTGAAGATCTATATATAAAGGAAACTAACAATAAAGGTATTACATGTATAAAATCATAGGAGAATGTTTTTCTAATCTTGGCATAAAAATAGTGTTTCTAAGGAAGACAAAACCTAACAATACAAAGAAAGACTGAAAATTCTAAACAACTAATATTTTAGAAATGTCTGTATAACATAAAACACTATAAATGGAGTCTTTAAAACAGGCACAGTACAGGAGAAAAGATTTTCTTCTATTAGCTTTTTCTATAGAACTCCAAAAATAAGAAAATTACTAATCAGCCAAATAAAATTATTGGCAAAAGATATAAATTGGCAATTTTCAGAACTGAAATGGCCAAGAAACAAAGGATAAGATATTCAACTTCCTAACAATCAGGGTGGGGGGGGGGTGAAAATGATAAGATAGCACTTCTCATTCAAAAGAATGATGGTTTTTCAAGAAGCTTATGAACAATTCTTGTTGATGACCCTGAAAGGATCTGGAACTTTTGTGTACTATTGATGAGAAAGTAGTTTACAATGCCTTTAGGAGATTACAGGAGCAGGATCTCTCAGACTTACACATTTTAAGCCTGGATTCCTTTTGTTGCAAGAAACAAATCCTAAACTTGCATATGCAATTCAAATAAATTATTGATTCAACTGAAAATTTCAGTTGAAAGGAATTCAGGAAGGAAATATTAGCGTTAACTGCAGCTCAATCAGAAAGCACCCATTTCCTGCTGATCCTCAGCTCTCCCTCCCTTCCTATGGTTACTTCCCCTGTGATCCCGAGATGGTCTTATAAACTAAATTATGTCTTCAAAATTTACACGTGGAAGCCCTAATCCTAAGCATCTCAGAGTGTAACTGTACATGAAGATAGGTTCTTTGGAGAATTAGTTAACATGTGGTCTTCAGTGTAGGCCCTAATCCAGGATGACTGGGAACCTTATAAGTGAAAATGTGGACACAACACTCACGGAAGGAAAACAATGTAAAGACCCAGGGAGAGGATAGCTGTCTATAAACACAGGAGAAAGGCCTGGGACAGGTTCTTCCTTCACATTTTCACAAGGAACCAACTTTGCTGGCACCTTGCTATTAGATTTCTAGCCTTCGGTCTGGTGTGAAAATAAATTTCTGCTATTGAAGCCATCCAGTTTGTGGCACTTTGTTGTGGCAGCCCTAGCAAAAATAATTTGTTATGACATCAGCATCTCCCAGGTCTGTATAATTCCTGTATATGCAAAGGAAGAAAGAATAAGTATCTTAGAATTCCTATCCAAATCCTTGAGTTTCATTTTGATTAGAACAGTTCGAAGACATGTGCCATCCTCTCTGTTCATCATTGTGATCGGAATTATTAAATGGGCTCCTTGCCTTAGCCCAAAGTCCTAAGCTCCACTTCTTTTGCACTCTGATGCCCTGGCACTGAGAGAGCTTGAATGGAATATAAGGACTATTGCAAATAAAGGAGCAAGGAGTGTATACCAGGCAAATGTCTTTTCTGCTTTTCATCCTGCAACTCCTCTTCTCAATAACGAGAAGAAATAGTGACATGTGTGTGTAAAAGACCTGTATGAGCTTTTCATTAAGGCCATTCTTTCTTAGGGTGAAAAAGTGGGATCAACCTCAATACCTGGCTCATCTGTGATGAAACCGCAGGATGGATTAGCATGCCTTCTATTCAAATGTTAAAAAGATGGATTGTATTTACATGGTTTGAAATGGAAAGATCTGCAGAACCAAAATGGAAAATGTAAGTTGTGCACAATATTTATAGGATGACGATAGTTACAAAAAAAGCAAACAAAATATATTTCTGCATATACAAATAGGTATGTATATACATTTTCAAATGTCTAGGATACATACCCAACTGGCAACAGCAGTTTTGTCAGAGGAAGGATATCTAGGATTAAGAGGATTAACTATGGGGACTTTTGCTTTGTGTGTTTTTTTTTTTTTTTTTGGCTACTTATGAGAATACATTCAAGTAATTAGTATGTGTAAAACTAAAAAAATAATAAAGTACTTGGTATCATATCTGAAATAGAGAGTTTAGTAAATGCTTAGAGTTATTATTATTCTAAGGATAGGTGAGAACTTCCCAAATCAGAGTCCTGCTGATAGGTGTGAATCAGGCAAGGGAAAACTGCTTGGAAAGAGGACCAGACAACCAGAAGATCTATATAAAATGTGTACATGGGTGGATATAGGTGCACAGCACAAGTGTAGAAGGTCCTTCACCAAGCGGGTAACTATGATTACCACAGGGGGATAATGAAGTAGGGAGGAGATAAAAGCAGATTTCATTTTTATCCTAACTTTTGTATTTTTAACTTTCCATAAACATGGGCATTTTAATATTATTTGAAGTAATCAGAATTAGACTTCTATAATCCCTTATAGCTTCCCTATACTCTATATCTTCATTGACTTAACAACTAATCCCAGCAAGGAAGAGCAATTTGCAAAAGCATTTATTTGAGTCCTGTTTGTATTCCTATATTCTGGGCAATTGAATGAGAATGAGGATTGTTTGTCAAGCCGGGACCAGCTGGGATTCTCTGGCTGACTCCCAGGCTCAACTGTGAAGAAGCGGATATTGGGTGCTCTCCCACCTCGTCAGGAGCAGCGCTTCTCCTGTCTGCTCTTGGCACCCCCTAGCATCCTGTGCCCTGCTAAGGTGCTAACTGACAACTGACAGATTTTACTGAAAGCCTACTCTTCTCAGTAGTATTTGCATTTTAAAAGTTGACTTAAAGACTAAAAAAACAAACAAAAAAAGCCACCTAAACTTCTGAGATTTGACGCACAGCCAGTTCACACTACAGCTCTCTCATCTTTAAAGCAAATAAACAAATGCTCTCTTGACACCTGAGTTCCCGTTAGCCACCAACCAGTGATCAATTTTTAAGCAAAGTTTACAATAGAACAGTTGTCCCTTCTACTAACCTCCCAGTCAGTACAACTCCAAACTAATCTGGTTTTTGCCTTCTCTCCTGAAACTCTTCTCTTTAAGGTTGCCATCATTAAGGTCCAACTGATGGTGAGGGACTTTTTTTTTTTCTTCCACCAATTTAATTCAGTATTCTCTAGGAGACTGGTGTTAGCATCTGTCATAGTTTTTCTGTTTATTGGTCTCCCCAACTTAATGCTGAGCTTTTTTAGGTCTGATTCTCTGGTCCATTCATCTGTTTACATCATTGTCTCTACTTAGCCCATGATAATGCTGAAAATAGATGTATTATCTGATACCTGGGAAGACTGGATGCTTTGGGAAGCTTAGTGCTGACCACAGAGGAGGAATGAATGAAATAAATACAAAAGCTTGGTAGGTGGTGGGAATGTTAGACAAGGGAGATAATTTAAGCAGGTGCCTTCTACCACAAGGCGACTCATCCACTCTTTAGGTGGTCTCTGGTTACACAAATTAGGAAGATGCAAAGAAGCAAAGCTCACTGAGGTCTGGTTGAAAAGGAGTCGCATTTCCATCACAACATTGGGTAAAGTATAGGAATGAGACAGAAGACGTATTCCAAGATTACAGCAAGAAGGTAACTTCAGGGACCAGGGCATCATTCATACATTATTCTTATTCCTGTCTCCTAACGACACAGGCCAGGTCTCTTCCAAACTGTAAATACACTTAAATATTAAAGCAATGGGATTGAAGATGGCTTCAAGTAACTTGTCATGACCTCTCCAAGCAAGTCCTGAGGTCTGTGAAAGAGAAACATGTCAGATTCTAACTTCAAATGTGAGTTTTCAAAATGCTGTTAAGTTAAAATACCACTTCTGAACATGATCCCACCCCTTATACATCTCCTGTAATTATTGACTCACGTGCCTATTGTTTTAGTCTCTTTATGGTTCAGTTCATGTTTTGGGTGGTAGGAAGGGATGATGGGTGGTGGAGCTGAGGGAGGGTTTCACAAAGTCTGGATACAGGCGGTAACTATGCCAAGATGCCCTGACTTTCTCTGTACACTTCTTAATTTAGAATAATTGAAAGTTCAGCCTGCTCTGTAAGAGAAATAAAACCACTGTAATAGAAATGTGTCATAAGATCAATGTCTTTTTCTTCTAAAACAAACATCTTTGCTGTGCCACTGTGTTTATTTTGGCTTTGGAAGCTGAGTCCTTTATCAAACAGTAGGAGACTATTATCTGGTGATAATGTATTTTGATTCTATTGTTGTTATCTTAAAACTGGTTTTCTCCGGGCCCATCTTTCTCGTATGTTTGTTTAATGACATGTTTAAAAGTCTTTGTAAGAACCGTACTAAAATGACAGATATTTTATATTGCCAACCTAAACCACAATCTTCAAGGCTGATGATAAACTCCATCCTGGTCTCAGCTACTGTATGCTTTAAAGCTCTTAGCTGCTTTTCAAATGCTGGCATGGTTGTCAATCATTCTGTATCATGCTTATAGCTTGTGTGAGGAAACCATTTGTTAAATTGCAGCCTTCTAGACTCAAAGAACATTTACCAAATGCTTTCAGATAAAATGCCACCTTATCCTGTAAAATACTGGGAAACTTGCAAGAAGAAATACCTGAGGGAAACAAAAATTACAGGAGAGAAGTAACAACACACTGCTCCATTCTCCATTAAACTTTTGATAAGAACTAAGTATAGCACTTAATTTTGTTTTCAGTGTGTTTTTGTTATTCTGGAGAGACAGATAAACAGTTACCACACTGGTGGACTCTCTTTGGATTTTCTTCACATTCTATCATCTTTTCCCCTCTTTTTTTTTTTTTTTGGTAGACCCTACTGGTCTCTAGAGCCAGAGGGTCCAGAATGGCAGAAATGGGGAAAGGTCAGTGAGTATCCCTTCTTTCCCCCCTAACACTACTCCCAGTCCCTTACTCTACATTACTGGTAGCTGGCCCCATCAGTCTCATATTTTCAGAAATCCTCTTTGTACTTATCCTCCTCATCCTGTTAATTTAGTCAAATATGCAGAAGACTCAGACTGAGCTTCCCTCTGAAGTGCAGACTCAAATGTTTATCTTTGTCACCTGTCTTTAACCTACAGGATCCAATTCCATGGTTGCCAACCAGGGTATAGCACCTGTGCACTAAGCAGCGTGTGAAAACTGAATAAATAAAACATCTCACAATATATATTATGTATGTTTATACATATGTTGTAAAATTATTATTTTTGAGTATATGATCGCAGTAGATAAGGTAATGTATAACAAGTTAATAGCTTCTTTGTTCAGTGGTGGGAATTGCCGTTCATCCCAGGAGAGTTCTCCCATTATGGGGGGGATGTACTTCAGTGATTCTTTTTCATTAAGCAGTTATAAGGTAAGAAAGTTCTATTGTTCTGGGGGAATCATGTAATAGAAGCATTTTTGGCACCTGACTGTTGGTTTTCGGAGTTGTCTTTTGAGAGAAAGATGACCAGCAGCCAGGATATGATCTGCTAAGGATGAATCTAAGAACCCAACTCTTATCCTTGAGATTAGAAATTAAAGAAACATATCCGGGTGGATATATCCCAGTCTGTCTTAGTCTGTTTGGGCTGCTAGAATTGAATACTACAGAGTGGGTGGTTTATAGAGGATAGAAATTTAGTTCTCAGTTATGAAGATTAGGAAATCTAAGATCAAGTCCCTATAGGTTAGGGGGTCTAGGAAGAGACTGCTTACTGGTTCATAGACTGTTCTCTTTTCATTGTATCCTCACATAAGGGGTTGTATAGTTGACACACAATGTTACATTAGTTTCAGGTGTACAAAAGAGTGATTGAACAACTCTATAGGTTATATTGTGCTCACCCCAAGTGTAGCTATCTTCTGTCACCGTACAACACGATTACAATACCATTGGCTATATTCCCCACGCTGTACTCTTCATCCCCATGTCTTATTTATTCCGTAACTGGAAGCCTCTACCACTCTCCTTCACCACTTTTTACTCATCCTCTCCAGCCCCTTCCCTATAACAACCACCAGTTCTTTGTATTTGAGTCTGTTTCTGCTTTTTGATTTTTTTTTTAAGATTCCACATACAAGTAAAATCATGGTATTTGTCTTTCTCTGACCTATTTTTTTTTAGTCTATAAATATTACATTGGTTTCAGATGTACAATGAAGTGATTCCACAACTTTATCCATTAAGCTGTGTTCAACACAAGTTATTTCACCTACGACAATACTCTCTAGGTCCATCCATGTTATCACAAATGGCAAGATTTCTGTTCTTTCATCTGGAGCATATTTCCCCGTCTCATTTTGACTGTGCTTGGTTCTATGAATTATCTTAAACAGCTACTTCTCTTAAAAGTGAAGTAATAATCTTATGCATAGTCATCGCTTGTGTATGTGTGACTTTCTTGGGCCTGGTGACTTCAGCTGACTGGACATCTGCCTGTCATGAGCCAAAGCTGAAGGGAGCCTGGGCCAGGGAAGTCCCAGGGCTCTTGGTACAAAAGGCCCAATAGCATAATAGCTGAGGCTTAAGTGGTCACAGGCTGGGGTAGTCCTATAGCTCTCTGTATATAGTAGCCGTGGCAGGACAGCTGATACTAAAGTAGACACAAGCTGGGGGGAGTCCAGGGGCTCTCCACCCAGAGGATGCCCTGGTGGGTCTGCTGATGCTTATGTGGGTATGCACCGGGTGGTCCTGGAGTCCTCTGTGCAAGGAGTTGGAGGTTCCTAGGGTACTTTGTTTAGGGGATGCCCCTAGGGAGGGGCTGGAGCACACTGGGTGCAGGCCAGGGGTCCTTAGGGTACTCTGGACCGGGTCACCCAGGTTAATAGTCTAGAGGTGAAATGGGTGTGGGCAAAAAGCTCCTAGAGTGCTCTTCCCCAAGGGTTCACTGGCAAGTTGTCTGGAGTTAAAGTGGCATGAGCCTGGAGGAGTCTAGAGTACTCTAGATCTATGCCTCCCCACCCCACCCCACAAGGCGCTGGAGCTACAGCGAGCACTGATAAGGGGTGGCCAAATGTATGCCACACTGCAACAGCCTAGGAGGAATGGTTGGGGTTACTGAGGACTAGAAATTTCACAGCAGGAATAGGCCAGCGCTTGGGTAGGCCAGACGGTGCTCCTGTCCATGCTATCCAAGTGGAAGGGGAGTATAAACTGTAGTCCCTTCAACCCAGAGAAAGCTTCAGCAGTCCCCTAGCCATTTGGCAGAATTCTAGGGCTGGGATTAATGTTCTGGTTGCTGTTTTAAACTGTTTTCTTCTTATGCTCCAGGACACCCAAGATTGGTGCGGCCTAGAGGCCTGGGGCTCGCCGAGATAACAGGGCAGCCTGGTATCAGGAACCTGCTTCTTTCTGCACTATCAAAGTGGAGGGGCTTACCTGGCCTTCTGACCCAGAGGGAGTTCCAATAGCTCTATAGCCATTTGGATTCTAGGGCTAATTCTTTTATATTCTAGTTGCCTTATAAAACTGTGGCTTTTTTTTCTAGTGCCCCAGGGCAGACAAATCTGTTCATTGTCCCAACTGCAGTTAGCAGTGCTGGTGTGGGGATTCCCTTTGTTACCTTGGCTCCCTCTCTCACTGTTCTCTAGGTGATCTTTTGTTGTGCAGAAACTATTGAACCCTCAGTTTTAATTCCAGAAGAAATGTTCTATAAATAGGTAGATTCTGTATGTCCATGGAGGTACTGAGTTCAGGGCCTTCCTGTGTCACTAGCTGGGACCCTCTCTCTCAGCACTAATCGTTTTTAATGGCAGCTCTCATCAATTAATGACCTCCCAAGGCCCCACCTTCAAATACTATCATTTTGGGGATTAGATTTTAACACAGGCATTTTAGAGGACATTTATGTTCAGTCTCTAGCAGAATCCAAAGCTAGTTTATGATAAAGGATACCAAAAGCCCTAGAGGAGTTTTCGCTCTGAGAGAAATGGCTGCCGACTGAATTGCAATACAGATACAGGTGTTTTTATGAGATTAGCGCTGGCAGAACTGGTTTCTGAGCGAGGATGTATCTGCAGGTACTGGACCCTCTGAGACAAGAAACAGGCCATCACTGCACAGTGCATTAGTGTTCCTTGTATTAAAGTGTCATTGTTCAACAGCAGCCACTTAATAGCAATATGGCAATAGCCTGAACTGATAGGATTTTACATTTCTCTACCTGGTGTTTAGAAGACTGAATTGGTATCTTTTTTTTCCAAGTGAGCCCCAGGATTATTTAGTAAGGTTCAGGAGAGTTTTCCAAATAGAAGCCTATAGAATTTGATGCTAATTGAAAAAACCAGAGTTCACTATATATAAACTGTGTAATACTACTTGTATATGGACACCCAATATTCAAATGCTTTACTGAATACATAGTCTTTTTGACATTTTGTATTTTATTAAGTGGCAGATGCCATGTGGGAGTTTGGGAAATTGTTATAAAAAAGGAATTCCTATTCTTCCAAAAAATTACTGAATTAAGAGGAAGAAAATTATCTTAGACATTATATAAGCTCTCCGTCTTATTCCTACTCCTCAAACCTCTTCATCAAAAAAATGGCTTTGCTTCATCCAGGTACAGTCATTAGGAAAAGGTCTAAGTGCATTTCATGCCCAGGGAATGGAGAAATTGTACTTGAAATAATCACTGGGAATTTACTAGTCTTTCAAGCCTTTGGAGGAATGGAAAGAGGTGACAGGTAGCCAGGTATATTTTGCTAGAGCTGCCATAACAAAATACCCAGGCTGGGGTTGCTTAAATAAAAATTTATTTTTTTCCCCTGTTCTGGAGATGACAAGACTAAAACCAAAGTGTGCACAGGTTTTGTTTCTTTTACGACCTCTCTCCTTGGTTTGCAGATGGCCATCTTCTCACTGTAAACTCATATGGCCATTTGTTGGTCTGTTTACATCCTAATCTTTTTTTGTAAGGACATTAGGCATATTGGAATAGGACCTATCCATATGAACTTGGTGGTGGGCCACATTCTACACGCAACAAGATAGCTAGGAACACTTCTGGATCTTCCTGAAGCCTTTTCTCCTCTGGATTTGGTGCTATGTTCTTAGTACCTGATAGCCCTCAAATCCCCAAAATTCATGAGCCTGCTGTGTTGGGGCAGGGTGGGCTCAGCTCCTGTTGAATGGTTGAGGAAGAAGGGACGGGAAGTATGTGGGAGTTACTAATTTGTGGAGCTGGTTCTGCCATTCTGAGGTCATGGTGGGAATCAGTTTCTACATAGAAACATTTTGCTATGTCAGTATTAGTTCCTTTTATATTATCAGTTTTCTAATTCAGATATGGAATTGGTTAAAATGGGTTTTGTGGGGAGACTGAGTGTTTCCCACAATAACATGGCATATTTGCCAACAACAACAAAAAGACAAGTAAATGTTAATTATAAACTATTCACACAGGGAATCTGCTTGTAGACACTTTTTGTTTTCCCCTGGGGCCTATCATAGTGCTTCTTAAATATGTTTTGATTGATTACTCTTTGGTTCACCTAGTTTTACAAAATACCTTGAGGCTTCCTCAGGCTGTGTGTAAATGTTTCTTGTGGATGGTCAAGTTTTACAGACCACAGGATTGACTCCATTTATTTTATTTTGTTTTTTAACTCTGAAGGCCATGATTGATCAACTAGATTGAATTATAAGATTCATGAATTCATGCAAAAAATTACTTTTTTTTTTCTTAACAAACAGCTGTTGTCAATGATGTGGATGGCTGAAGTTTTATTTGGAAAACAGCAGTTGGTATGAAAACTCTTCTACTGCTTACATTTAAAATATCCCATACAGACACATGGCATGGAGAGGATGTCAAGACTGAAATTTTCTAATATGGGACTTAAACTCCAGCCTGACCTGGAACTCTGCAGGAGGTAGGAACACTACAAGAGCCATTTTTCTTAGACTGTACATGGTAATCTGGATTTTTTTTCTCAATTTAATTCATTTGTATGTGGACCTTCTGATTTTCAAATAAGATCAGTGTCTCTTTTTAATGAGGAATAGAAGGAAAGGGACAAAAAAATCTGAAATAAGAGTTAGATTAGTCTTCAGGAAGAGCATTTAAAAAAATAATTTTAGTGGTAGCTAAAAACGTTTTCTTCCTAAATTTTATGGGAAATTTTATTCTTCTAAGAGACTGAGATATTCCCCGGCTGGAATAAGAATTTAGGGCACATTGCCTCCTGGATCTCTTATGGATCTCTCTGAGGAAGAGGAGGATTAATAATCGTAATGCAGTAGCTACAATTATTGGATACTTTCAATGTCCTAGGTGTTTTACAAACTTTATTTAGAAAAATAAAATTTCGGTTAAGTAAATTCCCCATGGTCACAAAGGTAATGTGTTAAATCAAGAATTTGAACCAGTGTCTGGCTCCAATGCTGCTGCCTTTAAGCATGCTCTTCACTAGTGCATTATACCACAGGTTGCCTCAAAAGTGTTCCTTCTCTAGGTCAAATGGAATTCTTCTAAGCCTTGATTACTTAAGAACTAGAAAATGAGGTACTATTACCCTCCTTTGCCTACTTTTCCTTTGTCTCCACTTTCTATATAACCCACCAGTTCCTGCTTTGAACCTTATTAAATTTGAGGAAGACTCAGCAAAAATTAAGGCTTGGAACCATGAGTTAGGAGTCTGCTGTGGAGAGGGAAGATAGCAGAGTAGCAGGATCTTGAGTTCTGCTTATCCAACAGACACACTGAAGGAATAGCTACATGTACTGCAACTAACTCTGAAAACTCCCTGAAGACCAGCACAACAGATATTCAACTATATTATAAAGGGAAGAGAGGTAGAAACACAGTCAGAAAGCAAATCCTTTGTGGACAGGATCAGACATCACAGATCAGATCTCACTCTTGGCACCTCCTAGCCAAGGGGATGAATACAGGGAACAGGAGCCCCCCTAATGTCTAGCTTCAAAAGTTGGTACAATTTAACTCAGGGAGAGCAATAGGAAATGGAGACTGCACCCTTAATGAACCAGCACACTTAATAACTCAGCCTGAGATCTAGCATAGAAGAACACTGTGAAATGTGCCTGGGGTATATATAAAGGAGATTATTAATTTTATTATGTATGCTAGAGGGGCGGGGACCTTCAGGAGATTTATCTAGAAATGGATGCTTGGAGAGCCAGCACTAACCCTCTCCCCATCTACCGTGCTAGCACCAACTGTCCTACCTCAATATTTTCCCCACAGATAGACTTCACAAACTCCTATAGGTGCCCCTGCAAAGTGGAAATTAGGAAGGCTAACTCCGCACATCAGCATACCTGCAGTTCCTATTCAGGGACTGTCAGCTGGCTGCACAGATAATCAATCCTGCTTTTTGGTGCAGCCATAGCTAGCATACTGGCTCATTGTAGCCAGCAAGGGTAAGGGCCAGCCCTACCGCCCATCACAGCTTAACCACAAAAGGAGGGTACATGTAGCCCACACAGGAGATATGCCCTGGAGCACCTGGTTCTGGTGAAAAGGGGGGCATGTACTAGAGGACAATTTCTACAAGACCACTACTTTCAAGATCAGTAGATGTAGCTGACCTACCTAATACGTAGGATAATATAAAGAGACGAAATGAAGAGACAGGAATTTTGACCTAATAAAAATCATGCAAATAAGAGCCTAAAGGAAATCAGCAATATGCCTAATAAACAGTTCAAAGTAATGATAAAGATTCTCACCAGATTTGAGAGAATAGTGGGTCAACTCAGTAAGAACTTCAAGAGATTAAAAATATAAAAAAAGCTTCAGAGCTTAAAAATACACTAGAGGGAATCAACAGCCAATTGGAGGATGCAGAATATTGGTTCAGTGATCAAGAATCTATGGAATAGAAAGAAAAAAGGAGAAAAAAAGTTCAGGGGCCTCTACAGTATCATCAAGCATAATAACATTCACCTTAAAGGGATGTTAAAAGGGAGAGAGAGAAGAGGGCAGAAAATTTAGTTGAAGACAGAACAGTCAGAAACTTCCCTAATCTGGGGAAGAAATAGACCTACATGTCCAGGATTCACAAACAGCCCCAAACAAGATGAACCCAAGGAGAACCATACCAAGATACATAAGAATTGACATGGCAAAGTACTGATAAAGAGAGCTTTTAAAGCACCAAGGGAAAAGAAAACAGTTACACATAAGGGAAGCCCTATGGTATATCATCTGATATTCCAGCAGAAACATTACAGTCCAAAGGAAGCAGCATTATATAAAGTACGGGAAGAAAAAAGCCTACAACCAAGATTACCAAGCAAGATTATCATTCAGAATAGATGGAGAAACTTTCCCAAACATACAAAACTTAAATGAGTTCATCACCACTAAATCGGCCTCACAGGAAATGTTAAGGTGATTTAAATGGAAAGTAAAGCCAATAGCTAGAAGAAAATTATGAAAGGAAAAAAAAAAGTTCACACATAAAAACATATAGTCAAAGTAGTAAGCAAAATATAAAGTAAGTATGGTAACTATAAATCAAAAATTTTTGAAACACAAGAGAAAGGAATCCAAGCATAATTCTAAAGAAACTATCAAACTGCAAGAAGAGGGGTGCCTGGGTGGCTCAGTCAGTTAATCATCTGCCTTCAACTTGGGTCTTGTTCCTGGAGTCCTGGGACTGAACCTGCCGTAGGGCTCCCTGCTCAGCAGGTAGTCTGCTTGTCCTTCTCCCCTTGCTTGTGCTCTCTCATTCTCTCTCTCTCAAATAAATAAAATCTTAAAAAAAAAAAAAGAAAAAACTGCAAGAGGAAAAGAACAAAAGAACTACAAAAACAAAAAGAACAACAAAATGGCAACTAGTATGTCGCTATCAATAATTCCTTTAAATATAAATGGACTAAAAGCTCTAATCAAAAGACATTGGCTAACTAAATGGATTTTTTAAAGACTCATCTATGTGCTTCTATGTAAGAAAATCTACATCTAAAGATACGGACTAAGAGTAAAGGGAAGAAAAAATATACCATGCAAACATTTAAAAACAATCAGGGTAGCAATATTTTGATCAGACAAAATAGGCTTCAAAAACTATAGCAAAAGACAAAGAAGAGGGCGGCCTGGGTGGTTCAGCAGTTTAGCACCTCCTTCAGCCCAGGGCATGACCCTGGGGTCCCAGGATCGAATCCCATGTCGGATTCCCTGTATGGAGCCTGCTTCTCCCTCTGCCTGTGTCTCTGCCCCCCTTCTCTCTCCCTCTGTGTATGTGTCTCCCATGAATATTAAAATCTTAAAAAAAAAAAAAGACAAAGAAGGACACAACAATATCCTTCAAGGATCAATCCAACTAGAGGATATAACTATTGTAAATATCTGTGCTCCCAACCTATGAAGACTTAAATATGTAAAGCAAATATTAACATAAACAGTGACAAACTCACAGTAACACAGTAACAGTAGGGGACATTAACACCCTACTTACTTCAACAGCTGGTTTAGGCAGAAAATCAATAAGAAAACTGGCTTTGAATGACACATTGGACCAGAAGGACCTGATAGATATGTATATTTAGGTAGAACATTCCATCCAAAAACAGAATACATATTTTCATGTGCACATGGATACTCTCCAGGATAGATCACATGTTAAGACATAAATCAATTCTCACTAAATATAAGATTGAAATTCTATTAAGCAACTTTTCTGAAAATAACACTATGAAATTAGAAATGACAAGAAAAATATGGAAAACAAAAATATATTAAGACTAAATAACATACTACTAAACAAATGGGTCATCCAAGAAATAGGTGAAAATTTTAAGAAAACATGGAGACAAATTAAAATGAAATCACAATGGTCCAAAATGTTTGGAATGCAGCAAAAACAATTCTAAGAGGGATGTTTATAACATTAAAGGCCTACCTCAAAAGTGAGAAAAAGAAATCTCCACCTAATTAACACCCAAAAGAGGTTTATTTAAAAGTGAGCAAAAGGAAGGAATAAAGACCAGAGCAGAAATAAATGAAATTGAGACTAGAAAAATATAAAAGACCAATAAAACTAAGAACTGGCTTTTTGAAAAGATACAGGACAAAAATAAATAAAATTAGAAGCGAAAGAGATGAAACAACCTAGTAGAAATGGATAAATTCCTAGAAATATACAATCTTCCAAATCTGAATCAGGAAGAAATAGAAACCTTGAATAGATTGACTACTGGTAATGAATTTGAATTAGTAAGAAAAAAAATTCCCAACAAACAAAAGTCCAGAGCAGATGGGTTCAGAGGTGAATTTTATAAAACACTTAAAGAAGAGTTAATACTTCTTTTTCTCAAACTATTCCAAAAAGTAGAAGAGGAAAGAAAACTTCCAAATTCATTCAATGTGGCCTATATTACCCTAATACCAAAACCAGACAAAAATACTACAGAGAAACCTACAGGCCAATATCTCTGATTAACACACATGCAGAAATCCTCAACAAAATATGAGCAAACATTAAAGCAATTTTTCATCATTATCAAGTAGGATTTATTCCAGAGATGCAAAGGTGGTTCAATATTCACAAAAATCAATGTGCTATATCACATTAACAAAAGAAAGGATAAAACCCATATGATCATCTCAATAGATGCAAAAAGAGCATTTCACAAACTAAAACATCCATTCATGATAAAAACAAAGTGGGCTTAGAGGAAACAAACCTTACATAATAAAGGCCATTTGTGACAAACTCACAGCTTTAGTGATCAAATAAAAAAAAAATGAGTTAAGATTTTATTTATTCATGAGAGAGACTGAGAGACAGGGGCAGAGACACAAGCAGAGGGAGAAGCAGACCCCATGCAGGGAGCCCAACGCAGAACTCCATCCCAGGACTCCAGGATCATGCCGCGGGTTGAAGGCAGGTGCTAACCCACTGAGCCACCCAGGGATCCCAATAGCTCTCAAGTTTAAGAAGATTGAAGTCCTATTGAGCAACTTTTCTGACCAATGGTATGAAACTAGAAATTAATTATAAGAACGATTTTGGACAAAACACAAACACATGGAAGCTAAAGAACATAATTACTTTACCAACCAATGGGTCACCCAAGAAATGAAAGGGGAAATCCAAAAATAAAAAGACCAATGAAAATGGAAATTTAACTGTTTAAAGTCTTTGGAGTACAGCAAAAGTAGATTAAGGACATTTATATCAAAACAGGGCTACCTCGAAAGATGAGAACTCTCTAATAATCTAACCTTATACTAAGAGGAAGTAGAAAAAGGAGAAACAAAGCCTAAAGTCAGTAGAATGAAGGAAATAGTAAGATCAAGGTAGAAATAAATGAAATAGAGTCTAATAATAGAAAAAATGAAACCAAGAACTTGTTCTTTGGAAAAGTAAAATTGATAAACTTTTTGTCAGAATGACCAAAAGAATGATTCAAATAAATAAAATTAGACATAAAAGAAAAAATAAGGGCGTAGAGAAAGAGTGCCCAAGATAGTGACATAGGAAGACCCTGAACATACCTCCTCCATGGACATAAAAATCTCCAATAAGAATTCCTCTTGGAAACAAATCAAAACAAAACAACAACAAAACACACACACACACACACACACACACAAAACAACTGGGGGTTGACTAAACAACTTCTATATCATGAAGATAGAGGTACCACATAGTCAGTAAGAGAAATGGAAATACAGTAATGAATCTCCTTCCCAACATTCTGAACTGCAGTGGGGAGGGATAGTACCGTGTGACTGTGAGCAAATTCATCCATATTTTTAGTCATAGATAAAAGTTGTGGCTTGAAAGGACAACCATAACCAAGTATCCCTCTGCCAAACAGTGGGGGTCCTGCTGGAACTCTTTCTGGTGTCAGAGGGGCTGGCAAACACCACAGTTTACGTTCCCTCTCCACTTTGATAGCACACATGAGGGCAGGGACGAGTGCCTCTTCAGCACCACTGGGCCCTTAATCCATACCAATGTCAGGTGCTCTGGGACATAGGGAAAAAGAAAATAGTATTTTAAAAGATCAATTAGAATATAAAGGAATAGCTTTAGGACTCTACCAAATGGTGGAAGAGCCATAGAACATTCTTCAGAGTTGGAGGTGCTGGCCAGAGCCATCTCCCTTTTACCTTGATAGTGCAGATGGAACAAGATCCAGGTGCCTTAGCTCAAATTCTGCCTCAGCAAGCACCAGTCATCCACCCGAGGCAGCCCTAGTGGAACATACACTGGGACATACCTGGACAGCATCCACTACAGCAACAGCCACCTGGCCAAGGTGACACAGGCATAAAGCAACCTGAAATACGATAGCCTGCACAGCTTCACCTCTGGATGATGTATCTCTGGATCTTCCAGTCCACACTTGCTTTATCTCCAGTTGTGTCCTAGGTCTTCGCCTTGTGAGGGTACCCTCAGACCTCCAGCCAGTACCCCTTTTATCTACAGTCATCCCATGAGGGCAACCACTGCATGGAAGAGCCCAGGCTCCTTCTAACTCATGCCCACTTCAGCTCTAGCCCTCTTGTCAGGTCACCCCAGAAACCTTCAAGAAGCCTAGGTTTATAACTACTTTAGCTGTCATGCTAAATAGCTGGTTTACTAAAGGATCGATTGAAAGAATCCTATGGATCTTATCCATTCTTTTATTAATGTAGAGTATCACATTGATTGATTTGTGAATCCCAGGAGCCCAGAAATAAATCCCACCTGATGTGGTGAATGATTCTTTAATGTTCTGTTGGATTCAATTTACTAGTATTTTATTGAGAATTTTTGTATCCATGTTCCTCTGGGATATGGCCTATAGTTCTCTTTCTTAGTGCAGTCTTTGGTTTTGATATCAGAATACTGTTGGCCTCATGGAATGAATCTAGAAGTTTTCCTTCCATTTCTATTTTTTAGAACAGTTTGAGAATAGGTATTAATTCTTTCTCAAATGTTTAGTAGAATTCCCCCTGTGAAACCATCTGGCCCTAGACTTCTGTTTGTTAGATTTTTGATTAGTAATTCAATTTCTTTGCTGGTTATCAATTTGTTCAAGTTTTCTATTTCTTCCTGTTTTAGTTTTGGTAGTTTAAATAAAAACTTGGAAAAATACAGACAAAGGAAGCCAAGCATAACACTAAAGAGAATCACCACAGAAAATAAGGAGAATGAGATTAAAAAAAAAAAAAAGGAACAGAGAACTATAAAAACTAGACAACATTAGTAATATGGTTATAAGAACATACCAATCAATAATTAAATGTATATGGAGTAGATACTTGAGTTAAAAGACCTAGCATTGCTGAAAGGGATAAAAATAGTATCCACCTATATGCTGCCTACAAGAGACTCAATTCAGACCTAGAAACATCTATACACTGAAAATGGAGGGATGGAAAAAGATATTCCACTTGAATGGAAGTAAAAAAAGGCATTGTAGCAATATTTACATCATACAAGGTAGACTTGAAAACAAAGGTTGTAACAAGATACAGGGAGGGCATTACATAAGGATAATGACTGATCCAACAGGAGGGTTTAAAAATTGTAATCATCTGTGAACCCAAAGAGGAATGTAGTTAAAGAAGTTCTATGAGAGAAATTTAATGCATACAGACCTATCTCAAGAAACAATAAAAAAATCTCAATCTAATTTTACACCTAAAGAGACTAGAAAAATAACAAAGAAAGCCTAAACTTCTAGAAAGACGGAAATAAAGATCACAGTGGAAATAAATGATACTAAATGAAAAAAAAATAATGTAACCAAAAACTGGTTCTTTGAAATGATAAACAAAATTGATAAACCCTTAACCAGACTCATAAAAAAATGAGAGGACCAAATAAAATTAGATATGTAAGAAGTAACAACCCACACCACAGAAATAAAAAAGATTATAAAATATGAAAAATTATAGGGCAATAAATTGGACAAGCTAGAAGAAATGTAAAATTCCTAGAAATACACAATGTTCCAAAATAGACTCAGAAAGACAGAAAATCTGAAGAGATTACTAGCAACAGTATTGAATCAGTAAGCAAAAAATTCTCAACAAGTAAAATCCAGGACCATATAGATTCATAGGTGAATTTTACCAAATACTTATTTTTAAGAAGATTTAATACCTATCCTCCTCAAACTGTCCCAATAAATAGAAGAGGAAAGAAAGCTTTCAAATTTATTCTTTGAGTCCAGCATTATTTTAATACCAAACCAGAAAAATAAACATGCAAAGAAAACTACAGACCAATGTATCCTTAATGAACAAAAGTTCAAGATCTTTAACAAACTATTAGCAAACTGATTTTGACAATACATCAAAAGAATCATTCAGCATAGTCAAGTGGGATTTATTGTACAGATGCAAAGATATTTCAATATAAGCAAATAAATCAACATGACACATGGTGTTAACAAGAGAAAGGAAAAAAAACATATGATCATTTCAATAAATGTTGAATTTTGTTAAATGCTTTTTCTCCATCTATTCATGATAAAAATTCTCAATACAGTGGGTTTAGGGGGAATATCTTTCAACAAAATAAAAGTTGCATATGAAAATTCCAGGTCTAACATCTCACTCAATGGGGGAAAATAGAGAGCTTTTCCTGTAAGATCATAACAAATATATCCACTCATCATTATTATTTGAAGTAGTACTGAAGTCAAAGCCACAGAATTTAGAAAATAAAAAGAACTGAAATGCATCTAAATTGGTAAAGAAGTAAAATTGCCACTATTTGCAGATGACATGATAATATAGGAGACTAAACACTCCACCAAAAAAAGTAATAGAATAAATGAATTCAGTAAACTTGCAAGACACAAAATTAATACAGAGTAGTCTGTTGCATTACTATATACTAATAACAAAGTAGCAAAAAAAGAAATTATGGAAACAATTCCATTTACAATTATACCAATAAGAATAAAATACCTGGGAATAAATTTAACCAAGGAAGTAAAAGACCGGTACTCTGAAAACTAAAAGATACTGGATAAAAGAAATTGAGGACAACACAAATGAATAGAAAAATACACCCTGCTCATAGATTGGAAAAATAGTTAAAATGTCCATTCTACCTAAGCAATTTACAGATTCAGTACAAACCTATCAAAATACCAATTGCATTTTCTTGAATCTGGACTAATCCTAAAATTTGTATGTAACCACAAAAGACCCCAAAGAGCCAAAATAACCTTAAGAAAGAACAACAAATCTCTGGTATCATAATCTCAGGTTACAGGATATACTAAAAAGCTGTGTTAATGAAACAGTATGTTACTGGCACAAAAATGATATAAATCAATAGAACAGGATAGAGAGCCCAAAAATCAACCCATACTTATATGCTCAGTCTACAACATATAAATCAATAGAACAGGATAGAGAGCCCAAAAATCAACCCATACTTATATGCTCAGTCTACAACAAAGGAAGCAAAAACATACAATGGGGAAAAGATAAATAGTACTTCAACAAATAGTATTGGGAAAACTGGACCACTTTTTCAATATACACAAAAACTCAAAATGAATTAAAGACCTAAATTGAGACCCCACACTATTAAATTTCTTAAAGAGAACATGACTATGAGTCTTTGGGCAAGAGTCTCAGTAATATATTTATGGATATATCTCCTCAGGAAAGGTGGTGGTGGTGGTGGGCAAAATAAACCATTGGCACTACATATACACATACACACACAAAAGCTTTTAAACAGCAGGAAAAAAGGCAGCTTACAGAAGAAGATATTTGCAAATGTTATATCCAAGAAGGGGTTGATATCCAAAATATATAAAGAACTTCTAACTCAACATCAATAAAACGATCCAATGTAAAAATGGGTAGAAGACCTGAGTCAACATTTTTCCTAAGACGTGCAATGGCCAACAGACATATGAAGGGATGCTTAGCATCACTAATCATCATGGAAATGTTAAAATCTAATGCAAAAAAAAATCCACACACAAAAAAAAACACCACAATTAGATACCACTTCTCACCAGTCAGAACGGCTAGTATCAAAAAAGACAAGAAATAACAAGTGTTGGCAACAATGTACAGTAAAGGGAACCCTCATACGCTGTTGGTGGAAACATAAATTGGTACGACTGTGGAAATGAATATGGGCATTCCTTAAAAAGTTTAAAATAGAAATACCATATGATCCAGTAATACCACTACTGAATTTTAACCCCAGAAATTGAAAACGTTAATTCAAGAAGATATAAGCGCTCCTATGTTTATGACAGCATTATTTATAGTAGCCAAGATGTGGAAGCAACCTAAGTGTCCACCAATAAACGAATGGATAAAGAAGTAGTGGTTTGTGCACACAGTGTAATATTATTCATCCACAAAAAAATGGAGATCTTGCCATTTGCAACAACATGGATGGACCTAGATGGTATTATGCTGAGTGAAATTAGTCAAACAGAGAAGGAAAAATACTGTAAGATTTCACTTGCATGTGACATCTAACAAACAGAAGCAGACTCAAATACGGAGAACAAAATGGTGTTTTCAAGAAGGGAGGAGAGTGGGAGCATGGACAACATTGTCTAAGGGATGAAGAGATAGAAACTTATTAAGTCTGGAAATTGGGGAGGTGAAAAGTACAGCACAGGCAATATAGTCACTCATACTGTAATAAGGTTGTATGACGACAGACGGTACCTGTAGTTACCATGGTAAGCACCGCCTGGTGTATAGAATTGTCCATCATGATGTTGTACCTCTGAACAAATACAACACTGTGTGTCAACTGTACTTCAATTTAAAAAAAAAAGTAACAAACTACATTAATATAGTTTCCACTTTGGGTCCTTCCTGACTTAACCCTGTCATCACTTATGGAATATTTTCTTTTGATGAGGAGTTGTGAAAAAGGAGTCATACCCTTAAATTAACTATAATTATGAATGTTTAGTGAACTGTTTTTTTTTTAAAGATTTATTTATTTATTCATGAGACACGGGGGGTGAGGGGGTAGAGACAGGCAGAGGGATAAGCAGGCTCTTCTCAGGCGTCCAATGCAGGACTGGATCCCGGGATCATGACCTGAGCCAAAGGCAGCTGCCCAACTGCTGAGCCACCCAGATGTCCCTAGTCAACTATTAATTACTAGTAAATGTAGTGGTTTCTAGGAAATTTAGGACTTCTATTCAAAACATCTGTGATACTACTAGCTGGATGGAAGGAATCCTTTGAATGTTATTGTAGAAATTTTCAAATCTTTTGCTTCTACTTGCTATGTGACTTTCACAAGCAATGTAATCTCTCTAAACCTCCATTTCTACAAGAAAAAATAAATAAATAAATAAACCTCCATTTCTCATTTGTAAAATGGCAATAATGGTGGTTATCACAGAAGCGCAACACAGGACAATTCATGCTTGCATCTACATACTCTTGTCATAAGACACTGGGTTGTGTGTTCACCCAGGAACAAGCCAGTCAACACACAACACACAAACACACAATGCAGGCTTTGGTGTATGAGGCCCAGCAGTCTGATTGGTTTTGACAAAGGGAAAGCGTGTCCATCTCTGAGTGGCAGTTAACCGAAACCCATGTATTCTGTGAATAAGGAACGTTGATGTATGTGTATTAGGAATGTTGATTCCTGGGATCCCTGGGTGGCGCAGCGGTTTGGCACCTGCCTTTGGCCCAGGGCGCGATCCTGGAGACCCGGGATTGAATCCCACGTCGGGCTCCCGGTGCATGGAGCCTGCTTCTCCCTCTGCCTGTGTCTCTGCCCCTCTCTCTCTCTCTCTCTCTCTCTCTCTGTGTGTGTGTGTGTGTGTGTGAGAGAGAGAGAGACTATCATAAATAAAATAAAAAAAATTAAAAAAAGATATTAAAAAAAAAAGGAATGTTGATTCCTAATGAGAAAAACTGTTACAAGAATAGGAATACCTGCCATCCATTTTTTTCCCTGAAGTTCAAGACTAATAGAGGGAACTGATAAGAAAATTGCTTAAGGAGATTAAGATTGAAATAAGGAGAATTGGATGATGTGAAAATTTAATGGCATAACTGTAAGACGACCTGATACACCCATCTCAAAATATTGATTGCTTTATCATTAGGACAGAAATGCTTCAGATACACTGGTCACAATCCATTGCTGGTTACTTCTATATTAAGGATGGCTTCATCAGTAGGACAGAGCTATGGCTGAGTTTTAGGTTATCCTCTCAGTAATAAGTCTGATATGCCACGTGAATCTTCAGTTTCAAAATTCAGTGGCTTCCCATCCTCTTTAACTTGACTGTTTAGCTGTGATAAAGCATTTATTCAAATTTTTGTCATTTTCAAACCATTTCTTCCTTTTTTAAAAACATGGTTCTGCCTATTTTTACTCTAAAATAGTTTAAAAGTTAGTCCTAAGAAATGATTTTTTTTTTCCAAATTCTTGGTTCCATTTATAAGACCTGCCTCACACTATTGTGAAAGCTAATTTGTATAATGTGATAGAAAGTAGTATAGCTCCTAGCACCTTTTAGACATTCAGTAAAGGATGTTTGTACCCTCAATATGAATATCTTCTCTGATATACTTCATTTATCTGGTTGTGGGTACTATAGGATATTAGACTTTTTGGATCACTTCATCTGAATTTCAGACAATTGTTCCCATTTTTGAATAGCCATTCTCATTTTCTGCTAAGATAACAGACCATCATAACAATTCCATTCTATGAGCATCTAAACTCTAACTTCTAGAAGTTCTTGCATCTCTCTCCTAAAAAAAGCATTTGGGGGATTGTGGTACTTGATTTTAGTTAGAGAAAGTAAACTATGTAAATAAGCTACAATAGCAGAGAAAATAAACTAAAAAAAAAAAAAACCTACTAAAATAAACTACAAAAACCACTATTATAAAGTTGGAAGTGATGCCCATCATAATGTCACTTTATAACCTATATTATAACAACATAGTTACTTATGTCAGATGACACTACTTTTCTACTTTGTATCATAGTTTGTTGTCAATATACATATTTTGCATTTCATATTCTCTAACTTCTTGTACTCCTCTTTGCAAATGGGAACAATTGTCTGAAATTCAGATGAAGTGATCCAAAAAGTCATTTACATATTTAGTAAATTTGTGTTGAAAAATGGAGGACTAGCCAAAGAACTAGCCAAGGTCTAACACTGAGGAAGATGAAAAATGTAGCATTTTGAAATCAGGTTCATCATAGTGTTTAAAACTGTCATGTCAATTTATTAGTGTAAAAGATAAACTATTCCAGAATGTATTCAGTAGGCCCATCTTTCTCCCAGAGATTTCCTGGCTATATTTCTGATACAGATATATATACTACAGGATTGGCAAAGCAAGTTCATTTAAATCATTGACACTTCTGTCTTTATCTCTTTCCTCAAACTTAATTCTAGAATTTCTGTACCTTTGGACCATAGTACTTATGTCCTTTTTAACTACAAAATTAAATTCCTAAATTGGCTTCAAAGTGGGTAGTGTGTGGGGGGGGGGTGCCTGGGTGACTCAGTTGGTGAAAATGTGTGCCTTTGGCTGGTGTAATGATCTTAGGGTCCTGAGATCAAGCCTTGCATCGGGATCTCTGCTCAGCAGGGAGTCTGTTTCTCATCCTCCCTCTGTGCGCTCTCTCTCTCTCTCTTGCTCTTCGATAAATAAATAAATATTCAAAAACAAAAGGTGGGTAGTAGGAATTCCTAGGCTTTTTTGAATCCTTATCAGACATATTTTGAAGACAGTCCATGTAGAATAAAAGCACACATATTTTGTCACAAGCTTACATAATTTTGACCAGGGGACAGATCAAGAGGATGATGTAGGAAGACCCTGAACTCACTTCCTCTACTGACACACTGAATCTGTACCTACATACAGAGCAATTCCTCTGAAAAAGAACCGAGGGCTGATTGAACAGTTGCTGCACAACACAGGATAGGGGGACCACTAGAGAATGACAGGATAGATGGGGACACAGTAATGACAAAAAACTCACCCCTAATGCTGTTAACTGCAGTGAGGGTAGATAGTACTGATGGACCATAAGGAGATTGGTCTGACAAGGGGCACAAAAAAAAAAAAAAAAAAAAAAAAGCCGGTTTAAAAGGTCAATTAGAATATAAAGGAATTCTCTGCCAAGTGACGGGGAGCCTTCTGCAATGCTCTCTGGGGTTAGAGGGATAGGCAAGTGCTGTGGTTCATGTTTCCCTTCCACCTTGATAATGATGGGAGCAGGATCTGGGTGCCCTAGTAGCCTGTTACCTTACTGAGCCACAGGACCCCATCCCACACCAGCCCCAGATAACCTGGAGCACAGAAAACAAAAACAAAAACCACAGTAAAAGATCAAGTAGAAAATAAAGGAACCAGTCCTTAAATTTTACTAAACTATTGAGGGGTTGCTGGAACAATCTCTGGGATTGGAGAGTCCTATGAGTATTATTTATTGTTTCCCTTCAACTTTGATAGCACAGACATAAGCAAGGCTAGATGCCCTAGCCAGCTTGCCATCTCAGCAAGTACCTGGCTCATACCAGCCCCAGCTATCCCCCCAAAGTGCCATGAATCTGACACACAATGGATCACTTCTGGATAGTGCTTACTATCAGCTCAGCCATCTTGCTATGGCAACAGATGCAAAGAACCCTGAGAAATGCCAGGCCCATACTGACTTTAATTACACCTGACTTGTCAGGAAATCCCCTTTGTAGAGCACCTCAGGATCACTTAGCCCATACCTACTTTGGGGGTTCCACCCAAAGGACTCACATTGCATGGAACAGCCCAAAGCCCACCCAGATCATGACTGCTTTAGCTCTTGATATCTTGCCCAGGTCCTTCCTGCATGAGGCACTCCAGAAACACCTCTGCTTATGCCAGCTTTGGCTCCAGTGGTCCCACCAGGGTACCTCCCTACAAGGAGCGCCCCCACCGACCCTTGGCTTGCATTTGCTCCAGGTCCAGCTATCCCACCACAGAGCGTCCTAGGACACCCACCCTGTACCTACCTCAGCTTCTTTTGTCCCACATAGATGGCCTGTATGCAAAGAGCCCCAGGATTGCCTGGTACCTGCCCATTCAGCTCTGGTCATTCCATCAGAGAAATACCAGCTCAGAGTGCCCCGGGACCCACAAACCAGCCCATGGCTGCTATAGCTCCAGCCAGCCAATACTACCAGGCACACAGTCGACACAGTATATGTTTCTACACAAGGCCATTCCTTCAAGTCTAGAAGAATTAACTGTTCTTCCTAATTCTTCCAGACAAACACAGAAAGTCAGACAAAATGAGGAGAGAGAAACAAAACAGAAAGGCAAAACCTAAGAATTAAGTATAAGAGAAATGAGCAATCTACCTTACAGAGAGTTCAAAAAGTCATGTTCAAAAAAATGTTCACATGACTGAATAGACAAGCTCAGTGAGAACTTCAACAAAGATATTAAAAAGAACCAATGAGAGTTGAAAAATGCAATAACTGAAATTTAAAAAACACAGTAGAGTGAATCAACAGCATATTACAAGATACAGAAGGTTGGATCAGCAGTCTGGAAGACAATAATGGAAAGCAACCAAGCTGAACAGCAAAAAGAAAAAAGAATTTTACAAATGAAGATAAGTTAAGAGATCCCTAGGATAGCAAGCATATTAACATTTACATTATAGGGGTTCCAGAAGAAGAGAGAGAAAGGGGAGAACCTTTATTTGAAGAAATAATAGCTAAAAACTTTAATTTGGGGAAGGAAACAGACATCCACGTCCAGGAAGCACAGAAAGAAAGCCCCAATTAAGATGAATTCAAGAAGGTCCATACTACAGCACATGATAATAAAGTAACAAAGATTAGAGACAAAGAGAATCCTAAAAGCAATAGGAGACAACTAGTTATGAACAAAGGAAACCTCATAAGGCTATCAGCTGATTTGCAGCAAAACTGTTGCAGGCCCAAAAGGTAGTGACAGGATATATTCAAGGTGCTAAAAGGAAAATATCTACAACCAAGATAGCCTACCTAGTAAAGTTATCATTCGGAACTGAATAAAGGATAGATTTCCCCAGAAAAAGCTAAAGTAGTTCATCACCACTGAAGAGGCTTTTCAGGGAATATTAATGGGATTTATATAAGTAGAAAAGGAAAAGTCACAACTAGAAAATCAAAAAATTTCATGAGTAAAAGCAAATATACAGCAAAGATAGATTATAAAGCTAAAATGAGAGCTAAAGGATAAAAATAGTACAATTGATTATATTTAAAAAATTGGGAGACTCACCAAATTTAAAAATAAGCTATGACATCAAATAAACTATGGAGCAGCAAAGTAAAAATTTTGTGTTTTTAGAATATGTTTAAATTTAAGCAACCATTAACTAAGTATAAAATACCAAATACTTGGATGTTATATAGGAATCTCCTGGTAACCACAAACCAAAATACAAATTGGATCAGCAGAAAAGTTAGAAGACTACAAGCACAAAACTAAAGAAAGGCATTAATCACAAAGATGCATAAGAGGAGCAGAGAACCGTAAAAACAATGAAAAAAAAAAAAACAATGAACAAAATGGCAACAAGTACACACTTATCCATAATTTTTTTTTCTTAAAGATTTTTATTTATTCACAAGACACACACACAAAGAGAGAGAGAGAGAGAGAGAGAGAGAGAGAGAGGCAGAGACACAGGCAGAGGGAGCAGCAGGCTCCATGCAGGGAGCCCAAGGCAGGACTCTATCCCTGGATCCCAGGGTCATGACCTGGGCCACAGGCAGCGCTAAACCACTGAGCAACTGGGGCTGCCCCATAATTACTTTAAATGTCAATGGACCAAATGCTCCAATCAAAATGCACAGGATTGCTGAATGGGTAAACTTACACAACCCATCTATATGCTGCCTACAAGAGACTCACTTCAGATCTAAAGACACAAAGAGACTTAAAGTTAATGGATGGAAAAAAATATCCCATGCAAATGAAAGCAAAAAAACACAAACAAAAAGCCAGATAGTAATACATGTATCAGACAAACTAGATCTTAAAGACTGTAACAAGAGAGAAAGAAAGGTATTATGTAGTGATAAAAGGATAGATCTAGCAAGAGACTAACAATAGCAAATATGTATGTACCTAACATAGGAACACCTAAATACAAAAGCAAATATTAGCAGACATAAAGGGAAAGATTGACTATATATATACACACATATATATACATATATATTAAGAAGAGTGAAATTGTCTCAAGCATCTATTCTGACCACAATGATATGAAAGTAAAAATTACAGCAGCAACCAAAAAAAAAAAAAAAAAAAAGGAAAAAACACAAACACTTGGAGGCTAAACAACAAGATATTAAGTAGCCATTGGATCGTTGAAGAAATAATTTTTTAAAAACATGGAAACAAATGAAAAATCATCAATCCTAAATCTTTGGGAGACAGCAAAAGAGTTCTAAGTTGAAAGTTTACAGAATTACAGGTCTACCTCAGGCAACAAGAAAAATCCCAATTTAACGTTATACACAAAGGAAGAAGAAAAAGAAGAACAAAGCCAAAAGTTAGAAGGAAAGAAATAAAGATCACAGTGGAAATAAAGTCAAGACTAAAACAATCAAACAATTAAACAAAAACAAAAACAAAAAAACAAAATAGAAAAGATCAATGAAGCCAATACCTGGTTCTTTGAGAAGATAACAAAATTGAAAAACTTTTAGCCAAATTCTTCAAGAAAAAAAAGAGAACTGAGTCATATAAAAGCAGAAATGAAAGAGAACCAAGACCACAGAAATATAAGGGACTATAAAAAACTTATGAAAATTTATACTAAAAAAATTGGACAACCTAGAAACATACAATACTCCAAACTAAATCAGGAAGAAACAGAAAATCTGAACAAACTCATTCCTAGTCATAAAGTTGAACCAGTAATCAAAAAAACTCCCCAAAAAGTCTAGCATCAAATGGCTTCATAGGTGAATTCCACCAAACTTTTAAAGATTAGTGTCTATTCTTTTCTAAATATTCCACCAAATAGAAGATGGAAGAAAGCTTCTAAATATATTCTCCGAGGCCAGCATTACCCTAATACCAAAACCACAGTCACAACAAAATAATACTATAGGTAAATATCCCTGATGAACACAGCTGCAAAAATCTTCAACAAAATAGAGAAAGCTGAATTCAACAATATATTAAAAGGATCATTCACTACAATCAATTAGGATTTATTCCAGGGATGTAAGAATGGGTCAATATCCACATATCAATCAACATAACACCTTAAAAGAGGAAGGATAAAAGCCATATGATCATCTCAATGTAGCAGAAAAGACATTTGAAAAATTATAACATTGATGCATGATAAAAACTCTCAAGGAAGTGGGTTTAGGGGGAATATGCCTCAACATATAAGGGCCATATAGGACAAATCCACAGCTAACATACTAAATGGTAAAAATCTTATTTTTTTCCTCTAAGATCAGAAACAAGGATGTCTACTTTTGCCTTTTTATTCAACAGCTGCAAATCCTATCTGCAGTAATCAGAAAAGAAAAAAGAAAAATTTTAACATCCAAATTGATAAAGTTCAGATGCCTGAGTGGCTCAGTGGTTGAGCATCTGCCTTCAACTCAGGGTGTGATCCCGGAGTTCCAGGATGGAGACCTGTATCAGGCTCCCTGTGAGGAGCCTGCTTCTCCCTCTGCTTGTGTCTCTGCCACTCACTGTCTCTCATGAATAAATAAAGTCTTAAAAAAAACCAAATTGGTAAAAAAGTAAAAATGTCACTGTTTGCAGATTACGTGATACTATTATAGGAAACCCTAAACACTTCACCAAAAATACTATTAGAATTAATACGTGGATTAAGTTGCAGGATACAAACAATATAGAAATCTGTTGCATTCTATGCACTAATGATAAAATAGCAAAAAAGAAATAAAAAATGCTACTCACAATTTTGTCAAAAAGAAAATACTTAGGAAAAATTTCAACCGAGGGGAAAGAACTGTACTCTGAATATTTTTTTTTGTACTCTGAATATTATAAGGCATTAATGAAAGAAATTGAAGGTGGCACAAACCAATGGAAAAATATACCTTGGTCATATATTGGAAGAATACTGTTAAAATGCCCACACTACGCAAGGCAATCTATAGATTCAATACAATCCCTATCAAAATACAATAGTATTTTTCATAGAACTAGAACAAATAGTCCTAAAATTGTATGCAATCAGAAAAGAGCCTGAATAGCCAATAAAATCTTGAGAAAAAAAAAAGCTTGAGGTATTATAATCCCAGATTTCAAAATATACTACAAAGCTAGAATAATCAAAGTAGTATGGTTCTGGCATAAAAACAGACACATAGAATGATGAAAAGGACAGAGAGACCAGAATGAGGCCATACTTCTATGTTCAAAAGGAAGGAAGCATATACACCGGGGAAAGACAGTCTCTTCAACAGATGGTGTTGGGAAAATTGGACAGCTTCATGCAAAAGAATGAAACCGGACCACTGTCTTACATCACACAAAAAGTAACCTCAAAACAGATTAGACCTGAATGTAAGACACGAAACTACACAACTCCTAAAGGAAACATAGGCAGTAACCTCTTGCACATTGGCCTTAGCAACGTAATCGTAGATAGGTCTCTTCAGTCAAGGGGAGCAAAAGCAAAAATAAATTATTGAGACTATACAAAATGCATTTGCACAGTAAATATGACCATCACGAAATGAGAACGTAATCTACTGAACAGGAGAAGATATTAGCAAGTGATATTCAATAAATTCTAAAAAAAAAATCTTCTATAACTGAACACCAAAAACAACAAAAGACCTCCTAAATAATCCAATTAACATATAAGCAGAGGACATAGACATTTTTACCAGAAAAGACATCCCAATGGCCAACAGACACATGGAAAGATGCTCAATATCACTAATCAGAGAAATGTAAATCAAAAACACGGTAATAGGGATCAGTGCCTGCCTTTGGCCCAGTGCCTGCCTTTGGCCCAGGGTGTGACCCCGGGGTCCTGGGATCGAGTCCCATGTCGGGCTCCCTGCATGGAGCCTGCTCCTCCCTCTGCCTGGGTCTCTGCCTCCCTCTGTCTGTCTCTCATGAATAAAATCTTAAAAAACAAAAAAAAAAAAACAAAAAACACGGTGAGATATCACCTTATATCTGGCAGGATGACTAGTATTAAAAAGACAAGAAATAACAAGTGTTAGTGTGGATGCAGGGGGAATATAAATTATTGCAGCCACTGTGGAAAACAATATGGAGTTACCTTAAATAAGCAACAATAGCAATAGCATATGATCCAATTATTCCACTACTAATGTTCACCCAAAGAAAATAAGAACACTAATTTGAAAAGATCTGTGCACCCCTATATTTATTGCAGCATTATTTACAATAGCCAAGATATGGAAGCAGCCCAAGTGTCCACTGATAGAGGACTGTAAAAATATGTGGTACATATATACAATGGAATATAACACAGTCATAAAAAAGATGAGACCTTGCCCATTTATGACAACATGGATGGACCTAGAAGGTATCATGCTAAGTGAAATAACAGACAGAATGGCAAACACCACGTGATTTGAACTCATATACACAAACTTAAAAAAATATGTATAGATAAAAAGCTGAATCAGACCTATAAGTACAGTGAACTGACAGTTGCCAGAGGGAAGCAGAATGAGGGATTGGCAAAATGCAAAATGGGGGAAGGGGAGTGGGGGATACAGTCTTCCAATTAGGGAGTAAGTCACAGAAATAAAAGGTACAGAATAGGGAATATAGTCAATGGTACTGTAATAGTGTCATATGGAAACAGCTACACTTATGGTGCCCATAGTAAAATATATAGAGATGTTGAACCCACTATGCTGTACACCTAAAAGTAACGTAACATTGTGGGTCTTAAAAATGTTGTCTACTCAAAATTTTAAAGGAAAAGGATATAGTAGATGCACACACATCCTGCAGTATTACTCAGCTATAAAAAAGGAGGAGATCTGAACATAGAGGGTATTAGGCTAAGTGAAAGATCAGAGAAAGAAATACTATAGGATTTCACTTATATGGGAAATCAAATGAGCAAATAAAATAACAGAACAGAAACAAAATCATAAATACAGAGAATAAATTTGTAGTTCCCAGAGGGGAGGTGGTTGGCGTGGGGGGGAGGGCAAGATAGGTGAAGGTGATTAAGAGCTGCAAGATTCCTGTTATAAAATAATAATTCACAGGGATGAAAAGTTCAACAGAGGGAATATAGTCAATACTATTGTAACAACTTTTTATGGTGACAGAGGGTGACTACATGCGTCATGGTAAGCATAGGATAATGTACGGAATTGTCGAATCACTATATTGTAAACCTGAAATATAACTAATAACACACACTATAACCAATATTGTATGTCAAACTACTTCAATTAAAAACATGTGAATTCCTTGCCTTTTCCCTTTGTCCTAATATAACATTATTATGGAATCTCTGAATTAGAAATAAAGTTTCCCCAATGAATGAACCTCTCCTGATAGCTTTCTCTAAATTCAGAACACTTTAAGTGATGGAAAAGCCATTTTAACATTAATCAGCTTTTTGGAGCCCAAATTGGTCTCTCTGTAGTCTGCACACCTTGTCTTTCTCTCTGAAGTCATGCAAATGCAGCATACTTTTTTTTTTCATTTCCTTCTAAAAACGTTAAGAATAATATGTAACTTGCTACGGTAAGCATGGCAGAGAACCAAGTGATAACCCCCTTCTTGGTCTCTGAAATTTCATAAAATATCATCACCCTGTTTGGATCTTTTTATATATAGTAATATGAAATGACATTTTCTTGTGTTTTCACATTTTTAGGTCAATGACATCCTATCTCCTAATTAGTGTTCTATTGCAGTTGTGTAAATGTAGACACATTCCCTTGGTGTTTTAATAATGCTTTGCTGAGAAGATTATTCTAAAATATTTAAAGGAAAACATTCCAGTTTTCCTCTTTTTGTTCAATTTTATTAAATTAATAAAAAATTTAAATGTAGTGCTAGGATTGTGATACATCTACACACCCATTAAAGAAAAGAGGACTGTGGAAGTTTCAAAGCACTTCCACAAAGTCTTTGATACCGTTCTCATTAAGATGTGGCATCTAATTTCCGTTTCTTTGAATGGACGTAGAATGCAGTAGAAGTGAACCTCCACAAAGTCTGAGACCAGGTCCTAAAAAAGGCAGCGGTACTTCAACTTAGCTTTCTCTTGGGACATTAGCTCTTGCATTCCTGACCCCATACACTGAAGTGTCATGTAGGGGTTCTGAGACATGGTTGCCAATTGAGGAGCTAGGCAGCAACCAAAATTAACCACAGGACATACCATACTCTAGATGGTACCAACTCCGGGCACCATTTGACTGCAACCTTTTGAGAAACATCTGGTGAAAAACTAGCTGAGGCCAGTCAATTCTCAGAACCCAGAGAGAGTATCCTAGAAAAGCAATCATTTATTTGTTCTAAATCTGAGACGATTTGACACTGTGGACCTAAAAATATTTTAATGCCACATAGAGAATGAGAAAATATTTAATGCCATAGACAAACCTAAAGTGTAGGTCTGTCACTCTGGAACTAAGATGTGAGCAGTAGTGCAGGAGGCTAGTTTATTAGGAAAGAAGGGAATAAAGGAAAAAAAAGAAAGTAAGAAAGTAAGATAGTTTGTGGTCATGATGAGTTGGTCAGTGAGAACTCCAATAAAAGTGAGTAAATAGTTGTCAGAAGTTGGAGGAAATGAAACCCTTGTTATGCAGTTGTGTGAAGTTTAGCAAAACACCATCAGTCATTGAAATTTGGAAAATAAATATACCTGATGAACCGGATAATCTGCCTAAGTTTCCAGGCATAATTCTCAACATTCCACCTGATTTCTCTAGCTGCTTGTAATAATATGAGAGAACTAAGGAAATCAGAATTCTTAAAAAGTAATTAAATATAAAGAATTCAGGACTTAGGTTCAAAAATAAAATGTTTTCTCATTTCCAATTCCTAGATGGTAACCTATTGTCAAATCAGGAAATAGCTTTCACGCAAAGATCAGATCCGGGACACTGCCAGGAAAACATGGTCTAAAAATGACTTCAAAGCAGTATGTAAGACGTCAGAAGGGTTTACAGGTTGTGCCTCATATACCTTTCCAAGCAGATAGAAAGCTATCTAGGAATCATAAGAGCATACTTCACATTATCTCTCAATCAAAAATTAGGGCTTCTGGTGCACTAGGTGGTTCAGTCAGTTATGCATCTACCTTGGGCTCAGTGTCCTGGGGTTGAGCCCTGCATCGGGCTTCCTGCTCCACTGAGAGGCTGCTTCTCCCTCTGCCTCTGCCTGCTGCTCCCCGTTTGTGAGGTCTCTCAGATAAATAAATGAAATCTTTAAAAAAAAATAGGGCTTCTAATAATGTTTTAGGGCAAACTTTAGTGAGAGCTGAAGGTAAAGACTTCACCTCAAACTCTTTATGGGAGTGGCTTTTCTGTAACTGAGTGAAACCCAAAAAAGATTTCTTGAAAAAAATCCATAAAAATTTTAAGATAATCATACTAGCAGAAACACTACCAGATTGGACTAAAAGGAATAGCAATGGTGTGAAAAGAAAAGTATCCTTGATATACCCAAACTTCTACAGGAAGAAAGTAAGCAGAGAAGAATATTCAGCTATAGATGTGGGTTACATTTTAGGCAAAGGAAATAAAATTCAAAGAGAAGAATAAGAAGCATGGACAATTGTCAGCAGAAGTGTGCCCTAGTCAAAGAAATGGTAACATATGCTTGTCTGGATTTCAGATTTATAACAGATTAGTTACCTTCTATATCTCCTATTTTTATTTTCCTTTCTTCCCCCTCTCTCTTCTGTAAGAATATCTAACTTATGCTTCTCCAATCACTCTATTTTGGATGGGAGGTAGATCCTTCACTTCTTTAAGTCCCATGTATTCAGATCTAGAGAGCACTCAAGATGCTATTCCTGGAAAACATACCCAAAATCAATTGGATTTCATTTAGTTGATAGTATCCTAGGTATTCAACCTGAGACTGAAGGTCTACTACGTAAGATTTTAGGAGGTTCTGCAGAAGTGAGCAAGTTTGTGTTGCACGTGAAAAGAAAGTAAATAATTTGGGCCCAAAGAATGAACCTAAAATCCTTCTATCAAGAGGTGTAACCTAATTCCCGTCCTTAAGTAGTTGTAGCCTTGATGACTCACCTTTAGCAAATAGAATCTGGCAGGGTGAGCTGGATGATTTCCAAGGATAAGTCACTTCTTAGTTCCAACTCTCAGCTTTTGGAATCCAGCTGCCAGGCTGTGAGGTGATCCAAAGCCAACAGAAGTCAGTTGTAGGTGTTTAAGCTGACCGCCACACCTAAGATCTCAGCTAACAATCAGTATCAACCACTACACGTGTGAGAAGTTTTCAAGGTGACTCATGGTTACTACGTGACAGCAACATAGGAGGACCAAAGAGCTAATCTCGGTCAACTTCCAGAACTGAATGAGATAAAAGTAATAAAATTACTGTTTTTTTTATGCCATTAAGTGTAGTGTAACTTTCTTGTGGCTTTAAGTAACTGGACAGGAGGACACACACACACACACACACACACACATTTAACAGTCTCCAATGCGTATTAAAAATAAAAACAGCAGGAGTGCATAGTATGTAACTATTGTTGTCTTTTATTTTCTAAGTATGTTGTTTGGGATTTTTGTTTCAGATTTGGTGACTAGGATATAAAGCTGAAGAACAAAAAGGGGATTTAATTATTTCACATTCAGAATAGAGCTGAAAACAACTGGGGTGTCATACCCTTCCAGGGCTTACGTAGGAACAGCTGAATGGCTCTGTTAAGCTAGCCACCTCTTCCTTATATGTCAGTGATTGGGAGGATTTGGGCAGGTATCCAAAAGTTATCTGAGTCCTAGATCATAAAGTTAGAAATGGAATATTGGACCTTTTTCCTCCCTGCTTAGAGGAGAATTGAGAGGGTCTCTTCTCAAATCTCTTTCCCAATCCAAGTAAGAAGGGCTCAAAGAGATTTACTTGTAAATGGTGAGTGGCTAGCAAGAAGGGACAACTGGCATTTTTCCTCAAACTGGGCAATCTGCTTTTGCAATGGAGTTTATGACCTTTCTTCTTTACCTAGTTCAACAAGAATGTAAACATTTTAGAGAGGAGAAGACAGAGGAAAAGGGAGGACAGTATATCAATCTTTATTTTGGCAAGGATGTGTAAATATCCTATGGGTTATATGGACACGAAGGAGGTTTAACCCTCTTGTTGGATCCCTATCACTGAAGGCAGGAACTCCAGTACTAAACAAATGAGATATAATGCAATATAGTGTAAGATGGGTAGTAAAGGAAATATGTAAAAATTCATATTGAGGCAATATCCACATTGTGAAAGTGGTGAAATATTGCCAGTTCTACTACTTGTAGAACATGCAACCTGTGTCCCCAAACATGTGCGTGTACACACACACTCCCCAAAAACACCATTGGCAAATGCGTTTCCCATACAGAGGACTTAGCCACTGAAACTGGAGAAACAGTAAGAGCCCCAAATATTTATTATTGGTCCTTAACAGAAAAAGGTTGAGAGATTTGGTCAAAAAATTGATATAACTCTGCCAACAGTAACAAAAAGAAAACTTGAATGGCTGTATTAATATCAAAGTATGTTTCCAAAGAATACTGCCGAGGATAAGAAGGATCATTTAATAATGATAAGAGGGTCAATTTATCAAGAGTGCATAAAAATCCTAATAGGTTATGTGTATAAGAGTTCCAAAATACATGAAAACCTGATAGAACTATAAAGAAAAATAGGCAAATCTGCAATTACAGTTGGAGATATAGGAATCTTTCTCTGAACATTTGATAGAATATATAGACAGGAAATATGTAAAGATATTGAAAATATGTGCAGCACTATCAATCAACCTGATCTAATTGACATTTATAGGACACTCCACCCAGTAGCAGAACACACTTTTTTTTTTTCCCCCCCAAATGCAATTCCCTTTTTTCTTTTAAATAGATATGCCATGTTCTGGGCCATAAAACAAATGCTTTAAAATAGCTTTAAAGTAAAGGTAAAGGTTTAAAAAAATGCATTAAAATAGTCCACAGTGTACTTTCTGGTCACAATAGAATTATAAATCAGTGAGAGACATCTAAAAAACTCTAAGTGTTTAGGAACTAAACACCACACTTCTAAATAAGCCCTCAAAATAGAGAAGAAGCAATGCAAGGAAAATCAGAAACTATTTTAAACTAAAAGTGAAAATATGACATACAAAAATGTATAGGTTGTATATAAAACAGTAGAGGAAATTTTTATAGCATTATATGCCTACATTAGAAAAGAAGTTGTTGGGGGATCCCTGGGTGGCGCAGCGGTTTGGCGCCTGCCTTTGGCCCAGGGCGCGATCCTGGAGACCCGGGATCGAGTCCCACGTCGGGCTCCCGGTGCATGGAGTCTGCTTCTCCCTCTGCTTCTCCCTCTGCCTGTGTCTCTGCCTCTCTCTCTCTGACTATCATAAATAAATAAAAATTAAAAAAAAAAAAAAAAGAAGTTGTTAACTCAAAAACCTAAGCTTATACCGAAAAAAACTAGAAAAATTAATATGACCCTAAGTAAATATAATAAAGGGAATTTTTACATGACAAATCAGGAAAATGGAAAACAAAAACAAAACAATAATATCACAAGCTAATTTTCCGAGAGAACCTAAAAATTAATAAGCCCCCTACCCAGACTAACAGGAAATAAAAAGGAATTAATAAGAAAGGAAATCAGATAGTGATAGTGAGTCTTTATACATTCTACAGAAATTTAAAAAATAAATATAAGACAACTTTATGCTCATAAATTTGGTAACTTAGACGAATAGACATGTATTTTGAAAGTCACATATCACCAAAGCTCACTTAGAATGAAATAGGAAATCTGAATAGCCCTATACCTATTAAAATTAAATTTTTGGTAAAAATATTTCTGCAAATAGTATTCCATGCCTAGATGACTTCATTAGTGAATAATACTGAACACTTAATAAAGAAATAATACCAATTCTATAGAAACACTTTAGAAAACTGAAGAGGAAGAAATTCTTCCTAGCTATGAGTCTAGCATTATCTTGACTTAAAAAACAAAAAACAAAAATAAAATATAAGTACAGAACAATATACTTTATGAGCACAGATGAATAAATTTTTAAAAAATTATTTTAGGGCACCTGGTGGCTCAGTCAGTTAAGTGACTGCCTTTGGCTCAGGTCATAATCCCAAGGTCCTGGGATCCAGTCCCACATCAGGCTCCCTGCTCAGTGGGGGAGTGTGCTCATCCCTCCTGCTTGTGCTTTCTCACTATCTCTCTCTCTCTCTCTTTCTCTCTCTCTCTCTCAAATGAAACCTTTTAAGAATAATAAGGGACGCCTGGGTAGCTCAGTGCGTCAACCTGGAGTCCTAGGATCAAGTCCCACATCAGGCTTCCTGCATGGAGCCTGCTTCTTCCTCTGCCTAGGTCTCTGCCAATATCTCTCTGTGTCTCTCATGAATAAATAAAATCTTTAAAAAAAATTTTTAAGGTAATAAAAATAAATTATTTTGAGAGAGAGCACTAGAGCACTATCATGAGTGGCAGGAGGGGCAAAGGGAGAGGGAGAGAATTGCAAGAAGTTTCCTTGCTGAGCACGGAGCTTGATGTGGCTCTCTATCCCACCACCCTGAGATCACAACCTGAGTGGAAATCAAGAGTCAGACACTTAACCGACTGAGTCATCCAGGCACTCCCAATGAATGTATTCTCAACAAAATTTTAGCAAATCAAATCCAACAGTATATAAATATGATAATACATCATGACCAAATGGGGTTTATTCCATGAATGCAAGGTTCATTTAATATTTGAAAAAAAATCAGTGTAATTCATAATAGACTAAAAAGGAAAAATATAGTCATCTAAATGTTGCAGAAAAGCATTTCAGAAAACGCAGCATACACTCATGAAAAAAGTCATAAAAGTAAGAACAGTAAGGAACTCCCTCAATCTGACAAACGTTATTTATGAAAACTCCATAGTAACATCATTGTGTTGAAACATAAATGTTTTTCCCCTAAGGTCAGGACCAAGGCAGGATACCCACTCTCAACACTTCTTTTCAATACTGTGATAGAGGGTTTATTCAATGTAATAAGGCAAGAAAAAGAAATCCAGATTGAAAAGGAATAAAGCCATCTTTATTCTTGGATTACATAATAGTCTACAAAGAAAATCTCCATAATGTACCAAAAATGCTAATAGAATAAGGTTAAAAACACAAAATTAGGCCACTATAGATAAATCTATCATTTTTCTGTGTAGTAGTGACAAGCAATTATAAATTGACATTATAAAAAAACTGATAGTAGCATTAAGAATAGGAAATAATTAGGTATAAATTTGACAAAAGATGTGAAAAATTTCTACACTAAGGAGTACAAAATGTTTGAGTTTAAAGATGTTTTAAATTAGTAAGGAGATATAACTTCATTGATGAGAAGACTCAATATTGTTAACATGGCAATTTTACCCAAACGAATCTGTAGATTCAATACAAATACAGTGAAAATACAATAGTCTTTTTTTGTAGAAATCAGAAAAATGATAAAACGTGAATATAAACACAAAAGACTCAAAATAAAAAAAACTTTGAAGAACGAAGTAAGATAATTTATACTAAGTTCAAGATTTATAAGCTATAGTAACTAACTATGGAACTGTGTAGGATGCCCAAAATAGACATATATACAGTCAATTGAATTTTTTTTACAAAAATGTCAAGGTAATTTAATTGGGGAAATTACTATTTTCGACAAACGAACAATTTGGTAAGAATAAAAAATACTTACATAAATAAAACCTTGACCTTTACTTACATTACATGATATACCATAATTGGGATTACTTTGAAATGGATCATATGCCTAAATTCAAGAGCTAAGTTTATAAAATTTCTAGTAGAAAACATTGGGTGTTATCTTAGAAACTTTGGATTTGGCAAGGGTTTCTTAAATAAGACCTTTAAAGTATAAACAATTAAAGAATAAAATCAAGAAATTGCTCTTCAGAAGGAGAGGCTTACACTCTTCTAATGCTACTGTTGTGGGGAACTAACTGGCTGGGAAATGGCAGTGTAGGAGGACTCTGTGCCCATATTGTCCCACTGATACGAGTGTTATCTAGTTGCATCAGCAAAAATAACCTGGAAAGTGGCCCAAAGGGACTCCAGGGTGGCTCAGCAGTTGAGCATCTGTCTTTGGCTCAGGGCATGATCCCGAAGCCCCAGGATTGAGTCCCACATGGGGCTTCCTGTGAGGAGCCTGCTTCTCTGTCTTTCTATGTCTCTGTCTGTCTCTCTGTGTCTCTCATGAATAAATAAATAAAATCTTAAAAAAAAAAAGTGGCCCAAAGACTGGCAGAAGAAACTCTACATTGAAGGAGGTAGAAGAGTGAAGACTCTATTTGAGAGCAAAACAGACCTTGGCCATCTGTAGCCAGGCAGGATCTAGTGGTGCTATGGAGAAGGGCAAAAAGCAGATTATCACCTCGGGAGCATGCAAAGGGAAGATGAATCCCCATAATGTTTGGCTTTGAACGCAAAAGGGGCTGAATCTCATGAGTCCTTGCAATCAGTGGAACTTAAAGCTTGGAATTTTGAAAATTGGAAGCCTCAGGTCTGGGCAAAGCCAGAAGACATTAGGAATCAGACTCCTCACTCTCTTGAGGAGACAGCATGACAAACAGCCAGCAGAGATACAGCATGGAAGTATCAGTTGGAAAACACCAGAAGCAGACAGGAGAAAGTGACTTACTCAGAGCATGGTCCAGAGAGGTAGAGATCACAGTGAGACCACTCCAGAAATAAAGGAGCATCATTTCTCTCACCTATGTCTCAGCATAAACACACAGCACCTGCGGGAACCAGTATAGTACCAACACTGGTGATCTGACTTGATTATACCAAGTTCTGAATCCCTGTGCTTTGGTAGATCCGCCTTCCCAGTCATGTTTGCCTCAGATCCAGTGCTGTGGCCTCCCATCCCCAGAAGACCAACACAAACCTTACCAATGCTGCATCTGTACCCACAACTTTTGTGGGGCCCTGGTTCCAGTGGCAGTGGTGGCAGGTAATGTTTTGCAAATAGACCAGCATACACCTTGTTAAAAAGTGCCCCACATAGTAGGGGATCAATACTGCCCACAACAGGCAAAGAGAACCTCTGCAAACAACTGGGCTGAAAGCAGCAGCAGCCAGAACTTGACAGCAGGGCACATGCAATACACAGTCCCTGAAGAGCTAGCTTCTAGGAAAGAGGAGACACTGCACTGCAGGGCACTATAGAACCTCTTCTTCATAAAGCTATTACACTTTTGAGAGCAGGAGACATGGCTGGCTTTCCTAACACAGAGAAACAGAGACAAAATGTGGAGACAGGAATACATGCAGCAAGAGACCGAGTGAAATTAATGTAAGTAATAATGTCAGATGGAGATTTTAAAGTAATGATCATAAAGATACCCACTAGATTTGAGACAAGAGTGGAAGACACTAATGAGACCCTTAAAGAGATTTTTTTTTAAAAAAAGAGCCAATCAGATGAAGAATGCAATAAATGAAATTAAAAATACACTTGATAAACAGCAGACAAGAAGCAGGAAAATGAATTAATGGCCTGAAAAATGGAGTAATAGAAAGTAATCAAGCTGACCAAATGAGAGAAAAAAGAATTATGCAAAATGAGAATAGACTTAGGGAACTCAGTGACTCCAACAAGTGTAATAACATTTACATTACATGGATCTCAGAAGAGAGAGAGAGAGAAGCTGGAAAATTTGAAGAAATAGCTGAATACTTCTATAACCTAGGAAAAAAAGAAAAAAAAATTGAAAGCAAGGGAAAAGAAGACAGTTACATACACGGGAAAGCCCATAAGGCTACGGACATATTATTCAGCAGAAACTTTGCAGGGTATTGCAAGACATATTCAAAATGCTGAAAGGGAGAAGTCTGCAACCAAGAATATCCAGCAGGGCTATCATTCAGAAAATGAGTGATAAAGAGGGTCTCAGACAAAAACTAAAGGAGTTTATGACCACTAATCCAGCCATATAAGAAATATTAAAGGGGACTTTTTGAGTGCAAAGGAATGACCAAAAGTGAGAGTATAAAAATCTATAAGCACAAAAACCGTAAAAATAAGTTTATCTGTAAAAGTCAGTCAAGGAATTCACAAAATAAAAGGTTGTAAAATAGGACGCCATATGCCTAAACTATGGGGTGGGGGTAAGAGCAAAGAACTTAGGGAATAAAGAGAAAAGAATCCAAGTGTATCACTAAAGAAAGCAAACAACCTATGAAAGAGAGCAAGAGAAGGACCAGAGAAAAACTACAGAAACAACTACAAGTAAAAAAAAAAAAAATGGCAATGAATACATGGATAATACATATCTATTAATACTTTGAATGTGAACAGACTAAACGCTCCAATCAAAAGACATAAGGTGACAGAGTAGACCCAAAAACCCAAGAGCCATCTATATGCTGCCTATGAGAGATTTGTTTCAGACCTAAAGACACCTACAGAATATAAATTAGGGGATGAAGAAATATTTATCATACAAATGGATATTAAAAAAAAGCTAAGGTAGTAGTACTTATATCAGACAAAATAGACTTTAAAACAAAGACTGTAGGGATGCCTGGGTGGCTCATTAGTTGAGCATTTGCCTTTGGCTCAGAGGTCGTGGTCTCGGAGTCCCAGGATTGAGTCCCACATCGGTCTCCCTGTAGGGAGCCTGCTTCTCCCTCTGCCTTTGTTCCTGCCTCTCTCTCTCATGAATATGTAAATAAAATATTTAAAACAAAGACTGTAATAAGAGACAAAGGAGAAAACTATATAATAATGAAAGGACAACCCAACAAGAAGATAAAAATTGTAAATATTTATGCACCCAACATGGGATCACCCAAATAAATAAAACAGTTAATAGTAAACACAAAGGAACTAATCCATAGTAATAAATTAATAGTAGGGGACTTTAATACCCCACTTAAATCAATGGACAGATCATTCAAACAGAAAAATCAATGAGAAACAGTGGCTTGGAATGACATACTGGACCAGATGGACTCAACAGATATTCAGAACATTACATCTTAAAACAGCACAATACACTTTCAAGTGCACATGAAATATTCTCCAGAATAGGGCACACACTGGGCCACAAAACAAGTCTCAACAATTCAAAACCACTGAAGTCATACCTGTATCTTTTCTGACCACAATTCTATGAAACTAGAAATCAATTACAAGTAAATATCCATAAAGAGCAAGAATCCATGGAAATTAAATAACATGCTACTAAACAATGAATGGATCAACCAAGAAATCAAAAAAGAATCCCAAAATTACAGAGACAAATGAAAATGAAAACTATCCAAACTCTAGGATATAGCAAAGGGTGCTCAAAGAGGGCAATTTACAGTAATAGAAGCCACAAGATGCAAGAAACGTTTCAAATAAAAAAAAAAAAAACCTAAAGGAGCTAGAACAAATGGACAAATGAAACTCAAAACCAGATCAAAGGGAATAATAAAGATTAGAGCAGAAATAAATGACATAAAAACAAAATAATAGGACAGGATCAATGAAACCAGGAACTGTTCCTTTGAAAAGATCCACAAAATTGATAAACCACTAACCAGACTCACAAAAGAAAGAAGAAAAAGAGAAAAAGAAAAAAGGAAGGCTCAAAATCACAAAAGAAATACAAACAACTGTAAGAGATTATGAAAAATTATATGCCAACAAATTGGACAATAAAGAAGAAATGGGTAAATTCCTAGAAATTTGTAACTTACCAAAACTGAAACAGGAAGAAATAGAAAATTTGAACAGATGGATTATCAGCCATGAAATTGAATCAGTAGTTAAAAAAACATCCAGTTGGGCAGCCCGGGTGGCTCAGTGGTTTAGTGCCACCTTCAGCCCAGGGCCTGATCCTGGAGACCTGGGATCCAGTCCTACGTCAGGCTCCCTGCATGGAACCTGCTTTTGCCTCTGCCTGTGTCTCTGCCTCTCTGTCTCTGTGTCTCTCATGAATAAATAAATGAAATCTTTAAAAAAAATAAAATAAAAATAAACACCCAGCAAACAGAAGTCCAGGACCAGACAGCTCACAGTCACATTCTACCAAACACTTAAGAGTTAACACTTATTCTCAAACGATTCCAAAAATTAGATGAGGAAAGAAAATTTCCAAATTTATTCTATGAGGCTAGTATTACCCTGAAACCAAGTCCAGATAAAAGACATCACAAAAAAGAACTACAGGCCAATATCTCTGATTAACATACATGTAAAAATGCTCAAGGAAAACAAACCAAATTTAATACATTTTAAAAAATCATTCACCACCATTAAGTGGGATTTATCCTGGGATGCAAGGGTGGTCAAAATCTTAATCAACATCCTATATCACATCAATAAGAGAAAGGGCAAAAGCCATGTGACCATTTCAGTAGATGCAGAAAATATCATTTGTCAGAATACAAAATCTATTCATGTTAGAAGCCCTCAGGAAAGTGGGATTAGAGGGAACACACCTCAACATAATAAAGGCCTTATATGAAAAACCCACAGAAAATGACATACTCAATGAGGAAAAACTGATAGCTTTTCCCTTAAGATCAAGAATGAGACAAGGACGTCCAGTCTCCCTTTCATTCAACAGAATACTAGAAGTCCTCGCCACAGCAATAAGACAATAAAATGAAATAAAAGGCATCAGAATTGGTAAGGAAGAAATAAAACTTTTACTATTTGCAGATGACATACTATACATCAGAAACCCTAAAGACTCTACCAGAAAGCTACCAGAACTGATAAATGAATTCTGTAAAGTCTCAGGATATAAAAATCAATGTATAGAAATCTGAGGAAGTGAGAGGGAGAGAAAAAGAAACCAAGAAATAGACTTTTTAACTATAGAGAACAAACTGATGGTTACCAGAGGGAAACCAAGGTGGGCTAAATAGGTGATGGGGATTAAGAGTACACTTATCATGATAAGCACTAAATAATATAGAGAATTGCTGAATCACTATATTGTACACTTGAAACTAATATAACACAGGATGTTAATTATACTAGAATTAAACTTAAATATTAAAAATAAAGCTAGGGTTGTGAAAGTGAAACAGCAGGCACCCAACTAGGATAAAATACTTACAAATTCTATCTCTGACAAAGGGCTTGTATGAGGAACTTGCAATTCTTAAAGATTCTTTTAAGACAAGACCATGCATAACTCAACTAAATATGGACAGGGCATTTGAAGTCATTTAATTAAAGGATATATATATATATATATATATATATATATATATATATATATGGCAAATAAGCACATAAAAATACATTTAGCACCAATTGATTTAGGGAATGCATATTAAGTCATGCTAAGAAATCCCCTGATACTCCTTAGAATGACTAGAATTTTATTTTTTATTTTTTTTTTCATTTCAAATTTTTATTTAAATTCTATTTAGTTAGCATACAGTGCAATATTGGTTTCAGGAGAATTCAGTGATTCATCACTTACATCCAACACCCAGTGCTCATCACAGCAAGTGCACACCTTAATACGCATCAACCATCTAGCCCATCTCCCCCACCTCCCCTCCAGCAATCCTTGAGTTTTTTTTTTTTTAATAAATTAATTTTTATTGGTGTTCAATTTACCAACATACAGAATAACACCCAGTGCTCATCCCGTCAAGTGTCCCCCTCAGTGCCCATCACCCACTCACCCCCAACCCCCGCCCTCCTCCCCCTCCACACCCCTAGTTCGTTTCCCAGAGTTAGGAGTCTTTATGTTCTGTGTCCCTTTCTGATATTTCCCACACATTTCTCTCCCTTCCCTTATATTCCCTTTCACTATTATTCATATTCCCCAAATGAATGAGAACATACACTGTTTGTCCTTCTCCGATTGACTTACTTCACTCAGCATAATACCCTCCAGTTCCATCCACGTTGAAGCAAATGGTGGGTATTTGTCGTTTCTAATGGCTGAGGAATATTCCATTGTATACATAAACCACATCTTCTTTATCCATTCATCTTTCGATGGACACCGAGGCTCCTTCCACAGTTTGGCTATTGTGGACTTGGCTGCTAGAAACATCGGGGTGCAGGTGTCCCGGCGTTTCATTGCATCTGAATCTTTGGGGTAAATCCCTAACAGTGCAATTGCTGGGTCATAGGGCAGGTCTATTTTTAAGTCTTTGAGGAACCTCCACACAGTTTTCCAGAGTGGCTGCACCAGTTCACATTCCCACCAACAGTGTAAGAGGGTTCCCTTTTCTCCGCATCCTCTCCAACATTTGTTGTTTCCTGCCTTGTTAATTTTCCCCATTCTCACTGGTGTGAGGTGGTATCTCATTGTGGTTTTGACTTGTATTTCCCTGATGGCAAGTGATGCAGAGCATTTTCTCATGTGCATGTTGGCCATGTCTATGTCTTCCTCTGTGAGATTTCTCTTCATGTCCTTTGCCCATTTCATGATTGGATTGTTTGTTTCTTTGCTGTTGAGTTTAATAAGTTCTTTATAGATTTTGGAAACTAGCCCTTTATCTGATATGTTATTTGCAAATATCTTCTCCCATTCTGTAGGTTGTCTTTTAGTTCTGTTGACTGTATCCTTTGCTGTGCAAAAGCTTCTTATCTTGATGAAGTCCCAATAGTTCATTTTTGCTTTTGTTTCTTTTGCTTTCCTGGATGTATCTTGCAAGAAGTTACTGTGGCCAAGTTCAAAAAGGGTGTTGCCTGTGTTCTCCTCTAGGATTTTGATGGAATCTTGTCTCACATTTAGATCTTTCATCCATTTTGAGTTTATCTTTGTGTATGGTGCAAGAGAGTGGTCTAGTTTCATTCTTCTGCATGTGGATGTCCAATTTTCCCAGCACCATTTATTGAAGAGACTGTCTTTCTTCCAGTGGATCGTCTTTCCTCCTTTATCGAATATTAGTTGACCATAAAGTTCAGGGTCCACTTCTGGGTTCTCTATTCTGTTCCATTGATCTATGTGTCTGTTTTTGTGCCAGTACCACACTGTCTTGATGACCACAGCTTTGTAGTACAACCTGAAATCTGGCATTGTGATGCCCCCAGATATGGTTTTCTTTTTTAAAATTCCCCTGGCTATTCGGGGTCTTTTCTGATTCCACACAAATCTTAAAATAATTTGTTCTAAGTCTCTGAAGAAAGTCCATGGTATTTTGATAGGGATTGCATTAAACGTGTAAATTGCCCTGGGTAACATTGACATTTTCACAATATTAATTCTGCCAATCCATGAGCATGGAATATTTTTCCATCTCTTTGTGTCTTCCTCAATTTCTTTCAGAAGTGTTCTATAGTTTTTAGGGTATAGATCCTTTACCTCTTTGGTTAGGCTTATTCCTAGGTATCTTGTGCTTTTGGGTGCAATTGTAAATGGGATTGACTCCTTAATTTCTCTTTCTTCAGTCTCATTGTTAGTGTATAGGAATGCCATTGATTTCTGGGCATTGATTTTGTATCCTGCCACGCTACCAAATTGCTGTATGAGTTCTAGCAATCTTGGGGTGGAGGCTTTTGGGTTTTCTATGTAGAGTATCATGTCATCGGCGAAGAGGGAGAGTTTGACTTCTTCTTTGCCAATTTGAATGCCTTTAATGTCTTTTTGTTGTCTGATTGCTGAGGCTAGGACTTCCAATACTATGTTGAATAGCAGTGGTGAGAGTGGACATCCCTGTCTGGTTCCTGATCTTAGGGGAAAGGCTCCCAGTGCTTCCCCATTGAGAATGATATTTGCTGTGGGCTTTTCGTAGATGGCTTTTAAGATGTCGAGGAAAGTTCCCTCTATCCCTACACTCTGAAGAGTTTTGATCAGGAATGGATGCTGTATTTTGTCAAATGCTTTCTCTGCATCTAATGAGAGGATCATATGGTTCTTGGTTTTTCTCTTGCTGATATGATGAATCACATTGATTGTTTTACGAGTGTTGAACCAGCCTTGTGTCCCGGGGATAAATCCTACTTGGTCATGGTGAATAATTTTCTTAATGTGTTGTTGGATCCTATTGGCTAGTATCTTGTTGAGAATTTTTGCATCCATGTTCATCAGGGATATTGGTCTGTAATTCTCCTTTTTGGTGGGGTCTTTGTCTGGTTTTGGAATTAAGGTGATGCTGGCCTCATAGAATGAATTTGGAAGTACTCCATCTCTTTCTATCTTTCCAAACAGCTTTAGTAGAATAGGTATGATTTCTTCTTTAAACGTTTGATAGAATTCCCCTGGGAAGCCATCTGGCCCTGGACTCTTGTGTCTTCGGAGGTTTTTGATGACTTCTTCAATTTCCTCCCTGGTTATTGGCCTGTTCAGGTTTTCTATTTCTTCCTGCTCCAGTTTTGGTAGTTTGTGGCTTTCCAGGAATGCGTCCATTTCTTCTAGATTGCCTAATTTATTGGCGTAGAGCTGTTCATAATATGTTTTTAAAATCGTTTGTATTTCCTTGGTGTTGGTAGTGATCTCTCCTTTCTCATTCATGATTTTATTAATTTGAGTCTTCTCTCTCTTCTTTTTAATAAGGTTGGCTAATGGTTTATCTATCTTATTAATTCTTTCAAAGAACCAACTCCTGGTTCTATTGATCTGTTCCACAGTTCTTCTGGTCTCAATTTCGTTGAGTTCTGCTCGAATTTTAATTAACTCTTCTTCTGCTGGGCGTCGGGTCGATTTGCTGCTTCTTCTCTAGCTCCTTTATGTGTAAGGTTAGCTTTTGTATTTGAGTTCTTTCCAGTTTTTGAATGGATGCTTGTATTGCGATGTATTTCCCCCTCAGGACTGCTTTTGCTGCATCCCAAAGATTTTGAACAGTTGTATCTTCATTCTCATTAGTTTCCATGAATCTTTTTAATTCTTCCTTAATTTCCTGGTTGACCCTTTTATCTTTTAGCAGGATGGTCCTTAACCTCCACGTGTTTGATGTCCTTCCAAACTTCTTCTTGTGATTGAGTTCTAATTTCAAGGCATTATGGTCTGAGAATATGCAGGGGATGATCCCAATCTTTTGGTATCGGTTCAGACCCGATTTGTGACCCAGTATGTGGTCTATTCTGGAGAAAGTTCCATTGGCACTTGAGAAGAATGTGTATTCAGTTGAGTTTGGATGTAAAGTTCTGTAGATATCTGTGAAATCTATCTGGTCCAGTGTATCATTTAAAGCTCTCGTTTCTTTGGAGATATTGTGCTTAGAAGACCTATCGAGGGTAGAAAGAGTTAGATTGAAGTCACCAAGTATAAGTGTATTATTATCTAAGTATTTCTTCACTTTGGTTAATAATTCGTTTAAGTATTTGGCAGCTCCCACATTCGGGGCATATATATTGAGGATTGTTAAGTCCTCTTGCTGGATAGATCCTTTAAGTATGATATAGTGTCCCTCTTCATCTCTCACTACAGTCTTCGGGGGAAAATTTTAGTTTATCTGATATAAGGATGGCTACCCCTGCTTTCTTTTGAGGACCATTTGAATGGTAAATGGTTCTCCAACCTTTTATTTTCAGGTTGTAGGTGTCCTTCTGTCTAAAATGAGTCTCTTGTAGACAGCAAATAGATGGGTCCTGCTTTTTTATCCAGTCTGAAACCCTGCGCCTTTTGATGGGGTCATTAAGCCCGTTCACGTTCAGAGTTACTATTGACAGATATGAGTTTAGTGTCATCATGATATCTATTTAGTCCTTGTTTTTGTGGATTGTTCCCCGAACTTCTTCTTAAAGGGGAATTTTAAGAGTCCCCCTTAAAATTTCTTGCAGAGCTGGTTTGGAGGTCACATATTCTTTCAGTTCCTGCCTGTCTTGGAAGCTCTTTATCTCTCCTTCCATTTTGAATGAGAGCCTTGCTGGATAAAGTATTCTTGGTTGCATGTTCTTCTCATTTAGGACCCTGAACATATCCTGCCAGCCCTTTCTGGCCTGCCAGGTCTCTGTGGAGAGGTCTGCTGTTACCCTAATATTCCTCCCCATGAAAGTCAGGGACTTCTTGTCTCTTGCTGCTTTAAGGATCTTCTCTTTATCTTTGGAATTTGCAAGCTTCACTATTAAATGTCGAGGTGTTGAACGGTTTTTATTGATTTTATGGGGGGATCTCTGTATTTCCTGGATCTGAATGCCTGTTTCCCTTCCCAGATTGGGAAAGTTTTCAGCTAGGATTTGTTCAAATACATATTCTGGCCCTCTGTCCCTTTCGGCGCCCTCGGGAACCCCAATTAAACGTAGGTTTTTCTTCCTTAGGCTGTCATTTATTTCCCTTAATCTGTCTTCATGGTCTTTTAATTGTCTGTCTCTTTTTTCCTCAGTTTCCCTCTTTGCCATTAACTTGTCTTCTATGTCACTCACTCGTTCTTCCACCTCGTTAACCCTCGTCGTTAGGACTTCTAGTTTGGATTGCATCTCATTCAATTGATTTTTAATTTCTGCCTGATTGGATCTAAATTCTGCAGTCATGAAGTCTCATGAGTCCTTAATGCTTTTTTCTAGAGCCACCAGTAGCTGTATAATAGTGCTTCTGAATTGGCTTTCTGACATTGAAGTGTAATCCAGATTTTGTAACTCTGTGGGAGAGAGGGCTGTTTCTGATTCTTTCTTTTGAGGTGAGGTTTTCCTTCTAGTCATTTTGCTCAGTGCAGAGTGGCCAAAAACAAGTTGTATTGGGAAAAGGAGAGAAAGAGAAGGAAAGAAAAGAGAAAAAGAAAAAAGAAAAAGAAAAAAAAGAAAAAAAGAGAAGAAAAAGAGAAAGAAAAAGAAAGGTAAAAAAAGGGGGGGTGGGGGATGCAATCAGAAATCAAAAAGAAAAAAGAAAAAAAAAAAACACGGGGGAGTATTTCTGTAGACTTTAAGTCCCTTGACTTCCCCTGGAACTGGTCCGTCCAGCTGGTCTTCTGGGGGAGGGGCCTGCTGTGCTGATTTTCAGGTGTTAGCACTTGGGGGAGCTGCTCTGCCCCTGCCTGCTGCAGGGCTCAGCGGGGGTTGTTTACCCCGTGGGCCCAGGAGGAACAGCCGCAGTTGCTATGGCAACTCTGGAAGCCTGGATTCAGCCTCCGCAGGAACTACGGGGCTCGGGGCTCTCGGTTCTCCGTCTGCAGGGCCTGGAGGCTCCGGGGCGGGGCCGCTGATCTGCTCAGCTCGGGGCAGGAGCGTCCTCGCTGTCCTGGGCCCTCCCGGCCTCTGCCTGTCCCGGGGGAGGCCGGATCCTGGGCTGTGTCCCGGCGCCCTGTGCTCCGGGGCCTGCGCTGTGGGATTCGCGCTCCCGCCCCGCAGCTCCCTCCCTGGAGCCGCCGCCCGAGCCCCTCCGAGCTGCTCCGGTGGGTCCCGCCGTGCGCGCTGCAGCCCTTAGGGAGCTCGGTGCACTCTCCAGGGGCGCAGGTGTCTGTTAGTGTCCCCGGGAGCCCGAGGGCATCCCCGCCCTCCTGGGTCCTGCTCCAACTCCCTGCGAGCCCCTTTCCGCCGCCCGGGAAGGTTGGTGCAGCTCCTGCTCCTCCGGGACGGGGCTCTCCTGTCCTGGGGACACTCGCCCCGGCCTCAGCCCGGCTCCTCGCGGGGCCCCTCCCCCTCGGAGGCCTTTTGTTCCTTTATTTCTTTTTCCCCGTCTTCCTGCCTTGATAGAAGCGCGGACTCTTCTCACTGTAGCGTTCCAGCTGGTCTCTCTTTACATCTCAGGCCGAATTCGTAAATTTTCAGGATGGTTTGAAGGTTATCTAGGTAATTTGTTGGGGACAGGTGACTTGGGGACCCTACTCTCCCGCCGTCTTGCCCCTCCTCCAATGACTAGAATTTTAAAAGAACTGATCATAGTAAGTTCTGCCATCAGTGTGAAGCAACTAGAACTGTTATATATTATATATTGGAATATAAAATGGCAGGACTTTGGAAAACAGATTAGTTAAAAATTATTAAACATATACCTACCATACAACCCAGCCATTTTACTATTTTACCCATGATAAATATGAGCTACGTTCTACACAAAAAGTTGATTGTAATTGTTCATAGCACCTTCATAATAGTCAATATTGGAAACAAAATGTCTGACTTGAATGATTAAATTGTGGAATACTGCGGAATACTACTCAAAAAGGAAAGAACGGCTGAATCTTAAAATAACTACATTAGGTCAAATAAGCCAAACAAAGTACATACTCCACAAATTCCTTTTATATAAAATTCTAGAAGATGCAAACTAATACACGGTGAGAAGAAGCACATCAGTGCTGGCCTGTGGATGTGGGTAAAGGGAGGGAAGAATTGATTTTAATGAGTACGAAGGAAATTTTGGGGGTGAAGAATGTGTCTGTGATCTACATTATGTGATGGCTTCATTATTAACATATCTTAAAGCTTATCAGTTATGCATTTTGGATGTACAGATCATTGTACTTTATTGAAGTATTTAAAAAGAAATTACCAAGACTTGCTTATCAAAGGACAACATTAAGAGTTAAAGGAAAACTATAGACTGGGTGAATATATTTGCCATGTACATACTTTACCATGGACTCATAAGTAGAATATGTAATGTATTCATAAAAAGAAATAGAGGCAACACTTTTAATGGACAATATTTAAATAGGCATTCAGCAAAAGAAGATACACAAATTTTCAATGAACATTTAAAAAGATGCTTAGCACTGTTAGTCATTAGGGAAATACAAATTAAAACCATACATGACCCATCAATACAGGTAAATTTGAAGGAATTGACATCACCAAGTCTTTTCAAGAATGTAGGATGATTGGAACTCTTACATAGTGCCTGTTTGATATTTATTATCATAATCACTTTGGTAAAGTAGCAGTATATACTAAAGTTAAACATAAATCTACCAGAGGGAAACCAAGGTGAGCTAAATAGGTGATGGGGATTAAGAGTACACTTGATCAATCTGGAATATTAAGCAATAGAAATGAGTGCTAATGTCCCTAGTTTGGAAATAACTAAATGCCAATTAATTTCAGAAAGACACGGGCCATTACGTAAGAAAAATAAGAAAAATGAATGAATTCTCTAACATAAGGTATGAACTGGGTTGGTTATGACTGATAGTTGTTACAACCGATATATTTACAGTGACCTATCAGTGTAGCTGTTGATAAGGAGGGAGGCTACTGGGGTGGGGGGAGGGCAGAGGTATATGGAAAATCTCTGTACCTTCCTTTCAATTTTGTTGTGAACCTAAAACTACTCTTAAAAACGGTTTAAAAAAATGAACTACTGTTTACACAACAGCATGGATAAATCCATGGGCATAATGTTGAATGAAGGAATAGGGCTACAAAAAGCTGATTAGGAGGCTACCAAAGGAACCTTCTGAAGTCCTGGAAATAATCTAGTAATTTGACTGTTATGTAAAATATCATGAAATTGTACACGTTTTTTGCCCTTTAAGTTGTATTAAAAAAAACTGATTAAGTGCAAATCCTTACAAATGTAAACCAAAAACAATTTAGATACATATTTATGTAAAAAGCATCCACAGACTCGTAGATAGTAAATAGAAAGATGGATACACGCAGGCACGCTAATGGAATATTTCTGAAAAGATACACAAGCAACTAATCACAGTAAGGAATGGGAGCAATACTTGCTTTTCCTTTATATTATTTTGTATCTTTTGGAATTTGTACCCTCTACATGTATTTCCTATTCTAAACAATAAAGGTAGTGCAAGAAAACATTGAGAAAATATTTTGTTTCTGCTCTGGAGTCTGTTTAACTCGTATTAATGTGTTGGTTCTACAACCTAGGGAAACAATGTTTAGAAATATTTTTAAAGGACCTAAATATATATATATATATGCAGAAAATTGTACAGAATTTGGTTTAGAATTAGAATCCTAAATTCTGGCTTTTAATCCTCAATATTCATGAATTTAAGAACATAATCAAGATTTTCGAATAGAGCTGTTTCTCAATGAATTAATTACGTCGTTGAGTTCCTTTTTTCTCATCCTAAAATGTCAAGAACATTGCGGGGAAATAAGGAGACTGTAGGTTCTATTGTTCTATTGTTCTGAGACAGCTTTTCCGGACAAACTGGAATAACTTTTGCTTTTCTATCAATTCTTTGAGCTTTCTTCACATCTTGCAGAAGTATAATTTGGGACATCATTTGGCCAAAAACTGAAGTAGCAGAATAGAATCCCAAAGTTTAAGAGAGCCTAAACATCTTTGTAAAAGAGAAGTTTGGAGAACTGAAATCATTGATGGATGTTAAGAAATTGCAGTATGTTGACCTTAGATTTATTCTCCAGAGAAGTTTTGATCAAAATGAAGAGCACGTGAGTTTCTTCGCATTGGCTCCAATTTAGAGACTCCTGTCGATATGGCCTTTCCAGGGATGTTAGGCGCCAATGTTGAAACTGTACTTTAAAGAGCACCAAAGTTAAAATTCACAAGCTAAGGAACAACTTGTTTTCACAGCAATGAGAGCTGGCATGGCAAACACTTCTCAGTGGTGACTTACATACTTATTCAGTGATTTAGACTGCTTCTCTGGCACGGGTCAAATGGCATATTAACATGGGATATAATCCTTTCTCACTCTGTAGGCAATGGCTCAGTGTGATATTGGCACCATATTAAGCTTCATTAACCCTACAACACGTTGCCTTCTTACTCTTGGCACTCTCCTGCAGGCTGCAGGCAGTAACCCATGAGTAATCTGATTACCTACAACCGACTGTAGCCGCATGGAATGGAGGCTGACTACAGAGTGGAACACAATTACAGTCTTTTGAGATTCAATTAGAAAGCTGTTGGTAGAGCTTCGTTTCTGTAACTGGCTCCAATAACCCCTTGTGAACTGCACATTTCTTTAAGGGCTCATAGTAAATAATGAACTTAAAAAGCTTCACCTGTTCTTCATATGCCTTTTAGAATTTGTCCTGAGGTGCATAACAGACCAGGTTTTCAGTTAGAAACAATAAGTCTTTCCATAGACTCTGCATGGATTATAATTTTTTTTAACCTTCTCCAAAGGGGAAATGTTATTCATCTCTTCCACAGAAGTACTTGGATTTTAGTGTTCCTTGTGAGTGGACGCTTAAAAAAAAATGCTACTTAGCATGGAGCTGAACATTATCAAAGGCTAATTGTCCTTTAAATAAAACCTGAGGTTAAGAAAAATTGAGGTTTGCCTCTGAAAAACCAAAATTAAGACAAAGATGTTCTAGACTGGACTATGTCATTCTGTGACATCTCAAACATCAATTACACCAGATATACATATCCATAAGATGTCATTCTTTGCTCACTGGTGATCTGAATTTCTAATTGCACATATAAAACGAAAAGGTTTTAAAAAGCATACTTGGAAAAAACACATTAATTAGAAGGTATTTCGTGTATATTAGAATGTATGTGGTAAAGGAGTGTTTGTCTACTGAAATAATTTTGCCCATGAACTTGCCTCATCTTGCTTATTACGGGATTTGCTTTTTCTAGTCTGAGAATTCTAGAATTAGTATTAATTTTAGAGAGACTTGAGCTTGAATCCTGGCTTTGCTACAATCTAGGAGATCCTTAATTTTCCGAACCTCAGTTTTCTCTATTTTGAAAAAGGGAATAAAAATACCTTATGATAGTGTTGTTGCAATGATCAACATCACACGATGAAGGGAATGGCACAGGGTATGATGTACAGTAAACACTTAACATGTGCTTTACTTTCTAAATTTCTAGATCTCATGGAATGGTCACTGGCTTATTGTGAGTTCCTATCTGTTTTTACCACTATGTATAATAATTATCTGGTTTAATGACTGACATAAACATCTATTTTTATGCCATGAAACCAGAGAATCATCACTAATTATTGAAATGCATTACTTATAGGCATTTATTTGAATCCCTGAGTTTCAGTGGTATCTGAGTTTCCTTTTATTCTCATTGTCTTTTTTTTTTCCAAAGAAAATGTGAATATGCAATCAATTCATTACACTCAACCAAGTTTCAAAAAATTCAAGCTAATACTCCAGACTAATGCCAGTTCCTTGTCCTCTGTGAGGTGAATGCATGGAGTCCGAACATGAAAGCATTTTCAAATCTGAAAGCTGGATGGTTATAAATGCTCAGAGTATACGAAAATCTCTCCACTTGACTCTGCAAGTAAACAGCTAGTAAACTGCTGAATGCTAAACACTTCCTTCATAATGGTGGAAAGATAGGACTGAGGAAAACACTTTCCTCCCATGACTCTGTAGATTACCATGTGTCCAATGAATACACACTGCAACTGAGGAAGCAGTACGTATTTGATGACCACTGGTGTGGAAAGCCATGTCACCCATTAGCATCTATGAGTCATACAGCTTAGTTAAGTCTAGTCATCACTTACAATAATTTAATCAGACTAGCATTTATCTATTTTGTGGCCTAACATGACATACCTCACTTTAGCATTACCCATAATGAGTCACACCATGTCAAAGGAGCTGGTCAAGCTTAGCATTTGTTATTAATCACCAAGATTTTAGGAATAATTTTTCAAAGTTTCACTAACACATGTTGCTAGGTTTCTATTATAATTAACTATAGTTGGCTCATTAATACAGGAGAGACAAATGGAACTCAGATTCCCAAGTGTCTTGTCTCAATCTAAACTACTTTTCAAAGAATAATCCTAAGGGTAGCACTGGCTACATCACCACGTATGGATAGGTCTAGAAGAATGGAAAGCTGGCGTATGTTGGTTTATTTATTTTTTACTCTTATTTTTCATTTAGCCCTTAGGCATGTCTATATCACCAGTAGGAAATATGGAACCATAACAGTTCAGATGAAAGAAATGGAAGGTCTTATGGGGTTGGTTTTAACTTTTCAAGCATAAGATAAAATAAGCTCTTTTTAAAAAGTACAGAAACTCGATTTGTAGATTGTTTGGTCAATACTGTTCATAACTTTCAGGAAAGCACTGCAAGTCTTTTTTTTCTTCTTCTTCCTTTTTGGATCTAAGCCTGGAGGAAAATAATCAACAAAACAAAGCTTGGCAACAAATTATTATTCTCACTTGTTCTCAGATGCTCCCCCCCTTTTAAAAAAACCTATTCCCTCCTCCATAGCTAAAATTCTATTCCCCCTGCCTAGACTAACAGATTTCATACTTTCCTGCCTCCAGTATTTGTACTTCCTACCCATCCTCATTTCTCCTGTCCACGTATTTTTCTTTCCATATTGATCTTCTTTGAAAATGCCACCAGCAGCCTCCAGTTGTCTGTTCTTGTTCTTAGGCCAATCTCAGCTGATTCTTATGCTTCCTTCACCCCATACACTGACTCTAAAAATATTAGCTAATCAGATTTTACAGAAGCTTTTCATGGAGAGAGAGAGTATAAAGTTACAGAGTATACACATAGTCAAATGGCCCCCAAATGCCCTCTAAACACGTCTGCTCTTCGTCTGAAGTTCCTCTTCTCCCAGGCACTACACCTCATCTGCTCCTTATTTACAAAACTTTATCTCTTCTCCCATTGCGTCCCCACTTCTTACTCTGGCTCAGCAAAACAAAGCATCTGCCTCAGCATCTGTGCTGGGTGGAGATGGGGGTAAGAGTAGTGAGACCAACAATTTATTTCACTGTGAGTCACACATGCATATATCATCTATCTTCACAACACACCAAATGTGGCATCATAAAGGTTCAGTACCCAACACCAAAATTAAGCAGCATAGCTCAGAGATGGACCAGGTCAGGCTACCTCTGAAGCTTTGTCATTGCTACCAAACTAGTATGAGGTAATTTTAGGTGATAGTTAAGCTTTTAAATATTTTGGTAATTATGTATTCATTGTAATAGACATTTAAAATAGAGTACAACACATATGATTTTACAGATACTATTGCTTAATTTAACAAAAACAAGTGGGGTGATTCAAATTTGTTTTCACAAAAATTATTAATGGATAGTACAGGTACTCTACAGATGTGGGTACGAACTAAATAAAGTTAAGGAAATACTAGATGACTATATACTTTCTAGTTCTGCCAACTACTCTCTGTGAATCTCCATACAATATTAATTTGATCTCTGTGCTTCTGTGCTACCTTCTCTAAAATGTCCACTTTGCCTTAGGTCTCCTTGCTAATATCCTGTTTAAATGTATTCCTTTCACACACATTCCTCAGCTGACCTGACCTTCTGAAGATCTGTATCCATACAGTGACGTGGCACTGAGTGGAGTATATACGTTTTGGGAGATATTTATTCATGTGTTTGTTGCATTTTATTTACCTCATTATCTGGGACTTCCTCACTTATTATCCTTATAGCTCTTCCCCACAGCACTTGACTTAAACACAGGAACCTAATAGAAGGTATTAAATAAGTAAAAAGACTAGGTTCAAATCCCACCACCTGCTTATTAGTTTTGGGACACAGAACAAGATTTGAGCCTTTTTGAAGATTATATAACTTGTGAATTTAACATGAATATAGTATCTTACCAGAGAGTCAATACACATTAGTGCTTTATGTTTCTACCTCCAATATTTTCCGAATAAAAAAATGTGCAGAAAAGACTGACATATTATTTAAGCTTTACTTCTAATTGTTACATACTCTTGCATACAATTCAGGTATTATTCATAAATAAAAAGCTCATAAAATTTATATTAGGATTTTTGGATTGGATGCATGTGACTGAATACCAACTCAAACTACTATAAGAAAAAGAAATCCTAAAATTGAGAGAAAGAGAATATGAATGAATATTTATGGTCTCAAGAAGCTACAAAGTCCCAGGGTTAGAATTTGGTTCAGACATAGCCCACTTTAGGATGCATAGGTAACGTCACCAGACCTCTGTTTCTCTCCATCTCTTCTTTCCCTCATGTTAACTTTCTTAGGCAGTTTGTCTTCATAAGCAGCACCTGACCTCCCTGCCTTTTTAACTAATATCCTTAAGATGGGAGCTTCTCAATTAGCATGTGTCTCAATTCCTTAGTGCTAAAAGGTTCTTACTGGCCTTTATTAAGTTACATGCCCCACCCTAGAAAAAAGAGCTGTGTCTAGTATGTTAGGTCACCCTAATTGCCTACTGGCCCAGGGTTTGGTAGAAGCAGCTGATAGTCTCATCAGTTCCAGAAGAGAATGGATATGGGACAGACATGGGGGGGGGGGGCAATGATACTCTGTCCAAAGAAAAGAAATCTAGAATGAACCCAAGCATTCTAGGACTGGTGTGACACATATTCTTGGTGTTTCACTCATATTCTTTCAGGGTTCACTGTTCCAAAAACATGCTAACAGCATCTTGTAGCCCTTACCTTTACCTCCACCCAAGGTTTTTCTTTTGGCCTGGCCAACCTACAGAGCAAGAAGACAGTGAGGGGGGTTGTCCAGGGGAACATCCTTCAACCAATGACTCAGGAAGAGGGGGTAGATTTAGACCTCAGCATCCTCTCTCCTCTGTCAAGATATTTTGGAGGCATGGTTTTCACTATCTCTCAGAATTCCCCAGTAAGACTGGATACTAGTTGCCCTAGTAGTAACCTATTTGGTAACATGCCATTTATTGGCTTCTTTTTCCTTCCCTGGCTCACCTTTCCATTTTTCTTCTCCCTAAGATAAGCTTCTACATTATTTATGCATACCTCCTGATGTTGGGGTCTGCTTTTGGGGGGAATCCAGTCTTCATCACCACTCCAAAAAATCTAGTAGAAAATATCTAGTCATTTCCAAACTTTTCTGGGTAGAATTTTCTCATGGCAATTAATCTCATGAAGACTGAATAGTTACATTGGGATGCTTATTTTATCTATGTTATACGAATTAAAAAAAAATCTAGATAAGTGAACATAATGGCTGAGAACACATTAGATGGGATGCAAGTGGGGGACGTAATACTTTTTTTCCCTTCTACCTTTCCTTCTGATTGAAAATTTCTTCCTTTGCTGTCATGCTAAGGGTATGTAAAATTTATGAAACAATTTTAAATCAGGCTTTAAAACACTTTATAAGGAACAAAGGTGGCGATTTCAAGATATACCACAAAGCTGTAATAATCAAAATAGTATACTATTAGCACAAAAATAGACATGTAGATCAATGGAACAGAATAGAGTCCAGAAATAAACCCACACTTACATGGTCAATTAATCTAGGACTGAGGAGGAAAGAATAATGGGAAAAAGGCTCCAACAAATGGTATTGGGAAAACTGGACCACTTTCTCACACCATCAACAAAACTAAGCTCAAAATGCATTAAAGACATAAATATGAGGCCTGAAACCATGAAATTCCTAGAAGAAAACATAGGCATTAATTTCTTTAACATCAGCTGTAGAAATAATTTTCTATGTAGGTCCTCTGAGGCAAGGGAAACAAAAGCAAAAATAAACTATTAGGGTGACACTAAAATAAAAAGCTTTTGCACAGAGAAGAAAACCATCAACAAAATTAAATGACAACCTACTGAGAGAAGACATTTGCCAATGATATACCCAATAAGGGGTTAATATCCAAAATATATGACAAACTTATACAACTTAACAAGAACACACAAAAAATATGCTAAGCAATCCAATTTTTAAAAATGGGTAGAATACATGAGTTAACATTTTTCCAAGAAAGCCAATAAGCACACGAAAAGATGTTCAAGACCACTAATCATCAGGGAAATGCAAATTCAAACCACAATGAGATATATACTTTACACCTGTCAGAATGGCAAAACAAAAACAAAAACAAAACAAAACAAACACAAGAAATAACAAGTGTTGGTGAGGATCTAGAGAAAAAGGAACCCTCATGCACTATTGGTGGGAATGCACGTTGGTACAGCCACTATAGAAGAGTATGGAATTTCCTTAAAAAAAAAAGAAAAAGAAAAAGAAAAAGAATTACCATATGATCCAGTAATTCCACCTGGGTAATTCCACCCAAAGAATATGAAAACACTAATTTGAAAAGATATATGCCCCCTTATTTTATTTACAATAACCAAGATATGGAAGCAACCTAAGTGTCCATCAATAATGAATGGATAAAGGTACACACACACACACACACCTCACACAATGGAATACTACTCAACCATAAAAGAATGAAATCTTGCCATTGCAATAACATGGATGGACCACAACGCTAAGTGAAACATAATTCAGAAAAAGACAAATACCATATGATTTCACTCCTATGTGGAAAAAATAAAACAAATGAACAAAGAAAGAAAAGAGACAATCAAAAAGATTCTTAAATAGAACAAACATGCATGCCAGAAGGGAGGTGGGCAGGGGTAGAGGGATGGGTAAAATAGATAAAGAGGATTAAGAGAATAGTTATCTTGATGAGCACTGAGAAATGTATACAAGTTTTGAATCATGTTGTACACCTGAAACTAACAAACATATGTTAATTATACCTGAATAAAGAAAGAAAACACTTGGCTCAAATGGAAGCTCAGTTTTCAAATCTAATGCAAGAAAAACACAATCACTTTTATCATTCTAACCTATCACTTGACAGCACTGTTTATCCTTTGATCCAATAAATTTCTACAAATGAGATATGCGGAAAAACAAAGATAAAAATCTTACTTATATAGTGAGTAAATATGGTGAAATTCTTGTTATCAAACACGAGTAGAGAACAGTCAATTCTCAAGGAAAGTTAATCTAGTGGCAAGAAAAGCCTGGATGAATAAAGAGTACAGGGAATCTGAAAATGTCTGTGAAGGTTGTATAAGAAAACACTTTTGGAGTTTGGGAAATGGAAAATCAAGATGGTCAAGAAAGCAGGACCAATGTTAATGTGGACACAATGTCGTCAAAAACATATGTTCTGGCAAGCACTAAATTGATTTAGCCAATAGGGCTTAATTAAGAAAGACCTTTTCCAGATGTCCCTTACTCATGCAATTTGCATATTGGGGATTTTGAAATATTGCTTTTCCATCATTTGCATTTGGGTGCTGGGAAGGGATAAAGGGGGAGTAAAGTTAAAAGGAAGAATTCATGTCAAGGATTTGAGGGAAATCTATGAGGTTGGTGACCACACTTGTAGCTCCTTCTAGGTCCCTTGTGGGTTCTTCCTCTCATGAGCCTATTAATGTTGGGGTATTTCCTACTTTAATTCTAGCTCTTTTTTTAAAAACTGAATTACAGCTTTGATGATCCCATTTATCCCAGTGTCATTAATAATGATCTATATGCTGGTTACTCCCCAATTACTCTTCAGCCCAGAGCACTCTTACATGAGCTAGAAGACTGAATTTATACAACTGCTTAATCAAAATCTCTACTTATAGGTCTAATATACCCTCAAACTTAACATGTCTAAGACTGAAATTGTCTTCTTTCCCATAAAACTTAATCTATAAATGGCCTTTCTCAACTCAGTTCATGGCAACTCATCCTTTCAGTTGCTCAGCCCAAAAACCTTGGAAGTCATTCTAAAATCTTTTCTTTCATAACCACACATCCAGTCCAATGTGAAATCCTGTTGGCTCTACCTTCATAATATACACAGATCACTTCTCACCTATCTTAATTATTACTATTCAGGTCCAAGCTGTCATCATTTTTCATCTGGGTATTGTATTTGCCTTCTACTGGCTTGCAGTCTTTTATCCTTCTTTTACCTTGAGATTATTGGTAATCCTCAAGTCATTGCTCTGCTCCAAACACTGCTGTCTCATTTCTCTCAGAACAGAAACAAAGGCTCAGAGTGGCCTAGAAGGCCTTATGTGATTTGGCGTCCTGTCACCTGTCTGGCCACTTGACCAGTCTGCTCAAGAGCATGGCTTCCTTGACATTCCTGGAGCCTGACCAGCCCTGTCCTGCTTGAGGAACATATTTGTGCTATTCGTTCTGCCTTTCATGTTCTTACTCCAAGTATTTTTTTTTATGTTATTTATTTATTCATGAAAGACACACACACACACACACACACAAAGAGGCAGAGACACAGGCAGGGGGAGAAGCAGGCTGCATGCAGGGAGCCTGAGGTGGGACTGGATCCTGGGATCCCAGGATCACACCCTGGGCCGAAGGTGGCACTAAGCCACTGAGCCACCCGGGCTGCCCCACACCAAGTATTTTTTGACTAAGTGTCTTACCTCCTCCAGCTCTTTGCTGAAATACTACTTTCTCAACAAGGCCCTGACCACCTATGAAACCCACTGCAATCTATAGGCAGAGTTCTCTCTCCATCTTATTCCCTGACACTTCTTTTATTAGTTCTGTATTGCTGAGTAACAAATTACTAACAAATATAGCGACTTAAAACAGTGAATTTATTAGCTCATGGTTCTCTATAGGTCAGAAGTCTGACACAGTTTAGCTGAGTTCTCTGCTTAGGGTCTCACAGGGCTGACATTAAGGTGCTAGCAGACTGGGCTCTTGTCTGGAGGCCCTAGGGAAGAATTCACTTCCAAGCTCATTCACCTTGTTGGTGGAATTCTTTGCAGTTGTAGAGCTGAGGTCTCCATTCTTCACTGGTTGTCAGCCAGCATCCTTGTTTTCAGTTCCTAAACATCCAAAAGACCTCCTGAAATCTTTTTCACACATGGCCCTCAATCTTCTAACCTGCAATGGCATAGTGCATCCTTATTATACTTCAAGTCCCTCTGACTTCCCCTCTGCCCTCACTTCTGATTTTAAGAGCTCAAGAGCCCAGCGGAACAATCTAAAATAATCCCCCTGTTTTAAGGTCAATTGACTAGTAATCTTAAATGCATCTGTAAAGTCCCTTTCACCATGTAATGTAACATATTCACTAGATCCATAGGGAATATAGGTGATGGCCAAAATTCTGCCTACAATACCCAAGCACCCAAAACTATTCCTTCCTGGCATGTAGTACAGATGAATGATTGTGTGGCAGCAGACACCTGAATTAGAGATCTTATTTGCAGAAAGTTGAGTTTTGCCTATTGCATTTGGAAGAAAAGCTTCTGAATCCTTCCAATTTGGATGTATTGGAATGTGAAAAAATCACTTATGTTTGTTTTGGTCTTTGAGGAAGGCAAAAAAAAAAAAGTCAGGAAATGAGAGAGGAAAAATGGTAAATTGAAAGGATCAAGGTTTGGACAGAATAAGAGAATGCCCAAGGCCATGTGTATGGGAGCCTCTGACTTTTCTGTTTCACACAAACGACGGAAAGTAGAGATTTTTCACCTTTGTTAATATTGTCAGTCCCAAGACTCTCACTCTTGTGTGCCAGATGTGTTTTTCCAGGCTCTTAGAACTGTAATTGTTTAACAAACCAGATACCCTTAGAGGTTTGCTTGTACCTACAGACACATTCTGCCTGTAATAGGAATTCTGGTAGATGCAGCAAGTCCACAAGGGTGGCCAGGTACTGGGAGGCTTGGGATGAAATTCATGGCTTTTTCTCCTTAGCAGTAACATATTACCATTTTATCTTTATTATATTAAAACATAAGATATTTGAACTTAAATATGAGAAATTACTTCATTTCCTACATGAATGCTTAAACTCCATAGGGAAATTGATTTGGTAATTATGATAATGTTTGAATATCAGAAAAGTTTAGATTAATTAAGAATGATAAATTAGTCACTTTTCAGCCTTATGTCTGGCTTCACTCAACCATGAATATGCTGCCAATTTAGAATTTTTCTTTTCTTTTTTCTATTTTTTTTTCCTGAGTGAACTCCCAGAGTTCACATTCCAAGTATAGGGGTCCAGCTGGCCAATCTTTTCCTTTACTATCCATACTTAGCTCTTTCAATTGGCTGACTAGTAGAATCCTTTCCCTTACTGAGATGACAGCTTTAGGTGCTGTTTAGAAGTACCATGCTGCATGGCCCTCTTACTTTCCAAGGAAATTATGCTAGGAGAAAGAAACTATGGTAGAAAAAAAAATCACTTAAAGAATAAAAAATGTTCCTTCTAATTTTGTCATTTCTTCTACTAGCCCTTCCTCATTCAGTCATACAACAAACCTATGTTGAATATTCTTACATGATAGACATAGTATATGTATCAGAAAGGCAGGAATTGGGAATGGGTTCAAATAGTTTGAATTCATTGACTGAATTCTGGTGGAGAATTAGTGGAGTATGGGAGGGAGAGAGAATGATTTTGAGAGATAGTGGGAGAAATTCTTTGACTTCCAGGAGGAGAGGGCAAACTAGCCTGTATATAGACTGCAAGTTAGGAATGGGTTTTGCATTGAGAATCTGGGAAGATGGTAAAGTAGGGGGATCCTGAGCTCACTTGTCCTGTGGATGCACTGAGGCAACAACTAAAGATATCACACTCACTCTGAAAGTAACCTGAAGACTGGCACAAGTGATCTTCCACAGCTGGTCACAGAGAGAAGGACATATCAGAAAGGGTAGGAGGGATGGAGACATGGTGGGTAACAAAACCCTCAGCATGACTAACCAAATGAAAAAGACCTTGCATTCAGGGAAGAGCAAGGGGATCAGACTCCACACTGGGAACCCCCAGGCCTGAGTACCCACACTGGGAAGACAAGTCCCCATTACACCTGGCTTTGAAAATCAGCAAGGCTTAATGCTAGGAAAGCCAGAGGGCTATAGGAAACCAAATCTGTCTTTAAAGAGACATTATGCTAAGTAACTTGACAAAGCACAGAAGCAGAAGCAGCAGTTTGAAAGTGCCTGGGGTATATATGGAGGAGATTTATCAATTAATTTTAGAACAAGTGCTAGAGGGACAGGAATCTGCAAGAGAATTTTCCAGGAACAAAAGTGGTAGGTGCCATTTTCTTGCCCTTCCCCAACCAAGATAGCCACATGCTCAGGAAAGCCAACATTTTCCATCTACCTTGCTAGAACTACATGTCTCACCCTAGTATTCCTCTGTGGACCTACCAATAAAACATACCTGTCTTAGGCTGACTTCCAAAGTGAGTCATGCCCTGAGGGGCAAGGGTGGGGAAAATAACTCCACACACCAAAGCACCTATAGTTTCTGCAGCTGGGCTTCTTAGCTTTCATGTGTCCAAAGCTATCCCAGTAGTTGAATGCTGATAGCCAGGTTGAGGGCTGGCTCCAACCCACACTGCCCAGTGTGTCCACAGCAATTGTGCCTTAGCCACAACAAGAAGATGCATACAGCCCATACAGAGGATACACCTGGAGCACTGTATGCTGGTGACAGAATTGGATTGGGTTACAGGACACCATAGTACCTCTTCTGTGCAAGGCCACTATTTTCAAGATCAGGAAACATAGCTGACCTCTCTAATATATAGAAACAGACAACTGACAAGACAGAGGAGTATGTCCCAAATGAAGGAAGATAAAAATTATACAAAAATACCTGTATGAAATGAAGATAAGCAATATACCTGATAAAGATTTCAAAGTAATGGTCATAAAGATACTAATCTTGATATAAGAATGGATTAATTCAGTAAGAATTACAATAAAGAAAATATAAAGATAACTAGTTAGAGCTGAAGAATACAGTAAGTGAAATGAAAAATAAACTAGAAGGAATCAATGGCATGTTACAGGATGAAAAAGAACAAATAAGTGATCTATAAGAGAGGAAAATGGAAAACAAGCTAAATAGCTAAAAGAAAAAAATAACTTTAAGATGAAATTATAGGGAAACCTGGGTGGCTCAGTGGTTTAGTGTCTGCCTTCAGCTCAGGTGTGATCCCGGGTTTGGGGATCAAGTCCCACATCAGACTCCTGGCGAGAAGCCTGCTTCTCCCTCTGTCTATGTCTCTCTCTCTCTCTCTCTCATAAATAAATAAAAATCTTTAAAAAATAAGATAAAAAATAAAAATGCTATATTAAGAGACCTTTATGATATCATCAAGCATAACAACATTCACATTATAGGGATCCTAAAAGAAGAGAGAGAAGGGGGCAGAAAACTTTTTTTTTTTTTAAACCTATCTATCTGAAGAAGGAAATAGCTATGTCTAGGAAGCACAGAGAGCTCCAAACAAGATAAATCCAAGGAAGTCCACATGTGTAAGACATACATTAAAATAACAAGGATTAAAGATATAGACAGAGTCTAAGAGCAGTAAGAGAAAAGCAAACAGTGCATACAAAGGAAATCCCATAAGGCTAGAAGCTGCTTTTCTAGTAGAAATTTTACAGAGCAGAAGAAAGTAACAGCATATATTTAAAGTGTTGAAAGAAACAAAAAATGTACAAGAATATTTTTTTTTTGTACAAGAATATTCTTAAAAAGATTTTCAATTGAAGGAGAAATAAAGAGCTTTCTAGACAAAAGCTAAAGGAGTTCATCCACTAAAGCAGCCTTACAAGAAATGTTAAAGGGAATTCCACACATGGAATTGAAAAGATCGTGACTAGAGGAAGATTATGAAAGAAAAAAATTTCTGTGGAAAAGTAAACATAGTAAAGGTACCAGATTAGTCATTTATAATCTAGTATGGAGGTTAAAATACAAAAGTAGCAAAATCATATCTACAAAAACTAGTCAAGAGATACACAAAATAAAGAGATGTAAAATATATCATATACATAAAACATTGGAAGGGAGTAAAAATTTAGTGCCTTTAGAAGGTGTTCAAACTTTGGTGACCATCAAACTTTGGTGACCATCAACTTTATATTAAGCTGCTATACACACAGGAAGTTATATATGAATTTCCATGAAAACCACAAATCAAAAACTTGTAATACATAACACACAAAAGGAATTTAAGAATACTAAAAGCCATCGAACCAAGGAAGAGAGTAGAGGAAGAAAGAAACAGAAGAACTACAAAACAAAAACAAGAAAACAATTACTGAAATGGCAATATGTTTGGACCCATCAATAATTATTTTGACATAGGATGGCAGAATGGATTAAAAAATATATATGCTGCCTATAAAAGACTCATCTCAGTCCTAAAGTCATTTACAGACTTAAAGTGAAGAGATTAAAAAAATTCATACAAATGGAACTAAAAACAAAACAAAAAATAAAAAACAGGGTAGTTGTACTTTTATAATAGACTTTAAAACAAAGACTGCAGCAAGATAAAAGGAAGAGATATAATGACAAAGGGATCAATCCAACAAGATATAACAGTTGTAAATATCCATGCACCCAACATAGGAACTAAATACATAAAGAAAGCACTAGTAGACATTAAGGGGAGAAATCGTCTGTACTACAGTAATAGTAGGGGACATTACATCCTACTTACATCAACGGATAGATCACCCAGGCAAAAAGTAAAACAAAAAAGCAAAAAACAGTGGCCTGAACATATTAGGCCAAATGGACTTAACATGTATAGGACAGTCCATCCAAAAATAGAATATGCATGCTTTTCAACTGCACGTGGAACATTCTCCAGAATAAAGCACGTTAAACCACAAAATAAGTCTCAAAATTTTAGAAAATTGAAATCATATCATGCATATTTTCCAACCACAACAGTATGAAACTAGAAATCAGTTATAGGAAAAAGTATGGAGAAAGCCACAAACACATGCTCTTAAACAACCAATGGGTCAATGAAGAGATCAAAGAGGAAATTTAAAAATATATAGAGACCAATGAAAATGAGAACAGTCCAAAATCTCTGGAAAGCATCAAAAGCAGTTCTATGGGGGCAGTATATATGAATATCTCAAGAAGCTAGAAAAATCTCAATCCAATTTTATACTTAAAGGAAACAAAAAACAAATCCAAAGTTAATGGAAGGAAACAGATTAAAGTGGAAATAAAGTTGAGATTATAAAAAGCAATAGATTGATGAAATCAAGAACTAGTTCTTCAGAAAGATAAAATTGATAAACTTTTAGACTGATCAAGAGAACAAAGAGGAATAAAATCAGAAATAGAGGAGAAATAACAATGGACACCACAGAAATATAAAGGATAAGAAAATACTCTTAAAAATAATATACTAGGACGCCTGGGTGGCTCAGTGGTTTAAGTGCCTGCCTTTGGCCCAGGGTGTGATCCTGGAGTCCCGGGATCGAGTCCCACATCGGGCTCCCTGCATGGAGCCTGCTTCTCCCTCTGCCTATGTCTCTGCCTCTCTCCCCCTCTCTCTCTTCTCCGTGTCTCTCATGAATAAATAAATACAATTCTTTAAAAATAAATACAAATAAAAATTATATGCTAACAAATTGAACAATCTAGAAGAAATGGATAAATTCCTAGAAACCTACAATCTTCCAAAATTAAATCAAGAAGGACAAAAAATATGAACCCATTACTAGTAATCAAAGTCAGCAATCAAAAAACTCTCAATCAACAAAAGTCCAGGATCAGATGGTTTCACAGGTGAATTCTATCAGACATCTAAAGAAAAAGTAATACCTATTCTTATCAAACTATTCTAAAAAACTGAAAAAGAAAAATTCAAAATTTATTCTGAAGCCAGGGCTACTCTGATGCCAAAATCAGATATGAGAGGGAGGGGGGGAGGGAGGGATGGAAAGAGGAAGGATGGATGGACTGTAGGCCAATCTCCCAGATAAACCTACATTCAAAAATCCTAAACAGAACATTAGCAAACAATTCAGCTACACATTAAAAGTTCATTCACTAAGATCAAGTGTGACTCATTTCAGTGATAAGGATGTGTCAATATCTGCAAATCCATCAACATGATACATTGCATGAAAAAGAGGAATAAAAACCATACAATCATCCCAATTGATGTGGAAAAAGCATTTGACAGAAATTCAATATCTGTTCATGATAAAACTCTCAACAAAGTGTGTTTAGAGGGAATGTTCCTCAACATAATAAAGGCCATGTATGATAAACCCACAGCATACTAAGTGGTAGAAAACAGAGGTTTTTTTTTTTTAAAGACAGGGACATACTCTCACCACTTTTATTCAATATATTACTGGAAAGCCTAGCCACAGCTCTCAGACAAGAAAATACATCCAAACTGGCAAGGAAAAAGTAAAACTTTTGCTATCTGCGGGTGACATGATACTATATATGGGAAGCCTTAAAGACTCCTAAAACTCATTAGAATAAATGAATTCAGTACAGTTCAAGGATACTAAATACACAGAATTGTGTTTCTCTACACTAACAATGAAGTAACAGAAATTAAGAAAACAATTTTGCTTAAAATTGCACCAAAAAGAATACTTAGGAATAAATTCAACAAAGGAAGTTAAAGACCTGCACTCTGAAGATGATAAAACACTGAGGAAAGGAATTGAAGATGACATAATCCAAACAAAAAATATACCATAGTCATGGACTGAAAAGATACTGCTAAAATGTCCTTATTATCCAAAGCAATCTACAGATTCAATGCAATCCCTATTGAGGTACTAATGGTATTTTTTTTTTTTTTTTTTTACAGAACTAGAATAATCCTAAATTTGTGTGGAACCAGGAAAGACCCTGAATAGCCAAAGCAATCTTAAGAACAAAGCTATAGGGAATCCCTGGGTGGTGCAGCGGTTTAGCGCCTGCCTTTGGCCCAGGGCGCGATCCTGGAGACCCGGGATCGAATCCCACATCGGGCTCCCGGTGCATGGAGCCTGCTTCTCCCTCTGCCTGTGTCTCTGCCTCTCTCTCTCTGTGTGTGTGTGACTATCATAAATAAATAAATTAAAAAAAAAAAACTCCTAAAGCATTTTAAAAAAAAAAGAACAAAGCTATAAGCATCACAATTTCAGACTTCAAGATATCTTGCAAAAGTATAGCAATGAAAACAGCATGGTATTGGCACAAAAATATACATAGATTAATAGAACAGTATAGAGAGGCCAGAAGTAAACCCATTCTTATATGATCGATTAATCAATGACAAAGGAGGAAAGAATATATAATGGGGAAAATAAGCTCTTCAATAAATGGTGTTGGGAAAACTGGACAGCTATGTGCAAAAGAGTGAAACTCAACCACTTGCTTACACCATACACAAAAATAAACTCAAGATCTAAGTGTGAGACTTAAAACCATAAAACTACTAAAAGAAGTAGACACTCTTAGACACTGCCCTTAGCAACAAATTTATGGATACAGCTCTTCAGGGAAGGAAAACAAAAGCAAAAATAAACTATTGAGACTGCACCAAAATAAAAACATTTGCAGTCACCTGTGTGTGTTTAAGTGTCTACCTTTGGCTCAGACAATGATCCCATGGTCCTGGGATTGTGCCCCACATCGGGCTCCCTTCTCAGGTGAGACTCTGCTTCTCCCTCTGTCCCCACTCCCCTTCCTGCTTGTGTGCGGTCTCAAATAAATCTTAAAAAAAAAAAAAAAAAAAAAGCTTTTGCATAGCAAAGGAAACCATCAACAAAAAGGCAAACTACCAAATGAGAGAAGATATTTGCAAATGATATATCCAATAAGGGGTTAATATCCAAACTACATAAAACACTTATACAACTCACCACCAAAAAAAAAACCAAATCACTGGATTTAAAAATGGGCAGAGGACCTGAATAGACATTTTGTCAAAGGAGTCATACGAATAGCCAATGGACACATTTAAAGATGCCCAGCATCACTAATCAGAGAAAGGCAAATCAAAGCCACAGTGAAATACCACTTCACACTACTCAAAATGTCTAGAATCAAAAAGAAATAACTGTTGCTGAGAATGTGGAGAAATAAGAATGCTTATGCACTGACACAGGGTGTAGGAATTGGTGCAGTCACTGTGGAAGAGTATGTGGTTCCTCAGCAAACTAAAAATAGAACTAGCATAGGACCCAGTAATTCCACTACTGATTATTTACCCAAAGAAAATGAAAACATTAATTTGAGAAGATATAGGTTTATTGCAGCATTACTTACAATAGCCAAGATATGGAAGCAACCTAAGTTGCTAAGTGCCCATCCATAGATGAATGGATAAAGATGTGGTGTATATATACACACAATGGAATATTACTTAGCCGTAAAAAATGAGATCTTGCCATTTTAATAATACAGATGGATCTAGGGTGTATTATGCTAGGTGAAATAATTCAGAGGAACACAAATACCCTATGATTTCACTTGTATGTGGAATCTAAAAACAAAATAAAAGAACACACAAAAACAGACACAGACTCAAATACAAAGAACAAGCTGGTAGTTGCCAGAGGGCAGGCTGGTGAGGGGTTGGGCTAAATAGATGAAGGTGATTAAGAGTTACAAACTTTCAACTATAAAATAAGGAAGTCATGGGAATGAAAAGTGCAGCATAGGGAATACAGTCAATAATATTGTAACAAGGCTATATGGTGACAGATGGTGTCTTATTGGGATGAGTATGGAGTAACATATAGAACTGCTGCATTATGTTGTACATCTGAAACTGATATAGTATATGTCAACTGTACTCCAATAATAGAAAAATGAAGTGTTTGGCATTTTTTAATTGCTGGGGGAAAAAAATCCAAGGGATGAAAACATTTTGTGACATGAAAATTAAATTCAAATTTCAGAATCCGTTAATAAATTTTTATTGGAAGACAGTGAAGCTCATTTGTTGCATATCACCTATACCCACAATCCTAGGGTAGCTGTGACAGAGACAGGTGTGACCTGCTAAGCATTAAAATATTATCCTGCCCTTTGTAGTGTAAATTTTCTGATTCTAGCCTCTGAAGAATGCTTGACAGTGGAATTACCCATTCATTCTCTAGGAACTGAAATGAAACCACCAGCACAGTGCACCAGAATGTGGTAGATGACTGGTAACTAAGGCTCAAGAGTTGTAGATTGGGGTTTAGGTGGTAAGAAGGGACAAAAGGGAAATGGCATGTTTGGCAATAGAAGGAGAGGAGATGAAGCATTCCAAGGGGTCAGTCCTGGCAATTCATGCATGTCACTGGCTCAAGTGACAAATAATCCAGGTTCTATGCCAAAATTGTATTGGAAGTTACTAAGAATCTTGTGGTTACAGGTGACAGAAATCCTACTCAAATTTAAACCACAAGGAAACTTACTGGCTCTAAGTTTCCAGGGGCTCGATCTCTAAGCTCTGTTGATCTGTGGAACTTCACTTTGCAAACATACTTTGTTTTTTTACACAATGTTTTTTTACACAAACTATGCTTGATGTAAGATGGTGGCCAGCCCAAGAATCCTAGCCTTCCAGTTTAAAAGCAATGGCTCTGATTTGTTTGGTATGGTTCGTTAGTCATTTCTGAAGCACTTCCTGAAGATGAGAGGAGATTAGAGAATTTTGATTACCAAATCTGGGTCACCACAGGAATGAGTTTTGAGCTGGAAAAAAGGTTTCTGTTACCAGAATAGTAGACAAGGTTCTGGACAATTTAACAACAGATGTTGGTTTCGGTGAAACAGTGGTTGAGAAGCAGCATCAGCATAAGATAGAAGACCAATGAACGTGGCATCTGGGCAGCAGCAGTACTGAAAACGCAACATCACTGGCATCGTTGGACAATACCTCAATAGCTGGGCAGGCCAAGAAGCTGGCTACAGATAGTCATTGTCTGCTTTGTATGGGCTGCTTCTGAGATCACGGGCACACAGTAGAATCAGAATGCCTTGGACAAGGCCTGAAGTTTCCAGGGAACTCAAGGTACAAAGTTAGATTTGTGATTATTGAACTGTTTGCACATGGCCTCAGGCTAAAATGTCTCTATGTACCTATTCACAGAGATGAAGGTCACCTAGGTCCTTACAGTATACTGTTTTGCTTGGTCCAAAGGGTAGAAAGTAGCTGTAATTTAATCAAGTTTAATTGCTAAAACAGAATTATGTTGTGAGGCCTTGAATGTACACCAGAGAATACAGTGTTTGACTTGGGTCTTCCAAAAAAGTTAGCTAGAAGGCAATTAGGAAAAAATCCTTGGACAAGTAGACCCATAAATGCAAAGGGATGTGGACCTGAGAGAGCAAGTAGCTCAGGATGAGTGGGGTGGAGGAGCCACCACTAACATTTACTAGAACATACACTCTGTCCAGGCATTAAGCTGGAGCTTTTCCATTTGATGCATCATATAACCCGTGTCACCCTAATTATGGTGAAGGCAGACATGAGGCTACACAATCAAAGGAGTGTAGGATTAAGGCTTCTTGTTGGGGCAAATGGATGGAGACTGGTATTTTCAACAGAGACTGAGATTACAAGAGTAGATATCGGATTAGCACGGAAGGTAATGAGTTCAGATTTGCAAAACTTGAGTTCACCATGCCTAGGTGATAATCAAGTGGCAGAGTTTAATTGGCAGTTGGAAATACGGATCTAGAGCTCAAAGAGTTCAGGAATTTTCCATTTACATTTCTCCTGGCATCCATGGGAGCTTAATAAAACCACTGTAATGGCTCATTATGAAGTTTCAGAATTTCACTAGATCAACACTGACTACTGACATCCTTCGTTTTTTATTCATTAGTTGTCTCGGCTACTCATGTGCCTCTAGTTTCATATGGAAGATACCTGGATGATAATCTTCCATCCTGAGCCTGCACAGCAGCTTTTGCATTAGCTACTTGGTGTATTAGTTGCAATTCTTTGCTTACTTCTTGGACTTACAAACCTAGTCTTTTGAGTGTAAACCCTCCCCCCATCACTCCACCCAAATTGGACCTTGTTTGATCTTAAATTTCTGTTCTTAGAACCTGCTCAATGGCTCCAATTTCCACAAAACAGGAGAGCTATTTTCTTGCTTCTATCCCACATTTTTGCTAGACTTTTACCTGTAAGGAAACAAAAGCTATTACTCTATATTGAGAAGAATAACTGAACTCCCATGATGTTTCTAGTTTGATACATGGGTCCTGTCCTGCATCAGAACCAGGACAGCCTGACAAAAAATGCAGATCCCTGGGCTGGAAGATCCAAAAAATCAATCTCTAGAGGGTGAAGTCCAGACTCAGTTCCCCCCACTTTTTTTTTTAAATAAGCAAACAAGAATGTGAGGATTCTCATGCACATTCTTGTTTGCAAGCCACAGATTTAAAACAAGGAAATGTACAATAGAAACTTGAATATTTACAAACACAGTAGGTCGAGTAGTTTAAGAACTGTATTTCCTTTACAAAATGTATTTCTGAAAATAAGTTTAATATAAATTGGAAAATACTTGAAGTAACTTAAAAATAATAAAAATGAAGTACAAACCTTGTAAACAAGGTTACCTATAGTTCCACATTCAAAAGGACAGAGCTAACATTTTGGTGAATGATCTTTCAGTCTTTTTATTTTCTAGAGGTGTAGTTTTTCTATTAAATATGTATATAGGCTTAAACTTCATCTGTAATGTATAGTGCATCTTTCTTACTCAACAGGTCACATGTATTTTTAAATTTAAGGTTTGAATATATGTACAATTTCCCACCTTAGAGATATGCCACATTTTAAATATCTATATGTATTCTTCTAGTTATTAGCCACTGTCTACATTTCTATCTGGGTTACTTTGTTCATCTTTCTAGTACGATCCCAGAAATGGGGCTCCCGGTCTTCTTCAGCTTTGTGTTTCTGAGGACCAAGTGGGCCTGAGATCCCAGCTGGTCTTAAACTATTGACATTATCAAGAGCAACTTTAATAGCAATAATGTGGGAACAGAAACCAAGCTGAGGAATAAATGAAAAATAATGAATTAAAGCCTGAGAATATAAAATTACCCCTTCAAAAAAGGGAAAGAGAAGAAAAGGAAAGAAAGGAAAGAGAAGAAAAAGGAAAGAATAAGAAAAGAAAGAAAGAAAAGAAGAAAAAAAGAAAGAAAAGAAAGAAAAGAAAGATTAAAGGAGAGCCTGACTGCTTAAAGGGAAACGAATAAATTGTTCTGGGGGTGAGACATACCTTAATATGTTTGTTGGCTGAGGAGAATGAGTGGGTGAAGGAAAGATTGAAACTAAAAAAAAGGGAATTATTGAAACCTGAGTTTTCAGAGGATATGCAGGGCTTGGAATCTTGAATACAGACAGAAGGATCTGCCTTGGAAAGCAGACAAGACTTTCTCTGAGCTAGAAGCAGCAAATATGCAGATGAGTGGTATGGGGTGAATAAGAGGGACTACTACACAGCTCATGCATGACACTGCACCACTGGCTGTAGGAAGCAAGACCTGCCAAGGCTGATGAGGCAGGAGTGCAGAAGGGCACCGGTGGGGAGTGGCAGTAAAGCCTGCGTGTAGTAATGGGAAATGCAGGACCAAGTGAAAGGAAAAGAAGCCACTGAAGGGGAGAGTCACATAATCCTAACAACTCCAAACAAGTTGACCTAGTAATTTTCTTCAGTAATATCAGGCAAAGAGCAGTTCAAAAGCCAGAAATTAGGTTGATCTAGGGTTAACCAGGCAGATGCACTGAAAGACAAGGACACTGTTCTCTAGTTCTATTCACCTAGATTATTCTAGTGAGTCTCTAATTTAGAGCCCTGTCCTTCCCTGTGTGTGGTTCTCACAGTCAGTTTTGTTAGTCAATTACCCACCTACCCACCCGTGGCAGGGCACGGATTCTCAGCATTGTCCTGAAACACGTGCAGTTTGTTTACTCTACCTTTCCCTCTACCCCAACCTCTTAATGCACAGGTATTCACAGCTGAGGATGCCTACATGGCCTATCATCTCAGCATGCCCCATGCTGTAGGAATTTCTCAGTTTCTTCTCACATCTTCTGACATTGCTACTGAAATCAACATATTTATCAAATATCATTGGGTTGAGGGGCCAGCTACTGTGAAAAAAGGAGACTGCATGAGGAAGAGTTTAGAGAACAGGGCGGCCTAAGAAACAGGGAACTAGAAATGGAAGGACAAGGTCAGAAAGACATTCTTCGTGTAACAGTGAGGTCTCACACGAAGTTGTTTATTTTTTTGCATTATAGCAATGATTCACATAGCAATCACTAAAAGTTGTTAGACACACAAAACAATGAAGGGAGGGAAGATGGATTAAGGCTTATTCATTTACTAACTAGTTGTTTTACTTGGGTAAATTAGATTCTGTCTCCGTTCCCACCTTTGTAAAATTGATAGAATGCTATTTATCTTGCAAGATTATTGGAGGCCCCTCAATAGATATTATTTTGTGTTTCTTGCTCTCAAGGCCTTGGTATGTGATAGACTAACTATAACGGAAAAACCAAAGTGGTATGTAGATATTGGAAGATATATTTTTGGTAATAATTATTCATACCAATTTTCCTGCTGGGAAATATTTTCAATTTTATTAGGTGTCTTGAGTGCCTGAGTCTGGAAGATTTCTCATTCATTTTGAGAGACTTTTGTTTGTATTTGTCTTGGAGTGTGTGTCATATCTTGTGCCCTGGCACACAGCATGACCAGCTGAAAAGGAGAAAGGGGACACTAGAGAGTCAAAGACCTGGAACTAGACCTACTTGATGGAGTGTAGCAAGTTATGGGGATAAACCCACCTTAAGGTACTGGAATAAAGTCTAGAGGGTAGAACAATATTTGAGATGCTTAGCAAAAGACTGTCGGTAAGCAGCCCAGATCACAGAAGCCCAACAGGAAGTACAAGATGGCTTTGGTAAGTTGGTGGAACATAGTAATGATAGTATCAGAAATCTTAGGTCAATATTTGGCACTTAATTAAATGACTCTGGCAATTTTCAAGGATATTGATCAGCAGAAAACAAGTTTTTTGGGTCTGAATGGCTTAAGCACTAAGACCCCAAAATTCCTAGGGGCTATGAAGTGCAAACTACAGGTAGACAGAATGAGAATCTGGGCAGAAGAAATCAGATTCAAAGAGTCAAGACAGGGAGGATAAGATTTTATCACAGACATTACTGGAACGGAGAGTAGAGCTGATTTAGTAAGATGCACCACAAGATGAACATGCAGTTGGAGCTTTTGAGAGCATGTCTTTCTCCTCACCTCCCCCAAACTCCACATATGCAGACTGTTGGTAATTATTGGCCTTAGAACACTTGCTATTAGCACATGGAGACATTGCAAATAGAAGGCAGGGGATCCACTGGAGAGAGAAAGCTCCAGAACTTGATAGCCAGACTGGCCCCAAAAGGCAGCCTCTACCCTTCACGTGTGTTGATGGAAAGGCAAACTTGGGAATGACCCATGAACAATATCAAATCTGTAGCTGGCTGCCATGCAATCACAAGACAGTTGTGCTGTCACCTATCCCTTTGTGTCCAAACTCCTTAGCATGACATAAAATGTTCTTCACAGCTCAACCTTCCCAGTCCCATCTCCTTTCTCTTCCCTCTTTGCTGTCTGGAAAACACCTACACATCCTTCAAGACCCAGCTAAAATGTCACCTTCCCTGTGGAATGCACCTACTCCCTTAGGCAACATGAATCACTCCTCCTCCATGCTCTCCAAGCAGAGTGCCTAGTGTCCTTTACCATCTATCACATTACATCATCTTCATCTCTTTACACCTCCATCTCTCCCACTGGAGGTGGACTCCTCCAGGGCAAAGACTGTCTTATTCACTCTTTTATCCCAGTACCTCAGTCTGTTCTTGCCACGATCTCATGTGGTTGCCCAATGAGGGCACAATGGCCCAGAAGGTTAAAATGGCTTTCCCAAAGATATCCAGCTAGTTGGGAGCAGAGCTGATTACAGCAGAACCAGGCCACCTGACTTTTAATCCAATGCTTTTCTGTTCTGCATCCCGTCCAATGATTACAGTAATCTTTTAGATTCTGTAGCACCTTTAATAACATTCAAACACCTGTTCGCTTATTTCATGCTTTTATCATTCACCTGAAGTAGGTCAAGGGGGCCTCATTGCCTCCTTTTAGAGATTCCTGAATTGAAGCAGTTAGTGCATTGTTCAAAGTCTCAAAACCAGTCATTGAAAGATCCTCTCACTGGTGCTTATGCTTTGCTACCAGACCACCCTGTCACATGGCAGCACATATTGTTAGCTATTTGACATGGTTATCAAAACAACAGGAAGAAACCAGTTTAGACTATGCTGGTCACTGCTTGAGCTATTATTTATTCCTCCTGCAGTTTTAGGAAAAAAAAAAAAGTTAGAACTCTCCCTAGAGGGATTCCACTAATGTGGGTGATTTATCACTGTCCTTTTCCCACATATATGTTTCAGGAGTTAAAAGTAGGGAAGCTGGAAGAAGGAGACCACCTGGGGCATTGTGAATTTTCTCTCTCAATCAGAGTCTTTGTCTATCTGGCATAGCTATTTGCTTGCCATGCATAAAAAAGCTTTTTACTATAGTATATCTTAAAGAAAGGTACTTTCTGTTAACACTTATTTCCCTAAAGGAATATTTTATTGGGAATCTGGGATAAAACACTATTCTTAAGGAACACACCCAATGTGGATAGATCACATTTCATTCTTGTTTACAAGAAGAGGGATCTGTGTAAGCCCATATGGCACCATGTGGACATTTTAAAGGCAACACGTGTTTCATAGGTTACTCTGTAGTTTACTAAATAGGAGCCACAATGATTTGAAAGATAGGTCTTTCTCAATTACAATGTAAGTGAGATACTCTATTCCTAGTCCCCAGTGAAAGATTTTCTTGTCAGGGAGCATGTTTGTTAGCAACAAATGATGCTTTCTCAATACTATCTTGATTCCAAATATTCATACAGCTTAGCAAATGTCAGGGATAAAATATTTCTAGTCTTTTGTCCTGATAGTTTTTTTTTTTAAAGCCAAAAAGCCAAATCTAATTAGTTGCATATGTAGGACTCAGTAATTTTAAGATTTTTATGCACGTTTCATAATGAGAATAGGGAATAGAATTTCTCAGTAGGGCACAAGAAGGAGTAGGGGTCTTTGATCCAGCAATTACAGAGAGTAGTCACAGAGTTTACAAGCAGATAGGACTATGTAGTGAGTTCCAGGGCTCACTGAAAGCTGAGATGGGCTTAGGCATTATGAGATTTGCTCAGAAAAAAAAAAAAAAAAAAAAAAAAAACTTCTAAGAAAACATTTTTCTTATCCCTACATGACAACATTGCTACAATAGCTTCAAAAACAAATAATCAAGCCACAAATAGACATATTTTTCTCCTAAGCAAAAAAAAGAAAAAAGAAAAAAGAAAAAAAAATCTTACTTGGTTGAACATCATGAGCTTTTGGGATTTATTTATATTTGAAGAGAGAAGATTGGGCTAGCATTTTCTATGAAAAAGGACCCACTGATATATTCATTGTGTTTTCTCTTTAGTTTCCACAAATTTGTTTGAATTAAATATTTGATATGATAAAGAAAAATATGTTTGAATTGCTTCAAGAGTGTTTTACTATCACTCACAAGATTGGTGTGAGAGATGGATTTCAAAAAGGGCCTCAACTGTTCCCCTCACCCACAACTCTTTACCTTTTTCAATGTGACTCTACAGCTCCTCCCATCAGAAGATGTAATCTCTTCCTCTGCTCCTTGAACCTGGGATGGCCTGGCAATTTACTTTGGCTAATAGGATATGGCACAGATAATTATGTGCTAGTTCTGTTCTTAGGCCTCAAAATGCCTTGTTTGTGTCTGTTCTTTCTCCTGGGTGTTTGCATACACTATGAAAGTCAGCTCAGGCCAGCCTGTTTTAGGACAAGAGACCAAGTGGAACAAAGCTAAATTAACCTAGCTAAGGTCTTCGTAGACTGGCCAACTCCTGGCCAAATTGCAAATGATTACTGACACATGAACAAACTTAGCTCAGATAAGCCAATTTAGAAGCACCCAGGTAACTCAAACACCTGAACAAACTGAATCCCGTAGGATGCCCCCAAATTTTGTACTTGCTTATTATGAGCATTGTTGTGGCAAAGATAAATGATAAAGTTGGTAAGTATTTACTTACCTTGACACTTCCAATCATCATACCAAAGCCCCTCTAGTTCTGAAACTTAAAAATATACAGGTTAAGCAAAATGCTACTTTCAAAAAGAAAAAAAAAAGCATCAACTTTGCTTTCTACCAAAAGATGGTATGGGTAGGTCTCTGGATCTACCAACACACTTACTTACAAGTAGCCTTTCACAGCCTAATTTGTCAGTGGAGAACCTTCTGCAGAGGGGGTGGTCTTGTGCTTGCTTCGGCAGCACACATGCAGAGGAGAGGTGGTCTTTCTTAGGTTTGTTTTTTTCATGGTTGAACTGTAACCCAAACTAATTTCTAATTTGCTGATGTTTTTCCTGCTGTTTCCTCTGTCCAGTTTTTGTGACATTCACTTTCTTTCTCTAAGGCATATTTTATCTGCCTACATCTGGAATATAACTTTGCTTTAAGGAACTGTCTTTTGGAAAAGGGTATCTAATACATCTGATAAACCATAAGGTTCTTTCTATTGCAAAGCCAGATAGACAACAAGGAAGCCATTTTTATAGGAGAGTTTGGTTTCTAGAGGAAAGTGAAGTCTTACTGAATAATCTGAAAGACAAGTGAGGAAACTAATCAAACAGGACTGGACCATGGTTTAGCTGGAAAAAGCAGAAGCCAAGGAGTGCAGAGGAATAACTCACATCTCGTGGAAATTCGAAAGATAGGAGTTCATAATGAGTAAGTACTTCTCTTGAGTTCTCTAAGTCATTGCAGAGAACACTGGAAATCATAATTTGATGATCTTGCCTTATAAAGGATGCAAAATCCCAGGTTCAACTTTATTAGAACTATTACTTGACTCAATTTCCTCACCTGTAAAATGGGGATAATACCTGCCTCACAGGGTTGGAAGAGGATTAAGTGAATGAATATTTGTAAAAACAGTGCCTGACATGTGGCAAATGTGTGTTAAATGAAAAAATTACAAACTAGAAGCTGAAGACTTCAGTTTCTAACCTGGCAAATTAGCTAGAAGTCATCACTTGAGCTTAACAAAAAGCTGAAATTTAAAAAGTCAACAATCCTTTTTAAGTTCATCAGAGAAGTGAGATCAGAGGGCAAACCACTGCCTGTCCCCGAAATTGGAGAGACAGACAAGTGAATACAGAAAAATCACAAGTTATGGGGGCAGAAATCCAGCAGCATACCACCCCAGGGGAACCAGTGGCAGGGCAGGAGAACAGAAACTGCAATAACGAATTGCAAGGGGCTCAAAATAGACAAATCTGAGAGCTAAAAGCTTCAGGGAACTCAGTAATGGGGGAGCTCTCACACTTTTGTGAATTTTACCTCTAGAAGTTTCATCAAGTTCTCACAGTATACATTGGAGGAAAATCCCACCTTGAGGTGAAAGAAGCCATTTTGAAATACTCCAGTGCATCTGTTCTTCTTAAAAGGTCTGCCTTCAGGAGAAACTAATTAATTAGAGCCCCAACATGCAATGTGCTGGAGTTTTATCAGAGCCTAATTGACTGCAGGGAAGGGAAATACTCAACTTTGGCTCACTCCAGCCATCCTGCTCCATCTTGGGGGTGGGCGGGGGCGGGGGGGGGGGAGCAGACCGAGAAGCACATGTGAAGTTCACATTCCAGAGATAGAGAGTCATTAAAAGACTGAAGCTACTCATAGGACTATAGAAAACTTTGCCTCCCACCACATTACCACCACATTACTAAAGGCCTATTTATAGCATTTCCTTTCACCCAGTGCATCATGTCGGTCTATCAAGAAAAAAAAATTACAAGACAAATCAAAAAGGCAAAAAACACAGTTTGAAGAGATAGGGCAAGCATTAGAACCGGAGTGAGACATGGCAAAGATGTTGGAGTTATCAGACTGGGAATTTTTTAAAAAAGATGGTAGGATCATGATCTAGCCAATTATATTAATCAGCAGTCATTAGGAATATAAAGTGTGGTCTCTGTTTCTGTGCATATTGTGATTCAGTTGGGAAGATGGAACCCACTGGCACAGGTGAGATGAAAAACTTGATTAAATAACTCAGCAACACAGGTATGTAAATCCTAAGAAAATCAAATCCATGAGATTCTAGATTAAATGAATTTTCAGTATGGGATGGTATCAGGAAGCAGTTTCTAGAAAACCTAAGATCTGGTGTGAGTCCAGGGAGGGCATAAGAAAATGAAAGTTGAAGATTAAAAACGAGGTTGTCAATATTTTTCACTATGAAACTAACACAAATCCCTAGAATTACCCACAGTAACCTAAAGAAACAATTTACGCTCAGTCTTTTGGCCCGTGGAAGGCGTTTATGCGGCTTCCAAATAATTTAGACCCAGAGGAAAGAGTACACATTGAGAGGATCTGGTCTGATATTTGAGATGTTTCTGAGAACATCACTTTCTGAAACAGCAGAATACTAAGAAGTCAACTGTGAGAAAGTGAAAATTAACTTACAAGCAACACTGGAATTGTCAACTACTTCTTTTAATTTTTTTTTTTTGTCTTCCTGAAAAAGATGAATTTGGTACATGGTAATTAGCTGCTCTGCTTTGCTTCCTCTTTGCAACCTGATGGGCCCTACCTTATGAAACAATCGTCGTTCCGCACTGTAGACATTTCTTAACAAATGGTGAAAGCGTGTGCTCACCCAGACAGATGAAAACACCGTGTGGAATGACAGGAAGCTGTGTTAGAGGGCAAGATTGCTGTGGATGTGCAGTTCCTCCATCTAAGGTGTTGGGGACGTTCATTCCTTTTCAAATCTTTTGGGAAGGTGGATACAGCAGTTCAAGAAAGGAGATGCCACTATTCTGACAAGTTAATTAAGCTTTCACTTCTGAGTATTATATGTATGGCAAAGAAGAAAAACCTTAATTTTCTTTGTACTGTCTGACAAAAAAGAAACAGAAGATAAATGCAGGCAGATTCTTTCAAAGTTTTTCTTATTACTGATTCCTAGTCTGCAGAACAGACGTTTTAAAGCCTAAATCAGAACAAATGAAAAGTCTCAGCATCTTTTATCTTTCTGTAATTTACATATGTATGTACATATATCAATAGATATAAGGATGTTATTCACCAAAATGTGAAAGCTGAAGAACCCATACTTGGGTTCTTCCCTATGTGTGCTTCCTTCACTTCCACTTCTTTTCACCAGGGTAGAAAATGAACTATCCATTGTGGGAAGCAGAGTTTTGCACCCCAGCCCCACCGATTTTTACTCCATGATGTTCCATCTGGTTATATTACATGGCAAAAGGAAGTTTGCAAATGCAACTAAGTATACTTTAAGGAGAGTATCCTAGATTATTCAGGTGGACCCAATATCATCATGAGCCCTTAAGATCAGAAAAGGAAAGTGCAGACATTCAAAGCATAAGATGAATTCAACATACCTCTGTTAGCTTCGTGATGAAAGGGGTCACATGGCAAGGAAATGGGAACTTCAGTCCTACAACAGAAAGGAACTGAATTCTGTCAACAACAGGTAAGTTTGAAAGAATATCCTAAGTTCCAAGTGAAAACTATCACCTTGACTGACACTTTGATTTTATGATGGTGAGATCCTAGATAATACAGCCAAGCTGTGCAAGAATTCCGACTTACAGAGACTATGAGCTAATAAGTGGGTAGTGTTCTAAGTTGCTAAGATTGTGATGATTTGTCAAGGCAGCAATAGAAAAGTAATATGTCTGGATTATAACCAAAATATTGTCTTACATTTAAGTGATAATGTTATAATTTGTCCTTTTTTTAAAGATATTGTACACATTTTTGATAAACACCACTGAATATACAATATACATGTTGTATATACACATACACATATCTAGGCAGACCTGTTTCTAAAGAAGTTTTCTCCCTCAAAAATGTTTCTTCAGGTAAGTCTTCAAGTGAATTACAAGCTATTTTCTGATTGAACTAATTTACATGAATCAACAGGCTAACTACATTTAAGGTCTTATTAAATAGGGTTGTGGCTAGATATTTGAGGTCAAGGACTATGGATCTAGGGAGGAAGTGCTATAATGGGCATCTATGGTTTGTTGTCTGACACTGTTTCTACTCCTTCATGGTACAGAGACAACGTTTCTCTGCACAACACCCAAACACACACACACACACACACACACACACACACACACACACACACTCTTGCTCTCACTGTTAGCATCTTGTTTGGGTAGACCTAAACCCCCTTCTACTTCCAGAGGTGGACCCTGATTGCATTAGGCTAATCTGAATTCACCATCCTTATGACCCTGGTAGATGTTTTAAGAATGGGTACTTAGACATAATCCAATCGGCTCATTGTGTTACATCTCCCTGGTCCAAGGATATTGGTTTGTGGCCTAGATTAGGCCAATCAAAATGAACCTAAAGGATTTTGCTAAGAATGCCGGGACATAGAGTCCTTCCTTCCTTGGCAGGCACAAACAAGAAAACATGAAACCCCAGTTGTTGCTGGAAGCAGTCTTAAAGCTACAAAATGAGAACCTACTTGAGATTAAAACCAACATTAAGGAAGTGGAATAGAGACTACAAAAATACAGAAATAGCCTCACAAACGCTGTTAGGCCCCAGTGAATTCTCTTCTGCTCCTAGACTCCAGTTAGATGAGCCAGTAAATTTCCTTTTTTAAATAGAGCCAGTCTTGGTTGGGTTTTCTGTTTTTTGCAGTTAAAACATCCCTAAATTGCAGAAAGTGAAGGGAAAGTGAAGAGTAGAGAAGACAAACTCATACTTTGCAATGTTGTTCAAGGCTAGCCTTGACCACCTTGCTTCTCTCAGGTGTGAGTCTAGGTCATAATTTCCCGGGTGCGGCTCTCCCAGAATAAGCAAGGCCATGGGATAGTAAGCATCTCACAGGTTTCTTTTGCTTATTCTTTTCAGTACATTCCTTCACCTTTGATTGTGATTTTTTTCTCTAAGTGACCTACCTTTTTCTTTACATGGGAGTTCTCATGTGATTATTCGGGAAAAGTTGATGAAAGATGAAAGCAAATAATCATTAGAGGCAATGAACTGTTGGGAGACTTCTTATTTGGGGGCTATATTTCTATTTGGGGACTTTTGTGTTCCAGGCCATTTAATTCATCCACTGTCCTTGCATTTGTCTTACGTCCATCTCTTCACTCGATATATTTCTTCCCATCACATTCTGAGCAGATTTTGCAAAAATGATGAGTGAAAAATCTCAAAATATATTAGTGCTAGTGAAAGGAAAAACAAAAGATAATCTTGGCCTCCTTTGCATTATCCACCTGACAATTTGTCCTGAAGTAATCCATTGAGGCAAATTGAGAAATCTGTGTCACTTATACACATATTTGAACAGAACTGCCAAAGCTTGTCCAGACAAGTTTTCTCACTAGGCAAAATCCATTTATGACAAATCCTTATTCATTTATTTTCAATATTACGTTATGGTAATATGTATATTTACACATATGAACATTACATACCCAATACTGAAAATCCTTAATCATGAGATCAATCTATTTCTTTTAGATTATAAATTATAAGAAGATCTAGCTGAGCTTTATACTAAGAGAAAATTGTAAAAGAGGGCCACCTGGGTGGCTCAGTGGTTGAGCGTCTGCCTTCAGCTTAGGTCGTGATCCCAGGATCCTGGGATCGGGTCTGCATTGGGCTCCCCGCAGGGAGCCTGCTTCTCCCTCTGCCTGTGTCTCTGCCCCCTCTGTGTCTCTCATGAACAAATACATAAAATCTTTTTAAAAATTGTAAAAGAAAAATAGGAAAGATTAGTAGTAAACCCACATATAGTTTTTTTTTATGTATTAGTCCAATTTTGGTATGGGTTTTTTTTTAAATTTTTATTTTGATTCCACTTATCATACAGTGTTACTCATTTCAGGTATACAATATTATAATATAACACTTCCATACATCTTCTGGGTCTCCTCATAAGCGCACTCCTTAATTCTCATCACCTGATTTAACCCATCTTCCCACCATGTCCCTCTGGTAACCACTAGTTTGTTCTTTATAGTTAAGAATCTGTTTCCTGGTTTGCCTATCTCTCTTTTTCCCCTTTGTTTTTTTTTGTTTTGTTTCTTTCTCTGACCGAATAATTTTGCTTAGCATAATAACACACTAGTTTTATCCACATCATTGTAAATGGCAAGATTGCATTCTTTTTTATGGCTGTGTAATTATATATATATATATATATATATATATATATATATATATATATATATATTCATCAGTAGATGGACACTTGTGTTGTTTCCATAGTTTGGCTACTGCAGATAATGCTGCTGTAAATATTGGGGCATATGTATCCCTTTGAATTTGTGTTTTTGCATTCTTTGGGTAAATATCTAGTAGTGAAATTACTGGATTGTAGGGTTGTTCTATTTTTAACTTTCTGAGGAATCTCCATACTGTTTTCCAGAATAGCTGCACTAGTTTGCATTCTCACCAAGAATGCGAGAGGGTTCCCCTTTTTTCACATCCTTGCCAATACCTGTTGTTTCTTGTGTTGTTGATTTTAGCCATTCTGACAGGTATGAGATGATTGTAGTTGTATCATCTCATTGTAGTTTTAATTTGTATTTCCCTGATGATGAGTTATATTGAGCATCTTTTTCATGTGTCTGTTGGTCATTTGTATGTCTTATTTGGAAAATGTATATTCATGTTTTCTACTTATTTTTTTTTAGGATCTATTTCTTTATTTTGGGGGGACACACATGAGAGAGCATGTGAATGGGAGGAGGGGTAAGAGGAGAGGAATAGAGAATTTTCAAGCAGACTCCCCACTAAGTGTGAAGCCTGACATGGGGCTTAATCTCATGATTTGTGAGATCATGACCTGGGCCAAAACCAAGAGACTCATGCTCAACCAATTGAGCCACCCAAGCACCCCTCTTTTCCCTATTTTTTAATTGGATTATTCGTTTGGGGGGTATTGAGCTTTGTTGCTGTTTTTTTAAAGTGATAGAACTTTATTAAATGCACTACAAAGGAGCAGTGGCCAGGACAGCAAAGGAGAGACTGTCTGTGCTGAGGGAGTGGTGAGGGGCCATAGTTATAGGGAGGAGTAAAGGAAGATGGAGACATATGGAATTTTTCCTTTTTTGGTAATCTTAGGAAGTGTACCTGGTGGTAATTTGTCACTTATGGCTTTTGGCTATTTCAAGGTGGGTCCCTTAATGAGACGGTCTGCATTCAGCTCAGTGGTCACTGTGGGTCCTTTTGCCTTGGATGTTGAGTTTTATAAGTTCTTGTATATTTTGGCTATTAACCCTTTATTAGGCATGTCATTTGCAAATATCTTCTCCCATTCTGTATGTTGCCTTTTAGTTTTCTTGATTGTTTCCTTCACTGTGCAGAGCTTTTTATTTTGATGGAGTCCCAATAGTTTATTTTTGCTTTTGTTTTCTTTGCCTCAGGAGACATATGTAGAAAAAAAGTGGGTATGGCAGATGTCAGAAAGCTTACTGCCTGTGTTTTCCACTAGGATTTTTATGGCTTCAGGTCTCACATTTAGGTCTTTAATCCATTTTAGATTTATTTTTGTGTTGAGTGTAAGAAAGTGGACCAGTTTCATTCTTTTGCATGTTCCCATCCGGTTTTTCCTTCAGTATTTGTTGGAAAGACTCTCTTTTTCCTACTGGATATTTTTTCCTGCTTTGCCAAAGATTAATTGACCATATAGTTATGAGTTCACTTCTGGGTTTTCTATTCTGTTCTATTAATCGTGAGTTTATTTTTGTACCAGTACCATGCTGTTTTGATCACTGTAGCATTGTAATATAACTTAAAGTTTGGAACTGTAATGCCTCAGCTTTGCTTTGCTTTTTCAAGATTTCTTTGGCTAATTGGGGTCTTCTGTATTTCCATACAAATTTTAGGATTGTTTGTTCTAGTTCTGTGAAAAATGCTGTTGATATTTTGATACGGATTGCATTAAATGTCTAGATTGTTTTGGGTAAGTATAGACATTTTTAACAATAATTGTTCTTCAAATCCATGAGCATGGTATCTTTCCATTTCTTTATGTCCTCTTCAGTTTATCAGTGTTTTTGGGTTTTCAGAGTATAGGTCTTTCACTTCTTGATTAGGTTTATTCCTAGGTTATCTTATTTTTGGTGCAATTGTGAGATTGATTCCTCAATTTCTCTTTCTGCTGCTTTATTATTACTGTATAGAAAGGCAACACATTTCTGTAAGTTGATTTTATATCTTGCAATTTTACTGAATTCATGTATCAGTTCTAGCAGTATTTCGGTAGAGTCTTTTGGATTTTGTATATAGACTATCATATCACCTGCAAATAGTGAGTTTTACTTCTAAAGAAACTCATGCATATTTCAAGTTCCTACTTCAAGACCCTTCTCTAAATTTTAATGGCTGCCTAAAATTCCTTTAATATGGATAAAATTTTTGTTATCTTAAAATAATTGGTGAAAGGCTTAATGTACAAGTATTATTTTTTTTCATACTAAAGTTAAATGTCAGTTAAACTTTCCTGTGAATAAGGTTTAATAGTGGATATGGTAGTAGAGACCCAGAGAAAGAAGTATAAAAGTTGGAAAAGGGAGTTTAAGAAGTTGGAAACAAATTGCAATTTTCATAATAAAATTATGTTTTAAACTTTAGCCTCTGATAGCAAATTTACCTGAAACTACTTTTCCTGACTAAGATTGTTTGTCAAGGACCTGAGAAAATAACCAAATCAGCTTCCCCTATTTTGTTTTAATTGCTCTATATTCTTAGGTATTGCCTAATAGAAGATTAGAATTGTTGGAAAGAAAGTAGACTTTTCTTTAGAATTGTTTATATTTAGGGGGCTGAAAATCTTTCTTTGTATTATTAACTTTTAACATTATCATTTTAACATCTTCTATTTCTTCCTCAGGCCAGTTTGCTAAAACCTCATGTTACATGTTGATATTAGTTAATTAAATCTGAAACATTCTCATAACCAGGGTTCTTTGGAGCATCTTTTCTCAGGATCTTTACTACTTTAAAGTACATTCTGAATTTCCAAGAGGCATAACGATTTTCAATCTCATGGTATCTTCTGGTTTTCTTCCAGAACACCCATGTATACCTCATATGACACAAGTATTTCTCAGGAAACCTAGATAGATGATAGATAGATAGATGTAAAAGGAAAACTGTGCTGTTATCGTTAGTTCAAGGTCAGTTTCTCAGTCCTTATCTGGACCAGTTAATTTTGCTTTTCCTCAATACTTGAGCTTTTGTCTACCTCCTTTCCACCTTTCTACCAAGCTCATAAGTGAGGTTGAAAATGATGGTGCCATCACCATTAGTCCAAACTTATCTTAGTATTAGAGAAGACAATCTACAGTATAAATCTATTTCAATTTAAGTTAATAACAGTACCTTTTACATTTAAAAGGCTACTTTTACCATTCTAGAGAAAGGTTAGCTTTTCTCCCAGATTTCTCCTTCCACATTTTTTTTTCTCTTCTCAGGATCTGCTAAAGAATTTAGAGTGGAAGACATGTAATGATATCTGATGTTGTTGATACAACCAAATGCCTTCTTTTCAGGTTTGAACAAAGAAGAACAAGACAACTAAAAGTGAAATTAGAGTGTTGGTTCCAATTGCCAAATAATCATTTATTTTCAAAATTTCCCATTCTTAGTGTATTGATATTCCTGTCTTTTTGCTCTTGCTCACTTCTTTAAAAATCATATTTTAATTTTTTAGATATTATTGTATTGGAATGATATTAATACTATTGTCATATCATCAAGATTACATTTTTATTTCTAAGTGCACATGTTTATTCAGATTTGAAAAAAATGCATGTGGTCAAAAGTATGCAATTATAATGATCAAGCATCTATGAAATAAAAAATTAAAAGATCAAAGAATTTTAGGAAGAGGAACCCAGAATATCATGCTATACAAGACAAATGGTTTCTCAGAAAGCTGAGGATTAAAAAATGTGTGTGTGTGTGTGTGTGTGTATGTGTGTGTGAGGTGGATCTGAAGGATTCAATATGACCCCCCAAAAAAAAAAAATTCTGCTTGCATCCTAAAGGACATAAAAAGCACCATCCTGTATTCTTAAAGCTTTATATGTGACTATAAGCAGAATCAATAAAAGGAAGACTTAGGAGATGAATTGTAACTCAGTCTAAGTAAGAATAAAGCCTGCACCTAGATTCTCTGATGCCCTGTCTCCATGCTCAAGAAGAAAGTCATAATGTTCTCCTAATCTTTATTTTTATATCTTTAATGTTAAATTTTTAGTTCTTTCAAATTGGTCATCTATGCTAATTGTGCCATTAACATCATTATAAAAAAGTCTTAATATCCACAGATTTACACTAATAAAAACCTCATGGAATTCATTCCTTCTATTTTACCAGTTTTAAGTGAGGCACCTCAGTTAAGCTTGCAATCCTCTTAGTTCTAATTGTTCTGTACCCAAGACGTCCTCTGAAACAATGATTCATTGTTCACTGTACTATTTTTTCCAAAGTTTCAGATTTTATGTCCTTAATTCACCTTAGAACCATTTCATTTCTATTGAAATGGGACTACATATTATATAAATAATAATTTCACACCCTTCATTACTGACAAGCTACATTATGGAGGATGGAAAGGACCCAGAATTAAATGTACCCTTTCTGCCATTATTTCCTCATAACCTTTGCTTTGTATGCTCACTTCTCCATTGAGAGATGGTTGAAGCAGTCCAGGTTTCAGTACTATCACCATGGCTCTGTGTTAAGTTTGAGCTATGAGAGGGCCTGCCTTCGAAACATCAACATGTAGTCTACTGAATAGAAGAGGATAATGGGAATGAGTCACTTGAGGAAGAGATTGGACTAATTAGAGGTCAAAAAGGACCATTTATCAATATTGTGTACTTTATGTTACCAGCTCAATAGATTTTGGTTCAAGTATGCTGAGATCTCTTATCTGATAGAAAAGTTTCTTCTTATTTATTTAAAACACTGAGCTTGCATTTTGGCCAGCAAATGAAGTCTTGTGGGACTTCTCTAAGTCTTTCAACACATGCAAAGTGAAGAATTAGAGATATGCAAGCCAGGTCAACAGACAGTTTAGTGGTTCAGGCTCAAATTCCTTCTCCATATCAACATATGGACCAAAACCAAGTGCAGGGCTTACTTGAGTTTTTAAATTTCCAATCAAATTTGCATAAGGCACTTTGTTTTGAATTAAAAGAGATGCCGAAAGTCCTCCAGAACCCCGAGAAACCCTGAAAGTCACAAATGAGGGTGTGTTATGATCGGGAATGATTGACGCTTAGGATAATAAGAACTGGGATATGACTAAGTTCAAGTTTATCCAAAATATTGAAAGCCATTTCCTATCCTACATTATGAAAAGGAAAAAACAGTGTTAGTGGGAGTGAAAAGACTCAAAGGGCATTTGGACAAAAATGACTATAATTGGAATGATAGCAAGCTCTGGTAATTATACAGAGCTGCAAAGTTTTTAGAAGTTTTGAATGGTATCTCATGGGCTTTTTTAGCTTTGACACTTGCTTCCTGATGTGTTAAAAGTGTCCGTTTTTTTTTTCTCTCCCATATCTTTTGCAATACTTGGTATAACTATTTATTTTCCTCAAGTTTGATAAGGAATAAGGCTATAAACCAAGGAACAAGAGAGTTCAATTCAAAGGAAATGGTTTTACACCTTACTAGTGTAGTTAGGGGGAAAAAAATGGTTCATCAGTTACCAAATAACTCCTCCCTAGAAACACTTCAAATTAGATTCCTGCTATAAGCTACAGAGGTGTGGTGGAACTGAAATTGCTGGTGTTTCCACATAGTTGATCATACATGGAGCTCTCCCATGCTCCGGGTTTGTTTGGGACCTCAAAAATCTTCTGCGCCATCTAATGGAAACAATGCAAACTGCAGCTTGCTTTGGTGGTCAACACTCCAGTTCTTCAGCACAGATCAATACAGAGTAGATGAAAGCTATAGAAACTTAACAGGTCAAATGCCAGTCGCTCAATGTAATGGCTTGGGGGAATTGGCCCTCAGTTTTATAGTGTACACAATTCAAACTTGCCCAGGGTAGTATGATTTCAACATGCAAACAAATTAAAATATACTGTATCCATTCATAGCAGACAATGGGGTTTAACTCACATGATTTGCCAAACCAAGATCCAGAAGATTCCAGGTTTTATTTTCTCAACTAGAGCATTCATTTGCAAGTTAGTGCCGTATTTCTTTTTCACATCTATGCTACAAGTACAATGTCATTTAATTTTCAAGGTGTTTATCACTTTCAAAAACCGTGAATTTCATGAATGGCACGCCAGAGTCTACACCAAAAATTGTAAACTCTAATGCAAACAGAGCTAAGGACGTAATTTAAATTAAAAGTGAAGAAAGCGAAGAGGGTATGGTGCAGTTAAGTATGGGGTCTTGGAAAAGTGAAATCATACTCTCTGTCTGAAGGGAATGAGTGCTACTCAGCAACAGGTGATTGTCATCCAGTGACAACGTCCAACAGAAGTCAGAAATCTGTAATCTTATGTATATTTCCTTAGTTTTTAAACACTTGTTCACACCAAATGCATCTGTGGTCCAGATATGATCTAGAACTAAGACCCACCATTTGTGGTTGCTGGTTTACCATAATCCAAGGTAACATAATGAGAATATAGTTATAAGTCCCAGTTACCGGAATCACTTGGGTTGCAAATCCTTTGAGAAATAAGTGCTCTTATATTTTAATTAATATGCATAGATTTGTCTTAACTCTACACGGTGATGGAGAGTATCAAATCACACGTATTGTACAATCCTTCTATTATTCTTGGCCAAGTAGATCTAAGTCTAAAATGCACTACATCCATAGCCAGACTGTCGCCTGTGCAGTCCTGGGATAAAAGGCAGCTGTCCAATTTTGTCAAACCACAGTTTCTATTAGTCCCAGCCCTTGAATTGGAGACAAGCGCACACAAATGAATGAAAAGTGGATTTCAGCATTTGAAAGGTGTTTTCATGTAACCATCAATATACTTTTATATATCTTGGGCAAAAAAATGTAAAGGAAGTGACTAGCAATTAACTAAAATTCAAACATGTAGAAAATATAAAGAACGATAAAAGATATGAGGTGTTAAAATGAATGAACCCAACCAAAGATACGTTTTCTCCCTAAAAATGGTTTAGATTTGAGGGTTGGTTTGTTTTTCAATCTCAGACTCTGTTGCTTGCTACCTCACTATTTTGAATTATTTCTGAAGACAAAGTCCCTTTAAATAGAATGTCTGTTTCCCTCTCTCATAGACTCATAGTGCCTGGAGGGACTTCTTTTATCAGTGTTGGGGCAGGTGAATGCCCAATCCACACACTTTCTAATGGTACCTTTGACAGCAGATTAGCATCTTATAGATCAAAATGTCCCATCTTGGTAGCCAGTATTAATCTGCCTCTCCACTGGTCAGTTGTTCTGTTCCACAACTGGATCCTGAGTTCAGGAAACACTCATAGTACAATGCACATTAAGTACTTAGCACAGCAGTGGGCATATATAACATAGATAATCATTATTCTCCTCTAGGGCCTGCCAGAAGAGATGCTCCTTTTTACTTTATAAGAAGCAAGTAGGGATTCTATGGTGACAAAAAAGCTTAGCAAGAGTTGAATCTCCTTCCTGTGTATTCCCTTTTGCATAGTGTACCTGTACCTGGTGTTTCATGGGATGGAGGTGGAGGGAGAACTTCATCAGCAGTGATGAAGGGAAGCAGGAAGAAAGGATGGTGGTGAGATAATTCCAGCTGAAGGGATTAGTCTGATCACTACTATTATCATTATTAAAATATTTCAAAAAATTTCACATTCATTTCTTGTCTGTCACTTTTCAAGTTTCTTTTTTTTTTTTAATTTTTATTTATTTATGATAGTCACACAGAGAGAGAGAGAGGCAGAGATACAGGCAGAGGGAGAAGCAGGCTCCATGCACCAGGAGCCCGACGTGGGATTCGATCCGGGGTCTCCAGGATCGCGCCCTGGGCCAAAGGCAGGCGCCAAACCTCTGTGCCACCCAGGGATCCCACTTTTCAAGTTTCTTAAAAGCAAGAGCTATGTCTCTTTTCCTTTGCAATCTTCTAGTCTACCTTAACATCCAGTCATACATGTAATAGGTTTTCAAAAAATGAATGACAAATAAATACATGAGTAAGATACCAATTATTTTTGTTTCATTATAAATATTATCTTTGGGATTTCAGACGGTTAACAACGTATTTGCAAACAGCAGTTTATCTGTTGTACGTTGATATTAATCCTCCTTTATGGAAGTTAGGATTCACTGATGGCAATGCACTGCAATCTCAATAAGGTATAGAGATAATGAGTTAATATTTACCAAATAAAATAATTTTGATGCTTTGTTGACCATTTTGTGAGACTTACTATTGCCTCCTCGGTGGCATACTGAATTGGGGTTAGATAGTTAAGAAGCTTAGATAAAATTAAATCGTTAACTTTTTTCTTTAATACTTAACTAAGAAACTTGAGTAGATTTTAAAACAAAATTATATTTAGAAATGGATATCTTCAAGGTACGAGCTACTGAGAATTCTCTAAATGGTCCATAAATGACACATTGTACACTCTAGTCCTTTAATCTTATCTGACTTCTTACTTTTGCTATCTCATAAATGAGGCTCAGCACACCAGATATTCTCTGAAACTATGACCTAGTAATGATGATTCACTATTCCCTCTGTGAAATATCCTTGCTTTAATCTCAACTTCAACTTCTTCCAGAGTCTTGGATCTACTGACCCTAAATTCAGATTCTGTTTTTGCCTTTATTAAGTTTTCTGTTATAGCGTTATTAAGTTCTTCAACATTTGAATCTGAAATATTCATTTTCTCCATACAAGCCTATCCCATTATATCCTAAATGTCCCCAGTTGGTTTTTTTTAATTGTTCCTAGTTTTTTAAGGCCCAATCTATTCTCCTCCCCACCACCTTCAGCCCTGTGAGACCCAGCTACTATTCCTGGACTAAGAAACAGTCACATGAAAGAGCTTTTTTGTTCCACCCTGTTAATAGAATGAAAAAAAAATTATGAAGCTTAGAAAACTGTCATCTTGTTTTGTGCAAGGAACCCTAGGCAGTTCAATGTTGGGAATTCAGCAAATTTTAGATTTATAAAATCCATTCACTCTAATATATTTTAAATGCCAAAATATTATGGGAACATTGTTCCCAAGAGTTAGCAATCTGGTTTGAAGGCATAAGTGGCAGGGGTTGATGGCAAGAGAACCAGAAAAGGCCATTTCTCTCAGCTGAATCATGAGCACTAGGGATTGGCTAAGAACATGTCAGTAGAGTGAAGCAATTCCTATGGAATGAGCCTTGGCCAGGAAAGCACATTGATGTTGGACAGAGGGACCGCAATATCTATGGCTTCAGCTTTGTTGCAGCAAAATCTTAATTAACATTATTCTCTCCCTTTGGCTTTCACTGTCTTTTAGATTTGCAAGGAAAAGGATTATAACATATGAGTACCGGAAAACCATTCTTTCCTCTTCAGGGTTTGATGGCATCCTCTTTTGCGCAGAGGATTAATTATTAACTCACATTTATTATCATATTAACACTGTGTATTTTCTCAGTTTTAAAAATAATATATGCCCATTATACTAATTGGGAAATTTCAAAAGTATAAAGAAGAAAATTATAATTCACAAATTAGATAAAACAATTGTTAATTTTTTTGCTATGTTTCTTGTCAGTACTTTATGTATCTTTATTTATAATCATGCCATCCTGTCTTTTACTATTTAAAAATTCATTTAAAATGTTCTTCTATTCATTTAAAAATGCTTTTTGAGCATATTTTGAATGTATCTATGTCCTTAGGATTTTGCTTATATAAATAGACCATATTTTACTTTGCCATCCTCCTTTGTTACCCACTGTGGTTGTGATTATTTGAGATTATGCTTTATTTTCTCTTCCTCAAATAAATGAAGTATAATTTCTAAAGCTAAAGGTAGACTCTCCCATCCTGTCAGGTCATTAACTCGGAATGAAAATGATTCAGGGGGAATTGGAGCAACAACTTTTTGCCTGTCCATGATATAGTTCAAAGTTGGACAATGAACTGCTTAGCTATTAAATCAAGTCTAATAATGTCTGATACATCACTGAGAAAAATCATCTTTCTTTACATATTTTACCAAAAAGAAATGTGGGAATTGAAAAGGTTTATTATCTGAAGTTAACCCAATAATTCATATTCAGGGTCTGTGTTAAACATTGTATAATGTCTTCTTACAGAGTTTCATTAGACCAGAACTCTGGTGCTATTCATTTATGCGTATTTACGTTTTTATTTTAAAATACTCTTAACAAATGATCCTTTTATATATATACTATAAATCCAATCCAATATTTATAAAGAAACAATAGGCATTTCTGTATTTTGTGTTCAATATATTGTTCATATTGAATTCTCCATAGACAGTAATAAGCAAACAATATAAGCCCATCAATATTAAATACAAAATCTTAATCACAAATGAGTTGTAATTGGATTCAATTGCAAATGGGTTTTTTTTCCCTCACAGCACAATTAAAATTTACTCACAGATTTTTTCATTAGAAAATAAAATCAGCTGCTTAGTTCTAAAAATGTACTGTGACAAGAGCAAGGACATTTTCTCTCTGCTGGTTTTGTTTCTTGGGCGCTATAATACTCTGGGTTTCAGTACTCAGTATCAGTAACCTATTCTGCAGGGGCAAGGATTCTTTCAAGATAAAACAGAGTCTAAGACATTGCGAAGCAATAGTATCATAAACTACTTAGACGCCAGTTGCCCGGAAGCCCAAGGCATCTTCCCTCCAATATATCCTGGGCTTATATATGTTAAGATTAAATCAAGAGCACATTTCTGTGGAAGTTCATGCTAGCCTCAGTCCACTCTTCCAATGTGGATTTTGTCTCTTCCATGGACAGAAAAATATCAAACCAAAGTATACCCTTCATTTCCAGTCTCAGAAAAAGAAAAAAAAAAGTAGAAAAATAAGACTTCAGAATTAAACCAGGATCCACTTCTCAAACAATCTGGTTGAAGCCAGAATGGAGACACATGAGAGAAATACTGGAGTTTGGCAAAAGTGAGACCAAAATTTCTCCACTTCCGGTAAGAGAAGGCCTCTTTTTCCTCTCTCTAGAGGTTTTGTCTAGACACTGATAAAGGTTGTCCTGGATGATTAACTGATTAGAAATATTTCTAGGAGACACTTTGCCAGATTTGGGGTAACCAAGAAATTTGGCTAAGCTAAGTCATTCAAAATGTGGCTACCATTTTTATTCAAAACTCACAGTCACATGTACATTTTTAAACTAGAGTTTATTAATTCACCTTTTTTGCAGTTATGTCTTTCCACTTTGTCCTTTAGCTTCTGTCATTATGTCCTTCTCAGTAGAATCCAGATACTGAGAAAAGATTAACTCTTGAGCTCTGTAAATGTTAAATAAACTTCCATAGATTATGAGTGTTGAGGACACAAAAGGCAAAGTACATGATCTGTGCACATGTGCACACTCATGTGTAGCTCTCTGATCCCTTTTAAAACAAATATTAAAATGACAAAGGAAGAACTATGTCACTGTTTTGACATCCTTTTTTCCTTCCCTTTTAACTGTAAGTCTGTACGCATTCCACCAAAATTTTTTAAATGAAAAAGGCAAGATTCTAATAATAAATGTGAAATGAGATGAAGATCAGCTCTGAAATATAAGTATTATAAAGGTGAGCTGTCAGGGCTCTAGGCCAATCTTTTGATCTGCTTTAAAAATATTATCCTCAAATAAAAAACAATTTTCTTAGGTTTTAAAATAGTATTATGATATTTAAGGAGAATATTTGGGTCTTTAGTGCTATGTTTGAGGCAAAGTTCTCAAAAGCTTTAGAAGAAACTAGTGGATATCTTGCTGAACTCTGAAAAGAGAAAAGATTCTAAGCTTTAAGAAAGAAAAGAATAAGTTTTCATCTTTCCCCAAAGATTATATTCTCTGTTGTAAATGAGAACAGATTTGATTTCTAACTATAATACTCCTCTCCTCCCCATTCCCTACTTTACCTGTAGCCTTTCTTAGGTCTGCTTTCCAACTGAACCCATTAGTGAGGAAAGGCCAAAGTTTGGGGTATCCTAGAAAGAAAGAGTAGGAACATCTTTTGTTCTCAAGATTCAGCTACAACTCTTAAAACCCCTGTACCTGGTTGCCAGTAAAAATCCCATTTCTCATGCAGAGAAATCTGTCATGTCACATCAGCGAGAGCTCGGTCTTTCAGGTCTGAATGCATGTAATTAAGTGATTTGTGGTAATGGTAGACATCGAAATGCAAAGTGAGAGGTTGATGTTGTGCTTGGCAGTCAAGCCATGTGGCTGCCAATAGCTGGAGATATCTACTTTGGGGTCCTAATTGCATCAACAACTCATTTGCACATAGAACTTTCATGGGTTTATCATCTCTAGGGAAAGCACTCAGGGTTTTCAAATGAATAATGAATTTATACTGATTCAGTCCAGTTTTGTTTGGTTCCCCTTGGCTGGTGACTATTGGCATGCAGTTTGTGATGGCTGGTAAGAGACCCAGAAGCAGTTCGTTGCTATGGAACTCAAGGAAATGCCATGACTGGTTTATATGATGAATATATGATACTCTTAGAAAAGACATAATCTGCCACATAGACATAGAGGAGATCTAGTTAGAGTTAACAATGTGGATACGCAAGAGGAGATTCTGGTTAGCTGAACCAAAACCAAGAACTCTCACACTGCTTTGGTAGGGATTGCTGAGGCAGACCAGAACATTTGGGGCCTACAAAAAAAAAAAAAAAAAAAAAAAAAAGAACATTTGGGGCCTGATGTCAATGATATTTGATACAGATCTGTTGGGAATATGGAACAAAGTAAAAGGACTCAATTTCAAAGATGGGACATATCTAATAACTTTCTTTGTCTCTTGGCTCATCCAATAGGATAAATGTTACAATAAAATCACTGCTGGGGAGAAAAACAAACTCAAAGGAAAACCAATAAAAATAGTTTAACTTAATCCCAACCTAAATGGTGTTGACTTTCCTCTTTGCCATTGCTTCTTATGATCAGAAGATGCTTCCTATTGAAAAGGACATTAGATAATGTGCTGGAATAGCTCCTTGGTGAATACATCTATTAAAACTTATCCTCTAAACTCATCTGCCACATGGTATCTGTTGCTGCACTGGCAATAAATCCTCAGGGATAGAGGATGAAAAACTCAGGGGGATCTGGCAAAGTCTGGAAATAGAAATAGACCATCTGCCTCATGGAGAAATTGACAAGAGACTCAGAACAGATGCAGGCACCCCTTCACCATGAGGCAGATGGATAAAGAGAGCAAATAGAACCCAAAGCTGATTCTGGGAGACAAATAAGTAAAAGGCATGGGAGAAGGCTGGTTCTGAAGGATAAAGTACAAATTTATCAGTCTGAGCTTGAAGCCTCTCATAGTATGGCTCCACTCTGGTTTTCCACACCTATCCTTTACTACTCTCCCTAAACACATCTTTCCAGCCAGAAATACTAATTTGGCATCATCCAAACATGACTTTTACATTCATGACACTCCTGCCTCCTTTTTGGCAATGCATATTTTACCCACACTTAAAGGCTCTTTTCTCTGCAAAATCTTCCCTAAAACTCATAATGATCTCTTTCCTTCATAAATGTTCAGCATATATTGTTTATGCTTCTCATTTTACAATGAAGTGGTATTGTGCTTTGGATAAAAATTCACATTTTTTTTCACAGTGAACTATAAGATTTTATCTAACTGAACCCTATTCCTCTAATTTATCCTGTGTAAATCTCTGCATGGCCATGCACCAGCTACATTTGGCTGCTTAGAGGTTTTGAACGCATAATGTTGCTTTCCATCTCATAACTTTGGCACAAGACTCTACTCATTTGAGTATCAGAAAAAGAAAAGACCACTTGGATATTAAGGTGAAGGAAGCAGAGGGAAGTTAGGGAGGGCGGCATCTCGGGCTGAGCACAGAGGTGACTGAGGAATAAAGGAAATGTGGGAGGAACACCTGTGGGGGCAGGTAAGCAAAGGACATGGGGGGAGAGACCAGAATTTCCAAAAGCTAAAGGGAGAACAGTCAGTGGAAATTCTGACAATTGATCATTGAATTGCTTGGTCTTTAAGACCAGGCATGATGTTTAAAGAGAAACAGCTGGGGGCAACAGAGGAGCGACGCAAAGGGAACTATGTTGATAGTGATGAGCCTGGCATATATTTTGTTTCCTGACATTCAGGGTCAGGCTGGACAGGTTTCCTTCAGCCTTCATTTTCCAGCCTTCCTGTAGTCTTAGCTGAGGAATGTATCAGATGTGAATAGGAAAACAATCATATCTAAGAAAAGTTTTCAAGAGCCAGAATTAATACTGGGGGTTTTTATGGGTTTTATTCCGAGACCCCACATCATTCAGTAGACGCTCAATCAGAAACAAGATTAGCCTGCATAAATTTATGAGACCCTTAGCTCCTCTCATTTTAAAATTCTTTTTCTATCACTAAACCTTGTTAAATAAGTATCTTCTACACTATAGCGTGTGTGTGTGCGCGCACATGCCTTGGCATATTTGCTTTTCAAATAATACTAGTTGATTTTCTATATGCCACCAGTTTTCACCAGCCTGTGGATAGGAGTAACTTTGCAAATGACAATTATTCCACCTTGCATTGGCATTTCAGTACTTAACGTGTTTCTACTGTTTCTGCGAGACCTTGGCTCTCCCCACCTTTCCCCCAAACCCTTGTGTTTTGATAGTTCTGACAGCGCTTCATGTGCTTCCATATGAGGACACTGCTGGCCACAGCCACTCTTTTGTCAGGTATCGGCTCTACCTCTCTGGCCCCTGTTGTTATATTCTCCAGAGTTCTGTGGCTTGGCTTATACAAATTGCCTAGAGAAAATGTCCAAAAAAACCTGGAGAAAAAGAAAACTAAAGTGTCCTCTACTCAGCGACATAATTTCAACTTAGTCTCAGTTCATATCCTTGCAATATATGTGTACTAGTTGACTTCAAAAAAATGGGAGCGTTGAATAGGGGATGACATTTCCTTGGAATATCCAAGATTAAGAGTTGTTTGTAAGAATGTCATAGAAGTATGCCCACCATGCTTGCAGCTCAATTTCAAGCATTTCTAGAAGGCCAAAGCCTTATTTCAGACTGTTAATAAAACATAGGTTCCAGGAAATTGTGTATAAACCCCAAGGTAGCAGAATTATGGGTCTATCCCATCTCTTGACTAAAGATCACCATTACTTTGCAAAAATTGTACCACATGTTAATAACATCCTAAAGCATGAACAAAATAACTGTAGTAGGAATTTAAGCATAGTCTCTTACTCTATTATTTCTGATCAAGTGATCTAAAAGAATAAGAATTACTCTATTATTTCTGATCAAGTGATCTAAAAGAATAAGAACATTTGTATCATCTCTGTCAATGAAAAGAGAAAGAGCTTGATTATGTGCCACACTCTTGCATCATCTTGGTTCCCCAGAATGGACTAAATCAATTGAAAGATAAACTCACTGTAGTCAGGCATATGCTGACATGTTGGCCCCTTCACAAAAGCTCATGGACAGATTTCCTCTAGACCCAAACAAACTATGTAAAGAGTCTGTTTTGATTCTTGTTAGCTTTGCACTCTCTCAGCAAGCTGCTAAGAAAATTCAAATATGGCTACTCTTTTGGAAAGAAATGGCATTCCAGAATCTTTCAGGTTTTTTTTTTTTAATATAAGACAAAGTTATTTTTACAGAACAGTGCTACTCTACAAAGCATTCTTAGGATGGCATACAGTTCTGACACTTCAGTTAATTCAGAATTTGAGCTCAATGTGTGGTTTGAAAGGCTTAAACTAATGAACATTATATGTACAAATTGAGCCTCAATGTCCTGATAACATTGGTTCACTCTGTATCTGAGGAGCCACGGCTTGTCCCCAGTAATGTGTGGTCTGTGTGGCTTAAGTGTCACGCTATTCTCAACACCTAAAATTCTCCCTGGTGATTAAGGTTTAGAAATACACAGTTAATTCATATTTGTTAAATGAAAGAATAAAAATATGTGTGTGTGTTAGAAAATTAAAGAACTAATTTAATAATGTCAAGCCTCTCATTGCTTATAATGAAAGTGTGTTTATATGTTCCAGCTTTGGTAAAGGGAACTATCTGATGAAACTATATGTGGCTACTTTGTGAAGGACTGTTTTATTTTATCTCATTAATTCCTACAACTCTGAGGTAGGTGTTAGCTTCCCCATCAGTAAAATCAGGATAATAAGACTTATTTTAAATGAGTTTTTAAGAATACACAGTTGGTAAGTGGCAGAACAAAGGCTCAAAATGAGTTTTCTAAATTTAAGTTTTTTTTTTTTTCCCCTGAAATTCCACAATGTTTTCTAGATAAGGACACTGAGTTTAAGAAAAGTGGAAAATTATGTACTTCTGGGTCCCAATCTAAGGGTTTAGCAGTATATTCCACTCTGATTTAGGCAACACATTGACTGTAAATACTCCCCATAATGAGCTCTTAAAACAGAACTTAGCCTTTGAGAAAAGGCTTTGTGCTGGCATGATGATATAAGAAATAAAGGTCTGGATTGTGTCTGGACACACTTCACATTACAAGTTGTGAAATAATTCAAGCATCTTTCTCAAGTATAGAGAAACATCATTCATTCTTACTATGGGGACCTTTTACTTACCAGTTTTTTCAGACTGATAATTCTCCACTCTTTGAGAATAGGGAAAAAGAAATCCTCTTAGATTGCTTAGAAAGATTCCAGCTTTGGAATAAATTAATAAAGCTTACATGTCTTCTTAGTTTTCCCATAATGATCTCAGCATAAAAAAGAAGGCAATAGCTGAGAGACTCCAGTTTTGGAAGCTACGTAATTCTAAAGACTGTAAATTCTTTTAGTATTAAGGGAAAATAAGTTGATAGAAGAGAGAAGTGTTTTCTCAAAACCATAAGATACAGATAATTGTCTAGAGGCTAAGCAGCAATACAATTATAGATCACCCGAGTCTTGAATACTGGACATTAAGTTCTCCAGTAGGCAATAAGCCCTTGATGATCTTTCTGGAAGATGTGGTTTAATATTTTGAGGCTTTTTGGAATGAATCTATTTCTCCAAGAGACCTTTTAATCGTACAGATGACTCTCATTATCATCTTCTAATTATACTCATTAATGGAGGTAGGAGATTGAAAGAACAGAATGGATAACCCAAGGCTGTATGTAATTTAGATATAGCTTATCCTTGGCATCAGAATCTAAATTAATACTTATAATTTGAATCATGGAACTTATAATATTCCAAGCAAAATAATAATGCTTTACAAAGAAGACAATCCATAAGAATTGGTAATTTTCCCATTACGGCACACTACCCAAAACTGCTTGGAAACCAACTGTCCAAAAGAAATCTTTCTGTATCCCTTCTTATATCAGTTCAACGAAGGTGTTCTAGATGTCTGTGCTATCATCTGTCCCACACACTGAGCCAATTTTATGACCATAACAAGCTTTAAATTTAAGATACAAAATATTAGCCCCTGATTAAGGCACCTTGATTTGATCCAGCTCTGTTTTCCTCCTCACCATCCTGTATAGTCTTGCTTCACAGGCTAGATTTGAGGCTACACATTTTTATCCAATATTCTCCACTTGAAATTCACCTTTCTAGAAAATAAGTCTGTCATCCTCACTCTCCTAACCTTCAGCCAACTAACTCCCAATCATCCTATAGATCTCAACATAGATATACTTCTTCCAGAAAGCCTTTTCTGCTATTTCAATGTAGGGTTAGGGGCACCTTTTAAGTTTTAACATGATTGCCTTTTTACTGGATATAACTCTGAGTAGAGTATCATGCCACTTGAGGACAGAGACCAAATCATGTTTATACTTATGGCTAGAATAGCTACCATGGTGCCTAAAGATGATTAATAAGTGCCTGCTAAAGAAAACATATATAATGAATAGTATGTAGTATTTCTAAGTCAAATAGAACAGTTGGCAATCTAAACCTCCAAGGGGAAAATGTTCCTCTGGAATCCTAATTCAGCTAAATAATTTCAACCAGGGAGAAGAGAACAAAGAGAAGATGTAAGATTGTTACACTGGCTCCATTGTTAGAAAGACACTTTTAGTTCTTCAACGTTTGCTCTCTGTGACATCAGGCCAGACTGCTAGGGCTATAGAGCATTTTCTGGTTTTATATTGGTCTTTGAGATACAGATTATTATATTTTCGATCGTTTTCTTAATATTCACAGGTTGTATCCCAGGAGTCTAGAAGATAACTTTGCAGTATTTCTAGAGTTTCAAAGCAAACTGCAGATGTGATTACTTGGGATGTTTGACTATGGATAATTTTCTAATTTTTTTCTTGAATAAGATCAATCTTTTGCCTGACAGACAATCAGAGAAAATTAAAGACTCAAGCAAAATCTCAATCTTCACCTGAGGGTTCATTAACCAAGTTCCTTGAATTTCACCCCAACCATACTTCCAGAAGGGACATCATCTTCAATTTTGTTTTAAGGCTTTATTTGATAAATAAGTAAGGAAAGAAAGAAAGAAGGAAGAAGAAAGAAAGAAAGAAAGAAAGAAGAAGAAGAAAGAAAGAAAAGAAAGAAAGAAAGAAAGCTAGCTAGCTTTATTTGCATGGAAATAAAACAAGGAATACTGTGTTGACACCTGGGAGTGGCAAGGTGTTTCTCTACTCCCAAAAGGGAATTGAGCATTTGCCTGCTTGGATTCTTTCCCTCTTCTACTCTTTCAGGAGAGGTCTTTTTCACCCTTGTACTTTATCTTAGGATGCAGGATTAGACAAATACAATGAGACAGACAAGGATGAACAGGTTGAAGGAAAAGAAGAAGAATTCTTGCTAGCTAAATCAGTTGCTGGGCTCTTCATTGTTATGGAAAATCCAGGTGAAGGGTCAACTTCAAGAGGAGTGTAGAAAGTTACAGAAAGCCTGAGCAGTGTGAGAAGGATGGGCTCTGGTGATAAACAGAGAGAGCTGGGGAGGCTGAGTGCCAAGAAGGTCTTTTGAGGGTTCAAGTGAGAGACCGTAGGTGTGAGAGAGATGTTGGAGGAAAGTGTTTGAAGCAATTACAAATGGGGATATTTTAGGGTTGCATATCCATTTGCCTTTTTCTAGGGAGAATATCCATACTTTTATCACATTTTCAAAGGGTCTAATGATCCAAAAGTGTTAAGAACTATTAATATATACTCAGTCACATTAAACATTCTGATCTCGAAGAACTTCTAGGAGGTACAGCCTTTCCATAGAAACACTGGCAAAGCAAATGGAACATTTTCAGAATGCAAAAAAATAGGACCCATTTGTAGAGAATAGTTATTGAAAAAGACAAGCTGTCTTGGACAACAGATAATTTCTGTGACTCAGTTGTATCATTCAGTCTTTGACGTTCCTTATAGTATAGCATTAGGGCTACTTGCTAGTAGAAAGTAATATTGAGTAGCTACTATGTTGTCGGTCCAAAAGAGTGCATGTATAATGAGACCACATGTATATTTATCTCTAAATAATGATAATGGTTCAGCCCTCACCTGCATTACTAATAAATCTCCAGTTCTATTTTGTTAGTTTTTCTCTGCAAATTTTTCAAAAACTCTAGGACTTTAACTTGTGGCTACAAAATGGCTCTCTATCGTCTCACTTGTCTTTTTCCACTTTACCTAAAAACCTGGCAAGTGGAAGTGGATTACCTAAAAACCTGGCAAGTGGAAGTAGAACCATAGTCCTGAAGACTGAACTGTGATAGCCACGTAGAGATGCCAGAACTTGAATGGCCAAAACCTGTTAATCATCAAAGTCTTCTGCTCCTAGTAGGAACCAAGACTGCCTCTTCCTGACAGCTCGATAGAGTGGTAATTCATTTGGGATTATTTCTTGCCATTGTGATACAAGTTTTATGAGAGATATTCCAAAAGTTTGCTGTTTTTTTTTATGTTTTTACAAAGTAAGGGACTATTTTTTATTTCTACCTTTTTTTTTTATTAAGGAGTATCCCATAGCAGCCTTGCCTAGAGTACATATGCTATATAGCTTTTCTGCTCTTCAGTTCTCTCTCTCTCTCCTTCTCTCTCTCATTCATTGTGGTGGGTTCCTTTAAAGCCACATGGCGGCACTCAAAACCTTTACCCTTCCACCTCCCTCATTCTGGGGGGCTATTTTTAATTCACTAGTTCCTATTCCTTCCCCTTTAAGGTTTGCTTCTTTTTAGGAGTTCATGACTTTTTTCTGTACTCTCACCTCCGTTACAGCCATCTTCATCAGACATGTAATTCTGCACATACATATCTCCATGGAGTCCTTTCTCCTTAGGAGGGCTCTGAGTCTTCTGTGTAAATCAGTGGTTGAAAATCAATACTCAGCAGGATAAGTCAAGGATCCAGCTACAATGCAGATAGATGTTGGGAGGTGGTGGTCTAATTCTACTAGCCAACAACACTAGAGTCTCAGATTCTTGATTGAACAATTTTACAAAAAACTTCCACCTAAGATATTGTTTGTTAATTTGCCTTAATAAAAATATTAGACGTGTTTTATTTTTTGACTGCTCAGTCTGTTTGACTGTTTTTTTTAATACTTTCATTAATTATATTTGGGAATGTACCTTGCTCATAATTTTTGCCTAACTTAATTGAAACTATGCTGTTTAGTAAAATTTACATTTTCTAATGATTTCAATCAAAGTCCAGATTTTTTTTCTCTTTAAATAAATTCTTTTTTCAGGATTACCTAAAAACCTGAAACCAAAAATCCTTATTCCCTTTAATATACAAGACAAAGAGAGAAAAATAGACGAATTTGTAAAATTTACAAAGTGTCCTAATATCTAATATTTTAACAGACTAATACCTGAGACCTCTATGTCAGAAAAGTTATCTTAGTAGCATACAAGTCTTAACCCATTTTATGCACATTGTTGTGGGTTGTCTAAAGGGGGATTCATTTAGATGTTTGAAATATACAATTGTGGAACTCAGAAAGACCGATGTTCCGAGATCCCGCTAAGAAGCTGAAATCTTTACAAGTTCTTTTGAAAATACTTTCACCTCTAGGTTTCAGGTTTGCAGGAGAGTAAGGACTCCTATAGGCTCTGTGCATTCATTATTTTGTAAAACAGGGAACTGTGTCTTGGTAGGTTATTCTGGAAGAATTTTCTGAGAATAATACCTTTGAGTCAGTAGCATCTGGTCTTCTGTGGTAGTTCTAGGGGTTTCCATGTAGAGGGTTCTGAGATGGATGGGACCACCCCATACCTTTATGTAAACAATATAAGGAAAACAGTATGGGGCAAACATTTATAGGCCTGATCATCTGCCTTTATTTTTATCTGCCCCAGAACTTAAAAGATGTAGCTTTATGGGTGAAGATTACTTCTGGAACCTGGAGGTTCTTAGCATCTCCATTGCTATTTCTGGGCATGAGACTAGGCACTTCGGTCAGGAAGTGGAGAGTATAGAGCCCCTCAGGGTCCTGGGAGTTGTGGAGTTGTGAAGAGCAGATGCTTGTCTTCTGATCTTTTTCCATCTTTTAAGCATCCTCTTACAGCCTTAGGCACTGTTGTTTTTTTGTTGTTGTTTGTTTGTTCTTTTGTTTTTGCTATTATTGACTAACAAAACATTGGAAGGAACATTCTGATAAAGAGCATTGAAACAATTGTTTCAATGCCCCTACCCTCCTGGGGCCTTTGCATTTTAAAAGAAGATAGGCAGAGAGAGAGAGAGAGAGAGAGAGAGAGAGAAAGAGAGAAGGATGCTTAACACAAAGCAATGCATTTCTAAGTGTGGTCTTGTAGTCCTCTGTAAGAGAGGTATTTTTAGACAGCACGACTTTCTAACAATCCACCTACCAAAACAATGCCCCGTACTTGCCTTAAAAAGATAATAGTCTTAACACAGGGATCCATAGAAAAGCAAACATCATCTAACAATATCATTACATTCTGTTTAAAAACATGGTGAATTTCTCTCCTGGAATCGCCATGTATAAGTTCCGTGGTTGAATAAGGCACTTAGTCACCCTGAACTCCAGTTTCCTGATCTTCAAACGAGAATCATTTTAACCCCACAGAGTTATTCTGAGGATCAAATGACATACTGGTTTGCAAAGTTTTACACTGCCAAACAAGGCTTGGTTGTGAGGAGTATGGGCATTTAGCAATGGAAAGGTTGCTATAGGGATTGAGCCATGAAAATTAACATTCTGAGAACAGCAGGACTACTGTACTCAATATTGAGTTTATAACTTATAATTCACAAACTGCCACAACGTGGATTAATTATAGAATTCAGTTGTGTGTTCTTATTTTGGGGAGCTGAGTTATGGATTTCTACAGAGTCAATATGACTATGGTAATTTCCCAAGACAGTGTTCGCTGGATCGTGTTGTGAATGATGCTTAGAAAGTAGTAGCAGGATTGACTTTGGGTCTGTTTCAGTCTCCATCTCTCTAGATCTGTGTAGACATCAGTCACTCTAAGGAGTTTGAGACTGTCCACATATCAAAGAATAGGAAGAGTGCAATGACGTATTGAATGAGCCACCAGTGATGACCCCAAAGGCTCACTTGGAGCCACAGAGAGAAGGGGCTCCTATGATTTCCATATATATCATCAGTATAGACCTCTTGCGCACACACAATAATTACTCCATATTTTTTTAGTTTCAGTGGGACATTTTTTTTATTTAAAAGATTTCATTTATTTATTCATGAGAGACACAGACAGAGAGGCAGAGACATGGGCAGAGAGAGAAGTAAGGTCCCTGTGGGGAGCCTGATGTGGGACTCAATCCCAAGAATCTGGGATCACAACCTGAGCCAAGGCAGATGCTCACCCACTGAGCCACACAGGTGCCCCTCAGTGGGACATTTGATAGGGTCCTGTCCTGTCCATTTCTTTTCCCCTTTGTAGACCCTGGGTAGCCTTTGTTCAAATAGTGCTTTGGGATATGACTCATTCTTTATCCAAGTTATTCCAAATATTTCTCTAGAAATAATAGAAGCTTTAATTTTACATCTCCTAGGCATCTTTTTCACTATAAACAACCATTTCAGTGTGTAATAATCATGGTTCATGTTACAAAAACAGAAACAAATCCTGGTTAAGGGATTTATTGGAAGGGGATCAGCAGAAAGGCTATAGATCCAGGATTGGCAGGAGCCAAAGGAGGCAGTTATAGGTCTATCTCTGCCGCAAAGCTGGTCTGTTGAAGGAGCCACCAATGGTTCCATTGCCTTTGGAAAATGCATTACCTCACAACTACCATGAGTGATCTCTAACTGATTCCACTCATTTTTTTCACTCCCTATAGGTTTGAAGTCCAGCAAGAGCTTCTGACTAGCCATACAGAGGTCATGTGCTGTGTTCTAGCAGGCAGAGGACAGGATATCAGCCTTACCTCCCACCTAGGATGAGATTTCCCTCAAATAGGAAGGATCTTTGTATGTTCACTAAGCAGGATCACAAGTAACAGGTGGTCTTCTCTTTAGAAGAGTGACTGTGTTTTGAGGACTTTTGTCCCATCTTCTCAGAGCTTGCTGTTCTCCTCAAATCCTCACCATCCTTCTCAACAATGACTCCTTTCCTTTTACCCTCTCTGGGCCTTGACTCTTCACTTGAAGTCGTGGAATAGCTTCTCTCCCACAGCTTTGGTTATTTAGATTCTTTTCTCAGGCACTGAAAGCTTGGGCTCCTTTACTTGCTATTATAAAGGCATAGAATCCCCTCCTGTCCCTACCCCCAAAGATCACTCTTCATGTGAGATTTAGGATTATTTTCATTTCCCTAGATGTTTTCATATCTATCATTCAGTTCTTGGCATTACCTCTAAATGCCCTGTTACCACCAAATACCTTGGAAAGAGCTTCACTTTGTATATTTTATTATGTCAAGAAGCAATTTCATGCTACAGATGGAAGGAGAATATTAGTGCAGTGTTACATCTCTTCTACGCTTAACCCACTCCCCTCCTCTTTTTCCCCTCTGGAAATGCCTAGATTTATGACAGACGTATGGGACAAAGTACATACATTACTGTAGTAGTTCTTGGGTGTTCAATGATTTAAAAATTGTCAGTAAACATAATTTAATTTTAAAGAACAGATTATTTAGAATGAGATAAATCTACCCTTAAAACCTGGCAACACCATTTCCATGTTTTGTGACTTTTAGCAAGCCCTTAATCTCTCAAAATCTAAGTTTCCAATCCCATTGGATTATTGTGAAGATTTAATGAGAAAATTAATTGAAGTACCTAGTACAAAGCCTAACACATAGTAGGCACTCCATACTAGGATTATTGCTATTAGCTCTGAAAGTGAGGTATTTCCGGAGACCTACATGGGTTCCCAAATCCTCATGTTCAGTATATTGCCACAGAAACCTGTGTTTCTCCATAATCTGATTTCTATGAAAATGCATGAGTTTTCTATAGGTATCTGTGAATAAAATTTAGTAAGTTTTATTTCTAACTAGATGATTGTTTCTCAAAACAAAATTAGAGTTATTCTTATTAAAATGGTGAAAAGAAAGCAACAATTTCACATGGTTGTAAGGAGACTTGGCTGATCATCTAGGGTTTTTTCACTCAGTCCTATAGCCTTTGTGTTTCAAATATAGTCCTCAGCCAAATTCCAAATTATTTTACATTTATATTATATTATTTATATTTTACAAGGTATTTTACATCACATTAATTATTTTGCATTATCCTTGGTTTATAATAAATTGTCAAAATCGTCATTTACATTTTTGAGTTTCATGATAATCTGCACTGAGTATAGAACACACATATGACAACTTCAAACATTCTAACCTGTAACTATACCAATCTGTCATTTTAGGCTTCATTTAAATTCTGGATTCAGAATTTCATTGTTTACCCCTGAATACATATGGATAGTTCTAAATCAAGCTGAATATTTCAAAATATCATGGCAGGGAATAAGCTATTCTGATGAGCTTTCTTCTTTACCAATGAGGTGACTGAGTGTTAAGATATTGGCTCTCTCGATAATTCTGTGATGAGAAAATCTGGGGAATCAAGGAAAATACATTCTGAGGCTCACCTCAGACCTTGGTTGAGACTTTTTTCCAATCTTGACTTTTTCTTTAGTTTCATCTACGTTACTTTGTAATCCTGTGAGTTGCCAACCTACTGACACAACTTGTTCTTGAAAATTCCTCTTTCCTGAACACTTTTAGGAATGAATGATACTAAAAATTGAATTGGGGACAAGTGGCACAATGATGAAGAAAGACTCTAAGAGTGCACCATAGCATGCAGTAATAGTTTCACTTGCTTTGTTTATCAATAAATTAGCCAATTACTCAAATAGGATTTATTGACTATTTACTCTGGCTTTTTATAGTAAGGCAGTCTGCCAAGGCTTTGGTCATGTACTTCTTTCAATAAAAATATTTTTTTTGCCTTTCCCTCTAATATATGCTATTTATTTATACATAGTAAATCAAAACTATTATACTAATATATTATGTACATTTCTCTGTGTTTGTAAGAGTATAAAATAGAAAAGAAGACATAAAAATGATACACAAATGTCAGTCTTGATATTTCCTTCCACATCTGGTTCAATGGATCAGCTTTCACATCTGCTATGGTTTTGCACTTCATTTTGAAGACCATTGTTCTAAAGGTATTGGATGGCTCTCAACAGGTTAAAAAAGGTAGAGTTATATATGATGGCCAGTTTTTTCAAAGGAAGCTATGATTCTTTCTTTCTTTCTTTCTTTCTTTCTTTCTTTCTTTCTTTCTTTCTTTCTTTCTTAATGATCATCATTTCTGAAGAGTATAAACCACATCTGGATAAGCTGAAGTTAAGCCAGTTTTCCATTCTTGGACGCTCACCAGGTGTTAACTGTCTCCACAGCATGCTGAGTGTGAAAGATAATGGAGAGAGAAGGAGTTTGGGGTAAACGTGGACATGGGAACAGCAGTTTTAAGGGGAATTTGATTATTGGAACTCAATTTCAAACAGAGAATGGCATTCTAGTTCAACTGAAGGACAAGTAGGAGCTGGATAACAGGAGTTCATGAAGTCAAGTCCATCATAAATGTCAGTCTCCAAGATGATAAGAGCAGGGAGGATGGGTATATAAGGAAGATGGTGAGATAGACTTATGGCAGAAAATAAGTCTCAGATTCACATCTACAGAGGAAGACAAGGATCCTCTTAATTCCAGGTACTAAAGTATCAGGCACCTAAGTGGCAACAAGATTTTCCAGGTTCCCAGTACCCCTAGCCATAAGAGAGAGACAGACTGCTGGATTCCTCTATCTAAGTTCTGCTGCTCCCATTTCATCACCTGAGTGTTTTATTAAGATGCAATTGCTATTTTCTCCTCCAGCAAGTTGATCTATGAAGCTCCTGACAGCTCTTTACATCCTTCTTGGACCAATATTTCTGAATTTGGGGTGGGGGTGCTATATATGACCAGAGGATGTTATATTAAGGAAAGCTGGGGGCACCTGGGTTAGTGGTTGAGCATCTGCCTTTGGCTCAGGTCTTGATCCCATGGTCCTGGATCAAGTCCCACACCAGGCTCCCCCCTCAGGGAGCTTGCTTATCTCTCTGCCTGTGTCTCACCTCTCTCTGTGTCTCTTATGAATAAATAAGTAAAATCTTAAGAAAAAAAAAAAAAAGAAAAGCTGAATAAGAGCAGGGACTGGCATGGAGCTAGGGACTGGCCAGCATCTTCCTCCTAAGGAGAAAAGAAATGAGAAAAACAGTACTTTCATTTTTATCTGCTTTATTATTTTGATGCCTGTTGCCAGTTTCTGATACACATCTGGACCTCTATTTTCTGATTCATGTGGTTGTTCCATTTTGATGAACCTGGTGGTTACTGGAGGTTCTGTTTTACCCCTCCCTCTCCCCAAATAGTTCCTGTTTCCACTTGACCAAATCCTGAAGCTAAAAGTTGTCCAAAATGATGTTAATCTTCTATTGACATTCTGAATTGCCAGATCATGATACCGACTGGTAGAGTCACATTTAAATTAAATAAGTGAAATATATTGTACAACTCTCTCTTCTCTCATTCTGTCCTTTAGGGAAACAGGATAACCGTAACTAAGGGATTAATGATATTAGGCATATAAAGTTGGTTGTCCCTGGAAAAATGGAGCCAAAATTAGATATGACACCTCATTAAACTGTGTATCAAATACCATGGGAAGAGCGGCAAGATGTCACAATGAAAAGAACATAGAAGAGAAAGTCAGGAGACCTAAGTTCTATACTTATTCTTTATTAAGCCATAAAATATTTAATCTATTTATAAATCAGCTTTCTTTTTTTTTTTTTGCCAAATTAGACAAACTGACTAGAGCATTAGAGATTCCTTCAAGTATTAATATTCTATGATTCGATATTATAATGGTGAGGCTTACATAATCTTGATATAAGATACTGTCATTCCTAGTTATCTGGAGAGGAAATAGGGAGATAAAAGAACTGTGCCCCAGCTGAAAATTAGTATTCACAAAACAGAAATATCCTAAGGCCAACTGCAATAGTTCCCTACCATCCCACCTCTGGAATAATAGCAGCTTTCTTTTCCTTGCATTGAGTCTGCTGAACCACCAATTCTATGGGAAGGGTAATTAGAAGGAGATATGTTTGCAAGAGAGTGCTGGGAAACATCCAGGATATGTTTATTCCAAAGGGAAGCAGAAACTCATGCAAATTAACAAGACTGTTGACTTTGAAAATAGCATATTATTAATTCAGAGAATATGTACTTAGCTTATAATAACTTAATAGTTTCAGAAAAGGAAAGGATGGTGCTTGCTAAAATATGTCATTATTTCTGAAGGTATGTTTTCAGAAATGCTCACCAGAAGAACGAGTTGAAACGAGTCTACCTGTTTGTTTCAGCCCAGAAGGCTATTTGGATAAATTCTGAATTCAACAGGTTCTTACATGTCACCTGGAAAACATTTGTTGTTTGGGTAGATTTGAAATAACTTTCAAAAGACCACAGTGTGAGCATTTTTATTTTTTTATTTCTAGTTAAAGTCAATTGCAGAAACTCTTTTACTCCTTTCTCCTGTCCTTTGGTTTTAGACTACACTTTAAATGGTTCTTGGCTCAATAAAAAGAAAAGAAAAGAAATTTCTGGCTTATTCTCAAACATATAAGCCTCAGGTTGGGAAAAAATTCCCTTGTTTAGAAAAGTAGATGCTATTGTTTCTAAATGATCTCTTTTCACAGAGAGAACAGAATGTAAAGAATGACTCTTTTTCCACTAGTAAGTTATATGGAAATAAAACCCTGAATTCAGCATTTTTCAAATATGATTTTCAAAGAATGACATATAACATTTTAAGGGCAGCAAAAAGTTTAACCTTTAGAACAAATAAAACAACATGAGCAATAAGTATGTAATTTCAGAAGGGAACACATTGCTTTCTGGCAGCCCTGCTAACAATTGGCTACTGTAGATTGTGCAATTCTTCCAGTAATAAGATTTTTCTATATGCTGGCTCTATTATAGTTAAAGGATATAATCCAGGAATGTGAGACATCTTCTGGCAATTTTTGACTATTCTCCATCTTTTTTTTGGGGGGGGGGACTAGATAAAAAAAAGATTTAAAAATATATAGTTTGATATTTTACAAGTAATCAAGCAACCTATAAAAACTGATTAACAGATTTGGAATGTTTCAAGTGGAAATATGCCATTTTTTTAGAAAAGGCAAGCAGAGAAGGCAATTTCTTAAGTTATCAACCTGAAAGGAGGACCTAGAATGTGTCAGAGGAGGAAGTTTGTGGAATCCATAGGTTAACATAATTTTGGAGATTCCAAGCAGACTCATTAGAGAATATAGGTAAAATCCACATTTGGTGACTTCTCTTTCACAATTTGTGTATATGGGAAAAAGGATACCATTTGTTGACTTTTTAGATTATAGTGGGGAAAAAAAAATCCTGATTTGATCTACAGTGGAACCAAATCCAAGGTATTGCAATGTTCTTTATAGATTATAATAGGCAAACTACTACACAGCAGTTATAATAAGCTAAAGACTGTTGAATATTCTTTATATATATATTAATGTATTCAATACATCAGTAAGATAGGTATTATCATATTTTGCAATGTAAAGATTAGGTCCACAGTTGGGATGACTTGCCCAAGTTCACACAGCTTGAAGGTTACCTTTGGATTTGAGCTCAGGCAGTTTGGCTTCAGAGTGCCACCACTTCATAAAAATCCCTCTTGAGTCATAGAACCTGAAAGGCATGTTAAACTTCGAGTAGTCCAGCCCTCTACCTGAAGCTCAGAGAGATGAAAGCGTGCTTGTAGACCACAGTAAGTTAGCCACAAAAGCAGAAACAAAACCCTGATTTCATTAGCCCCACTGAAGAACCCTCCACTCCGTTTGTTTTCTTGGAAAAGCAAAGTACTTAATAATGCCTTTAAACATTTATAATTAGATCATTCTGTTTCTTCTTTTCTCTAAACATGGTTAGTCAGTTGAAGAAAACCTAACTAGGATTGTCATTGTCCACTTAGCGGGAGATGAGGTATATGCCATTAGCCAAATGACCCAGAAGCAGCGGGAGGTTCAGACAAGGAGAGAGCTTACAATACATTTCAAACAAAAGCACTCTTTTCCTCAAAGTTCATTTTCCCTCCGGGCTACATTTCCTATAAGAAGTATAGCTTTCAGTATTTGTTTTGGACTCAAGAGTACAACTTTGTTTTATCCTTCCTCCCGCCATGCCTATGTTTCTTTGGGAAAATGGGTAAGGATGAGATGATTGAGCCCTGGAATAGCTCCTTCCTCTTCCCCTTATGATCACATCTTAACATTGTTTTCTTCCTTGATAACATTTCTTTTTTTTTTTTTATAAATTTTTATTTATTTATGATAGTCACAGAGAGAGAGAGAGAGAGAGAGAGAGGCAGAGACATAGGCAGATGGAGAAACAGGCTCCATGCACCGGGAGCCCGACATGGGATTCGATCCCGGGTCTCCAGGATCGCGCCCCGGGCCAAAGGCAGGCGCCAAACCGCTGCGCCACCCAGGGATCCCCCTTGATAACATTTCTATCAGGTGGTGGCAAGGAAAATGAATGAAAACTTCTGTGTTTCCATGAAGGCCTTGAAACAACAGAATGTTAAAACTATTGGCTAGAATCAAAGTGCTTTTGCAGCATTCTTCACATTTCTGGATTTTTCACTGTGGTAGGAGAGAAAGCTGATGTTTATGTGCACAGTTCACTGCCATAGTCACACGAATTTTATGAAAAACCAAAGCTTCTCGAATAAATTGCTGTCACAACAGCTATTAGAAGTTGTTCCTTATGGGCTGTATAATAGGTGGGCTAAGATTCGGTGTTATCTGCACCCCACTTCTGTAGGTAGATGTAACCTCACCCCCTTTTCTCCCATTCAAATGAATATACTGAAATGCAAATGATTGACAGTCATGTTACTATAGGGATCACCTTGAATGTGTTTTGATTTGTTTTTTAAAAGAGTAAATATCAGCATATTTTAGTACTTTTCTTAGCATTCTATTTCAATGCATCTCACAACCCACTGGATAACCAACTTGTGTCTCAAAACTACAATTTCATTAGATAATCAAAGAATTTATAGAGTGGGGTCAAGCATATATTTGTTCATTTATTCAACCATGTTTGGAGCTCTTGCTTTGTGTTAAGCTCTGTGTTGGGGACTCTGAGATACTGAGATGAATAAGCAAAGGTCCTGGATCTCAAAGCTCACATTCTAGCAAGGGAGACAGAGAAATCTGCAGAGTATCAGTGGTGGAAATAGGAAGAAGGTTTATAGGATTGCTCAGGATACTTGCCTTATCTAGGGCCTGGGGAATATCTGCAAAGCCTTCTTGACTTTTTGAAGGAGACAATGGCTGACAGCCTCAAAGGATAAGTAATAAGTTGTCAGGTATAGTGAATCATGTAGATTTGCCTTTAGAATTTAGACACTCTTGCCCTTAGATGCAAGGAGCCTTAGAAAGAATCGTCTTCATCAGCAGAAAACTGCCTTGGTCAAGGTCATGCCCCTTCAGGGAGACATTGGTATCCAGTGACTTGTTATTGGGGAAGGAGGATAATTAAAAGCCCAGCTGTCTAGCCTCAAGGCAGGAAAGTATTGAGGGTCCATCATAGCTGCTGAGCTCCCCTTGGGATCATCTGAGCCTTTTGTTATGCATTTCTATTCCTCCCTGCCCAACCCCACTGTCTCAACTTCCCTGCAGGGATACTTCCCAGTACATGTCTTTTCTCACAACTCTCCATCTCAGACTCTGTTCTCAGGCAACATTATTACTGAAAATAAAGAATGCAGAAGAAAACAGATAAAAGACCTTTCTGGCAAAAAGAACAGATTAGCTAAGACAAGAATAATTTCGTTAAAGTAACATTTGTTAAGTAGAGACTGGTGTCAGATGGTGAGCCACCATTCAAAAAGAGACCACAAGGGAATTGAAATAGAAAAGATTATTACTCATAGGTGCAGGGGGAAGTACACAGCCACCACAGGGAGGTCAAGGCAGGGTGCAGGTGGAGAAACCAGCAAGCCTTGGAGCACATGATTTTATTAGAGTCCATAGAAGGAGTGCGTTGGGGTTTCAATGCTAAGGCCAGATTGGTCAATTTAAACCAAAACAAGTGAGGTTCTCATAAGTTCCACAGGGGTCTTATCTAAGGGGTACACAAGGGGAAGATCCTGGGGGGTAGAGGAGGATGTTTATCACAAGGCAAGTCCTATCAGTGGTATACATTTACTTGTAAATCTCTTGGCTATTATCTAGGGCACTTGTGTAAGGGCCTGTGAGCTTCAGAAAACCCCTCCCCTCTGGCCACTTGATCAAACAAATGGATGTCAAAGCAACAATATCATAGAGTAGCTTAGCTAAACTCTCAACACAGACAGACTAGAAACAGTGTGGTACGTGTAAGCGCCTCAACGATTTCACATGTGCTGGAGCTGAAACAGAAGATGAAGCTAGATGGTGAGGTCAACATACATCAGGGCTTCAGGAGGCTTATAATTAAACTTGAGGGACTTTGACAGCATCATATAGGAGCTGGTGAGCTACTGAAGGTTTTAAAGCAGAGGAGTAAGCTGGCTGTCATTTCCGTTTTTAATGGAGCATGCCGTTGACTGTGAAGAAGGCACCTCAGCGGTAAAATGTCATAGGTAAAGAAATCCATCAGAATCTTAGCTAGCCAATGGTAGAGATTAATGACTCCAGGCAGAGAGAAGGGTCAAGGTGACCTTCAGATTTCTAACATAACTGAGTGGACGGTGGTATCATTTACTGAGTTAGAGAATACTAGAAAAGTTGAAGTAGTAGAGTGGAAGTTGTGAGTTCACTGTTACGGTGAGATTTTGAGGTACTTATGAATAACATTCAGGTTGCCACATCTTGTGGTAGATATGGAGACAGAAGTTCTCAGGTGAGGTCTCTCTCTGGTGGAGAGAAAAATGGGACTCTCCTTACCACATGGCTGATAGCTGGAGAGGTTCTCTCTCCAGCCTGGATATGCATCCATTGGAGATGCATCCAAATGGAAATGCATTCATTTGTTTGATCAAGTGGCCAATGGGGAAGGGGTTATGAAGCTCACAGGCCCTCACACAGGTGCCCTAGATAACAGCCAAGAGATTTACAGGTAAATGTATGCCCCTGATAGGACAGCCCTTGTGATAAACCTCCTCCTCAACCTCCACCTCCAGGGATCATCCCCTTGTGCACCCCTTAGTAAGACCCCTGTCTTACGAGACCCCCACTTGTTTTGGTTGGAGGCTGGCGAGGTCCAGATGGGTGGGGTAGGCCTGGAGGAACCTTCAGAGAGAAACGAATTAGTATTCAAGAAAGAAAAACAAAACAGAACTTGTTAAGACAGATATTCAATGGGTGACCAAAGAAGGAGGAATCTGCTCCACAGACACATTTACTTCAGGTGGAAGGGAGAGCAAACTCCGAGGCCTTCTCTGGCAGGCCTTAGTCCTGTGGAACACCAACCCTAAGCAAAGATGCTTTTCTATCAGTGATTTTTTTCCAACAGCTGTGTTGCACATCACATCGAGAATTCTAAAGCGACTTCTTCCCCTCTGCCCCGTCACTCGATCATTACAGATGGCACCTTGTCATCCCTTTGCATTTCCGTGCCCGTGAGTGCACTAAATAGAATTGTTTCCACACTCAACCTAAAGTTGCTATGTGTTGTGTACAAGAAAAACGCCATTAACAGATTATCTGAGAGGCTATTTTTTTTTTTTGAGAGACTATTTTAAAGGAGCTTTGAGGTACCATGTCTAAATAAATTCTGGGTGCAATTTGAATATTTTCTGGAATGCCTCCTTTCAGAGCTTTTTATTTAGATTGATAGATTGTGACTAAAGAGGCCTCCGTCAAAGTAGGTTCATGAGCGAACTGTCTCTGTGGCAAGTTTTACCATATTGTTGCCCTACAAAGCCTCTTTTTAGTTCTTGTCGTCATGATGCTTTTGAGCTTACGATTTAAGTAGCTAACATCACACAATGCAAATCATGTTAGATATTTGACATGTGTGAGGGGGAAACGAATACTTAAAATACTAATTTTGGCACAACTGTGGTCACTGGCAGCTAACGCTCCTGAATTTCTAGGTGCCTGGAGTTCTCCTGGAATCCTCCTAACCATCTTGGTTTTGGCCACCTGTTTTCTGTATCAAATTTGAGGTTCTGTGCAAAAGACATGGGTTATTTCTGGGTAGGAATGAAGTGACATAAATATTTACAAAAATACCATGTAGAGTCCATTTCTTATTTTCTCAATCATCAATTATGCTGTCATCAAACATGCCCACTTTACTAGAGGAAGAACTCAGAGGAATAAAAATGGAGAAAGCTGTCCTAGCACAGAAAATCCAGAAATATAGTTAGGTCAAGGTTTCACAAACACATTGTTTCCTAGTTAAGTGTCATTCAATCTTTGGCCTTGCTCTTAAATATAACGGTCCCTCTGAACCCCTGGAGGCACGAGAACTCCATCCAGTTTCAATTATTTTCAAGTTTTCTATTTCCAATCTGCAAATAACTTATGCATGACGCCTGTGGCCATTGTGTGGCTGCTTCTATCCATGCGTTTACACGAAAAAAACATGATACCGTAACTGAGAACTAGACATTTAACTTTTTTTTTTAATTTTTATTTATTTATGATAGAGAGAGAGAGAGAGAGAGAGAGGCAGAGACACAGGCAGAGGGAGAAGCAGGCTCCATGCACCGGGAGCCCGACGTGGGATTCGATCCCGGGTCTCCAGGATCGCACCCTGGGCCAAAGGCAGGCGCCGAACCGCTGTGCCACCCAGGGATCCCGACATTTAACTTCTGTATCCCTGTTTCCTCGTCTGCAAAAGTGGAAAATAACATTCGATGTGATAATACATGTGAAACTGCTTTGGAAGGTATATCAAGCAGGCCAGAAATGCCAGTGGTTCTCTTTTGTGTTCATTCTATCATTCCTGGCGTCCTCAAGTCATGATGGTGTGGTGCTCCTTGGGCCGGCCTTCATGAAGCTGAAAAGATGGAGTGGTGAGGAAAGAGGTTTCCATTTCTTAGCAAAACTGTGAATGCATTACTGTAGTTTTCGATGGATCTTGATGGTGAATTTGAGGTTCGTGCCCCTACTTTTGCTTCTTACCCAGTTGCGATAATTTATGGAGACTAATTGGTCCTGCTACCTCTTGTAGGACAAACTCCTTGGACATCAGTGCAAGCAACGACAGGAAAATAGAAGTTCATCCATATTTTAAGAAAATGAATGTAATTTGAATGGAAGGCGGTATTGTGAGTATATGAGGAGGAGTCCTCAGATGAAAGCATTCACTCAGAAAGACAGAGTCCCATTTCTGTTCAAAGCACTTCAGCTGATCTTACCTGTCAGAATGATAAAGTTATTTATTTCCTTTAAGGACACAAATTTGAGTCGGCCCAAATTATTCTTTCAAGTACTCATATTACAGTCGTAGTTTTGTCAGTAATATTAAATTGACCCACAGGCTTTATTTTCACAGGGGAAAACTTAAGTGAGCTTTTAAAAGGGGCATTTTTATTCTTGATTGAAGAACATACTGGAGGGAGTTAACACTTCTCATTTCCAAAGTGCTATATCCACATCATCCTACACTCATAGTCCCTATGCAAACTGGCTTGATATTCTTGTCAGCAGCGTCAAATTTATATAGCCAAAGGACCTCGAGGGGTAAAGTCAGTAATTTTTTTAAAGGTGAGAAAATATAGTTTCAGGGTGCCTTTCTCCGTCTTCCACTCAGCCCGGTGGATTTTGCCTTTCTGCATGCAGAAACACCTGCCCACTTGCTCAGAGACACTTCAGGGCCCTCCCTTCTTTAGGCAAGTTCATGACCCGATTTCAAACAAACACACTGCTATCAATGGTTGAGGGAAGGCTGTGTCTTCCAGAGTTGGCACTCCATTTATTCTGAAATCATTTGAAATTTAGCCTTTTCATATGTCAGTTGGGAAATTATGCATAATTAATATATTTGAGAACCATTTAGAGAGGACTTCAGACATAAGATGTAAGAGAAGCCAATTTGTGAGCTGGAAATTGTCACCAATCTCAGTAGCAATTATAAATACTTAAAATATGTCCTGGGGGGGGGAAGAGGGGTGAAAAGCATGTGTGGTGGCCGGTCATCTAATGAGCCCCATGGAAAGACACTGTGTTTGGGGTTTTATAGGTTTATTAGGGAACGTAGCAAAGGATGAAAAACAAACCGAGCACCCACACTGTTCCGGGAATCTTACAAAGTGCTTTGTATACCCCAAAAAATAAAAAATAAAAATAATAAAAAAAACAAAGTGCTTTGTATAAATCGATGATACCATTTTTTTTCATTACAAATCCTTGATGTCTGGATTATTTTTAAGACGGGCTAACCGAGACTCAGGGAGGTTAGATATTAGGAAGGTCAGGCTTTGCCCCTGGACATACTTTGACTTGACTCGGTTAAAAAAGAGGCAACAGGCCCCAAACAGAGTCACTCATGCTAAGTTGTCACCAAAGCAAGCCTTAATGCCTAACTAACACAGTTTCAATCTCCTAACTCGGCCAGGCTGGAATTACCCGCTCAGCACTAGTGAGGTACCTGGTTGACAGACTCCTGCTGTTCCCCAAAGGAAAGACCTTCCCTACAACTGTCCACTCATCGCTGGTCACTTCCTCAAGCTGCCCTCTTCTGCCTACGAAAGTCTGTCATTTTGTACAGTTCTCCAGAGACCCTTTCTCTCTGCTAGGATGATGCCTAATTCATGACTTGTTGAATAAACCCAATAAGATATTTAAGATTCACTCAGGTGGATTTTGTTTTCTAAAAAAGCCCTAGCTCTATGCTCCGGGCCTGCAGACAAGCCCCCCTCTTGACTCAGCCGGAAGGGGAAAGGAATAGAAAGAGGCCAACTCCTCTCCAGGGAGGGGCAGCAAAGGATGAATGTGCCCACGTTATCTAATCCCAGCCTGTTGTATTGCTAGTTCCCAAACAAAACATTAAGCACCAGAGAAAGGGATAGAATTAAACCGGATTTAGAAATCTGTCCCATGGTGCAGGTTTAATTTGTGAGTGTGGCTGGGTGTGCCCGGGCATGGGTGGTCTCTTCAGATTTAATCACATGGACCTGCAGATCCCAGGTTCTCCTCTTGTAGGGAAATCATGTGGTTCCCTGGGCGTGCAGGCCAGAGAGGAGTGGGGACTGGAGGCTTGTGTCTGAGTCCAGCTCTGTTGACCTGCAGTTTAGATGGGACCCCATGGGCTCCTGACGCTTGAAAACAACAAAGATTTCTAGAAATCCTTCCAGATTCCATTCCATGGAGCAATGTTTTTACATGTTTCTTTTCTTTTCTTTTCTTTCTTTTCTTTTCTTTTCTTTTCTTTTCTTTTCTTTTCTTTTCTTTTCTTTTCTTTCTTTCTTTCTTTCTTTCTTTCTTTCTTTCTTTCTTTCTTTCTCTCTCTCTCTTTCTTTCTTTCTTTCTTTCTTTCTTTCTTTCTTTCTTTCTTTCCTTTCTTTCTTTCTTTCTTTCTTTCTTTCTTTCTTTCTTTCTTTCTTTCTTTCTTTCTTTCTTTTTTTTTTTTTCTGTCGTTTCTCTCTTGGTACCTAAACCTGCCACAGAATTCAGCTTTGGCCTCTGCTGCCCTTGCCTTACTCAGGCCTCAACCTTCTGGATGATGTTTTTCCTCATCAGGTCTCTTTCGGGGCTGTGCTTAGCCTGGCCTCCACTCATGCATTTCCCAGCTGGCCCTCTTTCCCTTTGCCTCACTTCCATCAGTTTGGATCCACTACCTCACCTTTGCAGCCTCCAAGCCTCTGGAGTATTTTTGGGTTTGTATTTTTTTTTCTTCCCCATGAACAGCTCCTTGCTGCCCCCTTCTGGCTGCAATTGTAATTGACTCGTCAGTTTGCAGACCAAGCGCTGAGAGTCCAACCTGGGCATGAGATCCACCCCCAAGTCAATCCTATATCCTTGCCAACTTGGAGGGAAGGAAAGATAATTCTCCCCTTTTGTCTCCTCTCTGTCCCCTACAACTCTCTCCACATGTTGTTATTTTTTTCTACTATTCTTTCACTAAATATATTTTTCTTGGATTTATCAAATCCCTGAAACTGGTTAGATGTGTGCGTCTTAGATTTGTAACAATAGGAACTCTTATTCCTCTTTAATTTTAAGCATGAAATCTGTCTTCCTTATCCGTACATTGTACATGCTCAATACTGAGAACTTGGAAAACACTGAAAGGCAGAGAGAGCGCAAACATCACTCGCAGTTCAACCACAACAGATAGTTACCATTAACATTACGGTGTCACCCGAATGTGTTATTTATATCTTTCTGCGTGCATGGTTTCATAGCTTGCTCTTCCTCTTAGCAACATGTCATTAGCTATTTTGGCCCTTTTGAATACTGACAGCCTCCTTTTGGAGGCGATCATCCTCACAACTTTGTTGAGGTCTCAAATCATTATGAGATTACAAGCATCTGCAAAGCAGATTTTGGATATATGAACAGAAGTTCCTCCTGTATTCTCTCCACACCATACAATGCTAGGCTCTTTATGCTGTGACGCTCAATAAATGAGGTTGACTGTTTGGGTACATGGTGTGTTTTCCAAAACGGCAATAAAAATGGTAATGAAATGTTAAGTTATTCTCAGCTACTAAATTCCTAGTACCGGGGACATCATAAATTGTCTTTTTGATGATCAAAACTATTTGACCATAAATTTCAACTAAGTCACAATAACCTCTGAATTTCTCTCCAGTCTCTTTTATCCCATATGTTACCATCATGACTGAATTATTTTATACCTAATTAAAATGTAAGAGAAGATACTGTAGATGTTTGAGAAGCAACTACATTTATAAAAATTATTCTCTTATGAAGGCATTTGGGGGAGCATTTTACCCCAAATATATTTTGCTTTTGTCAATAATTCATCTGTCCATCTTGCCTCTTTTCTGGCCATATGATGTCAATTCGTGTATACTCTTCTCTGTGAGCTTTCCAGCTCCTTGAATGAATGGGCTCGAAATCAAAACTGCATGCCAAAGGAGTGCTCAAGATCACCAGCCCTGATGCTATCCTATTCCTTACTAACTCTTCTAGCTCACAGAAGCTGGTGAGATTGAATAATATCCCAAGCCGAAAGGACAATCTATGGACAGGTCTGTTTTTAACTCCTGCAAAGGGTCAGCCTTGATGTGGGAGGGGTCTCCTCACTCCTCTTCTGCCTTCCAGGCAAGAAACAAAACATTACAAAATCAAAACTGACTTGAAGAAATGCACTTGTTTACACTTAAATAGGATAATAAAAAGCAGAGAACATGAACATGCATTTTTTTTTCTGATTAAACTCTGTTTTAGAGCAGTTTTAGAGTCACAGCAAAAATGAGAAGAAAGTCCAAAGAATTCCTATATACTCTTGCCCTCACACCCACAGCCTCTTCCACAATCAACAATGCCAGAGAAGTACATTTTTGCACTGATGAGGCTACATCGACACATCATTATGCCCCAAGTCCATAGTTTACATCCCAGTTCACTCTAAGGGTTACATGTCGCATGGGTTTTGGCAGGTCCATCTACACTCACCATTATGGTATGGTTCAGAACAGTTTCACTGTGCTAAAAATCCTCAGTGCTCCGCATATTCATCCTTCCCTCCCCCCCAACCCTCATCAAGCTCTAATTCTCTTACTGTCTCTATAGTTTTTCCTCTTTCAGAATGTTGGAATCATCATACAGTTATGTAGCCTTTTCAGGTTGGCTTCTTTCACTTGAGTAATATGCATCTGAGTTTCCTCTATGTCTTTTCATGGCTTGATAGCTCATTTCTTTTTAGCATTAAATAATATTCCATTGTCTGGATGTACCACAATTTATCCACTTAACTACTGAAGGATGTCTTGTAACTACTGAAGGACATCTTGGTTGATTTCAAGTTTAGACAATGAGAGACAAAGTTGTTATACACATCCGTGTGCAAGTTTATGTTTGGTCTTACATTTTCAACTCACTTCAGTAAATCAAAGAGTGTAATTGCTTGATTACACTGTTAGAGTATGCTCAATCTCATCTTCCAAAGTGGCCGTACCACTTTGTATTCATGCCAGCAATGAATGAGAGTTCCTGTTGCTCCACATCCTTTTCAGTAGCTGGTGTTGTCAGTGTTTTGGATATTGGTCATTATGTAGTAATATCTCATATTAACTTGCAATTCCCTAATTATGTAAGATGTTGAACATTTTTTTCATTTGCTGATTTTGGTGATGTATATTTTCTTTGATGAGGTGTCTGTTGAGGTCTTTGCCTATTTTTTATTTAACTGGGTTATATGTTTTCTTATTGTTGACTTCTAAGAGCTCTTTATATATTTTAGATAATGGTTGTTTATGAGATATGTCCTTTGCAAAAATTTTATTGTCACCTGTGGCTTGTCTTCTCATTTTCTTTTCCTCATTATAAAATACACTTTTTAAAAACAGCTTTCTTTTTACTTTGCTCTATAGATAACCAATGCATAGAATTCTTCTTAACACATTTAGAAAAGTAATTGTTTAACCAGAGAAATTGAATAAATTATATTTGCCTGATTGTTCTTGGTTCTAATTCAGGAAACTTAGAATGCATGATCTATTATCTATGGATGCTCAATACCTAGCTCTCCCTTCTTGAAATGTTAACTGGATGTGAACTTGCAAGAAAGAATATAGTAAAGAGACTTCTTAACATTATGTCTAATGTCCCTGAAGGCATTGCTTTTCTGGCATATGATTTCCTGTTCAGGAATATTTCTAAGGAGATTCAGGAATTTATTTGTTTGTTTGTTTGTTTGTTTATTTATTTATTTATATCCTAGAGGGGACTGCCATGACCAAGCTCAAGAAAATTAGATTAAAGATAAAAAATGTGATGTTAAAAAATTATATTATATCTCAGTTTTCTACCCAACAATCTCAAACATCTTGCAAACACTGGTGAAAAAAAGATATTATATGATATTTTCCTTAGGGCAAACATTAAAAAAGAAATGCTTGCTCTCTGTTTGTGCTCTGATACCATACAATATATTCTCAAAGAAGAAATGGCTTTACAAAATCTTTTGAAAGTGCTGTTTTTGCCCTTTGCTTTTCTTTTTCTTTTTTCTACTGTTTCTCAAACATTTTCTGAATGTAACTGAAGTTATCTTCAGTTTTAATTCCATCTAACTCTTTGTGTATTCTCTACTTGGTCATGATAGGGAATGATAAGGATGATACAGTTAGAATTTCATAAAAGCTATATGTAAAATTTAATTATAGATATGGAGTGTATCGTGCTGTTAGGTAATCTCCCATTTATGCTTTGATTATATAGGCATACTTATAATTTCAGAAGTGTTCAGACAACAATTTTAGATGAAATCAGTCAGGTACGTAAGCAGAGTTAGATTATTTCAGTAAATACACAACCATACACCACAAAAATATTAGTTTTGATTACTCCATGTTTCATCATTATGCACATAAGCCTAGTTTCTCTTTCTCTCAACCCTTTCCCTCTTCTCCTGATACCCCTACCCTTTGAAATGTTAATGTAACACTAAAACCTTCATGATAAAAGATTCAAGAGGAACATCACCCTTCCCAGCAAACGCAGTACTCAAGAAGAAGAGTTGTGTATATTTCCATTTCATCTTTTTTATGATAAACACAACAATCTTCACTCTTTCAATAGGAAGAAACATTGTAGCAGTTAATAGGCTAAAAATGGAAGTGGACTGTGTTTCTACCTAGGAAAGTAGCAGACAGGTTCAGAACTCTTCAGGATTACAATAATTTGAGAAGAGCTGCTCTACCCACTTTATTTAAGGGCATGTTAGAATAGTACTTCAAGCTCTTCAATCTGTCAATAGACAATTAGATGTGCTATAAAACACCTCTCCTCTACAACTAGTGTCTTCGGTGTGTTTAAATTGGGTGAAGTCACAGTTATTAACCTGATAAGCAGTGATGTCATTAACTCTTTGAGCTACATTTCTCCCTATTAAACATGGCTGCACGAGAGAATAATTTTTGGACGGCTGCATCAGATGTTGATGTGTCTTGCAGATCTAACTAGCATGGAAACTTCCTCTCTATTGAAATTGCTATTGGCACTAGAATAAACTCTCAGAAATCCTTAATAAAGTAATTTTTAAAAATGCTCCTGCCATTTCTGTGAACTCAGATTACAGCAGTTACAGTAATTACTGTTGGTGATATGCAATATACGCGGGTCCTATTAAGGGGATTTTAATGGGCCTCTTTTTTGCAATCTTTGCACCTAAAAGGTTGTAAAGGGAAAAGGGTGTTAACAATGGCAAGCCTTAGCACTGCTGTCACCTTACTGTTTATGATGTTTATAAGAATACTTAGAAAGTCTGGTCCTTCCTCACACAGACTCCTCCCAGGCCATTGATAGAATTACCACCCTTAGGCGGGTTGTATATTCTAATTAGGGTTCCTTTAAAATTTACTTGGAGGACCAACTACAACTCTTACAGTAGGTAGGACAATTACAAAGACTCATCATTTGCCATCTGTGCTGTTTGCCAATAGGCCAGTGGAAAATCATTTTCTTGGGATATCCATAGTCATTTACATCTGAGGCCCTTAGGGAATTGACTTTCCCCAGGGGCCCTTCTAAGGAAACAGCATCTGGCTCTGGTCTTTTGCTTCCTCCTTGAATACAGCCAAGAAGCAGGATTATCTTTCATTGAGAGCTCCATGTATAAGAATCCTATTCAGGCTTTCTAACAGGCCTGAGGCTGGCTCTAGGAACAGATCGGATTTTTCATCTTATGGCTATTTAGCCATTTTTCCACAGTGTCTGCAGGTTAAGTGGACATTTTCTCCTTCCTTGCCTCCCTCTTCCCTTCCTTTCTTTTTTTCCATCTTTCCTCCCTCCCTCCCTTTCTTCCTTCATCTATAACACTTATTTATATGTAGCTCTTTTCTGGGCATGGAGCCTGGCGTGGCTTGTGGTTTATTTATAATGTACTGCCTCCCTGTCTTCTGTTTGGAGGTAGGCAGATCATCCAGAGATGATTAAACATTCTGTAGGACCTTTGATATCAACACAGATTGTTAGAGTCTTAACAAAGCAAGGTCAGTGATGACCAGTACAAAAACAAGCTTACCATTCTTATTTACGCAAGAAGAGGCAGTGTTGTCTCTTTGGTCTTGGACTTTGGAATTAGTGGTGGGTCAGAGCGCATGTTAACATAAGGAGAAGGGAAGAGTGAAGAGCGTTCAAGTCAATGAGTACTCTCTGCTTACAGAAAAGGAAATGGAAGAGCCAAGGGAGAGGCAATCTTATTCACTTTTGAAATCTATAAACAAATAAGTCGAGTTATTTTCATCTCCTCTATATCTTTAGCAGTGTCAGAATAATGTTATGCATCGAGGGAAATGCTGCCTTTTCTGAATAGCCAAAGTTACCTACATTCCCTCCAGAATAAAACTTTTTCATATATGAGAGGGAGGATAGTGTAGTGATTGAGATATACTCTCGGAAGCCAGGTGACCTGAGTACACATTTTAGCTCTGCATCGTGACCTTAACCTACCTGTGGCTTCGTTTCCTAATGTGTATAATGAGGATAAAAACACCATCTACTTTACAAGATTGTTAAGGAGATTAAAAGAGTATATATTTATAAAGCAATCAAGAATAATGTCTGCTATGTAGCATGCAACTTGGAAGTGTTTTCTGAATAAATAAAAGTTCAACCCACTCCAATAAGATGGAAATTTTAACATTAATAGGGAATGGAGAAGTGGCAGTGAAGGTAGCTTATATAGCACTATGTCAATACAAGATGACATTGCCTCTGATTTACTTTCCACGAAAAAAGTTGAGATATACATTTGGAGGATGGCCTATAAATTTTATTGAGTGATTGAGCACTCTTCTCAGGATTTGGTCTACACTGCTATTTTTCATATAGATTCTATTTTACTAAACCTTTTCATTAGATTTGAACAAAATTATGGTTACAGTGGTTCCCAGGATCTTTCTTCAATAGAGTATTGCTATAGGAAGCACTTAGATAAAGGCATTAAATTATCCTTTATTGATAAGAAGCTACACATAGTGAATTAATTTTTTATTTATACATTAACCTTTAATAGTCATTTAACTTCAGAGAGTCACAGACATATGGTCTTTCAATATCTTCCAGTTAAGATGTTCTAAAATCAATCTTTTCATTTCCAGAAATAAATCCAATTTGATCACGTCATTTCCCTGATTAGAAGTATTTAGTGTCTCTCCATCATCCACACAAGATACAATACAAGTGCCTTAGTTGGTGTACGTGGCCTTTCATGATCTGGCTATATATATATTTTGCCTATCTCTTATCATTTTTTCCATTTTCCCTCATTTTAGATGTACAAATGAAACAACACAGGGTTAATACCTTTTACTTTTGCACTTGGCAAAAGCTATTCTCAGCACCTGTAATATCCTTTCTGACTCTTCACTGTCCACTTTCTATTTCACCTTTTGGCCCATATCAAACTGTGACTCGGCCTTTACACTTTAGTTCTTTAATAACTGTTTTTTTTTAATTTTTATTTATTTATTCATGAGAGACACAGAGAAAGAGAGAGGCAGAGACACAGGCAGAGGAAGAAGCAGGCTCCACGCAGGGAGCCCGACGTGGGACTCAATCCTGGGACTCCAGGATCACGCCCTGGGCCAAAGGCAGGTGCTTAACTGCTGAGCCACTCAGGGATCCCCCACTTTAGTTCTGTTTAGCCAAACTTTTAGGGTTATAGAAGCTCTCTCATCCACATTGTCACTGTAATAAAAATAAGCCTATTGTGTGTGAGGCTCTATTCCAATTGCTTTACATATATTAATTCATTTAATCCTCATATATAACTTAGAAGGCAAACATTCCCCTATTTTACAGACTGGGAAAGGGAGTCACTGAATAAGTTAAATAAATTTCCCAAGTCATACTATTGGTTGATTACAGAGCAAGAATTTGAAGTGCATTGCATACTACACTGAGCTTGTGTATTTTTATACTTCTCTATTTATCAGATCTTAGTAAGTATTTATACATATGACTCTTTGTTCTAGTAAATACCTCCACTGCCTACTAAGATCCTCAACATCATGGATGTTCAATAAATGTTTGCAAAATGGTTGTTCATTCATTAAAAAATTTGAGAATTTGGGGTGCCTGGGTAGCTCAATTCATTGAGTGTCTGACTCTTGATCTCAGCTCAGGTCTTGATCTCAGGGTTGTGAGTTCAATCCCCATGTTAGGCTCCAGGCTGGTCACAAAACCTACTTAAATTTTTTTTTTTGAAAATTAGTAAGTAGAATTATTAAATCCAAAGAAACTTATATGATTTCTCAAATCTCCATTGCTTTTTTCCATCTTCTATGTTTTCCAGTTAATAAAAACCACAGTAATGATCTTGCTACTATTTTCTTTCCAACTTATCTAAACTCTTATAGCTGAATTACAGACTGGGTCTCCTCTTGTCTCTTTTAACTTAGCATTACCAGTCACTCACTGGTTTAGTCATCTTTTCATTCTGACTTCAGTAGACCTAGATTCTGAGTTTACATGTGATTATAATACATTTTCTCAACCTTGGAGACACAAATAGTTCTGTTTCAAAGCTTCTAGGCAAAGGGGGAAGGAGTGAAATAAAAATGAGACCCAGAATTTTGCCATACTCTAAGAGAAGTATTTTAATAACACCATGCCAAGATGTTCTGCTTTTGAAATAACAGTTAAATTATTCATTTTTTCAGTAGGTAGGGAAAGTCATGTATAAGATCACAGTAAACATCAGCACATTGTAGAGGGCTAACTTGATTACTTTGCATTTGCCTTTAATTCCCATATTTCTATATTATGTTACCCTGTAGGTCTAATTGATTTTCTTTCAGGCATTTAATAGTTTGCTCCATTGTCCTTTGGAGAAATATCATAGGCCCTTACCTTACTACCCTCCCCTACTTGTCTTTTCTTTTTTTTTTTTTTAAACAATACTTCATAGCACCTTATCTGGGTCATGGAAAAAGCATGACATCTTTGTCAAAAAACATCGTAGTTATCTCCATATTAACAATCAACCTAGTCTACTCACTTTAAATGTGGATCAAACTGATTGTTTACTGACAAGAGACCACTTAAATTCATCTGTATTTTTATGCTTAAGTTCATGCTGTATTTTTCACCTCGTTGTTTTAGTTCCAAGAAGAAACATCTTGGGGCACCTTAATAAATTAAGCATGGTCAAATTTCTAGTTGTTTCAAATTTTCCTTGCATTTGTAATTCCTCTTTGTAATGACTATAGAAAAATAACTCAGGAATTTACCACTGGGGGATCCCTGGGTGGCGCAGCGGTTTGGCGCCTGCCTTTGGCCCAGGGCGCGATCCTGGAGACCCAGGATCGAATCCCACGTCGGGCTCCCGGTGCATGGAGCCTGCTTCTCCCTCTGCCTGTGTCTCTGCCTCTCTCTCTCTCTCTCTGTGACTATCATAAATAAATAAAAATTAAAAAAAAAAAGGAATTTACCACTGGAAGTCTGGGTTTTTAAAATTAGAATGATGGAATCTTTCATTCTTACTGAATTTGACGTTGCATGTGCATGCAATGAGCGGATACAGAATGAGTTGCTAGAATGACTTTGTGTCCTCACCAGTCTAATGTCCATCCCTAGAAATATGCTTCTGCCATTTTGCTTCCCTAGAAATATATCTTATATAGTTTCGTATCACATCAATGTAGTTTCTTCCCATTTTAAGTCATCTTGAGTCTCACAGATCTAGTTCTGAAGATTTCAAATTTCATATTACTTGCAAAAAACATTTTCTCTCATAATTATTATTCCCACTCCTCCAGGAATAAAGTACAAAAGAAAAATATATAAATGTCTCTAATAGGCAGATACAAACTTATAAAACACAACTGTGCTCTTAAAAGAGCATGCTCCTTTTGCTTATGATTTCTGTCAGCTAAATCAACCTACAAATTTTATCCACATGAAATAGTAGGAAACAGAATAAGGTAGCCAGTCAGTTGAAATACAAAGAAAGTAAATCATATTGTGTATTTTGTCACATTTTCTGCAATGTGTTGCTTAGCATGATAAATTTTTTTGCAAGTTTTTGAGACAGCACATAAGTATGATTATATCCATTTCCAGCACTGTCAGAATGAATTCCAATTGAGAAGCTCAGTTTTTATCTGTATGTTGAAAACCAGACTCATGAACACAGGTAATGTCTCTCTGCCCCCTCCCAACATTACTTCCTACCAAAAACCAAGCAGTGCTATTTTGTTATTTTAAACTTAAAAATGCATTTCTACCTGCCTGTGTGTTACAGCCCTGCTCATCATCTTGGATGATTATGTTAATTTGTCTCTGCATACATCTGAGTGAATTGCTGATTTCTCCCTTCTCCTCCTCCAATGCCAGCTCTCTCATTCCCTGCCTTTGAGACCCTGAATTAACTACAAGTCAAAGGAGACACTCATGAAGATCTTAAAGTATTGTTACTCATATATTCCATTAAAAAATACTTAAAATATATTTTATAGTGTTTAAAGTAGCCTTCATAAATTTAACAATATCATAATTTCTATGGATATTTTTATAGTCGAGTGGTTTCTGATGCTACTATTTGGGGAAGCATAGTATCCCTGTAAATGCTAAAGAATCATGTAGTTCTACAATTCTACAAACTCAAGCGTTGTTGCTGTGTCTTGTCTAGTCACCTCTTGGTCCACAGGCTGGATAAATAAGAAAGTGATAAAAGAATATTAAAATCCTTCATCCTTAATACTTTTATTTTCCTCAGAGTAGAGTCAAGATTCAAGCAGATAATAAGCCATTAATTAACTCGCTAACAGAAGAGGGTCTGGTAAGAAATGCTGTCTAATGCCAGATATCATTCTTCCTTTGTTCAATGCTTAGGGCCCCCAGAGAGAGGCCTTAGGACCATGAACATGTCAAGTTCATTAGATATTTCTTAGCAGCTTTTCCTAGAGGAGCCCTTCCCCTACGCAGTCTACTTTTATTTCCCTAAGGGGCTCAATTTGAATCAACATTTCTCACTTGTTGAAGATTCCACAGACATTATGTGACCACTTAATCTTTTTACAGATCAAAACACATGATGTTTTAATCTGTATAGCTCTAAAGTCTAGAAGACATTTCCTGGTTTGTAAGACTTTTATATCTGGTGGGTGCCCCTACTTTGATATGTTAAATATTACATTGTTTTCTTAAGGATCAATAAAATGAGAAAATTTAGAAGGGAAAAGCTGTAGAAACTTCATATGGAACCATAAAACCATTGTGGTGATTCAGCAACAGAAAATGTGGGCAAATGTTCAGACAGATTATATTGTAGAAATCTTGATTCCAAGGCTTTGGGTGAGTCTCTGAGAAGTACTCATGGATTCTGATAGCTGATTTAGAAGTAAGGTTAATGGATTTTGGAAGAAATATCAAAATAGAAGTGAATAATGAGGTCTCTTGACTTCTTTGAAGAATATTGTTAACCAGGCCCAGAAGCTATACTATCAACTACAACAGCAACAAATCACAAATTAAACATTGAGAGAAAGAAGCAATGCAAAGAATTTTAGTGACAAAATAACAAAAAAAAAAAAAAAAAAAAAGAAGAAGATGCACATAGGGAAATTCTATTTAGATGGAAAGGCAATGTGATAAAATTAAATTATTAACAAATTAAAGAAGCAATTTTTAAAATACCACAAAACTGTAGCATTAAGAAAATCCTCCAAGAAAGGATAGGCACTGTTGGAGGAAGATGTGTTTGTAGACAGACTGGAAAGTATTCAGTCACACCTGGGTATACCCACAGCTCCAACTCAACTGGTCCCAACCCAAATTGTGTGCTTATCATAGTCAAGGTCTAATCATATAGATTTAATCTGAACCTTACAGAGATTAACATAATTAGATAAAAGCTGAGATGATATGGGTAAGAACATAAAGCTTTCAACAACATAATACTATTTCTCTAGGATAAGAAAGAACTGGGTCTTGAACTGTAGTCACCATCTGGATAGCAGATAGCATCTCCAGTGATGCTGCTAGTAGTGAGATAAATACGTTTCTTCTTCCTTTCTAGGTTCTTTGGTTGATTTAATAATCAAATCGACGTAAGACAGATCAACAGGAAAAAAACAAAATTATGTATGAATGGGGGCCCCATTAGAATATGAGACCCAAGGACAAGGTGGAAAATGAAGTTTATATGCCATCCTGAGCTAAGAAATTGAATAAGGATCTGAGGCATCAAAACAGAGGAGGATAATTCATAGACAATAAGAAGAGCTGATATTTGGTAATTAGATGTTTGCCTTGCCATATAAATAGGTCATTCAAATACAAGTTATCCTCATACAGATAGGTCATTCAAATAAAACTTATCTCTGGTAACATTTCTTTCATTAAACCAGGCCTCTTATTTAAATTCTAGGTAGGTAAGGGAGAGATAAAAGTTTTTCTTAAATCTGCTGAGTCTAGATTGCCTTCAACTCAAAACAATCCACATGCCACCACCATATTTTGGGGTCATATATTCTGATCCTCTTCATTGTCCAGGGCAACATATTCTCTTACTAATTGAGAGGAATTTAATTTTCCATTGCATATGAACTATTTTTAACTGCTTTGTCTAGTCTTCAAGTTATAGTCACAGTTTTCTGATATATTACAAAGAGATTCTCTGGACCCAGAAAGAGATCTGAAATGGTGGGGATCCAAACATCTTTCTCAGTAGGCAGCATACATAGATCCAGTATGGAGAACTGTGCCAAGGGAGGGGCAAGTGTGATTTTTCTACATTCAGTTTTAAGTCTCTACATATAGAGGTAACTGTGCAGGATTCGCAGTTACTTCTTGGAATGGAAGGGTGTGCTACGCATGTGGAATGCACTCTCGTAATTCCAGATAACTTTGTTTGCTCACCCTGTAATAACAAGATCTTAGGTGCTTCTTTGCTATCCTGGCTATCTGGGCTGCTCTCAGAGCACTCACTTGTTCCTTGTTTACTCATTCAACAAATATTTTTTAAGTTATGTTGGCCAATCGAGACTAGTCTATTTTAGCAAACAATTTGCTGTGTGTGTGTCTGGTCATTCCAAATATAAACTACTTGAGGGCATAGATGAGCTTATATTTTCTTTATATTTCCTTACTTTTCCAAATCAATTCTTGGCATGTAGTAAAGCAGGTAATACCTACCTCATTAATTTAGCTTAATTGAAATAACATTGAGAAGGTGTATGGATTTCAACTAAATAAATGCAGGTACTAGAATAACTCATTTCCACAATAACTTGTCAAACGCTAGAATTCTGAGCAAATGAAGCCAGGAATGTGAAAGTTTTAATTCTAATGGTAGTAATGGAGAGACATTAACAGTTGCCACGTCAGTGTCATGCTTGAAAGAGAAGGCTTATTTTTGGAAAGAAGTGTCCTGGACTTAAATGGAAGCCCCAGAGTCTTTCCTGAATTATTCTTAAAACTATAATCCAGGTAAGAATTTGAAACTAGTAAATAAAGAACTCAGTCAAGTGTCAGATTTCAGGAACAAGAGTTCACTCACAGGACAATTGTAAAACTGTCTGATAACCTTCTTTAGCAGGCTCTTTCAGTTCGTTGCCCATATTCGACTCCATGTGGCAATTTTTACCCAAATATAGTCAGATGTTTCAGTGAAGAACCTCAGGTGACCTGAGGCTTCTAAACGAGCCCTTCACAGTTAGGTTAGAGAAGGAGTTACTGGTGCTGTGTTGGGCTCAAAAAACACGGGATGGTAGTAGAAAGAAGTGTTGGAGAAGTAGAATTTCCTGACTTTGCTGAGGGCCACCCTGCCTTTTATTTTTTCATATGAGCCTGGTACTTAGAAACACAATGAAGTCTTGGCTTGAGAGAATCTCTCAAAGGTGTATGTTCTCTATTTCAAGATGTGAGTTCCTTCCAATGAGATAAGATCCTTACTCTTGTTGCAACATAATTAGAGCAGTGGAAGAGGGTGGAAAGTTTTGAGAAAGGGGATTCCCATGGTGACCCTGCCATCCTGCAACATTCCTCCAAGTGTTTGTCTGGATTTGACTTCTAGACATAGAAAGCACCTCTTGCTGATGAGTCTGGATAGAGGAGGCCATAGAAGAGGAAGCATTTTCCATTTGCTTTAAAGTGCAGCCTTCTTACTTCTCAAGAGCCAGTTATCAACATGCCACCTCAGGATGTGAAAATTACTTGACTCCTAGAAACTCCCGAAGAACTTTTACACTATGTTCTGCCTTTCTTGGCAGCTTCTTAGAGAAATTTTGGCATGGTTTTTCCTCTCTTAAAGGATAAGCTCTTTCTCCTCCATCAGATATTTACTAGGCATCAACAATTGATTTCTTTGCTAACCCACATAACTTTCCGATCTATGGCACATGCCTTTATCTTCAAGATTACTTTTTCTAGAACTTAAGTTTTAAAATACATTCAACTAAATGAAGTCAGTTTAAAAATATCCTAGGGACAACCTAAAGAAGGAAAAAAAAAATCAAACCTTTAAAACGCCATCCAAGAAGATTTGCGGTGAAGACAAAGCCTTTGTCTTGGTTGTGGCAAGGAAGTATATGAATTGATTTCATGCACAAGCAATCTCAAATTTTATGAACAGGTTGTATTCCAGAACTGTTTGTTTGGAATTTGGAAAGTATTCTCTCATAAAAACAATATGTTGACTAGGGATTAGAATGTCAGGCTAACCCACAAAAGTTTACTTAATTCATGTAGTAGAACCGCAGTATGCATTGTCAAACTACCTGAGAATAGGGATTAGGCAGCCTTGAGAGTTAGATGGAAGAAGAATGGCTCTAAGAAAAAATTAAAAACCTGTGGGATATGCCCTTCTGCAACCCTTTCGGAGGACAACCCCTTTCTTCCTCTATTCAATGCCACTCTTGGCAGTCCCAGCACACTCTTAATCTGCCCTAAGGAGCGCATACTCAGGCACCTCACCCATCATTTCATTGAGATTTTAAAGGATCTATCTTCCTTCGTCCCTCAATTTCCAATTTTCTCAGCGTATTTACACTTAGGTGCTAAAAACTAATCAATCAATAAATCAACTAAATCACGCTATGGTATGGAAAACAAATGTCTCACAAGTTTTTGTTTTTTTTTTTGTTTCTTTTAAGACACTTGTTGACACAAATATATAAAGTCAGATAAAATGGTGCAAGTATGGCAACTGGAGAGGTGTTGGTTTATAGGTGCCTAAGAAGCATCCTAGAAGCAGGTCAACTTGCAACTCCCATCATGCAACTAAGCGTATTATATAATAATAGCTATAATTATAATTATATATATAAAACATTCTGAGTTTTTGAAATTTTTAAAGATTTTATTTACTTATTTTAGAGAGAAAGAGAGTGTGGAGGGGTAGGGGCAAAAGGAGAGAAGAGAGAGTATCCCAAGCAGACTCCGAGCTCAGCGTGGAGAACAACTCAGGGCCTGATCACACCAGGACCCTGAGATCAGGACCTGAGCCAAAGATAAGTGAGGTTTTTAACTTACTGTGCCACCCAGGCACCCCCAACTTCTTATTTGAGTTTGCACCACAGATTCATATGCTTCAGCTCTTGGTTCTGGATCCTGGCTCTGACACCTCAAGACCACATGTAATTTGTTATAAAAAGTATTTTGTCTCAGGTTAATTAGCATTACCTCCTGAAACCAAGAGGTCCCAAATCTCAGTGGATTTACATAATAAAAGTTTATTTCTGTTCACACAAAATCCTGTTGAAGTTGGGCAATTCTTCTCCAATAGGGGAATCAGGAATCGGTAACACCCAGTGCTCTGTCACTTGACTCCTTCAATCTAACTAGTAAAGAAAGAACGTAGAAGACTGGACATATGGCACATAGCTTTTCTGCCTATTTTTGCATTGGCTACAATTTATCACATGGTCCAATTCAACTGCAGGGGAGTCTAGAAATGTGGAGCAGCACTGAAATAGAGTTAATGTTAACTTTCTTCCAGTTTTTGTCCTCAGAGTTAGGTGCTCATCTTTTTCATGATTCTTTTCTGTTTAAAACCAAAACTTACTTGAATCTCCAAAGTTCCTTCCCTTTGCTTTTGGAAGAAATAAGCCACATAGGTAGAAACAGGAAAGGCACAGAAAGGTTATTTGTATATCATGTTTAAATCAGGGACTCTCCTTCTCTAGTCCTTGTTTGTTTGTTTTAATAGTAGCTAGTACATCAGTCCTTTTTTTTTTTCTCCACTAGTAACTTCTTCACATAATTGTTTAGATACAAACACTAAGTCTAAAGGTGCAGAGTCCAAGATGATTAACTCCAGCCCTTTAATTTTTAGAATGGCTGTACTGACAAAGCCTAAGTACGAAGGTAACTCTTTATATGATGCATGTTCTCAGAGGAAGTGTACATCAGTTAGAATTATGGAGAAGGAAGCCACCCACTTGATCTCACAATTATGTCTGTGTGGACCTCCTGGGAATTGCTGCGAATGTCAGTTACTTGTGAAATAGAAAGTGAAGAGTATCTGATACTTTAATGGGTTTACACAGTAGGCTCTGAGTTTGGTTTTATAAATCAGGAAGCACTCAGATTCCTACTTGAGTGACATACATCTGCACTGTCTAATGTGTTCTCATTGTCGAATTACCCAGCCTCAATGTTCTCCGAATGTGGAGGCTACAATTGCTACAATTCTTTTAACTGATTCAAGTTTCTGACTTTACTTTTATTTTTTATTATTGTTTTATTTTATCTTATTTTATTTTATTCTTATTTTTATTTTTAGGGTTTTTTTTGTATTTTTTTGTATATTTTTTATTGGAGTTCGATTTGCCAACATATAGTATAACACCCAGTGTTCATCCTGTCAAGTGCCCCCCTCAGTGCCTGTCACCCAGTCACCCTGTCCCCCCGCCCATGTCCCCTTCCACTACCCCTTGTTCATTTCTCAGAGTTAGGTGTCTTTCATGTTCCATCACCCTCTCTGATATTTCCCACTCATTTTCTCTCCTTTCCCCTATAATCCCTTTCACTATTTTTATATTCCCCGTATGAGTGAAACCATATAATCTAACTTTACTTTTAAAGCTCAAACATTTTATTTTGTTTTTTTTTTAAATCTTCCCTTTCATTGTAATTTCCATGATCTATTTTAAATTTTCCAACCATAGTTTTCATATTAGCAAAAACAGCCACATGCTACAAACAAGATATAGACAACAGAGCTGATACGAGAACACAGAGCAATTGGGATGCCTGGGTGGCTCAGTGGTTGAGCATCTGACTTTGGCCCAGGGCGTGATCCCGGAGTCTGGGATCGAGTCCCATATCAGGCTCCTTGCAGGGAGCCTGCTTCTCCCTTAGCTTATGTCTCTGCCTATCTTTCTACTGTCTCTCATGAATAAGCAAATCTAAAACAAAACAAAACAAAACAAAACCCACAAAAGAAAACAGAGCAACTGACCTGATTGGAAAAGAAGAGAAAGTCACATGTGCATGGAGAAACATGTATGGAGTATGGAGATTTTGAGATTTTGTTTTTGTTTTCCTGAAACTGAAAGAGAAGTCTATCAGCATGCACACAAGTCCCAGTCGCAAGTATATGAAAACTCAGATGATGAAATGTATGTAACGAAAGCTAACTTCGCTATTAACAATACACAGACTAAGTCTGGGAAGAAAGAATTCTGATTATGTACTGCAGTATGTTACACTTTAGAATTTTTAGGATACTTTTATCTATTTCATTGAATCCTCAGAACAAGCTCATGAGCATGCAAGACATGAACCATCATGCTCATTTCATTGTTGAATGATGTTAGACATCTTTCTGGGGTCATACTCTCCTTAAGTGGTTGAATCAGAAACAGAGCCCACTTTTCTTGCCAGTCCAATTTTCCTTATGCTATAACAACCTGCAGTTTTCTTACCACTATGCTAAGATCCAACTAGGAAAGCTAGCCGCGTGTTGGTTTCTCTAGAGGTGCTAGTTTGCTGATTTAGGGAGGGTCTTTCTCTGGATCCTCATTCTCTTTCCCTGGAAAGTGGAAATAAGAATATCCACTATTTGGTGAACACATGGGGGAGGTTCACTATCATAGTTAAAAAGCTTCATTGTCATCCTTGACTCACCCCTCATACACGGTCTTGAGGCAAATCCCATGGCCCTGTATCCCAAGTACTCCTCAGTTCAACTACTTCGCACCTCTGCCTCTGCCATATGCCTAGCTCGCACTGTTGCTGCAGTCTCCTGACTGATGGCCCTGCTCCCTTTCTCACTGTGCCCCCTCCCAAGTCTGGTTTCCCTGCAGCTAGCAAACCATTCCCTCCCCTGCTCGAAACCTTCCAAGGCTCCCTCCCTATCAGCCTCAGAATAAAATCTTCTACAATGTCTTACAAGATACGCTCCTGGGAACATTTTTTATTGCATTTCCGATGAGTCCCCCCCCCCCCCAGCTTACCTTCTTTAGTCCCATTTGCCTCTTTCCTATCCCTTAAATGTGACAATCACTCACTGTAAGCATTTGCCACCCCCCTGGGGTTCTTTCCCTGCAAATGTGTGCCTGGATGGCTTCCTACCTCTGGATGGGTCTCATTACAAAGATGTCTCTGCAAAGAGCTCTTTAAGACCATCTCATCTAGCTAAGTTGCACCCAAGACACTATCATTTTTTTCCTTGAGAATTAGGATTTTATTTATTTTATTAATATTTTATTTTATTTTATTTTATCTGATTTAATTCCAGTGTAGTTAACACACGGTGTTATATGAGTTTCAGACTCATGCTATGACTTTTATCCTTTATCACACTTATTACATCAGAAACATTTTTATTCATTCATTTTCATTTTTTCCACTGCAGCATGAGCTTCATGAGGGTAAGGACTTTGTCATTATATTCTCAGTGGCAGGAGTAGTGATTGCCATCTCGCCATATAATAGACTTTTTTTTTCATATAATAGACTTTTAATAAATATTTACTCAGTGGGTAAATCTGTTGAAGAAATGAGTGACCGATGGGGTAAGCCACCTGGGTCTTAGTATGGCTTCTATTTCTTAGCTAGATGTCTGTTATTTAACTTCCTTAGCCTCAGTTTTCACATCTGTAAAATAGCAACTATGATAGTCTCTGCCTCATAGTTTGCTATGAATATTAAGTGAGATGATTCACATGAATTGTTTCACAGATGGACATTCAAAACTTTTTGACTACTATCAACTTGGCTACCCACGGATAAAAATGCACGGATAAATGCAATTTTGTTATTCTCAGTAAAACTGTGCCCATCCATTTAGAACATGCAATCAATGGAATGAATGACTCAGCTCTTAATTCAAGCTGTGTTGAAGCTTGGACCTCAATTTTTTGAGATTGCACAATGCCTTTCAATAGAAAATGTGACAAAAACATGTTCAGGTTTTGTAGGCTGCCTTTGTTTGCACCATCTCTGTCAATAAATGGCTTTCTTTTCAGAGATCTGGCTAGAGGCTGCTGAATCTTTCGTTTCACCTGGTTTAACATCTAGTGCCAGGAGGGCCTTGTGTTAGATTTTGGGAAGAGGTTTTGTGAAAGCAGGATTACACCCATTTGCTTGAGTGGAGGGCTGCACCTGGGCTTGAAGCCAGGCATGCTGGGAACAATGGTCCAATTTGCTTTCCTAAGCTTCTGGCTTTGTGGGCTTTGTTAGAAAAGCCCAGAATCACTTCACACTTCTGTGGCCTAGGCCTGGCCCTGGACTGCCCTCTGGATGCTCAGCCTGGTGGTGCTGCTGACTCATTCAGAGGCTAAGGATGGATGGCTCCTGCCACTTCCCCTGCCGTCACAGGGGCTCAGGTATTTCATGGGCTGGGCTGTTCCTCTGGCAAAGCTGTAAAGACCAGTTTCATGGCTGAGGATGTTTACAGAGGGAGAAGTTCCCTGGAAACCTAATCACAGCAACATTTTGGGAAGTTAAGAAAAGTTTATCAGAGAGAAACCAAGCTTGGACTTTTTATTTAATAGATCCGCAGTCAGGCCCATGTACCCTTTGTTGCCATTGTCTTCATCCTCCACCTCCTCTTTCCTCTTCATCTCCTCCTCTTTCTTCTCCCTTTTTTGTTTTTTAAGATTTTATTTATTTATTCATGAGAGACAGAGAGAGAGAGAGAGAGAGAGAGGCAGAGGGAGAAGCAGGCTCCATGCAGGGAGCCCGATGTGGGACTCCATCCCGGGACTCCAGGATCATGACCTGAGCCAAAGGCAGATGCTTAACTGCTGAGCCACCCAGGCATTCCTCTTCTCCCTTTTTATATATATTATTGGCATACAGTTAACATAAATGAAATGCGTGTGTCTTGAAATTCACTTTAATGAATTTTAACAATTGCATACATCCATATAATTACTTTCCAAAAACGATATAAAATATTTCTATCACCACAGGAAGTTTCTTTTCTAGAAAATTCCATTTCCTCTAACCTCCTCTCTCCCAATTTCCAATTCTGTTCACCGATTTCCCCAGTCTGCTCTTGGGTTTTATATAATGGAATCCTAAGGTAAGTACAGTTTTGTGTCAGGCTTCTTTTGTTCAGTATGTTATTTTGGGAAGGATTCATCCACATTGTAGGTGGCAATAGATAGTTTCTTTCTTAATTGCTGTCTAGTAGCCCATTGCTTAAACCACAGATTTTTATTTTGCTTTAATATTTAGATTGTTTTCAGTTTTTGATTATTAGGAATAAGTCTGCTATAAACCTTCTTATACACTTCTTTTTGTGAACATAAGTTTTTGTTTCTCTTTGGCAAATACCTATGAAGAAAATGTCTGGCTAATATGATAGACACATATTCAAATTCATTAAAAAATCACAAAATAAAAAAATTTAAAAAGTTTATAAAAAAATCATTAGATACTTTTCCAAAATGAGTGCATCATGTTATACTCTCAATAGTAGTGCAAGAGAGTTCTAGTTGCTCCATACCCTCAACAACATTTGGTGTTGTTAAATGTTTTTAATATAATTAAAATGTTGAATATGTTTTTGTCTCTTCATTGGTGATTTACAATATCTTATTCGTTGAAGTGTCTGTTCACATCATCTGGACCTTTTTAATGGGGTTCTTTGTCTTTTTATTATTCATTTTTATGAGTTCTTGTATGTTCTAGGTAGAAGTTTTTGTCAGATGTAGGTTACAAATATTTTTCCCAGGCCGTAGCTTTTCATTTTTTAAAGATTTCTTTTGACAAGTAGACATTTCTAATCTTGATTGTTTAATTTACCAATTTTTCTTTTATAGTTAATGATGTTGCAGGATTGTTTAAAGAGACTTTTATTTCCATGAAATTATGAAAATATTCATCTATTCTTTTTCTAGAGGTTTCACAGGTTAAGATTCTGATCAATTTGAGTGTGTGTGTGTGAGAAATGCACTAGGAGGTTGAGATTCAGATATTTGTATTGAAAGTAGCAATTGCTAGGACTTGAGGTAATCTGATGCCTTGGTTTTCTGCATTTTTAATAATCACTCTAGATAGTTCTGATACTGAGAACTCAAGGATTATTTCATATTCAAGGAAATATTCAAGGGAGAGTGAATGGATGTCGATTTTGCTTTTTTATGGGAGAAAATTCTTAGCTGTGGAATAATAACATTATCAATAAACACAGGAGAGATTAAATTTTACTAAGCTTTTGCTGCTTATTTCAATTATGATGAACACTTTATATACCTAATTTAATCTTTACAACAATCATATGAAGTATATATTATTACTTATGCATGAAGACAGAAAGGCTCAGAAAGCTTAATTCATTTGTCCAAAGAAGCTCTTTAGAAAATAGTGAAGCCAAAATTCAAACTCTGGTTTTTTGACTCTAGAGCCATTCCCATAATCACCATGGTCTCTGCCTTCTTCTATGGTGTATTGACATTGTTTCACTGCTTATGGCACATGTAACGATTCCTGGAGGCAATGGTTCTCAAGTATTCTTCTTTCAGATCTAATTTATACTCTTAAAATTTGTTGAGGACATCAGAGACCTTTTATTATATGAATAATATTCTTTTACTTTATTGTATTAGAAATTAAAACTGAGAAATTTTCAAAATGTTTATTTATTATTTATTTGGTGGTCAACTTATTTAAAAAATAATAGTAACAACTCTATCACAGGGTAGCACACATAACATTTTAATGAAAAGTATTTCCCACCTAATGAGAAGAGTGGTGTTCTATATTTTTTCAAATCTCCTCAATGTCTGTTTTAACAGAAGATATCTATATTCTCATATCTGCTTTCATCCAGTCTGTTGAGATATGATCTTTTTGTTGAAGTACTGTATATGAAGAAACTGATGACATATATACGTGGTTAGAAAAAGGAGCAATATTTAACTGCCTTTTAAGATAATTATGGCTATTCTTTGATACTACATCAAATCTCAGCAAATGTGGTGTCCTAAATATTAAAGGATACTTAAATTTGAAATCTGAAACCATAGTTCATATCAATGAGCTTTTTGTACTCAGTTCAGGTGACTATTTTATCCATGAATGATAGTGTAACAACATGCATTGGCATTCAGAAAATCTCACTTAACTGAGTTATAGGGATTCTGGTGGACATGAAAATGCACCGCTGAGCTCTCTTACTGCAGGGAATAGAACTGACTCACAGCATCTGCTTCTGCCTTTCTGGATCCACCACTACATCTGAACAAAGGTCAAGCTTCCCACGGCTGCTCCCAGCCAAGGAGGAATAAGCATAGTGGAAGCACTAATGCAGTCCCAGACCTGTGAGATGCAAACCTGCTTAAGCTGGTGATACCAACTCCAGAATCTGCCATCAGCTTGTCAGAAACATTTCTGAAACTGCACTACAGTCTGAAACTTCTTACCCTAACCACTTCCCTTCCTCCCTGCCTCCTTCACAGATGTCAAACCTACACTATGGCCTAAAGGCTTTACGTGCCTTCTCTGGCTTTTTCTCTTTACCCTTCAGAGGCATTTCTATCAATAACTCTCTTGAATGTCTAATTTCATTTTAGCATCTGCTTTTTAGGGGACTAGAACTAATACACAGATCTCTAAATGTTGGCACATTTTATCACAGAATATCAAACTCATATTTGTAAATATCACCACTGATCTCATCAGGAAAGTCTTTAGGAGAAGCTCTCAAGTACAAAGTGGAAGATACAAGGTTATTTTTTCCCCAAAATTCTAATTTTTCACTTAAAAACTTGAATTTTATCATATGCAACATATACTATCAGTTGTTTTCCTTGAAGTAGCAGGCTTACTTTATTCAATTATGTGAAAATTTCTGCCAAATTCCTAAGTCTTAATAGCTATAGTATACCTGTTAGTGGTTCTTTCTAGGAAAAAAATTGGCTAGTTCAGCTCACAATTGAGACAAACAAGAAATTTTCCCTGAGAAAAATCACTGGTCTGCAGAATGCAGCAGAAATGCTTTCAATCCATCCATGGCATTTCATCACTCAGAATATTAGAAAGGCGAGTCTTAAGGGTCACGATTTAATAAAATTAATATTTTTTACTGCTTTCTCAGAGACATTCCTAAACGGAACTGACACTATATTTCCTGCAAGTGCCTGGCAGTGAAGAATATAATGACCACTAATACTATTTGTTGCCAACTGACTTGATTTAGCTCTGACCCAAGTCATTTTACCCATCATTGTTTTTGCTCTATCGGTGCAAAAGTCAACTGTAAGAAAGGCAAACGACACCTTTATATGATATAAAATAGTTTTGACCTCACAGACCCCCTAGATGGTCTATGGAGCCTCTATACAGGCTTTACTTTGAGAACCATTTAATGAAAACATCAAACATTTACTGTGAACAGCAAGTATAGTACATCTTTCAAGGCCCTGAGGATGCATAGATGGACAGCACCAAGTGCCTGCCCTCAAAGAGCTCTCTGGCTTTTTAAAAGAGGACACAAGATATTAAATAAGTAGATTAGAATTAGTAGAGTATGCTATGGAAAAGAGACAAAGGTGTTTTGGTTCTATCTATAAGGGTCAGAGGAGGATATGATTCTTGAGGCAAGACTTGAAGATCAAAAAGTGGTTTATTCAAAAAATCAAGGAGGAAAGCACTCTTGGAGGAGAAAGTAGCATAATGCAAAGGCATAAAGACATGTCAGAAGGTGCTGGTTTTACAACTATCTTAACCTAAAAAACAGCAAATATATTATTTTAATCTACCTCCAAGATCCCAGAACGTTTAGTTATATATTTTGCTAGAATTTTCATTTCTGTATTACTACTCAGCTAGTAGACCACTGGATGGTGTCTCTTTGTGCCAGGTACAGTGGCAAACACAGCTTTATATCATAGCACTTACATTTTCCCTCATGGTAGCTATTTCTTAATCATTTCTTGGAATACTATTTTTTTTGTTTTTATTTTTAAATAGGACACATCTGAATATTTATTTCCCTAGCCATTAAAATGAAACCATTTGAATTATATTGTCCTCACATACATGAAGCACAAATGTCCACATTCTTCAGTAGCTCAAACCTGGTTTATTTAATATGTGTAAGACTATGAATCTTAAAGTCCAAGCCCTTGTTTTTCCAAACATGCTTATGATTTACTAAACCATAAAGAAAGTGGATACTTTAGATCAGAAACCCACAGTGCAAATAAACGTATTAGTGTGGTGTGTATTGAATGTTTATTTATGTAAACTCAAGATTGCTAGGGAGAGTTCACCAAACAAATCACTATGATTCAGATGTTTCCTAACAACCACCTGGGGGAGGACTGTGATCTGCTCATTTAATCTTAATCACTGGCAATCAGGGACATTTGACAACTGGGAAATATCACACAAATTATTAGAAGAGCAATTATAAAATATAATAAAGAATAGAAAGAAATATAGTCTTCCTTTGCCAGGGATTTATACACAACTGCTTAAAATATTTGAAGATCTTTTCACATCCCTTCCCAAGCCATCAGGCTCAAATCCAAGTTGTATTATTATTATTATTATTATTATTATTATTAAGAGGGAGAGAGAGAAGTAGGGGCAGAAGAGGCAGAGAGAGAGGGAGAGACAATCTTAAGGAGGCCTCATGTGGAACTTGATTTCACAACCCTGAGATCATGACCTGAGCCAAAATCAAGAGTCAGACACTTAACTAACCGAGCCACCCAGACACACCCAAGTTGCATTTTTAACTAAAATCCTGTCTAAGATATCCACAGCTCTTATAGACCAAATGTTTTATATGCAAAAAAAGTGAATAGATATTAATACTGAGATTTGTCCATTCAATTTTTTGTTTGTCCTCAACATCTGGTATCTAGGTAGAAGCTTTGTAGTCTCTCTTTACAAACCTATCAATATTTCTTGACCAAGAATTTTCCAAGTGTTGTGTCACCTTAGTAATTATGTGAGAGAAGATTAGAAATTAAAACAAGAATAATTTGTTCCATGAGCTCCAATCCCCAGCTCTGAGGCTTAGGATGGTCTCTTTGCTCTCCTCCCTATTCTAAATATTTTTATGCAAGTGGAATTTTATTAAAATAAACAATAACAGTAGGGAATAAGTGGGGGAAACAAGCCATATGAAGGCAGTCTGAGAGTGTATGAAAGAGTATATGAAAAAGAGAAGGGTAGGCAACTTGCTCTAACAATGGCTCCAAAATTCTCAGTGGCATTTTTTGGATGTAACGCCAAAAACACAGGTAACAAAAGCAAAAATAAACAAGTGGACTATACATCAAACTTAAAAAAAATTGCATTTGCACAGCAAAGGAAACAATCAGCAAAACAAAACAGAATGGGAGAAAATATTTACATACCATACATCTGAGAAGGGAGTAATATCCAAAATATATAAGGAAGTCATACAACCTAAGAGTACAATACTAAATAATTCAATTTAAAAATGGGCAAATGGGCAGCCCAGGTGGCTCAGTGGTTTAGAGCCGCCTTCAGCCCAGGGCCTGATCCTAGAGACCCAGGATGGAGTCCCATGTTGGGCTCCCTGCATGGAGCCTGCTTCTCCCTCTGCCTGTGTCTCTGCCTCTCTCTCTCTCTCTCTCTCTCTCTCTCTTATGAATAAATAAATAAAATCTTTAAAAAAATAAAATAAATAAAATAAAAATGGGCAAAGGACCTAGATAGACATTTTTCCAAGGAAGACATAACAAATGACCCACAGGTGTATGAAAAGGTGTTCCACATCACCTTGGGTGTTGGGAAATACAAATCAAAACCACAATGAGATATCACCTCACACTTTTTAAGACAGCTATTATCAAAAAGTCAAAAGATAGTACGCATTATGGAGGACGCGGAGAAAAGAGAAGTCTTGCACACTGTCGGTGGGAGTATGAATTGGTGCAGCCGCTGTGGAAAACAGTGTAGAGCTTCCTCCAAAAGTTAAAAATAGAACTACCATGTGATCTAGGAATCCTTCTGGCTATGCATCTGAAGGAAATGAAATCAATATTTCAAAGAGATATTTGCACTCCTAGATTCCTTATAGCGTTACTGAATAGAGCCAAGATGTGAAAACAACCTATGTGTCTATCGGATCAATGGGTAAAGAAAATGTGATATATAGAGATATATAGGGACAGACAAATACTGTATGATCTCACTTATATGTGGAATCTAAAAAAGCTGACCTTATAAAAGAGAGAGTAAAATGGTGGTTGCAGGGGTTGGAGTGTGGGGGAAATAAGGGAGATGCTGGTCAAAGGGTACAGACTTTCAGTCAAGGATGAATAAGTTCTGGGGACCGGGATCCCTGGGTGGCGCAGCGGTTTGGCGCCTGCCTTTGGCCCAGGGCGCGATCCTGGAGACCCGGGATCGAATCCCACATCGGGCTCCCTGCATGGAGCCTGCTTCTCCCTCTGCCTGTGTCTCTGCCTCTCTCTCTCTCTCTGTGACTATCACAAATAAATAAAAATTTAAAAAAATTAAAAAAAAAGTTCTGGGGACCTGGGTACTGCATGATGAATATAGTTAACAATACTGTATTGTGTACTTGAAATTTGCTAGGAGTGGCCCTAAGTGTTCTCAGCACACACAGAGAGAGAGGTAGCCATGTAAAATGACATCTGTGTTATTAACTTGATTATAATTATTTCACAGTGTACACATATATCAACACATCACATTGCATACCTTAAATATATACAATTTGTATTTGCCAATCATACCTCAATAAAGCTAGGGGAGGGAAATCTTAGCACCTTAATAAATTGAAATTTATTTCCCACCCTGGCTGGAGTCCTTCCACCTAGTGGCTTCACCATATCCTAGTGCTCTGGATTCTCTGCCTTTAGTTGGAAGAAAGGGTAAGAGGGTTAGAGAATCTCTTGTGAGGTTTTGGAGGCCAGGCCTGGAGATGATACTGTTCATTTGTGTTCCTACACCATTGATTGGATCTAAGTTGTAAGGCCCCACCTAACTGCAAGAGGGGTTGGAAAATATGGTCTGGTTGTATGCCTTGGAAGAGATCAAACCAGAATCTGGTGACCACCTAGCTTTGTCTCTAGCCACACTCATCAGTTTTTTCTTAGTGATAGTTATCGGCATTATGTGTAGGTTGAATGTCTTAATGCTTCAAATCTATCCTAGTGGGTACTCATAATTTTGCTTATTCACTCAAAAGCTATCATCAAACATCACTCTGAGCAAGACTTTGGACAAGATGCTCAGTATGCAACACTAAGCACAGCATATAACACAGAGACCTATCACAGTCCCTGCCTTCAGGAGCTTATGGTCTCCTACTAGCAGACACATCTACTTCCTCATCAGCTTTCTTCATTCATCCCTAAGTTGCTGACAGTGTAGGAATAGGAAGGAGGGGAAGGCAAGCACTTGTCCTAACTGACTATCCCAGCAGTTGTCCTAGCCACAGGTATGTATATCAATTTGTCCACTATATAGCCATCTCAGGGATAATCCAGAAGGACATGTAACTTGTATATTATGGCCCTTCATTTTTTATAAACTGCTTTCATATACAGGTGAAGAGGACTTGGAACTAGCTGTGCAATGTTAGGCAAATGACTTAAGCAATCAAGGTTAGTTTTTGATCTATGAAATGGGAGTAAAAATAGGACCTACCTCTTAGGATAAGAGTGAAATGAAATTATATTGGTGAAGTGGTTAACAGAATACCCAACCCACTGTAATAAAAAAATGCGATTTGACTAGTGTTGTCATTTTTGTTGAACTTATAAAACATCCCTGTGAAATAGATTCTAATTTATAGATGAGAAAAACTATAGTTTGGATAAGTTAAGTATCTAGAATGATATTGCACTGTTTAGTAATCACAGGGCCAGAATTATTCCTAGGTTAGTGGCCTTTCATTGATTCATGATTCCTTGTACGGTCTATAAGTTATAAAATACTTTTGAGGACCATTTACTTTATCCTATATTAAAAAGAAACTTGGGTGACCCCTGTAATACAATGGAAAGATAATAAGCATTACATCTTTGGGGAAAACCTGCCATGACAGTTTTTATAAGCATGAAACTTGAGTTTACAGGCAGCATATGATCAAAACACCTACACCTTGCTGTTTTGAGGTAAAGGATGCTGTAGTTTACAGATGGTATGGAAAGAGAAGAGTGAGTATAAGATTTGGAGGGCCTAAGTTCTAATATTTGTTCCACAGGTGGCGAGCTGTAGGACTTGAGATAAATCACCTCTTGTCTCCTCCATTTCTCATTGTAAAATTGGCTTCTGGAATATGATGTAGTTACTAAGGACCCTGACAATATAGCATAAAGCAGATTAACTGATGAGTCAGAAAACAATGAAAACATAGTATTTTGACCAGGCAGGGGGCTGAGCAGCTCCCCCAAGTGCTAACACCTGAAAATGAGCACAACAGGCCCCTCCCCTAGAAGACCAACTAGATGGACAAGTTCCAGGGGAAGTCAAGGGACTTAAAGTATACAGAATCAGAAGATACTGCTCCGTGGTTATTTTTTTTTTCTTTTTGATTTCTGTTTGCTTCCCCCACCCTTTTTTCCTTTCTTTCTTTTTCTTCTGTTTTTTTTCTTCCTTTTTTTCTTTTTCTCTTTTCTTTCCTTTTTTCTCTCCTCTCTTTTTCTCCTTTTCCCAATACAACTTGTTTTTGGCCACTCTGCACTGAGCAAAATGACTAGAAGGAAAACCTCACCTCAAAAGAAAGAATCAGAAAAGTCCTCTCTCCCACAGAGTTACAAAATTTGGATTACAATTCAATGTCAGAAAGCCAGTTCAGAAGCACTATTATAAAGCTGCTGGTGGCTCTAGAAAAAAGCATAAAGGACTCAAGAGACTTCATGACTGCAGAATTTAGATCTAATCAAGCAGAAATTAAAAATCAATTGAATGAGATGCAATCCAAACTAGAAGTCCTAACGACGAGGGTTAACGAGGTGGAAGAACGAGTGAGTGACATAGAAGACAAGTTGATGGCAAAGAGGCAAACTGAGGAAAAAAGAGACAAACAAGTAAAAGACCATGAGGATAGATTAAGGGAAATAAATGACAGCCTGAGGAAGAAAAGCCTACGTTTAATTGGGGTTCCAGAGGTCCAGAATATGTATTTGAACAAATCATAGCTGAAAACTTTCCTAATCTGGGAAGGGAAACAGGCATTCAGATTCAGGAAATAGAGAGATCCCCCCCTAAAATCAATAAAAACCGTTCAACACCTCGACATTTAATAGTGAAGCTTGCAAATTCCAAAGATAAAGAGAAGATCCTTAAAGCAGCAAGAGACAAGAAATCCCTGACTTTTATGGAGAGGAGTATTAGGGTAACAGCAGACCTCTCCACAGAGACCTGGCAGGCCAGAAAGGGCTGGCAGGATATATTCAGGGTCCTAAATGAGAAAAACATGCAACCAAGAATACTTTATCCAGCAAGGCTCTCATTCAGAATGGAAGGAGAGATAAAGAGCTTCCAAGACAGGCAGGAACTAAAAGAATATGTGACCTCCAAACCAGCTCTGCAAGAAATTTTAAGGGGGACTCTTAAAATTCCCCTTTAAGAAGAAGTTCACTGGAACAATCCACAAAAACAAGGACTGAATAGATATCATGGTGACACTAAACTCATATCTGTCAATAGTAACTCTGAACGTGAATGGGCTTAATGACCCCATCAAAAGGTGCAGGGTGTAAGACTGGATAAAAAAGCAGGACCCATCTATTTGCTGTCTACAAGAGACTCATTTTAGACAGAAGGACACCTACAGCCTGAAAATAAAAGGTTGGAGAACCATTTACCATTCAAATGGTTCTCAAAAGAAAGCAGGGGTAGCCATCCTTATATCAGATAAACTAAAATTTACCCCGAAGACTGTAGTGAGAGATGAAGAGGGACACTATATCATACTTAAAGGATTATCCAGCAAGAGGACTTAACAATCCTCAATATATATGCCCCGAATGTGGGAGCTGCCAAATATATCAATCAATTAATAACCAAAGTGAAGACATATTTAGATAATAATACACTTATATTTGGTGAGTCAATCTAGCACTTTCTACACTCGATAGGTCTTCTAAGCACAACATCTCCAAAGAAACGAGAGCTTTAAATGATACACTGGACCAGATGGATTTCACAGATATCTACAGAACTTTACATCCAAACTCAACTGAATACACATTCTTCTCAAGTGCCAATGGAACTTTCTCCAGAATAGACCACATACTGGGTCACAAATCGGGTCTGAACCGATACCAAAAGATTGGGATCATCCCCTGTGTATTCTCAGACCATAGTGCCTTGAAATTAGAAAAAAATCACAAGAAGTTTGGAAAGACTTCAAACACGTGGAGGTTAAGGACCATCCATACTGCTAAAAGATGAAAGGGTCAACCAGAAAATTAAGGAAGAATTTAAAAGATTCATGGAAACTAATGAGAATGAAGATACAACCATTCAAAATATTTGGGATGCAGCAAAAGCAGTCCTGAGGGCGAAATACATTGCAATACAAGCATCCATTCAAAAACGGAAAAGAACTCAAATACAAAAGCTAACCCTACACCTAAAGGAGCTAGAGAGAAAACAGCAAATAGATCCTACACCCAGCAGAAGAAGAGAGTTAATAAAGATTCGAGCAGAACTCAACAAATTCGAGCCCAGAAGAACTGTGGAACAGATCAACAAAACCAGGAGTTGGTTCTTTGAAAGAATTAATAAGATAGATAAACCATTAGCAACCTTATTAAAAAGAAGAGAGAGAAGACTCAAATTAATAAAATCATGAATGAGAAAGGAGAGATCACTACCAACACCAAGGAAATACAAACGATTTTAAAAACATATTATGAACAGCTCTACGCCAATAATTTAGGCAATCTAGAAGAAATGGACGCGTTCCTGGAAAGCCACAAACTACCAAAACTGGAGCAGGAAGAAAAAGAAGGCCTGAACAGGCCAATAACCAGGGAGGAAATTGAAGCAGTCATCAAAAACCTCCGAAGACACAAAAGTCCAGGGCCAGATGGCTTCCCAGGGGAATTCTATCAAACATTTAAAGAAGAAACCATACCTATTCTACTAAAGCTGTTTGGAAAGATAGAAAGAGATGGAGTACTTCCAAATTCGTTCTATGAGGCCAGCATCACCTTAATTCCAAAACCAGACAAAGACCCCACCAAAAAGGAGAATTACGGACCAATATCCCTGATGAACATGGATGCAAAAATTCTCAACAAGATACTAGCCAATAGGATCCAACAATACATTAAGAAAATTATTCACCATGACCAAGTAGGATTTATCCCCGGGACACAAGGCTGGTTCAACACTTGTAAAACAATCAATGTGATTCATCATATCAGCAAGAGAAAAACCAAGAACCATATGATCCTCTCATTAGATGCAGAGAAAGCATTTGACAAAATACAGCATCCATTCCTGATCAAAACTCTTCAGAGTGTAGGGATAGAGGGAACTTTCCTCAAAATCTCAAAAGCCATCTACGAAAAGCCCACAGCAAATATAATTCTCAATGGGGAAGCACTGGGAGCCTTTCCCCTAAGATCAGGAACACGACAGGGATGTCCACTCTCACCACTGCTATTCAACATAGTACTAGAAGTCCCAGCCTCAGCAATCAGACAACAAAAAAGACATTAAAGGCATTCAAATTGGCAAAGAAGAAGTCAAACTCTCCCTCTTCGCCGATGACATGATACTCTACATAGAAAACCCAAAAGCCTCCACCCCAAGATTGCTAGAACTCATACAGCAATTTGGTAGCGTGGCAGGATACAAAATCAATGCCCAGAAGTCAGTGGCATTCCTATACACTAACAATGAGACTGAAGAAAGAGAAATTAAGGAGTCAATCCCATTTACAGTTGCACACAAAAGCACAAGATACCTAGGAATAAGCCTAACCAAAGAGGTAAAGGATCTATACCCTAAAAACTATAGAACACTTCTGAAAGAAATTGAGGAAGACACAAAGAGATGGAAAAATATTCCATGCTCATGGATTGGCAGAATTAATATTGTGAAAATGTCAATGTTACCCAGGGCAATTTACACGTTTAATGCAATCCCTATCAAAATACCATGGACTTTCTTCAGAGAATTGGAGCAAATTATTTTAAGATTTGTGTGGAATCAGAAAAGACCCTGAATAGCCAAGGGAATTTTTAAAAAAAGAAAACCATAGCTGGGGGCATCACAATGCAATGCCAGATTTCAGGTTGTACTACAAAGCTGTGGTCATCAAGACAGTGTGGTACTGGCACAGAAACAGACACATAGATCAATGGAACAGAATAGAGAACCCAGAAGTGGACCCTGAACTTTATGGTCAACTAATATTCGATAAAGGAGGAAAGACGATCCACTGGAAGAAAGACAGTCTCTTCAATAGATGGTGCTGGGAAAATTGGACATCCACATGCAGAAGAATGAAACTAGACCACTCTCTTACACCATACACAAAGATAAACTCAAAATGGATGAAAGATCTAAATGTGAGACAAGATTCCATCAAAATCCTAGAGGAGAACACAGGCAACACCCTTTTTGAACTCGGCCACAGTAACTTCTTGCAAGATACATCCACGAAAGCAAAAGAAACAAAAGCAAAAATGAACTATTGGGACTTCATCAAGATAAGAAGCTTTTGCACAGCAACGGATACAGTCAACAAAACTAAAAGACAACCTACAGAATGGGAGGAGATATTTGCAAATAGCATATCAGATAAAGGGCTAGTTTGCAAGATCTATAAAGAACTTATTAAATTCAATACCTTAGAAACAAACAATCCAATCATGAAGTGGGCAAAAGACATGAACAGAAATCTCACAGAGGAAGACATAGACATGGCCAACATGCACATGAGAAAATGCTCTGCATCACTTGCCATCAGGGAAATACAAGTCAAAACCACAATGAGATCCCACCTCACACCAGTGAGAATGGGGAAAATTAACAAGGCAGGAAACCACAAATGTTGGAGAGGATGCGGAGAAAAGGGAACCCTCTTACACTGTTGGTAGGAATGGGAACTGGTGCAGCCACTCTGGAAAACTGTGTGGAGGTTCCTCAAAGAGTTAAAAATAGATCTGCCCTATGACCCAGCAATTGCACTGCTGGGGATTTACCGCAAAGATTCAGATGCAATGAAACGCCGGGACACCTGCACCCCGATGTTTCTAGCAGCAATGTCCACAACAGCCACACTGTGGGAGGAGCCTCAGTGTCCATCGAAAGACGAATGGATAGAGAAGCTGTGGTCTATGTATTCTCATCCATTAGAAACGACAAATACCCACCATTTGCTTCAACGTGGATGGAACTGGAGGGTATTATGCTGAGTGAAGTAAGTCAATCGGAGAAGGACAAACATTGTATGTTCTCATTCATTTGGGGAATATAAATAATAGTGAAAGGGAATAGAAGGGAAGGGAGAAGAAATGTGTGGGAAATATCAGAAAGGGAGACAGAACATAAAGACTCCTAACTCTGGGAAACGAACTAGGGGTGGTGGAAGGGGAGGAGGACAGGAGGTAGGGGTCAATGGGTGATGGGCACTGAGGGGGGCACTTGACAGGATGAGCACTGGGTGTTATTCTGTATGTTGGCAATTTGAATACCAATAAAAAATAAATTTATTATTAAAAAAAACATAGCATTTTGGAACTAGAAGTAAAGTTAAGTCATCTTTAGAATCAGACTGCTGAATCCAAGTCCCCTGATGCTAGTCCACTTGCGGTTTGGAGAGTTTAAATCCTTCAGCATTCAGCTAAGAGGGAGAGTCTGAAACATTTCTGTTGCCATGGCAGAGACTATTCTGAAGATATGAATTGTGTCTGTGTTGAGGGTCCAGTTACGAACAGACCAAGGTTCACATCCTACAACTATCCCTGTGTCCCCACAGAAACAGACTTGGTATTGGTAAATCTGTGAATGAACTTTTATAACCTGTTATCGTCTAACAATGTCTTTGTGGTCATCATAGAGACTTTTACTTCATTTACAAAAAGACTAGAGAATAATATTCTTATATCCCCCCAACCCTTTATTAGTGTATCTTTTTAAAAGAATAAAAGAATCTTACTGATTCTAAGATTAGGGTGGAGATTCTGAAATGATACAGCTAACATTTCGATCAAAATGCTATAGGTCAGTAAGAGTTCATAGTATCTTTTTCTTCTGCAAAATCAAGTTGGCAAAAAAATTGCTGAGGAATCTAAAGACCTGAAGTAAAAAATAGTTCATTAAAAAATGACATTATTATATATTTGTTTAGAGAATTTTTTAAAGGTCAGATATTTATCTTATGGTTAACATTTCAACCAACTTATCTTTACCTATGAAGAAGAAGGCAGGGAGATGGCCATGAGGAGGAATTTGTCACAGAGGAGGGATAGGCTTTGTCACATTCCTGATACTACCCTCTTTTCACCAACTGCATTTGGTACATTCATCTTGAATTTGCTTTGTTTTGGAAAAAAATCTCCGTGAAGGATTTTATTGTCAGAGTTTCAATAGTGAGGCAGTGAATGTTGGGGGATAAATCTAATCAGCTACACAAATAATTTAAACTTAATCTGAATCTCAGTCACCCAATTTGTAAAATGACTAGAACAGAGATACTTGCCTCTCAGGATTGTCATGGGACTTCAACGAGAAAGGAGCCAAAAAGTGCCTGGGACTTAGCTGGATTCAATCATTGTCAGTTCCTTTCCTTCCTAATAATATTAGCTTCCATTAGTTGCACACGTCTGGGCCATCATCTGTGCTTTAACACTTTCCATGAATCATCTCATTAATTGCTCAAAACATGAGGAAGCTAAAGCTTTTGAAAATTAAATCCAGTCTCAAGGTCACCAGGTCAGAAAGTGTCATGAAGTCAGTTTTCTAATTCAGATGTCCCTGACACTAGAGGCCACGCTCTTGATCAACATGTATATTTACTTCCTGTTGCTGCCGTAACAAATTACCGCAGACTTAGTGGTTTCAACAGCACAAATTTATTCTCCTACAGCTCTGGATGTCAGAAATCCAAAGTCAGTATCAGTGGCCTAAAGACAAGGCATTAGCAAAGCTGGTTCCTTTGGGAGCCTCCAGGACAAAACCCATGACTGGCCTCATCTAGCTCCTGGAGGCTGCAGGCATTCTTCATGTGTTCCCCTCTTTTATCCTTAAAGCTGGGGCGCATCTTGCTTCCATTGTCCCATCACCTTCTTCTGTGGTCAAATCTCCTTCTGTGTCCCTCCTTTAGGATACTTGTGATTACATTTAGGACGCACCCTGATAATCCAGGATAATCTCATCTCAAGATCCTTAATTTAATTACATCTCCAAAGTCCCTTTTGCCATATGAGGTGACATTCACAAATTCCAGGGATCAGCACCTGGATATCTACCTCACCGTGTTACCTTATTTCCTTCTCTGTTCCTGTTATAGGGTAACCAAGCTTTACTTTTATCTTCTAATTGTGATGTCCTATTTGGAGTAACAACTCCATTGCTTGACAGATTTGTTTAAAAAAAAAAAAAAGAACTTGGGTTGGTGGGAGGTGGCAAGATCCACACACAGGAAGAATTTAGATAGGACAGGTGGGTTCTTGTTCAGTGGGGTTAAAGACTTCCTGGGTAGCAAGCACCCTTGCTCATAGCTCAGCAGGTGAGAGAACCAGATTTGACTCAGTTCAACCCCCCAAAAGTCTAAATGTATGATTCCTCCCTGACTCATGATAAAAACGGGCCAAGGTGAATTTGGACATCTGGAGACATGGCAAAGACAGGCTCTAAGATTTCCTTCTTTTCCTGAAACTTAAATTTTTCTCCTCAATTCTCTGTTCATATTTCTGGGAAGCTTTGTTAATGGCAGAAGCAGGGTCTTGAAGTCCTTGTGATTCACTTCAGACATGTCATTCTATAATTTTTATATCTATTTTTCATTATTTATTCATCGCTCTTTTTATTTATTCATAGTTGAACATAAACACAAAGAGTTTCATATAATTTCTAATTCTTTTTATTTTTTTAATTTTTTATTTTATTTTATTTTTTTTGCAGCTGAGATTTTCTTCTCTACAAGTAACCCCTAGAAATGAACTAGCTAGCTGGTTCAAAGTACTGTGATATTTAAAATCTTTTTTTTTTTTTTGATATTTAAAATCTTTTGATAGACACTGCCAATTAGCCTCTACAAAGTTTTTGCAAGCCTGTGGTAGCCCTAGCAGAGTGCATTCAATATGTGCTTTCTTTGGGATGCCTGGGTGGCTCAGCCGTTGAAGGTCTGCCTTTAGCTCAGGGCGTGATCCTGGAGTCCAGGGATCGGGTCCCACATCGGGCTCCGTGCATGGAGCCTGCTTCTCCCTCTGTTTCTCTGCCTCTCTCTGTGTCTCTCATGAATAAATAAATAAAATCTTTAATATAATTTATATATTATATGAGCATATATATATGCTTTCTTTTTTATCAACATTTTTTTTAAGTTAAGAGAATCATGCTTGATGAGGGAAAAATATTAAGCAGTACAGAAGGCTATAAATACCCAATCCCACTTTCCATAAGTAAGTTCTGCTAACAGACCTTTTTCCTTCCAGTCAAAAGCTTGCACATGTGTACATATAAACTAAGATTACACTAGACATCCTATTTGGTCACTTGAACTTATGTGGTTAACATTATGCCCAGGTCACTGTTCTACTCTCATACACAAAGAGCTACTCATTCTTTTAGATGACTGCCAAGTTTTGATCATATGACTGTACCCTAATTGTTTAAGCCAAGCTCCTACCACCCATTATGTTTCAATCTTAGCTTCTGTACAGCAAACTTTCTCCATATGCTCCTATATTTCAGGGCCTCCCATTCTGTAGCTCCTGATTCTATAGATTACCTTGGGACTTATACATCCCCCATGTGAGGTGGGGTGTTTTTTATATTAAGTTGAGGAATTGCAATGTTAGGAGATAATGATCTGGTGGGGGGAAGGGAGGGTGTCATTTCAGAGGCTATCCCAGTATGACATTTATTTAACTGAGGTATAGCTGAAATACAGCGATCTATTAGTTTCAGGTGTACATCATAGTGATTCAACAATTCTATGCATTACTCAGTGCCCATCATAGCGAGTATAGTTACCATCTATCACCATACAGCATTATTACAATATTATTTATTTACCATGTTCCCCATGCTGTGTTTTCCATTCTTGTGATTTATTTATTGTATAACTGGAAGTTTGTACCTTTTAATCCCCATCACCTATTTCATCCATCCCTTTAACACCCCCTTCACCCCCAGCAACTACCAGTTTGTTCTTTGTATTTCTGAGTCTGTTTTTCTTTTTGTTTGTTCATCTATTTTGGTTTTTAAAGTCCACATATAAGTGAAATTGTATGATATTTTCCTTCACTGTCTGAATTATTTCACTTAGGGTAATATCCTCTAGGTCATTCATATTGTTGTAAAGGGCAAGATCTGATTCTTTTTTTGTGGCTGAGTAATATTCCATTGTGTTTGTCTGTGTGTATCTCATTTTCTTTATCCGTTTATCTATCAATATACACTTAGGTTGCTGAAATTTCTTATCCTTTTTTTTAAAGATTTTATTTATTTATTCTTGAGAGACACACAGAGAGAGAGAGAGGCAGAGACAGAGACACAGGCAGAGGGAGAAGCAGGCTCCATGCGGGAGCCCGATGTGGGACTCGATCCCGGGACTCCAGGATCAGGCCCTGGGCTGAAGGCAGGCACTAAACTGCTGAGCCGCCCAGGGATCCCTGAAATTTCTTATTCTTGATGCCCAGGGAACGCAGGGCAAACTACCTACTCTTTAAATATTTCTTAAAATAATTTCGCTACTATATCTTCTTGTTAATTTTTATAATGAATGGCAGTCTGAAGAAGTCTTAGAATTATTTTCAAAATAATAATTAAAATATTTTAAAAATATATCTGTAAGCCTGCCACTCCATAAAAGAAGTCAATAGTTTTAGTTCTTTTTCTTGTCTTGCTGGCAATTCAGCAATCTCTGACCCATTCCCATTTATTCATTTTCAAGACCCATATTGCTGTCTGTCAATTATAGACAAAATATAATTGATTTCCTTCTGGGTAACTTTGCAAAAGTAAAACCTTGAACTTAACTGCAGCTCTACTCTTTGCTGAAACTTAGTGGAAGGAAACAATATTTATGATGGATTTACAGAAAGGTATACATTTCACATATCCTTCCAGTTATTTTAAAATCGATCTTCAAATTTAGCAGTGTAGTAGAAGGGGTTGTATAAATAAATGTGATTCCTTTCCTTTCTGCAGAATTACTTGACCAGCATTGTGCTCGATATTAGGCCACTGGTCTGCATTGAAGGGTAATGTGAGGAACAAGCCAGGGAGAGCAGCCCTAGCCAAGTGTCAAGTGTTAGAATTTACTTGAATAAGGCATATACTCTTCCCTTTTCCCTCAGCTTTGGGCTAATCAGAGACCTAGATTCATGCCTTTTCCCTGTTTTGAGGACCCAATCCCCCACTTAGAAGATGTTGTCTTTTGGGGACTGGAGTTGCTATAATGACAAAATTCTACTTTTTCTCCCCAGAACAGAGCAGCATGTGTTCTTAGAGGCGGTCACAGCATATTGATCACCTTTGCAACCTTTGCATAGGCTCTCTGTCATATAGCTAGGACTGATTCTTGAATTCCTTTTTCTGATTTCTTAAAGGCTTTTGGCACTGTCTCTGTCCATTTCACAAAGCTGGTTTTGCCTCCATCGTATCTGTTAGCATGATCACATGCATTTGTTTAATATCAAGTAGGCTTGAGACTGTTGAAAGGGTGACCTGAATCTGGCAATCACACTCCATTTCATTTGTTTATAATTTTGTGTTAGTGTATTCAAGAGGTTATTGTCTTTTTCTGTTTTTCCCCTCTTCCTTCCTTTCTTGCTTTCTTTTTTCACTGCATATGATTTAGAGTGTAGAGATTCAGTCTACAGTTCACTGATTTTTACAGGTGATTTTGGGCCTCTCCCCATTTTCCTATTGATTAAAAGCCTGTAAACCTCATATCTACTATGACAATTGATACTTGTGTAGCAGTTGCTAGAAAGCAGGGCTCTTGAAGGGGTGGCATGATATTAAGGGTGATATAAAAATTTGTAGAGAGATGATAAAATTATCATAAGAGCTACAAAGCCTGGGGTAGTTTGGACTGAATGAGAGCTCACGAGAGATGCCAAGGAATGGATGATTATCCATTCTTGACTATAGTCACACATCATAGTGTATGTCTCTTGAGAGGAAGACAAGATGAAGATGATCCAGGAGCAGCTGCATCCAAGTAAGATTTCAAAGTCCTGAGGTATATTACCTCACAAGACTGATTAGAGTATAGCTGTTCATAATAGACTTGACGTCTAACAGTCTAGAAGCATGGATGCATCTGAAGAGAAGATGGGAATGTTCTACATTCATTTCTAGTTTTTTTTTTAAGATTTATTTATTCATGAAAGACACAGAGAGACAGAGAGACAGAGGCAGAGGGAGAAGCAGGCTCCACACAGGGAGCCTGATGCAGGACATGATCCCGGGTCTCCAGGATTAGGCTCTGGGCCGAAGGCGTTGCTAAATTGCTGAGCCACCCGGGCTGCCCTCATTTCCAGTTCTATCAAGTCCCATGATCTTACTAGATTCATGATACCAGTAAAGTTCAACTTGCTGTGTTTAAAGCTATGAATCATACTAGCTGTGTGATAAGGAATAGTCTTTAAATCCTTTGAAGATGCGTTTACTTGAACAAATTTCATACACATCTAATGTCATGACACCAAAGCAACATCAGAACAAAGACCATTTACCTATTATTTAATAGAAGTTTGAGAGTAGCTAAATTTCGTGAGAGGAATTTGTTATCACTCGTTCAATTTACTAACAAGCTGTGAATTAGGGATGCCTGGGTGGCTCAGTGGTTGGGCATCTGCTTTCTGCTCAGGGTGTGATCCTGGAGTTCAGGGATCGAGTCCCACATTGAGCCCCCTGAGGGGAGCCTGCTTCTCCCTCTGCCTATGTCTGCCTCTCTCTCTGTGTGTGTCTCTCATAAATAGATAATATCTTTAAAAAAATTGGCTGTGCAATTTTTGTCTTTTTGGGGGGGGGAAACATAGGGAAAGGAAAGAAGTGCTAGAAGGGAAAGAAATGTCTGAATAATGTGGTTCCATAAGATGCTGGTTTACAATTTTCTCCTTTGATAAAACTCTTCCAAACTCCTTTTTTTTTAACATAACTTTTCTATTCATTTCTAGTAAAAATATATAATCTGGAGGTTTCTGTCAATAAACTGAGATTCCTTGTTTTAGGAGATGTGTTTAGAGAAGAAAACTTGAAGAAAATAAAACATGACAAAGTCAAAGGAATTCTGATAAGAAAGTTTGGGAAAGACCAGGCTGTGAGAGATGCTGCTAGAAGAGAAAAGCTATGGGGTATTTAAGAACAGGGAACAGGGTGGGGTTAGGTGGGGGCCCATGAAGCATGTGTTATAATGGGCTTTCTGTTCTCTGTTCAAGAATAGCTAAAAGATTTTAAGGTATCTTAAGAGGTAGAAGTTCCTTCAAAAGGTTAGGTGTGATTATTATAGTAATTACTGATTTTCTCCTTCTTAAAAATGTTCCATCACAGCCTTGATTTCCCATCCCTTTGTGAATAAGCTGCGATCCAGTTATAGGACCTGAGATGGACAAAATGATACTTTAAATCTAGAGACAGTATAGAGCAATAATTAGGAGCAGAGCTTTTAGAGTTAGAGAACCCTATCTCATCCACTTCCCTTGGGAAATTTGCTGAAACTCTTCAAGGCTGTTTCTTCATCTGCAAAATCAGTTTTCATAATACCTGCCTCATGATATATCTTAAAGGGATATTCTAAGGACTAGATGACAAAGTCTACAAGTAAGTGTACAGGTTGCCTGACACCTAATAAATGCTCCAAATATTGTAGTTGATGCTAGTTTTTATTGTTATTATTTCTAATTATTATTCTGTGGAATATCTGAGTGGTATATGGTATGGTGACAAAATGAAGGTATTACATGAATGTTAAATCATGATTAAAAGTAGAGCGGGTGAACAAGAGGTCTGGAGGAAAAGTGTGACTCAAAGGCGAACCTTTCCAGAATGCTGACCGGACAAGCACATTTTTGGTTTCAGCAAACAAAGCAAATATGCCCAAGATCAGAGCCATTCAACAGGTCCACGGAGCCAAAGCTTTGGGAATCAACCATCTTCACCACCCAGGTCATCTAACCCATCCCAGCTGGTGCTCTTCATGTCAGGAAATGTGAATCAGAAAGAGGATGTGATCCTGGCAGAGACAACCCTCATTAAGATGATCATTTACAGTGTTTGTTTTGAACAGGAAGAAGCTTGGTACCTGCTCGGAGATGACAATGCATCTGAACCCACGAGAGGGAATAGTTCTGGGCAGGGAGTCAGGAACCCCAGATCTGGTTTTGTTTTGCCACTGATGTGCTAGAAAGTCATTGGTAAGACATATGTCTTAAACTCTCAGAGCTTCAATTCCCTCTTCTGAGCAAGAGGATTGGACAAGATGACCATTAGGGTTTTTCAACTTCATGTCAATCAACTTTGATAGTCTATGTTCTTCTTTCAATTTATTAGTCTATAGTCTAGTCTATCAGGATTACAAGTATTCAACTTAATCTGTGATTGCGCATTTGCAGTTCACAAATTTTCACTAGAGATTTATACCTTAGTAATGTAAAATCAAGCACAATCCCCCCCCTTTATTTTTTGTTCTTTCAGCAGTTGGCTCACATGAATGTTAAAAGTACAGATAGGAGACTTACAATATAGTTTTCCAAATTAACTAGATACTGGCTAGTGAGTCAACAGAGTGCAAAAAGTTAGTATCCAGGGTTAAAGCTTACAATATCATTCACATTTACACAGGGAATATTTTCCAAGAAGGTAGATATTTATGGTAAGTAAGGAAGAGTGAGAATATTGCATGCAGCTGTCTCTAGACAACTGGGAAAAGTTTAAAGTTTTAAAACCAGGGGCCAAAGTGATTAATTAGTTTTGTCCCAGGTTATTTACTAAGGAAATGAGATCTTTTCTTTTTCTTTAGTAGAAAAAGTCTCTTGTTATTTTTTGATCAAAAGCTGGGTAAATATTGAATGTAGGAATTCAAGTACACTTAGTTGACTTGCTCTCAAAATTTAGAATGGAACATGCACTTTTTTAATGGTTCATAAGAATGTTCTGAGATTGGTCTTAGTTGCATTCCCTATTCCCCATGCTGAATTGCTAAATAGTATCACTGACTACTTTTTATTTTGCAATGCCTTTCAAAAACATTGGAGAACATCTCTAAGGGAGACATTCTCAAGACTTTGTAGTATTTCATTTATTTCTCATTGGAAGAATCATAGGTTTCTAAGAACTTGTGAGAGTTGCATTCCATATCTTCCACAGTATTAGATGTAAGACATAATGTTTTAAATTTTTTTTTCATATAGGGAATATCAACCTTATATACATACTGTCTTGTGTCACCAATAAAAGCATGGTAATAGCCAAGTCACCTGCTGGAGCAGTAGAAAGCATCCAGACAGAGAGACCTATTTTTATTTTTCACTCATCTCAGAGATCTTTCACTTCATCTCAAGCAATGGAGCACAATGATGAAGACAATCTTGTTCAGATTTTCTTTGGTCATGTACTATCCACAGTATTAAGAAAATAAAGATCCATGTTCACCTCCCCCTTGTCTCTCCAATTTCTCCAGACTGTGGAATGTTGGGATTCATACTGTGAATGCTCTGAAAATCAATTATTGTCAGATTCTGTTTTCAGGGCTGCCAGACAATATTTTGGCTCAACTTCAGTCCATTTGGAACACAGCTGTTAAGTTGTTGACAAAAACTAAGGAAATATGAACATGTTCCACCCTTTAAAAAAATTCCATTTGTTGGCAACCTTCTCGATGGATTTGAAATTTTCTTATTGGAGAGCAAGTTAGTACCACTTTCTGGCATCCTTTTGGGCTGAACTGGTCGTCTCTGTGTTCCAACACACATGGCACCCTTCATTCACCACTTGGGATATTCAGAATTTATTCTTGATCGTGAACTTGAGTTTTAAATTATTCTGTTAAAAACTGCCCCATAACTTTAGATTTTCCTGGAATTTAGTGTCTCACTGGTCTTACCACTTCTCCAGGTGCATTTTTAAAAAAGACTACTATGGCAAGTTAGCATTGATTCACTTCTAAAAGATTAGTGGTTTTATTCCGCATGCTTTTTATCTGAAGTAATAGAAAATACTATTTAATTAAACACTACCTAAGACTTAACCATTTGTCTAAGAAAATAGATATATTGTGTATATGTATATACATATGTATATATATATTTGTTAAAAATAAAATCAATGGAAAGATAAACCAGATTTTTTAAGGTTTACCTATAGGAGGAGAGAGAGAACAGATTAGAGGGAACAGGAAGAGAAACTTGATTTCCTTGAACATACCTTGTTTGTAAACTTGTCTTTGGAATTATGTAAGTATTCACTTACAAAAAAATGAAGTAAATATAAATGGAAGTTCTAAAAAATATAATGCAAAAGACTGTAAGTGAATTTAACCATGTACCTTGCTATCATGCTGCTCAATTGTGTGATGATGAAAAATATTCTTAATCTGCACTGTTCAATACAGTAGCCTCTCACCACATATGACTGTTGAACCCTTGAAATATGACAGTGTTACTAAAAACTAAATTTTAAATTATATCTAATTAATTTAAAATGTACTTTTAATAGCCACAAGTGCCTATTGGCTACCATACTGGGCAGCTCAGAAACAGAATAATCACACAGAAAGGAAGGACTGCAAGTGATTTTTAAATGCAATAATTTGGTTGCATACTCCTAGTGAAGTAATACCCTAAATCCAAAAGAACTGAAAAATAATATTAAATTTTTTTTCAGCAATGACATCTTTATAGTATTATTGGTGTTACTCTGAGTCTATTAGGTGTACATTGCAAATAAATCAAATGAATAATTCTGTTGATATCTTTGAGAAATCAATTATTTGGCATGATTAGAAGGAGATAAGACTAAAGGTTGATAAGTTTAAGTCAAAAAATTTCAAAGCATCTATGTAAAATCAAGATGTATGTTTACTTAAGAAAATATTTCCCAATTGTTCACCAAAAACCCTAGGTAGAAACAATGACAGCCCAGTAGTAGTAACACCTTCAGTGCTCAGATTATAGTCTTTAAATGCCTTTTCCCACTAAAAAGAACCAGACTTCTTGGAGAAGTTGGTAATTCTGAGTTTGGGTTAGGGAATCTATGATATAAATATGGAACATCTTGTTGTCATAGAAAACAGGGAATGCTTTCAAAGACTGATAGAGTTAAGTCAGAAAGACTTAGGGCCATTTGAAAGGCTCCCCCAAAATGGAAAAGTTGTGCACCAGAATGAATAACAACTGCAATGGATTGAAAAACTTCAAATATGTAGGGGCGCCTGGGTGGCTCAATTGGTTAAGCATCTGACTCTTGGTTTTGGCTCAGGTCATGATCTCAGGGTCAGGAGTTCAAGCCCCATGTCAGGCTTTGCATGCAGTGAAGAGTCTGCCCGAAATTCTCTCCCTTTCTGTCTCCCTCTGCCCCTTCCCCCACTCAGATGTGATTTCTCTCTCTCTCTCTCTCTCTCTCTCTCTCTCTAAAATAAATAAATATTTTTTCTTAAACTTCAAATATATCTATCTTGAGTTTACATTAATATTTTAAAAACTCAGTTATCTTTGAAGGTGCTAAAAAACAAACTCATTATTTTAAAAACCTAAATACTCAAGCATTTATTCTGCTTTTTATGTGGACTATACTTTGAAAAACCAAAGAGTTGTTGAAAGAAAGTTTCTTTTTATAACACTATTCTATCAATAAATAAAGAAATAATAATAAAATTAGAATATCACGATTTTCCAACTCCTGATCAATTAATGGGTCTAGGCAATAATCACCAATGAATAATAATATCTTTAAAAAATGATAGATGTGTGCTATGATGGATGTACACTGCTTTTTGTTTCATTTTGGGCTTCGTTTGCTTATTGAAACATGAAAGAAACACATGGAATTTGTCTTGCAAAATAAAAACAAACAAAAAAACCCACAATGAAACCTGAATCTGATCAAGCCTCTAGATCTAACTACCAACTTATAGAAACAACAAAAAATAAAAGACCTGATAAAGGACCCAGGGTTGTGCAATTAATGGAATCAGACTACGGAACACTGTGACAAGGGTCAGCAAACCATGGCTTGTAGGTCAATTTGGATCCTGACTGAAATAAACACGTTATAAATAACTTTAAAGAAAAATTTTAAAAATTCTAATTACTGCTGGGATATTGATGATTTTGAGAAAATTTTAAGCTTTCTTTTTGTTTAGCTGTGATATTACATTTATATTTTAAGAGCACTTATCTTTTAGGTATATATTCTGAAATTTTTACAGAAGAAATGAGGCAATGTCTAGGATTTGCTTCAAAATAATCCAGAGGGTGGGGAGCGAGTGGGTATAAAGATGAGACAAGAATGACCATTTAGCGGGATTTGTTGAACGTGATGGATACTTTGTGGTAATTATTTTATCTACTTTTGAAGAAGTTTGAAGATTTACATAATAAGTATTTAATGCCTGTTTTCATGGAACTTGCATTCTAATGGAGGAGGAGATGATAATTATGATTAATATGTATTGTAAGTTAGATGACAAAATAAGTTCAGTAGAAAAACCAGTAAGATTTTGAGGTGGAAAAGGGTATGAAATGTTAATAGGATGCTATTGAAAATTTTGAGAAGACGGTTTGGACTATGCAGTATAAAAGCCACCAAACCCACCCTTAAATCTACGGACAAAGTTGGCTTCCTGAGCAGCATATGGGGAAAAAATGCCTAAAGCGGTGCTGGCAAGCATGCACTCTGGAACTCGACTCCCTGGGTCCAAATCCCAGCTCTTCCACTTAGTGACTGGGTGAACATGGGCAAATTCCTTAGCTTTTCTGTGCCTTGGGTTCCTCACGTTATATGTCTTTGGTAAATGTCAAGACAAATGTTATTGACATGGGGATTGATGCTGAAAGTCTTTTTAAAAATTAACAGGCTTCTTATCAGTGCATTAAGTGAGTTTTCAATATTCTAACACAGTGGTTCTCAAGTATAGTGTGCATCAAAATTGGCTAGAGGGCTTGTGAAAATACACAGTGCTGAGCCCCACCTGCTCCCCCACCCCCAGAGTTTTCAGTTCTGGTGTGGAGCTTGGGACATCATGGTTCTAACAGGTTCCCAGGGGAGAATGATGATGCTGATCTGGGCATCACTTTAAAAACCATTGCTCAAATAATTCCCTTCTCCTGCCATCCATTTCAAAGGACAAAAGGAAAAATAAACACATGTGACTTTAATAAAAAAAAATCTTTAAAGAAATCTATTTGCTACCCCAACTTCATATAACAAACGAGAAATGCATTCTTAGTTTTGCACCAAACTGAGAGTTTGAGTTTTCTTTTGGTTTTTATGACTGAAATGAAGGAAAACTGCACTTAGAGGGTAAAAATGACATACCAGCTGCAGATTATTTTTCCCATTCTTTTTTTTTGTAATAAAAAAATTCAACGTAGCCAGACAATTTCTCACCTACTCATCTCCATCTAAAACAAGACACCATCTGTTATGTATCCACTTAATCAGCACCGTGACAAATTGGAGCACACTCAGGCCTCTGATACCATATACCACTCACCAGGAGTTTCTGACTAGACCTTTGGAAGGTCCTGATCAGAGGCTGAGAGGACAGCTGGCCATTAGACTGCAGCTGGATACAATCAGAGAAGATGCCCCCAAGGACTCCCGCCAAATAAGTAGGGTCAAACAGCCTGGCCAGGATAGCGCTTGGTAAATGAGTTACCTGGGGTCTGGGAGGATTCTGAGTTTGATTTACTTTTCAAGAAGGTTAAGTTATCTTTCAAAAGCAAGTCTCTTTTCTCTTTGTGTCCATCGAACATGAAGTGGGGACGTTGAGAGTTTTCAGCACGTCCCCAATCTATACCTGGGCTATCACTGCAGTGCTGGCTCGCAGACAAAATGCCTCTATGCATGGGATGGATGGTCTAATTTCTTTTCCTGCTGGTCTGAGGTGACCTGTCAACTGAAGCTAGACAATCCACACCACTTCAGAACTCCCCTCCAGCAGCTACAAAGGGCTCTCATCTCTTTGCTTGCTAACAATCCATTTGAGTTCAAGAGCAGAGAAAGCAGGTGGGCATTTGAAACGAGAGGGGAAAAAATCAGCTAGAGGAAAGGAAATAGATAAAAAGCAGTGGTATGAGAAGGGGAAAAGTGGAGTTGGAATTTGGAGACTGTAGTTAGGGGCAATGAGGTTAGCAACTGAAGTTTCAAGAAACATTGTAGGTGATTTTTTTTTTTAATATCGTAGAGGGGAGGAAAAAAGAATATAATGATACAGAACAACAAAAGCTATGCAGATAACTGTAGCCTTAAAAGGAATTTTGAGGGTTCATAATCTTTTTTCATGTCTCTAAGTATTTAGCCATTAAAAAGTAGAAATCGTTTATATAATTTGGACTGGCTTCATAAAGGTATTTTCCACAATTTCCTTAGCAATCCACATGTAACATTAGGAAAAGAGGAAAAAATATTTAGTTCTGTAATGAATAGAATGCACACACAAAATAAGCCCAGGAATAGAACTATAGGAATATAGTTCTAGAATGTAAAAGGGACATTTTTTATTTAAGGAATAAAGAGGAGATAAGAAATATTTGAAATGTTCCTAGCTCTTTACTTTTTTCTTTCTTTCATTTGGCAAATGTTTATGAGAACTGGCTGTGTGCCAGGCACTCCTTCAAGGAATGAGGGATTCAGCAATGAACAAAGGAGATAAAAAAAATCTCCTCTATCAACTTATAATAAGCAAGAGAATACCTTGAAAATTTTGTTGAACTGCAGATTCTTGGGCCCAAACTCAAGATTCTGACCCAGTAAATTTGTGAAAGGGTATGGGATATGTATTTTAAATATAAATGTAGGTGATTCTGATAGAAATATTCCCTACAGGTATTTCATTCACTCTTAAGACATCAATTTGTTTCTCTCACATGAACACTGAGTCTACCTTCCCAGCTCAGACCCTGAGCTCCAGACCAAGTTGTCTCCTGGACCTTTTCACCCTGACCTTAGGAAGGCAAATGCCACATGTAAAGAAAGAAAAGAAAACAGAAAATGAAAAAAGAAAAGAATAAGAGAAAAGAATAAAAGAAATTTTGTTCCGTTTGTTTTAGGTCAGCCTCATTAACCACCACCTTGAATATTTCCAGAGTCTTCTCAGAATCTGTTCTTTCAGTCTATCTTCTTTTTTTTTTTCAGTCTATCTTCTCTGCTGTTTCCAGTGTGATCTTTCCAAAATAAAAAAATCAATCATGAAACTCCCTTATTGGTAGCCCCATTACTGACTCCAAATTGCCCAATGAACAAAATCCAAGGTTTTTTTAAAATATTTTTTTATGTATTCATTTATTTGAGAAAGAGTAAGAGAATGCAAGTGGTGCAGGGAGAGAGGAGGAGGAGGAAGAGAGAGAGAGAAAGAGAGAGAGAATCTGAAACAGACTCTGTGCTGAGCATGGAACCTGACGGGGCTTGATCCCATGACCATGAGCTCATAACCTGAGCCAAAAACAACAGTTGGGTGATTAAGTGACTGAGCCACTCATGTGTCCCTAAAATCCAAGTTTTATGAAAAGGTTAAGTTAGTCCATGATACAGTGGCCTCTCCAGCATTTTCCTCTTACAGAGCCCCTTCCAACCTTCTAATGCCCTACGATGCAGCCATTACTCAATCATACTTTTCAATCTGTGATGTCTTTGCTCATTCTTTCTTCTCTATAGGTCTCAAATAGCCTTCTTCATACTCAGGGCCCCTTGATAAATGCCTACTCATCTGTCAACACTCATTTCAATATAAAATTTCCTGAAATCTTAAAATTTCCTGAAATGACCTTCCCACTCCCCAGAGAATTGGCTTCTTTGTGCCCTATAATTACCATCTGCTTTTAATACAGCATCTCTAACCCCATAGGACACAAATTTCATCACTCATGTGTCTCACTAGTTCATGTCTGTAAGCCTCTTAAAGATATGGAGCTCATTTTGCCCTAAATGGGATTTTTTTTTATCACAGTGTTTTCTCAGTCTTGGATGAATGAATGAATGAACTATTAAACGAGTGAAAATAATGACTCATCAAGAAGTATAACTGAATGCTTTGTGACATGGATTTTTAAATATCCTACACTTTGCTCAGTAAACTATTTTCATTTGCTTGTCCTGTCATACTAAATTTGAATCATGTAAAGCATAGTGCTTCCTTTAGTTGGATGATAGTTTGTACCTTTATCTTTAACAGTTAAATCTCAAATTGAGTTCTTTAGTGAATCCTTGGTCCAAGTATTTTAGAGCTTAGATTTTTGTTCTTGAGCAGAAAAACAAAAAACAAAAAAAAAAAAAAACAAAAACTAAGCCCCTCAGCTTCCTTTTTGCCTATGAATTTTGTTTTACAATGGTTTCAAGCTTTATGTATACCTAAGGGAAGAAACTGATTACTGGTGATATGTTATAATAGTAGAGGGATGACTCAGATTTATTTGTCTTATCTAAACTATTTTCACAAACAACATCTGGATTAGGAAGGAATAGGGTCTATTTTCTTTTATAGTAATGGACTTCTTACCTAGCCCGAGTGGGTCAGGTATTGCGCTCTATGTTTCAGGTATTATTTTTTAACCCAACATCAAATGAGGCTTATTATATAATGCAGGTCTTATTAATTGCTCAAGGAATGCAGAGGTGAGTCTGCCACTGATCTTGCACATGAACTAGTAGAGGGATAGTCATGTGTTTATTTTTTGTCATGATTTATTTTTTTAAACAAGTGTGTCATAGCTTATTCGGTGTCCTGATGTACTTTGAGTTGTTCTTCAATCGGTGGCAATAGGTTCATAATTTTCCATCTGCACTCAACCCAGCTTCCGTGAAGCTAACGTGGGGTATTTGGCAGATGATGATAACCCCTCATTTTTGCTGCCTTTTATATTTACAATGCACTTTGCCAGGCATAATCATCCTTATTTGATGCCTGGCAGTTTTATGAGAATAGAGTGAAATTTACTGGCTAGTAAGTGCTAGCAGATTCTTGTGTGTGCCCTTGTAAGGATCATTTCCTTACAAACTGGGATAGGTGACACCCTTATGCCCTCTGACCAAATAAATTTCTAGAATAGCATGCAAGCAAATATTTGGAAGAGAAAAAAAAATTAGATTATTTTCCTGTGCTCCTTTTCCTGGTATGTATTACTATGTTGTGGCTGAAAAATAATGAGAGAAGCAAAGCTTTACCTTCAGGTAAAAGTGTCTTTGAATGAGATTCCAGATGCTTAAATGCACATTTACAGCAGTCGTTAGAAAAAATCATTTTCAAACAGAACTACTTGTCCCTGATTTATTCCTCTAAATAATTCTTACACTAAAAAAAATAAATCCTGACAATTACCTGAATAATAAGAGAAATCTTCCTGTGGTTAATTGTCAGTTGAGGGAAATATAATGGTGTAAATAGCACTTTAAAAAGATATTTGTCTTTTCTGTACCTTACAGTTCAAAATTATGTCTCCTGATTTTTGAAGCACCAATCTTGAGTTGTTTAAATTCAAGGACTTCATCTGTATAGAGCTGGGAATTGCCAAGATATTAATACCTGCATTTTTATGACACATTCTAAAGTCAATAGGAAAGAGGTTCTGAATAAAAGTCTTAAAATTACCTTATGAATAATTAATTACAGGGCATATTACCTTTGAATTATAAAAGCCCAGAAAAATGGAAAGGAGAATTGAAAAACATCAATCTCAGGTTCTTTAAAAATGTAATACCAATCATTTGAGCAGTGTACAAATCTTTTATTAAAGATAAAAAGGAGGTGATACGTTTTTTATTAACTGGAGGATATGTTCAATCCACATGATTAAAAATCTCATTACTAACTCAAGTCAGGAAAGTGATTTATTACTGAAACAGAATGGGAGGCATTCGGTTGTCCATAGCAGCGTTTATCAGGAGTAGAACTATCAGTTTGTATCTATTTTAGCATGCTTAATATTTTTTAAAGGTGGCCTTGCCATCTGTTTGAAGAATTGAAGATATTTTTCTAAAGTTGGCAAGCCAAAAGCAAAACATTAAAGCAAAAACATTAGCTGTTTTTCATTTAGCTTAAAGTTTTAAGTTTTAGAAGTAAAGATTCTATTTGTGCTTTAATGAAGGTAAAGTTTTCCAGTGTAAAGGGAAAAAAAAAATAAAGAGCCTATTATGGGTCCTGTTTTCAATATATATATCTTTAAATGTTCTAGTTTGTAAATATTTATTACAGGAAGTCAATCGTGGAGGGGTGGAGGGGAGATCATGTCATGTGTATTTGGTATTTGCAATGACAAAGAAAGATTATTATTTTCTCTTAGACCCATTGGTACTTTGGTTGTTACCACTTTGGTTTTTAAGAGTAAATGTGATAATTGCTTTCTGAATGATTTCACAATTCCTCAGGTCCTAATATCTAAGGTATTATATTTAGAAATCATTCCTTTATTATTCACCTAATTATTTAGTATTGGATTTCATTTATTCTTGTCCATAATATAATGAAAAATCCCTCCACATGTCAGGGAAAAAATAAGAGTTTATGCTGTCAAGATGTGCTTCATGGACATTGAGAGGACCTGGAAGCTGGGCCTGATTTGGCTTGATAAAGGGGAGTCAGGGGCTAGTATAGGGGAAATGGCACCATTTTCTTAATACACTCAATTGAGGATGAATTTGCTGTATTGGGAAAATAGTGAGAAAATGGCTTGGGGAGAAATGGTGAGGAAACAGCCTTGGTTGTTCATCAAGAGCTTAAAGGGATGAGTTTGGATAGCTAAAACAGAATGCAGTTACGGGAAATTTAGGATCAGACCACAGTTATAGGAAGAGGTGGAAACATTTAGAAAACAGTGGTGGAAAGAGAAAACAAAGAGTCATTCATTTGGGTGGGACATTTAATTTAGGGACACCAGCCAAAACGCTAGAGGGCAATGATCCCACGAGCAGTAGGTGATGAGGCCTGAGACAGGAGGAACTGAAAAATGAGTTGATAAAAAAGCTTTTCAAAAAAAAATCTTGAGAGTAAAATTTATTTAGACAACTCTGATTTTCATATTACTTGCCTACAGTTTGTTTTAAATAACTCAATGTTTTTTTTGTTTTTGTTTTTGTTTGTTTTTTTTTTTTTAAAGACAGAATTCTTGATGTTTTCCCTCATTTCTCTGTCCTGTCACAGCTAGAAGGCCATCTTCGGTTTCAGGTGGTTATGTCAGTGCCATATGTCTTAGGAAGCATGTAAGAGGTTCTCTACAGCCCTTCCTGGCATGTGTTCCTTCATGCAGAATCAGACAGACATCAAATCCTGTCAGAGCTTCTGTTGTCCTTGCCGAGATCATTTGACTTCCTGTCCGGGACAGCTGAGATTGCATCTGTGTGCCCATTCCACAAAGGTGCCTTCACGGATGGCTTATCTTGACTACTACTAGGGGCAGGGGCATCTTGGTGTGAGGGCTGTTTCAGAATTTGGGCTTCTAATTCCATAAATGTTAAACACTAACTACAATACTATAGGTTGGGGTATCATAATGGACAAGAAACACTGAGAACTTACCAATACTTTTCTCTCTCATTTAAAAAGAAAAATTTTACTTAAGAATGGTTGCCATAGATATGCTCACATTGTCTAGTTTCTTGGCGTTGGTATGTGTGTATCTTCTCTGACTTATATAGTGCTTTCTGAAAAAGAAAGTCTACAGAGTCTCATGTCCATCTATCTATATTTGTACATTTGTGAGTGTACATATGTACTTTAAAGAAAAGAAAAGAAAAACTGTGCTTTGAATACAAAACGTCTATTACAAAGCATCATATTTCTTCAAGCTGTTTGGTCCCTTTGAGTATTTGAGTTTAGACAAATGCCTTTTCCCTGTTCCTTTATTTATTTATTTTTTTTTAAAGCTGGCACATTCTTGTTCAATGAAAACAAGGGAGCAAGGGATTATTCTAGCCATTGAAATAGAAATGGTGTGTGAATCCGACAGCTGGAGCTTGGGTGTGAGATATTGCAATTTTTGCTGTAGGGAAAGGAGATGAAATGAGGGTTTGAATTTCATAGCATAAGGGGCTACCTAAATAGCAGCTGTGAGGTATGAGATCCCTGCTGAAGATTAGAGAACGATGGGGGTTAGGTGTTCCTAAGTCTCAGGAGCTGGAGGTGGAAATGGGTGAAACATGTTGCTTTCTTTGAAGTGATTTTTTCCCCCTTTTCTAAGTCATGGCAATTGCTTTCTGGGTGTAGAGCTGCACATTCATAAATTCTTTTCACTTGCCTAGACTAAAAATACCTGCAGCCTTAGAGTTTTCATTTTGGAGGAGCTGAATAATATCCATAGATTACATGAGAGAGTACATATTTTGAAATAGCAGAAATTGTTAATAATGTTTCAGTGGGTTTAGTTCTGCGTTTCAAGAGGGAATGTTGTAATGAGTTTGACTTCTAGATGGCAATAAAGTGATATCTCGCTCTCTCAATAGCACTTAGTTGACAACTTTTTTATGCATTTATTACTCCCTTATATTAGATATTTTTGAATATGTTCTATCTTTCCTAAAAGATGCTCATAGCATACCTCTCCTTTCTTATTTCCCCTTTTCCACCGTCTCTAGGCTCCAATGTCAAAGTACTACTTTCAGTTCCTCAAATATAAGCTGATATCTCTTACTTCTGTGAATTCAGAGCAGTATAAAATGTAGAAAATTATTAAGCTTCCTCCCTCAAAGCAACCACTACAAACAGTTGCTTAAATCTTGTCGTGTAATGGTTTTTATGGTGGACTCCTAAACGTATCTCCCAAAATACTAGTCTAAATAAATGGTTCTCAAAGTTTTGGTAATAGAACACTCCTTAAAATTACTGAGAACTCCTAAAGAACTTTTATTTAAGTGATTATATCTATCAGTATTTGCCATGTTAGAAATTAAAATTAAGGTTATTTTAAAATGTTTATTAATTCATTTAAGATGAACAGTAATAAATCCAATACACAGTAACATAAATAAATAACGTATTACAACAAATAAACATTCTAAAATTTAAAAATGGACATTTTTCTCAAATGACAATTCTCCACATTTCTTTCTGTTAGGTTTTATTTTCTATGTTCTGTCCTGGAGAATATTCCATGTGCACTTAAAAGAATATGCATTCCTTCTGCTGTTGGATGGAATGTCTATACTATCAATGTCTTACTAGGTCCAGCTGGTTTAAAAGTGTTGTTCGAGACTTCTATTTCCTTACTGATTTTCTCTAGTGTTACTATCCATTATTAAAAATGGGGTAATGAAGTTTCCAACTATCACTGTTGAATTGTGTGTTTCTTCCCTCAGGTCTATCAGTTTTGCTTCATATATTCTGGAACACTGTTGTTAGGTGCATATATTTTAAAAATGTTATGTCTTCCTCATAGATTGACCCTTTAATGACCATAAAATGTCCTTCTTTGTCTCTACTAACTTTGCCTTAAAGTCTATTTTATCTGTGATTAGTATAATCACTCCAGCTTTCTTTTGGGTACTGTTTGCATGTTATATTATTTTCTATCCATTTACTTTCAATCTATTTGTGTCACCAAATCTAAATGTGTCTGTTGCAGACAGTCTGGAATTGTCTTCCCATGGAGCATTCCCTCACTTCATTAGAACCTCTATGAAAATGTCACTTCCTCATCCCTGCCAGATCTTCAGTGCCTAGAATAGTGACTGATACAAGGCAATGACTCGAAACATATTTGTTGAATAAATAAAATTTAACCTAATCTTATATAGAAAAAGTTAAATTTTATAGTTTAATGTTAAACAGAGTACAAAAATTCTGTTACAGTTTCAGAAATAACATACAACTAATTGTTAACAACCTACCACTTGTCAAGTTTTAGTGAATTTTAAAGAAGAATATTCAGAATGGCATTTCCAGAATGGCAAAGTAAGGACTTCCCAAAAAAAAAACCACTCTTCCATAAAGCAACAAGAACATTGGCACAAATGATTAAAATCAACTTTTTCAGAACTCTGGAAATTAAGTGCAGGGATGCAACAATCTAAGCATGGCTCATTCAAGAAAAAAATGGCTGAATTTTGGTAAGAATAGAGAGATTGATGGTGTTTTAATTTGACCTATTCCAACCTTCCTCTCCCCAGATCCAATTGTAGCACTGAAAACCAGAGCAAGGACCCTAAGGCAAAACTGTGCTTGACATGTTAAAAGCGTAGCAAAAAGATTTGTGCTGACCAAGTGCAGTAAGTGAAAGGAACAGTGCAATGAGGCCACAGTTGGAGCTGAACGCCAGATTGTGTAGTGTCCTGTGTAGTTCCTGGCAAATTTGGATTTTATTCTAAAGGTGATGGGAATCTATTAGAAACTACTGAGTAGAAAACTGACAATCTGATTCATACGTCACTGGGATTGCTTTAGTCTATGCTCCCTTTTGAGTAGTTCACAATTTTCACCTTTATCAATTTCTCACTTTTTTTTCTTGCAGAGAGTTTTTTGTTTTGTTGTGTTTTTGTTTCGCATGTTAAGATATCAAGAGTTGCCAACTCTGGATCTAATCTAAGCAGCTAGGAACTCCACACCTGTGTGGGACATGAAAAGATTTTAGTTAAGGGGTGCAGAAGACTACACCGTGCTTCTCAGAGTCAAGAAAGGAAATCCTTTTCAAAAAACATACTTTGAAAAGAAGCCACAATGCTAGACTATCTTATAGCACAGAAATAATTATTTACCAAGTGGCAGTTTAATTTATGAAAGACAGGAAGAAGACTACTTCTCTCCCCTTCTGTTGTTTACATTTACTAATAAGAAAGAACCTGTCTTGAAATATTTTACTGGTAATCAGAAATTAAATTCCATTGCTTTTTAGCTATAGTAATATAGCTATATTACTATAGTATTATAGTAATAATAATTTCCAGTATCCAGTATCCTTTTGTTAAAAATACAGATTGAAAACAACTCTTTCTCTATAGTTTATGACTGCTCATTGTAGAGCAAACAATCTTAAAGAACTGGAATTGAATGTGGCTATGAAGAATGTGGTAAACAGGAACTCTGATGTTAGTCTATCATGAATTGTGTCAAATATGTTATCTATATGTTTCCAACCTGAGTCTATTTCATTAACAGTTTGTTGCATGTTTCTAATTAATTTTTGTAAATATCCAAGTTTTATCTAGCCTATAACTATTATCTGTTTTCTGTAAAGAGTTTTGGATCTATGCCATTGCTATATCTGGTAAGCCTACCTCTTGTGGTAGCCTTGGATCTTGTATTTGAATACAATTATATTAGAGAGCACAGATTAATTTGTTTTACATATTCAGAGCTAGTTTTTTGGGAAAATGCTATGCAAATTTATGTAAATTGGAATACATGTTTATGTAAAACAACATGTGATTATGCATCCCTAAATTTACAAGAAAAATTCTGCTAGTCTTCTCTTAAAGTAGAGAAAATACAAATATACTCACAATCCCAGTTTGGACTAGGATTCTTGCTAGAATGGTTTGTCTGGCATGTGGAAAGGCTCTCATGTGCCATGGCATTGGTTAAGGATTCTGTGTTTCCTTTGCTGAAACATGGTTTTCGGCTTGAGTTTCAGAGGATGTTGCCAATTTTATCTCCCCTTCTCTGCTTTCCTTTATTTCTGTGATGAAAGATCCTGATTTCCACTAAGTAATTCAAAACAGTTTTGTGGGTTGGTACTCATTTTATAAATGAACGTATATTGGTCGAGGCCACTGCATTTGCCTTTTTTATAATGAACTGTCATGTCATAAACAGAATGGCACATCCCAGCTTTTGGAGACTCTCCCTTTGTTCTTTTCCTTGTTGCCATGCATAGGAATAAGATTGCTTCATCCTCTTTGGCTGTGGGGATCATATATATAATATTTGATCTGAACAAGGACACCTTTGAGAGTAAACAGTGTGCAATTATTAATTTTGCCAGTTTTAAGGTTTAAACTAAGACCGATCCAGGAAAACTGAGACATGTGATTACCTAAGAATTAACTATGGCTAATTCTAAGTATTTTTTTTCTCCCTTTGCCAAGTTTCTGTGACTGCTCCATTGGCATGTTCAATCCTAATTTTTTGATTTTTTCCAAGTCTTGCAATTTTTATCAGTCAGAGGTTCTCTAGCGTTCTTAGACAGGAATGTTATCTTTACCTATCAGTTGTTTTAACTATTAGTTGTCAAAGTCCTTTTCTCAAGTGATACCCTTCACTCTTGTTTGGCTTGGTTGAGAGGTGGACCTTTCTCTATTAGGTTTTATGTTTATCTTTCTCAGAGAGAGGGTAGAGTAATGGAGACATAAGCTCCCATCCTTAAGCAACCTCAGGCACCATTTCTTTTCTTCACAAGTTCTGTCAGTTGTTTTCTTTTTTCAAGTCTGCATGTTGCCAACCTGAGAAAAATCTTACCTTCCAGGAAAGGCTTAAGGCTGTGGTAGGGAAAAAGCACTGAATGTTGTAATAACTAAATAGTGAGCTATTTTACTTGCTGGAGGTGATTCCATTCTACCAAGCTTGATGGTGAATGGAGTGGTAGATACATCTTGCAAAAGGAGGAGGGTCATGTGAAAGTCATACAAAATTTCTTGGAACAGGACATTGTCCTAGCACCCTGGGGGCATAGGTGACAGAAAATTGAACAAATTTCGACTACCTTTTATCCAATAATCTTTAAATTATTTTCCAAGGATGCCTGGGTGGCTCAATAGTTGAGCGTCTGCCTTTCGCTCAGGGTGTGACCCCGGGGTCCCGGGATCAAGTCCCACATCGGGCTCCCTGCAGGGAGCCTGCTTCTCCCTCTGCCTGTGTCTCTCATGAATAAATAAATACAGTCTTAAAAAAATTCTTTTCCACTGTTGATCCAATATGATAGGATACACACCCACCCACACATACACATAGTTTTAGAAAACAATCTCACAGGAAAGTGAGTGGAGTTGAGGTAGTTTCTGAACCTTTGGCAGCATGTGACAGGACAGTGGAAGGACAGTTAGGCTGTTTATCAGGAGACTGTAATTTCTGCCTGAAATGGTTTTGCTTTCCATGCCCACCTGGCGAGCTCCTACCATTCTTTACGTCTCGGTTCAAGAGTTCTGTTCCTTCAGCTTTTCTTGGGTTTCCCAGGCAAAGTTAGGGATTCTCTTCTTTACTGTCTCATGATACTGTCCTACCTATAGTCTGTTCTATTTTTAATATCTTTATGCTTTCCTTTTATATTTTCTATGGTTTCCTCCATCTGATTTTCTAATTTACCATTTCATTTTTCTTCAAATTTATCTTGCCATTTATCTCATTATTTACTTCAGTTATATTTTTTATACTTACATTTCCACTTGGTATCTCTTATTGATTTCTTGTTATTGCTTCATGTTCCTACTATGTTGTCCCATGTCTCCTGGAGGGTCTTTGGCATGGTTAGTTCACATTTTTGAATCATTTGTTTCAATAAATCTGCTTTCAGTGTTAAAAAAAAATACTATTTTTGAGACTTGGTTTATGCTAATATTGAGTGGAGGGAGGTGGTAACTTTAAGTGCTCCTGCTCATGCACTTAGAGTTTGGAAGAACAAATGGGACACTGAATATTGAGATATGTCAGACCTCACATGAGTATAAATATTATAATGCAATGCATCTACATTGTAGGGATTGAGTAAGTTGACTGGACAATTGTTCAGTGACCCAGTGAAAGTATCAATGTGCAATTCCAATTTCTTCTCCCTCTTTAAGCAGATGGACGTTTTTTCCATCCCTAATGTTCTAAAATACATTTTCATAAAAAGAGAAAGGCAAATTTATCGATTTTAGGACAAGCAACTTCCTCTCAGATAATTAGTCACAGTATTCTCTCATTTCACATCCTTTTTGGAATAAGGCAAAGTATGAATAAATGAATATGTAAAAAAAATCATGGTTCTTGAAGGGAAGCCTCATGAGTCCATGGTTATACCCACATGAAGCTAGAAGAATGGATGAAAACGGAATAAATATTTGGGAACATCCAGATTGCTTAAGTTTTTCACAATGTGTTATCCAGAACTGGAGTTGGAATTTCTGAACTGTTTACATAGTCACAAGTTAAATGTAATATCTAAAAAGTGGATGGTCCCCAAACAACCATCACTTAATATCCAGGTATTTTAGCTTAATTCACTTTAATTTCTATATGTAATTTTACTTTAATTCATCTATAATTATTTCAGTTGTTGATTAACATTATTATATGCATTTCTGCAACACTTGCATTCTGTTAATTATTCAGTTCACCTGTAATCTGTATCATCACATTTTTTGAAGATTTTTCTAGCTAACTTCAACCATGTTAAGGGATGAAGGTTAACTTTATCCTAACCCTAGTATTCATGATGCTCCTCTCTTTTGGATTCTTTGTGAAGGAAAGTGCATAATCAAAGGACAATAGTCACATGGAAAACGAATTACTGTCTCAGCAATGGCCAAGTCAGTGCTCACACTCCCCTTACTCCAAACTTGGATCTCCCTGCCTTCCTCTTCATCTGGTCTGAGAGCAAGACGTTCTGGTAAATTTAAGAGGATATAGCTTAGGTTCAAAAGCCCAATAGTGGCTGTTGCTTGTCCTCAATTTTGTGGCCCTTATATTCAGGGATGCCCATAGAAGGAGAGAGACCTGTGATTGGATCCTCTTGAGTCCATTCACTCACTAGCTCCATGATGGACAAGAAGTTTTCCTGTCTTTACATCTGCCCATTTGTTCATGCATACTGCACAGTACACAGCAATCATAAGACAGCAAGAAGAATGTAGATTATTATTGTCATTAAGCATGGTAATATTACATACTAGTAAAATGTAGCTCAAGCAATGCTTCAGGTACCTATCAGTCAGATGATCAGATCCTCCTTGGAGGGGGAACCAGTGATAGATGTGAGTAGAAGAATAGGAGCCCCCAGACCTCTACAGAGGAAAAGGAAGTGGTAGTTCCCTCTTCTTTACCTATTATGTGTCTTCTACTAATAGGCTGAAGGGATAGTATTGGTCAGTGTTACTTGCTCTTCAAGGTAACAAAGAATCTTTAAAAATTCTGATGTTGCATATAAGCAATGCCACAGACAGGGATTCTTGAGAGTGTGATGAGCTTAAGTTTTGCATCCATCCTGCAGGCAAAATATTGAAGAAAATTCACTCCACCATTTACAGTCTTGAAGAAAGAGACATGTCCAGAGAAGAGCAGCTGCTCTGTTTTCTCACTTCTCTTGGCTAATCACCATCTTCTAATCTTTTTTGTATCTTCTTTTAGTACAGGGAACGAACTAAATGGTATACAATGAGTCATCAAGTATGTTAGACGTTTAAGCCATTGTTAATTGTCAAACATGATACAGGATTGTAGGATCATTCGTGACTCCATATGTGCCTCCCCTGACATTATCACATGCATACCTGGGTGTGCAAACACACACACACACACACACACACACACACACACATACATACTCACACAGTAGAGAAAACGCTTTCTGTACAATGCTATTTCTCTTTATGTAGCATGACTTGCATATGCCAGAGGTAGCAGCCTATCTAAATTGTACAAGCTCATGGAAGTTCTCAAGTATACAATAAACCTAGCCAAGAAGAAAAACGAGTAACTCACAAACCATAGACCAAATAAAGATGGATATTGAATAAAGAGCTCTGTAGTATGGATAAAGAGCTCCATAGTAACCTATGTTTTAATTTTTCACATATGGCTTAATTTAAATATTCAAAGTCTAAAATCAAGTAGTGTTATAACCTGGGTTGGACCATTGTGAAGACTAACGTTTATTGCCTGTTCAGTAATTGCCAAACATCTTGAGAATCTTAGTTTACCTAATTCTTACACTAGCCCTAGGAAGCCACTGTAGTTACCATCTTGATTTTACATCTAAAAAGATAATTTTTACATCTAAAGGGAGAGAAGTTACTTGTTTCTATATGGCAGAGGTCCCTCTGAATCCGGAGGTAAGCTCTTAGCAACTTACTATTCTGTTTCTCCTATGTCAGTTTTTTGTTATGTATACTCATTACAGATATGTGAAATCCGGTTATCCTGATGGTTATCTATTTATGGGTTGGTCAGCCAATTAGATCTAAAAAGGTACATTTGACTTTTTCATATAATTTTTCATATACATATGTGTGTATAAATATATATATATGGATAGATATAATTTACTCATGAATTTATAATTCATCTCAAGATCTATTTTCTTAAAAATGCAGAGTGCTGAATGAAACAAACATTACATTGTTAGGTTCTGAGAGAGAACATAATGTTTAACAGTTGCTAGGCACAATGGGGCAGTCTTCTTTTTTCCCATTTCATTAAAGTAATGCCACTTACTGCTTGTGCCAACTATTTCAGATGGCTTTGAATACTGACTTGGTAAATGCTTTACTGAAACAGTCATTAAGTTCTCCCACTCCAGAAGCAACCAAATTTTTACCTCTCAAGATGAAATAAAAGTGATCTGAATGTTGCCCAAATCAGCATCTGAGAGGGAGGAGAAAGGTCACTCATGAATGGAGTCAAGTTCTGACTACTTTGCAAAAAAGGAAGCAAGTCAAATCGTAAGTCATGCACTGCTGATTTAACGTGTGGGAACAAGAAAGACAGGAAGAAGCTTAGAATGCTGGAGAAAGCTATGTGCCTGCCAGTGTCATAAAATTCTCTTTGTAATTCAAGAAAAAAAAAAGTTGTACTGTTGGAAATAATCCAAATTTGGCTGCAATAACTTTTTTTTTCATACATCTTAAAGGGTTATCAGTGGCTTTTTTTGAGTTTGAATGACATAGCAACATTTTTGCTTTAGGAATTATAAATTGATCACATCTGAAGTAGACACTTAAGTGTCTTCACTTTGCAAATCTTTGGCCCCAGGTGGTCAGGGGAGGGTGGCGGATTGGATTAAAGTTTATGGGTGGTCTGGCCTGGAAGGAGGAGGAGAAGATGTTGCCAAGGCAGTTGTCCCTGGCATGTAACTGTTTACCCATCCTCCTCTTTCCTGGCCACCATCAATGTCCTGTCACTTATTCTTTCACACTCGAGACTACCCTCTCTCTACTTCATTCCTCCCTTCTGTTCACTGCTCAAGTTGTTTTTAAACAGATTTCACAAATGCATGATAACAAAGGGATGAGATTCTTGGTGTCCTTAGAAAAGGCCTGAGGTTCTGACAGCTAATTTTGTTACATAACATTTGAGATTGGCAAGGTCACTGTCATGGGAATACAATCCTGGGTCCTCAGAGAGGATTGATTCTAAAACCCCAAGCCACTACAAATTCTCACTCTAACTCCCATGCCTCATCTCCTGCTTTGTGCTTATTAGCTCTGTGACTCTGGAATAATCCAAGACCGTGTAAGTATTTGCTTTGCTCAAACTGTGCAGAATTTCTCATAATAGCTATCTAAGCAGCTCAACCTGGCATGACCTCTCATCTGTTTTAGTCTAGAAAATAGCGCTGTTAACCTGTTTCTACTGCTTTAACTGCTGACCCCTTAATCTCTGCCTATTTTGGATTTTTTTAAGTTATCTTTGAGTACAGAAAGCTTCTACCCATGCCATGTCATCACCCTATGACAGAGCACTGATTATACTTGCAGAGTCCATAAAGAATACTTCATACCCTTTTTTTTAAAGAGTTAGATGAAAAAGCTCAAAAATGAGGAAGAGTCACTCAGTGCTTATTTTAAAATTAGGTAGTGAGGAATTAATTTTGTCATTTTTTCATATGGTGAGAAAACAGGAAGAAATGAGCTTTTGTTCATTCATATACTCGTGTCTTCATTGATCACCTATGTTTATGTTTCAGGCACTATGTTTCAATAAGATTTTTAATATTTTTTTAAATAAGAGTTTATTGACGACCAATGTGATAAAATATTAAAATTAAGAAGAGAAAGGAAATAACGTCTAAGTTACAGTGTTTTTCAGGAAATGATGATGGACTATAAATAAATTAAAAGGCTAGTTAAACATATTTTGCCACAACCATATATTGGAATATAATGTATTATCATTATATTGAAAGAGTAAGACTCCAAAAGAACTAAGAGAAAGCAAGTTTTTCCTTTTTCTCTGTGTAAGCTAGTTTCTCCCCATCCCTTGGATGAAATCCAGGGACAGGACATGATTTTCATGGTCACATTATGATAGTAAAAATTATTTTATTCACTTGTAGTTCTACTCTAATTTTAATAACTGGAACGACCATTTCCACAGTCAAAACTCTGAACTACATTTAGACTTAAAGATGCTTCTCTTCCCGTGCTAAGTCTAAGACTTTTGGTGGGAAATAGGTGTGGCCAGCTGTTATCTCCTCCAACTTTCTTTCCTCCTCCTCCCATTTCTTTAGCCTAGGTTTTTCAAACCCTTCCAGGACAGTGGGGCAGACAGGAAGGGGTAAGGAGCAGGGAAGTTGTTACTCTACAGATATTTTTATGACTTGGCATTAACATGCTCTGGGATTGGTGGCTATTCCACAGAGTCTCTTTTTTTAAAGGTTGTTTGGGGTTCTCTGGATGTTAACCCTGGGGATCCCTGGGGAGTGTAGCTCTCTGACATGGGCACAACACTTTCCTCCCAGATCCTGACCTTGATGGTACATCCCACAGCCTCTTATTACTGAGATTTCTTGGAGAGATTTCTAACCCAGTTCCCTTCTGCTTCACCTACTTAGGCTGCTGAGAACTCCATGCATTTCTGTCACACTAAATAGAGGAATGTAGTTCCTTCCAGTGCTGTGCGTTTTACCTCCTGTCACAGACTTTGGCATTTACTCTTCTCAGGTGGGGTTCAAACTCCAGTTTCTGTACGAATTCATATCCCAGGAAATACATAGCAAACATCATAAGGTCCTTTCAAAGATTTCTCACTTCTTGAGATAGAAGGGAGCATCTCTTTTCCTTTCCCTCAGCAAGGAAATAACCTGGAATTCAACAATGAAATATCGTCTTCTGGAATCTTTAGCCTGATTCTTTTTATATCCTTATATAAAGGGCATATTACTCTCTGAGTGGAGTTAATGGATAATTTATATTTTTCCTCCCTGTGCTTTTCTATATTTTCCAAGTTTTCTGCAATAAAATGTCTATCTTTAAATGTCCCCAAACTAAGACTGATTAACATGGGTGCTGCATATTTTAACCATTCACCTGCACAAGGCAGATAACAGTAGTTTCACACTATAAGATAGGTGATAACTTCACATATTCATTCAACACAATTTATGACTTATGTAGTGCTTTTTTTTTTTTAGAGTTTTAATATGATCCCAACTTGGCCTTATTTGATCAATGATATCTTAAAGAAGTGATAAGTAACTGGAATATGGAATGCGATTTTTCCTTCATCCATTTTTTGACAGAATTAAAGTCATTCCAGTTGAAGTTTCCCTTTGGCAAACTGCTGCTCTCACCAAAGGGTAAAGTATTTAAAGCTCTACTTCTACTCTCCTTTAGTTGAGGGAGGGGGAACTTTGTAGCAATTGCCTCATGAGTTTGAGGATAACATTTGGGTGGCATGCTACTATGAACATTGGGATAAGAATTTTGCAAAACGTCAAGAAGGTACTGAATAATAAGTACAAGAAAGAACCTTTTGAGAGACATGTGAGAGGAAAATGTCTAGATGGACAATTTCAGAATGGGGTGGGGTGTGCAAGGATGAGTAACTGATTGCCCAATTGCCTTCAGTCTTTTTCCCTTTTAGGAGCCTGTGTTATCTTAAGAGTATTATAGCTGACAGCTAGGATAAAACAGGTCATCATTTCCAAATGATTGCACAATCACCCGTGTAACCAGAATTCTTTATAATGTGAAAAAAAACTTATGTTGGCAAATTCAAACAGAATACAAAGCATTTAAAAATAAAATGTTCAGGTTATAGACAGTATCCTAAAGAACAACATGAAGAAATGTCTAATGGTTTTGCTGTGAACTGGCGTAAAGATTTAATACCATCCAGAAAAATGTATGATTTATAATTTTAGTCAACAATGAAATTTAAATTTAATATGTGGTTTATGTTTGTCAGTCAAGTAAATCACTAAGCTATGCAGAATTTATCATGGTTGTTGGAATTTGTGCATACCAGATATAACATCACTAAAATTATTTGCTCTTAGCCCTCTGTTGCTTCCATCCTCGACCAGTGGTTCACAAATTTTGAATCTTGAACCAGCATCATCAACCAATAACTTGCTAGAAATGTAAATTCTGGGGTCCTACCCCAGACCTCCCAAGTTAGAAACAGTAGGAATAGAACCCCAAATTTTGGTTTTAGCAAGATGTCCAGGTAATTCTGATGCTCATCTGAGAACCACTGAACTAGAAGAAACAGTTTGAAATACCTAAGCAGGGATCCCTGGGTGGCGCAGCGGTTTGGCGCCTGCCTTTGGCCCAGGGCGCGATCCTGGAGACCCGGGATCGAATCCCACATCGAGCTCCCGGTGCATGGAGCCTGCTTCTCCTTCTGCCTGTGTCTCTGCCTCTCTCTCTCTCTCTGTGACTATCATAAATAAATAAAAATTAAAAAAAAAAATGAAATACCTAAGCAGTTCAGTCTGTCCTGGCTGCAGGGCTGTGTTTAAAGGTGAGTGAATTGCAGTTTATAACTATTTTGGTGATCAACCCGAGAAGTGAAAATTCTTGCCATGGAGATGGAAGAAATTTATGGAAGATAAAAACAAATATGCATCCATTATGCATCAGAGCAAGCAACCATAGACTCATAAATTGTATAATCCAGAGTTCTAAGAAACAATTTTAATTTTCTCTAGTATCCAACTTTGGATAGATGGTTGGATAGGTGCTAGTATTCACTTCAAAGATGTTCTTCTTTAAGGAATTTTTTGATGGAGCTAGATACTTTAACTAGACACTTAGTTAAAGGCACTTTGGGTGAGAAAAAGAAAATTTGAAGGAATGAGTTGGTGTGTTGAGCTTGTGATCACAGTAAGAGAATAAGACATCATTATAGGTTAATATTAAAAGGAACAGAGGGAAAAATGTAGAATTTGTCTTCTTCAGAGCCTCTCTATATCTGGGACATGGCATTGGTTCTAGCCAGTAGCTTCGTTCTGATGAATGGAAGGACACAAGAAGAATGGGGCCATACCATATTACAAGATGATTCGTATGTTGTACTGTGTATCTCAGTATAAATTCCAAGCACAACATTAAACATCAGAGGTGGGAGAAAAAAGGGAAACTGAAATGATAGAAAATCAGAAATATAAAAAGAATACAAAATTTGTTATAGAAAGTATGCAACATTCTGGTTGTTTGTGACAGTGCAAAAATCACAATTTTTCTTTTTTCTTTTTTTTTTTTTTTTATTGGCTCAAAAAGCACAGGTAAACCCGAAAGACATATCCAAAGAGAAATCCTACCAACACAGGCCATATTCCCCAACCATCTTTTTTCTGCCCCATGACTTCTGGTGTTCTGATGTCCAAGACGATGTCTGTGTGGAATGTACAGTGTGTGAGCCACATATAGCAGGTTACCAATGGCTATGTGAGCTGCTCAGGAGGACGGAGATGCTTGAGGTCTCTGCAAAGGATCAAGGTCATCTCCAGGCCTCAGCCTCCACAGAGGAAAGAGAAAGTAGCTGCATGTTTTCAAAATGGTTCTGTTAGGTCCTTTTCACATCCCATTAGCCCTTAGTGAGGCTATTTAGCAAGATAAAACACTGCAAAATGGTCACACTGGTCAAAGCCAAGAGGTTTATAACAGTTGCCCTTATTCCCCTGTGTTAGCAGTGAAGGAGCATATATCTAGGGCACAGAATACTGAGGATTTTGTAGGATTCCCAATGGTCAGGGAGTATTATTACTGTTGTGCTCAGGAAAAGTCTCATTTTTGTCCATGGGGCTGTATCACCACATGTCGGTCTCCAATGTATCTGTTCAACATCAGAAGTTCTTGGCCAGCAGAGAGGCATCCTACTGTTAGCAGTGAACAGGAGAGAGGCCACACAGGAACTCTGCATAGGAGATAGCGTGGAATGTAATGGAACAATATGAAGTCTATATGCAAGGAGGGAGTAAGTTCACAGTTAAATGATGGAAGCAGCACTGGAGGGTTTAGTGAGGATTACACACCTCGCAGTTGATAGAAAAATATGAGAAGCTGGATGAGGTAACAATGACATTTTTAATCCAAATGAGGATTTGAGATTTAATCCAAATGAGTCAAATTCAGGAATTTGAGACCATAATCTGGTCTGGAGAAGAAGGTACGTACAGTCAGTCCCCACGTAACTTGGTGAATTAGGCCACCTGTACACATAGTGGGTTTTCTTCAGTTTGTCAAAAATTGCTGCTTGGCACAGCTATTCTGTGGAGCCAAGAGAAAAAAAAATCTCTTTTGTTATTATTATTATTTTTGCTTTCCCACATAGAATCAATTTGTGGATTGCATAAACCACAGGATATAATTCTACTATTTCAGCCAGAAACTTTCCCATCTGACCAAGACAATTGCAAATATGCTAAACTTGCTTTAATGAAAAGTCATTCTTTACATAGCTTACATCGACATAAGATGACAAGTCACTCACCAGATAAAGGGTTCTTTGTCTGAATCAAACAATAAGCCAGCTCTTCCACAAAAAAAAGCCATTCTATTCTGAACTGAATGCATTTTCAACTAATGCTGCATTCAGGACCAAAACCAAAGGAGGCCCATCTGCTAGGAGGCCAAAAGCCCATTGTGTGGTGTGTCAGTTCAGTCTGCTATGGAAATGGTCACTCTAAAACTGTTTGCAATTTAAAAGTGCACACTGAGAATTATGTTAACCTCTATTGACTGACTTCTGTTAAATGTGCCATTAAGAATCCAATTTACCCTGCCTTCCTCTAAAATGTTGTGCTCAGGGCATTCAGATAGGTACATTATGATGGTCAATTGTCATAGGCTAAAAGTCATTACCTCATTAGCTCAAACACACCGAGCATTTATCCCCAATTTTAATAGGGGCTCCTTGCCCTGGGATTATGGGAGCACTGATGGAAGATAACCTCATATGATGATTTGAGGGGTGTCAGGTTGAGTCCAGGGGTAAATGCTGATTGAACAAGGCTGAGACACCCTAGATGGTGAACTCTGACATCACTCTTTGCAAATCTGGTTGTGCATCTTCTGCTTAGAGTGAAAATTTACCAGAGGTTAGAACCTGAGTGTCAAGTCAAAATGGGATGATGAATTAGGTCAATTACTACATGGTAGACATGCAAGTCACGTTAGTGCTTGGTAAATATAACATACTTTTAATTACTTTTACTGACACTCACATTTATTTTCTTTTGTCATTTAAATCATCACAGAATTGTTAATGGACTGGCAACCTAAAAAAAAAAAATAAACACTTTAAGAGACAAAATGTTTATTTGGGATCAAAGAATGGCAATTGGGGGTACACAGATTTGGGTAGAAACCTAAATAGTGTTTCAGTTGTAGGGGGTAGACTCGGGGTTTTTATGCGAAAGTAAAAGGAAATTTAGGTAAGTTGTTTTTAAGAACTCATTGGTGCTGATAAGCAGGGCTCAGTTTGTATTCATTGATTGGCAAAGTGCTCACTGAGCACGAGTTCACTTTTATCAGTCTTTTCAAACAGGATATTCTTGTTCTTGCTGACTTCTTGGAATGCTGGCAGTTTGGCCCAATTTAAATATTCAGAAAACAGGACATGCTAAGATGTTCCTCTGAAAGGGCTGCTCGGGCTCTATTTTAAAATGTGTTTCACAACAGTTATCAACTCACTGGTTAACTGCAATTTTATTTTCTTTATAAATGTGTCTTTAGCATATTATTGAAAAATATCCCAAAAGCATCTTTGCTAATATCTTCAGGTCCTTTTTCTAATCTTGTCTTTCCAATGATTACAGCAGTGAGATGAAACTGCCCCTCCTAATATTGCTCATTAGGCTAATTTCAGCTAACTCGTTGTTTTGAAAACCATTTTCAGTATAAATCTACATAAACCAGAGTCGGTTTGGTAACTCATCATATTCTGTGAAGTGAAATTTTCTTTTTTTTAAAGATTTTATTTATTTATTCTTGAGACACCGAGAGAGAGGCACAGACCTGGGCAGAGGGAGAACCAGGCTCCTGCGGGGAGCCCACTGCAGGGCTCCCTCTCGATTCCCTGACCCCAGGATCACAACCTGAGCCAAAGGCAGATGCTCAACCATTGACCCACCCAGGTGCCTCAAAGTGAAATTTTCAATGGAACCACTGAATTCCACCTGAAGTGAAATATATTAACCAAATCTGTCTTCTTCTTGAGTTACTTGAGCCACTATTAAAACTCATTAGAATTTACTTGCTTTTTTTTCCAAAAAGCAATTGGAAAATTGTTGATCACACCTTCAACCAACTTTCATATACTTGAGTAAGTTTGTCTTCCTTCGGGGCACTTGCAGTTTATTTGGAAATTTCTGATAGACCCAATTTCAGAAATTCTTAGTCATTTTAGTTTATTATCTGGAAGTACTAATTTGAAGTCAGGCTAGTGTCTTAGAAAAAGGACTGATTTTAAAATACACAACCTTGCTTTGACTTTCAACTCTGGCTTTTACTACTGGCTTTGTTTCTTCCAGCAAGGCATTCAGCTACAGTGTCTCCAGCTGAATTTTGAGAAAATAATAATAATAACACTATCGTTCAGATGTGAAGATATTTTGTGTCCAGTAAAGAGCAGTTCTATTAGTAGTGGGTACTGACTCAATATATATAAAACCTAGAGTGGAAGGGTAAACAAAACCTAGTGGGAATGCCTCTGGTCATTTGGAGCTCATTATGAGCAAATCTTGGGGCTGAATTGTGACTGGGTGCTGTACTTTGCAGATCAGTGCATCCTGTGACACACCAAAATGCATGTCAGGTGGCTTAGTTCTTCCGTAAGAACACTAACCAATCAAGAAGGAATAAGGAAATCTCTGGAAGAAAAAAAAATCATTTTTCATAGATTCCATTGTTAGCCAGGTAACGAAATAATTAGTTTTGGTGCTAAAGCATAAAACAAAATAATCTAATTAGGTTATGAAAACAAGTATTCCAGGTTTCAATTTATTGTCTTTCAGCCCCAAATCTATCCTTCTTTGTCTGCAATGTGACCATAGAGGTAGACTTGGTAAATATTTCTCTTTCACCAGACGGCATGATAGTAAGCCTTGCCATTTGTAGGGGCTAGAGGCTCATGGAGGCAAAAGGGGCTTTTTTTTTTTTTCTCCCTTTGGTTCCAGTGGTTCTTGCTGGTCAGCTTCTTGCAGCATTCAGCATTCCCCGATGTTCTACTCCTGCAGAATGCAGTTACTCTAGCGCTAGCCTCCTGTAAAGTGTGGCTTTCTCCAACATGTAGAGCACTTTTTCCAGCGCTGGTTCCTGAAGACTGTGGCTTCTCCAGATCTTGGTCCCTGCAGCATGGGGTGCCCAGCAGAGCCTGGTGCCCGCCCAGCAGCTTTCCCTAGTAGGTTCTCCAGGACATCCATGATGGAGTGCGGCTGGTGAGGCACCTCCCCTTGGATGACCTCTCTCAGCGTCTCTTATGTGATTTCACATCAAGTTTTGAGGTGCAGCACCTCCCTGAGCACGGCTTCCCTTCCCTTACCATTGACAGGACAGGTTTCCAGCAATGCCCAGCAGCAGGGCTCCTCAGCAAGTTCCCCACTGTACAGGGACCTCTGGTTGAGCCTGTTCCAATGAGGTCTTGATCTCAGCCCTGCTCAGCCAGGCATAGAGTCATTAGCCTTTCCTTGGACATTCTATCTCAGCACTCTAAGTAGTGGCTTCTCCCCTTTTTATATATATATATTTTTAACTGTTCCTAGTCAAATCCTTATTACTCTACTGTACTCTCCTGCCATTAGTTCTTTATTTTAAATTTCCCTGTTGAGGAGAGCCTGGGCGTCTCAGTTGGTTAAATGTCTGCCTTTGGCTCAGGTCATGATCTCAGTGTCCTGGGATAGAGCCCCAGTTGGGCTCCCCGCTCAGTGGGGAGTCTGCTTCTCCCTCTCCCTCTGCCCATGCTCACGCTCTCTTTGTCTCTCTCTCTCTCAAACAAGTAAATAAGTCTTCTAAAAAATTTCCCTGTTGAAACTACTATATGATTTCTGTTTCCTAATTGGACTCAGATATAATAAGCCTCCTGCTTTACTGTATCTCTGATTGAAACCATTATCGGGCATCAATAGACCTTCTGAAACGTTGGATAGTGAATTATGAGTAAGAATCCCCAAAAATTTTAAGTGTTTTTTCATTCATTGATAATTATTAAAATAATTGAGAACTAATTTGAATATTGTTTTGAAAAGGTAATCTATTTTTTTTAAGATTTTATTTATTGACTCATGAGAGACACACACAGAGAGAGGCAGAGACACAGGAAGAGGGTGAAGCAGGCTCCTTGCAGGGAGCCCAACGTGGGGCTCGATCCCAGGACCCCAGGGTCACCCCCGGCTCACTAAACTGCTGAGCCACCCAGCTGCCCATCATCTAAATTTTAAAAGGTGTCATAACCACTAGGGTTGTAACACCAGAGCTTTTTAAATTGCCTACAGACCCACTCTGAATGTAGCTAGGACCACTTGATGAATGAATCTGTTATTAGTTGATCAGTTGAAATTTACCTGCAATTGTGAATCATTAAAATTTAAAGAACAGTTATGTAGATTTGAACATTTGCATTATGTCTTATCTGAGCCCCAACATATAAGTTTTTAGTAAATAAAATGAGTCATAAAATATCTCTAAAGTATTAAATACTATTTCCCCATCCTACTTTTCTAAATAAAGCTAATTAATGCTCAGCTCATGCTTTTAAAAAAGTAGTCTTAGTTTATCAGTGTGTAGCTCTATCATATTGTGGTTGAGGTTAATTACCTTTAGGTTTGTCTCCTAATTCATCTTTGCTATTTCCTTATTTTCTGGTTAAGAACAATCTCTTTTATCTTTGTTAGACATCGGCTTTTCTGTCTTTGAAATATAAATAATAGTTAAAAAATACGGTGATTTTACGAAGAATAGTTGAAGTGAATTTTGGAGTTAAAACTTTTAACTGATTGAGAAAAAGAATAAATATTAGTCTGAGACATTACAAATAGTAACAATCAGCTTTATAATTTCTAACTCAAAACTCGGTGTACACAGTGAAGTTCCTGAGCCAGTAGAAGTTTTGACAGTTTGATAACTTTTAATATATAGTTGAGCTTTGAACATCATGGGGGTTAAGAGCACAAACCCCACCCCCAGGACCTCCATGGTTGAAAATTCATATATAACTTTAGACTCCCCCAAATTTAACTACTAACAGCTTACGGTTGGTTGCCAATAATTCAAATGGTCAATTAACACATATTCTGTATGTTATACGTATTATATACTATATTTTCACAATAAAGTGAGCTAAAGAAAAGAAAGTATTAAGAAAATTATAAGGAAGAGAAACTACTATACTGCATTTACTGAAAAAAACATAATCCACATATAAGTGGATCCATACAGTTCAAACCCATGTTGTTCAAGGGTCAACTGTAGTTTCGGTATTTGCATTTATTTAATTCTTTCACCATCAATGATAATCAGAGTCTGTATAGTGTGTGTTAGACACTGGTTGAAATATTAATTATTCTATTCCTCTCACTATCTTCCATAGTATTATATTCTATAACTAAACAACTAGCTTAGTCTTGTGCAATAAATGAGATTTTTTTTTACAAATAAAGTCTTTTTTTTCTCTCAAAATATATTTTTTATTACAATATTATTGACTATATTCCTTATGTTGTACTTTTCATCAATGTGGTATACTTATTTTATAACTGGAAGTTTGTACCTCTTAATCGCCTTTGGTCTCTCAAAATATCCTTAATGTGTTGTTCTCTTTTGATATGAAAAAATAAAAAGGAAAAAGTGGAGCTGTATTTCTGCTTAAACTGCCAAATAGGATTGTCATGACAATTGAAAATGCCAGCTAAAGAAATATAAAGCTTAGATCTCTAGCTATTTCATCTCCACTGACCACCTTCTATAAAATATTTTCCATTAATATAAAGGTGAGGTCAATAAATGTAAATTCCTCCACAATTGTTGGATAAGGAAAACCCTGGACCATTAAAACAGTGATAAGGGGCAATGAGAGTTTCCTCTTCACTACTAATTTCTTCATAATGTCACTCACAGTGCTATAAGAACTTGCTTTTTCTGATATGAGTTTCAGGTAACATAGTACACTGAATTACTTTGCTCACACTGTCGCCTGCTAGCAGCCAAATAAAAGTAGCATTTGTTTTTTTGTTGGAGTCCAGGTAATGGATGTCACATTTATGCTCCGTTGTGGCTATTGCATTTCAGAAAGATGTTTATGTGAAAGAGATGGATTGTGTTATAAGTGGAGACTTTGAACAGGAGCCCTTCTGCGAGCTCTAAGTTTTTAATTATGCTACTTAGAGAATTCTGATTTAATTTACTGTATGTGCGCATCTTTTAGGAAAGAAGGCAATGTTTAATTCACTATAATCTGACCCTTACTCCTTCTGTGCCATGAAATTTCTTTCAATAAGGCCTCTCTGGAATCTTATACTGCCTGTTCCAAAGGGAACATTTTAGTCCTTACCTCAATTATACGCTACCTCCTTTGATAATTTGCCAGTTTAACCATTGTTCCTCTGAATGTTCTAAGTCATTCTTATCTCGCTTCTTTTAATATGTATATATTTATTGTTGGATTTCAGAAAATGCACTATCATGTGCCTAGAGAGATTTTCTTCAAATTTATTACATTTGACTTTGGAATCTGTAAGTTTCCTTTTCCATCCAGTTTTGGAAGTTTGGGACCTTTATTTCTTCAAATATTTTTCAATCTTTTTCTCTTCCCTTTTGAGAGCTCCAATTACCTGCATGTCAGACTGCTTGATTTTTGTCCCATAGGTAACTAGGTTCTGTTCATTAAAAAAAACAAAAACAAAAACAAAACTTTGTCTCTTCTTCAGATCAGGTAACTATTAATCTATGTTCAGGTTCATTGATACTTTCCTCTGTTGTCTCTAATCTGTTAGTAAACCCATTGATTTAATTTTTTATTTCGGATATTTTCATTTTTAGCTCTAAGTTTCCATTTGGTCCATTCATATGTATTATTTGTCTTTGAAGAGATTTCTTATCTCTTTACTCATTATGGGTGTATATTTCCTTTACTTCCTTGAGCATCATGATAATAGCCACTTTAAGGTCCTTATTATCAAATTTCAACAGCTATGCCATTTTAGGTTTAATTCAACTGTTCTCTTCTTCAGGAAACATTCCTTAACCCCAAATGGGTTGATAGAGGCTATTTTCTGATCTCAGAGAGTTCAGGATTCACCTTTTTCTTATTTTTCATTATATAAAATTAAAGTAATGTGTTTACATGCCTATGTTACCAACTAAATTGTAAAGTTTTCAAGGACTTTTCATCTCTATCTTTCCCTCTATGTTCCTCCTAGTTTCTTGCATCGTAATTGGAAGAATAAATATCTTAATATTATTCTTATTAATAAGACATTTATTTAATTAAGCATAATTTAGGGAGGTAGTGTGGCCCATTATTCAGGTAGGTCATACTGGAAAGCAAGAACTGGAGTTTGGGCCTCAGTTTTGTAGATCAAAACTGGCTAATATACCTAAAGTTGGTCAAGTTTTGGGAACTGATTAATATTATCTAATATTATAATAAATTGATGCATAAATTATGGTTCTTATAGTGAACATGATTCTAATGATTAATCTGTGTCTTCTTGCAGGATATGATATTTCTGGTTTTAAGGGTCTAGGAAATGAACTTTGCAATCAGTATATTGTTACCTATAGTAAAATAAATGTAGTTATACTAAAGGATAATTCATTTAAAGTAAAAAGTCTTATAAACCATCCTTACCCTTTGACCTGGTATGATCTGACCATGAGTCTGCTTTCCACATGTTCTCTCTTGGATAGTTCTGGGCCTCATTTTTTTTTTCTCTCTCTCTCTCTTCTCACATTCTTGGAGACCATCCTGTAAACTTAGATTCATCCTTCCTTCAGATATATTACAGGTTTAAAAAACATGCACTCTACCTGTAAATGTTTCTGAGTTCTATACTCACTAATCACTTTGTCTGAATTTTAATAAAACTCGGCTTTTAATGGAGTTCCTCTTTTCCAAAGTTGATTTCAAGATAAGAATCCTCATCCATTTATATGTAATTTATTATAATTACTTTAGACCTAAAGCTAACATTATTATGAAATAATAGTTTTGAAGACATTTTTCTTTAGTCCTTAAACCATTATATAAGTTCTTAACTAAGTGATAAACAACTTAAGGATGTGTGGCCATCCATCCATCCTTCTATACATAACCCATCCCATATATATTGAGAGTCAGGCAATTTTCTAGCTGAACTAGAGAGATACAGCCACTGCTGTCATAGTGCCTCTTATAGTCTACTACAAAAAGATTTGGTAAACAATAGTTTAACAGAAAGGTAGTGAATGTTACAAGAAAAAAGTTCAGGGAGCTTTGAAGATATACATTACACAAATAACCTAAACTGGAAATCATGGAAGGTATTTCTGAGAAAGTGGTACTAACTTGAAAGCTAGAGGATGAGCCAAAGTTAGCTGAAGAAAAGACTGGTGGGAGGAGAGAGAATCATATTTTAGAAGTTGAAAAGAGTTCAATGTTATTGGAACAGAATACAAAAAGGAGAGTGATGAGAGATGAAATAAGAGAACACAAAATAGAGGTATTTCTTTGAAATTTTCTTAAAATATGTTTTTTAGAACTGTAGCTTCATTGTGTTTAAATAGTTATTAATTTTTAATACAGATGATTTGAAAGGAAATAAAAAGGAATGTAATCCTACTATCCAAATACCTTCTGTTGGTATTAAAGCACACTAACAAAGCTGCATGTTCAAATTAAGAAAATTTACATGATACAGAAAATGATCAATAAAAATGAAAGTCTACAACTATCAGCCTAATCAAACTCCCTAAATTTAACTATACTTAAAGTTCTGTTATATTCCTTTGGGGGTGAGAAATAGGCATATTTATCTAATTAATTATCTATCTATATTTATCTTAATGTATTATCCTATTCTATTATCTATGATTCTATATCTAGATTTAATATGTCATAGTATATTGTGGATATTGTTTATATTATCACATACAGAATCATCTCATCCTTTTTTTTGACAGTATTACTCTGTTAAGAGAATGTGCCAAAAACTAAGTTATTGTCTATCAGTTCCAGACCTCCCTTTATGCAGCTCTATAAACCATGTTTTTCCTTTCTGTGGGCTACCCACCTCTCTCCCCCACTTTCTGTTAATCTCTGCTAATAAGGGCAGTAGAAGAATGGAAGGCTGGAGGATAAAGAGTGTCCTCTCTGTCTTTTTCTGTTCCCATTTCCTTCAATTCTTATTCCTATTGGCTTTTTGTCCCCATCTCTCACTCTACCCTCACTTCTTCCTCCTTAAAGTAGCAGTTAATTCCAGCAGCAATGATTGATATTAATATTCAGTTTTCTAACACACCCAGAATCCATTCCTTCTTAGTCCCTCAGAGATACAAGTACCACCTCCTCCACTTCTTAGATATCTGGGTGGGGCCAGTGTATGAATTCCATGGGCACTGAGCACGTAGGCCTCTGTGAGTTCCTTCATCCATAACAGACTTTTAAGAACTGTGTTTTATGATGGCATTAGTATAAAGACAAATATATCAATATTATTTATAATTTTTTTCTTTGACCTAAAAGTTTATTCTTCTTTTGAGTTTAAAACAAATCAAAAAAAAAAAAAAAAGAAAGAAAGAAAAGAAGAAAGAAAAAGAAAAAGAAAGAAAAAAAAAAAACAAATCAAAATATTCTCATGACCGCATAAAGTTCTTTTTCGTCTAGGCACTGTGTCTACATTGCCTAGTGGATAATTTGGCCACAGAGCTCCCCCTCCTAGCTCAGAAGCACCCATATCATTCCAGAGATGTTTTTTTTCCTCAAGGCTCTAGGCCCCAGCTTCATGGGTGCCTTTCCTTTAATTTGTTTTGGTAATTCCAACCTGTGTTAGCAGAGGTCTCTCTCTTTGACTTGCAGATGACCACTTTTTTTGCTATATCATAATGTGGTTGCTCCTCTGTTTTCTGTATCCTAATCTCTTTCTATGAGGACATCAGTTATATTGGATTGAGGCTCATCCTAAGGACTCCATTTTAACTTAATTACCACTTTAAAGGCTCCACAGTCACATTCTAAAGTAGCAGAGGTTAGTTAGAGCTTTAATACATGAATTCTGAGGCAAGACACAATTCAGCCCATATTAAGTGGACTTGCCAACACTTACTTAACCAGAATCATATTGATAACCATTTCTGTTATTTTCATTTTCAGCTATCACAAACATGTTTTAATGAACATTTTTGAATGTAGATCTGAACAAATCCTTGTGGGTGTAACTGTGGCATTAACTTCTTAAGAGTGAGACTGCAAGATACCCTCATTTTTAATTTATAGTTTTTCATAATTATTGCCTTGTGGCATTCCTGAATGTTTCAAATTCTTGCTCAAAATATATGAGCTTGCCAGTACTGTCATCAAATTCTACATTTTGCTGATCTGATGAGTGAAATACAGTTATATACTTGTTTTTATTTCTTTAAATATGAAGCAAGGTAAGCATTTCTTTTATATGTTTGTTGTCTATATTTTTCTGTAGATTGCTTGTTCATACATTTAGCTGGTTTTCTGTTGAATGTTTGCTTTTTCTAGTTGATTTTCATGTGGCTGCCATCATCTCTCATTTCTTTAACTGTCCTCATATTTGCATATCAACTAGTTAATTTGTTGTTATCTTTAGGTCTTAGGTTAGAAATGACCCCCAACAAAAATTCCTCTATGATTTTTCCCACCGATGCCTGGATCAGGATCTCTCCTAAATATCAGGCTTATTTATCTATATTTAGCATTCATTATGCCTCATTATTAGACAATTGAAATTGCTTTTTACTATTTTTGTCTTCCCCAATAGAGTACAATCCTAAGAGCAGAGATCTTGATTTGTTTATTGGCGAAGCCTAGGTAATTAACAGTGTCTGATCTAAAAGGTATTCAATATATAAATTTTTTGAGCTGGCTAAATAAATGAAGGAAAGGATCAGTGAAATTTTTATCAAGGCGTATCTCTTAAGGTTTCAAGTTAGAGAACAGCTGATTCATCTGGAGATTTGATCAGTTAGCCTATTTCCTATGTAAAACTCTGCTATTGAATTTAGCCAAAAAGTAAATACAATGGTTGTGAGCAAAATGTAGTCCCCTCTATTACAGCAGAGGGTGTTTTATTTTTATTTTTTTCAGATTTTAAGAAGCATTTTGATTATTTTTAGGTACTGGCCATCTATATTACTCAGGGATAATTCATAACAGAGTTTTGTTCATCGTGTCTTCTCAACGGAGAGGTAAATCTGCATAGCAGTTAAGAACTTGGGTACAGGAGCTCATGCATTTCAATCTTTGTCCCACCACTTCTAGTTCTGTGACCCTGTCCGTGTTACTTGTCTGATCCCTAGACTTGCCATCTCGAAAGTAAGGATATGATTATCTGCCACTACTGTTGCTGGAAGACTTAAAAGAGATAACATTTATTGAGCACTTAGAACAGAAAGATTAAGACATTAGCTATTATTATTATTCACACCGGTACCTTACTTAGGGAGTTAGAGCTTCTTAATAGAGTGGTGGATTGGGAATATGCTCACTGATCTATTGCTTTTCAAGGATGATGACGTAATATATACTTAGATTACCATAGAAAGTAAATCAGCATTGACTACAATAGGTAGTCACAGTGTGAAAAAGAAACCAGTCTACCAGTTAGTGAGAGAACAGTTTAAACTGTTATATGTGCGTGCCTACCTATACATGCACATGCACAGCCAGCCCATAAATCTCAGTAGGAAAACACTGTTGGTTCCCCAGTCTGAATATGTCTAAAATGTAGGGGTTTTATTTTATTATTTCTTAATCTTATGGAATGCCCCTGATATTCATTTTCATTTTATTTAATCTATATAAAAAGATTTGTGAAATATGATACACACAGAACTACGCCTTGAGCCCCCAAAGGATTGATTCTGGTAAAGTGTAAAATAAAAGCAGAATTATTAATTGGTTCTAGTGATGCCTGATTATTCTAGAGTCTGTCTGAAATGGAATGCCGTGTGTGTGTGTGTGTGTGTGTGTGTGTGTGTGTGTGTGTGGTCAGTTCTGTGGTTGAAAGAAGAGGCAGCTACTTGAATGATGAAATTTGAGAAGGTCTCGGAAATACTGTTTCTCAGTTTCTTCCCATCATACCTGAAATTAGAGGGCCATTTTGAATGGGTAAATCTTCTCATTTTCATTGGTGACTTCAAGAAATTCAACACCATGGAAAGAATAAGCCATTCATATACGTACATATGTATCTATGTGTGTGTGTGTGTGTGTGTGTGTGTGTGTATTCAACCTCATGCTTTTATTTTAAATCCACTGACCAAAGTGCTATTACCTTGAAAGAAAAACATCTCTCATAGTGTGTGTTGATACATACTTTTTCAAGTCTAAAATGGATTTTATTCCACTTATGTTTGTTAATGTTATCTTTGGGTTATACAATTACAAATGATTTTAACTTTTTCGCTAGGCTTTATAAATTTTCTAAAAATGCTAAACTTGTTTGTTTAATTAGAAATAAGAAAAATAAGACAATGCTCATTAGATTTCTACTCACACAGGAATTGACTTGTAGCTACCTAATTCCCCTGATCAATTATGAAACAACCTGTGCTTTAGAAAATTTGGAATGGAACAAAATATAGCTACTGAAAGTCAATACAAGTGGACTGGATATCAACCACAGCATCAAGAAAATCAGAAGGAGACATGATAAAATGCAAAGTTGATGTTACTTCTGATGATTTTAAGTTAGCAAAATAAAGCCTAAGGGAATAATCAAGTAATTTCCTACCTTCAATTTTAAAGAGAGGAAAATAAAAACCTTTTACCAAATTTCATACAGAGATGAGTCAGAAAGCTTCAATTCAGTCCAGCAAACATTTATTCTGTGTCTACAAGATTTCACAACATGGTCAAGATTCAAACAAGAAATCAAGTATCAGGGAGCAAGTGTTTTAAATAAATAAGAAACATGTCTAGAAGGAATGTAAGACAAAATTGCTGGAAATTTATGCTGCACAGTAAGATTACAGGTGATGGTTCTCATTTTGCCTGTCTATTCTCAAATTTGTACTGTGACAACATCTGTATATATGTATGTGTGTGCAAGTGTCTCTTTTATGACTTTACCATCCACGTTTGATCCTTATCCCCCTTTGTAAGCTTTATTTCTGCTTCCTCTTTCCACAATTCTTCTGTACTCTGAGTAGTAGCATATCTGTGGGAAAGAGCATTTTGTAAATCAGTTTTTTAAATTCTATTTCCTATCCTTGCTGATGGCCTGCTATTGCCAATCTGAATATCACATACTCTGTGAAGACCTCTCTGACTCTGAGTTCCTAAACATTTGTTTCTCTCAGTGATGGCATTTTGTGATAAGGTGTCATGTGTTCCTATTCTACTTACTCCATATGATACTTTACATTTCAAGGCAATTTTACGTAAATTATTTTATGTCATTTTGTGAAACAGTGTAGATATGATCTTTATCTTTAGTATGTGGGTAAACAGAAGGATTAGTGACTTGCTTATATTTTTAAGGAGCCAAGGCCAAGAATACAGGGTTTCTGACTCTTGATATAATTATATGTTTAATATAATTAAATTATAACTATATTTATGGAGCTACACTAAGTTTACTTTCGCTCTTTGATGAAACTACAAATAAACTCTGTGAGCTCAGGGACTCTTTAGGACTTAAGAATATAGTGTATACAATAGGTGCTCAAAAATTATTGATTGTTTAATGTTTTGACAATGTCTGTAAAGCAGATAAACATAAGTCAAAGCAAATTTCCTAGCTTACTGTAAACAGATAAACTCTTCAGTATTAAAATCTTTAGGTCTGCTCTTCTTCAAGATTTTTTTTTAATATTTCATTTGTAGGTATTTGTATTTGTTTAAGATATAAGTGAGGTATCTAGAGAAAAAAAATCAGCATTCAGAGAGAGAAGACAACACTTTTATTCACCTGAAGGGAAAGCTTATTAGAAGAAATACTCATTGAGGGGAAAGGGGCATAACTGGCAAACACTCACTGGAACAGGGGGAGAGGAAAGCACCATGAAATGTCATGATGTTGGATTATTGATTTTGGTATATTTTCTATCTCTGGATTTTGTATACTTATGACAAGGGTGGAAAGTGCAGGATCTCACAGAGATAAGACAAGATTCAACAAGGTTTATAAGATACTGATGAGATCTCTGCTCACTGGTGGTTGCCAAGTGGACAAAAACCTACCTACCCAATTAAAGAGTGGTGACATTTCTTTTTTTTTTTTTAAGATTTTATTTATTTATTCATGAGAGAGACACAGAGAGAGAGGCAGAGACATAGGTGGAGAGAGAAGCAGGCTCCACGTAGGGAGCCCGATGCGGAACTCGATCTCAGGACTCCAGGATCATTCCCTGGGCTGAAGGCAGGTGCTCAACCGCTGAGCCACCCAGGCTTCCCAAGAGTGGTAAATTGCATGCTGAGCTTTGATGCTTCTGTTGAGTTGGCTGGAGTGAGGCCAGCCACAAGCTACGGATAAGCAGTACCCAGGGGAGAGTAAATGTTTTCTCATTGCAGCAAAAGACTAAATCTAACTATGCAAACAATGATGACAGTAGAGCAAAGATACTGATGGATAAAAAAGCACACTGTACAATTCCTCCAATCCTTTTGAATTGTATAGTATTAAAATAATTTTTATGTTATAATGAGTAATTGAAATAAATATAATAGTTTATGTTTTGTACAAAAATAATAGTGGCTTAAAGTATGTGCTTCATCTCCCTCCTTTCTTGGATAATTTCTTATGGAAGGTACTTTCATCCATTCAACACTTATTTGTCAAGCACTGTATACACCAGCTCCCCTACTAGGCCTGGAATTATAATTATGAAGTAAACAGACCTGAGCTCAGCTCTGGAAACTGAGCAAAGTATCATGACTTTTTATTACGGTGACCTTCTCAACCTCCTAATTACCCATCCTGGATGACTACCCTTGGTAGCTGCCCATCTAGCTGGGTCCTACGTATGCTGCATTCCATTAACTATCTCCATAGTTTTCTGCAGTGCAGACACCCTTCTTGCTTCTCAATATGATAATTACGCCTCCCTTGCTCCTCATCAGTAAGCACTGCCACATTTCCTCTAGCAGTTTCTTTTTTCATCACCCCCATTGCTAACCTTGTGTTCTGGCAATGTCTCTTACTGTCAGGGCTGGCTGAGATCAGCCATCACAGTGCTTCTAAACATGCTAACCTCTTCTTAACAATGCATTTTATGCTTTGGTAATAGGTGATTCCTGCAGGCTCTCCCATGGAATAAAGTTAGCTGGAGATTGTCTGCTAACTGCAGAGTGTCGACACTAGCATACCACTTCTTTGAGTTTTGGGATCCCATCTTCCATGGCAGTTCCAGCATACTAAATGGACCATTATTAATTTTGCAAATCCCCAGTTCAGGGCATTTATGATGTCTTTTGTCTTTCTTGTTTTTTCTGTAATAGCCTTATTGAAATATAATTCACATATCATACAATTTGCCCACTAACTCATTATCTCATATAATCCTCACAATAACTCTCACAGATGTTATTATTATCACTCTTTATAGGTAAAGAGATAATGTCTTAATGAGGTTGAGTAACTAGCCCGAGGTCATACATTTGGGACCTAGATTTGAACCCAGTATTGTCTGATTTCAAAGGCCTACTGTACTTATTCTTAAAATGTCTACTTATATAAAAATTGCAAACTCTCGCCCTCATTTTATTTTATTTTATAAGATTTTATTTATTTATTCATGTGAGACACACAGAGAGAGGCAAAGACAGGCAGAGGGAGAAGCAGGCTCCATGCAGGGAGCCTGACATGGAACTCGATCCTGGGACTCCAGGATCATGCCCTGGGCGGAAGGCAGGAGCTCAACCGCTGAGCCACCCAGGTGTCCCTCTCGCCTTCATTTTAAACAAGCATGGTTTTGTCTTCTCAGTCAACTCTCTCACCTTTGAAGTCACTATCATTATTAGTAACTCACACTTATTTCTAAGAACCTATATTTTTCGATAAATATGATTTAATTTTGTATTTTGTCCTCATAAAAATTGGAAAATGACTAGGTGGGGAGCAAATTTCAGATGGGAAAAGTACAATGTAAGGTAGCCAACTGACCAGTTCAAGGAAAAAAAAAAAAAGCCAGTTCTGGGATCAATGGAAGTATGTCACAAGCCTCTGCCCAAGGACATTTCCTACAAAGGCCTCAGGCTGCCTGCCTGGGAGCTTCTTGATGGGAATATTACCACTTACTGACAACACTCTGGAGAAATGCTTCCAGACAATAGTGGAGGAAACTGGGGACCAGTGTAGGCAGTCTGGGGACATCACCATATAAATTGGAGCATGGCCAGCTGGCTGTGGGGTTGTGCATTCTCAACTCAATGCAGCAAGTGGCTGTGGTCTTTGTGTGGTCAAGGACATTAAAACCTGGTGCCTCCTTGCAAAGGCTTGGTCTGGAAGCAAGAATTCATCCACACATTTAACTGAAGCTTCATGACTAATCCTGTGTAACTGTAGTTACCGGAAGAATTCAAAGATGGGTGAATTGACATCTTTTGATGTTTTTTTGTCTATTTGGCAAAAATGGCCCAACACGGCATGTAAATAATTATAAATAAAACAAAAAGTCAGAAGAGCTGCTAGTTAATATTTAATGACCAGTTCTTTGGCAGCAGTGCACATTCCAAAGATTTCCCAACCGGTCATGTTTATCCTGCTATAAACTGCAACAGGCTCAGCTTTTCTCCGAGGTTAGGGCACACTCCAAGAGCTAATATTTCTCCTACCTGAGAACTCTAAAAATCCATATCCAGGGATGTGCTGGTTCCTTGTTGATGTTGTCTTAACCAAGAGAAGTTAGTAACAAAAATCACCCTCCTGTTTATTACAGAAGATTATGGGAATCTATTTCATAATAGATTATGAAAATACCTATTTTTGTCAGAGAAGGGAACATATGTCCAAAGGGGCCAAGTCATTTCAAAACTTGATACACCAGCCATTTGTTTCCCCCAAATTAGGAAAAGAACATGACCTTAGGGGAAATGGGAAAGCTCAACAGGACATTTTGTAAGTTGTAACATTCTGACCAACCACTTTTTAAAAAATTCAGATGCTACAATTCATTAAATAAATAAAACTAACATTTTTTTTTTGTAGGTCTTAGCGTAAAGAATACTTTGCATGTGTTATTTCATTTGACTCTGTTAAGGTTTTGAGGATTCGTGAAATGCTAGAGTAATAGGAAGCATCACTCTGAGTATGTCACGAAGTGCGAAGTACTGGTTCTTGTATGGAGCAAGTAAACCACTGAATCCTTTCCCGAGGAGCTTCATAGTACTGGATTCTTCCAACAGCTGACTTGGCTAAAGGATTCTTTATTTTAACTTTGTTAAACAGCATTGGGGCAGGGGGATCTATTTCTAAATGAATATGCTATATGTACATAAAACCATGCAGTATATAGATCAAATCTTTAATTAGTAATTAGCAAAAGAAAAACTATAAGGAAATGATGTGGTTTATAGAAAAAAAAACTTCAAGTTACAAATCAAGAGATGAGAGTGCCGTTGAGAGCAGCAATTATAGCAGCCTACATTTATTTAGTTTTTAGTTTGTGCCAAGAACTGTTTTAGGCTTTTTCTCTATTGCCCATTTAATCCTTGTAACCACCCTCTGGAGTAGATTCTGTTGTTATTCCTGTTATGCAGAAGAGGACACTGAGGGATTGAGGGGTTAAGTAACTTGCTCAAGGGCATTGAATTTCTAAGTGTAGTTGCTGGGATTCAAAACCTAAAAATCTAACTCTGGAGCTCCTGCTATTAACTGGTCTGCTAAATTGCCTTTTTTTTTTTTTTAAATTGCCTTTTGATTAGCAGCTCTACCCTTGCTAAGTGAGCATGGTCAATGTTCTTTATTTTTGTTTTATTTTTTTTTCAATCTATTCAAATGATCTGATACCTGCCATTGCTACTTTCACAAAGTTGTTTTCAGAATTAACTGAAATAATATATTTAAAAGCACTTTAAAAGATAATGTGTTCTTCAAATGTGAGGTGATATTATTACATTGTATACAATGGTTAGTTACTCAGAGCAATGGTCCATTAAATGGTCAGCAATGAGTGCATTTGGTATACTAATAAACTGAACCACCATAATAGGCTTCTTTAAGATGTGCACACATTAGTTCTTCCCAGAACTCATGAGCAAGTCAAGGCTCACACTGCCTCTGCACACAGTTATTTGGAGATACATAGGCATATTTCTGGAAACAGGGAGGAACTGCTGTAATTGTTTGCACATGCAGACATTGTCTCAAATTATGATTTTGCTATTTCAGAGATTCCCTTGTCATAACTACCAAAATGACACAAGCAGTACTTTTTTGTAATCTCCATATTTGACGCATGAAAGAAGACTTAATTCCTGTTTGAATAAACAACATAATAAGGTTATTGAGATTAGAGACCATTACTATATAAAATTATGTCTAAGTGGCAGATATAATTAACATTGGATTGTAATTACACTAATTACAAGTCACATTAAGACACTCCAGTAATGACAAAGTGAGAACCCTATAATTGAATGGAATAAGTAGGGAAACATGCTGCTCACACTAATTACCTAAATGAGCTAATATGTCTTCAGAGTGACAGTCTTGCTCAATGTTATTACGCAGACAAGGCAGTTGAGTGAGGTATTTTTGAAATATATATATATATATATTTTTTTTTTCTAATTTTCTTTCTTTATTCTCTCCAGAACCTATTTCAAGTCATCAGCAGCAGCTTCAGAATTTCTCTCTTGAGCCAAAGGAAATTAGAGCTGTCTCTAACCTTGTTAAAAAAGGAGCACATACAATCAGGATACATAAACCTTGGTAAGACTTCAATCTTAGTGTCTGTGAAATGCATTGAACACCAACCAGTTCCTTGGACTAGCTTATGCTTTCCAATTTCTTCTCCGTCCTGTCTTTCCCAGTTTACCAAAATCAAGCAAATACAGCTTACTGTGTAGTTTGCAGCATTGAGAATCATCATGCTGTGGGTTCCGAAGTACCAACACGGCTTTCAGCAGCCCGGCTCCAGAGAGGCCCTGGAGAGTGATAAAATCTGAATTATTCAGAGCAATTAGTACCAGCATTGCACTGGAACTCACATTTCAGCCCAAGCTGTTAAGTGAGAATATAAAATAATATGAATTCGTGGCACTGTGAAAGTTTATTTTTTGTTGTTCCTTTTCCCTCCTCAAATACCTTTCCTCTATAAACCTCTATCTGGGGCACTGCTTGAGTAAAGGGGGAAAAAAAAAAGGAAACAGGCTGCAGCTATTTAAAACCTTAAAAGAAAAGATTTTGTTAAGGCAGGGATATCACAATATGTAGGAAGCAGAACTGATGCGCTTAAATTGATAAATAATGCTGAGTGTAGCTTTTCTTTCTCTTGTGGGAAGGAAAGGAAATGGTGTCAGACATGCCTTTGTCAGTGGGGCTTTCAAACTGTTTCTGTACATTCCTCTTTTTCTTGTATTAGTGCAAATGGGATTTCCTTCTCTTCACCCAGAAACTGCAGTTTTGTATCTAAAGAACCAGGTTTATGGGTTTCTAATACAAAGTAGAAAGCCAAGTATGCAAGGTTCATTAATAAGTGGACACTACGTTAGTCCAAAGGTGAAAATTTGGCCCTCCTACTCTGTTAATATTGGCACGTAACTCAGAAATAATGACTCTGTTCTCTTGAAAAACACTACTTCCAGGGTTTTGCAATTCTTGTAATCAATCATATTTTATTTCAAAGTGGACTTTGTGTTGAATTTCAATTAGGGGTTATATTCAATTAATTCTGTAGTTGTACAAACCCATACAATCAAATATTAGGAGTTTACATAAGAGGATGTTGATCGAAATAAATAGTGTTGGAGGCCAGCCTTCCATTAATGGCCATGCGAGTCAGAGGCCAATGGACCTGGCCATGGTTAATCTAAGATGAGGAGTGGGGTGACTAAGATTTTATCCTGTTCTCATTGATGATTCTGCAAGTTACTCATATCTCTGTTTTCATGAGACGGCAGTTCAATGTTTTTTTTGCAACTTACTTAGAGTCCTGGTGGCCTAAAGCAGCTCAAGAACTTATTTCACTTTATATCACTACCTATAGGTAAAGAATTAGCCAAGTTGGCAGAGGAATCAGATACCCCAGACCTTGAGGTAGGTAAGTTTTCTCTAAAGACCCTGATGGTAAATATTTAAGGTCTTCCGGGTCATATTTGATCTGTCATACATAAATATGTGTATATATATATATGGCAAATTATATTTATATAATTTTTAATAACTCTTTAAAAATGTAAAATATTCACCATTCTTAACTTGCTGGACTATAAGCTTTTTGGGCTATAAGAGGCTACAGGTAGAATTTGGGCCACAGAGCCAACCTCTGCCATAGACTAATGTAATTGAATATCTATCACATTGAAGAATTGGTCTTTAATATAAACTAAATATAAAACTCCCTAAATCAACTCTTCCTAACATACTGAAAAATAAAATATAGATCATAGATATTTAAAGTTATAGACATTTTTTTTTCTGTTTATACTTGAGCAAGTTGCTATACTGGGCTGATCAAAGCTTAAGAAAGGAGAGGCAGCTTCTGCAGAGGCCATGGGAGCAGCTTTGCCTGGGCCAGAGCCACAGTGAAGTGAGGAGGGCATCCGGCAAGACTGGAGATGACAGACTGTTTATATATCAAATAAGTTGATCAAATAAATAACTGTGTTAAGGATGAGATGACCCAGTATCAGAAGACAGTTACGAATGTGGAAAGGAATAAAACCAGAAAGATCTTCAGTACATATAGTAGCTTTCAGTACATATAGATAAAAAAATAAATGTAGAGCATATAGATATAAATATAGATGTAAATTATGTATACGTACAAGCATATATATATATATATATATATATATACATAGATGTGGACACACACACACACAAAACACACACACACACACACACGCTTATATAGATACAGCAGACTTAGTGCCCAGATTGTCGCTTCATAATACCACGAACAGACCTAGTGCCCAGATTGTGGCTTTATGGTATCATTTTCCACTGAAAGAAACCGATGCTCCCAGCAAAATGGTTGATTCTAGATTAGCTGATTGAGGCAGGGCACATATCAGTTTAGAATCTTTCTTATTCCAGGAAAAAAAATAAAAAAGGTCACAGAATGATTGGGTGGATAATGTCAAAAAGATCCAGAAACCAGTTTAAAAGGACTCCCACTAGACAAACCAGGAATAATTTTAAGATCAAAATGAAAAAAATGGCAGTAACAGAATATTACTTATTTAACAAGTTAGGAAATGATTAGTATATTAAAAAGTTTGATAAAAGATGGGAAATTTACATGGTTTTAAAATATGTCCCTACAAAATACACATTAATTAGAAAGGAAGCTAGGAAGAGTTATTTTATAGAGGAAAAGCCTGGAAGGCACCACCTGAATCACTGATCAAAGTGAGCATCATCAGTCATGGGACAAATCCAAATTGTATGCCACCTAATAGGATGCAATTAGGAAAACATGGCATCACTCTTATGATATCCTCATCAAAAAACATAACTTGAATCTAATCATGAGGAAACATTAGACAAACCTCAACCGGGGAATATTTTACAAAATAACTGGTGCCCAACTCTTTAAAAGCACAAGGTCATGAAAGTTAAGAAACAACTTGATTTCCTGTGTAAAGAATAAAGAGATATGATAGCTAAACGGAACACGTAATTCTCAACTAATTATTTTTCTGTAAAAGACATTGCAGGAACAATTAGCAAAACTTGAATGGGGTCTAAGGATTAAATGATAGTAATGTATCAATGTTATTTTTCTTATTTTGATCATTGGAATGGTGATGTTGGAGAATACCCTTGTTCATAGGAAATGGACATGAAAGATAATGGGGCATTAGGTTGACAGATTACTCTCAAATGGCTCAGAAAACAGGACTGTTTGTCCTGTACTTCCAAATTTTCTGTAAGTTTGTAAATGTTTTAAAATAAAAATAGCTTTAAAATGAGTTGTCTTATGAATATACTGAAATAAAAGTATAATAAAAATGAGCTTTCTAGCGTGCTTTCCTATAGAAAGACAACATTGTGGAATGGATAGAGTATGGATTTTGCAATCTGTAAAATCTGGATTGGAATTTGGTTTAAACATGTAATAGCTGAATGGTTTTGATTAAGCCACTTAACTATCTTAAAAGTTAAATGCATCTGGTAGTACCTATAGTGTAGTGCTATTAGTAAATGAAAGTAAATTTATTTAATGGGCCAAATATAGTGCTTAGAAGATATAAAGTGCTCACAAGAAGCTAATAATAGCAGAGATAAATTATAATAATAATAGTAACAACAACAACAACAGTAGAAGTAGTAGCAGCGACAGGAGTTGTGTTGTCAATGACGTTAGCAGTAACAGTGCTGGTAGCAATAGACATTTTACTACCATAGTAGCAATAGTTGCTGTTGTCATGGGCAGCAGCAGCATCACGATCATCATGGGTCCTTTCCAGGAGGGTTGATCTGTATGGTCTGCTAAATGAAAGAGTTTCAGTAATCATAATCCATCATGGGAAATGAAGTATCAGGCAAGAGGATATGGGGGGAACAATTATATGGATAGAAAATATCCTTATTATCAAAGGTGAGTCAATACCAGAAAGAATACATGATATTTCCACCCGGTGATCCACTTCCTTACTAAATGTTGTAGAAAAACACTTGACTCCACTCTTGCTTTCTCCAACACCGACCCCAACACACATAGACGTGAAGTCCCTACCCCTCATGTCAAGCACACTGACTGAACTCCTTATCTTCTGAAGCTTGCTCTGTCTTCAGAATATCGTATATGTCAGAAGATATGTCAGTGCTGAAGCCAGTTGAGTATCTTGAAATTGCCACAATAGGTCAATGCATGATTCTCCATATTCCTGTTCTGATATATACCTACATATGTGTATAATATAACATACATATAAATATAATAAATATAAATACTTATGAATATACATATATTTTTAGAGAGAGAGAGAATGTGTGTGCACGCACATGTGTGAATGAGGGAAGGGAGAAGCAGAGGGAGAGGAAGAGAGAGAATCTTAAGCAGGCTCCACATCCAGTGTGGAGCGTGACTCAGAGCTCAATCCCATGACCCTGAGATCATGACCTAAGCTGAAATCAAGAGTTGGATGCTTAACTGACTGAGCCACCCAGGTGCCCTTAGACTTTAAATTCTAAACAGGAATGGTCTCCTATTCCTTTTTTATACTTAGGGTTCAATATGTTGTACTGCAGGGAGTGGACCTCCAGCCAATGTTTTTGTCTAATAATTTTATACTTAAAGACATTACCAGAGATATTTCTCAACTTCGTGCTGGGCCAATAATGATTGATAGTCTGGGTCTCTGAAAGTCCATTTATAAATATAACCACTTATGATGAAGAAAGTGGGTGTCCAGTTTAGGCCTCATTTTCCCTACTCTTATTCTTTCCAACACTTCCAGATATGTGCAGTCAAGTCTTCCAAATACAGACTCAATCTCTTGCCTGATTCTGAAGCATTTTTGACTAAATCAGGAAATAATAGTAAGTGCCTCAATCCTTCCATCTGATGAAACTTGGGACTAAGACCCCGAGGTGAGTACTTGATTTAGCTGTGACCGACAGGCTTTCCTCTTGCTCCCCCACTATCTTGGCTGCCAAGGAACCTATAACGGAGCCCCAGGAGCATTTCCTGTGAGGCCGTGCATCTTCATATGCCTTCTCTTCTCTTTCCTGTCCCCCAGTTGGCTCAGCCCAAGGCTCGGATTTTCTGTGGTTCTTGCTCTTTACTTTGGCTGGAGCTCAATGTCATGGTTGGAGTAGGATAGTTTTCTTTCTTGTGCAAGCCCTTTCCACCCAAGAGTCCTGAGCTCTCTGTAGTCCAGGCTGGTGATTAGTGAGTGCACTATCACCTCTGACGAGTATTTTCAAATAAAACTTCTTTCCCACATAAAAAAGTAAGATATTTTTGAAATGTGGTTTGAATTAGATTGCTTCACAGATGTTTGGTGCATATGGGTGCTCTTTTGGGACACCCTATGGTGGATACCTCTCACCACTCACTAATCTTCTGGGTCCTACCTTCTTTACCCTTCCTGTTCTCCCATTGTTCCTTAAGCTCACTCCTGCCTGAGTTACAACAGTTGAGGCAAGCGGTGCTCCCAGCTGTCAATTTGCCATGGTTCTTAATTTTAAGGTACATCGTAGCACTATGTACTATTCTGTCCACCATTCTGTAAATGGCCTTATACCTGAGACACCACTTATGAAATCTACTAAGAAGCTATCCGGCCTTTAAGTCTCCCAGGGCTCCAAACACAGTCAAGAGCAGATTTTTAAAGCTAAATCTTCACCTCGATTCTAATTGTGGGAAAGTTATTTATTTAACCACTCTGAATCTGGTGGGCATAAGATGAGGGTATTGCACAGATAAAATGAGGGCTAACAGTCCCTACATCACAGGTTCTCATGTACTGATGGCAATGGTAGTGTATCAAGTGCATCGTGCAGGAGCACTGCGCTAGATGCTTTACACACATTATTTCTAATTCATAGAATTGTATTGCAATATGTACTGTATTCTCATTTTATAGTTGAGGAAATTGAGGTTCACTCAGTATGGTTCAGTAATTTGCCTTAGGTCACCACACTAAGCAAGTGGCAGGGCAGGAATTCAGTTCCGAGGTGTGGCTGCCTGTTAAATTAATTCTAGCCTATTTCCCCACTCTGCACCTCCGACGGGAAGGTTTCTCTCAAAAGAAACAAAGAGCCACATGTCTCTGTGGCATTTCCTGTTTTCCTATTTCAAACATCTTTTTAGTTGCCGAAGAGTTGCCAGGATCAAAGACATAATTTATGTATTGAACTGCTGCAGGCTGGAAAGAAAAAAGGCATTTTATCATGTTGAATCTTTTAACTCCTTCACTACGGGTATTTAGGCATTGCCAGGGCAGGGGTAACAGACGCCTTCGAACAGGGAAGAATAGAGACACGGCACTGGTGCCGCCGAGCAACCTGCGGGGCAGAAATAGGGACGCGCTAAGGATCCGAGCCCGCGACGCAGCAGGTGCTGCAGAAACGGTCAAGGAAAAGAATCTGTCTTTGAGATCCCGGACACAGGAGGCCTTCTAACGTGCTGGAATCATCTCCCAGGGTTTCTGACCGTCCTCTTTAAACAGGCCTACCTAAGTACTCATGCCCGAGACTTTTTTTCGGCTCCTCGACAGCATTTTCTACCCTTGTTAATTATTTCGTGGTCTTTGTTTTACTTTTTAAAAATATTTTATTTATTTATTCATGAGAGACATACAGAGAGAGGCAGAGACACAGGCAGAGGGAGAAGCAGGCTCCATGCAGGCAGCCCGATGGGGGACTCGATCCCAGGTCTCTAGGATCACACTCCGGGCTGAAGGCGGCGCTAAACTGCTGGGCCAGCAGGGGCTGCCTGCGTGGTCTTTATTTTTAAGATCCCCTTCCTTGGAATGTGGAGTTCCGAGAGCCCAGGCTTAGGCCGCCCGGCCAACAACGCCTAGCAAGCGCTACACGTGCGGTTTGCAGGGCCCCCGGGCCCCCGCGCCTGGTGCTCGCTGGGGTTGCACAGGCCGCCTGCATCTGCTGCCTACACCTGCCGCCTGCACCCGCCACGTGCACCTGCCGCCTGCCCCTGCCGCTTGCCCCTGCCACGTGCCCCTGCCACGTGCACCTGCTGCCTGCCCCTGCGGCCTGCCCCTGCCACGTGCACCTGCCGCCTGCCCCTGCCGCCTGCACCTGCGGCCTGCCCCTGCCACGTGCACCTGCCGCCTGCACCTGCCCCAGCACACTCGCTGCGGGCGGCCCCTCGAGGGCAGGAGTGGAACCCGTGCCCCAACCCCTCCACCGCCCCGCCCCGGGGCTCTAAGCCTGCGTGTGGGAAACCGCGCTGAGCCGCGGGGGCCGCAGGGGATGGGAGCTGCGGCGGCAAAGGGACAAGGGTCCAGGGAAGAGCCCTCCCCTGTGAGCAGCGCCGCCGCAGCTGCCTCAAGACTAAGTCCGCGCTCCTTCGGAAGGTCGCGCGCCGTGACCTTAGAGACGCGACCCTGTGCCCCGCTGGTTGCCCGGCACCTGCAGAGGGGGATGCGCTGCCTCGCGCCCACGGGGACCGAGCGGGGCTGGAAGCGAGGAAGCGGGGCCACAGGGGGCCCGCGGTTCGGCGCCCTGAGCCCGGGGACCACGGCAGGTGCTGCCTCTCCCTGGTGAGTCCATCCCCACCGGCGGGCGGCAGGTGCGGGCCGTGCTCGTCCTGGGCCGGCTGGTGGGGGCCTGAGGCCCGGGTTTGCCCCGCAGGGGTGCATCTCCGCTCAGGCCAGGCCTCCAAGGGTCCCCGGGTTCAAAGGAGAGACTGGGGGGCCCCTGGGGGGCTCAGTGGTCGAGCGCCTGGGGTCGTGACCCGGGGTCCCGGGATCGAGTCCTGCGTCGGGCTCCCTGCATGGAGCCTGCTTCTCCCTCTGCCTGGGTCTCGGCCTCTCTCTCTTTCTCATGAATAAATAAATACAATAAAATCTTAAAAAGAGAGAGAGAGAGAGAGAGAGACAGTGTTGGTTTGCCCGTGAGTTCCTGTGAGTCATCAGCACCCATAGGTGACATGCCATTAACTAACCCTGTCCCTGACCCTGCGGTCTTTAAGTTATGTTATAGAATTTGAGTGACTAGGAAAAATATTCACAACAAAGAATGTTTGAAAAGGGTTATACAACCGTGTGTAGCATATGACGCAAAATATCTATATTTTTATCTACAACTGTGTATGTAGAGGAAGAGAACATATTGGCAAGAAACACATGAAGATGTTATTAGTGATGATCTCCAGGTGGTAGGATTTTAGGTGATGTACAGTTTCATCTGTGTGTTTTCCAAGCCTTCTCTAGTTAACACAAATTACTTATAAAAAAAAAGAAAAAGCAAATATTGGGGAAAAAAAAAACAACAAAACAAAATGAAAGACTTCACTAGAATAAATCGAAATAAATCAGACTATGCGGGTAACCCTTCTCATGTTTCTGTTTCTGGCCTGCTGGAGTGGACTTCCTGGATCCTCTTTGGACCTCAAGACTCCAGTTACCCCCTCCTGACTCAAAACCTCGCCTTTATGCTCACAGGTCAAACCTCTTTGAGATTCTTATAATATGCAGTGATGAAGGTGCTCCTCTCTTGTTTTTGATTTACCTCAGTATCCAGTGATGGTGGACATAATAGGCCTTGGCTTTGGCTTTGTGCCAAGACACTTTGGCAGGGAAACTGAGGCAGAATTGACAGTTTGGCAACGTTCCTCCGATCACTGCTACCCCAGGTACCAGAGACTGGAAGTAGAAACCCTTTAACTAACCCCCCCCCCCCCGCAGCTTCTGTGTGTGTAGTGGAGGGGATGCTGGGATTTGGTGAAAATACGAGAAATCAAATACTGAATCTGTTGGTTTATTACAAAGATTATAATGGTTGACTTAGAACCAAAGATCAACCAAAGTTTTGCGTGAAGCAGGGAAAAAGGCAAAGACAGTTTAGAACCTTTCTGTCAACCTTTTTGGCCCTTCCCTCTTATTTTCCCAGTTGTACCTAGGATTCCTACTTCATGAGAGAGACTCTGGGTCACGTTTTCCTCTTAATTAAAATGTATAAGTCCTATATTTTATTGTCCTAGGTCCCTGCCAGATAACTGATTACTTGAATCCCAGTTGAGGTGTTGATAGCTGATAAGGAAAATGCGTTAGAATTGTTAACGTGTATGCTGATAACATTGACATTTTTTCAGTGACCTTCAGAAGTTTAGGTCTAGTGAGCATTTAAGACACCGTGAGGTGCTATAAGATAAAAGAAAAAATACATAAGGGCAAAGAGGACTTTCATAACCCCAGATAACATAGTCTCTAACTGTGCTCAGTATTTGGCCAGTTCAGAGCAGATTCTTTAGAATTAATGATGTTTGCCTCTGATTTGCTGTAATACCTAATACTTAAAAAACCTAAATCTAAAAAGAATGCTACTGGTTATCTGAGAGGAGTTTTGGTGTTGAATTTCAAAGAAATGGCTCCATTAAGATGAGTGCTGTGGACTCTATCAAAGCTCTAGTATAATGGAAGCAATAGTAGCTGTGACATGGTATATTCAATAAAGTAACCTTCTGCAAGTTAGTCAAGGATAGAGAATTTAAGTTGGCTTTGAAAAAAAACCCCTGAAATTCAATGATAAAACCTCTGATCATGTTTAAAAGGTCAATTGAAATAGGCTGATTATAGTTAGTATTTAAGTGGTCCTTAACCTATACTGTGCTCTCTTCCTTGGTGTAGCCTTGGTTTGGTGAAATTCACATTCAGATTTGAGATTAAGTCTTTTTTTTTTTTTTTTTTTTTGGTATTAGGAAGAGAAAAATAGTCACTTTTGTCACTTTTTTTTTTTTGGTTCAAGTCATTTATGCTTTTTCTCTTTTTTCTGTGCTTTAACTTCAGTTTGGACTGATTGTCTATTTGGACTGATTGTCTATGTATTTTATTTTTATGCATATGTCAGCTCGTCCTTTTTTATCCTTTTAAGATACTTGTATCTTGTATCCATTATATATATATATATATATATATATATATATATATATCAGTTTGAAGTTTACAAAAGTGAAAAAAAAGAACATCATTTTTAAGGTTTGTGAAAATCAATCCATTTCTACACCTGTCGTCTTATCTAGAAATTAAGAATAGTAGTGTCTATGATATCATATCTGAAAGGATAGTTATAAGGTTCACAATGAGATAATAAAACTGAAAGTGTTTTAAAAAGTATAAAATACTATTTAAATATAAGAAAGATATTACTTCTATTGCTTGGATTTTTCATAGTTGTGCTTTTTATATGTACATTTAAAGGGTTGGTACGTTACTTACACTGTCCATTTTTCCTTTCCTTTCATTAAGACAATATCTAAAGTTATCTACATCTTTTAATATAATGATATACAAACATATATATAGAGATTTCCCTTTAATATTTTTTAGCATAAGATTTTCATTTTTATTCAGTTAATAATGATTCCAAATATATTGGAATTTTTGACATACATATACATATACTTTGTCTTTAGAGAATTATGTTGAAGAATTTAAGTTACAGCTCATTAAAATGAAATAATACATACTCTGATTAGGATTATAACTATTCTTGTTTTGCTTTATGGTTAGAGGACAACAGAATTTGTACTTTGGGGAGCTAAATAAGTAATACAAATTATTTTGCCATTAGACAAAAGTCTCTACTAAAGTATGACTCTTCAGCAAAATACTGGGAAAATACTGAACATGGATTTGCAGTCAACAATTCTAAGATTTTTTTTTGCCTTTTGATGCTATGCTTCATCGATCTATTAAGCAGGTCAGTGAACATCCGATCCCTTTAAATAAGACATCCTTTGGTAGACCAGTTCTTGAGGCCTTTTAAAACGAAAGAATAATCAGAGAATTAGTGATCTGTAGGATTCCAGGGAAAGGTTGAGCAACTTTATGCTACAAATGTTAGAAAAATTCATATTGGTAAATACTATATTGATATAAAAATGCATTCACATTTTTTAAGAGACTTAAAATAATTAAATGAATTCTTTGGCTAACGCTTGCCCCTGTAATAAATCTGTCATTTTTCCCTTGGAACTCTGCAGTTAAAGGAATTTCTACAGTCTCTGCAAATGCGACCTCATTTAGACAACTATTTTTAAATGTTTGCCAGAAAATAAACAGGAAGCAAATCTCAAAGTAATTCGAAAAAGTCAGGAAGATGCTCTCCTTCCAAGAATCTAACTCAGTTACCACTACTCTCCCTGCCCCTATTTAATACTCACACAGGGTTTTGTTTAAAGAACCATGTGGCAACTATAAATTAAAGTGGATTTCAGCACCTCCAGATACCTCAAAACAAAATCACCCGGATTCTTCTCCCTCTCCTGCCACACCACACTCCTCCTGTTAAATGGAGAGTTGTATATGCTGCAAGAGACTATTTGATCATTGAAGAGAGACAAAATGTTCTGCTTTTCAGCACATTTTAATCCACAGCTGGTGCACAGATTGGCATAGAGTATATGTTAGTTTTAGCTGTGAATTTTTTCAAGTTGAGGTTGCCTATATTTAGATCTCTGGAGTTTAAGGATTGCTGAAAGTAAATGTTTGAATGAGAAAAATATTGACTGGAGGAAAATACTGTTTAATAGAGGTGTTGATTTTGACCAGCCTAAAACATGCTCATGTTGGGTGAACATTTGTAATAGGAGATATGAAATTGTGGGTATTACTGGGAATACACATTTATTCTATTACCATGCGTTAAAAATAAACCATAGTGTTTAAAGAGTATTTAACTGCTTTGGAGGAAAAAAAAAAAAACGCCTTTGTAAGTTCATTTTAGAAAGCAAGGTATTACACTTCAGACACAGAGAAACCAACACAAAACCTAATTTAGACTTTTCAATTTTATTTCCCAAATCATCAGAATCCTAAACTAATTATTTTACTATTGATTCTTCGACTGCCTTGCAAAACAAGCTCTTCATCCACAGGAGGGAATGTAATGTTTATCTATTGTATTTCCTCCTGAGCTGGCTTTTAATTCATTCAACAAATATTTACTGAGCACCCATTAAGTGCCAGGTAATGTGCTGAGCACGGCGGATATTTGAATTTAACTTTGATTGTTACTGGTTTGTGAGGTATAAATAAACCCAAAGGACTTTTTACATTGATGATATTATGTGCTTTTCTAGTTAGGATGTTATTTGAATAGTTTTAATTGTATGTTTACCTAGTAACTCAATAATCAGAATGTGTCGGTTTTGCTCAGAGCTCACCTTCGTTCACTAAGGGCTGGATAGAATAGGGACTCAAAGTAATAGCAGCTATGAGATTAAATGATCATTTTTCTTTCAATATTTTTCCTACACATAAACTGAAAAAAATCTGGCTTTGTTGAGTATAAAAAAGAATAATGTTTTAAATAGGAACTGTTTCAAAATAAGTATAAAGAAATGGATTGAGTTGTCTAAATGGAGACCTACAGTTTAACTTAAATAATTTTTATTTCATTTATATCTTATTATCACCAGATCAGGAAATATAATATATTCTAAATTAACCTGCAGGGGAAGAGGAGAAATTGGCAATATGTATTCAAAGACTATACAGTGTTCATTATCTTTGAAATAAAAATACCTCAGCTATGAATTTATTTAGGGAAATTGTCAAAGATATAACTCAAGTTGCATGAGGAGTTTTAGAATTATGTTATTTGTTATTGTGCAAAAATGGGTGCCAATCAAATGAATTTTATAAAGTATTTATTAGATAAATTATGATATGACATAAATTGAATATGGTGGCATGCTAAGTGACCATTAAAAATATTTTTTAAGACTATATCAAGAATATGTTTCTGTTGAGTTCTACTGAAACTGTTAATACCCAGACAACCAGTAAATTTCATAGAGCAAAATTCAGGAGTCTTATTTTCTGATTGTCTTACTTGACTTCTCTGTAGCAATCTTGTAAACAGCTGACCACACTCCCGCTTTTGAAATGCCTTCTTGGACTTGGGACACCACACTTTCCTGGTTCTTTGCTGTAAATATTGGAATGCTTCTGGGATCGCCCTTCTCCATCCAAGTTTTCTACTTAAGTAACCACATCCATCAATGTTGTTACCTACTAGTTGTAAGTCAGTGGCTGGCAAAGAGTTGTTTACAGGCTTGACCTTTGACTAAAACATATTCTGTAGCGTATTTGATAGCTCTACCTGGGTATCTGAAAGGAATTTAAAATTTTACCCCTGTTATAACTGAAACCTTAATTTTTATACCCCTTCAATCTGATTGTCCCTCAGTATCCTAAAGCTACTATATTCTATTATTATCTACCAGTTATCTCAAAAGACAAAAATTCAGGATTGTTCTTGATTATTCCCTTCCCATCCACCTCCCCCCTGCCCACATCTGTTCCATCAGCAGTCTTTTCGTTCATGTAATATCACAGAATGGAAAATAGAAAGTCTGCTCATCCATCCATTCAGCCATCTATCCAGCTAGCCAGCATGTGTTTTTAGAAACTTACTAAAATATAGGGTGTCTCTATTCTCTTTTCTGGCCCTTCTTCATTGATTCTTTTAACTGCGAAAAGTGAAAGTTTCTAAAAGACAAAGGTCAGTCAAAAGGATTTTTTGCTGTCATTTTATTCTCTTTATTCCACCACTGTTTAATAATTTGTATATTGCCTACAGTGCTTTTCAGATCTTCGTTAATGAGTCTTTTTCTTTTCCCCAAAGATTTTAGTATTCTAAATTTTCCAAGATGAAGTGTGGAGAATAAAGCATTCTCTGACTCTTAGTGAAGACATTTGGATCAGAGAGACTTTTTCCTTCTATTTTCCAATGGAAGCATTTAACAGAAAACAAGCAACTCTGAATACAGATAATGTTTTCAAAAGAATTTTGCAAATCAATCATATCTTTGTCCTTTGTTACAATTTGTATATATTTTTATTTTGGTGAAGGAATATTGATAGTCTTGCTTTCAACTGTTTTAAGAACAGTAGTCACAATTTATTAATCTCATTCTTTTCCTTCAAAAGAAGGAAGAATTGTCACATGGTCAATCTTAAAACCTTAGCCTTTGAAAGATGCTTCAAGTCTTACAGAAATTGCTATCTCTGTCATTATTTCTGCATCTCTTCTTTCTTTTTCATACACAACAATCTCAATCTGTCATTTTCATCTTCATTTTCTCCCTTTGCCTGTCTGTGTTGTCCTCCCCACCCTCCTTCAACCACCTCTCTCTCTCTTCCTTCCTTCCTTCCTTCCTTCCTTCCTTCCTTCCTTCCTCCTTCCCTTCCTTCTACCCTTCCTCTCTTTCTGTCATTCCTTCTTTTTCTTTCATTCTCCATCTTTTTGCAATTCTCTCTAGTGTCTTTTCTGCCATTATTACTCTTACTCTCCTTTCCCTAATTCTCTCTCTCCTTCTCTCTCATTGATCTACAATTATGGAAACATGGTATGGTTATATTCACCCTTAAAATTCATTCACCATACTTGATGCACATGGGAGATTTCAAAAATATGTGAAGGAAGATGAAGGGAGTTAGTGCCTGAGACTTTGGAGCAGAGAAAGGATGCAGAAGGTGATAGATAGGGGTCACTATGGCTTATGTCCTCCCTTTTCTCAAAAAAGAGGGATAGTAAACATTAACTTTATTGGATTAAGTATACTCTGAGTCTTGAGGGATATATGACATTACTTTGGGGCCACAGAACAGTATTCTAGTGGAGATGGGCAACTGACAATTTTCCCAAATCTGCCACAGATCCTTGGGTAGTTCTGGCAAATTGAAAGCTCAAGAAAGCCACTGGCGGAAGAGTTCCATGTCCAACAGAGTGACAGGGGATGGTATGGAAAAAGAAAGCAGAGTAGAAGGATATACACAAACAAGGCTGAAGCACATTTGACACAATTCCAGTAGTCACTGGGAAAAACTTGAGGTCAGGATTTTTTGCATTGCAGAAAATCAAGACCATTGAAATTCAAGTATTAGACTTAGGTCATTTGTGTCTAAAGGGTACTGGCATGAGAATTACGGATGACCATGACTTTAGACATTTCTTCATATCAAGTTTTGTCTGGTAAACATTTATTGATTTTATGATCAGAATGGATATTTTTGTTTGTCTTTTATGTGATGTCATTTGATCTTGTTACAATCCCAGTTCCATTTTGGGCAATTGACTTAACCTCTCCATTCCTTCTTTCAACATCATCAAAATAAAGACAAGAGTGAAGTTTAAAGGAAAGCAGTCAGTATCTGCAAAGTACTTAGGACAGTGTCTGACATATAGTCAGTGCTATGTAAGTATCTACTATTATTATTTATTAATACTTGGTTCAGCTCAGAGTCTAGATGGAAAACAAATGATACACTTAGGATAGATTGAGGGTCAAACTTTTGTTTTTAAAGAAAATCTTTGTAAATGACATATGTTCCATTTCTAAGTGACTCGGTAGTTTTCCTACGAAGATAATTTAATTCCAACTATAAATAACATTACTCATTTTATTCTTTTTAGATCCCCACTGCATTAATGAGAACTCCAAGATAAATGTCAATCATGTTCATGGTAGATATCCTTCACTTTAATGGAAATGTTTTTCCATTAAATAAGAAGTTGGCTTTTGACTTCATGTATGGATTTTATCACTTTAGGAATGTATATTTCTATTATTTACTTCACTTGTTAAAAATAATGTGACAACAGTTTTCTGGGCACAGGGCATTAGGTAATAAAGAGAGTATTCTCTGATGGTCATCAAAAAGATGAAGTGAAACCTTTGTCCCAGCTTGCTGCCCTGAGAGAGTTTCTAAGCAGAGACTTAGCTCATGAAATAAAATGTGAAATAGACGATTGGCCGAAGTGACGAAGTGTCCATGGCTGAGGATATTGAAAGGCCACAGATAGAGAGAGAGCAAGAGAGAGAGAGAGAGAGAGAGAAAGGCAAGGAGGTTGGTTTCATTTACCCTAAAAATATAATATGTAATACTGAACCTAAATCATATTTGTGTGCGTGAAAACATCCTTTTATTTTCTTCACATTCTAAGTGATATTTATAATGTACTGTAACCATAGTCTATGCCTTTAAAGATCCAAAACAATATATTTGTCTTTTTAATTTTTTAAATTTATTTATTAATGAGAGATACAGAGAGAGAGAGAGAGAGAGAGAGAGAGAGAGAGACACAGGCAGAGGGAGAAGCAGGCTCCACGCAGGGAGCCTGACATGGGACTTGATCCTGGGTCTCCAGGATCAGGCCCTGAGCTGAAGGCAGGTGCTAAACCGCTGAGCCACTAGGGCTGCCCCCAACACAATAAATTTGAATCCACAAACAAAAACAAAAAACACAACAAGTCTACTAAAGTCAAGGAGCAAATTAAACTAAAAGTCAGCAATTAAAGACAACATGTCAAAACATTATAGATGGCAAAACCTTTATGTTCTTCTGTAAAATGTTTGACATTGAGTGTGTGATAACAGATTCTCTGAGTTGGGGAGATACAGCTGAAAGTCTGGGCGATCATAGCAGTGAGAGTTCTTAGGATGAAATATTTTAAAAGGAAAGCAGTCTCAGAAAGAACCCAGGGATCTACAAGGGCCTCTCTTGATTATTCAACATGGTACTGATTGGTGCATGAATGTGAGAACTCTCCAAGGCCAGGGAAAGAACCATAAGAAAGGATTAAACACAATAATGCCTGATGCTTACACAGACCATGAAAAGTGCCCATTAACACTAGCTGGACTGGAAAGCTTCATTAGTAATGGGGGTTGGCTAGAGTATGTAGACAGACCATCCTGCCTCAGTAGTGGAAATAATTAGCCCTAGAATGAACCCTTTGCTGATTATGCTTAACGCATCTTAAAAAGCAAGATCCAAAAGGGTCAAAATGATTATAAGTAACTGTGTTCCAGAACAAAGTTCAAGAATATTTTTTTGGAATGCGAAACATCCAGCACCTAGAAAGATGGGTACAAGTACATAAATGTAAGGCCCCTTAGTGAGAATAAACACATTGAAATGAACCCAAAAGTGACAAAGATGTTAGGTTTGGCAGAAAAGACCAACATAACATTGTTATAACTTATTCCGTATGTTACACAATGTTAAATGGAGATATGGTAGGTATGAAAAAAAGTATGTATCAAACATCTAGAGATGGCAAAATACAATGTATGAGATGAAAAATGTACTGAGTGGGATTAACAGTTGTTAGACATTGTGGAAGAAAAGATAAGTGAATTTGAAGGGGGGCAATAGAAATGATTGACAAAGGAACATACAGTTTAAAAAGAAGGATACAGCTGTAACAAATAGGTGAACAGAACATCAGTGAGCTGGGGACAGTTCAAGGAGCTGAATATATAACCATTCTCTGAAGGAGAGAAGGAAGCAAAGGAAACATTTGAGTATATAATGGCCTTTTTAAAAAAAATTGTGGAAAACTATATAAACTTGCAGATCCATGAGCTCAACAAACTCCAAGGACGTGAAACATGAAGACAACCACAGGAAGTCACATGATAATGAAGTACTCAAATCCAGTGATTAAAGAGGAAATCTTAAAAGCCAGCAGAGAAGGGAAAAAGCATTTTAGTTATAGAACATAAAGCTTTTGCTACCTATAAAGTTTTGTCATATGATCTTTTATTGTTGATTTATTTATTTTTTAAAGATTTTTATTTATCTATTCACTAGAGACATGGAGAGAGGCAGAGACACAGGCAGAGGGAGAAGCAGGCTCCATGCAGGGAGCTTGAAGTGAGACTCGATCCCAGGACCCCGGGGTCATGCCCTGGGCCAAGGGCTCAACCGCTGAGCCACCCAGGCATCCCTTATTATTGATTTATAGTTTGATTTGTTCTTTGACTGTAGAAGGTCTGTTGTCTTACTGTCTTCAGGCATGGACACTTCACCACCTCTTCAGTAACCTCATTAATTCATGTTCCAAGTTTGTAAACATAATGGTTGATGACTTAGTGTGTCCTCATAAATACTGCTTATTATTTAATGCATTGGGTGCTGGATTATAGAGTCGTGTAGACATTTATTAGTTGGTCATGCTTAAGCCTCCTATTAGCCAGAAATTATGAACTTAGCCAAACCATCAAAATGGTAAAAGTTAGTACAAAATCATTTCCTAATGTGGTAGCTCAGTATCCACTATATATATGTAAATAAATGTTGAATGAAAAAAATGATAAATTGACCCAACAGCAAATGTTACTTTGAATTACAAAAGTAGAACTTCTAACTTTTTCAGTGTGCTAACATTCACTGCCATCAGCTCTTGTCAACAGATACTTTGTAATGATTGAACATATCAAAAAGGGAGATGGTATTTAAGATTTCTGAAGTTGATAAATTTATTTTTTAACCTATCTTTAGAACACTGGCCTTTTCACTAGAGAAGCTCCAACAGATTTATTTTTTGTGTGTGTGATTTAAATTCTGTGTGTGTTACTGGAGCATCATTAATTTTTTAAGAGCAATATGCCTGCTTTGAATAGAATCAGAATCAAGAAGTCACTACGAAAGAACTGACTAATTATGGACCACCGAGGTAGTTTTTGTCAGTTCTTATGTATTATTATTTAAAAATAAAACCAAAGCATGGATCCTTTTCACATGAAGAGGTTATCTGAGGGATGTTCAAGCTAAAAATAGCATCTGAATTATCTTTTTTCTCCTCCTAGATTTCTGTGGGTCAACAGCAACAGGAACAATAGCATTAATGGAAGCCCTGGTTGTTGAGCTATATGGTTTGGTGCCTCGCTTTTCTGTCTTGAATCTCAAATGTTTATAATTATATCCAAATAATGTTACTCAGGCTTTATTTTTCCTGGTGAATCTTGATACTTCAAGATTCAGAATTAGCTCCTCAGTGAAGATTGTTCTTTTACCTGAAGCAGAATTAACAGACATCCCTTGTGTAATCCACTGCACCACGCATATATATTGCAGACTTCCATGGAGATTCCTATCACATGGAGTGATCATATTTGTTAGCATACCTGTATTCTGGTTTAGGTTATGAAGTCCTTGGGGGGGGGGTACGTATTTGAGTCTACCACAATAACTATCACAGTCTTCTGGCACAAGAGTGAATACTGCCAATGCTGTTCAGACAGTCATTTTTAAAGAAATCCACATGGAAAGATTACCTTCATGTAATTCTTAAATGAGCTGTCTGTTATTCTGTTTCACTCTTCACTCCATTCCTATTCTCTTTTCCATTCTTCGAATGAGGTGGACTAGACTCTTTTCTTTCTAAAAATATTTTATGAATAGAAGACAAGAAGTCGATATTTACTAATCTTTTCTGCATTGAGTGCAATGATTCCTATATATTTAAACATTCTTTAAAATACATATTTTTCACAACTGAAATCATTTCTAGTGACTATTAATTTAGATAATATAATTTAAAGTGCTTCAAAATCATAGAATGCTATAGAGATGAGATGATAAATATTTCAAATCCAATATTAATTATTTTATAATTTCATAATTTGAAAAAATGAGTTCTATAAGGCAACCTTTCCTAAATGTCATGTCATCTTTGGCTTCTAAATGCCATTTTAAAAGATGTGCTGCTGCCCCCCCCCCCCAAAAAAAAGAAGGCAAAGAATACTCAGCTTCAGGGTTATGGGAAACAACATAGGAAGCATTAGCAAACCTTGGTTCTCTGAATAAAGACATAACAGAGTTGATGATGATACTGGGTCCATAATGGATTTTATTTTTTATTTTTTAAAGATTTTATTTATTTATTCATGAGAGTCACAGAGAGAGAGAGAGAGAGAGAGAGAGAGAGAGAGAGAGAGAGAGATTGGCAGAGACACAGGCAGAGGGAGAAGCAGGATCCCAGGTCTCCAGGATCACGCCCTGGACCGAAGGTGGCGCTAAACTGCTGAGCCACCAGGGCTGACCCATAATGGATTTTAATATATCCTTTGAGAGTTAGGAATGGGTCAATGAGAAAGTCAAAGGACTTGGAGTCAGAAAAACTTACACTCTAAGTACACTCATTTCAACCATACATTGAGGCCAAGCAAGACACCAATAGCATGAAAACCTTGGAACCAAAGGGATAGTTATTTAAATCAAGTTTCCAGATTTTATTAGACATTTCTTTTTTAGACCAAACCATATACATTTTCTGTGCTAAAATTGACGGTTGTTTCACAACTACTTTGCAACTACCTTATTCTGTATGAGTCTTCAACTATAGTCTTTCAAGTGTGTTAAATTATAATTATAGTGAATATGATCTGCCCATTCATTTGTGCATGTAATTTGGTCACATACTCTGCAAGCGTGAAATGATTGAGTGTATGGAATATCAACGAGCTTTATTATGAAAAAGAGAAGCCCCATGTTTGGATTTATTAAAGCTTCAGTTCAGAAGTCTGGTATGGTTTATTCATTCATATAATCAGCTATTTCAGTTTAACCACTGACTTTTAGAAAGCCATGTATATATTCATTTATATGTCACAGTCATCAACCACCTAGAACAATTGCCAATTTGTGGATCCTATTTACATTTCTGTCACAAATGGTATTCTTTTGTAGATTGACTTTTGAACTTAAACCTTCACATAGTTGCAGTGTGAAGGGTTTATTTCTGTTTTATAAGACCATAAAGTTGTTAGGAAGATCTAGGGAGATAAGGTATATGAAAGTGCTTTGTGATTTTCAAGAAAATATCCAATTACAAGGTATTAATTTTATTTATTAGAATACCTATGTGTGCTGGGCACTGATAAACCCTGTAATCAGTATGATTTAAATTGATACTAGAAAAACCCAAATGACATTATAGGTTTATTATTTTAACCATCCAAGCATGATGACACACTTTAGAAATGGAAAAGCTCTTTTCATTCACTGATGAAGAAGAATCATTAATTTAGTGATGGAAAAACAATTTAAATCCAACATATTTTATCATTTGATATTATCTAATGGAGGATTAATCTCTCTTTGATCTTTAGTCACCGTGTATCGCCAGTGTTCTTTAGGTCCATTGTGATTGTGGAGATAAGTAATAATAAAAATTTTTATTGGTAAGTAGACTGTAAGTCATTTTAACATCGATTGTGAATGCTTAAGGTTTATATTGATGGGCTAGCTCCATGCTATTGAATAGATATTCAGACAAATACATACATTTCTTTGTTAGTTCTTCCTAGGGCAAGCCAACATGATTAGTACACTGGATTCTTAGGTGATACTGTATAAATATGTTACATGTTGAAGAGACTTGATTGAGTACTTGTAACCAATAAATAGAGCACCAGCCGTGGTTCTATTTGCCTGATTCTCAGAATTAGATTTATTCCCTGATTCCAGTTGCCAAAACCAGTCTCCAGCCATGCACCACAATTTTTTTTTTAAATTCCTGCAGAGTTAACATGCATTAACTACATTAATTTCAGGTGTACACTGTAGTGATTCAGCAGTTCCATATATCACTCAGCACAATTCTGATGCCTATAGACAACATTTATCACAGTTGAAAACAATGAGAAGTGTCGTTAACATGAGTTCTCTCTCACCTTTACTCTAGCTTCTACTTATTTTCACTTTCCACAGACCAGTCTGTTAGGAATTTCTCAGTCTTTTCAATGTCAGATAACCCCTTTCCAGTGCAGTCTGACTATAGAGAACAATTTTGTAATCTAAGAGGAAGGGATTTATTTGAATAAAAACTTTCATTCCTAGGAGTCTCTGAAATTAAAAAGGAATTTTATTTCCTGTGAATTTCTGTAGGCATGAATCTGAGGGGCAGATCTTAATTGAAGCAAGTCCTATGAAGGCTATGGTTTTGCATCATACACTATCATTTTGGTTCAGGCAGTGCTCCCAGGATCACTACTTGGCTGAGTTCATCCACTTCAGAGCAGAACAATGCTGACTGTTTGCCTGTTGACCTGTGTCTCCCTCTTTGGTTTCTGGCTTGGGTGGTCATTCTATCGTCTTTGCTCAGAGTCACCTTTCTAAACTATAGGGCAAACTCTTTGGTGAGATCCTCAAGCCAGAATTTGAGTTCTCCCTATAGCACATAGGAGCAGAGGGCAGCTGGGAAGAGCTAAACCTCAGGAACATCTCAACTTCACTGGGCTACCTACCCAGCACACAGGGATGCATGTGTGCTCAGGTTTTTAGAGGGTAGCCTGCCTATAGGCCTCTTCCCTGGAGTCAAGAGGGAGAAGGGGATGGAGTAAGAAGCTCCACTGCTCTTGGTGTTGGCCTGGCCTATCTAACTCACCTCCTCTCCTCCAGACTAAAGCCTGGAAGGAGGGATATTAACACAAGAGCCCATTCAGTTGATTTTTTTTTTTTTCAAATTCTTGGTTTCCTTTTCTGGAACTGTAGAGAGTATAACTTTTATTTTTCTCATTCTACATTATGCCTCCCTGCTTCCTGACTCCCATCAGATCTTAATGACAAAAATAACTTTTATTATTTCAGGTGAACTCTGTGAACTAGTTCCTGCAAGCTAAATTGTTAAATTGCTGAGCGGTTGGGGAGTTTGCAGCAGGGATAAAAGAATAGAGACAACAAAATGACATTCACTCATGACAGCCACTAGAGCCTGAAGGTTGATTTTTTTGGATATAACCATGGCAAGGGCCTTGTATTTAGAAAAGCCAAAAAGAAGATTAAAATAAGCCTATCTATTTGCTTGCATGTCTTTTCTCTTGCTAGAGTGTTGTGTATGTGTTGTAATGTAAATACTGCAATAGGAAACACTGTATAGTGGATGCTCACGAAAGATTCCGAGAACATATTCCTTTTGTGAATGAAAGAATAATATATAGCATATATTAAGATATTTACACCATTATTAATTTTCAGGTTCATTGTATTTATTAAAGGAGCCCAGACTGCGTTACACCATTTCTTAGAAGACATCCCTATCTTCTCTATACTTAGGAAAATAATTGTGATTATTCTTTGATGGTAGCAAAAATGTACATTCTTTTGGATAAAGTCTTATCTAATTATTCAACTTTTTAAATTACATTAATTATTTCTTTTTCATTCGTTCCTATTCATATTTATCTCTTTCTGCTTGTTGGGCGATGTGAAGGTTAAGATATATTAGACTTCCATTATTATTGTACTTTTCAATTGCCTTTCATTCTCTGCTTTTCCCCTTCTTACTATCCTCCCCCTTTCCTTCTCTTTTCCTTATTTCCTTAATCTTTTTTATCCTTCTTTCTGTTTTTCTTCCCACTCTCCTTTTCCCTTTTATCATTTTTTAATATGCTTTCACAATCTGTTCTGTGGTATCTGATATATAACACTTGGGTAGTGATTTTCCTTGATGTTAGTTATAAACTTTATGAATAAAACAACCATATTTATATATTTATTTCCATTTTCTAATTGATTATAATTTTATGTAATAAAACTTCATTTTCTTTTTCATTGCATGTGAATTAGGCATGTAAGTAGGCATGTAGCCTACTTAAAATATAAATAAATATAACTGTCTTTAAAGAAAATAATTTGAACTGTTTTATTTTAGGTATATTAAATATAGATAGAATTTAGTTGCATTTTTTTCTAAAGTCAGTGTGACTTTTTTTTTTTTAGATTTATTTATTTATTCATGAGAGACTACAGAGAGAGAGAGAGAGAGAGAGGCAGAGACACAGGCAGGGGGAGAAGCAGGCTCTATGCAGGGAGCCCAATGCGGGACTTGATCCCAGGTCTCCAGGATCATGCCCTGAGCCGAAGGCAGGCCCTAAACCACTGAGCCACCCAGGGATCCCCAACTCTTTGTCTTTTATTAAAGGAAATGAACTCACCTACTTTGTATATAAGACTTTTATATTTTATTTCTGTTTAAGAAAACAGAATGATTTATGACATCATGGTTTTTATATTTTATTATTATTTCTTTTTTCCCTTACTTTCCTCCCCTATACTGACCATACATTCTTTCATTTTTATTTTTCTCTGTTTTTGCAAAAACTGTATTCTTCTCCTTCTTTCCTCTTCTTCTTCTTTCTTCTTTCTTTCTTCTTTCTTCATTCTTCTTCTTTCTTTAGTACTCCATGCCTAGTGTGGAGCCAAACACAAGCCTTAAACCCAAGAACCTGAGATCATGACCTGAGCTGAGATCAAGAATTGGATGCTTAACTGACTGAGCCACCCAGGCACCCCATGAGTATTTTTATTTTATTTGTAGTTTATGTTTTCCAAGAACATATTTGAAACAGTATCTCCTTTTGTATATATAATTCAAAATTGACAATATGGTCATTTATTTTGTAGAATGACCCTCAGTTGAGATACTTTTGAATGTTTTCTCATAATTAGGTGGGGGTTATGAGTTTTTGGAAGACTACTAACTATCATTAAAGAGATTTAAACAATGAGATAAGAATCTGGTATATTTACCCAGGAAGGTACTGTTTCTGTTGCTTTTCATTCATTTGCATAGATCCATAGATCCATATTTCCATTTGTGTCACTCTATGCCTGAAAGAATTCCTTTATCCTCTCTTAGAGTGCAAGACTGCTGGTGATGAATTCTTTCAGCTTCTGTGTGTCTGAAAAGTTGTTATTTTACCTCTTTTTGGAAAGGTATTTTCTTAGGGTATAGAATTCACCCAGATTCATTTTATTTCTGAACGTAAAGGTAATCTAGCATATCTCCTTTTTGTATTGTTACTGTCTCCCTTCTTGCTGTTCTTTCGTGTAATATGTCTTTTTATTCCAGCTGCTTTTAAGGTGTTCTTTTTATCATTGTTTTTGAGAAATTTTATTATGATATAGTAAGGTGCAGTTTTCTTCATATTTCTTATTCATGGACTTTTTGAGCTTTTGGATCTATGAGTTTATAATTTTTGTCAAATTTGGAAGTTGGGACATTATTTCTATAAACATTTGCTGTGTCTCTCTTCTTAAGGTCCTTTATGTTTGAAGACTAATTATACATCTATTAAACTAAATATTTAATGTTGTTCTGCAGCTCACTGGTATTCTGCTAATAAAAAAAACAAAACTATTTTCTGTGTTTCATTTTGGATGGCTTCATTTCTGTCTTTAAGTTCACTAATCTTTCCTTCTGCAATAGCTAATCTGCTGTTAATCCCATCCATTGTATTTTTGATCTTACATATTTTTGTTTTCATCTCTAAAAGTTCATATTTTGGGGTGTGTATGTGCATGCACTGCATGTGTATATTCTAGGCCTCTACTTTCTGAACAAACTGAATGTAATTATAATAATATTTAAATTATCCTTGTCTGCTAAATCTAAGATTTGTGTCAATTCTGGATTGTTCTTGATTGATTTTTATCTTTATTAATGGGTTATATTTCTCTGTTTTTATGTCAATTTTTTTGTTTGTTTGGGTGGTAGACATTGTGAATTTCACTTTATTGAGTGTATTATATTTTTGTATTCCTGTAGATATTCTTGAGTTCTGTCTTTAGATGCAGTTAAGTTACTTAAAAAAAGATTTTTATCCTTTCCATCTCAGTTTTTAACATTATTTAAGTGGCACCAGAGCAGTGTTATTCTAGGGCTAATCCCCACTATTGAGGTAAGATCCTTCTCAGTATGTGACTAGGTATATTGTGAATCATGAATTTTTCCAGATTGACTGGTGAAAGACTCAGTTCCTGTCCGGGTTCTGTGCCTTCCAATTATTTCAGGTGTTTTTTTTCCCCCCAGCTAGTAGTTTCTACACATGCTTATGTTGGTCAGTATTTTGTTGAGTACTTACAGGAACACCTCTCAGGTCTCTAGCATTGTCTTCATCTGAAGCTCTCTCCTCTTCAATACTCTTGTATTGTGGACTCTACCTACCTTGGCTTCTTTGGATGCTTAGCTCTATCTCCTCAATTCAGGGAATCTGCAGGGCTCTCCCTAGGTTCCCCCTGCTAGTGCTGCAGGTGGAAACTTTCCCAGGTCAATAAACTCATCTCTGAGAGAGTCCCATCTCTCTCAGACATCACACCCTCTTCATTCCTAATGTGAAGGGACAAACCACTGTGCCATATATTTTGTCTAGCTTTTTAATTATTGTTGTTTCAAGGGAAAGGGTAGTCTATTTTGTTTCATCTTGGTGAAAAGCCCCTTTTGGGGTACCTAGGTGGCTCAGTGGTTGAGCGTCTGCCTTCAGCTCAGGGCATGATTCCAGGGTCCTGGGATCGAGTTCCACAACAGGCTCCCCACAGACAGCCTGCTTCTCCCTCTGCCTGTGTCTCTGCCTCTCTTGCTGTGTCTCTCATGAATAAATAAATAAAATCTTTTAAAAAAAAGCCCTCATCTCTATTAATTATTTTTATTCTGGTCTTTGCGGTGTATACATTTTCAATGTCATGTTATATATTTCTGAGAAAACGTATGCATGCCTGTTACTGATTTTAGTGCTTTAAGTTCCATTTTAAATAAGTTTTTCTTTTCTTTTACTTAGATTTTTAATTTATTTTATACTTTGATTTTTATTTCTCCTGATGTTCAGTCATATTTATTTATAAATATATTATTTTATGCTATTTTATATTATTTTAAATTCTTGCTTTGTATAATCTGTATTCTTAGAAAGCTTTTTTGAGAATACAATGTAGACACTTTATTGAATTTTACTCTTTTGAAACTAGTCTATTCAAGACTTCTGATATTCCTAAAAGTAGTAATAGATATTCTTCTGGTGTGGGGCAGATGGTGAAGTTTACTTTATTTTTGTTTACTTGTAGTTTCCAAATTTTCTTCATTGAATTTATGCTTTTGTAATATGAAAGTTCATTTTATAAGAAAAGTACTTTTTTCATTCTCTCGGGTTTGTTGATTTTCTTAGAGGCTCATATTGCTGCGGTTGATGTTTTTCTGTTTACTCATTCTTGAAAGGCAAAGAGATTTATTCAAGCCAAATATTCCCCCAAATCTGGGTGGGTGCAATTTTTTTGGATCTTCCTACTCACCTCCTGGATGATATTTAGGGGAAAAAAAACCCACTTCCTTTTAGATGTTAAACCGGAAGGCTTTTTGCTGTGAATTTGTATTATCATTAAAAAAAAGCCAGAAACTTTGGAACCAGATGAGAGGAGAGAAAGGCCCTATAGGGGGACCTTTATTCTGTCATAGTTTAATTTTTGTATTTGGAGATATCTGTTCCTTTAGAGTTCAGGTTTCTAGATACAGTCATCCTGCTCCTGCCTCCAGTCAGCTCATAGGAACAGCTCCTTTGACGCTGTGGCCCCATGCATCAGGATGACCCCCAACCATACCAGGGCAGGGCCTGGACTTTACTAGGTTTCTGCTTAGTACAGATACATTTACCATCACTTTAGTGAACATTATTTTCTTCTCCTTTGTTTTGATTCTCAGGAGCATTATCACTTGCCAAGAGTTTCAGATTACTTGCATTTTAGAATTGTTGAGCCCTCTGTGCTTACACTATTTTTATCTATTTACTTACTATTTTTATTATTTAGTTAGCATACAGTGTTCTATTACTTTCAAGTGTACAACATAATGATTTGATAATTCTCTACATTACTCAGTAATCACCATAATAAATGTAGTCATCATCTGCCATCAATGTTTTTGTAATCATATTGACTATATTCTCTATACTATACACTTCATCTCTATGACTTGTTTATTTTGTAACTGGAAGTTTGTACCTCTTAATCTCCATTATCTATTTCTTTCAATTCTCTACCCACCTCCCCTCTGGTAACCACCGTTTGTTCTCTGGATTTAAGAGTCTGTTTTTGTTTATCTCTTTTTGTTGTTATTGTTGTTATTCATTTGTTTCCTAAATTCCACATGCGTGAAAAACTATATGATATTTGTCTTTCCTAATCTGACTTATTTCACTTAGTATTTTACCTTCTCGGTTCATCAACATTGTTGGAGATGGCGATATCTCATTTTTTTTTTATGGCTAAGTAGTATTCCATTGTGTATATATAGCATGCCTTCTTTATCCATCTATTTAACAATGGATATTTGGGTAGCTTATGTATATAGGCCATTGTAAATAATGGCTACAATAAACATAAATGTACATATATCTTTTGGAAATAGTGTTTTTGTTTGCTTTGGGTAAGTATCTAGCAGGAAATTAGTGGTATTTCTATTTTTTAATTTTTAGTGGAACCTTCATACTCTTTTCCACAGTGTCTGTAAAAATTTGCATTCCTACCAGCAGTACAAATGGATTCCTTTTACTCTACATCCTTGCCATACTTGTTATTTCTTGTCTTTTTGAGTCTAGCCATCCTGACAAATGTAAGGTGATATATAATTGTGGTTTTGATTATCAGATGACATGATACTATATGTAGAAAATGCTAAAGATGTCATCAGAAAATATTATAACTGATAAATGAATTCAGTAAAATTGCAGGATACAAAATTAATATACAGAAATCTGTTACACTCTATGCTGAAAATGAAGTAGAAGAAATGGAAATTAAGAAAACAATCCCATTTATAAGTTCACAAAAAAGAATAAAATACCTAGGTATAAACTTAACCAATGATATAAAAGACCTGTACTCCAAAAAAGCATAAAACATTGATAAAAGAAATTGAGGCAAACACAAACAAATGGGAAGATACTTCATGCTCATGGATTAGAAGAACCAATATTGTTAAAATGTCCACAGTACCCAAAGTAATCTACAGATTTAATGCAGTTTCAATCCACATGTCAACAGCATTTTTCACAGAACTAGAACAAATAACTAAAATTTGTATGGAACCAGAAGAGACCTCAAATAGCCAAAGCAATCTTAAGAAAGAAGAACAAAGCTTGAGGTATCACAATTTTTGATTTATATACTATAAATCTCTAGTAATCGAAACAGTATAGTAGTAGCACAAAGTTAGACATATAGATCAATAGAACAGAATAGAGAGCCTAGAAATAAACCTACACTTATATGGTCAACTAATTTATGACAAAGGAAGCAAGAATATACAATAGGGAAAAGACAATCTTTTCAATAAATGTTGGTGGGAAAATTGGACAGCTACATGCAAAAGAATGGTACCGGACTACTTTCTTACACCATACAGAAAAATAAACTCAAAATGAATTGCAGACCTAAGTGTGAGACTTGAAACCATAAAACTCCTGGAAGAAAATATGGGCAGTAATCTCTTTGACATTGGCTATAGAAAACATTTTTCTAGGTATGTCTTCCCAGGCAAGGGAAACACAAGCAAAATAAACTAGTAGGGCTATACCAAAATAAAAGCTTTATTATAGCAAAGGAAACCATCAATGAGATGAAAAGGCTTCTTACTGAATGGGAGAAGATATTTGCAAATGTTATATCTGATTAAGGGTTAAGATCCAAAATATATAAAGAACTCTTACAACACATGCGTAAAACAAATGAAAATGAGCAGAAGACCAAACAAACATTTTTCCAAAGAAGACATACAGATGGCCAATGAACACTTAAAAAGATTCTTTATACCACTAATCCCCTCACCGTTTTTATGGGAAAGCTATCTCATCACTATATTACTCTCTTAGGTACACTTTTTCCCTCATTATTTTAATTTTCCTTTTTTTATTAGTGAGGATAAATTTGTGTGTGTGTATTATTGCTATTTGGGATAATTTATTGTGTGTGTGTATGTATGTGTATTGCTATTTGGAATAATTTATTGTTCATATCCTTTAGCCATTTTTTCTCTAGGATTTCTAATTCTGTGTAACTTTCTGTGTTTTATTTTGTATATTAAAGTTATTAACCACTTTATACTTTTTAAAAGATTTATATATTTATTTGAGAGAGAGAGTGCGAGTGAGACAGGAAGGGGCAGAAGGAGAGGGAGAGAGAAACTTCAGCAGACTGTTCTGCACACAGTCTGATGTGGGGCCTGCCTCACAACCCTGAGGTCACAACCTAAGCCGAAACCAGAGTAGGATGCTTAACCAGCTGTGCCACCCAGACACCCCACCCAGTCTCTTCATATGTTTTATAGATGTATTATCCAGCTTTTTCTCCCATATAAATTCTCTCTGTCCCTCTATCCATGCTTCCCTCCCTTTCTATGATAAATATGTAATATAAGGAATATAAATAAATGTACATAAATATATATAATATATAGGGTGTGACATGTTTAAGTTAACCAAACTAATCAGTGTGTTCCTCTGAATTCTTCTCTTTAATTTACTTGGAAAACTATTTCTTATGGAGGAATCCAATAAATTAAGGCAACTGAATCTATTTCTAGTTTCTCTGTCCTAGCTGAATATTTCTCAGTTGAATGAACAAATAAAATGATAGCTTCATTTTCACCTATCCACCCACCCTGCACTGCATGCACTACTTCCAGGTCTCACTTTGGTAACATTACTAATGTATTACATCTCAGGATGCAGTGGTAACTCTTTTTAATGCCCACCGTTACACCATTTTATAATTCCATTCAACGCCATTTCTGGTGTCTCTAGAGATGGAGAACAGTTAGTTAGTTAGTTAGTAGGTTTGATTGGCCAGGGAGAATGAAATGTAAAGGTACCCAAATTGAGAAATTATAGCTGTATAAAACAGAACTTAATCAGAACTTTGTGGTGTAAACCAACCATTTATTATGTCTATCTATGTTATTTGTCAGGATATACACAGGGCACAACGGGGAACTCTTTTCTTTCTTCTGCTATGTCAAGAGTTTTAGTTGGACTCAAAGTCTGGGGGCTAGAATTATCTGAAGGCTGCTCACACACAGGGCTGTTTGTTGATTCTGTCATTTGAGTTGTAAGCTGCAGCTGACGGCTGGACGTCTGTCACTTTTCCATGTAGGTTGGGCTTCCACTTACCATGGTAGCAGGATTCCACTGATAAGTGTCCTGAAAGGAAGAAAGCCAGGCAGAAAATGCATGGCCTTCATGACCTAGTTTTGGGAGTCATATTGCATTTTTTTCTGCCACATTCTGTTTGTTAGAAATTAGTCAAGTCTGGTCCATCTTCAAAGAGAGAGGAAACAAAGATCTGTGCCTTTCAATGGAGGAGTGTTATATCATCCTAAGAAGAGTGTGAGAGGTGGAATATATTGGTGCAGTCATCTTTGAAGAACAGAATGTGCCAAACTCTCTTTGAGATTTAGATATGATGTCCTCCTTAAGGTTTATAAACTTTAAGTGGCATGTATCCTCCCAACCACATCTATTTCCAATTTCTTTTCCTGCTAAACTTTCATTCTTTCTTGCTTTTCACTTCCAGTAGCTGCTCTTTTCTTCATGCCAATTAAGATGTGAAATGTTGACACTTTTCTTTAACTTTCTGAAAAGAACATTTATACAAGATATTTATATGTGTAGTAGATTCTACTGAATATTTAGTGGGTGTATGCATTGGAGTACAGAGATCATAGGGGTGGAGGAAATGACATCATAGCCACTGTGGAGCAAATAATTTAAAATTTGTTTATAAACAACCATGAAAGGAAAGACCCCTTTCGGTGACCCTGTCACCAAAAACTTCTGACTTACGTTCACTTCTTTACTGGGCATTCCTTTTCTGACATGTGACATGATTTCCTCCGCTTTATCTCCTCCATTATTCTCTTTTTTATGATTTTTCACATTCCCATTTCTACTTGCGTCATATCCAGAAATGTTTAGATATATATTTCACTACCAATTTTCAGTTTATGCTCTGATAGCCTCTTCTGTTATACCTGATGGCCTCTCCTGTTACATTTTGCTTCAAGGAGAACCAAATGTTGGTACCCGAGCTGAAGATGGATTATGGCAACACTTTAAACATAGGAAACTATGCTTATTTATAATTTTAATAACAAATTTGCCTTACCCACAAATTATTGAGTAAGAGACAAATAAGCCCATAGTTTTCTTCAAGCACATTGATAATACTTTTTTAGCATTGAAAATGTCCTTTATAGTAGAGAGGTTAGATTTGTGATAATCTGGGGGGAGGGAAGCTTGAACTTGTCTTTCTTTTTCTTTTTTTCTTTTCTCCTAGGTCTTGCCAATTTCTCTATAAAAGTGTATTAGCCCAAGTTGAACCCTTAATATTTGGCAGAGTTTAACATATTCACATGAAGTGTGAATTAATTGTTTTATATGTAAATGGAATTTGTAATAGGATTGACTGGATGTTTGAAACTGCTATTCTCAAAGTGGTGGATTCTAAAGGAAATATTTCTTTATCGCCTAAAAGCACCTCAATCCATTATAACATAGTAAGACAAAGCATTATTGGTTCCTTTCCAAAGTTCCAATTTTTTGTGACTTGAATCTAGGATAACATTTCGCATCTTTGGCCTTTGTAGAAATTACAAGTTAAAATGTGCCTGAAAGGTCTGAGTTGGGAAGTTAAAAATACCCTGTACCAATAATATACAAGAGATTTTCTTGTATATTGAGAAATGCATCAATTAGTTTCAAACAATGGTGGACATTCCAAAACTATAATGCTTATAAAGTGATACATTGTATGTTATAGTTTGTATGAATTATGAATTTTGAGATAGGGGAACGTGGAAAAATAATGGGTTAGGTTAAGCTTCATGGAATAGATTAGTATAATCCTAATGGTAGAATTTGGGTGAACTCCTTCTGATTAACCCATAATGTGTGATGAGGATTGCTGGTCATTTGGGAACCGTGGCAGATTTACTGCTAAGTTAATGAGGCTGACGCTTCAGGGCCCCCAGTTGCCTTGGCCCATAGAGTGCAGAGGTTTGTGGGATATGGGTGTTGGGGGGGCAATTTGGGAAGTAAGGTTGCAAACCAAAGACGTATGAGCATAAGCATTGCTGGTAACTTACCTAGAGAAATCTTAAAAGACTCTGGTTATTTACTCTGATTTATTTTTTCATTCAAAGTAAATACTCACTTTTGTACCCATTTTGATATTTGTAATATTATACTATTTTTCTTAAAAGGCCTCCCAATTTTTATGAGTGAGACCCCGTAAAACCTCTGTCCACCTCTATTTGGGGAATAATGATGGCATCTGCATGTGAGGGGTTAATTTAGGGTAATTCTTTTTGATTGCCAAGAGGCAACAGTTAGCTAGTATCAGAGCTAAGAACAAAGCTTTCATCTCTTCGTTTCTGGTTCTGGGCTCTCTCCTTTCCACAGAGAGGTCTGGTATCCTTCCCCCTTCAAGGGCTCTTCATTTGGTTTATCAAAGTTATACACATCCGATCTAATAGAATATGACAACAAATGATGTCATTGATAAAGTGAAACCCTAAAATCTGAAATGGCTTTGGCAGCATGTACCTTTCCTCTGTAGATGTTATAGTTTTTTAATTACCACCACAGCTGAAATGCCTAGTGTTTAGATATTGGAATGAGTTCATGTAAGCACTTACATTATCAGGAAATATAAATAGCTCATTTATTCATGGTAGCATTACTGTGTTCCTAATATAGTTTTTATTGATGGGCACTTGAACTGTATCAATCCACTTAAAATTCAGAATGGTTCTTTTGTGCATGCCTTTATGGCGAGAGCAGTATAATTTAATTTAATATAATCTTTTAAAAACAATGATGTTTGTTTCATAAATGAATATTTTATATGTTGTGTTTAATTAAAATAAAACTATGCTACTGATCTAGAAAACACAAAACAGACTTGAGTTCATATTTATGAAGTGTAGCAATATTGGCAAGGCACAACTTATCTTGTTTATGAGACATGCTTGCTATTACTTGTACAGATTGCAGTCATTTTATTGCTGAGCTTTACATGGTTTACAACCCAACAAATGCAATGAAACTGTCATGAGGAAAATAAGCCTATAAAATTTTTTAAAAAAAGAAGGTGGCACTCACAGATCAAAATGCAGTTTTTGCTGAAGCATTGGTAGGTTTTGAACTGTTGCATCCTTTTAGGCAGCAGGTTTTCTGCATATATGTCTAAATGAAAGGGAAAAGGCCGAGATAAGACACCAAGGTTATTTTTAGCACCTCTACTTTGAGTATACAGTTCCTCTAAGACCTTGCTTTTGCTTTTACAATTCTACTGATAAGTTCCAGAAATCCAGGTAAATATAGACATGTTTTTGACCCAGGATCTGTTTGGAAACCAGGAAATGGTGTTTGTATGTGAGGAGAAAAAGGAGAATATGTGGATAAAAAGGTCCTCTATCTCTTGATTTCAGTATTCAAACTGAGTGTTGAATTTGGTTCATATTTTTGTAAACTTGTATCTGTGGAACTGGAGCAAGAGAGTGTAGGTTTCAGGTGGTGGTGTTCAGGTGGGTTTGGCTCTCTCCATGGCTTTGCATATCATATATCTTCCAGGGCATTAAGTTGGAATTTTAATTTGCTTTCTAGGTTCTTTTCCCTTTTCTCTGAAAAATCATTTAATTTCTTGGCCATCCATTAAATATTAGTGCCTTTAAATCTTGTATTCCTGAAGTATGATCATGTATATCCTTTCAAGATTTAGAAAAAGTGACATGAAAACAATCTTAAATGAACTTCAGAATTGTTTACAGAAAGAACTTATGGGAAAAATGCAGTGCACCTATTTGTTGTATATCCTTCCATAATGATGTCTAGTTTTACCATAACTGCAACAATTATTTCACTTCCTGCAGCAAAAATAATAACATTTTACTCTTACACCTGTTTGATGAGCTAGGCCCTTGATGATATCCAAGAGGTAGAAAAACAAAAGTATATAAAATAAATTCAGGGAAGAGAAAGGAAAAATTTCAACAAATTGGAATTTAGGCTTTTGGCTATATAGAATGAATCTATTTCAGAGCAGTTAGCAAGTATGAACATACTACTTGCTGGGTCTGCACAGTGTCCCTCCTGTCTTCTGCTATCTGATTCTTACCCATATACTGCAAGGTGCAGCTCACATCCTGTCTGTTCTCATCTGCAGAGGCATTTCATGGGCTTTGGTCTACTACAGTCTCTTTTCCAGAATCATTGTTGGATCCCACCTCTAGATCCAGGCTCAATGCAGTTTTTCTTGTTTGTCTGGTTGTTCATTGCTCAGCCAGCCCGTACAGTGTGTTTTCTGAAACAAATCACTGCAGATGGGGGCTTGCAGTGTCACTGCCATTAGAGGGTGTGCCTGTTGGACCTGAGTTTCTTCTGTCTTTTTTTTTTTTAATTTTATTTGTTTATGAGAGACACAGAGAGAGGCAGAGACATATGCAGAGGGAGAAGCAGGCTCCCTGCAGGGAGCCCAATGTGGGACTCGATCCTAGGACCCTGGGCTCACACCCTGAGCCAAAGGCAGACGCTCAACCCCTGAGCCACCAGGTGCCCTGGACCTGAGTTTCTACAAGGCACTACCTACCCACTTCAGTAAGCCCTTCCTCTGGTTCTCCACAAAGTAAATGCCCTCCCTGAATGACAGTCTGCTCAGCCCGGTGACTCTACCACACTGCCTTGTTTATGCCAACCTCCTTTTGCCGGGATAACTGACCCTCTTCTTCTCACTGTTCCACATTCCTACCTGTTCTACTTCCCCAACTCATCCAATTCCTGCTACCAGGTGGTGTCCTTACTTGAATGGATGGTTTTTCCTGGACTATGGTGTAACCACCATTTTTCAGACTTCAGAGATCTAGCTCAGTGTCCAGTCTATTAGATTTTCTGTTCTTTTTTTCTTACCTCACCCCTGACTTTTCCACATAGAATGAGTGATGCACTGAGCTATACTTGAAATTATGTAACATACATGTTAGAAAATGGCCATTGCCCCATCAAGCTGTGCTCAGAGTGGATTCATTTCCACAGTCTCATAGCAAGTAGTCAACTTCAACCACTAATCTATAGGCTTATATTTTTGAAGCCTCAGCATTTCTCTTATGAAAACAGCCTGAATTGAATTAAAGTTAATCGATGACCTCCCCTGATGGCTTTCTTTTTTTCCTGTATACCTTGAAAGGAATCCACATAGGCGCTCTACAGGCAAATTTCATTTTTAATTATTTTGTTCATAGATAACACATGTATGTGGAACAAAACTCAAAGGCTCTAAAAAAAAGTTTAGTAGTTTTTAATGTGTGACACTTCCCACACCATCCCAGCCATTCGGTTTCCTTTCTAGATATAACCACTGTTAATAGTCGCTTTTATCACCCTTTTTGAGATAATGTGTACGTGTATAGTATATACAAGCATATGTGGGTATGATGACTGTGTATTTATAAGTGTATAAAGCCACACATGTGCACATACATATTTTACACAAATGGAAGCTTACTAAAACATTATACTACACTTTTCTTCTTTTCTTTAGCCTTATATCTTGAAGATCATTCCATGTCATGTTTAAAGAATTGTCTCATTCTTTTAATGGCTGGCTGCACAATATTCTATTTGGGACTCTGTTCTGTTGATGCATTTAGAGTGTTTAGAGTATTTCCAGTATTTTATATTACAAACAAAGCTCTAGTGAATACTTGTGACCTTAACAATGGGTTATAAATATCGTATACATACACCGATTGTCTAGATAGGAAAGTGCTTGTCAGTGGTTCTAAACGTTTATTATTTTGATAGAAATCACTTGACCTCTCTCAATTAAAGTTGTACTATTTAACTACAACTAGAAATTGAGGATATCATTGTATCCTTAGGTATTCTGGGTAATTCAAAGGTGATTAAATAAATAGACTGTTTACAAAATACGGGCAGGATATAGAGAAACCCCAAGGTATGCTGTAATATCCCAGGGCTAGTAAGGGATTGGGTTATGTCTTCTAGACCTGAAAGGGTAAGGGGAGGGACCATTTACCATTCCCTAAAGACAGAGAGAATATGTGGAAAGAGCCACCTTAAAGGGATTATGGCCTTTGGTCAAGGAGGCAGCCAGCTAGAAACCAACCCTCAGAGAAGAAGCCTGAGGGATAATCAGACCATACCCTTCCCCCTCCCTTTGATGCCTGGCTGGGCTGATCACTGGCCAACCTTGTCAGATGGCCAGAGGGCAAATGAGACCCTGGATGCTGTTCACACAGGTAAGCCAGCTGAGAACAGAGCTGGTAAAGAACTGAGGCTAGAAGCAGAAACAGAAAATATGCAGCCCATTCCCTCCTCACACCTCCACCAACATGCTCATCAACAGGATTTTTTATCCTCATGTATTTGAGAGATGAGATATTCATTGTATATGAATTTTTCTTAATATGAGTAAAGCTATAATATTTTGAAATAAAAGATGAGTTTATTTCCTTATCTGTTGTATCTATTCCTCACCTTCCTCTATTATATATATATATGTATATATATTCAAATGATTTCAAATTTAAAGAAAAATTGGAAAAACAGTATGAAAAATAGAGTTCCTATGTATCTTTCATCCATATTTTCAAAGTGTTAACATTTTAACATACTTCTCTTTCCATTCCCATTCTTACTCTCTCCACATATGTATATAAATATCAGTTAATCTAATATGTGTATAAATATGCACACATATATCACTCTATATGGTAAACTTTTTGAGAATGAGGTACAAGAATAATAACCTTTATGTATTTTCTGAAAACAGGAGCATTTGGGGAAAATCAGGAAATTAGTTTAATTCCATTATAATCATTTAATCCTCAGGCTCTATTCAGATTTTTCCTGTTGTCCACACATTGTATTTGCTTGCCATGTCTCTTTAGTCTCTTCAGGCTGGACAATTCCTCAGTCTTTCGTTGTCTTTCATAACCTGGACATTTATATTACTTGTAAAATGTCCCTTAACTTGTGTTTGTCTGATATTTTTCTCATCTTCAGCAGTCATATCTCAAAAATGATGCTGAGTTCATCTCATCGTATCAGGTGGTATGCAATGTCAATTTGATCCGTTACTGGTGATGTTAAATTTCGTTACTTTGTTAACACGGTTTCTGCTTGGCTTCTTCACTGTAAAGCTCATTAATAAGGATTTGTGATCAATAATTAATAGATAATTAAGTATCTTGTGGGGAGATTCTTTGAGATTTTTACTAAGCCATAAAGCTCTCTCTTCTCATCATCCACTCATTCATGTATTTGTGTCAATCAGGTTTGATTAGAGAAGCACAAAGGATTTATTATTGGGGTATCATATAATGCAGTTGTGGGAGCTGACCATACAGTCTTGTGTCTTTGTTTCTGTGTCTGGGACTGGACTGAATCTCACTGGGCAGGCGGTCGGGAAGAGCCAGTGGACATGAAGTAAGGAAAGCAAGCACAACTGGCACCAGTAAGGATAGAACGGAATCTACTTTGGTTTCTCATCATCTCCACGCCTCCAACTTAGATGGCGGAGTATCTTGCAGGAGAAGTCAGTACCCTTCACCACAGAGCTAAATAAACATGCATCTGGCCAGGCGCCAGAGAAACTGAGGCCAGAAATAGAGCAATTGCTGGTGAACCTGCAGTCCTGTCTGCTCTGTGCTGACGAGATAAGCAACAGTGTAAGTGGGATGCAAAAGCATCAGCAAATTGTTCATTGCAGTGACCTGAGTATAAGGTAATCCTGTGCTCATTTACTTCTGTTTTGCAAATCCTGTGCAGACTATCACTTCTGGGCCATGCTAACTCAGAACTCCCCAGGGAAGGGAATTCTGGGAAATGTAGTCACAGATTAACTAAGTGGATATAATATAAATCCACAATAGTATTTATAGCAGTATGAATTCACAGATTCCTATTTTACTTGAAGGATTATTGTTACAGTTCTTACTTTGATGTTGAAATTGTTCCATTCTTGCCCCATAGAAGCCTTTTGTGATGACTCTCATTTCCTTCGGCATCTTTCCATCATACTTGGAGTATTTACTTAATTTCTGACTGAAAAGATGTTCTACAATTATCTTATATTTTTCCCTCTAATATCCCAGAGTCAGTCTTTTCTCCGAAGAGCTTTGGTTCTTTTAGAGTAGAATGGTATTTAGAAGCTGGGATATGAAAACTACTTGTTTTGTTTGAGATCATCGCTTCAGGGCAATAGACAAAGCTGGGAAATGTAGGAGAAATGAAGAAGAAAAGCTTTTATTCTATTTTCCTATTCTGATGTTAGTCTTATTTTATATTGATTGTTGGGAGTTCTTTATGTATTAGGGAAACTAACCATATTTCATGTGAGTTATGAATATCTTCCCTAGAATATCATTTGTATATAGTGTTCAGTGATAATTGGCCTGTTTTCTTTTCTCTCTCTCGGGGGAAGTTTTAGTAAGACACATTTAATGCAGTTTGGATATGTATAGAGCAGGTTTTTCATTTTCATGGTTGTGTAGAAAAAAATGACATGTAAACAGGGCTAAAGTGGGGAAGAATACTTTGAAAATGAGGGCAAGTCTTTGTTACTGCTCTGGTTTTTCGAAGATAGTATCTTTAAAGCAGAGTTCATGACGTGCAGGAAGGAAAACCTCCAAGACTGGTTTTCATGGAGGATGCTGCAGGTATTTAGAGGTTTTTATTGGTCAGTCTACCAACCTTTCAGAAAGGAGCTGTCCAGGATCTCTTCCCTTCATTTCAACTTTGATTTTTGCCACCCATATATTTCTTCGTTCTTTACAACGCTAATTTAATAGGACAGGGATTATATCTTTTATTCATCTTTATGTCTCCACTTCAAGTACAGAGCCTGGCAAGTAATAGGTTTGTAGGAGGAATGAATGAATGAATTTATTGGTTTCCCATCTTAAATATTATTGTTCTTTGGGCAGTAAAAGGAGGAAACTGTTCCAGTCTAATCATTTTACTTAAATTGAACTTTTTATCCCAGCTATTGACACAGTGTTAGGACTGATCATCCTGGTCTTGTTAATCTGGTTCGTTTGTTGGCATGGAAGGATTGGAGAGATGAGTTTCAGATGCTGTTTTTATGCCGTCCGTCAGACATCTCCTGTCCCGTGGCATGTACAGACACATTCTGTTCACCAGCTGCTGATTTCTATTTGTTCTCATCATGTTGTTTCCTGGGCCAATAGTGGTGCTGCTGCTACTGGCCTCTTTTCTGTAACAGTGTCCTCTAGTCACTTCACGTGAATATGAAATCCATTATCTACACTTCCTCTGTTCTCTTTTTTTTCCCCTCTAAGTAATAATAGGAAAATACTTGCCAATGTATGTTTTTCAAACTCTCCCAATCGTTGTGATTTTACCCCCAGTCCCTCTTTTAAAGGGATTAGGTACTCCTCCACCAGGACTTGGAATTGTAGCCTCTGAGTGAAGCAGATCAAAGAAGCATTCTGGGGATTAAAATTTCCATAAATTTGAATATTAGGGTCAAATGGTTTTGGCTCTGAGCCCGTAAAGGTGAGTGTGGTACACTTAATTAATTGTTGTAGCTACTAAATTCACATTCTAATTTGCTGATAAAGAAAGGCAAAAGAAAAAATAGTATGAAACTTAGAAATTTCGTCTGTCATGGTATTCATACCCTGGCCAGTAAGAGATGGTCCCATGAAATTTCCTTTACATTACTTTTCTCCTCTTGTGTTAAGATTCTTGCTCCACAAATCTGCCTGAAGTTTCCACTACCTAGACTAGTATAAACCTTGAGTAGCCATGGCCCCTGTCAGCATTTATGGATCTCTATCCCAGAGTGTGAAATGAAGATACATTTTTGGGGACTCCTCACTGAAATACTAATAAAGTCTACGGAGGCACGTAAGGAGAAAGACACTTGGATTTCATGCCTACTCTCTATTTCTGTTTTAAGGTTAAAATCACTGTTGGCATCTATTCTCTGACTACGTATTCAGCCAATAAGTTAAAAACTTACTACTTTTACTAAGAACTTAGCAGTCAGTAGGCACTGACACCATTCAGAAGAAGGATAAGGTGCTTGCCCTGAAAAGCTCCAGTTTCAAGGGAGAGGTATACATGTAAACCAAATTTTGATTGCTTTCCACAGAGTTCAAATTTTGAATGTTCTATACAGAGCAAGCTTGTAAGAGTACAAGTGGGCAGCTCCTTTCGTGTTAAGGGACATCAAAGAGATCTTCCTTAAGAAGATGAATACTAGGGACACCTGGGTGGCTCAGCAGTTGAATGTCTGCCTTTGGCTAAGGGCGTGATCCTGGAGTATCAGATCGAGTCCCATGTCGGGCTCCCTGCAAGGAGCTACTTCTCCCTCTGCCTGTGTCTCTGCTTCTCTCTCGTTCTGTGTCTCTTATGAATAAATAGAATATTTTTTTAAAAAGATGAAGAAAAATACTAGGTTAAATATTAAAATGTACTAGGAAGGCAGAGGACTTGTAAGTGCTTAGATATGTGTATCGTGTTAGTGGTTGGATTGTTCAACAATTATTGGTCTTATGTGGATGTCGGTTAGAAAACACAACAATAATGGCCTCTCTTAAACACTTAGTTTTAGACTCTTTATTATGTTATCCTTAATTCTCCCTCCAAAACATTTCTGGTATGCATTATCATCACATTGGAATCATTTTTAAAGGAATTCCATCTTGAAGTGGGTTCTGTAACTGGCTAAAAAATACAATGTGGAAAAACCAGGATTTGGATCCAGAACATTTTTACTATGAATTCTTTAGTGTAACGAATACATATTAAAGAGTTTAAGAAGCATTGGAGATGTAGTGAGATGAAATATATATAAGGGAGGCAGGTACCATAACATGAAGAGTTTTGTGAGCCACATTAAGAATCATGGCTTTGGTCATGAGACTGATAAAGTACCCCTAAGCCAGGAAGTGACATGATCATATTTACATTTAGAAAGATGCCTCTGGCTGTAGGTTTAGTTCAGAAGCGCCAAGATCACAAGGAGACTGGTTGTTGAATTGATCAGTGGAGACGTGACAGATGAGTTTACACAGCTCATTAGTAGCAGATGAGCCACACCAAAAAGTCATCTGCCTTAATAATCATCTTGATCCTACTTCCTAGTCAAGTTCTTGGTATCAGCTGGTTCCTCTAATTCCACCCCAAACTGTTCCTTCCAGTTTTTAATTGATTTCATTCCAACCTGCTGAACAGCTCTTGCTTCTGGAGCCTTGCAATGAACTTCCTGTTAATTTGGCGTTGCCAAACCAGTAGTTGTCATTTTGATAATTTAACATTTACCTCATTTAAGTGACCTAACATTTATCATCTAGCTTGGATTTATTCCTTTTAATTTAAATTGCGTATTAATACTAGATTTGGAAAGTGTGCTTGGATAATTCTTGTAAAAAATACATTGCTTATTTCCATATGCAGTTGCACCTAGTACTTGTGTAAGAGAGAATTTTCAGATTCTATTAGATCAATTTTTTTTCAAAAGAATGATAGTAAACTGCCATTTCGAAGATGGGAAATAAAGGAAGCTGTCACACAGCTTAGTTGGCCAAGGGTAAGATCTAGAAATCTCAGCCAGTGGAAGGAAGCTGGCAGGAAGTGAATGAATCAGACTGGATCCAAAGAGTTAGGGGCTCTGTAAAGGAAATGGTGGCTATGAGTGTTCAGACTGGCGGTAAATCCAACCCATGAATTCTGTGAAGGTTGGAAAGCTCAGGAAGACTTTGGAGGATCCTAGGATCTGTTAAGGCAGTGCCAGATGCAGAAGACCTAGAAATTTGAACTGAGAGGGGGTGGTTTGCTTTATATCCTCTTTTATGTTGCCCCCTAGGTAAGAATTTCTCAGAATCCACTGTTGCATGCCTTGGACAGAGGATGGGTCCCAGTCTTCTCAATGTAGTTTGATCTTCATTGCATGAATTCTTGATCTGAGAAGACAGCTGAGCTTATTTCTACTTGCTGGACCAAGGAGAATGGTCCAGTCTGAAAGTGCATGCCATAACTGGACAGTCCAAATTAGTCTACTGCAATTCCTACAAATCTTTCTGTAGAGCTTTGCATTTTATAAAACTCTTTTCATAAACCTATATCACACCTATGAAAAATTCATTTTTATTATTCATGCCATTTTACTAGTCTAAGGATTTGGAACAAATCCTCACACCAAATCCTGTCATTCCTTGAAGGACTTAAGCCTGTAGTTGTAGGAGTAATGTGGAAATGTCGACATTGAATACCTGGAAATGGTTGTTTGGGAATGTGTCCCCTCTGATTCTGTTTACCCCTTACCTATTTAGGTTTATTCTATCTCCTATTGAAGAACCATCCCAAGTACTAACTACTTTGTATTCTCGGACAAATTTCTATCCAGAAGTGGTCTTTCTCTTCATTAGCCTTCCCAATGCATACTTCTTTTATATCTTTTTATGGCAATTATTATATCTTGCTATGTGTTACTGCTTTTGCATAATATGTCTACCCATAAACTCTCCCCCTTTCCTTCTCCCAGACTTAGTAACATACTTAATACATTGAATATACACCATGTGTATTCAGTAAATGACCATGTCAGAACATTCCAGTTGTGTTTGATTCTTCTGATGTTGAATTTTGGGATTAGAATACCAAAGAGAATTAAAAAAAGAAAAACAGTGTAAAAATCTATTTACCAATGCGGAGAAAGAGATTTAAGATATATTGATAATAAAGTTCACCTTTGTCTTTCCCATTTCCATACCTGAGGAGTTTGATATGTGCCTTTTAGAAATTTATACACTTAGGTCACTCTAGAACATGCAGACTTATTCGGGCACACAGATTTTGTTTCAAGTAAATTCTCATGACACTGAATATTCTAACTTTCTTCAGTTTGGCAGAGGGATCAAAAGAGATGGTTATAAAAATTGAAAGTAAGGTGACAGGTGGGACAGAAGTCTTGATCAGAATTTTTATTTAAGAGATCACAGGAGAAACAAACACTCAGAAGAGGGGCTGAACATTGCAGGAGAACAGCCATGCCTATAAAGCTTGACAGGGCCTTTGGATATGGTCTTCCTATCTGGCAGCTCTGTGCTGTAAGTAGAAAATGATAAAATTGGCCAAGATTTAGTAAAAAAACAAACAGTGGATTACCAGTACCTATCTCAGTTCATTAAAGTAATTTGAACTGCTTCTCTGGAAAGTCAGATGGGAATTTGTCTTCTCTCTGATAGGTTTGCTAGTCCTTAGTCCTTAGCAGTAATTCTCAAAGTGTTGGTATTGGGACCATCATCTTCAGCATCACATGGAACTTGATAGGAATGTAAATTCTCTGGCTTCACACCAAACCTACTGAACCAAAAGTTTTGGGGTTGGGCCTAGCAATCTGTGTTTACTTAGCCCTCAGTGGTAATTCTTATGCTCACTAAAGTTTGAAAACGACTCAACTAGAGAAAGAGTTAGAAAAGTAGATTGGGGTGAGGTTGGGAAAGGAGATGCGTTTAGAGACTCATGGGGAAAGAGTTTGACAGAAATTAGCATGAATTATTCTAAGCAGAAGAGCACATAAAGCTCTTGGATAATTTGTTCATCAGAAAACCAGCATTGCATGTTTCCATATTACCTAACCCTACTTCTACAGTTAGAAATCTTGAATGTCTAGTTAAGTTAATTTTCTTACTCTTGGCCCTGGTCGTGTGGTGACAGGACAGTGTTTCTTTTATATCCCATCTAAAACCCTGGCCACAGATTTAATTAAAACCTAAAGTTGAATGAGACAATTTGTCATAAAATGATACTAATAGGTGTAAAATGCATTCTTCTTGGTGTTAACGTTTCAAGATTGGATCTGTCCACATAGTGGATGATAAGGTCATGATGGAGGGTTATCTTGCCGAAGGTACGGGGGCGGGGGGGGGAGAAGCATGGCATGGAGAGAAAGGTCCCTCTCCTTATTTGGAAATATAATAGCAACAATAAGAATATTGGAAACTTTTTTGAAATTAGGTTGATGGAATGTCAAGCAGAGCTACATGGGTTCAGAAATATTTACATTTGAAAACCAGAAAGTAATTGGAACAGAAATTCCTCTGCCCCCTCCTACCTTTTCTGTCAGCTGCTCAGTCATTCTGAGTGTCCTGAAGTTTCTGTACAATCATCTTGCTAATGACTGTAATTCATCACAGGAGGTGTTTAGTTTTGAAAATGAAATATGACTATATATTTTGGAGATTGATAGTGAGGGCTTGTTTATTGATTATACTCCCAGGGAAAAAATAAAATAGGAAAGAAATATAACAGAGAAAAATGCATTTTTGAAGGTCCATCATAATAGCTAAAGTAACTTGACATGTAAAACTTCTTTAAAAATAAATCCTACCTGTAACCTTGCATAAAAGATAAAGAAAATGCTGATTTTGGCACACTGCATGCTCTCCTTTTTGCAAACAATTTGGGGAGACTTAAAGACACATATGCCAAAGGGAAGTCACAATAATTAAGTCAATATCAAGGACATAAGTATTCTCACCATGAAGTCTCATATTTGCTATCAAGTGAGCATTAGCTTTGCACTAGACTGTGGCAAAAAGAGAAAAGTATAGGAAGACTCAAATTCCTCAATGACAAACTGACTTCATCTTGGATTTTATGTAGGAGGTACAGAGTAATGTAAGAAATAATGCTGTCTATGGTATTTTTAAAATAAATATAGAATACATTTATAGAATATACATAATTGCCATATGACTCTTTTTTACTAAAGAGATTGGGTAAATTCAAGGTCAGAGCATTTAAGAGTATAGTTCAGGGAAGGTGAATTATTAAATGAGAAATTAAGCCAATGAAGTTCATTAACATAGGCTTCCTTTGTTTCTTCTGTGATAAAAGATTAGAATCGATAATAAGTGTTCCCCCTAGATTCTCTTCTTTCTAGAAAGTTTTAATTAGAAGTTAGTGGGGTAGGGGCTTCTGGGTGGCTCAGTCGGTTAAGCATTCAACTCCTGTTTTCACCTGGGGTCTTGATCTCCAGGTCCTGAGATTGAGCCCACCTCAAGCTCCTGTTCAGTGGGGAGTCTGCTTGGGGTTCTCTCTCTCCCTCTGCCCCTCCCCCCCCCACATGCACGCACACACACACACACACACACACTCTCAAATACAGACATCTTTTTTTTTTTTTTTTAATTTTTTTTGTTTTATTTATTTATGATAGGCACACAGTGAGAGAGAGAGAGGCAGAGACACAGGCAGAGGGAGAAGCAGGCTCCATACACCGGGAGCCCGACGTGGGATTCGATCCCGGGTCTCCAGGATCGTGCCCTGGGCGAAAGACAGGCGCCAAACCGCTGCGCCACCCAGGGATCCCCAGACATCTTTTTTTTTAAGAAGCTCATGGGGTATTATTTTAAAATCATTGTAGTTTCTGACGTGGTGCCATTATGTGGCATCGGCTTATTAGAGCTTCCTATACTTTGAAGGCCAAAACATTAGGTAGAGTTGGCATTCTGTTAATAAGAGGAGAAGTTATAGCAGTATTCTCACCCAGAAGGAAATCGTTACACTATTGAGAGGGGGTAAATTGAAAGGATGTTCAGGTTTTCCTCAGGAAAGCATCTTGAGATTTTCTGTAGCCCTTGAGAAAGTGCTTTGATTGTGGAGGATGGCAGAGAAAACTTGTATTAACAGTTTTCCAATCAATGCCTCCCCCTTTCAATAGAAACATCAAGGGTTTATTTTCACATAAATGACAACAAGCAATTATTTAAGGCCATTATTAATCAAAAGATTAATTTCCTTTATGTGGGACAGTGAGATAAATAAATAAACATGGATTTCCTTTATGTGGGACAGTGAGATAAACACATAAACCTGATGGATTTGGGGACTTTCAGAGAAGCCTATATAACTCTTATTTCTCTTTTTAAATCCCTTAAGAATCCCACATTCTCCAAATAAGAGCAGCTTTCCCACAAATGACTTTTCTCTCCCAAATGCATTGAACATTATCTAGTCTTGAAGAGTGTTCCAGGAAATTTAAGGAATTGTCAGCAGAATTCTTAACTTACTAATTAATTGTACTTTTTTTTTTTGAAACTAACTGAAATATTTTGTCCTGATGATTGGAATGTTCACATTTAATTTGCCAAACAAAAGTTTAAAAATATATTGTTAGAAATGCCGCAGGCTTTGTAAAGTGGCTTTCCACTGGCTGAATGTTAGAGCAAGACCAAATGTTTATTAATTCTCTCTGCCACTGAGCTAATAGAACTGTTCTTTTAATTCAACAAACAGAAGCCTGTGTTCTTTGGATGGTTATTTTATTTCCCATGGAGTCTGCATGCTGTTGGCTGACAGTTACAATGGCTATGTATCTATTTGGCTCTAGATGGCTCTATTGCAAAGAAACAAACAAACAAAAAACACACAAAAAAAAACCCCCACAAATCAACAACAACAACCAAAAACCACTATAACAAAACCAAAACAAACCTATCTTTTGATTTGTTTCTGTAGTAGTTCTGAAAAGTGTATATTCAAAACTCTTGACCAAGTTTCTGAAAGTAATTTTTTATTCTTTGGGAAACATTTTTTACTGTAGAACTGCAAAAATCATAAAGACTAATTGGTCAATACATAGAATCTCACATTGTCCATGTAGTCTTCCAGTCGCATGGATGTTTCCCTCCTTTAACCAATCTTTCTTTTTTAATATATATATATTTTTTTTTAATTTTTTTTTAAATTTTTATTTATTTATGATAGTCACAGAGAGAGAAAGAGAGAGAGGCAGAGACATAGGCAGAGACACAAGCAGGCTCCATGCACCGGGAGCCTGATGTGGGATTCGATCCCGGGTCTCCAGGATCCCGCCCTGGGCCAAAGGCAGGCGCCAAACCGCTGCGCCACCCAGGGATCCCTATATATATTTTTTAAAGAACAGAAAACACTAATCAACCTCTCCCTGCCAACACATAGGCCATACTCAATGGTTACTGCCTTTTTCGGGATTATGTAAGTAGTTAATAGCAAATCTGCTATGATAGGACAGGTGTGGAGGGGTAGTCAAGTATCTGGACTGAGGCACAGCTCTCAAAACTCTCTCAGGTATTTTCACTGCACTTTTAGCCATGTGATCTTGGACAAATTGCTTCATCTTTCCATGATTTATTTTACTCATTGGTAAAAGGAGCATAAAGAAGATTGTGACTTCCACAGGAGTGTTACGATAATTAGATTAAGTTCATGGAAAAGCAACAGAACAGCCCCTGACCAGTGCAATAAGTTGCATTTATTGTCCTTGAGCTCTCATCTTCATGTGTTTCCATCTTCCTGTTTACCTTTGCCTTGATGCTCCTGTTTCTATTAGGAATTCAGCATTACTTCTAGGGGACATTCAGATATGTCCTCACGTTCTCCAGCTTTAAAATTCTCTTTGCTTTCTATCATTTTTTCTATCTCTATTTTTAAACCATTGGCTTTCATTTATTGCTTCCTTTATCAGTTGCCTACTCTGCAAGTTACTGATTTTAATCTGCTGCAAACTGAGAAATCAGATTAACTCCATTAATTTGAAATAAATTAGGAGTAATTTGACTCAGAGTAAGCATCTGGAGTGCTTTCCTCTGAGTAAAGCAAATCCTCTTAACTGCATGGATTTTGTACTTGGTAGGATCTGTTTTGCTATCCAGGGACCTATTTTGCTTTTAAAAGTGAAGGTGTTAGATAAGGCACCTTGGAAAAAGTGAGGTGTTATAATATTAAATTGAATTTCCTTTTGATGTCAGTGTTTTCTGTGTTTACAGAAGCTCTGGCTGAAGAATAAAAAAAGAGAAGAGGTAGTAGGCGCATGTACCAGTATTTGTTACAGGAGTAAATGAGACAGCTCACAAATGCGTGAACTTAAGTATTACCCTGACTGCATTTCACATCCACCGGCTATAGGCCCACTCACTATCTATTGCTCTACTTCAGGCAAATGGGATTGACAGCGTGGGTTACTACAGTGATTCTCAGATGGTGCTTCCAGAACCAGCAGCAACAAAATACTTAGAAATCCAAGTTCTCTGCTCAATACCCGACCTATTGACTCAGAATTGCTTGGGCTGGGCTCAGCAGTCCATGGGGTGACACTTCCTCCAGATGATTCTGATGTAGGCTAAAGTTTGAGATTCCCCCCCCACACACACACACAACTTCTCTCCCCCCCCCCCCCCACGCCCGACTAACGCTGCTGGGACTCAAACTTGATGATATATCAGTTACGTATTAGATTCACCTGGGGAGCTCCTAGCCTAGAAATTATTTTAAGGTAAAAACAAAAAATGGAAATAAAAACAAAACACTTCAAGTGATTTCATTTTAAACAAGGGGTGAGACCTATTTCTCTAGACCTTGCTTTTAGGCTGAAAGTAGTCACAATTGCTTAAAAGCTGTAATTTGAACAGGGCTTCGTGGTTCAAAGTAGCTCCCTTTTAGCATCTATGGTCCCAGAACTCTTTCCCACTAATCCTTTGCCGTTTGCATCTGTGAGGAAGGCCTCTGTTAAAATGCAAATGTTATCTGGGAGAGATGGTATCTATAATTAATATATGTTGATGTATTTTCTCCGGCTAATTTCATAGTTCTGTAGCCGTGTTTCTCAAACACCAGCACACATCACAATCACCTGAAGCCTAGTTTAACAAAAGGTTTCCATGCCCCACCTCCAGACTTTCTGATTCTGAAGATCTGCAGAGGAGCCCAAGAGTTTGCATTTCTAACACGTTCCAGGTAAACTGGCAGTTGTTGGGCCTGGGACTATAAGAACCATTGCTTGGAGGACAGAAGGGTCCTGAGGACTGGGATTCACAACAAATAAAGCTTGCTGGATGGGGAAGGAAAAGGTCATGCTGCTCTTCCCCAAATAGGGGACCAGAGCAACAGGAAGACCATCCTGCAGAAAGAAATAGAAGGGTAGCTATTATAGTGATGAATCCTCGTGACTCCAAAATCATGTGATTATCATTAGAATAGTTTGATAACATTAATTTCTAGTTTTCAAGTTTTTATCTAGAGTTTTCCAATATATAGGGTGCAGCAAAATGACCGTACAAGTTTGTTAAAAAGCCAGACACCTGGTCCTCAGCTTTGCAACTTCTATTCAGGAAATCTCGGATGAAGCCCAGGAACAAGTGAAGCAGGTGAGTTTGCTGTAAATGATCTTTTATTTGTGTGTTTGTAATCCTTTATTCAGAGAACAGAGGACTTTTATTGTTATCATTATTATTAAATACTTCTGGAGATTTAAGAGTAGAAGTATTTTTCTGAGAGTACTTCAAATATACTTTTGTTTTGTTCTCAGAATGACCCCTACCCCTTCTCACTCCTGGGGCCTTTATTTGAAAATAGTTTAGTTTACTACTTAAAAATAATTTGAAGATAAAATTTTTCTATATTGGATTTTTTTAATATGAAATAACTCTCAGGTCCATCTAAACACAGGAGAGATGAGCCATCCTTTTATAGGACTATTCCCAGTTATGGAAATCAATCCAGTTGACAAAGACCATGTGGGGATAGTGCACAAAGCTTCATTCTAACAAATTCCAGCGACTGTTCAGCTTTCCCTGTGATGATAGCTACCCTATTCCTGCTATATTGATGGGAATCTTTACAGATACGGGTGTTGTTAGTTTACTATTGTGATTTGAAAACTTAGGCAATTCTAAAAAAATATATAGCAATTGTTGCTAGCTTCCTTTTAATTTTCTTACTCCTTTTGTAAACCCCATATTAGGACCAAGTGAAAATCAGGATAGTGGCATGCTTATAATGAACCTGGAATCTTACTGCACAAGAGAAAGGGTTGCTATCCCAGCTACCTTCAAAGAGTAGTTTGGTGCAGTTACTCTGACAGTGATGAATAAGAAGAGATCTTCTAGGAGATGTAGCTGGCGTATTTAAATCTTTAAGCAAATTATGAAAGCCATTATAAAATCTGTTTACTGGGAAGGAAGGAAGGGTCCACCTCTTCAAGAATTTTTTGCTCTTTTAAAAATAAATTTAGTGAATAAATCATTGTAGCAGAATGCTACAAAAGAGGAAACTTTTCTGTCTCGAAATCTAATGGTGTCCACCAGGAAAACCATAAAAGGGTATGGGTCAAGGATACTTAGACAAAAATATGAAGAAATATTTTATATTTTAAAGATATATGTACCTCTGGTTAAACTCAGAAAGTTAACCTACATAAAATATCATGTTTCACTAAGAATTATTGATAATGTGTAGAATGGCCTGTCTTGCTTGGTGAGGTGTTCAAGATTTTCCTTTGAAAACATTTCTTTTTTCACTTAATCTGCATTTGAATTGCATTAAAAGTTGAAATTGTACAACTGGAATGGGCATGTGAATAGTTTGTTGCAAAGGAAGACCAGATTGTGGTGGCTTAACTGCCTTAAGCCACACAGCAGTCTGAACTGGACTGGCTCATGTATTGTTTGGCATTGAGAGCTTGTTGTTTTACCCTGTGAGGAAATAGTCACATTTATTCAACCTTATTGTCATCTTTAGTTCCTGTATTTAGCAGAGAGGCAGCATGGGAACAGAAGTAGCTGCCTATCAGAGAAAGTTGCCAGGTTTCAGGGTCCCCAGGGAAATGTCTTGAGTAGAACACTCTGGAATATTTCCTAATTTTGATGCTGTAAAACAGTTAGTATTCTGCTCAGGCTGATAGGCAATTCCTGTATTCACGCCATACTAGGTGTTATGCTATAGAAGGCATAAAAAAATTGCTTCAAGCAGCATGTTTTCCTTTTTGGCATTTAGGAGAAACTAAATGGGGAGTTGTGAATGTCCCTCCCGGATTTGTTTGCTCTCTATAGAAGAGGGCTACTTATTAAGATCATGGAGAGACTTTTGTGAATGGTACCTTATAAAATAAAAGAATATTACTACCTCTTGTTCTATTACTGTTCCTCTCTTTCAGTAATACTATACTTCTGATCTTGGTGTAAATGTCATATTGTGTGAATATGCAAACATCACATCCGCCTACATATGTTCTGTTGCTTAGTAATTCTTGGCACTGGAGCACAGTGAATTCTGTGCCTAATAAATGAGATATCCATCAGAATGAAAAATGAATTATGTTGGTCTCTTGGATAAGATATTGTTATTTCAGATTTTAGTTGTGAAAAGTAGGTTGCATTTTCTTGTGCATGGTAGTCCTGAATTCAGAACTAAATTTGTTTACTAGTTCATCAAATAATGTCCACCATCTAAGCCTTTTTGGAAGAAATGGGCCAGTATTTCAGAGTGTTTATTTAAAGATGTACATATTTTTAGATATATAAATTTTTGTTTGGAAAAAATGTACTTCTTAAGAATCTGGAAAAATCTCCTTTCATAGTAAAACAAAACAAAACAAAACAAAAACAAAACCCAAACCTATATTTAAGAGTGAGTTCTGGAATTATGCCTTGAAGATTGATCAGTACATTACCTTCATTTTAGTATCATTATTACAGCCATCCTTTTGAACTCTGAGCCTACCATCCCCTTTTGTAATGTCCATTCATAAATCTCTGCAGTTTGAGGTTTTGATAGGGATCTATCATCAGCTTCAAATTACTGCATTAAAAGATCTGTTAGAGCATCTGGATGGCTCAGTTGGCTGAGCGTCTGACTCTTTATCTCAGTTTAAGTCTTGATCTCAGGGTCATGGGTTCAGGCCCCACATTGGGCTCCATGCTGGCAAGGAGCCTACTTAAAAGATCTGCCTTTATCAACACAATTAATCCTTTTCTGAATTTGAGAGACACTCTTTCTCTCTGCCCCAAATAATTAAATATGCTTTTCTTTACCAGTGACTTTAAATCCACCAAACAGGGTTTCAAATGTCATACTCTAGAAAGTCATTTCTTCACTCGTAGATGTTCATTTCAACACTAGGGTTTTCCTACTTCTTGCACTAAAGACAGGATACAAAGATAAAACATACCGGCCTTCTTATTTAGGAGCTCATGCTCCTGTGGAGGAGACAGATGTTACAGAAGAAATTATAATAGAGGCCCCAAGAGACAATAGATATCCTATAATAAGGGAGATACTGAATCAGTTCCAAAGGAAGGCAAGAATTAATTGATTGACTCTTAAAGCCCTCGTTGTGTTGAGGAGATTAAAGAAAATATTAACAAGGGGAGATTGAGGAAAAGGTTTAGGCACAGTGGTTAATATACTTTGAGGCACAACTTCTTTTGAAGAGAAGGAGCGTAGGATGTTCCCACTCTACTTCCAATCAGGAGAGGGGGGCTTAACTGAGATCGCTAAGAATCTGAGGCATAGACTCTGCAGTTTTAGGAAGAATACAGAGTGTACCCCCTGGAAGATGGAAATGATAAGAGGGATACTTCAACTCCTTGTGTTTGTAGGGGCATTCGTGGTTCAGCTGGCTGCCACATTATGGGATAAAGCCAATCTAAGGCCACTCTAATTAATGAAGTATGCATTTTATATCCCTTACCTCAGGAGGATGTGGAATAAAAATACAAGTGATGTTTTATAGCCAATTTATTTTCACTTCAGCTGAAACACTGCTGCTCTGCCCTTCCCGGACCTCTAAATGCTGACGCTCTTCTTTCATTTCACACACTGTCTCTTGGGCATTTTACTTTCTCTCATAGCTTCAGCTACCTACTATGGGATGATGGCTTTCAAGTTTTTATATTCTTTGGGCCTATCTAATGACATATGTGACCTTTTCAGCTGGCTGTCTCATGGGTACTTCAGATGTCCAGACAAATAATCCTCTTTTAACCACTCTTTAATATGCTCTTCCTTTTATGTTAATTGTGTCCTCTCAAGTAGATGACACAGTTATCCACTCAGCTGGAACTAAATCTAGAAAGGTGAGTCACCCTTGGTACTTCAGTCACACTTTTACCCCTCATGTACTGTAACTTAATATATAATGTTAGGTTTATCATCATTCCTCTCTCTCTATCTTTATTACACTAGTATAATTCAGACTTTTCACTTGCGAAGACTTTCAGTTAACAACTTCCATGCCTCCATTCCTGTCCCACTAAAATTTATCTTAAATATAACCAGAGTGATTTTTTTGTAAAACAACAATCTGAACATGTCACTTTCTTGTTTAAGAATCCTTCAGCAGGGATCCCTGGGTGGCGCAGCGGTTTGGTGCCTGCCTTTGGCCCAGGGCGCGATCCTGGAGACCCGGGATCGAATCCCACGTCGGGCTCCCGGTGCATGGAGCCTGCTTCTCCCTCTGCCTGTGTCTCTGCCTCTCTCTCTCTCTGTATGACTATCGTAAATAAAAAAAAAATTTAAGAATCCTTCAGCAACTTATTAAATTCCCATCTTTGAAATGTAATAAACAATTGGTTCCTTGAACTTCTTCCTGTATACATTCTGGCCATATTTTCTATTCCTTCTGCCTTTGACTTTATGCTAATGGAACATATAAACTGTAGTTGCCACCATGTCATGGTGTATCTCCCTTCTGTGTCCCTGTTCTTATGCTATTTTTTTTGCCTTGAATGCCTTCTCCACTGCTACTCATATTTTAGGATTAAGCATAGCCATTAATGCTATGAATCTTTCATTGAATGACCAGTGTAGGGTGGTAAAATTTACTCTGAGTATTTTTATCTTTGTACTGTCACTATATTTATAATATTTGTTTGGGTTCCTGCCAGATTGAGTTACTTTTGATTCTTTAGTGCATAACAAAGTACTTGGTATAATAGAAATGTTAGATGAATGGATGGATGGATGGATGGATGGATGGATGAATAAATGGCCAGTAGTCTTGCTTGATAGTAATGCTCTCCATGTACACTTCCTGTGAGGGGACAGGCAGATGATATTGGAAGTAGTAGACCATAAAGCCACTCTAGGGGATCCCTGGGTGGTGCAGCGGTTTGGCGCCTGCCTTTGGCCCAGGGTGCAATCCTGGAGACCCGGGATCGAATCCCACGTCGGGCTCCCGGTGCATGGAGCCTGCTTCTCCCTCTGCCTGTGTCTCTGCCTCTCTCTCTCTCTCTCTCTCTCTCTCTCTGTGACTATCATAAATAAAAAAAAAATTACATAAAGCCACTCTAGATTGTTGGTCAGATTGAGTATGCCAGGGTCACGATGAAAATGGTATATGAAGAATTGTACTTGAAATTACTTGTTAAAAAGAAATAGTTGTAAGTTAAGAACAACCGGAGATTTTGGCAGTTGCCCAAGCTGAATATATTTAAGATGGAAGTGGAAAAGGAAATAAGTAGGTTTGAAAGACACCATCAAGAAAAAAATAAGCCAGGAAAATCAAGTGTATCAGCTATAAGTAGGAGTGAGGAGAAAAGTCTTAAGTGTCGAGAGGGTTTAACCATACAATTTGTGGTATCTTAGGGCTGAGTAATTAAGAAAAGATGTATAATCTTCCCAGAATTGGAAAAATGTTAGTTTATGTAGAACTAACATTATAATACACATTAACATTTGTAGAATTCTTGTACTTCCACCATGATGGAGTAACTGGTATTAGTCTTGCCCTACCACTGTAAACAACTAGAAAATTGATTGAGATATACAAGAACTGATTTCAGATATTGGATAACAGACAATATAGAACTGTGAACTCTAAGAGGAGAAAATAAATGAGGTGTGCCCTGTGATATCCCTGGTATTCTACGTGGAATCACTTTCTGAATCCTAACACAGGGACTCAGGGGAGGTTGAAGCAGCTTCAGTTTGCAAAACAGAGCATTAAAGAGCTGGGAACTATGAGGAAAAGAATTCCTGAAATATTCATGGGCTCTCCTTCAGTCCATTGCTGAATAATAATGTATGTGTGTGCAGAGTGAAACCTGATGAGACAATTATCAGGGTGCTGGAAGTCAAATAATTCCCAGAGCTCATACAAAGTTGAGATCTTCCTGTCATGCAGAATCTTTGGGCACCTGAGGCATACTGTAGGACACCAGAAAGTAAGTCCAAATTATGTTTGAGTAAAGATTACTCTTAAACAAGTCCTAAAGAAATCTCAAAAACATGTCATGAATATATATATATATATATATATATATATATATATATATATCAGACTAATCCATGAGTAATTCAGCTGCTGCTCATAACAAAATTTAAAACTTTCTAAAAAAATGCTATAAAATCCGGACACTCATAGCATAGTATTCACAAGGCCTCTCACCCACTCAACAGTCAGTAGGCATACAAAGAAACATAAAAATATGATGCAGAAATAGCAAAAATATCAGTTAATTGAAATGCAGCCAGAGAGAAAATAGATGAATTTGGAAATTAGAGCTTTAAAAAAGTTATTAGAAATATACTTACTAATTAAATGAAAACATGACCATAATGAGAAGAGAAATTAAAACTATGTGAACTGGAAACTCTAGAGCTAGAAGATAGAATATCTATAATGAAGAATTCATTAGACAGGCTTACTACGGGATAGAGACAGCAGAAAAAAAGACTAATGAACTGAGAACATAGATTGAACTACAATAGAAACTGTCCAAACTGAAGCAAAGATCTCAGGGTAGGGTAATGCCAATTGAAAAAACATACATATAATTGGAGTCCCAGAAGACAAGGAATAACTAAGACTGAAAAATATTTTTAAAATATTGACCAGTGTTTTCAAAATTTGATAAAAAGTATGAATTCACAAATCTAGGATGCTGATGACTCTAAGCAGAGCAAATAAAATAAAAACCACATGAAGAAATCATAATCAAATTACTGATCCAGTGATTTAAAAAAATCTTAAAAATAGCAAGAGAAAGGACACACATTAGATACTACAGAACAAAAATAATGCAGATGTTGCATTAAGAGCATAATACTGTTTGGGCCTATCCATGTTGTCTCAAATGGCAAGATCTCAGCCTTTTTTATGGCTGCATAATGTAACATTGTGTGTGTGTGTGTGTGTGTGTTTATGTGTTTATATGCCTTATCTTCCTTATTCGTTTGTCTATTGAAGAACACTTAGATTGTTGCCATATCTTGGCTATTATATATAATGCTGCAGTATGCATAGGGTTGCATTTCTTTTCAAATTAGTATTTTTTTAAAGATATTTATTTATTTATTTATTTATTTATTTATTTATTTATTTGAGAGAGAGTACATGTGCTCAAGTGAGGGGAAGGATAGAGGGAGAAAATCTCAATCAGACTTACTGAACACAGGGGTGGGGTGAGGCCCAATCTCCTGACCCATGACCTATGAGATCATGACCTGGGCTAGATCCAGGTAAGAGTTGAGTGCTTAACCAACTGAACCACTCAGTTGCCCCAGTGTTTTTTTTTTCCTTTGGGTAAATACCTGATAGTGGAATTATTGGATCTAACAGCATTTCCATTTTTATTTTTTTGAGGAGCCTCCATACTGTTTTCCACGTGGTTGTATCAATTTACATTCTCACTAATAGTGTATAAGGGTTCCTTTTTCTCCACATCCTCACCAATACTTGTTATTTCTTGTCTTTTTGATTTTAGCCATTCTAACAGGTATATTATATTATTTCATTCATAAATGGAATCTAAACAAAACAAAATAAAAATTAAATGAATGAACAAACAAAAAAGAAGAATCAGACTTCTAAATACAGAGAACAAACTGATGGTTGCCAGAGGGGAGGAGGGTGGAGGTTGGCCAAAATGGGTGAAGAGCAGTGGGAGATACAGGCTTCCACTTATGGAATGAATAAATTATGGCAATAAAAGGCACAGCATAGGACATATAGTCAATGATACTGCAATAGTGATGTATGGAGACAGACTATTGCTACATTTGTTGTGAACAAAGCATAATGTATAAACTTGTTGAATCCCTATGTTGTGCACCTGAAACTAATATAACACTGTGTGGTAACTCTACTCAAACAAACAAAAAACTGATAACAATGCAAATAGACCATGAAACAGACCCTTCAAAGTGCTAAAAGGGAAAGTCAAAGTGCTAAATTTCTATAATGGGCAAAAATATCTTTCCAAAAAAAAAAAGGTAAAATTAAATAAAATTTTCAGATAGTGAGAAAGAGGTAGAGAATGCTAAATATGGTTCTTCAGGTGAAAGCATATGAGGCCAGACTGAATCTGAAGCCATATAAAGGAACAAAAAGAGCAATAGAATTAGTACATGTGATGATAACTATAAAATCTTTATTGTCTTAATTTCTTTAAAAGACAACTGACCATTTAAAGCAAAATAATAATTAGTGTTTTTTATACACAAAGAAAAAATGATAAGATTAGAAATATAAATATATTGTTATAAGGATCTTACCTTATACATGACATAATGTAATCTTAAGGGTAGATTCTGACAAGTTAAACCTATTATAAGTGCTGGATAAACTTCTAAAAGTAAAACATTAATATATATCTAATAACCCAATAGCTGAGATGAAATGTGAATATATTTTCATCCCCAAAGAAGAGTGAACACTGACAAAACAAACAGTAATATAGCAAGAAAACCCTCACTCTAATAATAAGGAGGTAGTAATATTGATACTAGAAAGTGAGACTTGAAGACAATATTACTAGAAGTAAAAGGAACTAGGAATAAAAGGGGTGCCTGGGTGACCAGTCAGTTAAGCATCTGCCTTTAGCTCAAGTCATGATTCTGATAAATCTGATAAATCTCCAGAGTGATCCAGGGAAAAATAGAGAAAACACATTATTATGTTTTTAAGATGTTATTTATTGGAGGGAGGGAAAGAACAAGCGGTGGGGAGGGGCAGAGGGAGAGAGAAAGAGAAGCAGACTCCCCACCAAGCAGGAAGTGTGAGGTAGGGCTCCATCCCAGGACCCTGGAATCATGACCTGAGCTGAAGGCAGATGTTTAACCAACTGAGTCACCCAGGCACTCTGAGAAAACACATTATTGATAGAAGGAACCAGAGAGAGAGACATAGGTGTAGAACTTTATCTGTTAACATTTTAATAAGTAAATATTATGAATTTTTATGCCAGTATGTGAAACATACTTAGGTAAAATGGAAAAAAATTGTTAAAAGGAACACTTAACCAAAATGGGCTGAAGGAAAAAAAAAAGTTTTATATCCAATAGTATTAAATTTATAGTTGAAAAGACTCCCAGTAGGAAAATTTCAAGTTTAGCATTGCTAGTAAATTCATTAAAGTTTTAAGGAGTAATTAGTGCCAATCATACATACAACTTTTTTCAGAACCAGGATAGATCTGAGCACTTGCCAGGTCATTGTATGAAGGTAGTATCATCCTGATACCAAAGCTAGGCAAAGAGGCATTGCAATAAAATAAACTTAAAATTTGATATCCATATGAACTTGGGTACACGATTTTTTAAATGTTAGGACAACAAATCCAGTAGCTTATCAAAAAGATAATAAACCATGACCAATTGGAATTTATCCTAATGATACAAAATTGGTTTATCTTTGAAGATCCAATAATTTATCATATTATTAGTATAAAAGAGAAAAAACTGTATCCTTTATAGTTACACAATATTTGATGAAATTCAATGAACACCTATTTATGGAAAACTCATAGCATTTTTTTTTCTCATAGCATTTTAATGATAGAAGCAATTTTGTTTAACCTAAGTAAAGGAAATCTAAATAAATGGAGACGTTTATCTTTTATGGATTGGAAAACTTGATAAAGGAAATTACCATCTATGTAATCAAAGCGAAACTATAACCAGTTTAGCGGAGGAAAGATTGAGCATTTTTCTCTTTGGATGAGAAATAGGGAAGGATGCCCCCTTCTCATCACTTTTATTTAGCATTTTCTGGAAGTCCTAGATCACGGGTCAGCAAACTCCAGCTTGCAGGCCAGTCACTTGTTTTTGGAAGTAAAATTTTAATGGAATATAGTGATACCAATTTGTTTACATATTGTTTATGGTTGCTTCTATCTTCATGGTACAGTTGAATGTAGCAGAAAATATAACTAGTTGGTTTAAAATATTTACTATGTGATCCTTTAAGAATAAATTTGTTAATACCTAGTTGAGTAGTGAAGTGTGTGTGTGTGTGTGTGTGTGTGTGTGTGTGAGTGAGAGAGAGAGAGAGAGAGAGAGAGAGATTGTGTGGAGATTGGAAAAAAAAGGAAATTGTCTTTATTTTCAGTTAACATATTTAGGTACAAGGAAAATCCTGCTTAATCTACAAACCTAATAAAACTACTTAAGGTCACATTACAGGGTCTAGTTTTAACACAATTTCTCTTCAATATACTAGGTATATAAGTGCTTGAGTATACAGAATTTAAGAATTGATAGCATTTGTATTAGCATTGAAAAATACAGAAGACTTAGGGATAAATATTTTTTAAATATTTATTTATTCATGAGAGAGAGAGAGAGAGAGAGAGAGAGGAGGCAGAGACACAGGCAGAGGGAGAAGCAGGCTCCATGCAGGGAGCCCGACGTGGGACTGGATCCCAGATATCCAGGATCAGGCCCTGAGCTGAAGGCAGCACTAAACCCCTGAGCCACCCTGGCTGCCCAACTTAGGGATAAATTATTTAACAAACTCAAATGGAAAGCTTGGAATGATTATTTATTTGTTTGTTTGTTTGTTTATTTTGGCAAAACGTTTGCTACACATAGAATTACAGGTTGGCCTATTAAAAAGAACTGTAGAACAAAAATAATCAGACAATGCTACCAGAAATGAAATAAAATCTAGATAGATGGAACAATATACCATGTTCATAGATTTGAAAGCGTAGAAAATTGGAATACCTACATTGCAGGCTTCCATATTTACTGTAAAATTACACCAATGGGATGATTGTGGCAGTCATGTAAACATCAATGGAAAGAATAGAGAGTCTAGAAATAGACCCTTTAGATCAGAAAAACTGCATCCTGCCTGGAGTCCAAGTTACCTAGAAAAACTCAGCAGATACTACATTTTCTGTGCAATGTCTTAAATACCTGTCTAGTGACAGCACACATGCGAATGTATAACATGCATGTTAAACATAACACTAGGCTAGGAATTTGCAGTGTCCTCCTTCACGTAATATATTTGAACTTTCTGTAATTTCAGCTGGACACTGAGTCCATAATTTGATTATATGCTGCTGATGAGCATCAGTGTTTCACATGGAAGCATATAGGGTAAGTATCTAAGATTTACACAGCCAACAATTCAAACAATTTTACATTCTTGCAAAAAGTATATTGTTAACATGTTTATGATTTAAATATAGAACCTATATTAAACGCTCTACGGTTTTGACTTGGAAGATCATTAAAATTACTTTTAAAGTATGAATCTAACACAAATATGGAATTCTTATTAATGGAGTTTATAGAAATATTCCTGACTTAATATATTTACTCCACGTTGTAAGATCAGTTTACTTAACATGTTGCCCAATGTGATTTAAATAGATTATCTTTAAAGCCGCCAGAGAACAATATATACAGAGGAAAAGCAGTATGAATGGTGGCTGACAACTCTTCAGAAACAATGGAGATCAGGAGACAAACTAAAATTTTAAAGTACGGAAGGAAAATGTCAGCCCAGAATTCTATATTTAGTGAAAATGTTTTGCCAAAAAAACTCATCATTTCAAGCTTTCACATTTGAATTTGTTTCTTCTACTTGTGTTAATAAGAAATATGAGGACATTCTTAGCTATAGTGAAAATAAGTCCTGATTTTCCAGACTGGACAGGAGCTTAAAATACATACAGTCTGTAGGCTGGATCTAAACAGGACCTTCCTGACACAGAGTTTAATTGTAAAATCAAGCATAATGTATATAATTAACTGTAGGCAAAAAGGCAGTTTTGAAGTAAGATCTTCTTGGTAAAAAGAATGTTTATGAAATTGGTATATTAGACTCTCAGCACCTGAACATTAAGCACCTGATACACTTAACCTGACTGTGTATGCGCTGAACCTGGCTCACAAAGCAGTCCTCTGATAATCGAGTAATTTTCCATCTACATCTGCCAAGAAGAAAAATGTAACAGCTATGCTCACACAAGCCTTACATCCCATTTAGCAGTATCATTTTTTTGTTGTTAAATTAATAAACTGGCATTCCACTTGATGTATCAGTTTCTTATGAGCTTAGTTAACATGAGTTAGCCTCCTTGAACATTATCATGATTGGATTCCTGAACAGTCAATTTTAGGATGTCTCTGCAATCTCATTTTTCCATCCACAGCAATCTACAGAAGATGGTAAAACCCTTCATCCCTTAATCTTTTTAAAAAATACTTTTTATTCGATACAGCTTCAAACTTAGAATTGAGAGAAGAATCCAAAGAGTTCCTATTATATTCTTTACCCAGATTTAGGAATCCACTATATTTTACCTTAGTTTCTTAATTATTTTCTCTGTATGCACACATGTATCAGTATACATATGCATACGTGTGCATGCAATAATATTTTTCTAATGATGTATTAGAGACATCATTTTCCCTTTCCCATAGATATTTCAGTATTTCCTAGGAAAATGGACATTCTATCATGTAACAACATATAATTAACATTATAGAAAAATTAACATCATAATTTGATACAGTGTTGTGACATAATCCATAGTCCATGTTCAAACTGTTCATTGTTCCACAAATGTCTTCTATAGCCCCTTCGGTCATTCCCTAGCTCAATGTCCAGTCCGCTGTTTTTAAAAATTTTGAGGTATCTAACTGTTCCTTCCTCAGTCTTTGTCTTTTTTTGAGGATGGCATTTTTGCAACAGACATTTTGTAGAATGTTCTTTAGAGTTCACTTGATGTTTTCTTTTGATTAGGTTTGGGGTGTGCAGTTTTGGAAAAAAAAAACAAGTGATGTGTCCTTCTTAATGAATCATACCAAGGGACATCATATTATTTTTGTCTTATTTATGGTTATGTGAACTTTGATCTCAGGTTAAGGTGGTGTCTGAGAGGTTTCTCTTTTATGAAGTTACTGTTCTTACCTTCGTAGTTATCCTTTCACTACCACCCCAGTTGGTGGTATACTGTCTTCTAACATCACAGATTAGTTTTGCAGATTTGTGGTCTTTATGTATCTGGAATCCCACAGTATGTACTCTGCTTGGGTGTATTCTTTTGTTTTATATTATGTTGTGAGATTGATCCATATAGCTATGCAGTTGCTATTTGTCTATTCTTACTACTGTATGGTATTCTGTTACATGAATATATCACCATTCATGAGCAATTGAGCAGTTTTCCAGTTTATATTATAAAAAATGTGCTCTGTAAACATTATCATAAATGTCATTTAGAGAATCTATTGGGTATGTACCAAGGGGGAGTAGAATTGTTGAGTTGTGTGTATCCATTTATTTGGTGTTGGTGGACATTTCCCAAGAGTTTCCAAAGGGGGTTGGTTGTATCAACTGTTATTCTGTCCAGAAGTGAATCAGAGTTTTGGTAGATCTGAAATAATATAACTTATTTTTTCCTTCCCTTTATTGTACTTGCTATTATCTCCAAGAAATGAATAGCATTTTTTTCATGAAGGAAAGTTGAATTTTATCAGAGGAGTTTTCTTCATTTATTTGAGATGTTCATATGATTTTCACATTATTTTCTGTGTGTTAAAATTATGTGGATTGATTTTTGAATGTTAAGCCAACCTAGAATTATTAGAATGAAACTACTTGGAAATAAGCTATCCTTTTTATATACGTCTGGACTACATTTGCCAATATGTTATTAAGGATTGTGTCTACATTTGGGAGAGAAGTTGGTTTCTACCTTTTCTTTCTTACAATATCCTTGTTATGTTTTAATATCAAAGTTATGCTGGCCTTATAAAAAGTTAAATAGGAGTTCTCTTTCTGTTTTTCAGAGGAGTATAATATTAGGGTTAGTAATGAAATAGATGAAATAATTCTTTGTTGAAGTTTTTTGGGACTAGGGGTTTTATTTGTGAGAAATTTTAAAATAATTGTCTCAATTTCTTTGTTAGGCATAAGAATGTGCAGATTTATAATGTCTCTGTCAATTTTAGTAAATTGTGTTTATTAGGGACATTTCATAGCTTGTTGAAATTGTTAATTTTTTGCATAAATTTAATAATAGTATCCTCTTTTTAAAAAATGTCTGTAGGATATCTGTTGATGTCCTTATTTTCATTTCTGATATTGTCAACTTGTGCTGTCACTTTTTTTCTTCGTTACTCGTACTTTTTTATTACTCTGTCCAAAGACTTTTTATTAACCCATTCAAAGAATCGGTCTTTAGTTTTGTTGATTATCTATATAGTAGACTTGTTTTCCATTAGTAAATGTCTGATTTTGTATTCTTTCTTTCCTTCTTTATGTTTAATGGGCTCATATTTTTCTGGATTTACTCTAGTCATTTAGATTCTCTGTAGTACTTCCTTAAGACTCTGTTTTCTTTTGTTTAGCTCTATCCACAAGCTTTCGTATGTCATATGTGATGTGTAGTATTCATGTATTTTAAAGTACATTCTGACCATCAGTGTGATTTAATCTTAGGCATAGTAGTTTAGAAATTTCTTACTTTATTTCCAGCTTTAATTCTTCTGTGAAGATGGACATGTTCAGTATCTGAAATACCTTGTACAGTGGTTGCTAGTCATTTGTGGTTATTGAACGCTGGATACATGGCTAGTGCAATTGAGGAACTGAATTTTTAATTTTATTCTAAAATGTACTTAATTAGTAAATAGTTACATGTTGCTAGTGTCTTCAAAGCGAAGTCAGGGTTCCCAACATTTAATTTCTATGTTGGCATACCGAAGGGTATAATATTAGGTGAAGACCAAACTGGTGAAGGACCAGTGACTCAGGAAGGACCAGTGACAAATATTTAAAAATCTGTTTTATGTTTATATGTGTCTTTTCTTTCTGCCTTTCAAATTCAGCATTTCTAAGAGAAATCTTGTTTCATTCTGCTCCAGAGTGTGGGATATCCCCATAGTAATATCCTAAAAAAGAAATGAGAGAGTAAAAATACAAAGGAGGGTCAAAGAGGAGTGAAAGTCTGAATTCAATAAATAACTGGATTTTTACTTAGGAACTATGACATCTGAAAAACCAAAATCCAATTAGAATTCAATTATCTATTGAGGAAAACATGATTATAATCCCATACCTTATAATTATCATCATGCTTTTCCTTCTTCTCTTTTGTTAAATATTTCATTGGCTTATCTCACAGCTCCTGTAATTTTGAGTAAATCAATGATATGTACTCGACGCGGACCTTAGCTAGCTGAGAATATATTTCTTTCACTGAATCAAAGGTGAATATAATTATCTTAAAGAAAATTCATGAAATTACCACCTGCTTCAGAAGAAACTCAGCATTTGCTAGAGTTTCTCTAGTCTAAAGACTAGAATCAGATCCTCTAGTTATAAACAGGAAAAAAAAAAGTCCTCTGGGGCCCTATGAACAATACTTTCCAAAAATAAAGCTCTTGTCTTTTAGTAACACATCAAAGTTGTACCATGGTGTTGGTAACAGTGCAGAGAAAAGAATGAAACAGTTTTGAGAATGCTTTAGAGCTTGGGGACATTTCAGGATGAAAGTCCTTTAGGATTTTGCTACATTGGTAGCATACCAACATTATAGTTCCCTTATGAAATGTCACCATCAGAGAGATTAATTTTAGAAGTATGGGATCACAGAAATTTTTCCATTGATGTAGGTTACTTTGTTGAAGTCCAAATATGTGTCAAGAGTAACAAATCTATCTGACATGTCCAGTCAAGGATCTGTTTTAAGTAGAAACCGTGGCTTGCAGGACACTGTTAAATTTTAATTTTGTTTTCAACCACAAAAAGGAGTCTTTGTTTGCAGTTAGGATGAACACCTGTGGAATCCTTAAACATTTACAGACATGTCTTTAAAAGCTCTATGGTACAGTTAAGATTTAATCTATCAAAGTGGTATAAATAATGTAGACATAGCCTTAGGTGCCAGTTCTTCCCACAGCACATAGAAAAACATAACAGCAGTAAGAACTTCTTTGGTGATTTTCATATAACTCAAATATAACGCTGCCAAGAAGGCAGAGGGGAGCAGTGTAATCTGGAGATAGAACCTTCCTGATGCTAGTAATAATGTGCTAAAGTTTAGAAATGGGAAGTATCAGGGTTCTGGCAAAGCTAGAATTATTCAGAAGAAATAAAATTCAGTTGGTTTCATGCTCAAAAGCTTGGATCTCATTCTCAAGCTCTTGTAATTGAAAGGAAAGTCACTATATAAGAATGGCCAAGCAGTTCTGGGCCTACACATTGACCTTCCATGTCCTTTTAATCGAATCTTAAAGGTATTTTCACGTTTATCCATGCCATTAAAATATCTCTGCTAGAATTGAATGTGTAGGTTCAACCTAAATTTCAAACCCAACAATGTATTTAATATGAAGTAGGATGTGCAAAACACTGTATTGGCTACTAAAAGGATTAACAAGCAGTGTAAGATGTGGTTCTAATTCCAAAGATGACTAAGATCTAGTAGCAGAGATAATGAGAAAATATTTGAGCAGTAAGATTCATAACATGTATAGTTGAAAGGGGAATTTTTTTTGGGGGGGGGGAGAATTGTTCTGGAAAATCCTCTTGGTAGAAGAGAAAACGAGATTTAATAAAGACAAAGCTTAGCACACGTCGATGTGATGAGGGTGAGATGTTCTTCACTGAAGTATTAATTTAGAGGTGGAGACATGGACAGACAGACAGTAGCCTATTTTAGCTGGAGGACAGATTCATTAGAGGAATAGAGCAGTAAGTTGGAGATTTTTCCCCCCAGAATGTGGGGGGACTGGAATTCCAAAGTATAGTAATTTAAGAAAACGAGACTTTGGAAAGTTACCTTTATAGGTTGAAACTCGTATAATAAAGTTGTTCAGTAAATATTTGGTGAATTAATGAATTGGGAGATTATCACTGGATTTTTTTAACAGAGAAGCAGATTTTGGAATGAGCTGCTCAACTCCCTTAGAATAGAATTAGAGTCATTAGATGAGGTACTAAAAATACAACTGCTCTTTCTGTGGCAACACATCAAGATTGGTAATAAGCTCGCAATTTAACTTTCTTTTTGCAGGAGACAAGAAGTCTAAACTTCTTGTGTTCTTTGGTTCACTTAGTGCATCCCAAAACTCTGCTGCTTGTCATGTACTCTTCCTTTCCAAAAGACTTTATCTTTGTATCCTTCCTTCTCTCTCTCTCTCTCTCTCTCTCTCTCTCTCTCTCTCTCTCTCTTTTTTTCCCTGGCAGACGTATTTCTATGTTCCAGACCATGTTTTGGGTAATCAACCCCTGATCCCTTTCAGGTAGTGTTAATTACCTCCTCTTCTGTACAGGAGTATGCGCTACTCTTGCTGTGTTGTACATCGGAAGTGCCAAATCACCCATTCACACGGTGCTATCCATGCCTAACTCTGCCCCTATCAATCAATATCTAGCATAGTATATGGTCACTGAATATCTACTGAGTTAAACATGTACTTTCCAGTATCACAATGCTGCCAGAAGAGTGAAAAAATTATAAAACAAGTTATTTCTAGGGATGCCCAGGTGGCTCAGTGGTTGAGCATCTGCCTTTGGCTCAGGGTGTGGTCTTGGAGACCCGGGATCCAGTCCCACATGGGGCTCCCTGCATGGAGCCTGCTTCTCCCTCTTCCTGTGTCTCTGCCTCTCTTTCTCTCTGGGTGTCTCATAAATAAATAAATAAAAATATTAAAAAAAATCCAAGTTATTCCTAGAAAATGAAAAAAGTGGTGAAAGGATTGCTGGCCTCTCTTTTTTTTTAATTTTTATTTATTTATGATAGTCACAGAGAGAGAGAAAGAGAGAGAGAGAGAGACACAGGCAGAGGGAGAAGCAGGCTCCATGCACCAGGAGCCTGATGTGGGATTCGATCCCGGGTCTCCAGGATCGGGCCCTGGGCCAAAGGCAGGTGCCAAACTGCTGTGCCACCCAGGGATCCCCGCTGGCCTCTCTTGATGATGCTTCCTTAGTATCTGGAGGAAGGAAATCAGGAAGTGGTGATTCATAGTTTCCTTGTGAATTCTGGATTCAGCTTTTACTAAGATACTTTCATTTTAGTTTTAGACATTTCATTTAACTGTATGTACATACATATGCATATATACATACACACATATGTTCATATATATGTATACTATATGTATGTCTAGTATATATAATCTTAATGATCTCTCTTTTTCTGCACACAAACATGTACACACACATATTCTTAGTTGACAGGAGTATCTGCAAAAATGCCGTGCTTCTGCCAACATGGCTTTCCAAACAGGTTCCATAGAAATAAATGAAATAATCAAAACAAATCTTCAGCTATACATTTTTTCCTTCAGCTATACATTTACTTAGTTACCTGTTATTTATTTTACTGGGAATTTCTGAATTTAGTAATGAGAAATGAGTAATGAGTAGATAGCCTGTGGAATAAATCAGATAAATAAAGACCTAAGAATTTAAAAGAGGTTTCCAAAATATTCGTTTTAAGCTTCTCATATCTTTTTTTAAAGATTTCTTTATTTATTCATAAGAGAGAGAAAGAGAGAGAGAGGCAGAGACATAGGCAGAGAGAGAAGCAGGCTCCTCCCCGCAGAGAGCCCGACGTGGGACTCGATCCCCGGACCCAAGATCACACCCTGAACCAAAGGCAGATGCTCAACTGCTGAGACACCCAGGCATCCCCAAAGCTTCTCATATCTTTAAGCATTTTGTGTGACTTTTTTCATTCCAGAAATCCACAGCTGGGCTTCAGAGACTTTGTGGGCTCCTATAAATCAATGTACTACATTTTATAATATGTTCATTTTTCTGGGGAATTCCTTCCTTCCTTCCTTCCTTCCTTCCTTCCTTCCTTCCTTCCTTCCTTCCTTCCTTCCTTCCTTCCTTCTTTTTTGCAAAGTCAGACTTCCATAATTATCTATGACTGCAAAAGTATTCTATTGTCTACTTCAATGTGTTAGACAATAGGCTATATATACAATAATAGTAGTTATGGTAATAATCAACAGACAATTTCATTTTTGTAAAGATTTTTTTTATTTATTCATGACACACACACACACACACACACATGGAGACAGAGACAGAGACAGAGACAGAGAGGCAGAGACACAGGCAGAGGGAGAAGCAGGCTCCATGCAGGGAGCCCGATGTGGGACTTGATCCTAAGTCTCCAGGATCAGGCCCTGGGCTGAAGGCGGTGCTAAAATGCTGGGCCACCGGGGTTGCCCCTCAACAGATAATTTCAAATTGATTGTATCTTTTAATCTTAACTCTAAGAAGTAGTTTGTTTTTATTTTTTTTTATAGATTTTCATTTTGCTGGTGATTAAATTGAAATTTAGATCTCAAACATCCTGCATAAGCTAAGCACGTTATTCCATGGTAGGCAGTGGAGCCATGCCTCTCATCTCTCCAAATCTGCAATTCATTTCAGTAGACTTGTTCCTTGCCCCATCAACCATATGCTCTTCAGGAATCTCTCTCCTTCCATCTGTTTTCCTCTGTGCATAAGCACGATTAGTCCTCGAACAGCTTGTCCAACTGTGCTCTGTCTCACTTCCCACCATGGTTTCAGGTCTTCTGAACATGTAAGGTTTGAGGGCAGAGAAAACCGACTCAGCAGAATTGATATTTTGAGTTGGCCATCAGAAAATCATTCTGAGCATATTTCACTGTAGGGGTCAGGGTGATGGTATAGAGGAGTGGAAACATGACTGGCAGAAAGAGCTTTGTATTAGAAATTTGGAGGCAGATAAGAAAAGGAGTGAACTTGGAATAAAGCAGAGAGGGGACCTGGGAGGGGAGGGGAGGGGAGGCCATTTAGTATCAAGGACCTTGGTTCAAGCAGGAAAGGCTCTGTGTCTCAGGAGGAGAGGGGCCAGACCTTCATAACGCTAGGAGAGCCTGATCTCAGTAGCTCTCAGGGACTCCACCACAGTCTCTACAGTCTTAAATAGTCCTCTCTCATCAGAGAGAGAGACTTTCAAGAAAGTTGAGGCCGTACCTACCCATGTACCCAACTCTCATAAGGAAATTTAAAGCAGCTTAACTCATCAGTGATGCCTTTATACTCTGTGACTTCTGAGTCAGTTGGATCCTTATAGGGCAAGACCATCTTTATTATTTTCTTCTTCAAACCTGATATCCTGGGGGTATGAGTGTTTCTTCCTTTTTCCTTATCCCCTTCTTGGAGGCTTTCACCTGCCAAAACTAAGGGAAGATATTGCAGTGTTACTTAAACCTGAAGAGGAAACAATACTGGATTATGGTTTGTGAGGACCTCGATATATCTCATTTATTATTCTTTTTTGTTGAAATTGAGGTGCAGAAATGTCATATCCCATTAAAAAGGGTAGAAGCCTGGAGTCCTCAAATTTCTGACTCCGAACCACTCCCTTTAGCCTGTGAAATATTCAGTACACATTTTCTCAATAATATTGCTAGCTGACCAGAAAGGAAGTTAGTCACTACCACTTATTTTTCTTAGTATTAAGTTTAATAACTATTTCATTACTATAATAACTTATGAAAATTCATGGCCCCTTGGGACTTAGTTTTTTGTATCAATGCATGTACTGAACTAATCAGGCCACTGTTTATTCCCACTATGGGCCATTTTGCTGTGTTACTGCATTTGATGCAAGCAGGAATTGTGATGGGGCACGTGCTAGGACACAAACTGTTTCACAAGATGTACATATTTTCCACCACTAAAGGGATGCTATGCTTTGCAAGTAAATACTATTAATAGCCAAGAGGTGATCCAAAGCACCATATTAGGTCAGTAGGATATCTCAACATTCCCTGCGTGCTTAGTCTCAGGCTTCTAGGCAGTGGAGGTGAAGAAAGGGTGGGTGTTGGGAAAGGGAATGGTCCAGAGTTAAGTGATACCTGAATTGGACTTGCAGGTCACTGAGGGCAGATTTCAAGCAAATACTGAAAACTAGTGAAGTGTTTCTTTGAATTTTCCCTTTGTGGATCTTATTTTAATCAGTAATAGAACTGCTTCCTTGTCCACTGAAATACTGGAGCCCTGATCCCAAAATGGCTCTGGCTGACCCAAACTTCACTTTTTGTGGCACATAACATGGAGGAGGAAAGAGCTAAGGTTTTGCAGTCCTCTCTTTCTTCTGATAAGATGGTCAGCACTGGTGACTGCCTTCTTAGCCGCCGTCCTATCATGAACAGGTAAACTCTGAGCCACTGAAATTTTGATTTATTGATTTCCAAAACTTAAACAGAAGCCAGCCTGTCCTAACTGGCATATTCCCCACTGTTTTCCCTCATGATAAAAAGTCCATGGACTTTTGCTCTTGAAATAGGAGGTTGAAAGAATTGCTCATATATTACAAATCTGGCATTTAGGCAGAGTGAACACTGGTGTTCTAAGACTAAATTAGTTGAAGGCAAGATGGTACTTGCCATCAACAGCAAGCAAACCTAGTGAAATGAGAAAGGAAGGAGTGGTCTTTCCATTTAAAGGTGGCTGGGACTCAGAGGTATTAGAGGAGGACTTTTAAGTGATACTCTCTGAGTGGCATATCATGCCAGTCACTGCTGGGACAGTTTTTCTTAACCTTTCTGTTTCCCTCCACATTTAAAGAATAAATTATTACTGATACTATTCTCATATTGTTTAATAAGATTAAATGAGATACTGCATATAAAATACCTAGCACAATGCTTGGATATTAGTAATAAGTTAGTAAATGGAAACAATTGCCTTTTTTTCTAGCATTTTTTCCCATCCCTCTCAATTCCTGTCTGAGTATAGCCATGCTTTCTCCATCCCTGTAAAAATAATTATTTTCATTTATATGAACAGCTTACCATTTATGCCTAATGATGTGTAGCACAATAGCTGTTATACATATCATTAAATATGTGTCTGATTAACCTTCTTGTAATTTTAATTGCAACACAAATTTCCTCTTGTGCATACTCAGCCATCAGAGACCGGGGCTCATGAAACATGGTTGACTGCTCTCAACCTCAAAGAATTATAGGGAATGTCGATCATACATAGCATAAGTCATACACCCGAGGACAGCAGAGTGCAAAGGAAAGAACATTGAGTTGGGAGTCGTGTATACCAAGGACTAAAGACTTTAGGTCCCCTGCTAGAATTTATTCAGTCTTCTGACAGTTTTTCTTCTATGAAACATGACTAGTGATACCTACCATGTAGGGTTTGTGAAGAATAGAGATGCGGTATAAAAAATATTCAGCAGGGTTCTTGGAAAACTAAAAAGTTTATTAGCTGTTACTATTTTTATAAATTTGGACTTTAATTTAGTGGGGGCTTCTAGAAGCCCATTGTAGAAGTCACCTCTGTTTTACGGGTATGTTAGCACATCCTCCGCTCTCATTTTCTGCAAGTGCAGAGTATGAGACACCAGTGTGATTTGTCCAAGGTCATGTACCTTGTAAGTGAAGGAGAGAAGCTGAGCCAGCTGGGTGCCCCACCTCTTCCTTTACTTCCCTCTTTTACTCAGCCTGTGCCCACTGCTGGTAAAACAACCCGAAGCATACATTCTTCTGATGTTGAGTCAGTGGCATCCTGTGCCTTCCCAAGGAGAGGAAGCACATTTGAGTCAGGAGGAAATGCGGCTGCCAAGTAGGAAAAGATATCAAAGAACAAAGGACAGCTGACCTGTTCTGTGCTGCAAAGGTGGCAAGAAGCCACATCAGAATGGTTCCTTGGACTCAAGCAACTGGAGAACATTAAAAATCTGTAAGTAAGTGTTAATACCCATGCGCACACACACACACACACACACACACACGCACCCATAGGAAGGAAACTAGAGCTATCTGCTGCTAATCAGATCATGTCTTCATGGGGCCTGTGCCCCACGTTTCCTAGACCTGCCTTCTTCTGGTTACCATCTCTGAGTATTTTCTTCCTTGCTTAGTGTATTTGACTATTCCCAGGGTTATGGATAGACTGAGTCATCTGGGCTGTCTTAGGTGATAGCTGCACGTTGTCACTGTGGAGTAGCTGCTCATCAGAGGACCCCATCTGCTGTGTGTAGTCTGTTGCTTCCTAAGGAGGTTTGTGCAAACCTTGATTCAGAGCTCCATGGGGGATGAATAGACAAGTCACACTTGACTACTCTCTTTCTTGCCTGTTTTCATCTTGGCCAAGTCTTCTCTCTGAGGCCCCAGGAATAGTATATTACAATCATTTGAATCATGTGAAGCATAGTACTTCACAAGGGAGGTGAGTTACTTTACTTTTCAGGTGTTCCTACAAAAAAGTCATTGCAAGGATGAAATAAGAGAATGTGGATTAGCCATACATATATTAGTGTGTCTGGAAAATATATTAGACATACATTTGTCTAGAAAAATGTCTAGAAATGGGATCCCTGGGTGGCGCAGCGGTTTGGCGCCTGCCTTTGGCCCAGGGCGTGATCCTGGAGACCCGGGATCGAATCCCACGTTGGGCTCCCGGTGCATGGAGCCTGCTTCTCCCTCTGCCTGTGTCTCTGCCTCTCTCTCTCTCTGTGTGTGACTATCATAAATAAATAAAAAAAATTAAAAAAATGTCTAGAAACATCTAGAAAATGATACTTTCCCTGCAAAATAAAACCTAAATCTAGAGAAATAAAGCTATAATAAATATATTTCTGATTATTTCAAAAACTGGCAGGGTTAAAGATGGGAGAGGGTGTGAATTTCCCTATCATAATAGATAGTTCATTTTCTAAATTTATAATGTAGAACGTATAAGATAAAATAAGAAAAATTAAAAAGAAATCGCTATGGAGAAACAGTGTGCCATCAGTGTATATTGTTTGCATAGATATAGAATTCATTTAAAATTAGTTGAAATTACCTTTCAGACATCAGAGAACTTTCAATAAAGGAAGAAAAGGCAATAGAAGTTTGACATGGATCTTTGTTAATGAATTCAGAGTATGAATAAAGCTATTTGACGGTAAATATTTTTCTGGTTATGATAAAATCTATGTATGATTTTTCTGGTTATGAGCTTCTGGTTTAGAAGATCAGACATTGTAGCTGGAGGAATTATTTTTCATCAAGTTCTTAGGGAAGGTCCTGGTAAAGGCCAATCCCATGATTAAAACTGAGGATCCTGGGATCCCTGGGTGGCGCAGCGGTTTAGTGCCTGCCTTTGGCCCAGGGCGCGATCCTGGAGACCCGGGATCGAGTCCCACATCGGGCTCCCGGTGCATGGAGCCTGCTTCTCCCTCTGCCTGTGTCTCTGCCTCTTTCTCTCTCTGTGTCTATCATACATAAATAAATAAAAATAAAAAAAAAATAAAACTGAGGATCCCGTGATGCCCCATGATTAAAAAAATCCAAACAGTATTTTATAATAACTAAATATATTGTCTCTTAATGTCGTTCATAGCAATTGAGCAGTGGGAAAGAAATTAACTTCTTTTTCTGTATTAAGTTTAGGGTCAAAAAAGGAGAAAATGGGCTTTTATTTAGGTTGTACAAGCTTGAAGTGCTGCAAAGTCATTTTTCTGGAAGCCACATTGTTTATATTATTGGATTCAATGTGATACGTATATAATTTCTTTATATCAGTAAGCCCACCTATCACATACAACTGATGCCTCAGATAGTTTGAGAGTGATATGATGGAAATGTTGGTGTGTGCCAGGATTGCTTGTTTGTGGGACTTGATTACTCGAGGCCTGTCTGGCACACAAAATACATGAGCCTGTTCCTTGAACATGATTTTCATTTGTGCTCCTATGTGCGGCTGGTAAGGGCTGGTTAAATGCATTTGAGGAGAAATCTGTAGCTATTAAACACTCAGCCAGATAATAGGATTGAGGTAATTGTACCTGGATAGCAGTGAATGTCATCTGCCTTGCAAGCTGCTGAGGAAGATGAGATAGAGTGCCAGTGGAATATTGATATGTTATGTAGCAATGACTACTTTTGATTCTCTAGGTAACTCTAGAGGAATATGAGAATAATCTCCAAAGGTCCTGGAAATTACTGTCATTGTCATGGGTATAGCTGAGCTACTTAGTGTTGAGGGTCCTGCAAAAAATAGGGAAGAAATGATGGTTATTGTTGAGAAAATGGCTGTATATATGCATATGTATATGTCTCTCTCTATATATAAAATAATATATATGAATATATATAGTGCATCCAGGTACAGTTATTATGTTGCTTTTGTTTCCTTAAATTAAAACTTTTTTATAAGCTCCTTCCCTGCCCCTATGGTCCAGATTTCAGGAAGTCTGGAATCATGGTCTTGTCTCATTTATCTTTTTTTTTTTTTTTTTTTTTTTTACAGATGAGGAGACAGTTTCAGAAAAATGAAGGAACTTCCCAAATGTTAAATTCTAATCAACATAATAAGTAGTGTGAGAGGAGTAACTACTAAATTAGGTTAGCAAAACATTACTTACGTAAGAGAAAGCCCTTAGGAACAGTGACAGGACCGCTTTTCTTTCCCCAGATGGTTATTCACTTTAAAAAGCAATATATGTTCCACCTCCTTTCATGTTTTTTTAAGGGCAAAGGAAGAGGTCTTCATACTTAAAAAAAATATTTAGCCTCTACTATGTGAGGCTGTGACCTTATGGTAATGATACAGCTGTGAACAAGACAAACATCCCTGCACTTACAAATGCAGCTGTAAAAAGATAAGTAAACAAATTGTTAATGAGCTGGGGACTCATTCTAAAAATGAAGGATTTCTGCTATGGGAACTTACAGCAAAGTCGCCAGTGTACAGTTAGATGATCTCGTTATAAGGTTATTCTTGAGGCAACTATATAAATTTGGAACCACAGACACCTTGTGACAAACTATGAATTGTGTAGGGAAAGAAGGTGTATCACTTTTCTGTTGCTTACCAGTTATCACAATCTTAGTGGCTTAAAACATCACTGTTTATTGCCCTACGGTTTAAGAAGTCAGAAGTCCAAATGGGCCGTACATTTCCAAAAATCAAGATGTCAGCAGAGCTGCTTGCCTTCTGGGTGCTCCATTCCTTGTCTTCTCCAGCTTCTAGAGGCTTTCCATAGTCCTTGGCTTGTGGCCACATCGCTTTGACCTCTGCTTCTATTGTCACATCTCCTTCTTTGCCTCTAAATGTTTTGTCTCCCTCTTTCATTTATAAGGACCGCTGTGATTACACTGGGCCCATTTGGATGAGCCAGGATTCTTTTACCATCTCAAGGTCTTACTTAATCACATCCTTAAAGTACATTTTTGCTATGTAAGATAACTATTTACAGATTATGGGAATGAGGACATGGGCATCTTGAGAATGCGTGCCTAACACAGAACATTAGGATGAAAATGATAAATATTTGAATTTTATAATTGATCCCGGTTTTAACTATTTGAAATAGATAAAATATAGAGGGTAAGGCATTTTTAGGTTGAGTTGTGAGGAAATTCTCTTCAAACTCATTACTGTCAGGTTTGCAGCTTGGTTCATGTTCAGATTATGATTGGATCTTAATACTTAGGCCTTGCTTTTTTTTCTACAGAATGACCTTGAGTTCAAGTGTTAACCCTTCAGATACCTCCAAAGAGCAATTTAAGCTAACTGTACATCAGAACCACTTTTCTTTTGGGATAAAGCAAATCAAAAATAGTGTGTCCACTCAATAGGGTGTTACTTGCTTTTTAGGAAATAAGAAAAAGACAGTAGAGTGTCTACTATATTTCAGGCTTGTGCCAATTAGAAGAATAAGCAAAGGAGTATATACTCCAAAGTATATAAAATACAATAAAATCTTATATCAGTTTTCCAAATTTAAAACTGTTACAAAAGGTGGATATTAGATTTTATAATGCATATTTTATCACATATGTATATTAGGGTTCTCCAGTGAACCAACAGAATGAATGAATGAATGAGTAAATAAATAAATAAATAAATAAGGGAGAGAAAGAAAGGGAAAGAGAAAAATACATATATAGAGATTGACTCATTATAAGGAATTCATTTGCTCATATAATTATGCAGTTGTGGGGCTGGCATGTCTGAAATTTATAGGGCAGGCCTGCAGCCTGGAAATTCAGGCAAGGTTTCTATGATGCAATCCCTTTCTACTTTGGGAAACTCATGTTTGCTTCTAAGGCCTTCACCTGATTAGATGAGGCCCACTCATATTTTGGAAAGTAATCTGCTTAAAGTCAGTTGATTGTGTTAATCATATTTACAAATACCTTCACTGAACATCTAGACTATTGGTTGACTAAATAGTTGAGCACTGTAGAGCATAGCCAAGTTGACATATAAACATTGTAGTGTATGCCCAGGGCCAACAGCAATATTCCTGTTCCTTTGGTTAGAGGCAGAATTTTTCTTTTTTTGTTTTTTTTTTATTAGTGGAACAGTTTTGAAAATTGTCAGTAATTCCCACTACTAAATGTTATATTAAAACAAACTGTTGTTTAAATAGAATAAGAGAGCTCAAATGTTTTGGGAATTGAAAATTGGGAAAAAATTGAGGTTTGAAAATTGGGAAAAAATTGAGGCTTGATATTTATTATTGTACATGATCTCTTAGTAATGGCTATTCTCATAGCTACTTCACTGCACAGACATCAATCCATGTAGAGAGATATGGGCATAAATCCCTGTGTTGATTAATTATTTTGGGAGCCTGAAATCACCTTGAATTAATCAGCCAGGTTACTTTAGAATATGATGTACAACATTAATTTTATTATATTATGACAACTAGGGAGAATACCAGCTGATTTGCAAATGAACCACCTATCATGTTGATGAATAGAAACTGCCCAAATGTACAGGAAGTACTGATTTAGAGCAATTTACAGATATTGATGTTAATAAGAAATAGCTTTGTCATGTTAAATATAACCAGGCAAAAATTTGAAAGGATTAGGAGCTCAAAATAATGAAATGAAACTTAGAACTTAATGAGATTTCTATTAACTTCCCTTTGAACTATCTTAACTGAAACAAATAAAGGCTTTTAAAAAGCATCAACATAATTGTTTTAAAGATACCACATGGTACTTATCTTTGTATTTGTTCACGTAGTATCTGCTGCCGTCTTGCAGACGAGCCATTCCAGAGTCAGGATTGCTATATAAGCCCTGTCATACGTGTACTTAACCCATAGGGAAATATTGGTGATTAAAAAAAATTGGTTTCAAGGTAACTGTGCTTGAATTTAAGTTCTGTATTTATGAGAGTTTTCCACAGAAATAGAACCAACAGCACACATTGACACATAAAATTATCCATCTGAGATCCTTAACTGATTTAAACTATGAGTTAGAGTGACCTGTGCAATGGTAATACATGTGAGGAAAGAAAAGGCTACTGACTCAAGATGAAGTTATTTTAGGGTTGATATTCATAAGTTTTATTTCTCAAGAGCTAGTCAGACCTTTTAAGTACAAATAAAATTCGAATATTAACTGCAACACAAAGGATGTTGTAAAAAGAAAATGATGGTGGAGCAGCAAGAGGAGAATCTAAGTGTCAGCCTAGGAGACAAAAGGTGATTTTTTTTTTCCTGGTAGCATGGTCCTCTTCATGTCCCCTCTAAGGGGTGCTCTCTGCTACTTTTCTGCACCATTGAGAGCAGCTGCTGGAATAACATGTAGCGCTCAGCTCGTGACTTCTCTGGCACCCACATGCTTTTCCTGAAAGCCCAGGGGGAGGTTAGTGAAGAGAAATTGCCAGCACAATACAGAGGCAGAGCTGAACTCCCCATCCATAACACCGATTTGTAATCCAGTCAGCTTTGTAGATAATCCTGCCTTACTCCCCACTGTGCCATCAAACTGGTTGCAGTGGGAGATGGAGATGTATGTATTTTTCTCCCATTGACCTGTAATCAACAGCTGTGACAGTAGAGCACACCGATCCTAGTCAGCTGAGACAGTAGTTCTTTACTCATCCTCCTTTTTCCTTTTTTTCCTTCCTGAGTTTCAACATTTTATCCTCAGTCAGAGAGATGGATAGCTGCGTCGCTCTAGGCTTGCGCACATTCTGGTCAGTTGCACTAGACCATTGCTAGGCTGTTGTCCTTCTACTCCTACACACCTCTGTAGGGTGCTCCCACTCCCTTCTCCAAGGTACGTCTCCCCTCCTGCCACTCCTAGTCCCTACCCCCAGCCAGGCTAAAGCAGGAATAGAAAATTTATCATTGTATTCTTTTTAATTTAATTTTATTTAGATTTTATTTTTAATTTTTTTTGTAGTTTCAAATTTTTATTTAAATTCCAGCTAGTTAACATACAGCGTAATATTAGTTTCAGGAGCACAATTTAGTGATTCATCAGTGACATACAACAGCCAGTGCTCATCACAAGTGCCCTCCTTGAATATAAAAAATAGTGAAAGGGAATAAAGGGGAAAGGATAAAAAAATGAGTGGGGAAATATCAGAAAGGGAGACAGAACATGAGAGACTCCTAACTCTGGGAAACAAACTAGGGGTGGTGGAAAAGGAGGTGGGCGGGGGGTGGGGGTGACTGGGTGACGGGCACTGAGGGGGGCACTTGATGGGATGAGCACTGGGTGTTATTCTATATGTTGGCAAATTGAACATCAATAAAATATAAATTTATAAAAAACAAACAAACAAAAAAAAAAACAAGTGCCCTCCCTAATGCTCATCACTCACTTAACCCATCCCCCATCTACCTCCCCTCCAGCAACCCTCAGTTTGTTGTTTATAATTAAGAGTCTGTTTTATGGTTTGCCTTTCTCTTTTCTCCCCCCCCCATGTTCATCTGTTTCTTTTCTTAAATTCCACATATGAATGAAATCACATGATATTTGTTTTTCTCTGACTTATTTCGCTTAGCATTATATTCCCTAGCTCCATCTATGTCCTTGTATTTCATTCTTTTTATGGCTGAGTAATACTTCCTTGCATGTGTGTATGTATGTGTGTGTGTGTGTGTGTGTGTGTGTGTGTATGCGCACAGACATCTTCTTCAGCTGTTCATTAGTCGATGGACATCTGGGCTCTTTCCATAATTTGGCTATTGTTGGTGGTGCTGCTATAAACAGCAGGGTGCATGTAGCCCTTCAAATCAGTATTTTTGTATCCCTTGAGTAAATATTTAGTAATGTAATTGCTGGGTTGTAGGGTAGCTCTATTTTTAACTTTTTGAGGAACCTCCATATGGTTTTCCAGAGTGGCTGCACCAGTTTGCATTCCCATGAACAATGTAAGAAGGTTCCCCTTTCTCTGCATTCTCACCAACATCTGTTGTTTCTTGTGTTAATTTTAACCATTCTGACAGGTGTGAAGTTATATCTCATTGTGGTTTTGATTTGTATTTCCCTGATGATGAGTGATGTTGAATGTCTTTTCATGTGACTGTTAGCCATTTCCATGCCTCCTTTGGAAAAATAGCTAATCGTATCTTCTGCCCATTTCTTAACTGGATTATTTATTTGAGTGTTGAGTTTGATAAGTTCTTTATACATTTTGGATACTTTATCAGATATGTCACTTGCAGATATCTTCTCCTATCCCAAAGGTTGCCTTTTAGTTTTGTTGATTGTTTCCTTCACTGTGCAGAAGCTTTTTATCTTGATGGAGTCCCAATAGTTCATTTTTGGTTTTGTTTTCTTTGCCTCCAGAGATATATCTAGTAAGAAATTGCTATGGCCGATGTCAAAAAGGTTACTGCCTGTGTTCTCCTCTAGGATTTTGATGGTTTTCTGTCTCACATTTAGGTATGTCCTCCATTTTGAATTTATTTTCGTGTATGGTGTAAGAAAGCGGTCCAATTTCATTCTTCTGCGTGTTGCTGTCCACTTTTCCTAACCATTCATTGAAGAGACTTTTTTTTTTCCATTGGATATTCTTTCCCGCTTTGTCAAAGATCAGTTGACCATATCGTTGTGGGTCCATTTCTGGGTTTTCTGTTCTGTTTCATTGATCTGTGTGTCTGTTTTTGTGCCAATACAAAACTGTCTTGATCACTAAAGCTTTGAAATGTAACTTGAAGTCTGGAATTGTGATGCCTCCAGCTTTGCTTTTCTTATTCAAGATTGCTTTGGCTTGAACAGACTGATAACCAATAAAGAAACTGAATAAATAATAAAATAATTTCCCAACAAACAAAAGTCCAGGGCCAGATGGATTACTGGGGGAAATTATACCAAATGTTTAAAAAAGAGTTAATACCTGCTATCCTCAAACTATTCCAAGAAATAAAATGGAAGGAAAACTTCCAGACTCATTCTATGAGACCAGCATTACCTTGATTCCAAAGTCAAAGACTCCACTATAGAAGAAATTCTAGCCAATGTCCCTGATAAACAGGGATACAAATATTCTCAACAAAATAGTAGCAAATTGAAGCCAACAGTTTAATAAAAGAATCATTCACCACAATCAAGTGGGATATGTTCCTGGGCTTCAAGGATGGTTCAGTATTTGCAAACCAATCAGTGTACACCACATTAATAAAAGAAAGGATAAGAATCATCTCAGCAGATGCAGAAAAAAACATTTGACAAAGTACAGCATCCATTCTTGATAAAAACTCTCAACAAAGTAGGGATAGAGGGAACATACCTCAACATCATAACATTATTTCTTTTTAATACAAAAAGAAGGAATTACAAAATGCAAAGAAGATGACCATAGAGAGAAATTTAGCCATTGATATTATCAATTTCTATACTACGCATCTTGGGAAATGAACATGGAATTAGATGTTTTATAAAGGCCTGGGGCATTGAAGGCCTTTGCAGGTTTTTGTTGTCTCACCTGGAAAGATGATTCAGTTAATTTTGAGTAAGGGGATGGATCAAATTATGTTAGCATGATCTCTAGCTGTATTCCCTTAAGACCTTGTGCATTGTAACAGAGATAAACAGTAACAACAGAAAATACACAGAATAGGCTTATATTCTATACTATACAAAATTAATTAACCAACTACATTTCTCAATAAAAACATAGTTATTTTAACTAATGGGTTCTTTCTTAATTAATATGGCAAAGCAGTCCTGTTTAATGTGTTTACATTTATTCTTCTGTTCCCTAGGCCGATTGTATTTTTAATCTCCCTTTTATCTTGCCAAATTCTATTAATGAGTATATTTAAATACACAAAACATTAGGTTAGGAAAAATATTAACGTGCACACCAACTATTCACAACTATCTAGCCATAGCTTAGCTTTCTTCTCACCCTGTATGTACTGAACTGGTTCTTTTATTAACTCACAGGTATTTTTTTTTCTAGGTAAGCATTAAATTTCTTTCCTATCAGATTTTTTATGTGTCTAAAGATTTTCATTCACTTATTATGTGTGTGTGTGTGTGTGTATGCTAATGTTGCTAATATTGAGGTGGATATTGCAGGTTAGATTCCATAGGAAGTAGATTTTGAAAGATTGGCGTGCAGAAAGTTTATTGGGGAGTGCCCATGAGATCTGTATCTATGTAAAAGAAGGGGAGGAAGGAGGACTGGCTGGGTGAGAGATGCCATGGGGGTTCTGTAAGCTGAGATGACCCTTCAGAGTAGTCCTCTATTGGAGCAAAAAGGGCTGGGCCTTTACACTTTCACTTGGACGAGTCATTGGATGGTGGCTGACCTTATGAAGAGTGTATGACTAGAACCAGACAGCCATATACAGGCAAGGACAATTTCCAGAGAGGACTAAATGCTTGCTGAGGGATACCAGCCAGCAGTAGATAAATAAGGCTGGGCTTGTCTTTGTTCTTAAAAATGTAGTATTAAAGGGAAATCTTTAAATAATGTTTCAGTAATTTATTTTTATCTGCACTTTTTCTTATTTATTATGCAGATGCAATGCTATCTAAATACTTAGCACTCTCCCCACTGCTTCTCTGTGAAGGTAGATACTTTTCCATCTTTCCATTTTGAGGTACTGTCTTTACATAATATTAACAGGAAGCTCATTTAAACACACTGCCACATCCAAGTTATTTAAGCAACTGGGAAAAAAAAGAGAAAGAAAAAAGGGATATATATATATATATATATATATATATATCATGTAATTTTACCGTTTTACACATATTTTTCTTCAAGATTTTACACATATTTCTCTTCCAACTAATCAAAACAAAATGCTAAAATAACCAAGTTAGTGTCAAGTGTTAGTTTTAAGCTATAATATTTTAGTATCTAAGTAATATCATAAATTAAAAATGTAGTTTTGTATAACAATATATTAATATTATAAAGGAATTTTTAAGATAGAAAATTTGCTCAGTAAGTTAAAAAAAAAAACCTGCATTTTTACATCAGTTTACAATGTAACTTGGTTAGGTTAAAATTTAATTGAGTTTATTAACCCACTGTATTCTTTGGCTCCTAACTTTGAAGTCAGTCACCATGGCCACATTTTATGATCACCCATCAGTATAGTGGTCAACTCCAGGGAGCAAGGAGAGTCTTGTGATTAGAAAGGGCATGTTGAGCCCTTGGGGACAAGACAGTGTTCAACTTCTTTACTCTTAGGGGTTCCCTTTATAACTATTTGTTAAATTCTACATACATGTTTGTGGTATGTGGAATACAGAGACTACATACATGGCTAACGCTTACCCTATCTGGTTCTCTTCCCCTTCCTAGTGGGTGGAAAGACCTCTCCACCCATTTAGAATAATACCACTCATTTCCTCTGCCCAGTGAGCTTGGAATCCACATGTTGAGACAACAACTTCTCAAAATCAAATTAGCCTGGATCCCTGAGTCACTGGACAGGAGTTGCTTTATTTTTTTTATTTTTATTTTTTTTAGGAGTTGCTTTAGAGAGCCATTGGACACATTATCCACTTTGCACAGTTAGAAAATAACCTGTATTAAGCCACTGAGATTTCAGTATTTTTTGGCTACCAGTTATTTTATCTGATTAACCAAATGTGTGTGTGTGTCTATACACACACACACTGTTTTTTATAATATGTGCTCTTGTGTTTATATGTGTTTGTTGGTATTTAAAAACTTAATAAATGGAGGGTAAAAAAGAAGAAAAAAAAAGTAGAGGCAGTTTTGGTAGCTAATTTCCTGGTGAGTGTCTGAGAGTCTCACCTCATCTTTCTATACCACATAATTTGATGCTTGCCAGCCCACAGGGCCATCGTGCTTGGCCTAATAGTGAATGGCTGGTAGTATTCACTATTGGTCTAATAGTGAATAGCTGGTGGTAGAAAGATTACAGGATAGAGTAATGGTCACTAACAAAGAACATTGCCTTCAGAGAGAGACTGGGCAGGGCAATCCATCTTTTCATGTGATAACAATATTAGAGGTCAACATTTTTACCATTCACTATTTCTGTGGCTACGAGCAGGTGATTGTCCATGTGTAAAGTAGCCCTGCTAGCTAGCAGCATCTTACTGGTCTGTATCTTTTCCAGTTTGCTTACTGAACTGATTAAATGGGATTGATCTCATTATGATTTTTCATGTAATTATCAGATATTGCTATACCATTTGTGTACTGTACAATTCACAGACTACAGGGTTAATGAACCTTGTATTGTCCAGTACTTAACTTGTACAACTGTATATATGTATTATGCTTTTGAGTATTTACCTTATTTCTGCCTATTTATCATCACTTGAGGTGCTTCTTGTATTTGGAAAATCCAATTCTTGCCTCAATCCAAGTCATGAAATAGAACTTCATTTCTACATTGTGCCATCAGGCTTTCTACAATTTTCTCTCATGTAGTGTATACCACAGAATTAAACACTTAATTATATAAAATATCAGTGTGACATTCAAGGTTCAGATTCTAAAGTTAGCACATAGGGTATAAATCATGTGAAGTTAAAATTACCCTTTAAGCTGGAGTGTAAAGTTGTTACATGAGGCTGTACTATTTCCTTACATATACAAGTATTTGAGAACCATGGGGCAAGATGAAAGGAAGCTTCTAAATCAGATGTATGGACTTGGAATCTATCTTTAAGACATATATCTTATTCCTAGATAAAGAATTCTAAAATTTTTCTCTGCCTGCAGAGTTTACTTTCTCAATTTTAAATTTGTGTCTCTAAACTGCTAATATATCTCAATAAGAGTATTTCAGTTTCAATTTGGAAAACACTTGGTACCAGTCCTGGCACACAGTAGGTGCTCTGCAAATGTTTGATATATTTGGGTCCAATTAATTCTGTTCTTTAAATGATAATAGAGAAGAAAAAGATCACCTGAAGAAATGACCAGATTAGTTCAGTTAATTTCTTAAAAGAAGGAAAACTGATTTACTATATCTAAAAGCAAGACTTTCTGATAAGCTGTAGTACTTAAAATTATGCAGTATTACTGCAGGGACTGAAAAATAGGTGAATTAATAGAGACAAAAAGACAAGAAATGTATCAACATATATATTGGAAATTAGTGCAGGACAAAAATATTAATTAACATAGAGAAAGGAAGGAATAAACTAATCAATACATATTGGAATGATTGGTTCTTACCTACCTACATAATATTGGAAATTTTTCTCAGACCTTGAACAAAACTAGTCTACATCATTTACATATGTAAATATAAAATGCCTTGTTTTTGCTATCAAATACATATATGTAACTACAAATAAGATGTCTAGTGTTATCATATTTTGTTATTCTTTTGAAACTTGATCTTCCATTTCACTCATTTTCTTTTCTAAGATGCTTCCCTGTTGGTACTCATAGGTCTGGTATTTTATTTTATTTTATTTTATTTTATTTTATTTTATTTTATTTATTTATTTTATTATTTTATTATTTTATTTTATTTTTTTTAATTTATGATAGTCACACACACACACACACAGAGAGAGAGAGAGAGAGAGAGAGAGAGAGAGAGAGAGAGGCAGAGAGAGAAGCAGGCTCCATGCACTGGGAGCCCGACGTGGGACTCGATCACGGGTCTCCAGGATCGCGCCCTGGGCCAAAGGCAGGCACCAAACCGCTGCGCCACCCAGGGATCCCTGGTATGTTATTTTAATATATACATAATATCTCATTGTATAAATGTACAATAATTTATTAGTAACATGTAGGTTGTTTTCTAATTTTTTAATGCTATAATGTTGAAAGTAAAATCATTAAATATGTTTTTGTTACACATGCATGAAAGTTTTACTAGAAAAAAAAGTACTAGTTTACTGAAAGTTTACTAGAATATATACTTGGACTTACTGGGGCAGGAGATCCACATATACCAACTTTATTAGTCTTGCCAATTGCTATTAGTATTGAGTATAACAATTTATAATCTCATTCTGAGTTATCTCCTTTCCTGAACTCTCCTAAAAAATTTCTATTTTCAGCCTTTCACTTTTTTGCTTAATGGTAGGAGAATGTACCTTAGTAGTAGTAAGATTGAATATGTTTTCATGTATTTACTGACTCACTTGATATTTCTCTTCTTTAAATTGTCTGCTTATATTCTGTTAGTAAGTTTTATTTATTTGTAGTTCTTTCTTGAAACTAAAGCCATCAGGTATACGAGTTGTTTTTTTTTTTTGTTTTTCTTTTTTTTTTTTGTTTTTTGTTTTTCACTATTATTTACAAAGTCATCATGAACATTCTTATACAGGGCTTTTTTTTTTTTTTTTTTTTTTTTTTTTTAATAAATTAATTTTTTATTGGAGTTCAATTTACCAACATACAGATTAACACCCAGTGCTCATCCCATCAAGTGCCCCCCTCAGTGCCCGTCACCCATTCACCCCCACCCCCTGCCCTCCTTCCCTTCCACCACCCCTAGTTCGTTTCCCCGAGGTATACGAGTTGTAAATATGTTTTCCCAAATGGTGGTTTGTTTCAAATTTTATTTAACGTGTCCTTTGTTGCACAGACGATTTTAAGCTAAACATAGTCTAATTTATCAAAATTTTAGGTTTTGTTATGTGGGTCTTTTTAAATACATATTTTCTTATCTAGATTAAATAAGAAGTTTGTAGTTTCTTCAAATATTAAAAAAATTCCCTAAATATTAGGTGTTTAATCCACTTGGAATTTTCAAATAGTTTATAATCTATTGTTTTTTGAGTATTCAATTTTTGAATGTTGACTTTAGTATTTAAATATTGAATATTACATATGTAGGTATTTCAAATTGTGAAGATTCAGTATTTGCTAGTACCTGTTATATTATTGGACTGAAATTACTAACATTTTCTCTTCATAATGGGCATGATAGTAAGCTTTTCCTGGAGGTGGTCCTTGAAGGACATTCCAGTAGGTGACTTCTCTTCCCTGTTTCTCATGTGTTTCCTTCTGCATCTTTTTGCTTCTGCTGCATGGCTGGTCAGTGGTGCAGGTGTGGGGGGAAATCTGTTAGTGCTCAGTCCTTTGGCTACTCCTCTATCCTGGCCTGTATCCAGTGACCATCTTTCCAGACCATTCAGAGGCAGACACTGTTACATGCTCCAGACCTGCTCTGGCCTAGGCAACCCAGTGGATTTTTCTGACAGGAGTGGGCTTTAAGAACAACTTTTGGACTCCTATCTACAGGAGAGAGACTCTCATTTCAAGTTTATCCTTCTTTGGGTACTCCCTTAGCTCCAGAGTAGTCTTTAGGAGAGATCTTATTACACTTTTTAGTTGGTCTTCTATCATAAAAGTAATTATATCAACTTTCCATGTTTAAATTTCAGTGTATTTTCTGTCTCCTGATGAGATCCAGGCTAATAAACATACCTCACATTTTCTAATTTATTTATAATGCTGTATCTTATATTTATAGAGTGGTTTTTGATAACTTGCCTTTTGTATTTTTTTCTTAATGTGCCACTTCTCAGTCATTCAATTACTACATATTGTCACAAAAATTTTTATTCATTTGTTTATGTAAATATTTTGGATATAGCTGACACACAGCGTTATAATAGTTTCAGGTGTCCAGCATAGTTATCCAACTTCTTTATGTGTCATGCTATGCTCATCACAAATGTAGCTACTATTTGTCACCATACAGCACTATTATAATATCATTGTATTTCTACACTGTTCCTTTTGTCTCATTACTTATTCATTCCATAATTGGAAGCCTGTGTCTCCCACTCCTCTTCACTCATTCTGCCCTTTGTTCCCTCCCCACAAACCATCAGTTTGTTCTGTTATATTTGCCTTTCTCAGTCTGACTTATTTCACTTAGATAAATGTTTACAATGATCAAAATACTCAATGTCATTTTAAAGATTTATTTATTTATTTATTTATTTATTTATTTATTTATTTAGAGAGGAATCATGGGGGAGGGGCAGAGGCAGACAAGAGAATCTCAAGCAGATTCCATGCTGAGTGCAGAGCCCCACATGGAGCTCCATCTCACAGCCCTGAGCCAAAATCAAGAGTCAGAAACTTAACTGACTGAGCCACCCAGGTGCTTCTCAATGTCACTTTTAAACCAATTACTAAAAAATTTAATTGTTCATTATAGTTTTCACGTACAAACTATATATTATAAATTTTAAAATACCATATATTAATTAATATAAACATTTTATATAAATAAAACCTAATATATAACTAACAGATATGTTACATATTTATAATTCATAATTGGTATTTGTAAATACATTATTTAGACATATATAATGTGTATAAATAATTGTATATATACTACTAGACATATGTACATGTATATATACATATATAATTATGTAATTGTAACATATACTACCAATTTAAATTATACATATACATATTTAGATTAGCTGTATACAAATGCTTAATATTTTGTAGAGTATGTTCCCTTCTTATTTTTAAGGCTCATCTTGGCTTCTCCTTTCCCTTTGTTCTTCACACTAATTTTAGAATTGACTTCTTAAATTCTTCAAAGATTTCTATGGAGTATCAATTGATCTTTAATTAAATACAGATTCACTTAGGGAAAATTACCATTTTTACAATACTGAATCCTGCCATTCATGAACATGATATTCCTCTACATTTATCCATCTTTGGTCTTTTAATAAAAAATAATAATTTTTTCCAAAAATTACTCTTGGTACTTTATCTATTTTTTGTTATTCTAATAAATAGATTTAAAAAATATACTCTCTAATGAATAAAAAATGTTTTCATGTATTTATCTTACAAATTTTCTGAATTTATTGAATTTTCTCATTAAACCTGTTTCATTTAGCTATTCTCATGCATTTCAATTATTTGTTAATAATAGCATATTATTTGTTATTGATGGCAGTTTTTTCTGTTTCTATTTTTGAAATTCCTCAGTCATCTTTTTGTATACATTGGTCTTTAATATAGTCAATACAATGTTTTAATAGCAGCAATAATAAGCACCATTGTGAGATTCCTGATTTAAAAGAAATCTAAAATTTCACTATTTAGTATGATATTTACTATAATTTTTAGTCAATATCTAGGAGAACTCCCCAGTGTTTCTAATTTGCCATCAGTTTTGAATCACAATCAAGAGTTGAATTTTTATTAAATGCTTTTTCTGACTGTTGAGATAATTATATGATCATATGACAGCTTAAAGTGGAAAATTACATTAATAGATTTTTCTAAAATTAAAACATCCTTTCATTACTGAATAAACCCTTCTCATCATAAAAGGTATTTCATAGCTTGATTCACCAATCATTTAGTTAGGATTTTTCCATACGTGCTTAAAAGTTTAATTAGCTTATAGCTTTTCTTTATTACTCTGTCATTGCCCAGTTTTATTTTTTTTTTATTTTTTTTTTTAAAGACACATTTTAATTTTATTTATTTATTTATTTACGATAGTCATACAGAGAGAGAGAGAGAGGCAGAGACACAGGCAGAGGGAGAAGCAAGCTCCATGCACCGGGAGCCTGACGTGGGATTCGATCCTGGGTCTCCAGGATCGCGCCCTGGGCCAAAGGCAGGCGCCAAACCGCTGCGCCACCCAGGGATCCCCATTGCCCAGTTTTAATATCAGGGTTTTTCTGGCATTATAAAATGATTTGGGAGTACTTTTATTTCTTTCTTCATAATCTGGAATAATTTACATAAAAATGAATGAATTATTATTTAAGAGGGCTTTTCTGTGAGTAATTTTTTTGACTACTAGTAATTCCATTTTCTCCAGTTACGTATTTTCTGTCTTTCTGTATCAGTGCAAGTGAATTTTTCATAACTTATATCTTTCTGAAAGAATATGCAATTTATCTACATGTTCATAAATTTCTTCATTATATTTCTACTTGGTCTTTACACATCTGTCTTTACAATCCCTAATAATTTTTGTTGTATCTTTGCTTAACCAGTGATGTTTCTAAATAAAATTTTTATTTGTATTTTTAAAAGACTTCTTTTGGTTTCACTAATACTTTCTGACTCAGTCTTTACTTTTTTCAGTTATCTGCTTTTATCATCATACCTCCCTTGTTTTTCTCTTTAGGCTTGTTCTCTTCCCTTCTTGTGTGTAGTCAAATTTTTTAATCCAATTTTTAGGTTATGAGTATGTCTTTTGAAGACTTTATATTCTGTGTTCACTATGTTTGACAAATTTTGATGTATTGTAGTTTAATTGTTAAGTTTTAAGTATTTTATTATTTCCCTTGTGATTCATTCTTTGATCAAAGACATATTTACAAATGTAATTTAAATTTTCAAATGTATTTGTGCATCATAGTCTTTTTAATTCTAATTGCATTGCATTTTGCAAGAAGATTTGGTTGATCATGTATTTGGGTGTACGTAAGCTTTCATAGAATATAGTCCATTTATATATATATGCTGTATCTAAAAGACAGATTATTTAAAAGTTTAAATTTATCAGGGCACCTGGGTGGGTCAGTGGTTGAGTGCCTTTGGCTCAGGTCATGATCCTGGAGTCCCAGGATTGAGTCCTGTATCAGGCTCCCTGTGGAGGGAGCCTACTTCTCCCTCTGCCTCTCTCTCTATCTCTCTGTCTCTTATGAATAAATAAATAAAATCTATTAAAAATAAATAAATAAATAAATAAATCTAAAAAAAAGTTTAAATCATCGTATTCTAAACAACTTAGAAGTTTATAAGCAATTTCTTTGTTTTCTTGCTCCTTCAAGATTTTTTACTGAAGAATGTACATTGTTTGATCTTTCACTCAGAATCTGAATGATAATGGATCTCACTTTCTCTTTTAAATAAATGCCTTTTTTTCTGTTTATATTTGAAATTGTTTTATTGAAACTTTAGAATTTAAAGCTATTTTTAGAAATTTAAAGTTATTTTTTCTTAGCCTTTTGAATATTATTCTATTGTGTTCCTAGATTTTTGAGAAATAAGGTGTTATAAAAATATTCTTTTGTAAATCATGAAGTTTATTTTTCTTTAAAACTTGACCCTTTAAAAAATATCCTTCAATTTCACCATAACATATGTAGTTTGGGTTTATATTTATTTATTGGAATCGGACTCATTTTATGTATTCATTCCAAGGTTTGTTTTTCACCTATTCTGGAAAATTTTCAGCCATTGTTTCTTTGGAATTTGGCTATCCCACAGTGAACTCTATTCTTTGGAGACCTTTTTATGCAATGTAAGTTGGATCCTCACATTTATACTTTCATAATTCTGTTTTTGTGTATACTACCTTCATCTTTCTCTCTTGCCTCCTGGATAATATAGCCATATCTAGTTCCCGGTCTATGTATGTATTCTTCTTGAATTGAGCTTTGTTTGATGCTACACACTTTCAGCAAGCTTAGTTTTTTTTTTTTTAAGATTTTATTTATTTATTTGAGAGAGAGCACGAAAGAGAGAGAGAGAGAGAGAGAGAGAGAGAGAAAACGCGCATGAACGGGGGAGGGGCTGAGGGAGAAGCAGACTCTCTGCTGAGCAGGGAGCCCCATGCAGGACTTGATCCCATGACTCTGGGATCATGACCTTGAGCCAAAGGTAGATGCTTAACTACCTGAGCCACTCAGGCCCCCAGCAAGACCTTAGTTTTAATAATTATATTTCTAATTTAAATTATATTTGGTTTCCTTTTGAAAGTCTCCTATTCTTATTCTTTGTCTGTCTTACGGGATTCAATTCCTCCCTTTGTACCTTAAACAATTTTTTAAATACTTATTTTGTAGACACTTTAGATGGTTTTATTCTACAAGGTTTTTTTGGGGTACTAATTCTCCAGTTTTTTACATCTTCTTTCTCTCTCTCCCTCATGGTAGAAAACAGTTTTAGGAGTTTCTTTTCCATTATTACTTTTTTACCTTCCTGTGTGTGTGTGTTACATGAAGCCCATGTTGTAGAAGCAGTTTTCAGAGTGATTTTTAGTTGACATTTGCCAGTGCCCTCAGAGATTTAATTGGACCAGTATAGTTTTTATATAAATTTCCTAGGCATTTCTCCACCACTGGTGTATTATAAATTTGAAATTTATATATGCAGAGTATAGTTTTGAGGTTTCAGTTTCTAAGCAGATATATATATATATATATATATATATATATATATATATATATATATAATCCTAGTCAGACACAAAAACTTACTTATAACTTCTCTGGGCCCAAGGGCATAATTTCTCTAATTCTATTTTCATTAATAGGGAAGATTTCTCAAGGTCTAAGTCTCATTCAGGGACTACAGTTCCAAATCTGTGGCCTTTCTGGAACCAAGAACATGTTCCCTGCTTGTGTCATAATACTCTGCTCTCTACATGTTGAGATAATTTTAGATCTCCTATTTTCCTCATCTCGTATTTTAGATCTTATATTAATGAGTGTTACTTCATGTACTTTACTGACTTCAAGTTATTGACACCTTGACGTTTTTCTTTTTTCTTTTTTAAGGTCAGCTATGTTTTTTCTTTGTTTTAATTATTATATTTTACTCAGCTTGAATTGTTGTAAAACTTGAATTCACTCATTTTTTTTGTATTCATGTTTCATTATTTAAAATTTTTAGCATAATTATAGATTTACAGAGACTGAATTTATACTGCCTTTTCCAATTAGTGCAGTTCTTGTCTTATATGAAAAAAAATCTCTTTCCAAAATATTTGTATTCTTTTAGATTTCCACTAGCATTACCTGAACTATATAGTTTTTTTCAAAGGTTTCATTTGTTTATTTGAGTAAGAGAGAGAGAGAGAGAGAGAGAGAGAGAGAGAGAAAGAATGCAAGCAGGAGTGGAGGGAGGAGCAGAAGGGAAGGGTGAGGGAGGGGGAAAGAATCTCAAGCAGCCTGCACTGAGTGGGGCTCAATCTCAGGACCCTAAGGTCATGACCTGAGCTAAAACCCAGTCAGCCACTTAACTGACTGAGCCACCCAGGTGCCCCTAGGTTTGTTGTTTTATCCTTAGCATTTGGCATTGGAGTGTATATGTCTATAATTTCTTTTTTGCTACCATAAGAAGTAATGTAGGGCATAGATTTACTATATAGGTTTACATTTGTATTACATGATGATTTGCTAATAGGTTAATGTTTTGCATAATACTTCAATTTTATTAGAACATCAAAAGAATAGTATTTAAAGAGATTCACTTATCAAAATCAGAGGTCAAGTGCTAAGAATGGTGTCAAAGCAATGTTTAAATTAACTCCTTATAAGCCAGAGTCTGGCTTTATGGCTGATAAACCAATTCTGCTTTCTCAGTACTGAAGTCTTGATCAAATTCAGGTGCTGTTTCTTGCTGTCATAGCTCACAGAAACTGAAGTAGGAATCCAGAATATTAGGCTGTTGACTCACAATGAATAATGTGTCAGGCCGAATGAATGAATTCTCTTGTTAGCCTCATCATTACATTTTCTCTATTTGGATAAAAGCATGAAAAGAAACATCAGATAGCTGTTAAGCTACTTTGGAGTCACTACAAGAATACATGTTGCTTAACCGTTTTTTGAGTTTTAATATCATCAGGGCCTCCCAACTTGAAATGTCAATTCCTATAATAGGAATGTACCTGTCTGGTGGACCTGTATGCCCATACATCTAACACAACCTTTCCTGCATTTAATGATTGCATGGTCAGGGGCTGTTTCCTCAGTGACTCTTCTGTATCTTTGCTTCTATTGCTAAGTAGTCTTGCTATGGGTTTATGTTGGGTGTTTTGAATTATTTATTATTTTTCAATCAGGTTCTGGCTAAGTTTTTATTAACTTTGCAGGCTTTCTCTCTCCTTAATACATTCTAATTTGCAGTACTACTTCTATGTCTTTGTTACCATTATTATTACTAGAACTGGCTACAAGGATTCATTGAAGTCTTCCTATTCCTTGGTCACCATGGCATATTCTTTTATTTGCATTCTGTCATTTAAGGTCATAATGAAGTAGAAATAGTTGTCATACCTGTTTTGCTGATTCATACAGTTCTAAGTGACCGACTTATCCAGTGAGAACATGACAGGTTTGTAGTTTATATTTAAGTGAGTATTAACTTTAGATCCCTTCTACCATGTTAACTTTCACTGGTTCTTGGACCGAAGAGAGAGAGATACCCTTTCCCATTTCTTTGTAGCCAAATCATAGTATATTAGATTAGAATTACAGTGATCATCCTCATTTAAATGTGAGAAAATAGATCTAGAAGGTCAGTGTTTTATCTAAGACCTAAAGCCAGTTAGTTGCTAGGCAAGCTGAGACTGGAACTATGACCTGTTAGTCGTGGGATCTTTCCAGTTATTTCCTCCTTCTCATTTCCCTCCTCTTTTAAAATATGTGGACTATTTCATTTACAGCGCCGCCTAGGAAAGATCAGTCATGAAATGATTGTGATTGTTGATTAATGGTATTTCCATATCTATATAGAAAGGCGAAGAAATGACTGCTGTCATACGAGGACATGGACACTGAGTTGGATGTGGTGATCAATTTGTTTTTTTTTTCTTTTTTCTCCCCTAAACTATACATCCTTTTAAACTAACTGAGCAAGTATGGATATATATATATATATATATATATATATATATATATATATATATATATTTATAACACAATAAGAATGAGGGATACAAAACTGTGAGTTTCAAATATAACCTTAAACAAAATCTGTGTGAAAATTTCTATCTAGTACTCAGCAGGCTGTAACCAGCTAAATAACTAGTTCAGAGAGACATCCCACTGGGAGCATTCCCTTTTTCGTATATTCTGAATGGAAAGTTTGTGGCTTTGCAAAGAATGGCTACTTTCTAGTTAAAATTCACAAGCCTTATCATTGTCCAGCTGAGTTTCTGTGTGGAGCAGCCATCCCAAGACTCCATTCTCTTTCATTTCAAAAATAATGGAGATAACATGGTAAAGATTCAGTCCTTTGAAGCCAGTAGTATATAGAAATTATATGACAGTAATCCCAGATGGGTGGGGTTTTGTATTTGTTTTAAAAGTTTTAGGGAACGTTGTGCTGTGCAGTATGTCAGCTTGGCAGATTTGAAGATCAAAGTTCTTTTTTCAGGGACAGCACATATGCCAAAGCTAAGGCATCTCCCTTGGCTTATCGTGCCCATGTGTACTAACTCTTAATAATAGCTGCCAATTCCAGTAAGAGAGAAAGCAGTTAAGTGCCCATACTTATCCCTCCTTTGTTGAGTCTGACAGGCAAGGTGACATTGTGATGATGCATTACCGATGACGGAGTCACCAGGAATTGAATAAACCAAACATTATTATCCTGAGTAGTCAAAAGAACATTCTTTGAAAAAACAATTAATTTGCTAGGCAGTCTCCAATACTGAGACTCCAACCCTATGGATGTAAAGTTAGAATTATAAACTTCAGAAGTAAATAATCAATATGAAACTTAAAGGATTAGAATAGTTTATTATTCTATTAGTGCGGTTTCTTTTCCCGAACAGAGACTTTTCATTGCTTTTCATTTTTAGGGGATTTCTTTAAATATACACATACATACGCACTTAAAATACAGTTTCCCATTAAAATTAGATGTAGTCTTAGGTTATATAAAATTTAGCAACTGACAAAGATAATGGCTTTGGATAAACATTGGTCTCCTCTTTTAAAAACCCAAGAGAAGGGATCCTTGGGTGGCGCAGCGGTTTGGCGCCTGCCTTTGGCCCAGGGCGCGATCCTGGAGACCCGGGATCGAATCCCACGTCAGGCTCCCTGTGCAAGGAGCCTGCTTCTCCCTCTGCCTGTGTCTCTGCCTCTCTCTCTCTCTCTGTATGACTATCGTAAAAATAAAAATAAATAAATAAATAAATAAATAAATAAATAAATAAATAAATAAATAAAACCCAAGAGACTGGATTTTTCCTAACATGCACAACCAGAATCTTAAAATCTGTAATATACTACAGATTGTGCCCAGAAAGAAGATGGTGACATGCTGCAGCCTGGAAGACGAATCAGGTGACAGTGGATAAGTGGATTCTTATCTTACTGGATAAGAATCAAGTCAGCCAATGGAAAGGGAAGGAAGGAGATTCCAATCCTGAGACAATTGTAAAACCACAGGGCAACACTAATGGAAACAATCTCATCTAAATAACACCTACACCCTACTGCAGTCTGACTCAGAAAGAGCCCTTGTTACCCATCCTTTAAAAATCCAAACTCGCTTTGACCTGCAAATATTATGTAATAATACAGTTATTGATTGTGCACTTATTGATGTGTGTTGCAATAATTATATTTTTTGTGTTTTCCTTGTTTTTTTGTTATCTTCCTTGACAAGGAAGGAGTTAATTTTATCTTGTTCAGCATTTTCTAGGCCCTATTGTGTATTATGCCAAACCCAATAATCTATTTTTTCTTTTCTCTACTGATCTGAATCCAGGGATTTTTCCATTAATTTTGTCCTTAATTAACTCTTAAATGTTGCTTCAAGGCTAACTGCATATATATTTAGATGTAGAATTTCATAATGTCAAGAATGATATTTTAGCCAACTTATTGTGAAGAAAATTACATTTCCAATAGAAAGAAATCACTTCATTGAAATTTTGCTGTCATAGTGCATGCTATTATAGCTCATGGTCACTTGTGTTTATAAGCAAAAGGAACCATTTACTTTTCCTAGTTTTGTCTACCCTTTTTTCATAGCTCAGTTTAAATAACTACTTTCCTTTCATACAAAATCCAGTTGCTTTCATCATATATGAAATGCATAGAACAGATATCTTTTGTTTTTCACAGATTAGTTGGAAAAATGAGAGAAGCTGGTCACATTTCAGGTATCTGGAAATATTAACCCTTAATGGTTTTCAAAGCCTGTAAATACTAATGCTTTAAAATTGTCCATACAAATCACAGTGGTGTATCATATAGAACTTTAGGAAATTATATAACTTTTTCTCTTCATTCCTTTTTTTTCCTTATTAAACACAGTAGCGTTTTAGGATAATGTGTGCTAGCCTCTTTGTGTAATAGTTCCTGACATGGATCTTTCCAAGCATAGTAACGAGTATGAATTGTGCTCGCTTAGAGGCTATGAAACCCAAAAACTGTGAAATCGAGTTCAAGCACAGGCCTTTATAGCTTGGTGGAAGTTCAGCTGTAGTTTGGCGTAGTTTATTCAGCGGTTTCAAAAAATACTTTAAAACTTTGTCTACACATAAGCATTCTTGACTCGGTTGTTGTGAATATTGAAAAGTGAGTATTTTTCCATTCATTATGCATTTCCTAGTTTGTGGGAATAAAGACCACTGATCGAATGTTTGCTAGTTGGACTGCCAATTGAAATGTATGAATAATTGATATACAGTGCATTGACTATCTTTCACTGCAAATCCCTTTACATATTACCCCAGGATTTTGGCTTAGGAAATAGGTTGGTGTGAATCACATTTCAGAAGTCCTATCTTACTATCTGTTGCTTCAAATATTCTTGCTTAACATTTTTACCCCCAAATTAATTCAATTACATGAATAAGATGAAAAAGCAAAAAAGATTTCAAACTGCTATCTAAATGCATTTCATCTAGTCTTCTGATTTTTCTCTTTGGAAAGGAAACTTCATGATCATCCATTGGTTGAAAAGATATAATGAAAACTATGGCAGAAACCCATTGGACTCCCTTGCATTCAACAAATCTTTGTTGAGCGCCTACAGTAGACCCAGAGCCGTTAGAATAGATGGATTCACTCAAGGAAACAGTATTGAGCAAGTTATAGCGCCAAGGATTCCTTCTGATTTCTTTCTTGAATATAATACCTTAAATATGATAGCAGGCCTTTTCATATGTGACATTTATTTCATAACGGAAGAGTTGGAAGATCTGGATTCCAGTCGTAAATCTTCTGTTAACTGTCCATCTGACCTCAGGAATGTAACTGTAGTTGTCTACTCCAAATTAAGCAGTACCTTCAGCCCTGCCTGCATATTCTAGTGCCTTCAATTTCCTCTTAACATCTACCTGAGATAGCTCCCCCAGGGTGGCCCTGGTTCTGGGTTTCCTTCCTGTTGACCTCCAACTCTGGGTGGGGAGGAAGTGCATTTTCTGCTTTTGCTAATTCCTGGGTTCTCTCAACTACCTCTGAGAGTTCTTTCTGCTTTTCTATCACCCGTATAAATGGTTTCCAAGCTTAAAGTCCCTTGTGTTTGAAATACCTGGAATGGTATTTACTTTCCTGACTAGACCTGTATGCTCCCATTTCCTCCTTTGAAAATAGAGATAAAATTACCTGCTTCAGAGTGCTATTTTGAGGATAACAGTAGTAAAATACCTGAATAATTCAGTCAGGGGATAGAATAACAGAGAAACCAGCAGTAGGGGGAGGAACCAGGAAATGCTGACAAAAGGAAAATGACATTTACTGAGTGTTTCTTTGTTCCCAAAAATCATAACCCTGCAAGGTAATGATCATTATCTTCATTTTTAAGAGGAAGAAAATGAGGCTTTTAGGTACACAGCATAAAAATCAGAACCCAAGCCCATCCACGTTTTTTTTTTATTTTTGTTTATCATAATGACTTCTATTAGAAAAATTTTGGATACAAACTGTGTACTAAGCAGTGTTGAATTAAGCAAGACTCTGTTTTCAGGGTTGGAATCTATAATCATTGACAAAAAGCGGAGCAAAAAAAATATTATTTATTTATTTATTTTAGAGAAAGAGTAAATGAGTGAACAGGGTGGAGGGGGACAGTAGAGGGAGAAAAGGGAGAAGGAGAGAGAATTTCCAGCAGACTCCCTGCTGAGTGCAGATGATACAGGGCTCAATTGCACAACCCTGAGATCAAGACCTGAGCCAAAATCAAGAGTCAGACACTTAACTGACTGAGCCACTCAGGTGCCCCCATGGAACAAAATTACTTAAGCAATTCCACTTTTTTTGCATTAGTTTAGAAAAATACTATTCATTTAAAACACACATATACTTTTTAGAAGGAGGATGGAGTTCTAATCCTGTTTTAGCACTCAGGTCTAGAACACTTCTTATCTAATCTCCAGTTATTTGCATTTTTTAGCTCTTTCAAGATGAGCAAGATAATTTATGAATCAGAAGTGTTTTGCTTTTAATTGCCCATATTGTCCATGTGAATGACACTTTTAATTACCATCTGTTTCCCTTTTTACTGTTTTATGCACAGGGTCTAGTAAACTGTTTTCTATTATCAAAAATAAGTCAGGTGACAAGGCTGTGAAATTATTTGCAGAAGAATACAAATCTCTGATCTGAGTAAGAGATGAATACCTTAAAATAAATATTCCAGGTGTGAAAGTTAGGTACTGTAGCAGGTGCAAATTCCCACCACAGTTTTTAAGTTTGTAAACTTTAGAAGGACTTGAGGAAGTTTCTGTATGATAAAAATAAGGATCTTGGAATTTTGTTTAGATGTTCCTTTGCATTTCTGGCAGTTTTACAGGCAAAACAGATAGTTTATATAAGGAAAAATAACATGGAAAAATGATTTAATAGCATGACAGGATACATGAAGAGAACTTCAAAAGCTCCTGACAGCTGTGGAAGGGTGAGCTCATATTTTGTGGAATGTAGCAGAGAAGACAGGTGAGCACAGACCTCAAATTTCCCACATGTGAGATACCTGGGAGGTCCACATACTATTGTGGGAAAGCGATGATTTAAGGAAGGAAAACTTTAACTAGACACACATCAGTGAGAGAACCAGTATTGATAACATAAAAAGGAATGCGGATATCACTTCCAAGAATTTTGTTCACATTCACTTAATTGATTTTTACTTTGTTTCTCATTAGATGTTCTGTTTTTGCATTCATTTGCCTAGAGCCATACCACCCTGGATTGTGATCTCCTCAGATGTTATGAGACTGAGCAAAGTTTAGTCCAAAGTTAAGTTGTGGGGGGGAAAGACCACCTAGGAGAGTTGTGCATGTGATCACTTTGCTCTACAGTTACTAATGCAATAAGAAGAAATCCATGAAATAATATGGGTTCTTAAACTAACCCCCATCCCCATCCAGAATCTGAAATTGACATAGGGAAGGTTAGAAAACAGTTTTATGACTTTTGATGCTATTTTGTTATTTTAATCTTCATTTGTTGTTCATTTTACTGGATACTATTTGATAAAGGAAATCAAGAGAGAACACGTGTTGATAGCTACTAGATGCCTTGCTCCGGGGGACTGTGTAGCTTATCTGGGTGCCTCATGTATACTCACAACAACCCCCTCGAAGATGCACATGTTTTTTACTCCTGTTTTGCACGTGAAGACACTGAGGCAAAACTCAAAGTTCGAAACTGAGGATTTGAAGATGCCAAATCTATTAATAGAGAATTTAGACAAGAAAAGAAGGGAAGAAGTGTAGGGCCAGTGAATAAGAGCCTATGAAAGAGTGCCAAGAGCTTTAACATTTTTAGGAGTCTACTGATTTTAAAATGTCTTCAGTATTAACTTTTATGCTGCAGGGTTAGGCTAAAATGAAGCCATTTATTGGGCAAAGTGTGCTTCAAACTGTTGCTACTCCTTGAAGGAATGTGGCAGCTTTTTAATCATAAAGGGATAGAGACCCCAGGATTTATGCCAATCTCCAATTTATCTAAAAGTCCTCCTACAATTTCAACATGCTACCAGCACTGACTGTGAATGAGTATGGCTATGAAAATACATAAAGTGTGGCTGTGCCATTAATCAGGTGCGATCTCTCAAAGCATCATAAATTACAGTGATCAATGCCAAGTCTCATCTTGATGACTTGGGGACTAAACCCATGGATCAGCCTGACAGAGACAAATAAGAAACTAAATAGGGACGTGAAAGTCTGTTAGAGGTGGGAGCTACTTGTTAGATTTTCAGACATGTCATTTGTGAAAGATGGTGGATAATTTGAAACTCTGCGTGCCCCTCATCTATGATTCCTTATTCTTATAAGTGGAATTTATTGCCATTCTTGGAAGATTTTATTTTTGTTTGAAACAAAAAATATCAGCACCCAAGTAATTATCATCAAAACAAATGTTACTTCTGCCTAAATTTCAAAAGAATTTAAGTTAAAAGTAAAAATAAAATCTATATTGCCCTTTTTTGTGGGATTATACTTAGAGATTCAATGAGAAATTTCTTTAAAAACATTTTTCTGACAATGTAATACACTGATAACTGAAACTTGAAAAATTAATAACAATATGAACAAAAATTTATGTCTACATTGTCATCATCACTGTCATACTTGTAAGTGCTCCTACAGATATTCAGATATGAAATTTTAAAGATCTACTGATTGAAAAGTTATAGAATTGTAATCTGTGATACATGTCACATATCTTCCCCATGATACTCAGTATTACTTGGAGTATCAGTGTTTGTTCAGGAAAACAGAAGCCACTCCATGTGTCTTGGTAATAGAATGAGAGCATCCATAGTTGTGGGACGCCAGGGAAGAAAAAGGCAGGGACTCACTTCGCTTGCAGAATGGAAGTAGTAGATCCCAGGACTTCCGTTGGAGCTGCTACAGAACTCATGTACGTCCAGGTGTCTAGCTCAGTCAGCTGCAATGAAGTGAATGTTTTCCGAGAAGTCTCATCAGCTCTCACAGCTGCCTGGCACACTTAAGTGGATATTTTGCAGAAGTTCATCCTGACGTCGCTGCAAACTTCACATCTGGTAACTGCGCATAAGTCTAGCATGATCTGCCTCTAGTGAATAATATTTTCATCCCTTTCATTTCTCAAAGCTCACTTAAGTGGTAGTCAGTGGTATAATATAACCCTACAGGAAATCATGCAGGAAAAAGGATTCTGGGAAGTGTGGTACTGATCTCTTTTGCAGTGCCAAGAAGGTCTTTGAAGGTAATGGCAGTGATGTTGACAATAGTTAACGAGGTACGTTTCATTTATCTCATCATCCTATGATGTTGTTTTATCTGTTTTTAAACTTCTGACCATCACCTTCACCACCACCATCAAACCATGATTTTAACATTATGTAACACATACATCTCCCTATGACCAAAGGGATGATCACCTTCTTTAGAATAAGGAAGGATACAAAGTCCCATGTGTCATGATACCCATATCTAGGTGACAGTCAGACCTCTCCTAGCCAAGTAAAATCCCTCTTTTATTTTTATTTTATATTTATTTTTTTAAGAGAGAAAGCATGATCATGAGTGGCGGGGAGTGAGGGAGGGGAAGAGAGAGAGTCTCAAGCAGGCTCCATAGGGCATGGAGCCCTATGCAGGGCTTGATTTCACAACCCTGAAATCATGACCTAGAGTCAGATGCCTAACTGATTGAGCCACCCAGGGTGACCCTCAAATCCCTCTTTTACATTCTGTAATATAAAGAGCAAATAACACGGATAGAAGAATGAACACAAAGTGTGTTAGAAGAATGAACACACGGTGTGAACACACAGTGTGGGTAGTAACTGACTTTTCTATTTACTTCATACTGATCAAGAGCGTCTATAAGTGGATCTGATGAAGAGACATCAACCATTATCTGGAGATTCTGAACTTTGAGCTTGAAACTGTGACCACATGGGTTGTTTCCTTTGAGGTTGGTTAATGTGTTTGCATGCAGGAGGGAGAGCAAACCACTTACTCTGTAAGTACAAAGTGGGCTTTTTAGTAATTTCTTATCAAATGTTTCTGATCCACCTGAACAAGTAGTGAGATTGCTTTTCTCCTGTGCTTATAAATAGCTTATAAATGGCCGTGTGACCTGTTTTGAACAGTGATATGTGAGCTTGTAAGCTCTAAAAGTTAGTGCAGGATTTGCCACACTCTCTCTTTTTTCTCCCATACCTACTGGTATTGTTACAAATACCAGCTGTTTCACGAGGATGATGAGTAACGGAACTTCTCCCTAAGGTCTGATGGGCAAAAAATGTGTGAGAAAGGGGTGCTTGGGTGATGCAGTTGATTAAGTGTCTGACTCTCAGTTTTGCCTGGGATTATGATCTCAGGGTCATGGGATTGAGCCCCGTGTCAGACTCTGTACTAGGTGTGGAGTCTGCTTGGGATTCTCTCTCCCTCTCCCACTCACGCACTACCTCTCTCTCTCTCTCTCTGTCTCTCTCTCTCTGTCTCTCTCTCTCAGATGGATGAATAAATGTTTTTTAAAAAAAGGGTGGGCATAAGCCAGTATAATGATTATAGACAACAGTATTATAAATATGAACTTTGCTGAGATACCAGATAGAGATGCTAGCTAATGCTATAATGGCAGTCATATTGCAATATATAAACATATCAAATCCACATGTCATACACCTTAAACTTGCAAAATGTTGTATGCTATATATATATTTTAATAAAAATAAGAAAAGCATAGAAGAAACAAACTTACTGTGTTAACCAGCTGATACTTAAGAGTTATTTAGTACTGCAGCCTAATAACTCCCTTTCTGAGTAATATATCCACTACTAAATCTGAAAAGAAATACAGGATCAAGTTTTAAGATTCAAAGCTGTCCAGTATTTGGAAAGTAAAACTTGCTGGAAGATGACTTTAACACTTAATGCAGCTTAGAAAATAGGGAAGGGTATTGAACTGGTTGAATATGTTTCTGATTATATTGAGGTTTATTATATAGCATACAACTTTTCATAAAATGTCATTACAGTAGGGATTATGAGGGTATGGAGGGTCAGTAAATCTCCATGGTGATAATTTGTCTGCATAGCATTTGGAAGTGCCAGTTTTCTTCCCCGAGGCTTACAAAGGTGTCATGAACCAGTCCATTGGCCAGGAAATGCCTAGCCCTGTTGCAGGTGCTTGTAGGTATCTTATTCAGTTCTCAAAATAAAGTATATCTGTAAAAATAGGCACCATTTCAGAGAATCCAAAGTATTCTTGGTTCTTCAAAGTGAGGGTGGATCAGACTAATGCAATGTTTTACCTGGGAGAAATATATTGCAATGAGATAAACGAGGAAACACCTGAAAGGGTCAGTCTTAGTCCTTAATAGCATGTTACTTGGCTTAAATACTCAAGTTCTGAATCCTAACTTTATCTTATAAAAAGTAAAGATAATAATTACTACTCCATAAACTTGTTATGAGAATTGGTCAATGTGTCAGATCACAGTGGTTACTCAAGATATAAGGTCGTTTTTTTTAAATTTACCTTTCAACTTTTTATCCTGAATATGCACATGAGGTGTTTTGGATCAAAGATGTCTTAGTTATTGCTTCACAGTAAATAATAAACGTGTCTGAGCCCCATGCCCATAGCTTATCACTAGGGCAACGTGATGAGAGTCATTGGGAATTTCTCCCCTATGAGTAGCTTGATAGCCCATCAGCAAACGATGAGGAAGAAATATTCTTCTCTGCTTGTACAGGGAAAGGATGTAGCTGCTCTGCTCTTCTCTTGAAAAGATCTCCTTGGAAATGTAATGGTTCCTAATCCTAGCTTTCATTTGATATTATCATTGACCACATCCTTTGGTATATTTACGCACATGTTTATATCAAGTGAATTTTGGAATATATACATCACTGTTTCAAAAAGAGAATGGCTTATTTCCCCAGTATTCTCCAGTAATAGAAAGCCTTCAATCACCCAAATCCTTTGTCACCACCTTTTCCTTCTAATAATCCTGTTAACTCTGCTGTTTGGCCGAACTAAAAAAAAAAAAGTTTTGGGCAGCTGACAATGTCCAGAAGGTAGTGACGTGTGGCCATGGCACAGGGCAGTAGCTACAAGATGTTTTCTTCTGAAACTAACTGGAAAGTCATGGAGCATGAAAAAACCCTTTTCTAGACAATGTGAAGCGAAACAGGAAAATACACTCCAATTACTGTCCTACATAAATATCCAAAGGGAACAAAGAGCATCAGTCAGGAGGCTATTGTCTCCCTAATTATGTTCCAAATTGGAAATGGCAACTTGTTTTCTTCCTCACATAATAGTTCTCTAAATAAATTGTCTTCTCCCGCTGTCTGCTGCTCTCTTGAGGATTTGGTTATTTAGGGATAAAGAAGAACTCATGGTTGTGAAAAACATGGGTTATGAGCCAGCTCCCTGCTTGAGAGAGAAAATGGAAATGAACACTGGGGTTATGACATGTTGAAAGTCAGATACATTTTAGCAATTCATTTGTTGTGATTTGGGTACTACAGAAGCCTTTTATGAATTTTCCACATATATCTTTTGACTGTTAGAATACTGATTCAGCACACTGAAATGAAAGGATTTGCTCCCTGAAAATCACATACAGAATATTCGATAATGTCTCCATCTTAAAGTATTGTGCTAGCTCTTCAAAATAAGAATTTATCTGATGAGGATTTCAGAGAAAAACTTTCACTGGTATTAGTTCATCTTTATCATCTACTTATATTTTCCTTCTATATATTTTTTTTATAAAAACCTGCATCTTGGCTTCAGAAGATTTGGGGAAGTCATCCTTAAAACTTAATGCTGAATTTATTTTATTTTATTTTATTTATTTGTTTAGTGACTTTCTGTATAAGATTTTTCTGAAGACAGTATTACTGTGGTTAAGCTTTGTCAGTGAGGTATCATCTCAATTGTAAGGCGAAACTTCAGGGGTGGATATTACATGGATAATCTGTTCCAAGTTTACTTATTTATTTGTTAGATTGTTGGTCCTATATTCAGAGAATCTGCTTTTATTCTTGAAAATGGTTATCAACTATTATTACCTTCTATCATATGGCTATGATATGAAACCTTTGTCATGGCCCAAAGTTAATTCTTTCTGAGTTCAACTGAAAGTGTTTTTAATTTCCTAAGAATGTAAACTGTTCATGTTTTTTTTTTTGATGTATTGATATGTCCTTAGGAAGGTTTGTTTACCTAGTGTTCTAAATCTTTAAATCTTCTGTATCAGAAGCGATTGGTAGATAGTCCTTGGTAGACTTTTATCTTCATAATATCCTGTCTTTCAGTATGAATGATACCATAATGTTTTGACAAAGTGAAATTACAAAAACTAGACATATCATAAAACACAAAGAAGTAAAAGCTCGAGACACCTTTAAATAAAAGTCGCAGAAGCTTCATTCTCAAGGCAAGTATATCAGTATCATTTTCCTGAGCTAAATGCAGCATGGAATATATTATGGTAAGAAATTCAGTAATTGATCTAACATGGTACTGTCAAATAGAGGAATACAAATAATAATTATGTTATCAATTGAAAACCTTTCCTAATTCGGATTTTTTAAACATATTTTTCTTTTTTTAAAGAGTAGCTGACTACCACCCTTGATTGATCACAAGGACACTTGTCAGGGCTTTGTTTATGTTGAAATATGTTTCCACATGAAAGTACAGAAGCTACCTTTTTTATGCTGGCAGAGAGAATTCTATGTGGTAAGGACACTTTTTTTCCCCTCCCCCTGCATATATACAATCTGAGAAGAAGAAGAAAAGCTGCAATCAGTTTAATACTGTGACTCTCTGTTCAATGGTTTTACCAGTGGGTGTCTGCAGAGGAAATAATTTGAGAGAAATAATGTTAGTCTCCAGCAGGCTTATAATTTTTATTCCTTTAAATTTCAACCAGATTATAGTGAAGGGTTCCAAGGGGGGTAGTGGATCAGCTATTGCCTTGGCACAAATAGACTCTGTACCCAACACAGAAGAAAAGAGCTCATCAAATGTTAAAACATGAATTAGGTTTAGAAGTTTAACGAATGTAAACAGGAAAAAATTGTGTGATCAAGAACTTTGGAGTTATTATGAATGAGCAAAATCATATTTGTCCTTCTCCTTCCTACTTTCAGTTTTATCTTGAAATATAGCCTCTTTCCCCAATTTAGGCTTCTCTCTCTCTCTCTCTCTCTCTCTCTTTTTCTTTCTTTTGGACTACATCTAACAAAGTACGCATTTTTCATCAAGTCTAGAGTGGAGATTTGGGTTTCTGGGCAATCTGTGATACGTTTTAAGGTAAAATTCTCTAGTTTCAATTCATGAATCATAAAGGAGAATGAATTATTAAAGATACATGGGTAGTATGGCTATTTGCTTTGAATTTGATATATTAAAACTGTAGATGACCAGGCGGGAAGTAAGGGACCGTATTAAGAACCATCATTTTTGCTCTAGATGTTTTTAATGTTCTTGAATATGTCATAATATTTTTACATATAAGGGGGGATACATGAGAAACCCTTGTTGGGTAGTGGTGGGTAGAGATGAAATTCTTCTTCCAGTTGTTACTCCCCAACACATTATCTTGTTATCCAATGAGTATGTAATGATGAATTGTAGATAAGGCATGATGTTTGTTCTCGTATGAAATTTTTTATCATCTTCACATCTGGTTAAACCTTTTTGGATATTATGTCACTTTCTCCTTAAACAATAACAATAAAAGACATGAGCATCATCTGCCTCTGTTAAGCCCGGTATAATGCAACTCATTTGCCTGTCAACTAGACTAGGACCGTGTTATGTGTTAGGAACTAGAGCTCTATCTAAATTTTAATAACATTGGGTAAAATATTAACAGGCCTAATAACTACTATAATGGTTCAACTAATAAAGGCCTCTTGAATTTCCCTATATCCTGATCTAATTCAGGTAGGGTAATACGTATGTTTCCTTTCTTCTAGTCCATATGAATACTTAAGGCCAAATACTCATGGAGACAATTAGACAATTCAGAATCATGTTTCTACACACCTCTACACACCTCTATACACCTATAGACCTATAAACACCGTAGTGCCTACTAATAGAAATGCACCTTGATGGTTACCATAAATAACTATTGTATTATATGTAATTGAAAAAAATCCTTATACACAACAAGTCCAGTGAATTGATGCTAGATTTAGCTTTAGTTGAGAATGTACAAATTAAAATGAATAGATCAGAGAGTTCAGTGTTCAGTTCTTTGCTAAAATATACTTTCTGGTAGTGTTTTAAATCATGAAGGCAAATTCATGGGGAACTCCTTTCTGGTTTTCCTCACAGTGTATTAATGTAATAGATATGTGTACTTCTGATGAAAATGCAGAAACCTTAAGCCTTTTGCTCACTAACCCTGACACTCAGTTGCTGAGCTATTTAGAAGTCACAGGCCTTGACTGTACTGGAGACTCTCAAAAGTTCTATTCAGATGTACTTCGGACTAAGAATGTTTTGGTTGATGGATCTGCTGTTTGTGTTCACAAAATTGTTAGCTGTGCTAAGTTTTAGGATAGTAACCAGTGGTGGTAAATCCTCATCAGCTGATAAGCTTTTTTTATTTTTGTTTTTGACAGGGTAGTTTTGATTTTTAGTTTTGTATAAAATGAACTTTTCTCCAGATGTGTTTCTTAATATAATTGGGTAAGTGTATGTACAGCTCTGCGTGTGTTGTGTTTGTATGTAAAAGAGAGGCAGATATGAAAAGTGTTACACTCTCAAGAATGAGTTTAAGGTTATTATCAAATTTATCCCATGTGCAGAACATGAAGAAACATGGGTCAAAACAGACTGCTGTTTATATAATGTCCTATGGGCTATGGATTAGCCTCTAACACAGTTGAAAAACTGAAACAAAGTTTTTTACTTGATACTATCTGGGTAGATCTTCATATTTTTATGAATATATCCATTAGCTTCAGATTCACGTTTTATTTCAGAAGAGAACATTGCAAGTTGATCTTGTTTTGTTTAGTGAAGTCAGTTATATTTGAAAGGAGTTTTTGTTGAACGTAGTCTGTAGTTGACCTAGAAAATACATTCCAGCTTTCAAATAAGTTATAAATTAACCAATATTTGAATAATTCCTGTGAGTTTGAGTTTTTATAAACTATACTGGGAAATGATATATAGTGTCTGAAGCATGTTCTACATCACTTGTGATATAAAACTAATAGGATGGAAAATTACTTTGAGAAGAAAATGAGTTCCACATTAGATAATTGGCTCTTTTTATATAAAATTATTCAATAACTGAATGACAATTGGAGGATTCAGCTTTTATGATGCTGAAGTAATATCTCTTTATATAAAAATATTTATATTTAAAGAAGTGTATTTTTTACTATGTAAGTGGAATATTTACATGGCAGCAAGAAACATAAACTTATCTGAGGACATTTTTAAAGTATATTTTATTGGGCATCTCACACATTATCAATTTTAATTTTTATTGTCACTTTTCTTTCTGGTTTTATGAAAAAAAATTTTTTTCTCCAATACTAACTTTATCCCAAAATGTTAACAGGTTCAAGGAAGACAGAAATTTTGAAATGTTTGGGCAAATGTAATATTATTTTAGAAAATGGGGCATTCCTTGATAATGTATTAATTGTTTACCTCTCTAAAACAATTGTTTTAAGTTGAATTCTTAATTATATGAATTCTACACATACTGTATGTATCTATATTATGCTGGAATTCATATTCAGTGAATTTTTGGATAGTTAGTTGTCAATAAATTTGCTTGGAAAATAGGTTGCACTAAAATTATAGCGGAATCTGTCCAGAGTCCAGGTTATAACTATGAGAAGTTCCCCTTCCCTTTCTTTTTAACTCTCTTTTCATTGCCTAGAGTTGATTAAATTTTACTGAGAAAAAAAATTGTACTGAGCAACTCTCTTTAAGAGTAATCAACAAAATATTGATTCAACTAATCTCCACAGGAAGTACTTTAACTTCTCTACCTACTCAGGCCAGTTTCTTCCTTCCACCTCAGTCTGGTTCCACTAGTAGTTGATGACAGCTTTCTGACCATCCTGCTATTAATTCCTTCTCTCTGTTGTTAGCTGAAGTCTGTTTTTCCTGGCCAACCTTCTTGTTTTTTATTTCAGTCCTCTTCTCAACTCTCCTTTGATCTCTGTTAGTTATTACTCTTTATTTCCCTTAAATCTCGCCTCTCCTCCAGAATTGACCTTGGTTTATTTTGTCCTACTTCACTGCTTCGGCCTGGAATATGAATGTGTAAGGCAGTATTTTTTGCCTCATTATCTTTCATCATAAATCTACTTATCAGTCAATAACATTTTCCAGTTATGTAGCCCTGGGTATGAAGAACTTTCACTGTCTTTCCCAACGCTATGATTATAAGTATCCACAAATACCCTGTGGGCACTAGAGTAATCCTAATAATGGTAATAATAAACAGCTAATATATGTTTAGTGCTCACTTGTACCAAGTCTAAACCAGGTAATTTATACGGATTTGCTCATATGATTCCCCCTTCCAACCACATCATGAAATAGCTGCTGCAATTACCTCCAATTTATAACCTAGGAAATTAAGATTTACCATAATCACCCAGCTAGGAATTGGCACAATGTTTTAACCAAGATTATTGGTTTCCACAAGCTAGGTACCTATAGATGGGACCTGTGCTCTACAGAGGCAGGGTATCTATTTAAAGAGAGAGAGGGCAATATTAAGATCCTCAACTCTCTTATTGTTTTTAGGGACCCTCACTACATGACCACCTCCAAATTCACACTTCATTAAACAAATAATTATTGATCACCTACTATGTCTCAGGTGCTCTTCTTGATATTGAAGAGTACAGTGAGTAAAGTTGACAAAATCATGGATATCATGTTCTTTGCATTCCCATGGGAGGGGCAGATGATAAAAATATGTTACATACAATGGAAGTAAGTTATATTAAAAAATAAGACAAGGGGGATCCCTGGGTGGCGCAGCGGTTTAGCGCCTGCCTTTGGCCCAGGGCGTGATCCTGGAGACCCGGGATCGAATCCCACGTCGGGCTCCCGGTGCATGGAGCCTGCTTCTCCCTCTGCCTGTGTCTCTGCCTCTCTCTCTCTCTCTCTCTGTGACTATCATAAATAAATAAAAATTAAAAAAAAATAAGACAAGGTAAAGGCAAAGAATGTAATTGTTCAGGGAATAGCAGTCTTCCTATTTGCCCTTTTTAGATAAGGTAACATTTGAATAGAGACAAAAATGAAGTGAGGAGATAAGCCAGGAAAATATCTAGGGAGAGAGAATGCCAGGGGGAAAAAGTAATAGATGCAGAGATCCTGACTTTGATACACACTGCTTTGTGTTTGTAAGGATAAATAAGCAAGGAGGACCCCCGGGATAGGTTAAAATGAGCAAGGGCGGGCAGGAAGAGAGGCTAGAGAAGGTTAGGAGACATAGGTCATAGCCAGTTCTTCAGAATTTATTTGGGGTCTCAGGAAACTTCTGAATAGATTTGTTGAATAGATTTGTTGAGTTATCTGTCTGTTGTGGGGAGAGTCTATAATAGGAAGTTATAAAATCCAAGTTAAAGATGCAGGTGGCTTAGAATAAAGTGGTGCTGGAGTTGGTATATATATATATATACATATATATATATATATATATGTATATATATATATATACATATATATATGCTTTATATACACAGAGGTACTTTATACACAGGTGTATATACATGCATTTATGTACATATACACTTTTATTTGAAATGTAAAATATATATAGAAAAGCACATGCATCATAGGTGTACAGCTGGATGAATTTGTTACTGGACAAACTAGTATAACCAGTTCTCAGATAAAGAAACAGAATATTAGAATCCTGGAAGCCCCTTCATGCTCCATTCTAGTACTATGCATCTACTATGCCATTCTTACCAAGAATAAGCACCATTCTGACTTCTAAAATAAGGGTTGGCAAACTCTTTATGCAGAAGATCATAGTGAATATTTCAGGCTATAAGGGCCACATGTAGTTTTTTATACATATTATTTTCTCCAATTATTTTCATAGCAAGACCGTATAATTCTGCATCAGAAAATTAATATGTCATTAAAATTTTGAGAGCCTTGCCCTTCAGTCTTCTACTTTCCAGAAAATATAAATTTGAGTCCATGAGTTTTTGTTTCCAATTTGCATGCCCTCATATGTGGCTTTTTTTTTTTTTTTTTTACCTAAAGACTGGATTTTTTCCAAAAGAAATGTTTTCTGTCCTCCTCACCCCTCCCCCAACATAATGTGATGCTGTGACTCAGTTTTGTCATTTTTGAATTGTCCTACCTATAAAAGTAATGAATGATCAAATATTTTGTAATCCAAATGCTATTCAAATTTTGCTCTCATTGTGAGGGAGTAAAGCAGTAGTTTTACTGAGTTTATGTTGCTCAGATATCACAGCAGTCACTTGGAGAACCAGATGTATCTAATATGCCAGGGGCCATCCAATTCCAGGACAGTCTTGAATCCAGAAATATACTTTACTCAGAACCAATATTTTAAAAGAAAAGGAGGGCCTGGCTACCAGGACTCATTTGGATACTTAGAGGGAGGGGTCCTACAAAAATGGCAGCACCCTTTAGGGAGACTAGTAACCATACCTATATGATATATCTGCTGTTCTCTCTCTCTCTCTCTCTCTCTCTCTCTCTCTCTGTCTCTGTCTCTCTCTCTCTTTCTCTTTTCGCCTGGTAAATAATCTGAATTCCAAGAATTTATGAGAACAATAACATTCTTGTCAGGTGTCTTTGTGACCACCCTCAGGTCCAGTGATTGATTGCTTTTTTAAAAAAAAATTATGTATTTATTCATGATAGACACACACAGAGAGAGAACAATAACATTCTTGTCAGGTGTCTTTGTGACCACCCTCAGGTCCAGTGATTGCTTTTTTAAAAAAATTTATTTATTTATTCATGATAGAGAGAGAGAGAGAGAGAGAGAGGCAGAGACACAGGCAGAGGGAGAAGTAGGCTCCATGCAGGGAGCCCAACATGGGACTCGATCCCAGGTCTCCAGGGTCAGGCCCTGGGCTGAAGGTGGCACTAAACCACTGAGCCACCAGGGCTGCCCTGATTGATTGATTGTTAATGTAAGCTCTACACCCAACATGGAGCTTGAACTTAGGACCCTGAGATTGAGAGTAACATGCTCTACCAACTGAGCCAGCCAGGTACCCTGTGGTTTTCTAGAAGAGCTCATGGAACTCAGAAAATCCATTATACTCCTGGTTATGGTTTATTACAGTGAAAGGATACAGATTAAAATCAGCAAAAATGAGAGGCACATAAAGCAGAGTCCAAGGTAGATTAGGTGCAGGCTTCTAGTTGGCTTTTCCTAGTTGAGTCTGACAACAACACCTAATTCCTCCAGCTACAGTATTTGGCAACACTTATGAGTGTTGTCAACCAGGGAAGCTCAACCAGGGAAGACTTGGTGTCTAGGATTTTATTAGGGATTGGTCATGTAGACATGGGGTGGCCATATGGTTGACCTTAGTCTCCAGCCCCTCCAAAGGTCCAGCCAGTACCATGTGACTCAAGACCACCATAAATTATATTGTGAGCATAAACTTTCTAGCATGCCTCAAGCGCCAAGATAAATGAAGATAATCTTTTGAGGCAGAAAATTCCAAAGACTGGGTTATCTCCCATGAGCCAGTCAAGGATCAAACTTTTATTTGGAATGTGCAGGTTTGAATACCCTAGGCCTGCTGGGTCAATCTCCCCCTGTGTGAGATTTACATCTAAACTTCAAACAAATTATCTGTCTGTATATTTCCCGAGAAAAGTAGCTCAAATCTGAAACTATAATTTTACCTCCTATATGAGAGTGCTGTTTTTCTCCTTCTGGGTGAAATTCACTTATATTTTGTCTGCCTTTACCAAGTTATATAGCACACTTTATGTTATCAAATGTTCTGCTTTTGTAACATTGAAGACTAGAAAGCTGTATCAGTCATTTTGCTAGGCAGCGCACAACCACAAACTCTCCATGGCAGACAGATAACACTGAACATTTATTTCTCTCTCATAAACATGTGAAATGGCTGTAATTATTGTGTGTCTGTGAATCAGTGCTGCTCTGCTTCTTGTGTCTCATTTAAAGTACGTAACTGGAGGGGAAGCAGCTAGCTGGACTTTGTTCTTCTGATGGCTGTGACAGAAACACAAGAGGACAAGCATAAGTGCCTAACCATATTTAAAGCCTCTTCTTAGATCACATCTGCTAATCATTGGCCAAAGTAAGTCACATGGGCAATACCAAAGTCTAGGACTAGGAAGTATATGTCACACCGTGAGGCCGTGAAAAAGGAATGGATGACTAATACTACTACCGGGAGAGAACTGGGACTATATTTAATCTACATAGAAGCTATGGTAGCATATAAGAATTCAGAATGGCTTTCAAACCCTGGCTTAGTGACTTGTTACTGAGCACCATCATTCCTTGGTTTTCTCATCTGTAAAAAGGAAACCAAAATAATTTCTTAGGGTTTTGTTGTGAGGACTAAAGGTAACAACAGGGAAATGCCAAGTACAGTAGCCAGATAGTAAATAAACAACAAATGGTAAGATTTATTACAATATTGGTGAAGACCCATTGTTTCCTCTTTAGAAACAGCTATAAGGATAATAACAGCTTATAGTTAGAGTGTTTGTTGTATATATGGTGTTATCCTAAGTACTTATATATCAGGCACTCTTTTTGTTAGCATTTTCTGGGTAGACAAGGAGCTGATAAAACTTAAGAAATATGCCCAAAGTTAGTTTGCATTTTGATTCAAACAACTTCAAACCAGTGACTTAAAACAATAATTGTTTATTTAAATCCTGATATTATGAGCCAAATATTAGGAATGGGCTGTTAAATGGTTTATCTGGATGTATCTAGATTCAGCTGTGTGTCTAGTCAGCTCTCTGGTTGGCTGGAACTACCTAGTCAAGAATGGACTTGGCTGTAATGGCTCATTGTTCTTCCATGCAGGCTTTCATCCTCCAGCATGAGAGTCTGGGGTACTTACTTGCTTCCTGGACAGGATCCCACAATAACAAGTGGGAAGCTAAGCTGCTTGAGGCCTAGGCTTCTAATTGGTGCATCATCCATTTACTTCATTCCGTTGACCAAAGCAAGTCATAACACCCACCCAGACTCAGAATAATGGGAAACAGAATGCATCTTTTTTTTTTTTTTTTAGAATGCATCTTTTAAAGAGAGAAGCTGTATTATAAAGAATGTAGATACAAGAAAGAATGAAGGATTATGACCAATTCTGGAATCTACCACAGTCTGCCTTCTGGTTACAATTCTTCCCCATGGAAAATATTATCTTCTTTATTCAAAGATCCCTAAAAGTCACGTGATGAACTATGTTATCAGGTTTGAAATCTAGAATATAATTAGGGTAAGTCCAAATGAAACTCATCAAATATGGACTCCTTTGATTCTGAGACTTATGAAATGGAAAGTTGCCTATTCCATAAATGTCCAGTATACAGTGTTGACACAGAAATAGAATAATTCCAATAAATACTACCAGTCTAAAAGAAAAAAAAATCAGAGGTACATAGTAATCACTGGTCCATAGCAATTTTAAAATCCAGGTGGGATCCTGGAGTAGAGTAGTAGTCAGTATTCTTTGATTAAGGTGAGGTTTTACTCTTTGTAAGTAGTTTCCCAGTTTATTCATGACTCTTGGCTCTACCCTTTGGGCTGTTGACTTCCCTCTAGGACATCCTTTCTTTGTCATTGTTCTTCCTTAGCCCTTTAGCATATTGTGTCAGCCAGCCCTAGAAAGTTGGGAGCCCAGAGGCCTTTTTGTTTCATCTTTAGAAAGAGCAATAGGGATAATAATAGCTTACAGTTGTATGTGTATAAAATCATCCTCTTTCAATCCAGGTCGATGTTATTTTTACATATAAAATTTCTTCTAAATTACAGTAGACTATGAGTTTGATTTGCCCACTCCATTAAAAAGACGTACCGATGATTGTTTCCAAGACAATCTCTATGCCTCTCTATGGATAGAATTAACTGTCACTTTGAGACTGGGCTTCTGTGAGACCATCTTCTTAAAAATCTGAGGAGCAATTTTGCCTATTTGAGAGTCTGTTTGACAACATATTAATTCTTTCTTATTTCTTAAGAAAAGTTTTAGAGTTCTACTCTTGAATGGATCTTTTTCTTCCGTCCTTGTTTTACGTTGAGGATTTTTACTGACTGGGAAGGCTGAAGATAAGAAACAATTTTACTTTACATCCCAGAAAATTATGTCCCCTCTGTATTCCCTCAAAATTCTCCCTGCAAACTGGCCAGTTCTTTATTTAGCCCATTTCCTTCTTCCTGTACCTATATGTAGCTAGGACCAACCAGCTGACATTTCTACATTTTGTGGTGATTTCTAGAGCCAAAATCCAAAGTTAATTATATACATTTGTCATATTTCATGTTCCTATAGATAACACTTTTGTCTATTATTTTATTCTAAGAAACACAGATTGCCTTTTTTTTCTAACCTCCAATAACAATTTGCTTTATTTCCCCCAGCATTTGTTAAGAGTTTGTTTGCCATTTTTTCAGCCTCTGCTTGGTACTTACTGCCAATGCCACTTATTTTAGATTTTTGTCATGGCAGCACCTCAATTCTAGGAACCAATTATTTCTGCATCAGTTAGTCTTCGCTGTTTAAAAAAAAAATCACAGAATTTAGTGGCTTAAAACAATAGTCTTTTTTTTTCTTCTTCTTTAGTTTTTTTACCTCATAATCCTGCTGGTCATTAAATTGGGCTGGACTTAGTTGAACCTGTGTCTGCGGTCAGCTGCCAGGTCAGCTGGGGGCTACTTAGTATAGAATGGCTGAGGCTACTCATCTTGGTCCATGTGTTCTCTCATCATCCAGCAGCATAGCCTGGGCTTGTTCTCATGGTGACTGCTCAGAGCTCCAAGAAATTGAACAGAGGCAAGCAAAGCCTTTGAGACCTCAAATTTCAACCAGTACACTTTCAGTTCTGCTGTCTTATGTTGACCAAAAGAAGCTATAGGGCCAGCCAAGATTTAGGAGAAGGGAAAACAGACTCAGCTCTTGATGTAAAGCAGTGAAAAGTAACATTAAGGACACTGATAGAACAAAGAAGGATTTTAGGCTCTTTTTGCCATATACATACTATACTGTATCTCACTATCAGTAAATCTTGTTACAATTACTGTTTTCTCAAGAAACACAATAAAGTAATTATTATTCCTTCCAGAAAGGATGACTGTGACCTTGCCAAAACTTCTCTGCTTCCTTGGGGATTTACCCTGACTTTCTAACCATACAGTTCATCCCTGCACATGTTAGCATTCTCCTCCTGATCCTCCTCAATAGTATTCTTCTTTTAGTAGGCAGCTTTCAATCTGATTCTTGCCTACCTGCCCATTTCCAGCTCTGCACAACTCTACCTGGTTGGATCTAGACCTGTGGACTTGGTTCTAGAATGCTTTATCTACCTGTGGTTATCATTACCACCAGTCACCTGTTGCTGGAAGGGATGCCCACCTACTTTACCTCTGCAAGTCCTGTCTCAGTGGTGAACACAGTCTCAAGGCCTCTTTTCTCATCATATATTTCCTTCTGATAAGCTCAGTGACTGGGGTTTTCCCACGAATGACAAGCTATTTAAAAAGAAAATGTGCAAAATGTATGATTTAAAAGAAATTTATAATCTGAAGGGAAAAGCAAGTCTAACTTTGATGATTGAGGTCTTTGTATTTTGTCAAGGTGACTATCCTACATCAAAATTTCCTTCATTTAGCATTTTTGCTTAAAGATACATGGGTGGGATTAAATCAATATGAGGTGACAGGACTTGAAAAAAAAGTAGAAATTGCTCTTCATATGTATTTTGTATAACAATTTATGTACAATATGGTTAACTAACAATTCATTTTTAATAATAATTTTACTTAACTGGTGGTAAATATTTTCTGCACTCCACAAAAGAGAGTCATGTTGATTTCTTGTAGTGGTAGAAGTTTTTGCAAGAATCGTTATCTATGAGCTACACAGTGATCCCAGTGGTATAACCATTTATATATAAACATATTGTGAGAGTTTCTTGCAGTCCTTTGGAGAAGCACTCTGAGCTGAGTGATTCACCCTGTATTTTAACTCTCTAAGAGAATTCAGTAGGATTGATTTGGTACTCCTGATACTGAGTCCCTCTAACTGGGCAGGGTTTATGAGCACTATCTCAGAAGGGACCTACATTCATATATGCTAATTTATCCATACAAATTCTTAGGCATTTAAAAAATAGAAATAGTAATTGTTTATATATAAATTTGACAGTAGTCTTGAGTCTAGCCTTCTGTGGCTAGGGTAGCATCCAGTTTCATATATATGCCATGGAAACAGTAATTAAAATAGAAAAAAAATATTGGAGATGGCTTTCTTCAAAAACTAGCCATGCAGAGAAGAGGAATGGAGCCCCTGTGCCCACTTCAGTGGTGTTAACTCCATGAGTTTCAGTTAGAAGAGAGAGTTTATGGGATAGAAATGAACTTAAGTTATATAAAATAAGCTGAGGACCCTATTTTTCCTCCTATAATGAAAATAAAACTTTTTAAAGAAATTTTACATGAAAGATATAGTTGTAGGCACTCATTGTTTATTGAATGATCAATAACTCCCCCCTCCAAGAATGTATGATAATTGACCTTATTTTAATGCTTGTGAGAACTGCATTTTTGTGCAGTGATGAAAATAGGAGGATGGAACAGGGTTATAACCCACTAGTTAGCAGTTAGGCTGTCTCTGAGCTGAGGCCATTCTGTACTGTAACATTCCTATAAAAATGGTCTGAGCTCTCCCATCATGTATACAGAAATCCTTAAATCTTTACAGCATCTCCCATGATTTTTGAGGAGCTTTTTTGATAATGTTGTAAGTGGTGGTAGGAGAAAAGTTTTCGATAGTTTTTATGAAAAGTAGAAAAGAGAGTTGACTGAGGAAAGCCGAAAGTTTTCATGCATGTGTGAAAGTCCCTATAGCATTTATACGTACTTGGATTGATCAGTTATCTCCTAGCTTCACTTCTATCAGCTACTGAAGAAATATATGTCACAAATTCACTCAACTTTAATGTTTGGAAGGGGCACCTGGATGGCTCAGTGAGTAGAATTTGTACGTCTTAATCTCTGGTCATGAGTTCAAGCCCCACATTGGGTGTGGAGCCTACTTAAAAAAAATAAAATAAAATAACGGTTTCAAGTTATTATTATTTTTGAGGTTCCTTGGCTTTCAATAGGAAGTTCTATGTGAAGAAATCTCTAGGATTGCTAACCCAGTGCCATTTTAACAGAAGCCTCCAGGTAACTTTGGAAGCAACTGTTTGTTTCAAGAAAGAACATAAAAGTTGAAGCCTAAATACTGTTGTAAATTATTGTAAATTGTTGTAAATTAATGTGAGATTTTAGTTACTTTACTACTTTGACACTCAATTCTTCAGTCATTAGTACATTTGTTTCTGGCTCTTTTGTGTTTTTATGGATAGTTCTTGTACAAAGGAGATATGGAATGTACTTGAGAATATCAAAGAAAGTTTACCATTGAAGGTACAAAATAGCAAAGGCCACACATCCATTGAAATGGAGGGTAAAATCATAGTGTACATAAGAACTATTAAAAACTCTATTCTGTGTTTATTTGGGAATAATTACTTAATCTCTGATTCTTTTCATAAAGCATAAAACAATTTTGAGATGATTTTGAATTTAAGCTTTAAAAATGCAAATTAAAAGCACAAGAATCCTGTGTAGTTCACACACATACATGCACAGTATAGGTGATGAAGAGTATTCCTCCTCCGTTACATTAAATAACTTCACTAAGAATTTTATTGTAAAGGGACAAATATAGATATGCAAACTGGACTTTTCTTACTTTAAATTTAAAAGAGGTCGAATTTCTGATTGATTCATGGAACTAAAGTGTACCATTACAAAGACAAGACATTATTAAATGATGTTTTTGAGAATTGGTAGTGTAATAGGAACATATTATATTTTTCTTAAAGTTCCCAATGGGATACTTAGCAAGTCAGTATTTATTTTGGAAGAGTGGTAAGACAATCAATTACACATTGGGAAAAACAGATACGTTTAGGTATATAAGTTATAGAAATTGCTAATACCCCCACTTCAATTTGAGCTCTACTGGAAAGTTAATGCTTAAACACATAAGGGAAACAGTTACTATAGCAATTATTTTCAATATCTATGATATTTCATGGTTATATTTTTGAAACCAAGATTGTTTGTGGATAACTTTCTAATTTTTTAGCAAAAGCTAGATATGATCCTAAATTAGGTTGCATATGATTTACAAGTATATCCTCATTCATCTGTGTTCTCTGGTCTTTTATTGATATTCAGTAAAACATAAGATTTTGAAACTTAACACTAAAGAACAGTTCAGCCCTAAAATGAAAGGTACTTTAACATGAACTACTTTCACCTCATGAAATATTTGTTTCATGCATATTACTGCATGGCTTCTGTCCTTGAGTCTCCAATATGAATTTTAACAAAATTTAAACTTTTCTTTTGCATATCATGGAATCTGAGGAGTAGAATAAGATTATGGCATGAGCAGAGACTTCTAAAGTAGGCCTTCCCTTACCAACTCAGCCCAGCCTGCTGATTGACATTCTCTTAAACAAACCTCAAGGCAGTATCTGGTCAAAATCCTTATTTGTAAGTAATTCATCTAATAAATAAATAAATGTTTATTCTTACCTTCCAACTATAATGGAAGTCTGCTATCAAGTTTTACAAAGTTTGACCAGAATGCTTAAAGTGTTCAATAGAATTTGTTTAAAGGTGTTGCCAAAGGTGCATCTAGGTGTACATGGCTCTCTCTCTCTCTTTTTTTTTTTTTTTGTGGGCACATACAACAGACACTATCATGAACAGGAAAAATATGTCCACTTCTTTCTGGAGGTATGAAGACGACTGTCCAGTATCCATGGAGTTCATAAACAAGCTCGGGAAAAACAACAACAACACAGAGATTTTGAGATTCCTTAAGGGATGAAGCAATATGCTTCTGTCCAAGAAGAATCAACTGCTGTTAGGATTTGTTCTGGACTCAGGTCTTCTCCATCCAGATCTGGAATGGGGGCAATATGAATGGAGGCAATTCAGTTCAGATGGGAAAACAATGAAGCACTTTAGAGAATCTGTCTCTCAGTTGCCCTGATATATACGTGGTACATCATCTTTGGGTTTTACAAGGTTCTGTCGAGGAAGCACGTCATAAATATGCTTGGAAGGATTGGTACATGCTGTCCCACATACTCAGAAATGGAATCCAGACTCTAATTCCATTGACCATCATGGCATTCCAGTAAAATTTTATAGCTCATTTTGATGTACCTACATAGACTTAAGTGACAAGTATTTGTCTCAATTTTTTGATATGCACTAAATATCAAGTTAAAAAGGACATCAACCTTGTAAATGCCTTTTGTAGCTTACTGAGAGGCCTCTTTTCTTTTTTTAAAGTTTTTATTTATTTATTTGAGAGAGAGAGAGAGATAATGGCAGGGAGGACAAGCAGGGAGGAAGGAAGAAGCAAGCTCCCACTGAGCAGGGAGCCCAACTCAGGGCTTAAACCCAGGACCCTGGAATCATGACCAGAACTGAAGGCAGATGCTTACCTGACTGAGCCACCCAGGTGCCTGAGAGACCTACTTTCTTATGTAATCACAGAGAAGGAAACCTTTTATAATTTCACTAATTATAACTAATCTATCCTTTTCAGAAAATGCCTTTGTCAGATATACCTTAATATACCTGGTCCTTTCCCCCCTAATTCCTAGAACAGGTAACATTATAATTTGATTCTTCTTGAAAAAGAATCTGATTATATTATGAAATATAAAATATATAATGTATATATTATATACATAATTTTTACATATTAGTCATTTCTTATAAAGCACAAATCCATTGTAATATTTACTGATATTTTGACAATCTTATTTGTGAAAAGAAACAATCCCAAACTCGTAGGGACTTAAAACTGGAAAGATTATTTCTTGATCAGAACAGTGGGGGAAAAATTCCCCTTTGTGTTGTCGTCACTAAAGGAGAAAGGTGATGGAGCAGCCACTATTTGAACACTGTCTTTTACTCTAGTGGGAGGAGGACAGGCTACAATGAAATATGTAACACATTGTTTCTGCTAACATTTTATTGGCCAAAGTGAATCATATAGCCATGCCTAATTGTAGTGAGGGAGGAAAGTGTAATCCAATAAGAACCACGGTTTTGGTAAAATCCCTTAATGGCTATCTCAAGGACAACTTGTCAGGATCACTCAAAATAAGCATAGCTCTGACTTAGCAATTCCATCTCTAGGAATTTATACTATGACACAAGCATGTCCGCGTCTAGGCTATTTGTAATAGCAAAAAGTAAAATCCTTAGGAAAGTTTTCTGGTTAAATAAATTCATGTTAAACTCATTCAATGGGATACCTCATAGCCTTTGAAAAATGAGCAGGATGTATTTGAATTAACATGGAAATATATTTTAAGAGAATAGTGTTAATAAAGTGTATGTATGTGTGATGGTGGTGGTGGTGTTTATGTGGGTGTCTGTATGTGTGAGCTCATGCATGCAAAATCACTTAGAACAGTTCTTGACAAAAATAATAATAGTAGCTAACACTTATACGCAATTTATTAAATATAAGATAATCTTCTCTATGTTATATATCTCTTAAGTCATTTGATGAAATAATCGTTTGAAGTTATATTTTTCACAATTTTCAAATGAGGAAACTTACAGAGTATCTGCTTGAACAAATTCTAGAATGATATTTGATTTTTTTGTTTTTTTAAAGACTTTATTATTTATTCATGAAAGACATAGAGAAAGGCAGAGACAGACAGAGGGAGATGCAGGCTCTTCGCAGGCAGCCCGATGTGGGACTTGATCCCCTAGGGTAGATGCTCAACCGCTGAACTACCCAAAGTCCCTAGAAGGGTATTTGAGAAATTGTAATGAGTATCTTTGGGGAGTGGTTCGAAGAGATATAATGTTTATTTTTTAAATTCATTGTATTGCTTTATATTGCTCTTAGAATTTTTTATCATGATACACATGTTACTTTCTTTTTCTTATATTTTTTTAATTTTAATTTTTTCACATGTTACTTTCATGGTAAAACTCTAGTAATCTGAATAGATGGCATGACAATGAACCAAAAGGAGCTGACTCATTCCTGCTAGAAACTATGCATACCTCTGCACCCTGAAGAAATGTTTTCCATGTAGGGAAAATACTTAAGATTGAAACTCTCAATTCCAGTTCTTCCCTTTGTCATAGTTAAGCAAAGACTGAGCTAGCTGGTCTTTCTTGATACCATGTTATGTATTTGCATGTGATGATCTGTGATAGGTTTAATTATTGTCCCGTGTATTTTCTACTCTTTCTGGATTCTGCATTCCTATACTGATGCCATTGGGCTTGGTTAAGTGACTGGCTTTGGAAGTGGTGTGTGCGGCCTTGAAACAGAGTTCTGAAAGAGGGAAGGTGTCCTCTCAGCAGTGGGAAGGGCAAAATCCAGACAGGGGCTGCTTTTGGATCTTGGGGTGAAGAGAACATGAAAAACAGCTGTAGAACATATAACATGAGTGAAACATTAGAAATAAACTTTGTTGGGGGCGCCTGGATGGCTCAATGGGTTAAGCATCCAACTCTTGATTTTGGCTTAGGCCATGATCTCAGGGTTGTGAGACCAAGCCCTGCGTGTTGGGCTTCATGTTCTGGAAGAGTCTGTTTAAGATTCTCTCTTTCTCTCTGTCTCTCTCTCTCTCTCTCTCTCTCCCTCCCTCCCTCCCTCCCTCCCCCTACCCTCCCCCACCACTACTCCTGCTCTTTCTCTTTCTCTCTAAAAAGAAAGAAAGAAGAAATAAACTTTGTTGTGTTAAGCCATTGAGACTGAATCATTTGCTGCCATGACATAAACCAGTAAAAGTTAATACACGAGCCTCAGAAAAATTATTAAGAAAGAGAAATTGGAGAAAATACACTTTCTAACGATCCCCTGGGGTGGGAATTCTGGGACGTGTTAGCCTTTTGCACTTTCCGTTATTTTTGTATTACAGTATTAGGTTTTGGAACTGCTTATGTGAAGTTCTCTATGGCTTGTTCTTTTGGAAGAAGGAAAATGTGTATTGTTCCATTGCTTTCATCTTGGCAGGCTAGGAGTGGAAGACTTTTTACACAATTTCAATTTGATCTTTATTTGTGAAAGACTCCCTTGTTCTACATGTCCTGTCAGTTGAAGAAGTACCAATATACCAATATTACAGAGAGTATAAATAGTTAAGTTGTATTTCCTTTTCAACTCATTTCTCCACTCATTTCTCTAAAGTTTCTCACTTAATTGCAAAATGCTGGACTCATTTTAATTTTCAGGTTTTTTATTATCTACACTAAAACGTGATAAAATTATAAAACTTTTCCTCTAGGTGTTCTGGGTATTTCATTTGACATGAAATGCCCAAATCTGTAATTTGGTCTTGATGCCTAAGAGTGTCCTGTGTAATTGCCAAGTAACATAAAAAATATATATTCTGAAGAGTTTTAAAGATATGGTCCTACTTATATTCATGTAAAGAATAAAAAAGTTAGATTTTTTTTATAATGAAGCTAAATTGATTGTTTCTATCTTACCAAAATAAAGAGAAAATAGCATATTTTTATCTCCATTCCAAGGGTCCAAATGTCATCAGTTTTTTAGCTAAGGAGGAGTACACTGATTCTTTCTGTGCATTCATTTCTGTAAGTTAAACTGCCCAGTTGGACCGCTGTTAGAAACCTCCCTAGGATACATGGTATTTGCAGGTTTGCCTTAGGCAAACACAAGCAGCATTTCAGGACTGTTGTCCAAGATGAATGAGGCAACTCTGCCCCAGTATTAAACAATATCAAAAATATCTAGATAAAAGGCCATTCTTTGCAATCAGCAGTTAAGCTATCCGTCTTCTATGCACTACAGGTGAAAGGGCTGGCCCTCTCTGTTCCGTATTATGCACAGGATCGAAGCCCTTGTGTGGCATTCATTTATCCTCATCCTTTTATTATGATTTCCAAATGTGGTCTCAGAAGGAGGACTGATGGAGAATACCATGTGACTTATGCTGTGCTCTGCGAAGTCTAGAAAGCATTCTCATCAACCTGCATTGGAGGAACTAGGAGACTCAAGGATAACCCCACCTCCCCTCTTTTGCTCTCCAAAGCCACAAGGATAGACAAAATAACTTTTTAGACAAGCTAGAGAAACATAAGTGGCTTCCCAAAGATGATAGGGAATTATAAAGCTAGTAAGAATGATCTTTTTTTTAATGATTTATGCCCATAACCTCAATTTTATTTTAAACTGTATATATTTTAGTTCCTACTAAAAATATTCTGTAGAGGGAAAATAAGTCCTCTGGTAGTTAACATACAAAATGAATTATTCTATCAGCATCTGAGAAGTGTTTTTCACGAATATGGATATAAGCGAACAGAAGAGTTCCCAACATGAAAATAAATGCTGATTTAACATATTTTTAATCCCAATGACTAGGATATTATTTGTCTTAAGGAATGGGGCATTCGATTATGAATCAGGTGTGTTATTGGTAAATATGATTCTGAATGTGGTACTCCTGGATGGCTTTTTTTGTATAAGCAGATTTTTATTTTAAGAATCGATATTCTTTTTGAATCATAGAGTGCATTTGCATGAGGATTGGTCAATTACTAATAATCGTAATTGCATTTACTGGCAATGTGTTTAATGCTAGACGGATTGAGGGATGGCATTCAAATCTGAGTCTTAAGGGGAAATCTGAGAAGGAATGTAGTCACTGGGAAAGAGAGCAGGAGGAATCTTTTATTCTGGGATGAATTTTCCTGTATAAAGGCGGAAAGAAGAGATGGTAACATAAGGAGTACTAATAAAATATTCAATTGGATTGTGACATTTTATTGAGTATTTTGAAGCACGTTGCTAGCAGGCTGTCTGCTGGGCCCCCGATAATATCCGACCCTGGTATTCATGCCCTTGTGTAATTAATTAATCACCTTTTTGCGGATGTATGAGGGCCCAGTGACTTGCTTCTAACCAGCAGAATAGGGCGCAGGTAATGGGAACCTACTTCTGTGATTAACCTATAAGACACTTTCCATCTGAAAGCTCTGGCCTATCATCAATAGCTTGATAATTTATGGAGAGATTCTTCCCCTTGCTGGGTTTATAAAGCAACTTTCCCCTGTCAGGAGGTCCACGTGGCAAGGAAATGAGGCTTCTGGAACAGAGAAAGTGAGTTTTGCTAGGAGCTGAGGCATTTGGCCCAAGAGCGCTTGAGGAACTGAAACTCTGCCAACCTCTTGTAAGTGATTTTAGAAATGAATACTTCTCTAATTGAGCCTTCAGATGAACGCCCAGCCCTGCCGGTGGCTCTGATTGTACCTTTGGAGAGACTGAGAAGCAGAGGACCCAGTGAAGTTGTGCCCCAATTCCTGACCCATAGAAACTGTAAGACCAGTGTGTTGTTTTTTTCTGCCAAGTTTGTGGTGTTGGATTATATAACAAGAGATAGCCAATGCATATTTCTTAATCATATTTTTTGTTAATTTTGCGATTAACTTCTTTTTTTTAATAAATTTATTTTTTATTGGTGTTCAATTTGCCAACATACAGAATAACACCCAGTGCTCATCCCGTCAAGTGCCCCCCTCAGTGCCCGTCACCCATTCACCCCCACCCCCCGCCTTCCTCCCCTTCCACCACCCCTAGTTTGTTTCCCAGAGTTAGGAGTCTTTATGTTCTGTCTCCCTTTCTTCTTGAGTATGACATGTCTTGACATTAAAATCCATGTTGCATAATGCATGTTTAGGCCAAGCTCAGTGCAGAAGAAAAGGAATTGATACAGAGCAGTTCTCGACATTTAGTGTGTATCAGAATCACCTGGGGGGCTTGTAAAAACAGCTGCCCCACCACCACCACCCTGCTCCGTCCAGGTTTTTGGTTCAGCCAGTCTGGTTCCTCACAATTCACATTTCCAAGAAGTTTCTAGGTATCATAGTTTCCTATTGCTGCTATGACAAATGACCACAAACTTGGTGGCTTAAAACAACACAGATATATTACCTTCCAGTTCTGGAGGGCAGTAGTCAGAAATAGGTCTGTGTGGATTTACATCAAAATGTCCCTTTTCTGGGGACAGCTGTAGGAGCGAATGCATTTTCTTTTTCTACCTTCTAGAAGCTGCCTACATCTTGGCTGGTGGCCCCTTACCTTCATCTTCAAAGCCATCTGCGTAGTACCTTCAAATCTTTCAGACTGACCACTGAGTCTCCTGCCCCTCCCTCTTTCACTGATAGAGACTCTTGTGATTCCATTGGGCCCAACTGGATAATACAGGCTGACCTTCTCATCTCAAGATCTTTAACTTAATTGTGTCTGCAGATTATCGTTTTCCTTGTAACGTAGAATTTACACTTGTAAGAGATTAAGAAACGGGCATTTCTGTGGGTGCATTATTCAGCCCATACATAGGTGATGTGGGTAGCTGGCCCGGGGCTACAGTGTGAGGATAGAAGGTTGTAAGAACTGAGCTCTTCCTCCTCTGGATTCCCTCTGCCTCCATCATGCCCCCTCTTAGCCTTGCTTTTACGCAGCTTTTGTTTTCTCTGTGGACTAGAAACTTTTTGCCTCAGTATTCATCCCTGGCTCACAGAAGCTTGCAGGAGTCTCACTTGAGTGTAGGGAGAGGTTTGCTGTATTGATGACTGTTGAAATCCGTATTAATCGGGTAGTTCTTTCTGATTATTAGTTTTTATCTATGTTTTTAATGTTTATGTTTTACCACAACAAAAATCTTTACTTTGGTGATCCTGTTTTCTGATTTTTTCTAAGGCAAATTCCAAATAGATTTTAAAGCTGTCTTCCCAGGATTAAATAAGAGAGTTTCAAAGATAACAGAATACTAATTAGAAATGATAATAAGCAAGAGATATTGCCTATAAACACTTTTTTTTACATTTTCATTTTTTTTCATAAAATAGTTTTTCTTCTAATATGTAACTGTGTACATGAGTATGTGGGTATTGATTCTGGCACTTAAAAATGCATTCACTCTGAATAATTAAGGTACTTTCTTATTAATAATTCCCTCTAAGAGAAGCATAATTGTTGTCAATTAAATGACTAAGATTGAAGATTTTTAAAAAATATGTCATCTGCCCTCATCTGTCACCTTATATAATGTGACATAATTTTAGAATTAGATACGTGTGTCTTTGTGTTACAAAACTCTCTTAAACGACAGGGATATGTCTTCAGATTTAATGTCTGTATATTTTCGCTCCTAGCATGTTCAAGGGCTATGATGGTTTAACCCCTTTGAAGGACTGTATCTTTCTCAATTAACTCACACTGTCATTCAAAATGCCAAGGGATTTACCAGATTTGATTAGGGAGTATTAGGGACATTAGGGTCAAAAATAAAAAGAGTCTAGAAACTTAATACATGCCACCATCGATTACTCTTTTAGGATCAGGATGGTTATATGCAGGTGGTAGTTAAAGAACCATATTTTGTTGAGTGGGCCCCTTGGTAAAATTCTGCTATTCTGGATTTCTGAATATTTGGGATTCCTATGGATAAAACACTTTATTCCTCTCTATCCATGTAATGCTCCTATACAAATGCAACAGCAGATGTCAGGGACCTTGGTAGTCTTGCTTGCACCCCTTTATAACCACTGATAGCAGTTGCTCTCTGGAGCATAATAATAATAATGTTTTAATCCCAAACTGCAGCCCAAATGACATCAGGAATTAGAGTTTTCAGAAAATTGATGTGTTGATTCTTCATTAATGGGCATAAAAAATGGAAAGTATAACACCTTTTAATTGTTTTCCAAATGAAAGATAAATTCGATCTTGAAGGGCCTGCCTTGCTCGATGTTTTTATGTGCCCACAGACCAGCTAAAATTGGACAATACTTAAGTACGGAGGGGAAATAAAAGCAAATGGGCACCTGTGGCTATTTACTTCCTCCCATACAGATAAAGTTCAAAGGTAAGGAGAATCCCAGGCTTTTGTCAACAAAACTATCATAAAATATGGTTGGAGGTTTCTAAGTTTGCCCTAAGTTAGTATTAAATGGAAAATAATTTTTGGTGACTTTTTTTTAACTGAAGTTTGTATAATAAACCTTCAAGCCCAATCATTAATAATACAATATATATCAGAGGAGAGGGGATGTGATGCATATGAAATGTTCCTTCGGATTTTTTGAACCAAATATTTTTGCTTGATTTGGCTGTTGCTTATGTGAATTCACTAACTCTCTTGTTATTTTCCAAGTACTATATGTGATTTAAGATTTTTTTCAATATTTTGTATATTTCATTCATATTGAAGATTCTTAGCTTGCGAAGTTGGAGATGTCATGAGAAACAGTTGACATTTCCAATTGGTAAAGCTAATGTTTTCAGTAAATTCATGTAAAAAAAGTCAATTTTTCATGAAACACAAGATTTGAGATATATTTATATATTGAAACACTAGTGAAAGAGACCAGCTAATGTACATTTATTATCTTCTCTATATAACATTAAAAGTAGATATTTTCTGAGAATTTTTTAGATTTAAAGACATTTGCTCCTCCTAAATTATTTTAGTCCATCTCCAGGGAGTTCTGTTGCCGACTTATCAGATGTGAGACAATTTACACACTATAAAAATAAGTGAAAGTAATGTGATGTGCCAGATTTCTAGTGGAGTATGAGTAATCATCCTGTTGGCATGGCAAGGAGATTCATAGAAAAACACTCTTTTGTCATTATTGCTGAAAATTAATTGTAATTGAAAATCTTTATTTATAAAAGAAGAAATACAGTAGATTTGATTCCTAACGGAAAACAAATGAAAGCTTCTTTTGCCTCTTGGCGTACTTCTAATTGAGAGATGTTTTCTGCCTCTACCACTCATCATTTAATAAATATTTATTAATCACTTGCTATGCTAAGATACTATGGTAGGTAATGAGAGGAACATAAGGAGTAAAAGATGCTCAAGAATATGCAGATTATAACTGATCATTGACCGAAGAGTGATGCACGTACCATGAGTGCTGAGGAGGTTGGGGGAAAAAAAGGTGATTTTCAACTAGGGTGTAAAGGGAAAGCTTAAATATTCTAGCAAAGGAGCCACAAATTGAATGTAATGTATAATAGGGCAAGCACAGGCAAATGACAAGAAACTGGCACAGCTGATGTTTCTCCTACTCTTGATATGGGCATTTAGCCACATTAGGAGGCTAAAAAAATATATTGCCAATTATATTGGCCATTTTCTTGCAAAAAGTTGAAATTATCAAGAGGCCCACTTATAATATGACTTTATAGTTAATATCACTAATAATAAATCTTGCCCTAAGTATATGCATGCCTTTTAATATGAAGATATGATAAGTAAAACATTTAAACATGTTTATTTTCATCTTTATCTCAACTTTGAAAAATACACATTTTAGTGTGTGTGTTATAATATTTATATATAATAAGGTTAAAGTGGTGAGCACAAGTGCTTTGAAATGAGTAAATATGCATAACTGGGTGCATGTGCTCAAAAATATTTTTCTGGTGGATGGCATGATCAAAGCAATTTGGTTCTTTTTCTAAAGCAGAGGATATCCTTCCCCATATTAGTCAACTTTCTCTTATCATTCAGCTTGCCCAGAAAGCTTCAGCTTCTTGATTCCTTTCTGGATCAGAAGTGTACACAATTGATCATTGTCTGTCACCATTTTATGTGAAATCTGAGGCATCCTTTAAACTATGACCCCTGAAACCCTTCTCCTTGAAATGTTCATGCCTTACTGGCAAATCTATCTGTGTTTTATGTTTTGTTTATTATTTATTCTTGCTTCTATAATCTTGCAAAGATTTGTCCACAGACCTACCAATTCAGTCTCTAAAAGGTTAGGGATGAGAATCCCCAAGTCTCTGTAGCTCTGGGGGGCAGTTATAGTTAATCATGAGAATTCACAAACACGTGTATATTCTAATACAGATGGAGCTCTGCAGTGGTTTGTTTCCTGCTTCCTCTTGTACAGAGATGTGACTTTTGAATAGAAGGGAGAATTATAAGGAGCGGGGACCATCATTTGACATTTGATGGAAATGACTGTGCTACCATCTCTTAAATGTCATATTTCATTTAACAAATTGAATGATGTGAGCTAAACAATGGATACCCCCTTGGTAGTATGCAGGGGTGAATTTTAATGCCCCATTTGCTGCGTATGTTTAGAAGGACATCTGAATGACAGGATTTCCAGAAGATGGAAACCTTGTTAGAAATGCAAAACCTTGGGACACCTGGTGGCTCAGTGGCTGAGCGTCTGCCTTCGGCTCAGGTCACTGGGGTCCCTACATTGGGCTCCCCGCAGGGATCCTGCTTCTCCCTCTGCCTGTGTCTCTGCCTCTCTCTGTGTGTCTCATGAATAAATAAATAAAATCTTAAAAAAAAAAAGAAAGGAAAGAAATGCAAAATATCAGGCCCCAGACCAAACCTCCTGAATCAGAACCTCAAGAAGTAGGGCCCAGAAATCTACATTTAATAAGCTCTCAGATAATTCTTAAGCACACTAAAGTTTGAGAAGCACTTCTAGGAAAAAAGTACAGTGATTTAGATTGCCACTTCAGAATAGACATGAAATCTTTCAAAATTAGGAAACTATGTCAGAAGGTTCTTATGAGCTGCCATGACCCACTGATGCATTTTAAAAGCAGGAAATGAGTTTGCCACATAATATTTCATAGCAGGGAAAATTACATTTTTATTTCTCAGTTTTGTGGAGAATAAATCCAAATAAAATTGTATTTTATGGAATTGTATTTGATGAGCAAATAAACTACAAAAATGGATAAAGGTAATCCAGGAAGGAAAACAGATTAATCCAGGTACTAATTTCCATAATTATGGTGAAACAGGATGGACAGTAACACTTTAAAGCCATTCATGCTTCCCTTCTCCCCTTGGAGAAGAAAGCCACGCCTCTTACGATAAAGGTGAATCTAGATGTGATTTGTAGGAGAGACAAGAGGGCCTGAGTCAAGGGGCAGGAAAAAAGAAAAATCGAGTCAATAGGAATTAAATGTTTAAAAAAAATATTTTTCAGTATTTTCTCTGAAATACAAGCGCAAGCTTGTTAACATGTGAGTCAGTTTTAGCTTGCTAATTGCTGCTTGCCATTCCTATGTTCGTGTAACAGTTCAGTGCCTGGATGATGCGCTATTAAAATAAATAAATAAATAAACAGCAGTGCTTAACAGCTTACTCACACTGATCCTATTTACTATGTGTCAATTTGTCACCCTTGGTTGAACAAGGAAAATATGCCATATAGAAACTGATGGCCTCTTTGCCCGAATTACACATGTTTGTGTATAACCATTTATGATTTCAGCAGGGAGTGGCAGGATTTATGCCACTTATTATCCATTGTGTCTAATTTGGATCCTAGCAATTTGATGCGTGTTTATGGTTTCATTTAAATGGATGTTGCCCGACGTAGGAACTAAGGCCAGCTACCCTACCACAGTACAACTGCCTTAGTGGGCTGCGTAGAATGGCTGAGGATCCAGGCATACCTGGTTCTGCTGTGCTTTGCTTTGTTGCACCTCACAGAGACCATATGTTTTAGAAATTGAAGTCTTGTGGGAACTGGGTGTCGGGCAAGTCTGTATTGTTATATTTGTTATGGTCATTTGTGGTCAGTGATTTTGACTCCCTGAAAGCTCAGATGAGGGGATCCCTGAGTGGCTCAGTGGTTGAGTGTCTGCCTTTGGCCCAGGGTGTGATCCTGGAGACCCGGGATCGAGTCCCACGTTGGGGTCCCTGCAGGGAGCCTGCTTCTCCCTCTACCTGTGTCTCTGCCTCTCTCTCTGTGTGTCTTTCATGAATAAATGAATAAAATCTTTAAAGAAAAAAAAAAGCTCAAATGATAATGAACATTTTTAGCAGTAAAATATTTTTAAATTAAATTTAAATTTATTTTTAAACTAATTTTAAATTTTAAAATTTTAAATTTTAAACAATGTACATTGTTTTTTAGACTAATGCTATTACACACTTAATAGATTGCAATACAGTATAAACATAGCTTTTATATGTACTGAGAAACCAAAAAAAAAATATTGGAGTTGCTTTATTGTGATATTTGTTCAATTGTAGTGTTCTGGAACAGAACCTGCAGTATCTCAGGTATTCCTTTTTTTTTTAAGATTTTATTTATTTATTCATGAGAGAGACAGGAAGAAGCAGAGAAAGAGGCAGAGGGAGAAGCAGGCTCCATGCAGGGAGCCCAATGCGGGCCTTGATCCCAGGACCCCGGGATCACGCCCTGAGCTAAAAGCAGACACTCAACCACTGAGCCACCCAGGCACCCCTCGGGTATTCCTATATTAGGTGGAGATATGGAAAGTTTGGCCTACCCATAACTATACCTTTAACTTCTTGCATAACCTCTCTGGGGCTTATTTTTTCTAATATTTAAAACAAAGGAGTTGAATTCAATGATTGTAACACTTTTTGAGCATGGTTTGGGGAGGGGCTGTCCTGGAAGGATCTGATCTGAAATTAAGTTTGAGGGAAATTCATAATCCAAAATATACCTATCAAATGAAAATTATTCAGGAATCTAATGTTAAGTTATGTCTATAAAGTTTTTCTTTTTTTTTTTTTTAAAGATTCCATTCACTTATTCATGAGAGACAAAGAGAAAGAGAGGCAGAGACACAGGCAGAGGGAGAAGCAGGCTCCATGCAGGGAGCCAGACGTGGGACTCAATCCTATTTATATAGTTATAACAATATTTAAATTAAGAAAAAGGAAAGATGCCCACACCCAAGAGTGGACAAGTCATTTCTAAGGGTCACTTTTATTGCGTCCTTACTATGTGCATAAAAAACAGAAATTTTTTCCTAGAATCTCTAGTGGAAAAGTTTTTTATTTCCCCCAGTAAATCTATTGTTTTAAATCATGGATATAGAGATTTATACCCTAGTTTGAGTCTGAGCAACAATCTTATCAGATGAAATTCAATATGTTTATGTTTTTGCTCTTGGGACACGCCTGTTCGCAGGGAACTGGAGATGACTGTAGTCTCTCTTACCATTTTTTCTCCAGAATAAGTGAGGTTTATTTTGTTTTCACCTTTCAGCTTTAGAAGCAGCATTAGTAGGTTTGCCATGAATTTAAGGTCCTGGGAGTCAGGAGAGCACAGGTGGAAATCCATTTATTGTAACTCCTTGCAGGAGAGTGATGGACATGATACTTGTTATCTTTGAAGCTCCATTTCCTTATCTGGAATATATAGAGACTACTTACGTTAAAAGGCTAGTGTAGCATTGCATTACATATTCTGCATAAAATTCTTTCCATAGTGTCAAGAATGTATTGAATACTTGATGATGGGAGCTAATTTTATTATAGCTAAAGAAGAGATAGAACTTAGACTGAGGAGTTTAGTTTTTTTTTACAGATTGAGGAATCAAAGTTATCGTATACTAAGGAAATGGCACTGAGAAGTCTAGGTCCAAGAGAGAGCATGGCGTATGACAGAAAAGTAGATGCAAGAGTAAGAGCAGATTGCTCAGAAATAAGTGTGTAGAAATAACCTGGGCCAGCTCTTGAAGGGCTCTCTATACCAGAATAAGAAATTTGTACTTTATCCTACGGGTAATAAAGAGTGATTGATATGTTTTAGGCAGTTGAATGACTGACTTGTTTACCTTTGGAAGGTTTATCCCATTGTCTCTGATCCCCTGGATTTGTTCCTGTTACTGCCACCACTCGTCTAGTCTAGTCTTGTACCCCTTTAATTTTACCTCACATACTGGCTCCACACTTACATTGCTTATATCCTTGAGTTTGCTTTCCTCCTTTTGACCCTCGCTTGTCCCCAAGAACTCATATTTTGACCATTTCGTTGCTTTTCCTTCCCCAAGTGATCAGACTTTGCCATAGAACTCTGGTCTTTGAGTTGCCAAGCCCGTGCCATCTGCCTGCCTGCACCCTGTATGGGCACCACTCACAGATGGACGTGGAAAAAAGCAGCAGTCCTCCTGTCTCCCTGAATTTCCTTTGGCTTTTGCCACTTAAGATCAGTTCTTTCCCCTTTGGACAGTCTTTCCTCTTGATACAATAATATGCTTTCGGGAGGAGGGGCAAGACGGCAGAAGAGTAGGGTCCCCAAATCACCTGTCCCCAACAAATTACCTAGATAACCTTCAAATCATCCTGAAAATCTACGAATTCGGCCTGAGATTTAAAGAGAGACCAGCTGGAACGCTACAGTGAGAAGAGTTCGCGCGTCAATCAAGGTAGGAAGACGGGGAAAAAGAAATAAAGGAACAAAAGGCCTCCGAGGGGGAGGGGCCCCGGAGGAGCCGGGCTGAGGCCGGGGCGAGTGTCCCCAGGACAGGAGAGCCCGTCCGTCCCGGAGGAGCAGGAGCTGCACCAACCTGCCCGGGCGGGCGGAAAGGGGCTCGCAGGGAGTTGGAGCAGGACCCAGGAGGGCGGGGATGCCCTCGGGCTCCCGGGGACACTAACAGACACCTGCGCCCAGGGAGAGTGCTCCGAGCTCCCTAAGGGCTGCAGCGCGCACGGAGGGACCGACCGGAGCAGCTCGGAGGGGCTCGGGCGGCGGCTCCAGGGAGGGGGCTGTGGGGCGGGAGCGCGAATCCCACAGCGCAGGCCCCGAAGCACAGGGCGCCGGGACACAGTCCAGGATCCGGCCTCCCCCGGGACAGGCAGAGGCCGGGAGGGCCCAGGACAGCGAGGACGCTCCTGCCCCGAGCTGAGCAGATCAGCGGCCCCGCCCCGGAGCCTCCAGGCCCTGCGGACGGAGAGCCGAGAGCCCCGAGCCCCGTAGTTCCTGCGGAGGCTGAATCCAGGCTTCCAGAGTTGCCATAGCAACTGCGGCTGATCCTCCGGGGCCCCACGGGGTAAACAACCCCCGCTGAGCCCTGCAGCAGGCAGGGGCAGAGCAGCTCCCCCAAGTGCTAACACCTGAGAATCAGCACAGCAGGCCCCTCCCCCAGAAGACCAGCTGGACGGACCATTTCCAGGGGAAGTCAAGGGACTTAAAGTCTACAGAAATACTGCCCCGTGTTTTTTTTTTTTTTCTTTTTTTCTTTTTTCTTTTCTTTTTGATTTCTGATTGCTTCCCCCACCCCCTTTTTTTTCACCTTTCTTTTTCTTTCCCTTTTTCTTCTCTTCTTTCCTTTTTCTTTTCTTTTTCTTTTTTCTTTTTCTCTTTTCTTTCCTTCTCTCTCTTCTCTCCTTTTCCCAATACAACTTGTTTTTGGCCACTCCACACTGAGCAAAATGACTAGAAGGAAAACCTCACCTCAAAAGAAAGAATCAGAAACAGCCCTCTCTCCCACAGAGCTACAAAATCTGGATTACACTTCAATGTCAGAAAGCCAATTCAGAAGCACTATTATACAGCTACTGGTGCCTCTAGAAAAAAGCATTAAGGACTCACGAGACTTCATGACTGCAGAATTTAGATCCAATCAGGCAGAAATTAGAAATCAACTGAATGAGATGCAATCCAAACTAGAAGTCCTAACGACGAGGGTTAACGAGGTGGAAGAACGAGTGAGTGACATAGAAGACAAGTTAATGGCAAAGAGGGAAACTGAGGAAAAAAGAGACAATCAATTAAGGGACCATGAAGACAGATTAAGGCAAATAAATGACAGTCTAAGGAAGAAAAACCTACGTTTAATTGGGGTTCCCGAGGGCGCCGAAAGGGACAGAGGGCCAGAATATGTATTTGAACAAATCCTAGCTGAAAACTTTCCCAATCTGGGAAGGGAAACAGGCATTCAGATCCAGGAAATAGAGAGATCCCCCCATAAAATCAATAAAAACCGTTCAACACCTCGACATTTAATAGTGAAGCTTGCAAATTCCAAAGATAAAAGAGAAGATCCTTAAAGCAGCAAGAGACAAGAAGTCCCTGACTTTCATGGGGAGGAATATTAGGGTAACAGCAGACCTCTCCACAGAGACGTGGCAGGCCAGAAAGGGCTGGCAGCATATATTCAGGGTCCTAAATGAGAAGAACATGCAACCAAGAATACTTTATCCAGCAAGGCTCTCATTCAAAATGGAAGGAGAGATAAAGAGCTTCCAAGACAGGCAGGAACTGAAAGAATATGTGACCTCCAAACCAGCTCTGCAAGAAATTTTAAGGGGGACTCTTAAAATTCCCCTTTAAGAAGAAGTTCAGTGGAACAATCCACAAAAACAAGGACTAAATAGATATCATGATGACACTAAACTCATATCTGTCAATAGTAACTCTGAACGTGAACGGGCTTAATGACCCCATCAAAAGGCGCAGGGTTTCAGACTGGATAAAAAAGCAGGACCCATCTATTTGCTGTCTACAAGAGACTCATTTTAGACAGAAGGACACCTACAACCTGAAAATAAAAGGTTGGAGAACCATTTACCATTCAAATGGTTCTCAAAAGAAAGCAGGGGTAGCCATCCTTATATCAGATAAACTAAAATTCACTCTGAAGACAGTAGTGAGAGACGAAGAGGGGCACTATATCATACTTAAAGGATCTATCCAACAAGAGGACTTAACAATCCTCAATATATATGCCCGAATGTGGGAGCTGCCAAATACTTAAACGAATTATTAACCAAAGTGAAGAAATACTTAGATAATAATACACTTATACTTGGTGACTTCAATCTAGCTCTATCTACCCTTGATAGGTCTTCTAAACACAACATCTCCAAAGAAACGAGAGCTTTAAATGATACACTGGACCAGATAGATTTCACAGATATCTACAGAACTTTACATCCAAACTCAACTGAATACACATTCTTCTCAAGTGCACATGGAACTTTTTCCAGAATAGACCACATACTGGGTCACAAATCGGGTCTGAACCGATACCAAAAGATTGGGATCGTCCCCTGCATATTCTCAGACCATAACGCCTTGAAATTAGAACTCAATCACAAGAAGAAGTTTGGAAGGACCTCAAACACGTGGAGGTTAAGGACCATCCTGCTAGAAGATAAAAGGGTCAACCAGGAAATTAAGGAAGAATTAAAAAGATTCATGGAAACTAATGAGAATGAAGATACAACTGTTCAAAATCTTGGGATGCAGCAAAAGCAGTCCTGAGGGGGAAATACATCGCAATACAAGCATCCATTCAAAAACTGGAAAGAACTCAAATACAAAAGCTAACCTTACACATAAAGGAGCTAGAGAAGAAGCAGCAAATCGACCCGACGCCCAGCAGAAGAAGAGAGTTAATTAAAATTCGAGCAGAAATCAACGAAATTGAGACCAGAAGAACTGTGGAACAGATCAATAGAACCAGGAGTTGGTTCTTTGAAAGAATTAATAAGATAGATAAACCATTAGCCAACCTTATTAAAAAGAAGAGAGAGAAGACTCAAATTAATAAAATCATGAATGAGAAAGGAGAGATCACTACCAACACCAAGGAAATACAAACGATTTTAAAAACATATTATGAACAGCTCTACACCAATAAATTAGGCAATCTAGAAGAAATGGACGCATTCCTGGAAAGCCACAAACTACCAAAACTGGAGCAGGAAGAAATAGAAAACCTGAACAGGCCAATAACCAGGGAGGAAATTGAAGAAGTCATCAAAAACCTCCCAAGACACAAGAGTCCAGGGCCAGATGGCTTCCCAGGGGAATTCTACCAAACGTTTAAAGAAGAAATCATACCTATTCTACTAAAGCTGTTTGGAAAGATAGAACGAGATGGAGTACTTCCAAATTCATTCTATGAGGCCAGCATCACCTTAATTCCAAAACCAGACAAAGACCCCACCAAAAAGGAGAATTACAGACCAATATCCCTGATGAACATGGATGCAAAAATTCTCAACAAGATACTAGCCAATAGGATCCAACAACACATTAAGAAAATTATTCACCATGACCAAGTAGGATTTATCCCCGGGACACAAGGCTGGTTCAACACTCGTAAAACAATCAATGTGATTCATCATATCAGCAAGAGAAAAACCAAGAACCATATGATCCTCTCATTAGATGCAGAGAAAGCATTTGACAAAATACAGCATCCATTCCTGATCAAAACTCTTCAGAGTGTAGGGATAGAGGGAACTTTCCTCGATATCTTAAAAGCCATCTACGAAAAGCCCACAGCAAATATCATTCTCAATGGGGAAGCACTGGGAGCCTTTCCCCTAAGATCAGGAACCAGACAGGGATGTCCACTCTCACCACTGCTATTCAACATAGTATTGGAAGTCCTAGCCTCAGCAATCAGACAACAAAAAGACATTAAAGGCATTCAAATTGGCAAAGAAGAAGTCAAACCCTCCCTCTTCACCGATGACATGATACTCTACATAGAAAACCCAAAAGCCTCCACCCCAAGATTGCTAGAACTCATACAGCAATTTGGTAGCGTGGCAGGATACAAAATCAATGCCCAGAAATCAATGGCACTTCCTATACACTAACAATGAGACTGAAGAAAGAGAAATTAAGGAGTCAATCCCATTTACAATTGCACCCAAAAGCATAAGATACCTAGGAATTGGGATCCCTGGGTGGCACAGCGGTTTGGCGCCTGCCTTTGGCCCGGGGCGCGATCCTGGAGACCCGGGATCGATTCCCACGTCGGGCTCCCGGTGCATGGAGCCTGCTTCTCCCTCTGCCTGTGTCTCTGCCTCTCTCTCTTTCTCTCTGTGTGACTATCATAAATAAATAAAAATTAAAAAAAAAATTTAAAAAGATACCTAGGAATAAACCTAACCAAAGAGGTAAAGGATCTATACCCTAAAAACTATAGAACACTTCTGAAAGAAATTGAGGAAGACACAAAGAGATGGAAAAATATTCCATGCTCATGGATTGGCATAATTAATATTGTGAAAATGTCAATGTTACCCAGGGCAATTTACACGTTCAATGCAATCCCTATCAAAATACCATGGACTTTCTTCAGAGACTTAGAACAAATTATTTTAAGATTTGTGTGGAATCAGAAAAGACCCCGAATAGCCAGGGGAATTTTAAAAAGGAAAACCATATCTGGGGGCATCACAATGCCAGATTTCAGGTTGTACTACAAAGCTGTGGTCATCAAGACAGTGTGGTACTGGCACAAAAACAGACACATAGACCAATGGAACAGAATAGAGAACCCAGAAATGGACCCTGAACTTTATGGTCAACTAATATTCGACAAAGGAAGAAAGACGATCCACTGGAAGAAAGACAGTCTCTTCAATAAATGGTGCTGGGAAAATTGGACATCCACATGCAGAAGAATGAAACTAGACCACTCTCTTGCACCATACACAAAGATAAACTCAAAATGGATGAAAGATTTAAATGTGAGACAAGACTCCATCAAAATCCTAGAGGAGAACACAGGCAACACCCTTTTTGAACTTGGCCACAGTAACTTCTTGCAAGATACATCCACGAAAGCAAAAGAAACAAAAGCAAAAATGAACTATTGGGACTTCATCAAGATAAGAAGCTTTTGCACAGCAAAGGATACAGTCAACAAAACTCAAAGACAACCTACAGAATGGGAGAAGATATTTGCAAATAACATATCAGATAAAGGGCTAGTTTCCAAAATCTATAAAGAACTTATTAAACTCAACAGCAAAGAAACAAACAATCCAATCATGAAATGGGCAAAAGACATGAAGAGAAATCTCACAGAGGAAGACATAGACATGGCCAACATGCACATGAGAAAATGCTCTGCATCACTTGCCATCAGGGAAATACAAATCAAAACCACAATGAGATACCACCTCACACCAGTGAGAATGGGGAAAATTAACAAGGCAGGAAACAACAAATGTTGGAGAGGATGTGGAGAAAAGGGAACCCTCTTACACTGTTGGTGGGAATGTGAACTGGTGCAGCCACTCTGGAAAACTGTGTGGAGGTTCCTCAAAGAATTAAAAATAGACCTGCCCTACGACCCAGCAATTGCACTGCTGGGGATTTACCCCAAAGATTCAGACGCAATGAAACGCCGGGACACCTGCAGCCCGATGTTTCTAGTAGCCAAGTCCACAATAGCCAAACTGTGGAAAGAGCCTCGGTGGCCATCGAAAGATGAATGGATAAAGAAGATGTGGTTTATGTATACAATGGAATATTCCTCAGCCATTAGAAACGACAAATACCCACCATTTGCTTCAACGTGGATGGAACTGGAGGATATTATGCTGAGTGAAGTAAGTCAATCGGAGAAGGATAAACAGTGTATGTTCTCATTCATTTGGGGAATATGAATAATAGTGAAGGGGAATATAAGGGAAGGGAGAAGAAATGTGTGGGAGATATCAGAAAGGGACACAGAACATAAAGACTTCTAACTCTGGGAAATGAACTAGGGGTGGTGGAAGGGGAGGAGGGCGGGGGGTGGGGTTGAATGGGTGACAGGCACGGAGGGGGACACTTGACGGGATGAGCACTGGGTGTTATTCTGTATGTTGGTAAATTGAACACCCATAAAAATTAATTTATTAAAAAAATAATATGCTTTCATTTTAATCTTCTTTGTAAACCAATCTAAATCTTGCCCTTTGATGTCAGATAGATTCTAATTTTAGTGTCAGTAGTAACTCTTACTAATCGTGCTAATTTGGGCAATTTGCACAATCTCTATGAATCTCAGTTTCCTTACCTCTAAAATGGGGTTGTTATGATTGTTGGGTTGCTACAGTTGTTAAATTTATGGCAAGTGATGAGTTGATAGCAAACCTGCAGGTATTTGGCCATGGCACAGCCAGCTTTTTCTTGATAGTAGTATGTTGACCCTTTAGCATCTACAGCTCCTCCCCAGCTTATGATATAAAAGGTCCTGTGGCCTCATTTCTGAGTTGCTGAACTTCTCACTCCGTGTTGATTATATTCTCAACCGAATTCTAACCATGCACCTGGGAGAAGAAGGCGTCATTAAGGACAGGGCCCCTCACTTCATCCTTTTCTTGGGTATTTCCTTTGCACTAAATGTTTGCTAGTTTGATGGTGGATGTGCCTTAAGCTAAATCTGAATCATCATTTTTCCTGCCTTTTGAACATAGACTAGCCCTTTGTTGACTAGCTCAAGTCAAATGTAATAAAATGTCTTTGATAAGGTGGATTTTTCTATTCCATTTGATGTGTATAAGAAATATTGCATGTCTTCTTTTTAACTAAAACCAAATGCGATATGACTCTGTGCTGTCATCATGCTAGGTGTACAGATAGTTCAATCATTGCAATGATTGGTCCTCACCTCCTCTGAAACAATTCCCAGGATTTGAGGTGGAATATAACACTATGATTAAGCCTCCTGATTTCCCTCTCCATATACACTGGTCACCACTAATATTTCCCTTTTCTGGACTTGCAGTGTCCCTGACGTAAAATGATTTTGCTCTTGTATCGAGTGCATTTAAGGGAATATTTGACAGGGCCTAGGAGCACAGGCCTGCCTTAACAACAGGCAAGACTTATTCATGTTTCACTGAAGTCCTACCTCTCTTCAGGCATATGAAGAGACTGAGTTGCAGAGTCTTAATTCTTATCTTCCTCTGCTCCCAGTAAGACTCCTCTTTTTCCTCTAACCCTGAGTCAGGGCATCCACCTCTTTTCCATTTCCTTTGGATATGATTTAAAGTGATCTTCTTTCTTTAGGCTTGAAAAGCAAAATCCTGGAAAAGAATATTGTTTTCAGATACCTCTGCTTTGATACTTTCCATATTCCTCCTCTGGGCAAAGATAGGAGGAAGCTTTGGTCACTACTTCACTAGAAAGGAGAACAGAAAAATGTATAATTTAATTTAGAACAAAACTCAAATATCTCAATGAATTTCCTGCCATGTGCTTTGAAGGATTTGGAATATATTATAAGCTCACAAAGTTTCCTTCCTTCCTGTTTCCCTTTTTTCTTTTCCCCAAAACTTATGTATCATTAGTTTAAAGAAAAAAAAAGGCCTAATTTTGCTAATGCTAATACTGACTAATTTGAAGTAATAAGGCTATGCTGAGATTGTTTCTCCCTGTCTCCATTATCACCATTCCCACTTGACTTTTAGACCTTTCTACGTGCAATGTCCCAGCATAATGAGAAGGCGGAAGGCCCCTCTTTAGTGTTTGCTAATAGCTTTTAATCCATCCCCCCTTCTCTTCCCCTTGTCAGGGCATCCAGGTTCCCACCTACAGGCAGGCTGGTAAGAAAGCCGGGGTGCCTTGTCTCCTTACCCTGCTCTCTCAAACCATTTTGGACCTGCTTAGGACATTTGTCTTGCACTTGCCAGAGCCCTTAATTATGTAAGCACGAGGACTTTGTATACATTCTTGGTGTGTGTGTGTCCACACACATGTGACATCATCAGTTTTGACTTCAGAACCAAATTTTGGGTGAAGGTTTTATCTACCTCTGCAGGTAACCATAACACTTAGAAGATCCAACTTAAAAAAAGAGGGAGAGACAGAATGCATTTATTGAATTTAAGTTATAAAACATTCTTGAAAGCTAAAGCCCCCAGTAGTTATGAATCTAAAATAAGTTTTATTTGCATGTCCGGTGCCGCTTGATAGTAAGCTTCCAGTATCTTGGCAGCTTTTAGAATTTATATCTTGACCTCTAGACTATGAAAGAGCACTAGACAGTATAAACATGGGTTTTCTACCCCAACTTGAATTCCAGTCAGTAAAGGGAGTGAAGAGTTTTGTTTGGTCCTGGAGGTCGTATCCCAGGTGGTTTTGATAGACTTATTCATTGATCTAAAGGGGGGCTTATGCCACACTTTCCTAGGTGAAGCCCAAGGAGACTGCAAACCTCTTAGAGAAGCCTCATATAGCATGACCCTAGAAAAACATGGTGCCTCACTCTGCAACACTGGTGTATGTAGTATGGAGAAACAGCTGACCACGGAAGATAGGTGAGAAGTGAGTAGGTAGAAAGTTGAAGGGGCCAGAGAGATCTGGGAGGAGGCCAAGGAAGATGTAGAGTGTAGCAAACCTCACAATAGAGACCATACCTGAGGCCTTAGATACCCAAGGGGATGGTAGTGCATAGTTTTCAAAGACCAGGTGCATTCCTACATCCAACTGTATAATCATATTCCCACTTGAGTGTCCAATAGACATGCTGAATTTAACAAGTGCTAATTTCTGATCTTTCTCTTATATTAATTTACTTTTGCTGCCATAATGCTCCATAATGGCATTAAGCCCTAAATTTTAGTAGTTTACAATAATATTTATTTTTCACCCATAGATCTTCAGGTCAGCTTCAGTAGCTCTGCTCCAGGTTGTGAGTCAAGTTTAGGTTTGCTCTGCATGTTTTCTCAGTGTAAAACCTAAGATGAAGAGGGGCACCTGGGGAACTCGACTCTTGGTTTCAGCTTGGGTTGTGATTTCAGGGTCCTGAGATGGTGTCCCATGTTGGGCTCTGCACTCAGTAAGGAGTCTTTGTCCCTCTGCTCCAGCCTCCACTCTTGTGCTCTCTCTCTCTGTCTCTCTCTGTGTCTCTAAAATAAATAAAATGAATAAAATCCTTTAAAAACAAAACAAGTTGAAGACCCAGCTCCTAATTTGAGCTTGCTATCCTCATGGGGGAGGGCAAAAGTACAAACAAGATAGAAGGAATTTGCAAAGCTTCCATGTGGAACTAACACCTGGTGACTTTTGTCCATGTTCCATTGGAGAGAGGAAGACTCATAAGCTCTTAAAAAATTAATCATAAAAAAATTAAATGTTTATGTAGAAAATCTAGCACCTACAGAAAAATCTCACAGATAGTCCACTGATAATACTTTGATATATATATTTATTGTAATGATATTATGCTACTTATGTAATTTTGCTTTTTAAAAACTTTATTGTAAAATACTATTAAAAATTATACAAATTAAATTTTTTGTAACCATGAATGTAGTAAAAATTAACAAAATTAAATACTGAATGTGTATATACTAGTATATATGAACTATAGTTTTCTTATACATACCTACTAAGGGACATTAAAACTACTTCCAATTATTTAATTATATTTTGCTGCAATAAGCCTCTTTATGTATCAAACTATAAATCATAAATCTGCAGTACAATTAAATTTAAAGAACCAGTTTCAACAACTAAGGCATTTGAAAGCAATTTCATTAGGTTGAGCCACATGATTCTTACTAATATTTGATAATATTTTATCTTAAATATAGATTTCATACCCATATAACAAATAAATCTTTCAGTAGATCTAAGACAAATGAAATCTACTTCACAATCTCCTTGTGTCTTAATCTATCCTCTGTAATTAAATCTCTTTCCTTAAGCATAAATATTATAAGTTGAAATCAATTTATTTCTATTTTGCTTTTCTGTTTTGCTTAATTGCTTGTATTCAACCACAATTTTTTTATTAATCAGGTTTTATTATATAAAACATGGCATCACCTACATCATTTTGCCAAGAGTTGACAGGTGTCACATTAAGGAGAATTGGCACTTAACATATTGATGAAATTAGGCAACTTTTGAACATTTATATGCGGGATCAATTTTTTAAATATCCCATGACCAAAATAAATAAGGAATGCTAATGAATCTTTTAACTGTGTTTAATATCAATGTCCTAAGTTTACTAAGCTGGTTCTCCTTAGTTATCATTGTAGCATACAAAATATATACATAGATACATCATTTTATTAATGTAATCATTATTGTCGTATTTTTATTTTATTCATTTAATATATTATTCATGTGGTAGAAATATCAGAAGCATGCAGTCTATAATTTATTCATTATCCAAATGATCTTTAACTTAAACTGAGAGGAAAATAATTTTACTTACATATTTACTTAAGAAATAGCTATATAATTATGGCAATTATTAGAATATACTTCTTGACAAAAGTAACTATATAGTGTTTATTAAGGTATTATTATTTATTTATATACCATGCTTTACTTATTCCTAGAAAACAGTTTTAAAAGAAGCATATTTGCCCAACCCATATTTTACCTTGTGGATTATTACTGAGCTTGTCGATAACTGATAAATGTAGCTTACTCTTAAACTAAGAAGGATTCTAAGGTAGGAAAAAAAAAAACTCAAAGCCTACATTACAAATATCTATATGCAATAAAAATACCATAAATTCAAAGATACTGCCTATATTCACCTCTTTCGTGTCAAGATTTGACCAGCGTCGGGGAGCATCTTTAACAAAATATAAGTATATAAGAAGGTTTTGAATCATTTTATAGTAAGACACATAATTTAAAATGATAGGCTGTCCTATTAGTACCATTACCAATATTTGTGTAGTACTTTATAGCTTTTGAGATAGTTCATCATCTGATTTTTCATATGATCCCAGAAATGCTATGAAGCTTCCTATACATTGGTTTTAGAATAAAGGGACCTCAGCTAACCCTTCATCCAGCAGCCAGATTTCACACCCGAGTAAACTGAGTTTCAGCATACTGATACTATTTGTGCTTGTGATTGTGGGAGGATTAAACTTACTGGTAAATCTTCTCAACTGCTTTCAGTAGTTTATCTTAGTAGTGGAATCATGTTATAGGAAAGTGGAAATACTGGTAGGGTTGTAAGATAAAATACAGGACACAAATTAAATTTGAATTTCAGATAAACAATGATTCTTTTTGGAGAAATATGTCCCATATAAGATTTACTTATACTAAAAAAATATTATTTGCTTATTTGAAATTCAAAATGAACTGGGTGTCTTGCATTTTTATTTGCTAAATATGGTGACCCTAAACTGTTCTTCTTGATAAAATGTTGGAAAATAATCTATGCTTGAAACAGTGAAACTGTCTGTTCTTAAAGTTCAGACAGAGGTCTGTTGAAATCTAGTGGCATCCAACCCATTGGATGGACCAACATTTAATAATAATAAAGTACATTTGTAGAAGGAATAACTTGTTAATTTTGAAGTAGCACACTTGCTGTATAAAGAAATAATAAACACAAGTTAACACATCCAAACTGAGCAGTCAGAAATGGGATAAAAAATAAAGCACAAGAGTGCCTATTGGTAGTTCTGATGAAATTGTGATGGAAACGTACAATTTATTCTGCGCTCACTATATCCCAGTCACAAAACCTCTTCGAGAAAAGCATTAGGATTCTAATTTCAGAGATGAGAAAGCAGAGGTGTCTAGAAATGAAATAGCTTGCCATCTATTCCACTAAGTGGTAGATTTGAGTTTACAAACTGAATTTGTTTGGATCCAAAGGCGTATGGTCTTTCTACTCCATTATACTGTTTGAAAAATGAATGTGAAAAGGTTGCCTTGTCCACATTTCTACACTCCTAACTCCACAGTCCCATTCTCTCATGTCATCTTAGCTAACAGAATACTGGTTGTATTCAGTTGGCTGTCCCTCAAGAAAGGACCTTATCCTAAACTCTAGGCTGTATGCTCAGATAGTTTAAACCAATTGTAGTCATTTTTCCTTTCCCATAATTGGTAGAGGGAAGTGGTTTGAACATTAGAGTGTGTTTCAGAATGACCCAGAAGGCTTGTTTATGCACAGATAGTTGGGCTATACTCCCAGAGTTTCTGATTCATATGTCTTAGGCGAGGCTGGAGAACTTAACTTTCTAACAAGTTGCTAGTGATGCTGACGATGCTGAGAAGAACTACACTTTGAGAATCATGGTTTTAGGCATACTCTGCAACCTGTTGTGGCCAATGAGACGAGGGAAGGCCTCTGGGAAATGTTTTCTGATTCTTAAAAGATGATGCATGTCTTTATTATTTGAAATAATTTGTACCATGTTCTTCTGTTACTTGCAACCGAAGTTATCCTCAGTGGTACAGAAATGAATTAAAAGTTATTATCTCCATTGTTTGTAAATTCGAGTTGCCCATGGTATGAAGTTACAGATTGGCAGACTAATAGATCCTGTTGTACTAGCCCTTATGTTCATGAACTTTTAACTTCTGTATACTTTGTTAAGTACCTTGTCATTGCACTGAAAGACTGTCATGAAAGTGCGTGTTAAGAGTATTAGTAGAAACAGATATAATCAATGGAATTTATGACTTTTTTTCACGACAAAAATTATACTTTTCTTTAGGGAGTGCAGTACATTGGATACACGCACAGAGATGTGTATTTCTAGACCTCGTTTGTCTTGAGTGCTGTTAAAGGGTTTTGGCACTAGATGGCATACATACGACGTTTAGCAGCTAAGTATATTGCCAACCATGGGTCTTCAGGCATTCTTTGCAGGCATCTGAGAACATAAGCATTTAGTATAGTTGTTTTGAGATAATTTTAATGAAAATACTTATTATTACATGAGTTACATAACACTCAAAATACATTAAATGTGGTAACGGTATTTGAGGCAGGAATCACAAACCTAAACACACAGGGCAACGCTAGTCACTTAACTGAATAAATACTTGGCTTCAGAAGTTAATGGCTCTGTCCTTCTGTTAGTTTCTCTGTAAGAAGTACAGATGACAAGTGCTGCTCTCTCTGACACCACTAACAGCAGAGTCAAGGTTTGCTTTGCCGTTCCCTAGAGAGCCACAATTTTTTTTTTCAATAACTAGTGTTTCATTTTACAAGATTTTATTTTCCTCTGCTTACATGATACAATGGAACTTTTTTGTCTTTTATCATTCAACCTCCAAAACAAACTCTATTCAAACTAAACTCAGTGGAGAAGTACATGGCATCCTTATAGGCTACTTGTCCCGTCATTATTTTCTACCCAACTGAATTTACCTCTGTTACCTTGGTAACCGAACTATAGCTCTCCACCAACAAATTTCACCTCCCCTGTATTCCTTAAGAAGTTTGCATTTTGTAGCTTCTCCATTAGATTCTCAAACCGAATTTTTATAAGCTCAGGGCCTTGTCAGTGGAACTTAAATTATGCAACCCCCACCTTCCACTTTAAAAAGAAAATGGTAAATCTCTTTTGAGTAATTTAATTTAAACAACTTTTTATTAAATGAATGCTATGTTATTAAAGTGGCCTTTCATTCTTTCTTTTATGCTTTTATGTTATTAAAGTGGCCTTTCATTCTTCCTTTTATAAATATTTAATGATTACTATGTCCCAAGTACTATTTAAATAATTTTCAAAGAACAAACTCATTTAATCATCATAACAGTCCTGTGAAATAATACTATTATCCCCAGTTTATAAGTGAGGAAAATGAAGAACAGACACATTAAGTAACTTGTCAGATTTCACACAGATAGCGATAGAGACAAGATTTGAACCCAAGCAGATTAATTTTAAATATCTGATAGCTTCTCAATCTTAGAGAAATATCAACTAGAAGTCCCCAAATTGTGTTCTGAAGAAAACAATTTACTGATATATCTAGATAAAGTCTTTTGACCAGTGTTAACCACAAAAGTCAGTGTTGTTAGATCATCTGAATCTATTCTGCTCTTGGAAAAGTGTTGAGTCTTATATTTTTTAAACAGGAAAACAATTTATTCTCAGCCTATCACAAAACTTTAAGTAACTTCCCAAATGTCACTAAGATATACCAAAACACTTATATAATGTCTGCCAAGAATTTCTCAGAATATGTAAAGTATGAAAAACACCAATTACCTAATTATGTGTCATTTAAAAAACTTATAAGTGGGCCTGTGTGCAGTATGCAACAATACTGTACAATATTGAATATGAATTGTTTTTCTTCTACATGAAATGAATAAAGATATAAAGTACATATGTTAAAGCCTATGTAATGAATGCAACTAATTTTTAGCAAAGTAAATAAGCAGTAATGCAATTGGGATTAGTTACTTCCTGGTTGAAGAATTGCCTGAGTGACATTTGGTACAAGGAAAAGAGGCATCCTTATCCTAAGGTGATGCTACATCCAAACCCGGTGTATTTAGATGCATAAGCAAAGGACGTGATCCTGTCAGGAGAATGGCTAAGATGTGACCATTGTAAGCATTCTCTCCCCTGGTTTCTGTGGGACTTCAATGTTTCTCTGGTGCATCCATGCACATTCACTGTAATGCCTTTTCAATTATGATAAGAAATTTTCAGGATTATTTCTTTTTAATTCATCAGAATGAATATTTGCATGATGGAATTTCAGATCGTTTTAGATGCTTCTATTAACTTCAGCCTTTTGGAGTGTGGGTTATAAGTAACTCCTTTGACTTGAACACTAAGTGGCATAAAATTTTTGATAAATAGAGGTGCCTGGGTGGCTTAAGTCAGTTAAGCATCTGCCTTCCGCTCAGGTCACCATCCCAGGGTCCTGGAATCAAGCCCCGCATCAGGCTCCCTGTTCAGCCGGGAGTCTGCTTCTCCCTCTCCCTCTGCTGCTCCCCCTGCTTGTGCTCCTTCTCCCTCTGTGTGCATCAAATAAATAAATAAAATCTTTAAAAAATTTTAATAAATAGAGCAAGCTGGTGGGGGGAGGGGCAAGATGGCGGAAGAGCAGGGTCCCCAAATCACCTGTCCCCACCAAATTACCTAGATAACCTTCAAACCATCCTGAAAATTTACGAATTCGGCCTGAGATGTAAAGAGAGACCAGCTGGAACGCTACAGTGAGAAGAGTTCGCGCTTCAATCAAGGTAGGAAGACGGGGAAAAAGAAATAAAGGAACAAAAGGCCTCCGAGGGGGAGGGGCCCCGCGAGGAGCCGGGCTGAGGCCGGGGCGAGTGTCCCCAGGACAGGAGAGCCCCGTCCCGGAGGAGCAGGAGCTGCACCAACCTTCCCGGGCGGGCGGAAAGGGGCTCGCAGGGAGTTGGAGCAGGACCCAGGAGGGCGGGGATGCCCTCGGGCTCCCGGGGACACTAACAGACACCTGCGAGCGCAGGAGAGTGCTCCGAGCTCCCTAAGGGCTGCAGCGCGCACGGCGGGGCCAGAGCAGCTCGGAGGGGCTCGGGCGGCGGCTCCGCGGAGGGGGCTGTGGGGCGGGAGCGCGAATCCCACAGCGCAGGCCCGGGAGCACGGGGCGCCGGGACACAGCCCAGGATCCGGCCTCCCCCGGGACAGGCAGAGGCCGGGAGGGCCCAGGACAGCAAGGACGCTCCTGCCCCAGGCTGAGCAGATCAGCGGCCCCGCCCCGGAGCATCCAGGCCCTGCAGACGGAGAACCGAGAGCCCCGAGCCCCGTAGTTCCTGCGGAGGCTGAATCCAGGCTTCCAGAGCTGCCATAACCACTGGGTCTGTTCCTCCTGGGGCCTCACGGGGTAAACAACCCCCACCGAGCCCTGCACCAGGCAGGGGCAGAGCAGCTACCCCAAGTGCTAACACCTGAAAATCAGCACAGCAGGCCCCTCCCCCAGAAGACCAGCTGGACGGACCAGTGATACTCCCCCGTGTTCCAATACAACTTGTTTTTGGCCACTCTGCACTGAGCAAAATGACTAGAAGGAAAACCTCACCTCAAAAGAAAGAATCAGAAACAGCCCTCTCTCCCACAGAGTTACAAAATCTGGATTACAATTCAATGTCAGAAAGCCAATTCAGAAGCACTATTCTACAGCTACTGGTGCCTCTAGAAAAAAGCATTAAGGACTCACGAGACTTCATGACTGCAGAATTTAGATCCAATCAGGCAGAAATTAAAAATCAATTGAATGAGATGCAATCCAAACTAGAAGTCCTAACGACGAGGGTTAACGAGGTGGAAGAACGAGTGAGTGACATAGAAGACAAGTTAATGGCAAAGAGGGAAACTGAGGAAAAAAGAGACAATCAATTAAGGGACCATGAAGACAGATTAAGGCAAATAAATGACAGTCTAAGGAAGAAAAACCTACGTTTAATTGGGGTTCCCGAGGGCGCCGAAAGGGCCAGAGGGCCAGAATATGTATTTGAACAAATCCTAGCTGAAAACTTTCCCAATCTGGGAAGGGAAACAGGCATTCAGATCCAGGAAATAGAGAGATCCCCCCCTAAAATCAATAAAAACCGTTCAACACCTCGACATTTAATAGTGAAGCTTGCAAATTCCAAAGATAAAGAGAAGATCCTTAAAGCAGCAAGAGACAAGAAGTCCCTGACTTTCATGGGGAGGAATATTAGGGTAACAGCAGACCTCTCCACAGAGACGTGGCAGGCCAGAAAGGGCTGGCAGCATATATTCAGGGTCCTAAATGAGAAGAACATGCAACCAAGAATACTTTATCCAGCAAGGCTCTCATTCAAAATGGAAGGAGAGATAAAGAGCTTCCAAGACAGGCAGGAACTGAAAGAATATGTGACCTCCAAACCAGCTCTGCAAGAAATTTTAAGGGGGACTCTTAAAACTCCCCTTTAAGAAGAAGTTCAGTGGAACAATCCACAAAAACAAGGACTAAATAGATATCATGATGACACTAAACTCATATCTGTCAATAGTAACTCTGAACGTGAATGGCCTTAATGACCCCATCAAAAGGCGCAGGGTTTCAGACTGGATAAAAAAGCAGGACCCATCTATTTGCTGTCTACAAGAGACTCATTTTAGACAGAAGGACACCTACAACCTGAAAATAAAAGGTTGGAGAACCATTTACCATTCAAATGGTTCTCAAAATATACCCTAAAAACTATAGAACACTTCTGAAAGAAATTGAGGAAGACACAAAGAGATGGAAAAATATTCCATGCTCATGGATTGGCAGAATTAATATTGTGAAAATGTCAATGTTACCCAGGGCAATTTACACGTTCAATGCAATCCCTATCAAAATACCATGGACTTTCTTCAGAGACTTAGAACAAATTATTTTAAGATTTGTGTGGAATCAGAAAAGACCCCAAACAGCCAGGGGAATTTTAAAAAAGAAAACCATATCTGGGGGCATCACAATGCCAGATTTCAGGTTGTACTACAAAGCTGTGGTCATCAAGACAGTGTGGTACTGGCACAAAAACAGACATATAGATCAATGGAACAGAACAGAGAACCCAGAAGTGGACCCTGAACTTTATGGTCAACTAATATACAATAAAGGAGGAAAGACGATCCACTGGAAGAAAGACAGTCTCTTCAATAAATGGTGCTGGGAAAATTGGACATCCACATGCAGAAGAATGAAACTGGACCACTCTCTTGCACCATACACAAAGATAAACTCAAAATAGATGAAAGATCTAAATGTGAGACAAGATTCCATCAAAATCCCAGAGGAGAACTCAGGCAACACCCTTTTTGAACTTGGCCACAGTAACCGGAGAAGGACAAACAGTGTATGTTCTCATTCATTTGGGGAATATGAATAATAGTGAAAGGGAATATAAGGGAAGGGAGAAGAAATGTGTGAGAAATATCAGAAAGGGAGACAGAACATAAAGACTTCTAACTCTGGAAAATGAACTAGGGGTGGTGGAGCGGGAGGAGGGCGGGGGGTGGGGGTGAATGGGTGACGGGCACTGAGGGGTACACTTGACGGGATGAGCACTGGGTGTTATTCTGTATGTTGGTAAATTGAACACCAAAAAAATTAATTTATAAAATTAAAAAAAAACAAAGATATTAAATTTATAATTTTAAGAAAAAAATAAATAGAGCAAGCTGTGGGTACATGGATTTTTTTTATGTGATTCGTATACATTTTAGAATGAAGGATGCCAACTTCTTTCTTGTATTCAAAAGACAAATACGTTTGATCAAAGTTCATTTGTACATTTGGAGATAACGCATCCTGCCAATCACTGAATTGATGTTAAGTCAAGTGGAAAAATAGGCATTCTGGGGTGGTTTGAGCTAATTGCATCAAAAGTGCAGTTTATTTTTATTTATTATTACTGGTGATGAGTAATACCTCTTAGACAGTTTGGCTCAGTTTGGATTTGTAGATAGATTCTCTAAATGTAATGGAAGTATAAAATAACAGAATGACCTTCACTTAAAGGAGCACTGTCTTGGTCTACCTTGGGATTAATTTCCAGGAGGGATGGATTTTGCTGTTTCTCCCAGGCTGCCTCGGTTGAACTCTCTTTCGACTATCTACAGTTTTCCCCAGGAGACAGTGAAATCATTTGGCAGGAATGGGCTGTGGCTTTCTTAATATGAACTTAGGCTCTTCAATATTATTCTTAAAATGTAGACATTATGGTAGTTTTGGAGACTAACAAGTTTAATTTAAATTTGGTAATTCTCAGAAGTAGGTAGTTTATCTAGATTTTACGAATGATAAAACTGGGAGTCAAAGAGTTGTAAATCCATATGACCAATAAGCCATATGAATCAGATGGATTCCATACTGGGACTCCAAAATAGGTAATAGGCTTTTAGAAGGTTGCAAGTTGTTTATCAAATCCTGCAGGTAAGTTGGGGAAACTTCTAGGATTTTTTATGTAAGAAAATCCAGTGGGTTCCTCTAGATCAATCAAATATCTTAGAGAAGGAAGAATTATAGCCTTAGAGGACATGCCCTCATCCACTCTTACTACATAGGTGCAACCATATTAAAATAAACAGGGAATAAAAGTAAATAATAAAACTAAAGCCTTTAAATAGCAATGATGGTGGCAAAGGAGGAAAACACGGAAGAGAGTTTACATAATACATGAAGGGTGAGAATGGATTTTTGTGAAATGATAAGATGACCTTGCTTTTAAAATTCTCAGCTCTTTAATGAGCATCAGTTTTGCTATGCTGCCTCCTTGACCCTCTCCTAATACTTCAGCAACACGAGACACCTACACTATGGCAGGCTGACCATGTGTATTCTGCTGTTCTGTTAAAAGGCTTGGATTTCATGTGATTTTAAATCTTACCTGGGAGAGATCCAATGCCATCCCTCTTATTTCCCATATGAAGACGACAGCTCAGACCGAAGACATGACCTGGTCTAGACCATGCTTACATGTAGTTTCAGGGCAGGACCAGACTGTCAGCTTCTAAAGACTCAATCCAGTCTTCCCACCCCATGAGGAGGGGCTTTCACCGAAGATTCACCATGCCACCTTTCTTCAAAGAGCTTGTGGAAACCTTTCACAAAGCTTGCTTATCAAACTGCCTTTCTAAAACTGAACCTCGAACCTTAATCCAATAAAATCTTGCTACTGTGTGAGATACTACATGTATGACTGCCTTATCTGGGAACTATTTCAGGTGTTGTTTCTTTTCTTTTCTTTTTTTTTTTGTCTTTTAAAAGATCATTGTATATTTAATAATACATTTAAGATAATTCTTATCTTGTAGGCTGCCTTAGAACTCTTTCAGGGCACCTCTGAGTTCGATAGGCTTTTGGTACTTATTAAAATTTCTTCTATCTTCATGTTTAATATAAATAGTAAGCTTATATTTGACCCAAAGAAGGAATGATTTCATCAGATTTGTGTGAGGATAATCTTATGCCTGAAATAAATGTACATGCACACTCGGCTTCTTGAAGGCAGCTCCCTTTGTAGAGCCTGAGTTGACTTATGGGTACAGGTTATGAGAGTTGTGTGCCTTGTGAGGGCTGCTGCTCACTTAGTTTGTTGATGGCATTTTGTTGTATTATAAGAAAACACAATTTAGCGGTTTCAAGTGCCCTGTGGTACTTTCCACATTGGTATAAACTCTTTATTTTTCTTCTGATTTCACTTGTCATCATCCATCATTTTTTTACTTTTGAGGCAGGCACAGCACTTCCATGGTTTGATCTCATGCCCATGCTTTTTAGTTTAGACATATTACCCTAGGCTAGGAATGTTTCATCGTTTTAATGATCATCCTTATCTTCATTAGAGTGAAACCACATATTCCTAAATGCCCTGTTGTTTTTTACTGGAACAACAGTGTATTCTAATGAAGAGGCTACTGGAGTCACTGAAAAGGGATACTGTCTATTGGTGCCATTGATTAAAATAAGCTGATTTCATCTAATTTGTTATTGGTGATGGTAGAAATTTAATTTGCCAGCCTTCTTAGTTAGAATGGCCCTGGAGACTTCCATACTTTTTCTTAGAATTTATCTTTAGGAGTATTTCGCCTATAAAAACATCAGAGAGTGTTTTGATTAAAAAGAGAAAAAAGCCTGTGGGGTTTATAATACATCCATTGGATAGGACCGTAACTATTAATTTAGAGCTCTTATCTGTGCCTGAAATAGTAGCTTTAAAGAATCTGATGACTTGGATGGACTTGATTCTTTCCCTCCCTCTTTCATCAGTTTTTCCTTTCTTTAATTTTTTTTCTTTTCTTACTCATCTCCTTTTTTATTCTTACTTCCTCTCCACTTCCTCTCAGCAATGTAGTTTGAGCCTCAGCAGGTGTCAGTGAAGTTTCTTTGAAATATATATTATCTTCTGTAAATCATGATGAGCTTATATTATACACGAGAAAAAAGGTTTTTAAGAGGCAGTTTGGTGAATATTTCTAAAACAACCATTAGAGGCACGTGGGATGCCCTTTGCCTAAGGAGCTCTGGCAGGGATTTTCTGCAGACCCTTTCACTAATCTTTCCAGATGTTGGATAACTCTGAGTGTTATTCATTTGCTAAGTACCTATTGAGCACAGATTATGCCTTTTGCCTAACAGAAGTCCTCGTGGGCTAATTTTAAACATAATTTTTTGTGTTTAGTTTTCAATGAAGATGGAGTATAAGATATCAATGACCCAGCAATCATATTTCAAATACTTCTGAGACTTAACAAAATTTCATCAAACTTTATTCTAAATAACCTTGAATTTCTTTTATACTAGCATCAGAAGTTGGTCTCTTTTTTTATCCATTTTGTTTTCTTTTTGGCCTGTTTCTGGCTCTTTCCCTAAATTCTTTTTGCTTGATGAGATTCTGGACTTTTACACTAAAAATTGGGATAGATTGGCTGAATCAGCAATCATCATCTTATTTGAGAGAGAAGTTACACTTTAAGGAGGCAAGGATAACTATTTTATGATTTATGATTTTATTCAATCATACGAGTGTCTGACAAAGGAAAGGGATTTGTTAGAAATAGCCGGATTGGGTTATGATTTATTAAGAGGTAACAGTGTGATTTTTGGCATTTGGCTTGTTGTTCTCTACTAAAAGATGAAATAACATCTTTCCCCAGGATCATGATTCCTTAATGCCAGTAAACACCTGTACTCAGGAGCTAATAATCAACGAACAGCCAGTGACTTCAATAGTAAAACAGTTAGCTTTTGCCTTCTCCCAAGGGGTAACTATTAAGTTTTAACCATGTTTCTGGAATACTACAGTAATTCAACAATTCTGTATACGCCGTTAGTCAGTGCTTATCATAAGTGTACTCTCAGTGTCCTTCACCTATTTTGACTATGCTCCCCATCTCCCCTCTGATATATTTTATTTTAAATGAGTACTTTGAGTTAAACTTTTGTTCATCTAGTCTGAGGCAAGTTATTTTGTTTTGTAGCCTAAAACTATCGAATTATTATGATTTATACCATTTATATTCAATTCCATTTATATACCATTCAATTCAATTTATATTCAACTTATACCATTTATATATACTTATTTAATTACATGAGGAATATAAAATTAAGGGATACATTCATAAATGTGATATAAATCTAAGAACCTCATCACAAGATTTGAATATTAAAGAAAAATTTAGGGATACCTGGGTGGCTCAGTGGTTGAGCCTTTGGCTCAGGCCATGATCCTGGGGTCCTGGGATCGAGTCCTGTATCACGCTCCCTGCAGGGAGCCTGCTTTTCATCTGCCTATATCTCTGCCTCTCTCTCTCTCTCTGTGTCTCTCATGAATATATAAATAAAATATTTAAGAAAAATAAAAGTAAAAATTTAAAAATTAATAAAGCTGAGGGATTGCTTATAATTCCAACCTCCAATTTCCAAGAAACCTAAAATCTCATGTATTTAAAAGAAATTCCAAAAAGTATATTTTTTGGTCAGAACTCTGAAATAGATATTAGAAGTAGCATGTGTTATAACTCTGAAATTAGAGGTAGCATGTGTTAAAAGTGAAAGTGATCAATGGGAAAATCTGAGAGTGAATTGAAGAGAGGTGGGAAAACTATGCCAGTTTCCTTTCTCAATTATACCTGTGGTGATTACCATGAATCTAGCTCACTTAAAGAGAATGAACTTCTGTAGAAATTGCCAATGGTGCATTGGAGCTAGAGAAACAGAAGGGATATTGCTGCAAGAAATTATTCTTACCCTTCAGAACTGGGAGCTCTTTACCCACAAACTTTTGAATTCCAATTTCTTTCTAAGGTCTGCACCATGAGGATTTTGATTTGGATTAAAGAAGTCTAGGCCAGCTGTCAGTATACTAGTCAACCTAGACCAGTGGTTCTCAGTTCTTTATTCATATTTGAATCATTTGGAAAGAATTTAAAAATATGGATGCCTGGACCCTGCTCACAGATATTCTGATTTAATTAGTCTGGAGTGAGGCCCAAACATTAGTATTTTTAAAAGCTTTCCAAGTAACAGAAAGAGTACTGGTTGTTGTCATGGCAGAGAAACAGACTGAATCTCCTGCCAATAACAATTATTAAAGCCGGACAAAACATAAAAGGCAAGTATTTGAAGGCACTCAAGAACAACTAACGTAAGAAGGCATAAACTAGAAAGGATATGATCCTTGAAAGAAGCAAAAAAATATTAGGTACATTTAATATATACCAAGCTTTTTCCCTGAAGAAATCTCTCAGATCCTCATGATGCATGAAGAATTGGTTAGAGTACTGAGAATGGTGTTGCTTCAGTCCTGGGGAAAATTAACCCAAACCTCATGCTATTCTAGGTCTACCTAAGTAAGCAGCAAAGTAGGATGCAAATTCATTAAGTTATTTCAAGGTAACTTCATTACTCCTCAGAATAAACTTCAAGATATATATATATAGTAATTTTAAATACCAGAAGCTAAAATGTAAAATAATGCTACAGATTGAGTGTTTGTGTCTCCTGAAAATTCACTGCTGAAACCTAAATCCCCGATGTGATGCTATTAAGAGGTGATTGTTTAGAATGATTGTTATTAGCAGTCTTTTAGCCGAGACCCCAGAGAGCTCCCTCATCCCTTCTACCATGTGAGAACACAGTCAGAAGATGGTCATTTATGAACTAGGAAGTAGGTCCTCACCAGACATCAAATCTCTCAGTATCTTGATCTTAGACTTCCCTGCTTTCAGAACTGTGAGAAATAAAGGCTTGTTGTTTAAACTACTACATCTATGGCATTTTTATTATGGTAGCCTGAGCAGACTAAGACATATTTTCTAGCATTCAGTGAAAATTATCAGCATGGAAATAAAGAGAAAATATAATCCATCGTCAAAAACCTCCTTAAGTCAGATGAGGCTGACTCAGAATTGACACAGATGATCACATTAGCAGATGAGGGCATTAAAAGACTTCCATGTTTAAGAAGCTAGAGTTAAGGAGTGCCTAGGTGGTTCAGGTGGTTAAGCATCTGCCTTTGGCTCAGGTCATGATCTCAGGACCCTGGTATGGAGTCCCGCATCAGACTCCAAACAGAGAGCCTGCTTCTCCATCTGCACCCTCCCTCTTTCATGCTCTTTCTCACTCTCTGGCTTGCTCACTCTCAAATAAATAAATAAAAACCTTTAAAAAAAAGAGCTAGATGAGAGACTGAATACATAGGGATATAAATAATATTTTTTAAAATACCAAAGACTTCTATAGATGAAAACTGCAATATCTTTAGATAAGAAGTATAATGAATGAGATTAATAGCAGATTATACATTGCAGAAGAAAAGATTAGTGAATATGGAGACATAGTAAGAAAAACTATATGTAATGAAATGCACAGAGAAGAATACTGAAATAAAGGATTAGAGAACTTTGGGAAAACTTTAATTGGTTAATTATACTTGCAATCAAAGTTCCCAATCATAAGAATAATAAAGAATAAGTAAATTTGAGGACATAAGCTAGAATTTTTTTTTCAGGTTTGATTGAGTACATAAATCCATACTGTTAGTTTTCTTGGATTACCACAAGCTTGATGGCTTAAAACAGAAGTCCTGAATCAAGGTGCTGGCAAGGTCATGAGCTCTCTGAAGTTTCTAAGGGAGGATCTTCTGAGTCCTTTCTAGCCTTTGGTGATTCCCAGTTCTTGTCTTACGGCTGCATAACTCTAGTCTCTATTATCCGCTTAACACAGGCCTCAGTGGACCCTAATCTCTCTGTGCCTTTCTCTTATAAGGACACTTGTTGTTGGATTTAGCACCCACCAAAATAATTGAAGGTTATCTCATTTTGAGAACCTTAACTTACTTGCATCTTCAAATACCTTACAAGGTCACATACACAGGTCCTGGATGGTGGTTACAAGTTTTGGGGAGCCACCGTTCAACACACTATACCCGCAGTTCCAAAAAGCTCCACAAATCCCCAACACAAAGAAAACTGCACCAAGACACGTCCAAATCAGACTGTTTAAAAACCAGTGATAAAGGGAAAATATTATAAGCAGGGGAAGAGCCTGTATGATATGCACGGAAACAAAGATTGTTTCTGGCAGAAGTCTTGTCAGAAACAATACAAGTTAGAAAATACTGGAGCAACATTTCTAAGTATGGAGAGAAAAAAAAATCTGTCTACTTATAAGTACTTACCCAATGAAACTATTTTCAAAATGAAGATGAAAAAAAGAATTTCATAGACATAAAAAATGAAGAGAATTCATCATCAGTAGACCTGAACTACAGGAAATGGTGAAGGAGGTCCTCAAGACAAGGGAAATAGTGCCTCTGGAAACTTGCATGTCCACACAGGAAGGAGGACTGGAGTTGGAAACTACATGGAGATACATATATAAGATAAGATATATATATAAGATATATATATATATATATATATATATAAGATATATATACATATATAAGATATCTTATGAGATATGTAACATATATTTTTATGTAGACTTTTTATTTTTACAGAATTTTACAGAATTTATTTTACAGAAATGTTACAAAGGTAATGCAGGTATTTCCCCTAGCCTCTCACTAATACTAACCAGTATTAGTATAATACTGTTAACTCTTTATTCCTATTTTCACTAGTTTCCCCAATGTTCGTTTTCTGTTCCAGTATCCCAGTCAGGAGCTGAATACTTAATTGTCATGGCTCCTTCGGTGCCCCAAACTGTGACAGTCTCTCTGAATTCCTTATTTTTGAGGACCATAGCACTTTTGAGAAGTATTAGATATTTTTGTATAATTCCCTTCCATTTTAATTTTTTTCTGATTTTTTTTTTCATGATTTAGCCTGGGCTTCTGACTTTTGGGGAGAAAAACTATAGAGACAAGTCCTGTTTTCTTCATGTTATCAAGGACACATGGTATTAACATGATTTATTGCTGATATTAGGCTTGATTACCTGGCCAAGGTAGTGTTTGTCAGGCCTCTCCACTGCAAAGCTTCATATCCCCGCTTTCCACACTCTACTCTTTGGAAGCAGATCACTAAATGCAGCCTATAGTCAAGACAGGATGAGGGGTTACTTAAGCTCCCCTTCTGGAAGGGGAGATATCTGCATTAATCATTTAGAATTCTTCTCCAACATTATGTATTTTTAATGTAAAAAGTGTTACAGAACATTGTGTAGTGTGAGTCATTTCAGTGTGAACTCCACAAAAGCAGGACACTCTCTCTGCCATTAAATCTCCAATTTCTAGAACAGTGTCTAATACATAAAGTATCTATTCAGTAACTATATACTGAATATATCTTGGTGGAAAACAACAAAATGCACAATAATTCTACATCCTCCTTAGATTCCCTGCTATAATAAATATATTAAAACATATATTATAATATATAAAGCTGGAATGCATTTCCTACAATTTCTAAATAAGATTCTTAAGCAAGATGTCCCAGCATATAAGCTAAAAACTGACATCATGAATGTAAATGTAGAAAAGTGCCTTAGGAAAATAAGCTTGTGCTTTTCTTTACTCAAGTGACAGAGGTTTCACTGAGAATCTTATTTCTCACCTTTTGGAAAAGGCCTCTCCATTGAAGCATGTTTGGCATTTTTTGCTCAGAGAAGGTAAACAACTCACTATCATTTCAAAATTCTGGGCGTTCTCTGTACTGTCTAGGAAAAAAAAATAAAGAGATTTAAACAACCTGTTGTGTTCAAGGATTAAAAAAATTAGAAGTTGCCTAAACATGCAAGCTGTTGAGGAAAAAAGTTGTAATTAAGCCTTTTTGTTATTTAAATGTATGAGTTTGTTATCTGCAACCATGCTTCACAGTCCAAGAAAAATATAAGGAAGATATCTTTGGTACAGAAGATAATTAAGTAATAATAATAGAAGGTTGTTGGAAGTGAGAGAAAGAGTGGCTTTCACTGTTTGGAAAACTGAGATTTGAGCTCTTCCTTCAAGGACATGTTTGGGATACTTAGGCCTGGGAGGTTTGGGGGAATGGGTCTCTGGGAATGGGCCGAATGCCAGAGATCAGAGAAGTGGCCCAGCAAGAGAACTAAACTGAAGAATCTGGCTCTGATCGGGATCATGGCACAGGGGACACAGTTGGTGAGAATACCCCCCCCCCCGCCCCCAACTTCTGGTCATAGCAGGGTCTTGAGATTTTACTTCTTAAGAAACAAGACTATGACAGAGCTTGCCAGCCACTCATCCATTATGTGGGAATTATACCTCTGCAATCCTTCGGCCACTGTGTCTGTTGGCTGAGAGCCGTATCTCAATATGTTCTTGGAAATACTTGAGATTAGCCTGTGTGGTGATGCAATGACTTAGCATTTGAAGTATGCTAGTTAAGCACCTACATTCTAGAAGTAGCTAAAGCCACAGCTGTAAATATTGAGTCCGCACTTGAGATATACATAGTTAACAAGAGTAATACAAGAAATAACTTTTCAGTTGTGAAGTGAATGCTGGTTAACGTCTGCAGTTAGCCAGATCTAATCTACCAGCACCTGGGTCTTTGTAACTAGGTTAATCTTCTGTGAAGATTCCTTGGTGTCAAAACTCTGTTCCGCCCTGTTTTACTGCTTAATAGAGGATTCTGTTTCCTAATCTAATTTGAAGGCAATATTATTCTTCAGTATTGATTTTACATCTGCCCTTGAGCAGTTATTTCGTAGGAGAAACTTTGATAGGGCACTGGAAGTAGAGATCCCATTGAGTTTATGGACAGATTATGCATGTTTTGTGCCTATAGAGTAAAATGTCTCCATGTGTGGAAAATTGGACGTGAACTTGATTTCACTGTAACACTCTACCTGCTGGTGAGGTTGTGGGGAAGAAGCTCTCTTTCACTTACTTACAGCCCCTGGGACCTGCCTTCTCTCTTCGTAGAGAATTGAACTCTGAGCAAAGCTAAATTGGCACAGGTCAAGTCACTAACGGTGGAAGTGAGCACCAGATTCTGGAAAGAAACTGTGACATGTTGGTTTATCCTGAAAAGGTCAGGAAATAAGAAAGTGAACTCTATGTCTGAATTTCAAAAAATCTATAAAAAATAGTCCAAAGTGTGGTTATTCATGGCAGGTGAGGGGATGGATAAACAGGTAAGGTCTTTCACTTTAGATACTCACATATATTTGTGTAGCAAATATATACATTTCTTAGAACATGTGTGTCAGTGTGTGTGTTTGTGGGTGTGTTAATATGCATGCAAATCTATGAATAAATTCAGAGCATATTAATTTTAGAGTGTGATTTTTCTTTTAGTTGAAATTAGAGTGGGTAACTGATTTACTTACTTGGAAAGATTTTGTCTGCAGGTGTGAATTGTTAAAATAGAAAAAAAAAAGTCAGCTTTCCTTTGTCAAATATATGCCAGTGAATTCTTTTTCACGTTTAAATCTATATCAAGTGTTTCTTTTACAGAAGAGGTGTTACAAAGCCATGCATTGCATTGTACAATATCTGTCTGCTTTTTTGACACTGAATACATAGGCAATATTTTAATTTTTCCCTCTTATTAGACCTGAATAAAGACATTCTGCATTAATGATTTAGAAGTTCCCTGTGCTTATGGGAAAAGTAAAACTAAAATTCTGTTGTTTAATCCAAGAAGTATATTCCGAGTGTTTGCTATATGGGTACATATTGTGTGTTGGAAACAACTTAATTTTTGGCAATAGAAGGTTAACAAATGACTCTTCCCTGTGATAACATCTGAGGATGGAACAAAAACTTATTTTTTTCCCCAAAATGAAAAGAAACCTTTAGTTTCTTCTTGACTCTTGCTTTTGATCTTCTCATTCGGTACCTTTCTTCTGCATGCAGTGCCTCACAGCTTTCTCTTCTAGTGCTTCAGGTTATTTTGTATTTGTGTTGTATTCATAACCAGAGCATTGCAATACAGTGGTGCCACTTTTCTAACTATGTGACCTTGGTTGGGCAAGTTACCTTGCTTGAGACCCAGTTATCTCAGTGGCAAAGAGATAATATGTACCTCTTATGTTTACTGGAAATGATTTAATAAAGACATAAGGTAAGCTATGCATATAAAGCTCTTAGTATAGAGTATCCTCTCAGTGAGTGAGTGGTGCTTTCCCTGTGAAGATATATACACAGACATACATATTCTTTACCATCACCATCATCATTGTAACCACCATCATCATCATCATCACTATCATTATACTTTTTATTCTATATGGAGAAGCTTCATTTTTGTTTATTTTTTTAAAGATTTTATTTCTTTTGAGAGAGAGCATGAGCAGGGAGGAGCAAAGGGAGCGGGAGAAATAAATCTGAAGCAGACTCCATATGGAGTGCAAAGCCCAACATGGGGCTCAATTCCATGACCACCATGCGATCGTGACCTGAGCCAAAATCAAAAGAGTCAGAAACAAAACCGATTGCAGCATCCAGCCGCCCCATGAGGCTTTGTTTTTTGATGCTATTTTTTGTTATATCTATATCTATGTCTATATATTGCACTGAAATAATATTCAAATGAAAGGATTTTTTATTTGCCTACACCTGCTTTAGTTTTAAAATTGGGCTGCCCCATATACAGAATAAAAAACTCTTCCAAATCAATAAGGACAAACATTCCAGTAGAAAAGCAATTACAATTCACACAAGCATGTCACAAGACACGTTACCCAAATGGCCAGTATACATGAAAAGGGCTCAAACTAATTAGTAATTAGGGAAGTACAAAATGAAACCATAATGAGATTTCATTGCACACCAATCGTAAGGACCAAAATAAAAATTACTGACAATTCCTAGGATTGTCAAGAATGTAGGGAGACTGAAACACTTAAACATGGGCTTTGGGTGAGCATATTGGTGAAGCCACACTGGAAAGCTTTGAGGCATTTTGGCTCAACCTGACCATTTACCTATTTTAGAATTCCTAATTACATACCCAACAGGTGTGTATGCATACACGCACTACAAGGCTTATACAGGAGTGCTTATAGCAGCACTGTTTGCAATAGTTAAGACCCAGAAACTACCCAAATGTTTATCAACAGACACAATGGATAAATAATTTTTGGTGTACTCATGAAATTGAATGCTATACAGCAATGAAAACAAATTACTGCCGTAAGCAACATCATGGATTAATTTCGAAATCGAAGATAAGCCAGATACAAAAGAATGCATACAATGTAAATCTATTATATAAATTCAAAACCCAACAAAAAGTAACCTATGGAGATAGGAATCAGAATCTTGGTGAAGACTAGGAAGTAGGCGGGAGCGTAATGGATACTCATGGGAATGCTGGTAGTCTACTTTTTGTTTTGAGTGGGAGTTACAGGAGTATGTTCAAGTTTAGAAAATCAGTAGAGCTGTATATTTTTGTATTTAATTTTACATGATTTTGTATCTACTGAAATACTTTTCTGTATTATACTTCAATTAAAAAATTTAGAAATGATGAAGTATATGGAGCTACCTCATAGACAGTGATGTAATTTACTGAATTTTAGGAAGGAATCAGTCTGTTTGTGGGTATTTTGTTTGTTTATGCACGTAGGACAAGGAGTCTGAGCACATGGAGGATTGGGGATATTAGCATTAACTTGGTAAAAAGTGGAAGAAATGGTAGCTATTATTACATGCGATATTTTTCAGGTTTCTAAAATTGAATTTGCATAACCTTTCTGGTGTAAACAGATCTGTTGGATGGAGCATTGCCTTTTGCTTGTTGGTATAATTTGAGGTTTTGCATAAAAAGCTTAGAGCCAGCTTCCGGATTTTAGGTGATCAGAAGAGATAAACTCTTTCATGATCCTGATTTCTGTGTGTTGGCTTTTGATCTGTGAGGAGGCAGGCCCCAAAGCTCAGCTGTCTCGAGTGTTGTTTGACTAAAGAGGTCTCTTGGAGGTAGACTCCCGACCGAGGGCCTCTGATCTGTGACACTCAGGCTCTCCTCACCTCTAGCTTTGTCTGGTTCGAACATTCTTATATAAAGGAGGCTAGAAAGAAGCTAGTTTCTGCCAGTTGAAATATGTGATTAATAATTATAATTCCTAACATTGATTCAGCTGTTACCATAAGTCAGGCCTTAAGATTATCCTGCTTCCTTTCATTGTTTCATGCATTATGTTCTTTCTCTGGTTCAAATCACTAGCAGTTATGTTGAGTGTGTCTCCAAAACATAGCCTCACAGCCAGTTATCTCATTACGGCTGCTGCCACCTTGGAGAGGCATCCTGGTCTTTTCCCTGACCCACTCTGCACCAACTGCTCCTGACTTCTCCTGCTTCTTATCAATCCAGTGTACAGAGTTCAGGTTCTTGATGCTCACAGCACCTGGAGGTCCTCCTGTGGACTGCATGCTTGCTTGCTGCTTGCTTGCTTGCTTGCTTCCTTCCTTCCTTCCAGATTTATTTATTTATTTATTTGAGAAAGAGAGCACAAGAGCCTGCAAGCACCAGTAGGGGCAAAAGGAGAAAGAGAACCCTTGAGCAGACTCCCCGCGAACAAGGAGCCAGCCAGACATGGGGCTCCACCCCAGGACCCTGGGACCCTGTCCTGAGCTGAGGGTAGATGCTTGACTGACTGAGCCACCCAGGTGCCCTTAGCAGGGCTTTAACTCTGACTCATTGCTCAGGTTTTGGGTACCCTCTATTTCTGGCATTTTCAGGTTCCCTTTCATTATCTTAGCATGTGTGTATGTTTAAATTATATTTTGCTCCCCATTTAAAAATTTAAAGCAGGAAGAGGAATTCCTCCATCTTCTCAGTGGGACATCTTGACTGGAAGTTTCTAAATATATTATGCTGGCAAGGGCACAAGACAATAACAATTTGATTATAATAATTACTAATACCATTCTAGATCACACTGCATTTTCTCATATATTTCTCATCTCTCTCGATATTCTCATTTAATATTCATTGCATTCCATCTTTTAGAATATGATTCATTTTTTTTACCTGTAGACAAAAAAATATTTTTTAGGAACTTTTAAAAAATGAATCTGAACAGTTTAACCTAAGATTAAATTATTTTTTTAAACAGTGATTTTATTTATGTTAACACATTCTTTATAAGAAAACCACAGCAATATAGGAAGTAAAAGATGTAAAGGATGTCACCCTAAACCTCAGCTCTTAGAAGTAAATACTATCAATTTTAGATGGACATTTTTTTAGGCTTCAAACAAAGACTCCTAGGCTTTCACCTACAACTTCACACATGGATAAAAAGAAATGGATAGTCAAAAGTTTGAGATTTTGACATTTTACTCTGCATGTTCTTTTAACAAAATAGTATTATAATTAACATTATGAAAATAATTAGATATGAAAATGTAAGAATTAATGAATTTAATACTAACACCTAAATTTTCCTCTGTGTTAAAAAGATTATAAATACAGAAATTAGTTTTTAAGGTCAAAACAATTTACCTTAAATATGGTGTAATTTAACTCCCATTATTTTGTTTAGATGATACATTTTCAACATTTATATTTCCATTTCATTTATTTATTTTTTCTTATTTTTAACTTAAGATTTATAATATTAATACACTAAAACATTCCTATATAATATTAATATTCTAAAGCTCTACTGTTTCCATAATACCTTCTCCAATTTAAATTTTATTTTAATTCAACTCTAGGTTGTTTGGTATCATGTGAAAGAGTTTTTTATTTAAAGTATTCAGTGCTTTATTAAGTAAGATAAAGAGTTTTGCATATGTTACAGTGTCTGCTGGTTTATATATTTTTTTAAGATTTTATTTATTTATTTGAGAGTGAATAAGAGGGAGAGGGAGAGAGAATCTGAAGCTGACTCCACACTGAGCACAGCCCAACATGGGGCTCGACCCACAACCATGAGATCACGACTTGACCAAAACCAAGAATCGATGCTTAACCAACTGAGCCACCCAGTGCCCCTGATGGTTTATATTTAAAGAATAGTTTAACTGGTGTGTTAATCAATATAGCTTTTGCTGCGATAGAAAAGTGTTTTCTATTTGTTTCATCTCTTCTTCATTCTTTTTTTTCTGCATGTATTGAGTATCTTTCATGACTCCATATTATCTCCACTGTTGGTTTTTTAGCTAATTTTTGTTTCTGTTATTTTAGTAGTTATTTTAGGATTTATGGTACACATATTTAAATTATCACAGGCTGGGCACCTGAGTGGCTAGTGGTTGAGCCTCTGCCTTTGGCTCAGGTCCTGATTCCAGGGTGCTGGGATCAAGTCCCACCTCAGGCTCCCTACATGGAGCCTGCTTCTCCCTCTGCCTCTGCACCCCCCTTTCTCAAATAAATAATAAATAATAAAATCTTAAAAAATTATCACAGGCTGCTTTGGATACTGTTAAGCAACTCTAAATATAATATAGAAATTTACAGCAGAATATTTCTATTTCTCCCCTTTAGCTTTTATGCTATTTTTTTACACATTTTACTCTTACATGTTATAATTCCCACAATAAAAACATTTCTATTGTTTGTATGAATTTTCTGTGGCTGCTATAACAAATGATTGCATACTTAATGGTTTTAAACAATACAGATTTGTCATTTTTTTTGAGGTACAGAGTCCAAAATTGGTTGCCTTAAGCTAAAACCCAGGTATCAGCAGGACTGTGTTTCTTCTGAAGGCTGTAGGAAGAGTCTGTTTCCTTGCTTTTACCAGATTCTAGAGGTTGGTACCTTTTTCCTATCAGGGTGCCCTTGCAAAGCCAGCAACAGCTGGTCAAGGCTTTCTCGGACTACATCATGCTGACATCCACCCTATACTGCCTTCCTCTTTCACTTAGAAGGACTGTTGTGATCCCTTTGGTCTCACCTGGATAATTCAAGTTAATCTCCCCATCTCAAGGTCAGCTGATTATCAACTTTAATTCCATCTGCAACCTAAATGCTTTCCAGTATAACCTAACATATTCATGGTTTCTGAGGATTGGAACGTACACTTTTTGGGTGGGGAGAGCACGTTATTTTGCCTAGGAAGTTATTTATTTATTTTTTATTTTTTTTTAATAAATTAATTTTTATTGGTGTTCAATTTACCAACATACAGAATAACACCCAGTGCTCATCCCGTCAAGTGTCCCCCTCCGTGCCCGTCACCCATTCACCCCCACCCCCCGCCCTCCTCCCCTTCCACCACCCCTAGTTCATTTCCCAGAGTTAGAAGTCTTTATGTTCTGTGTCCCTTTCTGATATCTCCCACACATTTCTTCTCCCTTCCCTTATATTCCCCTTCACTATTATTCATATTCCCCAAATGAGTGAGAACATACACTGTTTGTCCTTCTCCGATTGACTTACTTCACTCAGCATAATACCCTCCAGTTCCATCCACGTTGAAGCAAATGGTGGGTATTTGTTGTTTCTAATGGCTGAGTAATATTCCATTGTATACATAAACCACATCTTCTTTATCCATTCATCTTTCGATGGGCACCGAGGCTCCTTCCACAGTTTGGCTATTGTGGACATGGCTGCTAGAAACATCGGGGTGCAGGTGCCCCGGCGTTTCATTGCATCTGAATCTTCGGGGTAAATCCCTAACAGTGCAATTGCTGGGTCGTAGGGCAGGTCTATTTTTAATTCTTTGAGGAACCTCCACACAGTTTTCCAGAGTGGCTGCACCAGTTCACATTCCCACCAACAGTGTAAGAGGGTTCCCTTTTCTCCGCATCCTCTCCAACATTTGTTGTTTCCTGCCTTATTAATTTTCCCCATTCTCACTGGTGTGAGGTGGTATCTCATTGTGGTTTTGATTTGTATTTCCCTGATGGCAAGTGATGCAGAGCATTTTCTCATGTGCATGTTGGCCATGTCTATGTCTTCCTCTGTGAGATTTCTCTTCATGTCTTTTGCCCATTTCATGATTGGATTGTTTGTTTCTTTGGTGTTGAGTTTAATAAGTTCTTTATAGATTTTGGAAACTAGCCCTTTATCTGATATGTTATTTGCAAATATCTTCTCCCATTCTGTAGGTTGTCTTTGAGTTTTGTTGACTGTATCCTTTGCTGTGCAAAAGCTTCTTATCTTGATGAAGTCCCAATAGTTCATTTTTGCTTTTGTTTCTTTTGTTTTCGTGGATGTATCTTGCAAGAAGTTACTGTGGCCAAGTTCAAAAAGGGTGTTGCCTGTGTTCTCCTCTAGGATTTTGATGGAGTCTTGTCTCACATTTAAATCTTTCATCCATTTTGAGTTTATCTTTGTGTATGGTGCAAGAGAGTGGTCTAGTTTCATTCTTCTGCATGTGGATGACCAATTTTCCCAGCACCATTTATTGAAGAGACTGTCTTTCTTCCAGTGGATCGTCTTTCCTCCTTTGTCGAATATTAGTTGACCATAAAGTTCAGGGTCCATTTCTGGATTCTCTATTCTGTTCCATTGGTCTATGTGTCTGTTTTTGTGCCAGTACCACACTGTCTTGATGACCACAGCTTTGTAGTACAACCTGAAATCTGGCATTGTGATGCCCCCAGCTATGGTTTTCTTTTTTAAAATTCCCCTGGCTATTCGGGGTCTTTTCTGATTCCACACAAATCTTAAAATAATTTGTTCTAAGTCTCTGAAAAAAGTCCATGGTATTTTGATAGGGATTGCATTGAACGTGTAAATTGCCCTGGGTAGCATTGACATTTTCACAATATTAATTCTGCCAATCCATGAGCATGGAATATTTTTCCATCTCTTTGTGTCTTCCTCAATTTCTTTCAGAAGTGTTCTATAGTTTTTAGGGTATAGATCCTTTACCTCTTTGGTTAGGTTTATTCCTAGGTATCTTATGCTTTTGGGTGCAATTGTAAATGGGATTGACTCCTTAATTTCTCTTTCTTCAGTCTCATTGTTAGTGTATAGGAATGCCATTGATTTCTGGGCATTGATTTTGTATCCTGCCACGCTACCAAATTGCTGTATGAGTTCTAGCAATCTTGGGGTGGAGGCTTTTGGGTTTTCTATGTAGAGTATCATGTCATCGGCGAAGAGGGAGAGTTTGACTTCTTCTTTGCCAATTTGAATGCCTTTAATGTCTTTTTGTTGTCTGATTGCTGAGGCTAGGACTTCCAATACTATGTTGAATAGCAGTGGTGAGAGTGGACATCCCTGTCTGGTTCCTGATCTTAGGGGAAAGGCTCCCAGTGCTTCCCCATTGAGAATGATATTTGCTGTGGGCTTTTCGTAGATGGCTTTTAAGATATCGAGGAAAGTTCCCTCTATCCCTACACTCTGAAGAGTTTTGATCAGGAATGGATGCTGTATTTTGTCAAATGCTTTCTCTGCATCTAATGAGAGGATCATATGGTTCTTGGTTTTTCTCTTGCTGATATGATGAATCACATTGATTGTTTTACGAGTGTTGAACCAGCCTTGCATCCCGGGGATAAATCCTACTTGGTCATGGTGAATAATTTTCTTAATGTGTTGTTGGATCCTATTGGCTAGTATCTTGTTGAGAATTTTTGCATCCATGTTCATCAGGGATATTGGTCTGTAATTCTCCTTTTTGGTGGGGTCTTTGTCTGGTTTTGGAATTAAGGTGATGCTGGCCTCATAGAATGAGTTTGGAAGTACTCCATCTCTTTCTATCTTTCCAAACAGCTTTAGTAGAATAGGTATGATTTCTTCTTTAAACGTTTGATAGAATTCCCCTGGGAAGCCATCTGGCCCTGGACTCTTGTGTCTTGGGAGGTTTTTGATGACTGCTTCAATTTCCTCCCTGGTTATTGGCCTGTTCAGGTTTTCTATTTCTTCCTGCTCCAGTTTTGGTAGTTTGTGGCTTTCCAGGAATGCGTCCATTTCTTCTAGATTGCCTAATTTATTGGCGTAGAGCTGTTCATAATATGTTTTTAAAATCGTTTGTATTTCCTTGGTGTTGGTAGTGATCTCTCCTTTCTCATTCATGATTTTATTAATTTGAGTCTTCTCTCTCTTCTTTTTAATAAGGTTGGCTAATGGTTTATCTATCTTATTAATTCTTTCAAAGAACCAACTCCTGGTTCTATTGATCTGTTCCACAGTTCTTCTGGTCTCAATTTCGTTGAGTTCTGCTCGAATTTTAATTAACTCTCTTCTTCTGCTGGGCGTCGGGTCGATTTGCTGCTTCTTCTCTAGCTCCTTTATGTGTAAGGTTAGCTTTTGTATTTGAGTTCTTTCCAGTTTTTGAATGGATGCTTGTATTGCGATGTATTTCCCCCTCAGGACTGCTTTTGCTGCATCCCAAAGATTTTGAACAGTTGTATCTTCATTCTCATTAGTTTCCATGAATCTTTTTAATTCTTCCTTAATTTCCTGGTTGACCCTTTTATCTTTTAGCAGGATGGTCCTTAACCTCCACGTGTTTGAGGTCCTTCCAAACTTCTTCTTGTGATTGAGTTCTAATTTCAAGGCGTTATGGTCTGAGAATATGCAGGGGACGATCCCAATCTTTTGGTATCGGTTCAGACCCGATTTGTGACCCAGTATGTGGTCTATTCTGGAAAAAGTTCCATGTGCACTTGAGAAGAATGTGTATTCAGTTGAGTTTGGATGTAAAGTTCTGTAGATATCTGTGAAATCTATCTGGTCCAGTGTATCATTTAAAGCTCTCGTTTCTTTGGAGATGTTGTGTTTAGAAGACCTATCAAGGGTAGAGAGAGCTAGATTGAAGTCACCAAGTATAAGTGTATTATTATCTAAGTATTTCTTTACTTTGGTTAATAATTCGTTTAAGTATTTGGCAGCTCCCACATTCGGGGCATATATATTGAGGATTGTTAAGTCCTCTTGTTGGATAGATCCTTTAAGTATGATATAGTGTCCCTCTTCGTCTCTCACTACTGTCTTCGGAGTGAATTTTAGTTTATCTGATATAAGGATGGCTACCCCTGCTTTCTTTTGAGAACCATTTGAATGGTAAATGGTTCTCCAACCTTTTATTTTCAGGTTGTAGGTGTCCTTCTGTCTAAAATGAGTCTCTTGTAGACAGCAAATAGATGGGTCCTGCTTTTTTATCCAGTCTGAAACCCTGCGCCTTTTGATGGGGTCATTAAGCCCGTTCACGTTCAGAGTTACTATTGACAGATATGAGTTTAGTGTCATCATGATATCTATTTAGTCCTTGTTTTTGTGGATTGTTCCACTGAACTTCTTCTTAAAGGGGAATTTTAAGAGTCCCCCTTAAAATTTCTTGCAGAGCTGGTTTGGAGGTCACATATTCTTTCAGTTCCTGCCTGTCTTGGAAGCTCTTTATCTCTCCTTCCATTTTGAATGAGAGCCTTGCTGGATAAAGTATTCTTGGTTGCATGTTCTTCTCATTTAGGACCCTGAATATATCCTGCCAGCCCTTTCTGGCCTGCCAGGTCTCTGTGGAGAGGTCTGCTGTTACCCTAATATTCCTCCCCATGAAAGTCAGGGACTTCTTGTCTCTTGCTGCTTTAAGGATCTTCTCTTTATCTTTGGAATTTGCAAGCTTCACTATTAGATGTCGAGGTGTTGAACGGTTTTTATTGATTTTAGGGGGGGATCTCTCTATTTCCTGGATCTGAATGCCTGTTTCCCTTCCCAGATTGGGAAAGTTTTCAGCTAGGATTTGTTCAAATACATATTCTGGCCCTCTGTCCCTTTCGGCGCCCTCGGGAACCCCAATTAAACGTAGATTTTTCTTCCTTAGAGTGTCATTTATTTCCCTTAATCTGTCTTCATGGTTCTTTAATTGTTTATCTCTTTTTTCCTCAGTTTCCCTCTTTGCCATTAACTTGTCTTCTATGTCACTCACTCGTTCTTCCACCTCGTTAACCCTCGTCGTTAGGACTTCTAGTTTGGATTGCATCTCATTCAGTTGATTTTTAATTTCTGCCTGATTGGATCTAAATTCTGCAGTCATGAAGTCTCGTGAGTCCTTAATGCTTTTTTCTAGAGCCACCAGTAGCTGTATAATAGTGCTTCTGAATTGGCTTTCTGACATTGAAGTGTAATCCAGATTTTGTAGCTCTGTGGGAGAGAGGGCTGTTTCTGATTCTTTCTTTTGAGGTGAGGTTTTCCTTCTAGTCATTTTGCTCAGTGCGGAGTGGCCAAAAACAAGTTGTATTGGGAAAAGGAGAGAAAGAGAGAGAAGGAAAGAAAAGAGAAAAAGAAAAAAGAAAAAGAAAAGAAAAAGGAAAGAAGAGAAGAAAAAGAAAGAAAGGTGAAAAAAAAAAGGGGGTGGGGGAAGCAATCAGAAATCAAAAAGAAAAGAAAAAAGAAAAGAAAAAAAAAAACACGGGGGAGTATTTCTGTAGAGTTTAAGTCCCTTGACTTCCCCTGGAACTGGTCCGTCCAGCTGGTCTTCTGGGGGAGGGGCCTGTTGCGCTGATTTTCAGGTGTTAGCACTTGGGGGAGCTGCTCGCCCCGGCCTGCTGCAGGGCTCAGCGGGGGTTGTTTACCCCGTGAGGTCTCAGGAGGATCAGCCGCAGTTGCTATGGCAACTCTGGAAGCCTGGATTCAGCCTCCGCAGGAACTACGGGGCTCGGGGCTCTCGGCAGGGCCTGGAGGCTCCGGGGCGGGGCCGCTGATCTGCTCAGCTCGGGGCAGGAGCGTCCTCGCTGTCCTGGGCCCTCCCGGCCTCTGCCTGTCCCGGGGGGAGGCTGGATCCTGGGCTGTGTCCCGGCGCCCTGTGCTCCGGGGCCTGCGCTGTTGGATTTGCGCTCCCGCCCCGCAGCTCCCTCCCTGGAGCCGCTCCGAGCTCCTCCGAACTTATTTATTTATTTTTAGATCGTCAATTGCCATTTAGAGATATTTAAATAGTAAGAAACATATTTTTTGTCATTATTTACCCAATTTCTAGTTTTCGTTTCTCCTCATTCCTTTGTTTAGATGCTGATTTGCCTCTGGTATTATTTCCCCTTCGCCTGATTAGTTTTCTTTACTTTTTCTAGTGCAGATATTCTGGTGATGAATTCTTTCAGCTTTTGCATTTCTTAGAATGCCTTTATTTCCCTTTTGATTTTGAAAGATTTCTTTTGCTGAATAGGTAATTCTAGGTTGACATTTACTTCTATACTTTAAAGATGTTTCTCCACTGTCCTCTGGATTGGATTATTTCTGGTGAGAAGTCACCTGTCATTCTCACCTCCGTTCCTCTGTACATATATATGTGTCCTTTTTTGCCTGAGTGTTGTAATGTTTTTTTTTTATCTTTGGTTTTATGATATGACTTGGTGTCATTTTCTTTTTCTTTCTTTCTTTTTTTTTTACTTGAGTTTTGTTGAGATTTTTAGCTCACCAAATTTGACACGTATTTGAAAACTTAAAAAAAAAAAGTTTCATGTCTCTCTTATCTCCTTAGAGGTCTCCTATCACAATGTAGATTGAGTCACTTGATGTTGTCCCACAGAACCTCTTTTTATTTTTTTAGTCCTTTATCATTCTGTATTTTGTATACATTATATATATATACATTATATATACATTATATATACATTATAATATATATATATTCCTTATGGTTCTTTATTTTATATTATTGTTTGACTGAATCACCTATATGCTGTCTCTTGTTGACCACATTAAAAAATGTAGCTTCTTTAACTATATTTTATGTACCTTCTAAACTTTTTAAATTTCAATTTTACTACCATTTTGAAAGCAATTTGGCAATAATAGTGGTACAATATTAAAAGCTAACCATATTTTTTCTATAAATACAGATCAACTTTTCAGTATCTTTGTCTTCTAATGTGAATTTTACTTAATTTCTTGTTCCCACGTATACTTTAGTCTTCAAATAATTTTTTCCAGTAACTATCAGATTGTTCTCTATAGTTCAGAATCTGTTTCTTGGTTCATCTCTCTCTTTTTTTCCCCTTTTCTCATTTGTTTTGTTTCTTAAATTCCAAATATGAGTGAGATCATATGATATTTATATTTCTCTGACTATATCACTTAGTTTATACTTTCCAGTTCCAACTATGTTGTTGAGGAAGGCAAGATTTCACTCTTTTTTATGGTTAAGTAATATTCCATTGTGAGCATATATATATATATGTGTGTGTGTGTGTGTGTGTATGTGTATATATATATATATGTGTGTGTGTGTGTGTATGTATATACACATACACATATGCATATTACATCTTGTTTATCCATTCATCAGTTGATGGACACTTGGCTGCTTCTGCAGTTTGGCTATTATAAATAATGCTGCTATAAATGTAGGGATGCATGTATCCCTTCAAACTGGTGTTTTTGTATTTTAGGGTAAATATCCACCTGTGAAATTACTGGATAGTAGGTAGGGTAGCTCAATTTTAACTTTTTGAGGAGCCTCCATACTGTTTTCCAGAGTGGCTACACTAGTTTACATTCCTACCAACTGTGTAAGAATGTTCCCTTTTTTCTATATCCTCATCAACATTTGTTGTTTCTTGTATTGATTTGGTATCCTGCAACTTTACTGAATTTATTTATCAATTCTAATAGTTTTTTAGTGGAATCTTTCAGGTTTTCTATATATAGTATCATGTCATCTAAATACTGATGGTTTTACTTATTCCTTACCAATCTGGATGCCTTTTATTTCTTTTTGCTGTCTGTTTGCTGTGGCTAGGACTTCCAGTACTGTGTTAAATAAAAGTGGTGAGAATGGACATCTTTGTCTTATTTTTGACATTAGGGGAAAAGCTCTCAGTTTTTCACCATAGAGTATGATGTTCGCTATGGGTTTTTCATAAAACGCCTTTATTATGTTGAAATATGTTCTCTCTGGACTGACTTTGCAGAGTTTCTTTTTTTATTATAAATGGATGTTGTACTTTGTCAAATGATCATATGGTTTTATTTTTTTCTCTTATTGATGTGTTGTATTACATGTATTACAAAACATTGATTGTTTTGTAAATATTGTTCTACTCTTGCATCCTGGGAAGAAATCCCATTTGACTATGGTATGTGATTTTTTTTTAAATGTATTGTTGCATTCAGTTTAATATTTTGCTGAGGATTTTTGCATCTCTATTCATGAGAGATGTTATCCTATAGTCCCCCAATTTTTAAAATCTTTTTTTTGTGTGTTATGTGTGTATATGTGTATGTATATGTGTGTAAACATCTTGTTTATCCTTTCATCATCAGTTGATGGACACTTAGCTAGTTTTGTTTTCTGGATAATAGCAGCCTCATAGAATACATTTGGAAATTTTCCTTCCTCTTCTATTTTTGGAATAGTTTGAGAAGAATAGGTATTAACTCCTCTTTAAAGTTTTGAAAAGAATCCACCTATGAAGCCATCTGGTCTTGGATTTTTGTTTGTTGGGAATTTTTTGATTACTCATTTAGTTTCATTGCTGGTAATTGGTCTGTTCAAATTTTCTGTTTCTTCCTGATTTAGTTTCAGTTGAGCATATATTTCTAGAAATTTACCCATTTTTTCTAAGTTGTCCAATTTGTTGGCATATAGGTTTTCATAAATTCTATTATAATTGTTTGTATTTCTGTGGTGTTGGTTGTTATTTCAGTTTTCATCAGTGATTTTGTTTATTTGAATCCTGTGTCTTTTTCTCTTTTTTATTTTTGATAGGTCTGGCTAGAGGTTTATTAATTTTATGGATCCTTTTGAAGAATCAGGTTCTGGTTTCATTGATCTGCTCTATTGTATTTTTTAGATTCTATATCTTTTATTTCTGCTCTCATCTTTATTATTTCTTAACTATTTGTTAGTATATATTTTTTAACTTCACTAATCTTCTATAACATCTAATTGACTCTGTAACATCTAATTGACTCTCAGTCCTATCTGCTGCATTTTTATATCTCAGGAATCATAGAGTTTTACATCTTAGAAATAATAGGCAGCTGGTGGATTTTGAGGTGTGTGTCTTTCTGTGTGATTTGTGCACTTTCATGTATCTGAGTTCCTATTTTCACCGAGTTTCTCATGGATGAAATTGCATATAAGTAATCATAAAATTTGTGCTAATGATCAAATTATTCCCTAATACACCAGTTGTACCATAACAAGCTGTTTTTAAAACAAGCATGACAGCAGAACTGACTATATAGAATTCTTTTGTGGGTACTTTGGAAGCACATATATGGCATTCTACATGTGGGGAAGAAAGAAGATTCAATCTCCCTACCCCAAATGATTGCCTATATTAATAACTCTCTCTTTAAGATTCCAGAACTTCATGAAAAAAATTTTAAAAAATCAGTTTTCACTTCTAAAAGTTTGAGATGAGGGGCACATGGGTGGCTCAGTGGTTAAGTGTCTGTCTTCAGCTCAGGTTGTAACCCTGGAGCCTGGGATCGAGTCCTCCATCAGGCTCCCATTGGGGAGCCTGCTTCTCCCTCTGCCTGTGCCTCTGCCTCTCTGTGTCTCTCATGAATGAATAAATAAAAATCATAAATAAATAAATAAATAAATAAATAAATAAATAAATAAATGTATGTTTGTATAGGTCTTTTCTTACCTTCCATGTCTATATGTAATGTGAACAGTCTGTCCTAACTTCTTAAACTTAGCAAATATGGTTATAATGACCACTGTAATGTCTTTGGGTACTAATTCTGTCGTGTGTATTATCATTTCATTATTTTGATTAATTGAATTTTCCTGTGTTATGAATTATAGATAACTGATTCTTTGGCCATCTAATAATTTCATTAGATTTTATATGCTATCAGTTTAACATTGAGGTTAATTTTTGCACTCCTATTAATATTTTTGAACTTTGTGCTGGAAAACAGTTAAATTACTTGGAATCAGATTGAATCTTCAGTAATTACTTTGAAGCTTTGCTAAGTGGTAGCAGAATATTGTATATGGCTAACTTTGTTCATTCTACTAAGTCAAAAATCTGAGTATTTTACCAATGCCTGGTGAGTAATGAGGTTCTCTATTTAGGCTGGTGAGCAGCTGAAGTCTTGATTGAGGCTGTAGAATCAGCTTCCAAGTGATTGTTAGCAGGGGGCTTCAGTTTCTTTCTGGCTGTTGGCCAGAGACCTCAGTTCCTCACTGCATGGACATCTCCACAGTACTGATAGAGTGATGTCACTTCATGGCAGATAGCTTTCTTTAAATGATAGTCTGAAACAGAATAATATCGAAGACCTGAAGCCCAGCTCTGATCCATACCTGGAAGTCATGCTGCATCATTTTGGCCAGAGTCTATTAATTAAAAATAAGTCATTATATATAGCTTATATTCAAGGGACAGGGAACTAGGCTCCAACAAAGGGAGGAAAATAAAATAATTAGTGTATATAATTTAGAACCACCATAGCTTTCTGACCTTCATTTATTTACATTCTTTCCACATGCAAAATGCACTTACCTTCCATAAGAACCCACAGTTTTTGTCTCCAAAGTCCAGGATGGTGGCACCTAAATTAGATTGAGATGAATCCCCCTTAGATATAATAGCTTAAGTAATTTACCAAGGATAGCTTCTTTTGATCTGAAGATCTGTAAAATAACAAGAAGAATAAAGTGTCCCCAATACACACAACAGTTAATGAGACGGGAATAAGATAACTGCTTCAAGGAGAGGGAATTAAGCTCATCAACAAAAGGAAGAAACCAGAGAATTTATGTACACATTTTAAAACTACCACACCTGTGAAAATAATTAATTTTTGATTTTTCTTTTTTTTTGAAGATTTTATTTATTCATCAGAGAGACAGAGATTTATAGAGAGAGAGAGAGGCAGAGACACAGGCAGAGGGAGAAGCAGGCTCCATGCAGGGAGCCTGACGTGGGACTCGATCCCGGGTCTCCAGGAAGGCGGTGCTAAACCGCTGAGCTACCTGGGCTGCCCTAATTTTTTATTTTTCTAGTCATTTTTTATTCGCTGCTTATTTACCTCGAATCCATAAAGATAAAAATGACAAGCCCTTTGGAAAGTCCCACATCTAATGAAATGTGTTCATTAGTAGGAGATTTAATTTTGGGATTATTCTTTAGGCTTAAAATTTTACCTCTCCAGGCTTCTTTCTTATTCCTATTCCTTTTTTCCTGTCAAAATTGGATTTAATAAGAATATCAAGATTTTGTCAATTTACTTCCTTTTCTGGCTACTATTACCGTGAATAGCATTGAACATAGTTGACCCTCCTTAAATACACTAGCACCTCTGTTTTTCCCTTTTGGCTACTTCAGTTCAAAGAATATGTTGTGATGTTGCACTTCCTTTTTCAGACAGTTTTGTCAGTGAATTTTGTCTGAATCTAACTTGATTTTTCTATTTTGCTATGTATTAGGCAGCAGACTCTGTGATACGATTTGACTTATCTTTGCTAAGTAAGGATCTCATGGATCTTACTGAAGGGACATGGGCCTGGATCAGGACCTACACTTTGTTTTATGACCCTGTTTTGGTGTTCTCTCTCTTCTACTGACAGCATATTACCTGGAAGATGGAATCCTTTTATTCAAGAATGTATTGATAAAATGGAAATAAAAATACGGTTTAAAAAGCTGTAAAGTTCAGTAAGAAAAAGGTGTTTTAACTTTATCTGGATGCTTTACTTATTTATATTTCTATTTCAGTATATAGTATTTCAAGCCTTTTGCCCAATTTGATGTTTATTTTAGTTAATGTTGAATGACAGTGAATTGCAGTTGCCACATATACCATTCACTTCAAAATACTTCTAATTTTATGCTTGCTTAGGAAACATCAGTTATATTTGAGCAGAAGTCAAAGACACACCTGAATTTTTCTCATATTTTCATCACTCAAAGTCATTAAGGAGAATGCTGCTTTTAGATTCTATTTTTAAAGTATATGGATGATATTCAAGCCCCTTTTTGTTCTGAATTACAACATATTTTAATTTCTTTGTTTCTAATGGCCAGATAATATTTATCGTATTCTTCTATTCATGATATAGAGTAGATGAAAATTAGGGCCATAATTTTGATTGCAATTAATAGCTAGCAATCTTGGTATTAACTTTATATTTTTCTTTATAATTTTCACAGTTGTCTATTAAGATTCAGTCGCTTGGGGCGCCTGGGTGGCTTGGTCAGCTAAGCATCTGCCTTTGGATCAGGTCATGATCCCAGGTTCCTGGGATGGAGCCCCATGTTGGGATCCCTGCTTGGCAGGGTGTCTGCTTCTCCCTCTCCCTCTGCTTGTGTTCTGTCCCTCTCTCTCTCTCTCAAATAAATAAAATCTTTGAAAAAAATTAAAAATATTCAGTCTTTTATATGACCATCACAAAACAGAATTTTTCTCTTTTATAGGAAGACTTACTAAGGTTTAGAGGGGTTTTAATGCACTCAGTGCCAAACAACCTGTTCAAAGTCGTGTGTTAGGTCAGGAACTGAGATGTTGTGTCTTCTAAATCAGCTTCTCTTTCCCAGAATTTACTGCATACTTGCACATCAACCCATCTCAATATTTTTCTTTTTTTTTAATTTTTATTTATTTATGATAGTCACATAGAGAGAGAGAGAGAGGCAGAGGGAGAAGCAGGCTCCATGCACCGGGAGCCCGATGTGGGATTTGATCCTGGGTCTCCAGGATCGCGCCCTGGGCCAAAGGCGGGCGCCAAACCACTGCGCCACCCAGGGATCCCCTCAATATTTTTCATAATTATCCATGTTGATATTTATATATTTTCTAAGAGGCCAAGATGAACTTATATTTTTTCTTAATTATGCTGAACTTTGATTCTGAGAACCAGTGACATCAATGAAGAACAAGATTTGTATCTCTTGCTAGTTACATATTTTAAAAACCTTTTTGATCCGAACTTGGCATCTCCCATGACTGATATCAGATAGGAATATGATAGAAGAAAGAAGAGGAAATATCTTTCATCCAGTGACATGTGAGTGCCTTGATGGAATAATAACAATTACCTGATTTCAGTCAGTTGCTCCCAAACAATTGGAAAAACTTATATTTTTAGATATCACTTTTACTTACATTGTTGTCTGAAATGTAGAGAGGATAGGCATGGAAACTGAACATGAATACCAGATTTTTAAAAGAATATTTTATTTGTTTATTCATGAGAGAGAGGCAGAGACACAGACAGAGGGAGAAGCAAGCTCCCTGCGGGAAGCCCAATGTGGGATCGATCCCAGGACACCAGGATCACATCCCAAGTCGAAAGCAGATGCTCAACCACTGAGCCACCCAGGTGCTCCGAATACTGGATTGAAACATATAAAACTCCTCCAAATTGTACTATATTATATATAATATATTATATGTATATATTATATTATATATTATATATTATATATATTTGTATCAGGCTACCACCTGGTAATACCATGGAATCATTCTTATGGTTAACAAAGAAATGATTTTATATATATAATGTTAGATGAGAAGATGATACTTTATATACATTTGGTTTGAAAACAAATAATGTTTAAAGGGTTTATTTTATTTTATTTTATTTTTTTTAAAGGATTTATTTTAAACCAATCTGAAGCTGAAGCTTTGGAAGAGAAGTCAGATAGAGGAAATGTTTCTTTGAATTAGATCATATAATGGGAGTATTTGATACCTCTGCTTGTCTCAAGATGGATAAAAAGATTGAATTTATAATGGGTTTCAGGTATTGAATATTAGGCCAAATTGTGATTCCCAAGGGACATAAGACAGTAACAGGTTATGACTGGAGGCAGTGGGAGGGGGCTTAAACAACAAACTGCAGTCTCAAGAATTTGATCAAGACAGAAGCAAATTTTGCAGAAGCAGAAGTTCCTTGAAAATTCAAATAAAGATATCTAATTCAGAGTTTAAAACTGTTCCATCAAAAAAACTCTAAGCCTAGATGTGAGGAAAATAAATAAATAAAATAAAATAAAATTAAATTAAATTTAAAAAAGCTGTCTTTATTTGAAGATCATAAGATTGTATAAACTTTAAGTTTATTGTCAATATATAAGTCAATTGTCTTTCTAGGAATAAACAAATGAATATTGAAATTTATAAAGCAATGCCATTTATACTAATACAAAAATAAGAAGTTGGGGCACCTGGGTGGCTCCATTGGTTGAGTGTCTGACTTTTGGTTACTTCTCAGGTCATGATCAGGGTCCTGAGATTGAATCTGGGCTCCTGGCTACAGGCTGTGTGCTTACTGGGGAGTCTGCTGGAGATTCTATCTCTCCCTATCCCTGTGACCCTTTCCCCAACTCTCACCAGCGTGAGTGCTTACTCTCTCTCTCTCTCTCTTTCTCTCTCTCTCAGATAAAAAATCTTTAAAAATAAATAAAATATAAAATATTCAGGAATGCATTTTACAAATATTTGGAAAACCTACAAACTAAACCCTACAATATTTTTCATTTTTGGAATTCACAAATTGATTTAAATGTGTATGAAGGCACAAAGGGATTAGCATAGCCTAAAAAGAGTGGTCTCCTTACCAAATGTGCCAGGATAAGTGAATAGCTATATTCAGGAAAAAAAAAAAAAAACAACTTCTATCTATAACTCATAACATATGCAAAAACTAACTCAAAATGCACTGTGGACTTTAATGTTAAACCTAAAACTGCACAACTTCTAGTAAAAGAAAATAGGAGAAAAAACTTTTGTGAACCTGAGTTAGGCAAAGTTACATTAGAGATGACACAAAAAGCAAACCTGTAACAGAACAAAGTGATAAATTGTGCATTATCAGATGACTTTGCTAATATAATAAAGAGGCAAGTCACAGACTGTGAGAATATTTTAAAAACCCACACATTTAAAAATCCCTTGTATTTATAATATATAGAGTTTTCAACTCAATAAGAACACAAAAAACTCAATAAAAATGGGGAAAATCCTAAAGGACCAACAAAGTAAACTTTGAAGAAAGAATTATTAGTAGAGAAAGAGGAAAATTTCCTAATGACTAAAGCATCATTCTAATGCAATGATATTACAACCATAAAATCAAAAATGGGTATACATTCAATAACATATTTTTAAGTTATTTTAGCCAAACTAATAGAATTAAAAGAAAAAAAATACAAGGTTATAACCATAATAGGAAGCATTGACTCAGCTTTTTCAGAAGTTGATATAAACACAGACTAAAAGCCTAGTCAGAATAAGGAATATCTGAAAAACACAATAAGGAAAAGATATTATATGCAATTGACAAGAATATAATATTATATCAGCAATAGAAAAATTTATAATCTCTACAAATGTCCATAGGTTATTTAGCAAAACTGGTCATAACCTGTGCCAAAAGGAGAGTCTCAACATTTTTCAAAGATATGTATTATCTAATGAATATGCTCTGATCTGATGGACTTAAGCTAGAAGTCAATACGAAGTGGATAGAGAAAATCCAGGTGCCTAGAGTATGTTTTAAAATACTCCATTGATCAAAAGTCAAAACAGAACTAGAAAAAATTAAAATTTAATTGTAATATGTGGGTTGGATTAAAAGCAGTACTAAATGGAAATACATAGCATTAATTGCCTCTGCAAGGAAAGAAGAAAGGGTGAATAATCAATGATCTAAGTGTCTATCTTAGGAACCAAAAGGACAGAAAGAGAGAACAATGACAGAAAGCACAGCAAACCTAAGGAAACTAGAATAAAAGAAATAAAGATAAAAGTACAGTTCAATGAAATGGAAAATAAAGATTTAAAAGTTTAACTTAAGCAAGAATGATCCAAGAAAAAGAGAAATCACAAATTACCAGTATCAGAAATAGCAAAGAGACATAGCTGTAGTCCTGTCAAATCAAAAAGATAGTAGGAGAGAATTATGAAAAAACACCATAATTTGGAAGGAATGGATAAATTCCTTAGAGAGGGACTTACAAACTGACAAAATATTAAATACCTGAATAGTTGATTACCTGTTAAAGAAGTTGAGTCCCTTCTTTAATTTCACAAAGAAAATGTCAAATACTGAAGGCTTCACCAGTGTATTATTTCAAATACTTTTCTTACATTCTTTATTTGAAAATCAGGAACATTTTCTGATCCTTTATAAGGTCAGCATGAGCTGATTCGAAAATCTGTCAAAGAAATTACCAAATAAAATTGAAAATTTCAAAATACTATTTCTCATAAAGATATAAAAATTCTTAGTAATGTAATGTCAAGTTATTACCAGGTAGAATTTTTATCTCAGGCAAAGATAATTAAATTTTCAGTAGTCAAATGGTATTGAGTATGCATTATGAGGGGAAAGAAATGACTGCTTCAGTAGAAACAGAAAAACTACTTGACAGAAGTCAGCACCTCTTCATGATAAAATTTAGCAATTAGGAATGAAACGTAACTTCATTAATGCGATAAATTATAGCTATAAAAAACCTACAGCAGGCTTCGAACTCAGTGGTTAAAACTGAAAACTATTCCTTGGTGATTGAGAATGAGAAGAGAAAAGACAGGAGGATGATGAAGTTATAATTAATAGATGACATGACTGCATGTGTGGAAAAATGCAAAATAACTTATAAATGAATACATTTAAAATGTGTGATTAGCAATTTTGCTGGATACAAGTCCATATACAAAGTTTAGTTATTTTCTTATCTGCTGTCAATGAATAATTAAATTTTTAAAAATGTGATGCTATATATACAAAACATAAAATATGTATAAATCTAATGGACATAAAAGCACAAAATAATTTTAAGAGAAATTAGAACTTCAATAAATAAAAGAATATGCCATTTTATTGTTATGTACTTTTCATGGATAGGAAGACTCGGTATTATAGAGATGTCAATTCCTACAAATTTGCTACAATATTCCTACAATATGCTAAAAAGAATTTTGGGAAGATTGCGTGAAAAATAAGCTGACTGTAAAATTTATTATGGAAATAAAAATTGCAAAAAATACTCAAGACAATATTGAAGAAGAAGACAAAATTGGTGAACTTTGTCAGACATTAAAACTTTTTATAAAGGTACATGAAATCACATAGTAGAGTACTGGCCAAGTAGACAATTAGCATTGGAATGGGAAATAAAGTTCTAGAGATAAATCTACATATATAAGGTTACAATTGATGACAATTACTTTATTATACAACACTGGGGAAGAGATGATGTTTTCAATAAATAATCCTAGGTCAATTGTATGACCATATGGGAAAAAGTAAATATGCCTACATGGTATCACGTGCAGAAATAGATTCCAAATGAATTCCAGAATGAATGGTGAAAAGGTAAAGTGATGAAACTCATTCTTTCACTAGACATTGTGTCTGTTTAAAATACTGCAAGATCTTACTTTTTGAAGCAGTCACTTTTCCTGTTTCTTTCATTCCTCTGCCTAGTACCTCAAATTAATTAATTAGCTTTTACATATGCTAGGTACTCTGCTGAGAGCTTTACATGGATCAACTTAATTATCCCATTGATACAGATCAATAGTGATTCCTATTATACAGATGTGGAAACTGAGACAAAAATAGGTCAATTAAAATTAGCTGATTCATTCACATATTTCAATTTGCTTGTTAAATGTTTCAAGATTGAATTTTAACCAAGGAATCAGGAATGCTGAATCCCAAGCATGAACTGCCTCCTTTTTTTGAGTGAGACCAAGTTTAAATCATATAATCTTTCTAAGCCTCAGTTTTTTCACCTAAAAAAATAAAATAAAATAAAATAAAGATAAAAAATGAAAAATTCTAAAAAAAGAGGATAATAATAGAACTGGTATTATCTCTAGCAGTTGTGAAGATCAAATGAGACAAACTATTTAAAAGAACTTTAGGGAAGGGGGAGGGGCAAGATGGCGGAAGAGCAGGGTCCCCAAATCACCTGTCCCCACCAAATTACCTAGATAACCTTCAAACCATCCTGAAAATCTACGAATTCGGCCTGAGATGTAAAGAGAGACCAGCTGGAACGCTACAGTGAGAAGAGTTCGCGCTTCTATCAAGGTAGGAAGACGGGGAAAAAGAAATAAAGGAACAAAAGGCCTCCGAGGGGGAGGGGCCCCGCGAGGAGCCGGGCTGAGGCCGGGGCGAGTGTCCCCAGGACAGGAGAGCCCCGTCCCGGAGGAGCAGGAGCTGCACCAACCTTCCCGGGCGGGCGGAAAGGGGCTCGCAGGGAGTTGGAGCAGGACCCAGGAGGGCGGGGATGCCCTCGGGCTCCCGGGGACACTAACAGACACCTGCGCCCCGGGAGAGTGCGCCGAGCTCCCTAAGGGCTGCAGCGCGCACGGCGGGACCGACCGGAGCAGCTCGGAGGGGCTCGGGCGGCGGCTCCGCGGAGGGGGCTGCGGGGCGGGAGCGCGAATCCACCAGCGCAGGCCCCGGAGCACAGGGCGCCGGGACACAGCCCAGGATCCGGCCTCCCCCGGGACAGGCAGAGGCCGGGAGGGCCCAGGACAGCGAGGACGCTCCTGCCCCGAGCTGAGCAGATCAGCGGCCCCGCCCCGGAGCCTCCAGGCCCTGCGGACGGAGAACCGAGAGCCCCGAGCCCCGTAGTTCCTGCGGAGGCTGAATCCAGGCTTCCAGAGTTGCCATAGCAACTGCGGCTGTTCCTCCTGGGGCCCCACGGGGTAAACAACCCCCGCTGAGCCCTGCAGCAGGCAGGGGCAGAGCAGCTCCCCCAAGTGCTAACACCTGAAAATCAGCACAGCAGGCCCCTCCCCCAGAAGACCAGCTGGACGGACCAGTGATACTCCCCCGTGTTCCAATACAACTTGTTTTTGGCCACTCTGCACTGAGCAAAATGACTAGAAGGAAAACCTCACCTCAAAAGAAAGAATCAGAAACAGCCCTCTCTCCCACAGAGTTACAAAATCTGGATTACACTTCAATGTCAGAAAGCCAATTCAGAAGCACTATTCTACAGCTACTGGTGGCTCTAGAAAAAAGCATTAAGGACTCACGAGACTTCATGACTGCAGAATTTAGATCCAATCAGGCAGAAATTAAAAATCAATTGAATGAGATGCAATCCAAACTAGAAGTCCTAACGACGAGGGTTAACGAGGTGGAAGAACGAGTGAGTGACATAGAAGACAAGTTAATGGCAAAGAGGGAAACTGAGGAAAAAAGAGACAATCAACTAAGGGACCATGAAGACAGATTAAGGCAAATAAATGACAACCTAAGGAAGAAAAACCTACGTTTAATTGGGGTTCCCGAGGGCGCCGAAAGGGACAGAGGGCCAGAATATGTATTTGAACAAATCCTAGCTGAAAACTTTCCCAATCTGGGAAGGGAAACAGGCATTCAGATCCAGGAAATAGAGAGATCCCCCCCTAAAATCAATAAAAACCGTTCAACACCTCGACATCTAATAGTGAAGCTTGCAAATTCCAAAGATAAAGAGAAGATCCTTAAAGCAGCAAGAGACAAGAAGTCCCTGACTTTCATGGGGAGGAATATTAGGGTAACAGCAGACCTCTCCACAGAGACGTGGCAGGCCAGAAAGGGCTGGCAGGATATATTCAGGGTCCTAAATGAGAAGAACATGCAACCAAGAATACTTTATCCAGCAAGGCTCTCATTCAAAATGGAAGGAGAGATAAAGAGCTTCCAAGACAGGCAGGAACTGAAAGAATATGTGACCTCCAAACCAGCTCTGCAAGAAATTTTAAGGGGGACTCTTAAAACTCCCCTTTAAGAAGAAGTTCAGTGGAACAATCCACAAAAACAAGGACTAAATAGATATCATGATGACACTAAACTCATATCTGTCAATAGTAACTCTGAACGTGAATGGGCTTAATGACCCCATCAAAAGGCGCAGGGTTTCAGACTGGATAAAAAAGCAGGACCCATCTATTTGCTGTCTACAAGAGACTCATTTTAGACAGAAGGACACCTACAACCTGAAAATAAAAGGTTGGAGAACCATTTACCATTCAAATGGTTCTCAAAATATACCCTAAAAACTATAGAACACTTCTGAAAGAAATTGAGGAAGACACAAAGAGATGGAAAAATATTCCATGCTCATGGATTGGCAGAATTAATATTGTGAAAATGTCAATGTTACCCAGGGCAATTTACACGTTCAATGCAATCCCTATCAAAATACCATGGACTTTCTTCAGAGACTTAGAACAAATTATTTTAAGATTTGTGTGGAATCAGAAAAGACCCCAAACAGCCAGGGGAATTTTAAAAAAAGAAAACCATATCTGGGGGCATCACAATGCCAGATTTCAGGTTGTACTACAAAGCTGTGGTCATCAAGACAGTGTGGTACTGGCACAAAAACAGACACATAGATCAATGGAACAGAACAGAGAACCCAGAAGTGGACCCTGAACTTTATGGTCAACTAATATACGATAAAGGAGGAAAGACGATCCACTGGAAGAAAGACAGTCTCTTCAATAAATGGTGCTGGGAAAATTGGACATCCACATGCAGAAGAATGAAACTGGACCACTCTCTTGCACCATACACAAAGATAAACTCAAAATAGATGAAAGATCTAAATGTGAGACAAGATTCCATCAAAATCCCAGAGGAGAACTCAGGCAACACCCTTTTTGAACTTGGCCACAGTAACCGGAGAAGGACAAACAGTGTATGTTCTCATTCATTTGGGGAATATGAATAATAGTGAAAGGGAATATAAGGGAAGGGAGAAGAAATGTGTGAGAAATATCAGAAAGGGAGACAGAACATAAAGACTTCTAACTCTGGGAAATGAACTAGGGGTGGTGGAGGGGGAGGAGGGCGGGGGGTGGGGGTGAATGGGTGACGGGCACTGAGGGGGACACTTGACGGGATGAGCACTGGGTGTTATTCTGTATGTTGGTAAATTGAACACCAATAAAAATTAATTTATAAAATTAAAAAAAAATAAAAGAACTTTAGGAACTCTAAATTAAAATATATTTGCAATAGAAGACTTGCCCAAGGGAAAAAGGCAACACAATGAGGGAGGCACAAGCCTAGGAGTAAAGAGATCAACATTTGAGTCTCATCCCCACCCCTTTCTAGTGATATGATCTTGGTAAATCACCTGAGGTCTCCAGCCCATTTCCTCATATGTACTGGGGAGACTAGCAGGCTGTCAGTATATGCCCACCATTGTTGTGTGGCAGATAGTCTTCTAAAGTGCTTTATATATATTAACTCATTTAATTCTCAGGTTAGCCCTATTGAGTTAGGTATATGATTCTCATTTTCAGATGACATTCTTGAAGCATGAGAGCTGGAGTAGCTTATCAAAGATACACTGCTAATGAGTGGCAGAACCAGGATTTTTTTTTTTAAGATTTATTGGGGATCCCTGGGTGGCGCAGCGGTTTAGGGCCTGCCTTTGGCCCAGGGCACGATCCTGGAGACCGGGGATCGAGTCCCACGTCGGGCTCCTGGTGCATGGAGCCTGCTTCTCCCTCTGCCTGTGTCTCTGCCTCTCTCTCTCTCTGTGTGTGACTATCATAAATAAATTAAAATAAAATAAAATTTAAAAAGATTTATTTATTTTTTTATTTGAGAGAGGGGAGAGAGACAAGGAAGAGAACATAAGCATGGAGAGGGGCAGTGAGAGGGGGAGAGAGAGAGAACCTCAAGCAGACTCCATGCTGAGCACAGAGCCTGATGCAGGGCTGGATCTCAGAACCCATGAGATCACAACCTGAGCTGAAGTGAAGAGTCAAGAAGCTTGACCAACTGAGCCACCTGGGGGGCCCCAAGAACCAGGATTTGGCCAAGAGTGTTACACTACTGTTGGGTTCACAGGTATTGTGAAAATTAAGATGACATATGGGGAAAAATAAGTGCAGTATACAACACTGTTAACACTCAACAAACGGTAACCATTGCTATTTTAATAAGCTAAGAATTTATGCCTCAGAGATGGATAGAGAGGAGAATAAATCCATTACTCCAGAGGAGTAATGCAGCACAGAATCTAGAACTAGGAAAATAAATAGAGCTGCTTAAGTGTTTGGCAAGGAAATGCAGATACTTTGGATGATGGGAGGAGAGCACAGAGATGTGAGAAACTGAATAAATAGCAGCAAGGATGATGTAACTGGCAATAGGAACTAACTGCCCTAGTGACAATGAAGGCATAGTGGGTGTCTAGTGGGTTGAGTAAATATTCATCTTTAAGGTTGTTAAGGGTTGGTAACTTGTTGCCATGGTGACTTTAAACTCTCTTAGAGTATGTCCTGGTAAAGGTCCTTAAATTAGCTTATCTTTGCAGTGCTGTGTGCCGCATAAAAGTTGTGTGACTCCAGAAAGTGCTTATAAATAAAAATCTGTACACCATCAACGAACACAATCCTAAAATCCTCACGTGTAGCTTCATAGATTGATTCTTTTGAATGAAACAGAGCAATCTGTCACTTGACTTTCTATGACATTCAAGATATTGAAGTTTTTAAGAAAAGATTGATTTAGACACACGTTTAATGGAATTAAAAATGTGTGATTAATGACATCTGTTTAAGCATGATAGCTGAAGTGAAATTAATTAATGCCTTATATAAATTACACATTATACTGTGTTTTGCCTAAAAAAGGCATGGTAATTTTGTTAATTTTTTTCTTAATTTTTAAGAATCTTAAAACTTAGTACATACTGGATCACATAACTGCATGCCTTTATTTTTATCTTACTATTCCCTCCTGAATTTCAGCATAGTTTGAATATCATGATTCCACTTTTCAGCACTGTGAATTATCTAAAAAGCCAGATAATATCCGACTTCACTGATACAATAAAGAGAAGCCTAATACAAGCTTCAGTTATTTTGCCTGTAAGGAGTCATACTGTGCAATGAACTGAAGTAAATGTTTTTTACTAGGTACACGTTCATTGTGATAGATTAAATAAAAAAAAGGGGGGGAGAGAGAGAGTTTCCTGGTAAATGCTGCTACATCATATATATAAAACATACACGCAGATACGCATGCACCCCACAGAGCATTCACAACTGTAAACAAGCTTCATTTCAAATCCATGTGAAGACGACACCAAAAGAAAAAAAAAAAGATAAAATCTGAATCAACAGGAAATTTCAGCCTCATTTTATGACTGCAGCGCTCACTTCCAATTCCTGTGTATACACACAGTTCTGAGTGAAGTACATTAGGATTCAGATATATTGAGAGCACCTGGAAGGTTATAGAATTAGGTCTGTCTTGAATTCAGACTGAGTAGCTTGAGTGTTAATATCCGTGGTCTTTTATATATTGAGGATTTCAATTTGGTTTTATCCCTGTGGCAACCAGCAAGGAATGTCAACAAATCCTTTGCTGTCTGTGCTGTTTACTGCGCACACTACTGTGTTTAGAGAGCCGGGGGCTATCTAGGGGAGCTTATGTCTGTAATCTGGCATGACCATTCAAAAAGGATATCTGAATTGTAGGCATGTACTTTCTATAAGATTAAAATATATCAAGTCCTTTCCTATCTCACAGTACTATGCTTACATGTAGTGCAAACAGGGAGGCCTTTTTTTTTTTTTTTTTTAACTGTAGCCACTATGGAATTTTCCCAGTAGTAGCCAATTTAATTGAACAAACTGCTTTTGTGTAAAATTAGTTAGAGATTAAAAAGTGTGGGCCAAGTGGTTGATTAATAGCATGCTGTGAATATTACCTTAAGCAGGAATTCCTCATCTTTATGCTACATTCTCCAATACAGTGTATTATTTATGAGTCACATAGAACAAAGCTATTGCCTTTGAGTTTTCTAATAACCAAGTCAGGTAGTTTGAATTAAACATATCCTGAGAATTGTGGTCCACGGTGTAGAGTGAAGTGAATTGAAGGAAAGATTGTTTATTTGCTTCTATTAGCTTCCAGATGGAGGGTCAAATAAATAAAAAGTAAGAGCATGACATGGAATATCTGAAAATCTCACAGCAGAAAGATCTTGAAATTTATGAAGACCTTTAGTTCTTTTTCCCTAATACTGGACTCACCCTCCTATGTTGTATCATGAAATGAAAGTATCACAAGTGGATGAAAAGATACTGTTCTGAATTTCTTTAAAGACAGTCTTTGAGCATCTTTCAGTAACTTTAGGGTTTGCATACTCATCAGGATATTCTCTCAACTAGAAAACTCTTACTGTATGCTGTGATTGAGGGCCATTTCCTTTTTAATAAAGCCAGGCATCATTATTTTGCTCCTCAGCTCTGAGGAAAAAAACAAAAATACACTGAATTCATATTTGACCTCCTTTTCAAAAATGTGAATTATTTGTGAGGGAGGAAGACTTCTCTGCCCAAATATCCACTAACTTCTCACTGTCAAAGGATAAATTAAATGCCTTAGTTTGGCGTTTGCCAGCTTCTGTTATTTCATCTTTATTTGTTTTTCCGGTCTTTTCTCCCATTATTCCCCTGTGCACCTCATAATGCCAATCAAATTTGCCTCCTTGTAAGGATCATGTTGAGGAGTAATATGATAATGGCCTGAACAAATAACACCTCCCTGCATTCATACTTCTTCACAATATGACCTGCCTTTCCTTGTTCCAGAAGTGGAGGCTGTTTCTTCACCTCTGAAATCAGGGCTGGGTTTGTGAGTTTCCTTAATGAATAGTATGCAGCAGAAGTGATCTTGTGTGACTACTGAAGCCTCTGTCTACAGAGGCCTTGCACTTTCTACCCTTGCCCTCTTGGATCCCTGTAAACAGTCTCTTGTACCCCAGAAAACAAACAGGACCAACTTCTTGGTCCTTCTCGGTCAACCAGTCTTCTATTTGAAAACAGCCTCATCTGGGAACTTAGGTGAAAGCAGCAGAGGAATTCCCTAGTCAACTCACACAATCATGAGAATGAATAAACCATTGTTTTAAGCTGCTGCATTTTTGGATGGTTTGCTATATAATAATAAATAAGAATATAAAATGATGAATAATTGATTCATGATCAACATTATCATCATTTCCTTGAACGCTATATCCCTTCATATTTACATCCTCCTTACAACAGTTGTGGCACTTGCATTTCACCTAATGCTGTCTTCTATTCAATTTTAAGAAACCTCTTCTGTATTCCAAGCAAAGTGTGGGTTCTTTTATTATATATTGGCATATTTTAAAGAGAGAGAGAGCCAATATCTTAAATGGTGGAGCGTCCTTGAAGAATGTTAGTCATTGTCCAGATTAAATAAACCCGTGAATTTATTTTTGCATTTCTTTATTCAGCTTATTCTTAAAAGTTTACATGCTGGAATACAGGGAAAGAGAATTACATGAGAATATGTGTTAGTTTTATTTAAGGTACATTTTTCAGTTATATGCATGTGAGAGGCAAATGCCAGAAGTTCTACAAGGTATACTAAAAAATAACTTCTGGATTCAAGAAATTTATAATTTAGAACAGGGTTTGGTAAACAATGGGAGATTTCCTGGCTGCCTGTTTTTTGTAAATAAAGTTTTTCTGACATGTGTGGGTGCCCCCATGCATGTATTGTCTGTGCTTCTTTGCACCAACAGTGGAATTGAGTAGTTGGCTACGCTGTATGGTCTGGAAAGCCTAATAAATTTATTATCCGTCCCTTTAAGAAAATCTTTGCTGACCCATGCCATAGAATAAGTAATGTAACCACATTCAGAGAAGAAATATGAAATGTGAATGCTGGCAGACAAAAAAAAGAAATATTTTATAGACACAAAGGAAAATATGATTATTTTTGGTTGGGATATTGAGGAAAAGCTACATAAGAAAACAATGTAAATAATCAAATGGGGTAATATTTTAAAGAGTGCTGGATTTGAAGATGAGAAGTCTGAGAGGAAAAATAGAAGACATCTTAGAGGGAAGAAGAGAACAAAGAGTATAGTTGACAGGGAGAGGGTTTGGATCTCAAAATGACTTTGAAAACCAAGATAAAAGAGGGCTGTAAAGCAGGATGCTCCACAGTAGAGACTGATGGAGAAAAGTATTGTCTTAGTTTCCTGAGACTGTTGTAACAAAGTACCAATGACTGGGTGGCTTGAAGCAACAGAAATTATTATTATTAATTTTTTTCACAGATTCAGAGGCTAGAAACCCAAAACCAAGTCTTTGGCAGGACCATATTATCTTTGCTATAGGAAGAATTGTTCCTTTTCCCTTCTAGCTTGTGATGTTTGCCAGCAGTACTTGCATTCTTTGGCTTATAGATTTATCACTCCAGTCACATGACCATCTTCTCCTTGTGTATTTTCATATCCTCTTCTTTCTGTTCATGTCTTTCTGCCCAAATATCTCCTTTTTATAAAGACACCAGTTATAGTAGATTAAGGGTCATTTTAACTTGATTACCTCTATAAAGACTTTATTTCCAAATAGAGTCAAATTTTGAGGTTCTAGAAGTTAGAACTTTCAACATGTGTTTGTAGGAGAAGACACAGTTTAACCTAATGTAAGTATAGACCAGAAAACTGGGATGAGCCAGGAGATGCAGAGATTAAATTGTTATTGATAAGCCTTGAAGAACTAATTTACATTAGGTTGGTGAGTTTAGGAACCACATTGCTTGGGTATATGGTATACTTGACGGGAAACTAGAAGCTGTTAACATAGAAGAATTTGGGAAGATTTCAGAATGATGAATAGAATAGAATGATAAAGAATAGAGTAGCTTGAGGAAATTGTAGAGCTGGCATTTATTTTAGGAGAGTCAGTAGACTAACAAAGAAAAAACTGAGAAGCGCAAGAGAATAAGACAACTAATGGAGCAAGTCTTAGATTTAAGTAAGAATTAATAAGGAAAACAACCAAACTGGTGGTGAAAGGAAAAGTCTTGGTCAGAAGGAAGGATATAGTTTCCCTCAAAGATTGGAAGAAAGAAAGGTTCCAAAACGTTGCAGTGATACTTCACGTTGGACTCAGAATTTCTTGGGGGAGTAGGATATGATATATGTTTACAGTGAAGCAATCAGATGTATATAGGATTTAAGGCTGATGAAAAAGTCTGGATTAGCTGTCCTTATAAATTTGCTGCGGTACTAACGATAGATGAAATAAGTATACACCATTCAGCAAAGAGCACCAAGTTGAGAGTAGGGAGGTTGGATTCGTACTGAATATCATTAGAGTAATTATGTGATTTTTCCACTAATACTCGGCTGCCCCAGATATAGAAAACAGAATATACACTGTAGAGGTTGTTGAGACCTGGGGATTGGCAAGTATTTGAAATAATAGCAATTCTTCAGTAGAAGTGAAGGATATTACACAACAATATTTTTTACATCAATGCCAGAGTTTTTTTTAAAGGCAATGGAAATCATAAAAGATGGGATGAACTTGGAGACAGGAAAACAGGCAACATCTAGAATTTGTAATGAGAAGCAAGCTCAGATTTAGGAGCAATAACTGGATGAAGAGAAGAATGTTTCAGAATTTGGGGTCTTTGAGAAACGTCGCATACTGCTGAGGAGAAATGTGTGGCTAGGCTGGGTGGTTTTTGTAGTGAAGACATTTTTACAAAAAAAAGAAAAAGAAAAAAAAAAAAGAAAAGAAAAGCCAACCTTGATCTAAATGGAGAACATAACATCAGAATAGATTGAATGAACAAACACCTAGGAGCCTAACTCATTTTATAGTTTCGTTAATGTGAGAATTTGAATAAAGTGATGAAATCATTTTTTTTTCAGGAAGAGATCATTTTTTATATGACTGGCAGAACTAATGGAAGAAGATTTTAAATCAGTGGAAATGTACATGCATATTAATGCAGGACTAATTTTTCCGCTTTGCAAAACCGGGTGGAGGAATTATTACAGAATGTTTAATTGTTAATGAGAAATTGTGGGGGTAGCTTGTTACAGTGCTGGGCAAACTGGAATGAACAAATGCTTCAGATTAGTGGACTTTGATATTATAAAGGGAATTAAGTTGAAGTCATCTTTTATGTCACTTTTCATATCATAAACTGTGAAGAACTGTCTAGAGAGGTTATATTATCCTTGGCCTTGCATGCATTAGTTACATAATCTTCTCTACATGGTAAGTTGCATCAGACTGAACTCAAAGCAACTGCAATATAGGAAATTCTCCCATTTTCTTCCTCCCCAAATATCTTCACAAAATCTATCAAACCTCCCCTGCCTGTGCGTATATGGTGTCTCAACCAGATCCCATGACTTTCCTATCTCTTTTGACGAGAAAAATAATTTCATGTGCAGTTAATAAAATGTTCAGTTTAGTTTAAATTAAAATTTCAATTTCACATCCAATTAAAAAGTTTGTTCCCTCATTAGTTTAGGCATGATCTGTGTCTACTTTAAAAACAAAACAAAACAAAACAAAACAAAAAAACAAAACAAACAAACAAAAAAAAACCACCAGTGAGCCAGATGGTGGGGAGGGGTGGTCTGTACTTGCATCATTTTTATCTACCTCCTCTTCCTGTCCCACCTCCCTCTTCTCTCCTTCTAGGGTTGGGGCAGGAGGTGTGGAGGAAAGATTAGAGAAAGAGGTACAAATGGTGTGTACTTCACTGCTGCTGTCTGTGGTTTTCCCTTGGGTGGTGTTTTCGGTCTTTAGTCGTGATCATGACGGATATTTGACAACTGGAATAACTGTGCAGGATTTGAGGAGACTCCTCCTGAGGTCCTCTGCACCCCTAGTGGTGCACTGCCGTGCTTTCTTCTCCTGACTATGTTTTCCCTTTGACAGAGTTTATCAAAGTGATTGCCTGCTACCTTCAGCAAGTGTGCAAGTATATACAGGGCCCCCTGGAAACTCGCACATCTGTGTCTCACCAAACTGTGCAAGACAGTTTGCCTGACTCTGACTCCTTTCGCATCCTGCCAAGTGCAGGCAGTCCCAGTCAGCTTTCTGCTTCTAGGTTTTTCAGTATGAATAGCAGGCTCCCTTCTCTGTGTTGTTTGCTCCTGAAGTGGAGTTTTTCTCCTGGGCTGTGTCATCTCACCTCATCTGAATGACAAGAGCACGGTCATCTCGCTGAAGCATGAGGGATCTTTCCTTTCTTATAAGCACCCTAACCCTGTAAGTAGTTCTCTTGCAAGAGCTATCACTTACTTGGCTTCAATGAAGACAGAAGAGTGTGCATCCTCTTCTCTCACAGAGAAGAAGAGTTAAGACATCCTGTCTGCCCGGGAATTCCCTTCAAACTTTTTATTTTTATATGTCATGTATCACCTTATAATAACTTTTAATGAAATGATAGCAATTCTTTTAAGGGTCATGATACCATGACTGGCTCTGATCCGTTTTGGTCAGTGTTGCATGGGTGGTTTTATTACCACTCTTTAGAACGTAGGGGCGCATCATATCTATTGCTCTGAGCTTTGGAGATTTAGCTGAAAATCTGAGACTTCAGAGGCAGTTCCAAATTTCTTTACAGGTTAATTCTAAATGCTTTTTGCATTAAGCCTAGGACTGAGCTTACACATGGAGAACTTATAGTAACTAACACAATAAGAAGTAGGACATCTAAGCTTTCCATCACTTTCTCTGAGGATTCTTCATGAGGATGAGAGCAACTCACATTTGCATAAAGAAATAGTAATGGACTAGAGGTGAAGATTTCTGTTGAATAATACTAACTACTTTTAATTCAAGGTTGTATGCTGTCTTACTGATATGTAATAAATATTCATATTTATTTATTTATTTATTTATTTATTTATTATTATTATTGCAGGATTTATAACTTTTCCATATTATGGGACTTTCAGAATAAAAAAAAATGTTTAAATGGTTGGCACTCAGTTCTATTTGACAAATAATTAACACTATGTGTCAGGCACTGTTCTAAGTGCTTTGTAACTAATAATTGATTCGGTTTTCATAAAAACTCTGTGAGATAGGTGATCTAATCATTCCCATTTTAGCACAGATTAAACCCCGAAGCACAGAGATCACATATTTGCCCAAGGTTACTAGTAAAGCTGGGATTTGGCCAGGGGAAGTCTGACTTCAAAATATATGATCTTGGGCAGCCCAGGTGACTCAGCGGTTTAGCTCTGCCTTCAGCCCAGGGTGTGATCCTGGAGACTTGGGATGGGGTCCCACATCAGGCTCCCTGCATGGAGCCTGCTTCTCCCTCTTCCTGTCTCTCTCTCTCTCTCTCTCTCTCTCTCTCTCTCTCTCTCTTTCTTTCATGAATAAATAAATACAATCTTTAAAAAAAATGTATGTTCTTACCAGTATGCAATACAAACATTTTCCTTCTAAGGGATTTAAATAAGATTGAAGTAAGAGACATACAAAAAAAATTAACTAAAAATTGGATAATCCAAAGTCATGAAGTGAATGAAGGGGAAAATTACTATACTGAAGAGTTAAGCACTAAATTTAGCTCTGAGGTTTCTATAACAGGCAAGTCGTAAAGGAAAATTAGATGGTTTATAGTCTTATCAAAGGGAACTTAGAATTTCTTTGGATGAAGAAACTATCTCTAGTATTCAATAACAGATGTTTATATCATGAGGGTATTTTCATAAAAGATGCATCCTATAAAATTTCCACAGATTATATAGAATATCTATTTCTATTATGTCTTATATAAATAAGTTGAAGATGGTAATGAAAACATTAAAAATTTATGAAGGAAATTCTAAAGGAAACTGTTTATTAAGATACCTGTCAAATCTCTATTCCTCCTGCTTTTAATGAGGAATTATTTTCATAAATTCTGCTCACCTAAATTTATTTAAGATTTACTTATTCATTTTAGAGATAAAGAGCTGAAGAGGGGCAGGGAAAGGGAGAGAGAATCTCAAGCAGACTCCATGCTGAACATAGATTCATGAACCCGAGATCACAACCCCAGCTGAAACTGAGAGTTGGGCACACCTCCAACTTTGCCACTCAGGTGCCCCTGGTCACCAGATTTTCTAAAAGAAACTTAAAAATAATTTACCCTCTTAGATCTCAAATTGGCATCTTATTGTTTTTTATCAAGTTTAAATACTTAGGATTAATGCAATTTCTGATATATTGTAATTATTAATATTTAAAATAAAACGGACATATTCTTTAAATGTATCCATAGAATTTAATTAGTCTAGTAATTTAATATCTGCTAAAAATCAGTTTTAAGGTGTATGAGCAAGTTCTTAACCAGTATGTAGGAAAAACTTACTCTTCCTACTACATGTTTCTTTTACTCTCACACAATTATTACATTCGCAACACTTCTGACATAATAACACTTCCCACACTGGCAATTCTCTGTGGTAGCAGCTGGATGCCCTATAATTCAATTCAATTCTGACACTAGTTGGAGTTAGTGCAGACTCTGAGGCTAAGGGCTTAGTCCCACAAGACTGCCCCCTACTTCAGATGCCAGTTGCAAGTAGTAGGTCCCGGGTCACCTTGGTTATTCAACCTTGCCTACAGATTGGAGGTTCCCATGACATCAATTAGATTCAGTTATTTGCTAGAATAGCTCACAGAACTCAGGAAATACTTATATTTAATATTTTGCTAAATAATAGAAGATGATAAAGGATATACATGACCTGCCAGATGAAGAGATACATAGGTAAGGTCCTAAAAGGTCCCAGACATAGGACCTTCTGGCCCATTGGAGTTGGTATGTACCACTCTCCTGCCATATTTAGTCCATTTTTAGAGATCCTGCAAAATATTTCTGTGAAATTAGTGTAGATCCCATAATTACACGGTGGGAATGAAAAAAAAATTAGAATTTCATCTAAGTAAACATGAATATAGATTTTCAGAATTCAATATGGCATTCTATATAAATTCATGAAAAAGTTGTCCTGTAAACCTAAATAGGTGTTTGAGAAAATATACAACACTATCTTGCTTCCAGTATGTAATCAATTTACTCCAAGATGTAATGTTGATCTGTTGGCAAGGTAGAATTTATATTAATATGTCCTCCTGGAAATCATGGTGAAAATATGTTACTGAGAAAATCAGCACTAGTCAGTGAGGATCTCTGCCTCAAATTATTTCTCATTCCTGAAAATAGTGAAATTATAGGGAAGGTATACTTCATAGCAAATTTTTCAGCATGATTTTTTAAAACTTTATACTTTCTAATTTTTAGATACATTAGTAAATAGACAAAGCATAGAGCCCTACATGAGTGTGTCACTTCAGTGAAATCAATTTCCACTAACATCACTGTTTCTTACTGACACGGTCTTTATTTTATTCTCATGTGATGCTCCCTCAAAGCAATGGATTCTCTAAGGATAGTCAGTGGGTAGAACAGGTGAAGTCACAAAACAATAGTCATCATTTCTACCATCCCAATCCAAAATATATCTTAATTCAGAACTTCCAAATTACATTGGCAAGATTCATCAACATTGCTCTGTCCCTATAATTTTTTTGTATTGCATTCCATTTAATGCCATATTTTATCCTTGATAAAAGTATATAAAAACCATAGGTTTATGGTGCCTAATTAAAAGAGTCTTTTCGGATATCAGTTTTTGAATTGCCTCTCTTTTTTCAGTGCCTCATAGATTTTTATATTCCAAGGCAGCGTGCACTACTAGAGTGGTTAGGGTGTGTTACTCTCTCTTTGGGTGTAGTATGAGAAGTGTGGGTGTTAAAGGTGAAATAAAAGAGAAAAGCTTGCACAATGTTCCTATTGCAGTTATTTTCTCAGTCAACATTATTTTTTATGAAGGAGTGTGTATTTTCACGGAAGATCTAGAAGTTGTATGAGTCTGTGTGCCACTTGGAAAGGTTTTCTGTACCCTCAAGGTATATTCAAATCCCTAGTTACATACTAGACTACAGTTCAGATGTGCAGTTTTTCAGTTTGATGTTTGAAAGCTCTAAATACTGAGCCTGAATTCCTCTGGTTTAACTATAAGGATTTTGTGTCATTGGTTAGCTACCAGTCTCTTACCCACTATCTTGATTTTAATACCACATATTAGTTTTGCCTGCTTAAAAAAATTTATACGCATAATTCAGCATGTATTTTTGTGTGGATGACTTATTTTCTTCCAGATTATTCTTAGGAAACTCATTCATTTTTATGTCACTGTAGTTAAAGGTTTATTTTTGTATTGCTTCCCATTCTGTGAATATACCATGATCTGTGTGTCTGATTTACAGGTGATGGAAATCTCAAGGTGTTTTCCATTTGGAGTTTTTGTAAATGATGTTACTATAAACTTTCAGAAGTTTCTTGGTCCCTTGGTGGCAATTATCATTCCCTTGATGGCAATTATCATTACTGGCCAGTGCAGAGAACTTTGATTCCTCTTCTTCAGGGTCCTAGTGGTAGGCTTGTTGAGGAATTCTTCTTGAGAATCTAACCATTTTTATGGAGATGAAGAATGCTAAGTAGAGGCCCCAGGACTAGAAAACATGAAGCTACTCTATGCAATTACTACTACAGAGCACGCTCACCAGGTAAAGCCATTTCTCCACAAAATTCACACTTCAAAAATATGGGGAAAAAATTGCAGCCATTTATTTACTTATTTTAGCTACTAGAATCTAGATATTTATTGCAAAGGCAAATCATTAGGAAAAGTTCCTAGAAATAGACTTGTTGGACAAAATAGATACATTTTGAGGTTTCTGATTAAGGACCAGTAACATTTTACACACCATCACAATGTGTCAGAATGCCTATCTCCCTTACTAATGCCACATAGAGATTATTGCCAATTCTGGCTGAAAATGGGATCTCTATATTGTTTTTATTTTCATTGCTTTGATTGCAGGTGGTGTTGAAACAGTAGATCTAATCATGAGACAGAGCTTGGAGTGAGAAGAGAAGGAAAGGAAAGAGATAATTAAGCTTTTATTTAAGGTTTTCATTCTGATTTCTGTTATTAAAATGTGTAAAAATAATTTTGAATAAAGTTCCCCCCTTTATCACCTACCTCTCTGTTCTGGAATCCTTTTACTATTTAATTATCTATTTTTCAACATTTCAGATTTCTAGGTGGAGCCGGAGGCAAGAGGCATGGGGTGGAGTCTAAGAGGCTGGGAACCATTAGGATTAGATGAGACCAGACGATTCCTTTTCTTCTACACTTCTTCTTCCAAAATTTAGATTATGAAGTGGCACACATATACTGTGATAATACTACTCTACCTTTTTGAAAAAGCAGAAACATCTAAATTTTAAGATTTCAAAATAAATTTTGCCTTAGCAGTAATAAAGCACAAGGACACCAGTGTTACACAATGAAAGTTAATGGCAAACCAGTTTCCTTCATGTATTAGAGCACCTTGTCTATAGTATGTATTTTAAAAAGGTTGAAAGAATGAATGAACAAGAAAGTGAATGAAAAATATTTACTTGCAAGATATGAATGCTAGCAGAAAAAAAAATCAAGTTGGGAAATGTAAGATGGTTTTTAAATCTCTTTATGTCTTGCACCAGGGTGACTGAGTCAGTTAAACATCTGCCTTCAGCAGCTGGGTTGGGTTCCTTGTTCAGTGGGGAGCCTGCTGCTCTTTCTCACTGCTGCTCCTTCTGCTTGTGTTCTCTCTCTCACTCAAATAAATAAAACTTTAAAAATTAAAATAAAAAATAATTTTTTATGTCTACTGTTTACTAAAAATGTTAGAGGTTTGAGTTATCAAAAAATCAATGAGCAAATTATTACTCATTGAAAGAAATAATCATTTTTATGTCGTCCATTGTTATGTATCAGTTTATGGGCCAGTATAGTTTGTCAAAAGCAAGTTAAGTGGGAGATTGCTGTGGAATATGCTACTAGGGGTTTTTTGGTAAATAAACATCCTATGGTGAGAGAAAAATAATTCCAAACATTATCAAAGAAAAATCCACTTTGATGGATATGCATTATTACTTCAGAGATTTTTTTTTTCACTGTTGTTACAGCTAAACTGACAATTAGCCCTCAAATTTGCAATATTAAATATATAGATGAAATATTAGAAACACAATTAAAACAGCAATAATGTAGTATGCATTACAAAGTCTTTTCATAAAAACACCAAGCATTTGTTCCCAGGTAGGATTAAGATGTATGGAAATGGAGAGGAAATTCCAGAAGGACAGTTGAGGGCAAAGAATAAGGATCCATTCCTGTTAGCTTAGGTGATTGGAAATATTATAAGATGGATACAGAATTAAAAAAAATGAAAGTAAACTATCTTAGCAGATGCCATAAAATATTAGCACGTAATTTTTTTAAGTTTATAATCATCCTTTTTGAGAAATGAAATGTTTAGATGCAAAGCATCTCAGGGAACTACCTTAGTAGAGACCATTCTTTGCTCCTATAATGTTTCTCCTTTATGATGACTTCAGTTATATTCAGTTTCAACTTCTTGCCCTTGCAAACTGATTACTTTCTCACTTCCTTTCTTTTCTTTTGTCATAATATATCTTTATTTAAAACTTTTGCTTACTTATGGCTTGTGTAGGTTTTTATTGTTTCAGAGATCCTGCTTACGGGCTTCTCTTTTTGTATATATCCAGATTTGCTCATCATATTTCCTGATTTCCACTTTGTGTGGCTTATGGTCCAAATTCAGAGAGAGATCATCTAATTAAGTGAAAGATTCACAAAATACAAGGCATTTTTTTTTTTGGTGTGACTTTTATGTCAGATAAACCCAGAAGCCATTTCAGGAAAATTGCCACTGGTATTTGTTATTAACTGCTCTGGAGTTTATTTTCAGAAAACAAATTTCAGGAAACAAATTTCTATAATGGGGTCCTATCACTAGCCAAATTGCCTTGGCAGAGTTCTTAGATCACCTGTGTAAAGGACATGCTTAGAAGGTTGGACGTAAGAGGAGTACATTGAAATTTTTCAGGACGTTGTGAAACTGGCAGATAGCTTCCATGGTATGCCTTCCAACCTTGTGAAAGGTGATAGTAAATAAGAATCTTAAAGATTCAATAAAAATTTTTAAAAAGCTGCAACTCCAAAATTCTTATCATTTTATGATGAAATCATTTAATACATCACAGTGCTGTCTACTGTCATTTATTTTTGCCAAGGAAATGTGCTTATAATGAATAACACGTCCAGCACCTGGGTGGCTCAGTCAGTTAAATGTCTGACGTTGGCTCAGGTCATGATCCCAGGGGTGAAGTCCCACATTAGACTCCCTGCTCAGTGGGGAGCCTGCTTCTCCCTCTCTCTCTGCTTGCCACTCCTCCTGCTTATGCTCCTTCTCTCTCTTTTTCATAAATAAATAAATACATGCATAAATAAATATGTAAACAAACTCTTTATAATGAAAAACACTTCAGTTAACCTAAGAGAGTATTAAAAATGTAAAAATGTTGGTATTCTAATAGTTTATACATGGTCAGTCTTTCTGATTAAAATGCAGTGCTATAATAAATGTTGACTCTACCCTCAATTTCCGTAGTAAAATCATATTCAAACCATATTGAAATAATAAATCAAGCAAAAGAGTGCAGAGATCAGAAAGGACCACTTTGTATAAAAGTTGAAGTGACTTATTCAGAGAATTCCTTTACTCTTTACGGGTAGAGACCCATGGAGAAGTCAACTTTCAGTTTAGGAGGTAAAGGTATTGGTGACTTACACATTTGACAGTAGTAGTTACTTTTAAAATTAAACAAAATGGGATTTATCTTCAAAGTAAAGCTTTAGTTACCAAAGCCATATCATTATTCTGTTTATTGAACCTGAGAGTTTCCTTTCACAGTAAACAAGAAGATGTAATAGTTTCAGAGAGGGAGAAATGGGAGCTTTTCTGGGAGCTTTTATTGAGTGTTCTTATGAACTTGTGAAATGTTTTCCTATTTTAGGTTAAGTATTAAGTAGAGTGACATGTGACTGCACCATTTTTACACCCTCTTGTTAAGTGACATACACTTCCATACACTATTTGAAATAATAAGTGAGCAATTTGAATTGAGTGTAGGTGTTAGTAACATTTGCAGAATTCTCCACATTGTGCTCTTGGCTCCTGCCATTAGACTTTTAACTACTGAGAAATAAAGCTATAGGCATTTCTAGTGATAACTCTGGCTAGTTTCCTTCATAATGCAAGTATGGAGCCAAATTTACCCACATGAAACACACATACAACTTGGTTTGGAGGAGAATTTCAGAATGGCAGTACCAAACCTAGGATAGTACATTAGACATCATTTGTCCCTTGTTTTCATTTTATATCGGCTCAGAGAGGTCATTTTACACAAAAGCAAAAAAATTGCAAATAAAAATGGATATTTTACTAAAGAGAGGATATAGGCATATCCCACTTTATTGTACTTTGCAGATACTGAGACTTTTTTGTTTTGTTTTGTTTTTGTTTTTTAACAAACTGAAGGTTTGTGGCAATCCTGTGTGGAGTAAATCTTTTGGCACCATTTTTCCAGAATCATTTGCTCACTTTGTGTCTCTGTGTCACATTTTGATAATTCTCGCAATATTTGAGATTTTTTCATTATATTTGTTAATATTGATCTATTATCAGTGATCTTTGATGTTACTGCTGTAGTTGTTTTGGAGAACCACCAACCGGGCCTATATAAAATGGCAAGCATAAACAATAAATGTATGTGCCCTGACTGCACTGACCAGCAATTCCTCGGTTTCTCTCCTTCTTCTTAGACCTCCATATTCCCTGAGGCACAACAATGTTGAAATTAGGCAAATTAATATCCCTACAATGGCCCCTGTTAAGTGTTCAAGTGAAAGGAAGAGTCACACATCCCTCACTTTAAATCAAAAGCTAAAATTTATTAAGCTTAGCGAGGAAGGTATATCAAAACCAAGATAGGCTGAAAGCTAGGTCTCTTGCACCAAAGAGTTAATCAAATTGTGACTGCAGAGGAAAAGTTTTTGAAGGAAATTAAAAGTGCTACTCTAGTGAACACACAAACGATGAGGAAGTAAACCAGCCTTACTGCTGATAGGGAGAAAGTTTCAGTGGGTAGATCAAACCAGCTATGACATTCCGTTAAGCCTAATAAGCCTGATCCAGAGCAAGGCCCTAAGTCTCTTCAATTCTTTGAAGGATGAGAGAGGTGAGAAAACTGCAGAAGAAAAGTGTGAAGCTAGCTGAAGTTGGTTCATGAGTTTTAAGGAAAGAAGTCATATCCATAACATTAAAGTGCAGGGTGAAGCAGCAGGTGCCAATTTAGAAGCTGCAGCAAGGAATCCAGAAGATTTAGCTAAGATAAGCAGTGAAGCGTGGCTACAATAAACAGATTTTCAATGTAGATGAAAACAACTTTCTATTTGGAAGAAATTCCCATCTAGGACTTTTATAGCTAAAGAGAAGTCAGTGCCTGGCTTCAGAGTTTCAGAGGACAGACTGACTCGTTAATGGCTGATGCAACGAACTGGTGCCTCTACGTTGAAGCCAGTGCTCGTTGACCATTCTGAAAATAGTTCTCTTAAGAATTCTGCTCACTCTGCTCTGCTTGTGCTTTAGAGATAGAATAACAAAGACTGAATGACACAACGGCACATCTGTTTACAACAGGGTTTGCTGACTATTGCAAGCCCACTCTTCAGATCTTCTGCTCAGAAGAAACGATTTCTTTCAAAATATTACTGCAAACTGACAATGCATCTGGTCACCCAAGAGCTCGGACGGACATGTACAAGGGTTAATATTTTCACGCTTCCTAATATAACATGGTTCCGGCTCATGGATCGAGGAGTGATTTTGACTTAAAGTTTTGCTTTTTAAGAAAAAAACATTTTCATGAGGTATTAACAACCAATAGATAGTGATTTCTCTGATGGATCTGGCCATAGTAAATTAGATACCTTCTGGAAAAGAGTCACCATTCTACATGCCATTAAGAATATTTGTGATTCATGGGAAAATTTTGGTCAAATATCAGCATGTGCAGGAGTTTGGAAGAGGTTGATTCCAAACCTAATGGATGACTTTGAAGGACCCAAGACTTCAGTGGGGGAAATAACTGTGGATATAGCGGAAACAGAAAGGTCTGGAATCAGAAGTGAGTCTGAAGATTTGACTAAATTGCTGCAATCTCATGAAAAAAACTTAAATATAAGTTGCTTCTTATGTTTGAGCAAAGAAAGTGGTTTTTTGAGTTGGAATCTACTCCTAGTGAAGATGCCGTGAAGATTGTTGAAATGACAACAAAGGATTTAGAATATTATATTAACTTAGTTGATAAAGCAGCAGTAGAGTTGGAGAGGATTCACTCCCAATTTTCAAAGGTTCTGTTGTGGGCGAAATGCTATCAGACAGCATCAATGCTACAGAGAAATCATTTGTGAAAGGAAGAGTCAATCAATACAGCAAATTTTATTGTCTTATTTTAAGAAACTTCCACAGCCACCCCAGGCTTCAACAACCACCATTCTGATCAGTCAGCAGCCCATCAACATTGAGGCAACAATTTCTATTAGCAGGAGAGCCTGGGTGGCTCAGTAAGGGTAAGCGTATAACTCTTGATTTCAGCTCAGGTTAGGATCTTGGGGCTGTGGAATCAAGCCCCACATGCAGCTGTGGGCTCAAGGTGGAGTCTGCTTGAAGATTCTCCCTCTGTCCTTCCTCCTACTTGTGTGAGCATAGGCTTTCTCTCTCTCCCCCCCCCCAAATAAATAAATCTTAAAAAAAAAAGGAATTTCCACTAGCAAAACTATAACTTGCTGAAAGCTCAGATCATAGATAGCATTTTTTAGCAATAAAGTATTATTAAATTAAGGTACGTACATTGTTTTATGAAATATAATGCACTTAATAACACTGAACACTTAATAGACTATGGTGTAATGTAAACATAACTTTTATATGTATCAGGAAACCAAAAAATTCATTTGACTAGCTTTATTATGATATTTTCTTTATCGTAGGGGGCTGGAACCAAACCCGCAATATCCCTGACGTATGCCTGTATATGTATGGAGCCATTTTAAATAGTTTACTCTGTTTTCTCCCATATTTATAAGTAAAAAGATTTTTTCATATTTTATTTAAATTCCTTTATTATATAATGAGCACAGAAGTTTAGAGACTTAATTTACACTTAATTTTTGAAGGAAACTCAGCACATGTTACAACCCTAATTAACATTTTTTACTTTAACTTATCAGCTACTGTAGGGGTGTACACAAGTTTCTACAGTGTTCCTGTTATACGATTTAAACATTCCCACTGTGGAATGTCATCAGTTTCTGTTGTTGGGACACATTTGCATAACATTCTGCCCATTATAAGGAAATCCCATCAATTTAATTAAATAAGAAACAAGTGAAATAAACAGCCTCTTAGCTCACATGTAGTCTCTTTGCTGCATCATTTCACTCTTGTTGACAGGCTCCTTGATGCTTTCATATGGGATTCTTTCACAACATCTTAGGCTCTTAGAGGTCAGGGACTACATTTTATTTTCTTCAACACTCCCAGTGTATGGCACAATATTGTGAACATAGTCGTTTTAATAAGTAAATGATTATTTGCTAAGTAATTATGTTATACTTGAGAGCACGCATACATGAGGTCGGTCGGTTATTAAACAAGTAGTAATCAAGCAAGTGAGAAGTCATACATGCCTTTCATTTAGTTTTCACTTTTTCTCTTTCCATTTGATTTGTTTGCCGATAATGGTTCCCTAAGAATACCTAGAACAAATCCTCAGATATCTCTGCCTTGTATATTGTAAGAAGATGCCTACTATTTAGTTGTTCTTCTGTGAGTAAACTGAAATTGAATCCTTGAAGTGATCTTGGAGATGAAAGGGTTGCAAGCATTGAACTCTCATGGCTGCTAATACTGTAAACTTCAATAGATCTTAGAGAAATTTATCAGAATTGAGGGATTTTATGAATTTTTACATTTTATTGGGTATTTTAATAGTTATTATGAAGTACAAATCAGAAAATGTTAAATAATGAAGTGGGAATTTTTGAAATGAAAGGATAAATCTATTGAGAATCCGAGATTAGCTAATCCTGTTTTAGGTGGAGTAAGAAAACCTGGAATTGGGCACATGATCAGGATGGGCACATATGCATAAATTGTCCCTGGTTGAGTACTATAAAAACGTCTTAGGCAATTTATCACAAACAGGTAACTTATAGATATGTCTTATTTGACATGTGTAATATTTTGTAAATATTTGAATATGTTGTAAACACTTAAAAGTCAAAAATTTTTACTTAAAAATTTGAATTTGTGGTTCTCTTGGACCGTCAGATCTGGCAATTCTGGTTTAACATCTTAGCCACAGCTACAGTTGACTGAATCAGCAGGCCGCTTTTGATGGAGTAGTTACTGTTATTTATAGAATGGTTATATGGTTTTGGTCCCCTACAGTTGTCACTAGTTTCTTTCACCTATTTACATGATCTGCCCAGCACCTTTGCTTTTTGTTTTGTAGGTAGTATCTCAAGCCTACAGATCTATGTTCTTGAATTACTAACTCAGTGGAGTCATTGAACTACATTCAAAGCTGGAATGAGATAGTATAGATCTATATTGTTCAATATAGTGGCCACTTCACATATACAATTATTTAAATTTAAATTCACTAAAATTAAACAAAAAATAGGGGGAATAGGGGAAGGGGACTAAAAGATACAAACTTCCAGAATATAGTTAACAATATGTAACAACTCTTCATGGGGCCAAATGGTAACTAGACTTATTGTGGTGATCACTTTGTAATGTGTGTGTATATATATATATATATATATATATATATATATATGTATAAGTATAAATAAATATACATATTTTACATATATACATACATAATTTACATATATATAAATCACTGTGGTGCCCTGAAACTAATACAATAGTGTATGCCATCTACACTTCAATAAAAAATTTAAAGATTCAATTGTACTAGCTGTATTTCTGCTGCATTTCAAGCTGTCCTTTCATATAGATTGAGAAAATTTTTATCATTGGAGAAAGTTTTATTAGACAATACTGTTATAGAAAGTAAACTCTTTACAAGTGACAGTGACAAAAGCTAAATCAAGGGTGGTAAGCTTCAGATTGAAAATGCTGAAAAAAAAAAAAAAGAAAATGCTGAAGCTCAAATAAGTAAGCATCCAGCACCCACTGAATTGAGGTATAGAAAGTGGGAAGTGTTTAAAAAGATAATCCAAATCTCCTTAAATCTATTTAAGCACACTGGCCCAAATGGATTGCATTCTAAGGAAATGGAAGTATTTGTACATGGAATGGGAAAACTTACTACTGACACTGAGGTTATGAACAGTTGGATTTCTAGAAGAAACAAAAAAACATGGAAAAAAATCCTGGAAACTATATATAAGGGCACTTATTAATCTTTGGGTAGGCATAATTACATAATGGACCCCCAAACTGATGGCTTAGGAATACGTAAGAAAACAATTGCATAATGAGCCAGCTTATGAGAAGAACAAGTAATGGCAAAATACCTATTAACTTGGCCTACTGCATTGAAATCATTTTAATGAAAAACTTCAAGACATTTTATTGTCTTCCCTAATAGTGATTTGCCTAGCTAATCTTCAAGGTCTCTTCAAGTTCAAAAATATTATGCTTTTATTACTGAAAGAAGAATGTCTTTGAATACAAGATTCGGAATAATAGATAGATTTATAGCTGAGTCAATAACTTTACTTAAAATATAATCACTAAATAGATGGTAATTCAGGAGGGATCTCTTGTGCCATTCCATAAAATTAGAAGATTATACGTTGAGATGTGTCATGTTTTATATTTTTGTCAATGATTTGAATGAATGAATTCATACAAGGCAAGATTATTAAATTATCAGTGACACAAAGCTGGGAGGAAAAGTTAATATATGCAATGTCAGAATTAAAATTTGAACAGATTTGATGTCTCAAAACTAACAAGAGTTAGATGAATTTTTTTTTTTAAAGGTGATGCTTAATGGAGAATTTTTTTAAGGGCATAGACTGGTATTTCTTAAGAAGTTACGAATTTTAGACTCAAATTTCAGACTAACTTGACAGCCTGAGATCTGGGTTGAATTAAACAAGGTGGTTGGTGGTGATACCCTAGTATTCAGCCTAAAATAAAACCAGCTATCATGATACACCTGCTCCTTGAAATACCTTCTTTGCTTGATTTCAGAAAAGCAAGCTCCTTATAGTTCTACAACTCCTCCTCCTCTGTTGTCTACACTGGTTCATCTTCGTCTCCTCTCTCTTTCTTTAAATTTTATGGATTTGACAGACAGAGAGTAGGAGCAGGGGAAGACGGAGAAGCAGACTCCCCACTGAGCAGGGAGTCCTATGTGGTGCTCAATCCCATAACCCCCGAGATCATGACCTGAGCCCAAGGCAGTTACTGAGCCACCCAGGTGCCCCCCATTTTCCTCTATTTCTTAGAGAGCTTTCATGCTTGTACCATTGAATCTGTGTGGTGACTCTTCCAGTTTTAAATCTCTGAACTCTGTATTCATATATCCAGCAGCCTACTTGCATTGGCATCTCCTCTTGAATTTCTGGTAGAAATTATCTCATACTTCCATGCATATTTCCAGTAGAAATATCTCATACTTCTGTGGGCCCAGTTCCTCATTTTGTCTTCTAGACTTGCACCACCTTCAGTGTTCTCCATCTCAATTAACTTTATTCTCTAGTTCAGGACAAAAATTTGGAGTCATTCTTGACTCTTCACTTTTTCTTACCTCTAAATGTAGTCAGTCAGAAATTTTGCCTAAATATTTCTAGATTGCCTAGGTTTTCAACATCTCCACTGGTCTAGTATACCATCAGCTCTCACCTGGATATTTCAGTAGCCTCCTAACTCTCTTTCTATTCTCACCCTTGCTATATCCTTTGTACTTTGAACTTTGTAGTCAGGTTAATCCAGTTAAATATTACCTGTCACTATGAGACCCATTGTCTTCCAAACAGGACCCTTCTCAATCAAAATACATCCCTAAAGTCTCTACAATGGTCTGTAAGTCATTCCTCTCCCATTTCATTTCTGGCGTAATGTAATTCTCTGCTACCACATTGACCTCTCTCTATTCTCTAACACAGCAGGTCCACTCTTACCTCAGGGCATTTCACTCTGCCTGTAATACTTTTTCTCCAAAGTAGTTTTTGTTGCTCATTCCCTCATATCTTTCACATTTTTAGTCAGGTATCACTTTCTCATGAGACTATCCTATTTAAGCTGTCTGTGTAAATATTTTCAGTTTCTCCTATGTCAGACTTTCTTCCATACTTAATTTTTCTCCATAACATATATTACCTTCTAAACCACAGTATAACCGGGGCACCTGAGTGTCTCAGTCAGTTACGTGTCTGCCTTTGGCTCAAGTCTTAATCTCAAGGTCCTGGGATGGAGCCCCACGTTGGGTTCCCTGCTCAAAGAGGAGTCTGTTTCTTGCCTCTCCCTTTACCCCTCCCCATAGCTCCAGTGCTCATTCTTTGTCTCACATAAATAAATAAATAAATAAATAAATAAATAAATAAATAAATAAAATCTTTAAAAAAACCCTACAGTATAACTTACACATTTTTACTATCTGTCTTTGCCCGCTAAAATATAAACTCCTAATGCCAAAGAATTCTATTTTATTCACCATTTTATCCCTTACTCCTAGATTACTGTTACCTTACAGTAGGTGCACAGAAATTATTTCTGAATAAATACATTTATTTATGTGGGAACAAAAGAAAGAATGACTCAATAAAGCTACTGTGGAAAAGATAAAGGATTTACCTAAGTTTGATGTTCATCATTGCTGAGGCATCTAAGAAAGATATCTTGGTTTATAGGAATGAAGTCTAGATTTAAAGAGGCATCAAAACCCTCTGTGGTGCCCCAGCACAAACTATTATTTTGCCTTTATGCCTTTGAAGACAACACTTGAAAAGCATCTGTTTTAATGGAGAGTGTTAGAAACTTAAAAAAAAATGATTTAGAAGTTGTTCGATGAAAAAATACATTTATTATGAGTAGATTCAGAAAGTACTAGTAGTAATGGGTGAAAATTACTGATCTAGTATCAGTGTTTAAGACAGTATCATCAATATTCTTTATAATTGCCATTTAAAATGGTGTGATCTGTAATTGTCAGTAGGAAGCTTCCTTTTTGAGGGAGTACTCAAGCAGAGGCCAGATCGTTAACTGTCTAGAAAATTATAGAATGAGATGTGTAATGGGTAGAAAGAGAGGCTTGTAGATCCCATCTGAGTCCTAATATTCTATAATTTTTACTACTAAGCAGAGATTGATGCACAGATATAGCTGTGTGAGTAGTTATGTATGTATGTGTGTATATAGATTAGGTTTATGTAGAATTTATGTACATAATTGGCATATATATACATATATATACACACACATACATATATTACAGAAATATGCCAGTTTTATTTTTACAGACATTAATTTGATCCTAGAAATCACATTATTACATGTAAAACTCATCAACCTTTGCCTAAGCTTGGAGTTCAGACCCTACAACCTGTTTCCTCCCAGTGTTTTCTCCTCTCTGGAACATCAAATTCCATGTAGAAAGTCAAGGCCATTAGATGATAAACATAACTTTGGGCCTTTAAAAGATCAAGAGCTGGCCATATGGATAAACATTTTTACCATTTACTGCTTCAACCAAGTTTTAAATTTTATCCAATATAAATTCTTTTCCCACAGAACACACAATTATAATTATGGTTCTCTATTATAAAACCTATTTCCTTATAAGTTATTTCTTAAGGTTTTTCATATTCAGGCAGTTTTCTGGAAGTGACAAGCATGAATTAAACTTAACCGGTATGAAGTTTATATATCGACACATGAGGTTATCTTTTATTTACTGAAGTAGGTCAAAAGGAACGAGAAGGAAAAAAAAAATCAGTGATCTGGCAAGATGAGTGAAAGTTCATATTGTCTATTGTTTGAGAGAGCAGGTGTTGTATTTATTATTGCTGTGAAACTTGAGAGATGGTTGGGTGAGAATTTTCAGTTGTATTCCAGATAAAATTCCCTTGTGAACGAACTGCATCCAAAAGTTGATAACACAGTTGTCAAAGAAGCATCTAGCCTATTAGACTTAAATATTCATATATATGTCACTGTTTACAATAGCAATTATTTTTAAATGACTCCATACCAGGGTTTCCGAAACTTTAAGAATTACAAAAGGAAAAAAATATATATATAAATACAGATCCCTGGGCCTTACATCCAGATAGTCTGATTCTTCAGGTCAGGATAACATAGAGACATGCTTATTTCATGAACCCTTGGCCTCCCTCTACCGCATGGTTTAGATGGTCTATGGACCACGCTTTACCTAACACTCTAAACCTTTATGTACACCTATATTTTTATTTTTTTATTTTTTTCTTTTTTTTTTTTTTTTTTTCTTTTTTTTGTACACCTATATTTTTAAATCAAACGTGTGCTTTTGTATGCCTGGTTTATACTACATAGATATGTAATAGAGTAAAAGTCCATTTGTGTTTAGGTCTAGACTTTTTAGTGTTTTTTCCTCATTACACATATTTATTCTAGCAAATTCTTTCATCATGTCTTCCAAAATGTATGTGGAAGGACACACAACAAAATAATTTTCTTTCCTAGCTGAGGCCTCTCACTTTACAGACACATATTTGGGGAGAGAGCACCCTCTTGTGGTTATATGATGCTAATGTTCCAAAATTTTATTTTATGTCTTAGGCAATGAGAAGAAAGTAATTGCCCGTAACAGCACCACCAACCCATTGGATCGTTTTGTTTCCAGAGTTTTTAGAGGACCTTTTTTTTTTTTTTCCTGGTTTGTGTGTGCAGGGGTGTTAGCTTGCAAAAATGGTCCCATTCCCACTTGCACTTTCAGGTTCCCATAACTGTGACATCTTTTATTGCTTCAAGAAGCCTGTCTCAGTACTAATGTTAAGTCATAATGAAATAAAATTAAGTTTCTGGGGACATGGGACTCATCAACACACAATTACAGCATTCTGGTTTTGGTTTTTGTTTTTAAGTAGGTTCCACACCCAGCATGGAGCCCAACTCAGGGCTTGAACTCAGTACCCTGAGATCAAGATCTGAGCTGATATCAAGAGATGGATGGTTATCCAAATGAGCCACCCAGACACCCAGTGTTCTGTTATTATTTAGTGGTTTCTCTGGACCATGGGATTAATTTAACTTTGTTTCAAAATCCTAAATGAAATATCAAAAATATTCTAAGGTTTAGGGAAATTTTTGAATTGGACATTAAGTATTTCACAAACAACAACAAAAAATAACTTTTTTTATACAAACAAAACTGCCCCTGAACTTGATTACAAAATCTTTTGGATGACAAACCTTTTTGTAGAGGACCTATATCCCACTTACTTTTACTGTTGTGTTTGGGGAGTGTTAGACACTGTAAAAAAACAAAAACAAACAAACAAAAAAAGTAACTCCAGCCAAAAGAATAACATTAACAACAGTAAACAAAAATGATAATTAAAATTTTCTATTTTTATTGTTTTATGATATAAATTTGCTTTGTATTAATATTTGTCAAATATAAGCAAGAAGAACATACTTAATATGAATAATACAGTAAGCATGTAAAAAAGAAATCTATTAAATTACTGAACGATTTTAAGATTGCTGATAGGTTGGCCATTGCAACCTAGAAGAATTATATTAATTTGAACTTATACTAATAAAGAATAAAATAATAGTAGTAGTAATAGTAGTGGCAGTAGTAATAATAGTAGTAGTAACAATAGTAATATTGAAGAATACCGTGCAGCCTATGGCAGTAGGTTACAGAGAAAATATAAAAAGAGTATGGAAATAGTGTGATAGAAGTAGAGAAAGAATAATTTAGATAATTTACTATAGGAAACTGAAATCAATTTGAAATTACAAAGTACGGAGTCATAATCACATCTAAAGAATATAAGCAATTAGATGAGATATAAGATGCAAGGAAATAATTTAGGAGAAAAATAATTACTTGGCAGAGCCCTAAAGCTTATTAGAATAATAAAGAGCAGAAATACTTCAGTAGTCATGATCAGTGCTGTAAATGACCAACGATGAAAATCATAAGAAAGCCTAAGAAAACTATACTAGTGAAAGTAATCCTAAAGGAGATGTACTAAGTATTTGAATTATTAGAGAAAGGATTTATTAAGGATTTGAATCCGCAGGAAAGATGATTGGCATCACCAATCATGAGAATAAAAATTGATAACGGCTCAGAAAAAGAAAGAAAATCCACAAAGTCAATAGGGGGAGAGATGGTACACCGGGAATTCTTTATCTCTGTAGCATATAAATGACATATCAAAGCAAGGGAAAGGCATTTTCTTTTCTTTTTTTTTTTTTAAGATTTTATTTATTCATGAGAGACACACACACAGAGAGAGAGGTAGAGACACAGGCAGAGGGAGAAGCAGGCCCCATGCAGGGAACCCGATGTGGGACTCAATCCCAGGACCCAGGATCACACCCTGGGCTGAAGGCGGTGCTAAACCGCTGAGCCACCCAGGGATCCCATGGGAAAGGCATTTTCATACAAGATTCAGGAATTGTACAATCCAGATATTCTTCCGGAAAAATTTCCTTGAAGACATAGATAAAGAAGAGGAGAATGGAAATAAGAAGGTACAGGTAAAGACTCTGTTAGGGGGCTTTTTTTTTTTTTTTTTTTTTGAGAACATTTGCCCTTTAATTTGCATTTAAAATCAGTTTCTTTAAATATTTTAGTTACAAGTTCTGAATAGTGAAGACTGAGTGGATGGTGCAGGCACTCAGTATCAACTCCCAACCCCCCCTCCCCCAGGCCTTGCTTCTCTGCTCAAGATCCAAAGGGGCTCCTGGTGTCAAGTGGCCACTGCCTCAGGCCCGGATGCAGCTGGATGCAAAGTGAAGAAGCCCAGCAGCTTTCGTGACAAGTATTTAAACTTGCTCCAGGCAGTTCCAATGACTGTACCCAGACCAAGGGGAAGCATCACCTCAGAAGTGTGTTAACATCTTAGGGCTGGTTTCCACCACCTTCCACCCTCCCCAAGACCTGCGGTTCTGCAGATGAAGCGCTTAGGCCCCACTCCCCAAGGGCCCTGATGCAGAGAAGCAGAGCTTCAGTCCCAGTGCTTCCACCCAGGGCCTTTAAAAGCTCACATCAACCCAAGCCAGTCCACAGAAGCCTCCTCACCCCAACCTCACCAGGCTCTGGCCCTTGGCACCACACCCTGTCCCACTGCCATGTGCTACAATGGTTCCAGCAGCCCAGAAAGGCCATACAACATAATATTACTTGCAAAATTGTGTAAAAAACCCACAAAAGATAGGCAGTATCATACAAAATTTTAAAAAAACTGTATGGGGGCAAAATAAAACATGATTTAAATCAATATAAGTAAAATCAAATATACCTATTATAACAAAATATAATAATTATGAGCTTAGAAGTAAAAGGAAATATACTTTGTGTGAGTTAAAGCATTAACTTTATGCTGTCCTAAGATATATATTCAAAATCATGCTTTGTTTATAATAATGTATGCAAACTGACAATTTGTCCATTATTTTAACTACAAGACATATTATGACCACTGGAACGACTCTAAGTAGGTACTACTGTTTCTATTTTTAATGTATAAGAAGACTGACACTTAGAAAATATTATAGATTTGAGCAAATTCAGTTTTTAAATGAATGCTGTAACCCTGACCTTCTGACTACCAAATTTGGTGTTTGTCCTGGTACATTATAACACAGAATTTTTATCTTATAAGTTTCTAACATACACCATTATATCTAGAGAATAAATTACCTTTTAAAATCATTTTACAATTACATGAATGTTGATCATAGACCATCAGGAAAATATAGACAAAATGGAAATAGAATGAAGGAGACAAGCTCATGTGTTTAATCAATTCAATGTCGTATGCCTGGGTTTTAGGATTTCTTTATTCTGCTGACTTTGCCAAGTGCTTGCTGTTCTTTACTTGCTTGCTTATTCGTAAAATGAGTTAATATTATTAATTATACTTATCACCGTAGGATACTTGAGAGAAGAATGACATAATACTTTTTGTTTTATTGTTTAAAGTTTTTATTTGAATTCTAGTTAACGTGCTGTAACACTGGTTTCAGGAGTAGAATGCGGTGATGCATCGCTTACAGATGACACTCAGTACTCCTCACAAGTGCCCTCCTTAATACCCATCACCCATTTAGCTCATCCCCCACCCACCTCCCCTTCAGCAACCCTTAGTTTGTTCCATACAGTTAAGAGTCTCTTATGATTTGCTTTCCTTTCCTTTTTTTCTCACCTATTATTTTCACCTGTTTTTTTTTTTTCTTAAACTCCACATACGAGTGAAATCATATGGTATTTGTCTTTCTCTGACTGACTTGTTTTGCTTAACATAACACACTCCAGGTCCATCCATGGCAAGATCTCCTTATTTTTGATGGCTGAGTAATATTTCATTATACACTACATCTTCTTTATCCATTCACCAGTCAGTGGACATTATGCTACTGTTGATAATGCTGCTCTTCCCATAATTTGGCTTTCCATAATTTGGCTACTGTTGATAATGCTGCTATAAACATCAGGGTGCACGTGTCCCTTTGAATCAGTATTGTAATCTAGGCATTAGCATCTACCGGGCTTAAAACCTTTCTTATAAGAATGAAAACCAAAAAAATAAAAATAAAAATAAATAAAAAATAAAATAAAAAAAGAATGAAAACCAACATATTATAAACATTACTGTGATCAGTGTAGCCCAAGTTGTGTGTGGGTCCCAAGCAGGGATCTGTATCTCTTTGATTCAGTTTCTCATTGCCAATGCTCCACTTCATACTTGCTCCTTTTGCTACTTGATATACTGTTGTTGAATTAATTAATTGATCAGCTACTTAGTTGTTCAGTAAAAAGAGGCTTAAACTTTCTAAGTGGAAAGCATCTTTGCTTAGGATGTTTGAAAGAGGATTTGTTGGGGCAAACTAAAGCTACTCTTTAAAATTAATTATGTTAATATTATAAGAATATAACTTAGAAACATGCTTTAAAAATTGAAAACAGGTGCAGTATGAATCTGTAGTTGTTGGCTACCCAACCTTTCTCAAAAAAAGAGACTGTCTGGCTCGCTCTTCAGTTTCCCGTCCCTCCCACAGGCAAAGGTTAATATTCTCTCACACCGAGCACCATGGCTTATATTAGAGTTGCTATATCTGCTGAATTTATATACAAATTTCAGAGTTCGGAGCCACTGTGGGTGCAACTACTCAAAGAGAAACATTAAAATTACCAGCTTAATCAATTGCTATTCTGTGGCTCTTGATTTCTGCTTTCGTATGTGACTTATATGAACCATGAGGAAGTGGATGACAGGCATACTGTCGGCGTTTGCAAAATATGTTTTCCAGCAGCCTGTGGGGCAATTCGATTAAAACACACACACACACACACACACACACACACATTTGGTTGTTATCCAATTTCTTTTTCCTTAGTTCTCAGTACTAGATCCAAGTGTCAGTCTGTCTATACTGTATGCATGGGAAATGCGGCAGACTAATGGTTTTTATAAGCTATGGCAATTTTAGAATATATGATATTTAGTCTGGATCTCGTTCTTCCTTTATACTACCAGTAACTGGAGAAAGGAGGCCTTTCATTTAGTTCGTCTGCTTTCTACCCCTGACTCACTTGCTTTCTGACTCTGAGCAAGTAATCATCTCTTTTGGTCTATAGTTTCATCATCTTTAAGAGAATTAAACAAATGGCCTCAAACGTCTGTTTCATCTCTGTAATACAAGTCTTAGAGAACTATTAGGTTGAAACATATGAAGATGACACTTTCTAGGTCAAATTGTTGGATGTTGGAGTTTCATATGATTAGTCTTCGTAACTGGATATCTTGGAGGACGGAAGATATTTTCATGAGGTGGCATTGCTATTAGTTACCTTGGAGGACATGTCATTCTCTTCGTTCTTTAGTAGTCTGAGATTCTGAGCTCTATTAGAGCACAGTCTCCATTTTTTAGTATTTTATGCCCTTGTGCCTAGAACAGTGTCTGGCAAATACTAGACACAGAGTAAATGTTTGCTGAATGAAATGTATTATGACTTAAAATCATTAAATTCTACAGAATTATAATGATTAATAATGATGATAATCAGACATGTTGAAATACCAGAGTAGGTAATATCAAAGGTGAAATTTCTGACAGCTCTGTTAATGGGAAGGTGACAAGTTAATCTTAGCTAAAATAATCAAAGGTGTGGCACAGCAGACAAAGATGTAAAAGCTGTGTCAGTACAGGGCTTAACATGGTTTTATGAATATTGCTTTTAAAATATATTCATTCTTGTAATCATAAATATATGTCTAAAAACATTTTAAAAAGTTTAAAGAAAAATAATTTATAATTACCCCCCCAGAGAAAAATAATAAAATTGGGGCCATGTGTAATACCTTCTTATAACATTATCATTTACCATGTTGTCAAATATTCCTTGAAAACATTTTTTATTTATTTTTATTTTTTTAGGTTGTATGTGGTTTTACTTAAGGTGTACAATGTGATGATTTAATATATGCACACACTGTGAAATGATTACCACAATCAGGTTAATTATACATCCATCTCCTCATTTATCTCTATGCATATGTGCGCAGATGTGTATGTGAGTGTGTGTATGATGAACACTTAATATCTACCCTTGTAGCAAATTTCAAATATGGGGTAATTTATGGTAATTATTAGCTATCATTACTGACGTTGTACATTAGATCTCCAGAACTTCTTCACCTTATAACCGAACGTTTATACCCTTTGACCAGCATTTCCCCATCTTTCCCTGGCTCCCAGCCCCCCAGCCCTTGGCAATCAATTACTGTCTATTCTCTGGTTCTATGAGTTTAACTTTTTTAAGATGCCATAGGTAGGTGAGATTATATAGTGCTTGTCTTGCTTGTTTTTCTGTGTCTAAATTTTCACAATATCCATGTTGTGAAAAGCAACAGATGTTCCTTCTTTTTTTATAACTGAATAATATTACGTTGTATGTACATTTATAGCATGTGTGTATATAATATATATATCATATACATACTTTCTCTTCACATTTCCTTTATTCATTTGTTGATGGACACGTAGGTTGTTGTCATATCTTACTTATCGTGAATAATGCTACAATGAGCATGGGAGAGCAAATATCTATTCAAGATACTGATTTCATTTTCTTTTAATATAAATCCAGAATTGCTGGATTGTATGATAGTTCTATTTTTAGTTTATCAAGGAATCTTCATATACTTTCCATAATGACTATATCAATTTACATTCCCGTGAGCAGTGCACAATCATTTTCTTTTTACCACATCTTCACCAACACTTGTTACTCTTGGCTTTTTGGTAACAGTTGCTCTAATAGATAAAAGGCAATATCTCACGGTGGTTTTTTTTTTTAATGATTTTTAAAAATTTATTCATGAGAGCCACAGAGAAAGAGGTAGAGACACAAGCAGAGGGAGAAGCAGGCTCCATGCAGGGAGCCCGATGTGGGACTCGATTCCGGGACCCTGGGGTCATGCCCTGATCTGAAGGCAGATGCTCAACCACTGAACCACCCAGGCGTCCCTCTTACTATGATTTTAATTTGTGTTTTTCTGATAACTAGTGATGTTAAGCCCCTTTTTATCTTTTTGTTGACTGTTTATATGCCTTCTTTGAAAAAATGTCAGGTCCTATGCCCGTTTTAAAATGGATTGATTTCTTTTTTTTCTTTTTTCTTTTTTTTTTTTTTTTTGCTGTTAAGTTGTAGAAGTTTTTTTTAAGTATATTTAGGGTAATTAAAAATTAAATATATTTATTAGATATATGTTTTACATTTTTTCCCATTTCATAGGTTGATTTTTCATTTTGTCGCCTGTTTCCTTTATTGTGCAGAAGCTTTGCAGTTTGATGCAATCCCACTTGTTGATTTTTGCCTTTGTTACCTTTGCATTTGGGTACCATATCCAGAAAATCTTTGACAAGACCACTCTCAGGGAGCTTTTCCTCTAAGATTTCATCTAGGAGTTTTATGATTTCAGGTCTTGCATATAAGTCTTTAATCTATTTCAAGTTAACTTGAATGTCATTGAAATTTTGATAAGGATTGCAGTGAATCCGTAGATTGTTTTAGATAGTATGATCATTTTTACAATATTAAATCTTTGACTCCATGATCATGTAATATCTTTCAATTTATTCATGTCTACTTCAGTTTCTTTCATCAATGTCTTGTAATTTTCCAGGGTGCAGGTCTTTCACTTCCTTGGTATTCAGTTTAGTCCTAAATATTTTATTCGTTCTGTTGCTATTGTAAATGGGATAGTTTTCTTAAGTTCTTTTCAGATAGTTCCTTGTTGGTATATAGAAATGCAACTGATTTTTGTCTATTGATTTTATATCCTGCAACTTTACTGAATTCATTTATTCTACATTGTTGTATGTGTGGGGGGGAGGAGTCTTTAGGGTTTTCTATAAATAAGATCATGTTATTTGCAAAGAGAAACAATAAAACTTTCTTTCTTTATGATTTGGATGCCATTTATTTCTTTTTATTTGCCCATTGCTCTGACTAGGGCTTCCAGTATAATGTTGAATAAGACTAATGAGACTGGGAACCCTTGTCTTGTTTCTGATCTTAAAGTAAAAAATTCAGCTTTTCACTATTGAGTATGATGTTAGCTGTGGACTTGTCATATGTGGCCTTTATTTTTTTATTTAAAAATATATTTATCTTTTTTTTAAAGGTATTTGTTATTTGAGAGAGAGAGAGAGAGAAAGCACAAGCGGGGTAAGGGGCAGAGGGAGAAGCAGACTCCCTTTTGAAAAGGGATCCTGATTCTAGGCTCCATCCCAGGACCCTGGGATCATGACCTGAGCCAAAGGCAGATGCTCAACTGACTGAGGTACCCAGGCACCCCTTTTTCTTTATCTTTAATTGAAGTATATTTGAAATATATTTTTTAAAGATTACTTATTTATTTACTTATTTGAGAGAGAGAGAGAGAGAGAGAGAGAGATCACAAGTGGGGTGGGAAGTGGCAGAGGCAGAGGGAGAAGAAGACCCCCCGCTGAGCAGGGAGCCCAATAAGGGGCTCCATCCCAGGACACCGGGATCATGACCTGAATCAAAGGCAGATAGATGCTTAGCCAACTGAGCCACCCAGGTGCCCTGAAATACAATATAACGTTATATTAGTTTCAGGTGCACAACATAGTTATTCAACGTTTATATACATTATGAGATGCACACTACGTTAAGTCTAGTTACCATCTGTCACCATAGAGAGTTATTACAATATTATTAACTGTATCTGTGTGCTTTTTTACATCTCCAAGACTTCCTTTGTAAGTGGAAGTCTGTACCTCCTAATCCTTTTCACCTATTTTACCCATTCTCCCACTCCCCACACTCTAGAAACTATCATTTTGTTCTTTGTCTTTATGAGTCTTTGTTTTGTTTGTTCATTTGTTTTGTTTTTAGATTACATATATAAGTAAAATCATAATGGTATTTGCCTTTCCATTCTGACTTATTTCAGCATTATACCTTGCAGGTCCCATCCATGATATTGTCAATGACAAGGTTTCATTCCTTTATTTTTATGACTGAGTAATATTCTATTATGCACCCCCCACACACACACCCCACACACACTTTTTCCACACTGATTCATTGATGTACACTTAAGTTGGTTCCATGTATTGGCTATTGTAAAATATGTTGTGATAAGCATAGGGGTGCATATATCTTTTCAAGTTAGTGTTTTTGTTTTCTTCAGATAGATATCTCGAAGTAGAATTAGTGTATGCCAATAGACACATAAAAAGATGCTCAAATAATCATTATGGAAATATGCAAATCAGTATCACAATAAGATGTCACCTCACACTTGTCAGAATGGCTGACACCACATATGGCCTTTATCATGTGGACGTGTGTTCTTTCTATGCCTACTTTGTTGAGAATTTTTGTATGAAAGGTCATTGAATTTTGTCAAATGTTTTTCTATATCTGAAACAATATTCTTAATCTTTATTATGTTACCATTTTCACAAATAAGTGAAAGTAATAAGATTACTACAACTAATCCACGTTTTCATCATCCAGATTCAGCATTTATCAAGATTTTACAGTATTTACTTCATCTGTCTTTCTTTTTTATCCTTTGTTGTCATATTTTAAAACTAATCCCAGAATTAAGCCATTTTTCTGTATATGTTCAAGGGTGTTCCTATTTGAAATAGGGGCATTTTATACAGACATAATAACAACAACAAAAAAATATAAGTAAAGCTTTAGGATCATCTAATAGTACAGAATTGAATTACTCTACCTATCTCAAAAATGTCTTTTGACAGTTTCCTTGAGTTACAATCCAACTAGTAACCACATATTATTTTTGGTTCTTTGGTCTCTTAAAATATCCATTAATCGGTAAAAATCACTCTTTCTTTTCTATCCTGGTATTGATTGCTCCAGAAGAGTTAGTTCTTCTGTGGAATATTTTAAATTTTGGATTTATCTGTTTAAATCCTTGGTATCATTCAACTTTTTTTTTTTTTGGTCTTTATATACTCTATAAATGGAAGTTAATGTCAGAGGTTTCAGCTTTAGGTTTAATTATTTAAGACTGGTTTTCTTACTAAAATTCTTTATCAGCTTTTCATCTAATAGTTTCTCTGTTTATAATTATTAACTGAAATAATTATTTTACAAGAATTGCAAAATATGGATTTTATAATTCTATAGTTTCTCCCTCAGTCATTAGCTAGAATTCTAGGATTAAAACCTCCCATCTTCAACTAGAAGTTATCAGGTATTTTGAAACAAAGTTTGTAAAAGGTAAGTTGAGTTAAATAGTTAATGATTTTATTTATTTACTTTTTTTTTGCCATTTTTCCAAGTCAAGACTTCTGTTATCCTATAGTATTATAAGTTAGTTTGAAAATGTTACTGATAATAATTATAATTAGAGGATAAACTTTACAGTTTTCTCCCATAGCTCCATTTTTACTTAGGACCTATATTCCTCTAAGCATGTATAGTCAAAGTACTATGCTATAAAATCACTAGAACAATTTTTTTCTGGTATGATTACATTTATTTTCATTTAAAAATATTAGGTATTTTTTTCTTTTTGTATAATTTTATTTTTGAAAATGTAAATACTTATATTTCCTATGTTTAAACTATGCAGAAGTTATATTCAGAGATGCCTGAGTGGCTCAGTGGTTGAGCGTCTGCCTTTGGCTCACATCATGATCCTGGGATCCTAGGATTGAGTCCCACATCGGGCTCCCTGCATGGAGCCTGCTTCTCCCTTTACCTATGCCTCTAACTCTCTCTGTATCTCTCATGAATAAATAAATAGAATATTTAAAAAATAAATAAAAAAGTATGCAGCAAGTTATATTCAGAGAAGTCTCACTTCTATCCTGGTCTCCTATAACTTGTTCCTGTTCCCTTTATAAAATAACCATTATAATTAGTTTTGGTTTATGTTTCTAGTATATTCTAGTGTGTGTGTGTATATATATATATACATATATATACACAAACACATACATGCATACATTTTTTTCTTACAAAGAAATAAACATTCTATTCATTTTATTTTGCAGTTCATTTTTTTTTTTACACTTAACTATATGTCCTGATAATCTCTCTCTTTTCCAGTGTATAGCAATGGTTCTTAACCGGAGGTGGGGGGGAGATATTTCCCCTCTCTAGGGGTATTTGGTAATGTCTGAGAAATTTTGGGTTATCACAACCTGGATGAGAGAATTGTTATTGGTATCTGGTGGGTACAGGCCACAGATGATGCTGAACATCCTGTAATGCACAGGAAAGCCACTACAACAGAGAATTATCTGGTGCAAAATGTGAGTAGTGAAAGATGGAAAAAAAAATTAAAGTTTATAGTAACCTGCTTTGATGTCCTTGTCTGTTAATTTACATCTATGTCATCATGAAGTCTTTTTTAATTAAGTAATGTTTCCCCTGGTTATGGATCATGATTTCCTGCTCATTTATATTCTAGTACTTTAAAAGTTGTGTTCTTTTTTAAAAGATTTTATTTATTTATTTATGAGACACACAGAGAAAGAGGCAGAGACACAGGCAGAGGGAGAAGCAGGCTCCATGCGGGGAGCCCGATGTGAGACTCAATCCCAGGACCCCAGGATAATGACCCAAGCTGAAGGCAGACGCTCAACCAGTGAGCCACAGGTGCCCCAAAAGTTGTGTTCTTGACAGTGTGGCCATTTTGTTACATTGAATCTGGAATATATTCTCTTCCTTTAATAGGCACTGAATATTTTTTTGGAAATTATGTAAGTTGCTTCCTCACTTTGATCCTGTCATGATAGGTTTTAAGATTGTGTTAGAATTTGTCAGTATAATTTTGTCTTTAGTTCTGTAACACAGCCCTTGACATAGATTTTTATCTTTACTTCTGGTTTATGACTTTTTAGATCTTAACTAAATTTTCTTTCTTTGACTTCTCCATTCTACCTGCCCAGAACAGTAATATCTTCCAACATTGCCCATGTTCTCATATCTCTCTTCAACTGTCTATTTTCCAGTTAGGATGATCAAATTCATCCTGGTTTGTCCAGGACTGTCCCAGTTTTAAAACTAAAAGCTCCATGTTTGGAGAACTTCCCCAGTCCTAGGAAAACAGTGTTCTCAGAGACTGCTCTCTGTTAGAATTCATAGAAATCGTACTATATACCTGCCCTGTCCAGCTCTCAGTCAAGGACATCTGGGGGCATTCCCCTGCAGGTTTCTGGGACCCTTCCTCTGTGCAGTTCCCTCTCCTCTGTTATTCTACAATAAAAATTCTAGAAATGTCAGCAACCCAAATTCAGTAAATTATAGCTACAAATTTTCTACAACCAGGAAAAGCCTGCAAATGAGAAGTTCAGAGTCACCACTAGGCTCAAATAGGGGAAAAAGAAAAAAAGAAAAAAAAGAAAAATAAATCTTTCCCTAGATACATGGTAGATTGTTGAAAATCAGAGGGCTATTTGATTCTTTCTCTTGGAGTTTTCATTTCTCTATTTATATTGTCTACCTGTTTTTTGCACATTTTTCACTATTCCCTTAGAATCCTTATCATATTAGCCATGATTATTTTAAATTCTGGGCAACAAATTTCCAAAATCTCTCCATATCTCAGTCTTCTTCTGTTACTTGTCCTGTGTCTTCAGACTTTATCTTTTATCAGACTTTTATCTTTTGTTTTTATCTTGCCTTTTAACATGCATTATATTTTTATTGAAAGCTGGACATGATGTATTAGGTTAGTAGGGGTAGCAGTAAATAGGCCTTTAGTTTATGCATATCTGGGTAGGAAGATGGCTAGAGGTATATGGAGTTGGGTATTTTCCTTCCATTGGTTGGTTAGCTTTGGTAAAGTACTTTCCCTTGAAAGCAGGCAGAAAACAGAATGTTCTGGAAATACCTTAATAATGGTTAATTCTCCCCCCTCCAAGATACTCCCTTCTGGAATTATGAAAAGTTTTCTCACATCTTGTCAATGAGAACAGGGAGATATTCCTGGAGGTAAATCTCAAAAAATGTTCCTCCTCACAAAACAACAGCAAACCATCTTTCCTCTTAGATGTTTGTACTCAATCTGTAGCAATTGGTGAGTTACAACTTATGTTTTCCTGTCAGTTTCTGGCTCTAGCAACTGCTGTTTATGTTAAGCTATTGTTCTTTGCCTTCACTTGTCTCTCCAGTTTTCAGGGCTTGAGTTTACCCTATGACCTCAGCTGTCTGATGGGTCTAAAAAAAAGTTATTGATTTGCACTTTGCTTAGCTTTCAGTTGCAAGGATGAGAGTGACAACTTCTAAGCTGTTTACATGTCAGAGACTGGACATAACTTTCATGATTTTTAAGGCTTGATTTTAGGTTGTATTAGAATAGCTTTTTTTTCTTTTTTGATGGAGGAGTGTAGAAAGGCAAGTCATTTATCTTTGATGTGAAAATGGGAAATCAGGATGGAGGGAGAACAAGAGGGGAACCAGCCTGGTGTTTAGATTTTTGTCAAGTGAGAATGAGAACAGGGGCTGGCCTCACAATGGGAATCTGGGTCCCAGAAGCAGTTTATTGAAGCACCGTATTCTACTAAGTCTTTTTTTTTTTTTTCTAAGTCTTATTCCAAGCTAAGGAGACCTAAATTTATACTGGAAAGTACTACTGTCTGGAATATTTGAAGAACACAAGAGTGAGTTGACGTGTAGCAAGTCAACCACAGGGCAAACAGTGTGGGCTAGGCTAACCTAGGAGCAGAGCTCAAGTCTCAGGAGGCTTCTCAGTTTCCTTCCTGGATTTGACACATGGATATACAAATACTTGACGTGTTTACCTGTAAATGCACAATATTGGGTAATTATTTTAAGAGGCAGTGGGACCGATAAATATCTCTACTATTAGAATATACCACAATTCAAAATACTCAGTGTTTTCTTTTTGGAATTTTTTCTTTCAACTTTCCATTTTTGGAAATTTATGTTAATAAGGTTTCACTTTCCTAGTTTGGACTTCTCAAAATTCAAAATTATTACAAGAGTGTTCATCTTAACAATTAGTAGCTATCATTTATTGAAGGCTTACTCTGTCAAAGATACCATTCCAAACAGTATTGTAATTCATTTATAGAAATTCAATTATATCTGTATCATGGGCTGAATTTTGTGTCCCTTGAATTCAGATATTCACATCCCAACCCCCAGTACTGCAGAATGTGACTCTATTCACAGACAGGTGTTTTAAAGAGGTGAGTCAGCTAAAATGAGATCTTTAGGGTGCACCCTCCAATGACTCATGTCTTCACAGAATAGGGAATTTCAGCACAGACAGGTATAGAGGGAAAATGATATGAAGATGAGGAGAAGATGGCCACCTGGAAGTCAAGGAAACAGGCTTGGAAATGATACTTCCCTTACGATTCTCACAGGGAACTAACTGCCAAAATGTCAAACTCAGGCTTCTATCATCCTGAACTGTGAAAATAAATTTTTGATGTTTAAGCCACCCAGAGTGTGGTACTTTGTTATAGCAGCCCTAGGAAAGTAATAACACTTGCTCAGTGAAAACTAAAAGAAAAAGAGTAAAGAAAAGATAAATTTGTGTGTAATTGGAATACACTAAAATTATATTTTATATATCACTACTAGAGTTTTATACACAAAATTATGTCCGTTGTGACTTGTGAGCGTTTTTGTATTTTAAAAAATTACTATATAGTTTGTCCCTAGAATCTGACTTAGGGCTATAGCTACCAATTAAAATACAGTTGTACTTTATTTCATGCCGTCCTTATAACAAACCCATGAGGTGTATAGTTCTATTCCCATTTTATAAATGAAGAAACAAATCTAGAGCACTTGACTTATTGCCCTTGGTAACAGAGTGGAAAACTGCCAAAGTTGATATTTCAACCTGAATTTTTCCTAATCCCAAGCTACATCTCTTAACTGCTACACATTACTGAGTTATGGCTCCTTTCTTATTTCTTTCACAACCACCCCACCACTGTTTTCTTTATAATCTGGAATCTAAAGTTCTATTTCTTTGTACTTTATAAAAGAAAATCATCATTTTTTCTAGACATTTTAAAAGACTTCTATTTCAATTTTATCACATTTTATCTTTCTTTGCTATCTGTGCTGCTAATCACAAATGCTTTCCTGAAATCTGTCATCTTTTAAATATTCCCCCTTCTCTTGCATATTCCTTGATGGTACCTTTGCTTTTCCTTCACTGCTATTTGTTTTTAGAAATCTCAAACATTAACTTTGGAGAAAACTCAAAGCTGAGTCCTCCGTCTCTTCTGTTCTTCCTCTAAACTTATTCCCAAAGAAAGCTCTTCTAACTTCCTTACTACTGCTCTCCCTCTTTTACCCTCAAATATTAAACACCTTGTAGAACCCTCTACTTATCTCTATTCTCAATTTCTATTGGCTGTGAAGCAAAGTATCTTGGAATTCTCTTCTCTATGTCATCTTCAAGATAACACAACATTTCTCTAGGTATTTTTGTTTTTATTATCACCATTGTTATATTTTTGCCACATTCTTTATATAACTAGTCACTTATACAATGTGGGCAGACCAGTTACTGTGTATTAAACTCACTTGTGGGCCCTGAAAATGCAGTGTTCCATAAGTGACAGACAAGCACCCTCTGTGGTTATCACTAGCAAATTTTATCCTCCAGAGGAGGATAAAAGAGAAAAGATACCCCCAACTCTGGGCATACAAAGTCCTACCCTGGCAAAGTCTTATTAAATGGATTTCAGCTTCTCCACTTGCCGCCTCAGATGGGTGACCTTTTTTCGAGCTCTATATTCAGAGTTTACTCAGATGTCATTCTTATAGACTCGTGGACTTTATCTTTCTGGCTCAGCATCCTAATCAGTCATCTAATCTTATTTGTTCATGTCTTTTCAATTTTATTTTCCCTTTGCTTCCTGCCATGATCTTCTAGCCTTTGTTCTCTCTAGTTCATCTTACGCAATTCTGAGAGACTATTCTAAGAAAGTGCTTCTATAAACATTTCCTGTTCCTTATCAAGACAGACTTCTCAATTTGTTTGTCTTGTCCACCCAATCTCATCTTTACTTTGGAACTCATTTTTCCTGAGTCCTTAATTCTGAACTACTTTGAGAATGATCTTCACTCCTTACTGGAGACTGTCTCCATTTAACCCCAGTACATCTTTTTATGCTTCTCTTCCATCTAGATGCTCTGCCCAGCTTTTTCCTGGAATGCTTCCACCTGCCTTGCCCTCCAGTATTGCCAATTCAATGCACATTTCCTTCAAATGTAGAACTCTTTCTTTACAAATAAAGGCAACGCTCTTTGCTCTGCAAATCTTTTCCCACTTATTTAAAGTACAGTCCTTATAAGGAATGTTATTTGTCTAGAATTACTTCCAGTGTATAGGTCTTATTTTCTAGATTCAGGGCATTGGAAGATGTAGATTATATTTTGTTCTTTGTTGTGACCTCACTACTTCAGAGCTCAGCAATTTGTAGGACCCATACATAGCATGTACTAAATAACTCTGTTCTGTTTACCTTTCTCAAGTCATGCATAACACATCATAGTCTCCTCATCCAAAAATAAAGAAGTCTTAAAATCTCAAAACTTTAAGCCGCCAACATACTTAGTGCAAATCATGGCTATTAGATCTTAGTGGCTGCCTAATTCTCTTAATTGTTGTCTTGAGGGAGGGTCTTAAACCTCCATAAACAGTCAAGTGTTAATAATGCCTTTAATCCTCAAATAAAAGTAAAAGTTGGCTGTTAGAGGGAGAAGGTAAAAAGGTGATGGAATATCGGACCTGACTGAGAACATTATGTATGCCCTCTTTATTTCTGGCCTCATTCCTGCATTTTTGTTCTGAGGCTGTCTTTGAAACCCTCCTCCATGCCCATCAAAACCACCTTCCTCCACCTGTGTTCATAGGTGTAAGTGCATATCCTCAAACAGGTATGGGGAAAAAGACCAATGAAACACTTGTGATATTGCAAGTAATGCTCACTTTTGACTAGGGAGAGTAGGAGTAGATCATCTTGAAAAGATTTTCATATTTTTCCTATCACTATTCTACTTTGGCCTCCTAATATACGTATTGGTAGGTAGAAAAATTAGGGAAGAAACAGGACCACATAAACATTACATGTTCCAGTCTTCAGTTTTCTGGAACTTTGTTCCATTTTACTATTCTCAGGATGCAGATGTATACATAGACTCTTCTCACTATAAGCAGTAAGATTCTAAGTCTATAGAATAAAGCACAGTATAGTCTGTGATTCACAGAGACTTGCAGAAATGATTCAATACCAAACCTACTTAAATTTTTATATTAGAGATTTACAAAGCTTAACAAGTAATGACAAAGTTCTTTCTAGCTAAAAACTGCCATATAGACAAATGACAAGAAGGTGGAGGTGATGATGATAATTATTAAATAATCAAGCTGCTTTTTATTTTTATTTTTTTTAAAGATTTCATTTATTCATGAGAGACACACAGAGAGAGAGGCAGAGACACAGGCAGAGGGAGAAGCAGGATCCATGCAGGGAGCCCGACGTGGGACTTGATCCCAGGTCTCCAGGATCACGCCCTGGGCGGAAGGTGGCACTAAACCACTGAGCCACCTGGGCTGCCCAATCAAGCTGTTTTTAAATTTATTCTAAAGCTCTGAGTGCCATCTTAGAGGTAATATTATCACAACTCTTTCTGTGTAGTCTTAAACTAGCCAATTGAAAATGTAAAGTTGAATAATTTGGAAATTAGTAATAATGTTAGTGTCCTAGGGCTGCCATAACAAATTTCCATAATCAGGATGAGTTTAAAATGCTGACTCAGCTTTGGAATTAGAGTAAAATGCAATAGTAGTTTAAAGAACAATGTGACACTGGAGAAATAGACAAATAAAATAGAGCATTTTGAATTTCTTTACTTTTATTCAAATTCAGGTAATAGGAAAATAACACATTCAGATTTTTACACTTTTCTGCTTAATGTGCATTAGTGATGTGCTTGCTTATTGGTGGATAAAGAAATACTGCTTTCTTCAACATGAAAAATAAGCACACTTTGAAATATTTAAAAGTAAACATAATGTAAGATCTATGTTTACATGTCATTCTTATTAACTCTGAAAGTTTTCATTTATATAGCATCTTGTTTGAAAGCCAATGTAATAATAGTTAAAATGAAACAAAGGTATTAATATAAGTATTTGTAGTATACAGTGTAAATTATTTCATGTTTATCAATCTGATGTTCTCAGCAACTATGAACTTCTTGAAGAAAGGGGACTTGTAATTTATATGCTTGGAAATTTTTCTATGATACAACACAATGTTGAGAATAAAATACATGCTCAAGAAAAGTAATAATTTGTCTTTAGTTATTTTTAATTACTGTTAAAATCTTGTTTAACTTATTTTTTTGCAAAGAAAACTAAACATTTTACTTAAATATTTACTGATACTTAACATATAATATGAGCAATAAGTTGATAACCTACTGTGGTCTCAGTCCCATATTATTTTTTCTCTTCAGCAGATGAAAGTAGAACTGAACACAAATAATTATGTTAAAATTTTTGCTATTTAACAATTTAACAGTGTTTCTAGGTTGGTTTTATTTGGGCTTTTAGGCTTTGAAATACATAAAATGTCTTCATCTAACCCTTTCTGAGAGGATAGTCTATCAATATTTAATTTGACCAGCCAGAAAAGCATTAACATAGCATAAAACAATTTATGAGATTGGCTTAGTCTTGGATTTCCTTATTAAATGTGGTTAACATTTATCAACAAGAGCATTATGTGTACATATTTGTTATCTTAATAATTCTAATTAACTTTTGGTAATTGCTGAGAATCTGCAATTGATGAACTATTTCTATTTTTTATTGTTATAGTTCTCAACAACCAGCAGAGAAATTAATAAAATAAGCCTATGAAGAATGAAACAATGTAGGCCAACTAAGTTTTCCCTCTCATTAGAGAATATAAAAATCACTAACAAATATTCTATATATGAATATTTGAAAAGAAGTCAGATTACTGATAAGGTTATAAGAAAATGTGAGAAATCTTTAAAAGATTACATATACACACATATATAAATACATGTTAGTGGGTGTGATTTTTTAGTATTTATATTTATTATTATTATTAATTACTGAGGGATATGACTCCCCTGATTAATAGGTTTCCTCTCTTTGGTGCTTAATTTACCTTTCTCAAGTCATATAAAATACATACATTATAGTTTCCTCATCTTAAAATAGTCCTAAAATCACAAAAAATTAAGGCACCAACAAGCTTAGTGAAAAAATGACTGTTGGGTCTTGCTGTAGTCTTGCTGTAATGGACATGAATGGAAAAGATGCATACACTGAACTGAGCTACATAAATGATTCAGATTAATTTCGACTTCAGTCAGTCTCACAAAACAGTATGGTTTTGCTCATTCACTGATTGTTCATGCTACAAAGCCATGATTACAATTAGTTTCTAGTAATAGCTGAACTGACAGGTTTGGAAAACAGATATTTTCTGGAGATGACATTTGTGGTCTCTTTACCACATTTAATGATATGGAATATAATAGTAAAGAAAAGAAAAGCAGCAAGAGGTTATCTATGTGATTCAACTAAAAGAAAAAAAAATTTGATTGCTGTATGATTTGCCCGAGAAACATGAGTTATAGTAAATTATTAATTTAAAATAAAAACCTTACTATTTTACATGTTATGATTTTGTAGATATCAGATAATTATTCAGTTTGTTAACAACAAACAACAAAATATATGTGTGTGTGTATGTGTGTGTATGTGTGTGTGTGTGTGTATACACACACACACACATACACACATTTCTCTATAAAAGCTACTGACCCTCCTTATTCTTCAATGTAGGGAAGTAGGTTAAGTTGACCAACTTTATAATTAGCTATTGTTTCAAATATCAATTCTGTCATTATTTAGTCAGCTTGATCAACATTTCTGAGACTTGATTATATCTGGTTTGTTTTTAATGAATTTTACCTGATAAGGTGTTTGTCACAATTAAATGGGATATACTATGGAAAGAAGCTGGGACAGGAAGTGCCTAATAAATAATGGTAGTGAGAGTTGGCTGTGGTTATTTTATTCCTTATAGGAATTGGTTGGCTTGTCATTATTTATCTTATATTTTCAAGGTTCACAGCTACTAAGATAGGTTTCTTAATGTGCAGAGGAGAGAAAATCCTGGGCCTACGAAAAATAGGGAGATGGACTGTAAACTCCTGTATAAATCTGAGACATTAAAAAGAAATGATAAAATGAAAAATACCTTGGTCTCTAGGCAGAGAAAATATTAAACTCTATCCTGAAAATGTGAAATTATACATATAATTCATGTGTGTCATTGGCCTGTATAATATATAGGTTTCAATTATTGAATGTTTACTGTATCCTTTTGATCCATGAATCAGTCACAATAAGGTAATATAAAAAATAGTCTCATACTGGTGCTCTCTTTGGTCATTTGACATAATAGAATATTAAATATGGAGATATAACCCTGCAAACACTTCTAGAGTTCCAAAAGAGAAACAACCTATATAAGTCAGATTTTTCTAACAAGATAAACAATAGATTTTCCATACTAATACAACATCTAACAGATTATAGAATTGGTATGTTCAATGTGATTAAGATATAAGAAAAGTCTATAAATCATGAGAAAATAATGTAAAAAAAGAACAGACTTATTTGAAAAAGTATCTAGAATCAAGAGATGAAAATAAACAGGAAGATGTGATATGATACATTCCTTAAATATGGGATGTATTACAGTGGCTTCTATCCAGAGTACAGAATGGAAAAGGAGAAAAAAAGAAACTTAACGGTGGAGAAACTTGACAAACACTATCTCAGTCAGTTGATAAATATTAACATCATCAGTGGTAACTCATGTTCATGCTATGTATTTTTGATATATGATGAGAATGTCACCCCATGTATCATTGGGTCTTGCTTGTTATTCTGACATTTTCTGTCTTTTAAGTATAGTGTTTTGTAAATTAACATTTACTGCAACATTAGATATTGTTCTATTTAGTCATTTAATCATTTCTATTTATTCTCTCAGTTTTATTTCTTTATTTTTCTGTTCCTCCTTTTCTGCCTTCTCCTTGGAATATTTAATTTTTAAAAAAAATTATTTTAGTCCATCTGTTGGCCTTTTAGTTATACTAATTTGCATATGTTTTAATGTTGCTTTGAGTTGTTTCAAAGACTGAAGGGTCTATGATTTTTTTTTACCTACCTTGAAAGCTAAAAAATTAGCTTGTTGGAATTTCATGGATACTGGCAGAAAACATGAAACTCCTGAGTTAGAGATAAGGAACTCTTGGTTACTCATAGTAGTAGCAGCCAATGTATCAGTTAATATCTTTCATGGCTTCCAAGACTCATCATAAGGGAATATTATGAGAACCAGGTGATATCTGCATACATAGTGATTTGCATAACAGATAATGAGCTCTAAACTCAAGGAACCTGATTATTTTATAATAGGCTATAAACCTGACTGCCCTTTGCTTTGGAGGCAAAGTTATTTTGTTTAGACTACAGTTATAATGCCTTGCTAATGCTCCAGAAGGAAATACTATATATTTCAGGCTTACTTGCTCTACAAATATCCTTGAAAATATAGTCTGGAATAAAGGTAGATGGCATCTCACCTTGCAACATGTGCAGAAATGTGAGAGATTCAGAAAGAATTGCTTTCCAATGATGTATGTTTTTCAATGTCTATGCATGAGGGCATTTTCCCTTGAATACACAGCACCATTGGCTACTCTGATTAATTTGACAGAGGCTGGGACAGAATTTACTCAATTTGTCTTATGAGGCATTTAATTACATTTGCTATGAAGCAGCAGGATGAGTCCCATTGCAATATTAACCTTGACCATGTCCACAAACAGCTGGATAAATTTCTTACAGCATCTGAGTCTATACTGGAAAGCTAGATGGCTTCCTTCTTAAGTTTCTGTATTGGCTTTCCCACTTAGCTGAAGGTATTAATTGACCTTGGCTAATAAAGTATAGATCTAGGGCCATTCTGGCACCCATTACAACCATGACCAGTAAGGTGAGACAGATTTGAAAGAATTTTAAGACCAAGGTATTGTCCTTGATCACTAAAGCTAAAGTCAGGGAAAAATTCTATCTCACTTTTCCTAGTTCAATTACTCTCATTATAGGGATAACTGCGCTCAGAATGTACATACATGAACAGTCATTCATCCCTCTAGAAGGCTCTCCCAGAAGGGTAGTCTTATTTTGGAGATATCTCTGCAATCCTTTGAGGGCTACATTGTATACAGTTTTTTTTTTTTTTTTTTTTTTTTTTTTGTGAGAGAACATGAGTGGGGAGTAGAAGGTGGGAGTATGGGAGCAGAGGGGGAGAGAGAGAGAGAGAGAGAGAATCTTAAGCAGGCTCAACATCCAGCCTGGAGCCCAACTCAGGGTTCATTCTCACAACCCTGAGATCATGACCAGAGCTGAAATAGAGTCAGATGCTTAACTGACTGAGTCTTTACAGGAGTATTTTTGTAAACACTGGTACAGGCTCACAATATGGCATCCCATCCAGTTGGTAGGCAGGCCTTAGGGGTTCCAAGTTAATTTCCAGTGATTGAGACGACTTGGTGATTGTTGTTGTTTAGAGAGAGTGGTAATATAATGTGTGCTGTTTGTCCACACAGCCAGATGACATTCACTTGTCCCATGGAATAACTGAGTGGTGGCTATGGAAATGCAGTGGGGAACACGTTCATGGTCTTTTCTTTTCTTTTCTTCTTTCTTTTCTTTTCTTTTCTTTTCTTTCTTTTCTTATTTTCTTTCTGTTCTTTTCTATTCTTTTCTTTCTTGTCTTCTTTTCTATTCTTTTCTTTCTTTTCTTCTTTTCTTTTCTTTTCTTTCTTTTCTTTCTTTTCTTCTTTTCTTTCTTTTCTTTCTTCTTTTTTCTTTCTTCTTTTCTTTTGTATGTATGTGTTTTCCTGTGGAATATGTGGGAGCTGGAACTGACAGAAACTGCTGTTTCTCATAGACTACTAAGAGAATGACAATCATATGATGGTCAGAAACATCCAACAGTGGATGGCAGACCTAGTGGCTACAGTTTGGTACACTTTGGGAGAGCTTTCTCCATCATGTGGAAATCTCCATAAGTCATTCTTTAAAGCAAAGATTATCAGTGTCTCTTTGTCCTTTTATGCCTATTGCGTCCAGAAGGAATTTCCTCTCTATGTGCCAGGGTTATAGTTTTTACATGGCCATACAATCTGGGTGTCCCATATTAGTAGTTATAAGTTTACCTTTTGTCCAGTCATCTCCTGCTAACCTTCAACCTTTAATCCAGAAGTATAAGTTAGGCATGGCTATTTAAGAAGAATGTCTATGAATTAAGAGTCCTATTGAACCAGCAGCTTTGCTTCCTATAACAACAGAGTAGAAGATAAAGCTTTCTCCAAAAAGATAGTTGCTATTTTTCTTATAAAGCCAAGATATTGTTGGGGCCAGGCTGGCTTCGCTCTTGAATACACCATTTCCCTTTGACATATAAGACTAATTAGACTCTTCTTACCTTGTTAGTTTTTCAGTCCCAGTTGGCCATCACCAAAAGAGGATATCAGGCTGGGGAACCATAGTGTTTTCACAGGTCACACAGTTCCCACAGGAGCCCAGTGGGAAGCTAATAGCTGAGCATATCAGGAAGACAGCAAGTCCAGGATCAAAGTGTTGCCTCTGGGTGGAGGTTACCTCACCTCGCTAGGGTTTCCAATTGGTAAAATCACCAGTGATGGAGGTTTAAGGCTCAAAAAAAGTAATTAGGATTGTGGGGCCCCACAGGTACTACTAGCATGAATACACATGTGGCTCTTCCCAGTAAAACGATTCCATCCATTATTATGAGTATGTACATATAAAATATCAATAGTGTTTTCATATTTAGCAGCTGAAGCCACAACTCTAAATACATTGAATCCGCCCAGAAGGTTTCATCCATAGGTTACATGAACTTCCTTTACCTGTTGTGAATTCTACCCAAATCCCATTACCTAATTCTGGGTATTCACAATGTGTGAGATTGATAAGATGTTACCTTGGGAACCTGAATCCAAGGAGTTTGAGTCATTTCTTCCACCCGCCTCTCCCCCCCGCCATCTCCCCAGGATACTATGACATATGGATAGCCTTTGGTCTTCTTTGAGGAAGGTAGATCTCAGTACCACTACTAAAGTTTTCCCCTCAAAGCTATCAAAGTCATACTAGAAGTGTTGGTATCAGAGGGTGTGGAGAGAGAACATGGCTCCATACCAGTAAATAAGGGCCCTTTAGTTTCAGTATTAAATGCTCAGACAGCTGCTCACAGCTAAAATTGTGCCAATTTCTAATGGTTTCTATTCACCCAAATCTCTATATCCTCATTGCTGACAGCACGTATTTCTGCTCTGGGGGTTTCTCGACTCAGAAGCACGTTTGGAACTAGAATGAGGTAGTGTTGTACTTACTTTGGGCAAAAATGTTAAGGAGGTGCCAAAAGTCTAAGTAGTCAAAATAAGTAATATTTTAAAGCAATGGAAATTTGGAAAATTAATGCAAAACTCCCTGGTGAACAAAATATCAAAACTTACAGACACTATATGATCCTGTACATGCATGATTCAGCTCTCTTGCCCCATTCTCACCAACATCTAGGATATTAGAAGATACTAGAAGATATGAAACTCCTGAGTTAGAAACCAAAGCCTTGTTTACTCAAGTAGCATGAGCTTTATGTTTGTATCTGTTCACCTTGACCTCTGCTCCATGAAGGTGTTGTGAAGGGGTCTGGGTAGGTGCTGAATATGTAGGAGGGGGTTTTAGGCACAGCTAAGGAAACTTCAGGTTAGAAAACCTGAATCTTTTAGAGTGGGCAGGACGCTCATCTGACTTTTGTGCCAGAGGAGACAGGACTTCTTTTGTTGTGGTGGGTAGGAAACAAACCTGTCACTTATTTCAGAGGGAGATACTATCTGTATCTTTAGAGGTTGCTGTGTACTGTACAAGCATTGTTGGCAAGATAGTCTGAGATAGAGATTCCACTTACAGGACGCGTAGAAGTATAAGTGATCTGTGGAGGGTTGTCTCCTAAAATATCCAATAAAATACTAAATATAGAATGGCTAGCTTTTGAATCTGTAGGTGAAAAAAGTAGACATAAAGAAATTGATTCTATTTAGTGCAATGGAACACAAGAAAGAAGAAGAATGACACTCAAGAAAAAAAAAACATTGCTAATAGGAAGCACAAATCATAGAATTTAAATATATAATTAAGCACCAAGAGTATGTCCAGATTAAGTTTGTGAAAGTGAGATATTCTTAAATTGTTAAAATAAATCCAATATGTTCTTTTTGAAAGACAGAAACCTTTTTTTGTTCCTTCCTTATGGTTTCTGATGCCTATTTTTATTTAACAAACACATAACTATTTCAACACTATTACACAAACACAAAACTATTTTACTGGCACAGTTCAGAGTGCTTTACAAATATGAATTAATTTAATTCTTATAACAATCAAAACAGGTTATGCTACTACTATTACATGTTTGTCAGTCAAGGAAAATGAGATATAAAGAGGTTAAATGAATTTCCAAGGCCACTTGATAATAGATGTTGAAGACAAGGTGGGAACCCTGGCATTTTGGCTCTGGGATCTATTCTCATACTCTGCAGCCTCGTCAGTTCTTTTAAACATACTGTCCCCGTCCCCACCACTGCCATGTCTACCCCCAGTTTCTCTAAAGCCATTTTATTATCTCAAAGATTTTAACTATTATTAATGTTACCAGAAAGACTGAAAATTGAAGAATTGGGAGATTTATGCCTGAGAACGTTAATCACAAAGGATCTCGAGTAGCTATGTGCATACCAGATAAAATAGACTTGAGTACATATCAAAGCAAAATAAAACAATCTCTCAGGAGTAGGATAAATCAAATCAAAAATTTATCGATAGAATATAAATTTTCTGAAACTACATGCAGAGTAATAATAATCCTCAACATATATAAAGCAAAACCAATAATTTGGTTAAAATTATTTGGTGAAATAGGCAAGTTATTTGGATAAATAGAGTATTATGGAAGGTGTTAACAAACCTAGGTTTAGAGATTGATGAATATGGGATCTTGATGTTATCTTCCTCCATGATGCAGCACCTGGTTAAGCACTGAACTTCCCAACATAGAGAAAAAGAAACTATATAACTTGGCGAAATACATAAGCAAGCTGTTTACCTGTGCTCAGGAAGGAGCTAACAGGCACTCAAGCCTGCCTTCCCTGAAACAGAAAAATTGACAAGGTAAACCTCACGATCCCTTAGTTCTCCGCAGGAAGTGAGGGTTAAGAGGAGCATCTCCCAAACTCTCAGAGAGCTATGATCCTAGTCCAGTAATGACACTCCTGCTGAGTGAAGGAGTCAGAAATCCAGGTTCAGGGAGGAGAAACATTGGGGTAGAAAAAAATATTTGAAAATAAATATTGCCCATAACCTTCCCAGATATGAAGAAAAATAGCTACGTACGTATCTAGGCAGCACAGTGAATCTCAAGCAGTAAATTAAAAATATCAATAAGCAATCAAATCAAACTTAGGAACATAGTAGTCAAACTGCTAAAGACCAAAGTTAGACATAACATCTCTTAAGTACCCAAGGGATAAAAGATGCATTGACCACATGGAAACAGGAATAGGTGAGAATCACCACAGACTTCTCAGACAGAATTGTGGCCCAGAAGATATCTTAAATAAAGAAAAACAGTGTTAAAAAAATTCTGTATCTGGTGATAATATTCCTAACCTGAGAATAAAGTAATATTTTATTTTCAGATAAATGGAAATTGGCAAAACTCATTCTCAGGAATGTGTAAAGGAAATGATACAAGGTAGAGTTCAGTAAAGAAGGGCACCAAAAATGTTACAGAGTGTGTATATAAAATAGAAGTACAACATTAAAATAATGCCAAATGCTATTAATACAATATGCAATATCGTGCACATCATGATCTCATAAAACGTAGTTAATAAAGAAATTAATAACAAAAATTAATCCCTTCAATCCCACGATATAGAAATGAAAGAAAACATTTCCAGCTCAGCAAATTATTTGTGGCTGAGCAAAGAAATTATAATTATAGTTAGAATGTGCTTCAAACTGAACAGTAAACATAGTGTATTTCAAAAACTTGAGATCTAACTAAAGTTATAGAAATTTAAATCCTTAAATTCATATATTGAATAAAAGCATAGATTAAGAAAATAGCAGTTCAACCCAAAGGTGATCTATGAAATCAAAATAATGCTAATCAAAATTCCAGGTGTTTGCTATATCCTATTAATTAATGTTAATTAAAGAGCTATAGTACTTAAGGTAGAGGTAGTGTCACAGAAAGAGAAAACATTAGTTTATGGATAAGCAATCCTACTTAAAATACTTAGGAAGCAAAACATGACAGAGGCAGCCATATGAAATTAACTTTTGAGTAAATAACACATTGAAAATTGGCCGAGTATGTGAAAAATAATAAAAATTTGACCGTATCATAGAGGTAATTCAAGAACCAGCACTTGGGAAGGAAATGAGAAGAAAATAATTGAGGGTGAGAGATGAAGCTTCAGTGCTTTAAATGTATCTTTATGTCTTTGTTTTTGATTTTAAAAAAAGTGAAGTCTCTGAGGCAAATAAAGCAACCATTAATATGAGTCAGATATTCATGATAGAAACATGGTAATATATATATTATATATGGTAATATATATATAAACATGGTAATTTATATATAATATATACTATGTATTATATATATTGGTATTTTTTGGTATTTAAAATTATAGATTAAAAAGTGAATGTAATAGTATGTATTGGAAAGTTTTAGTTGCACACTACACCTTTAAAAGAGAAATTTATTGGGATGCCTGGGTGGCTCAGTTGGTTAAGCATCCAACTCCTGGTTTCAGGTCAGGTTATGATTTCAGGGTCCTGGGATCAGCCCTGGGTCAGGTTTCTTGCTCAATTTATTATCTGCCTGTCCCTCTCCCTCTGCCACTCCTCTTCTCCTATGCGCTCTCTCCCTCTCAAATAAATTAATAATAAATAAAATCTTTAAAAATTATTTCTAAATTTTTCATACATTTCAAGCATATAGACAAACTGAACTGTGTGGAAAGAGGATAGCAGGGTCAAGGATAGACTAAAAATGGAAGAAGAATGGGAGAGTTTTAGCTGGTAGAAATGAAGATAGTAAGATAGCTTTCCTTAGGTATTTGAGAAGCTCATTTGTAAGCAAGTTTAGATTCATTCAGCGTAGCCATGTATAATAAATTTCAGGCTAATACATCAACGCATCACTTTAATATTTTTTGAGTATACCTTAGGTCTAGATCCTAGTCTTGGCACCACTAATAAAACCTCAAACAAGGAAGATGAGTTTCCTGTTCTTGTGGAACTCACGTTCGCGTGGCATGAGGAGAAGGTTAAAAAAACAAGTGCATGAACAAACAAGCAAAAATATTACTTAGTGACAAGTGCTTATTCTGAGAAATAAAATAAGGTACTGAGACATTCAGTGAAAGGAGATCCTCTTGACTGGCCGACGAGAGGAGGTAACTGAAACCTACATTCATGATATGGTCAGGAGCAGGAGTTTCCCTCCCCCTGATAGGCTGGAGAAAATCTGCAAATTGTAAAGAAGCTTAATTTTTTGAGTAAGGAAAAGAGATCAGTGTGGCTGGGGAATATTTGGATATATTCTAATTTATGTATTCACTGTTTTCCTATGGGAACCCAGAACTCTTGATTTAAACTTTTAATAGATGATTATGACTGCTCTGTGTTGAAATGTGGGGAATAATGGTGACAAAAATGGGGAGGGTTGGAAAGGATGGACACTAAACCTTCACTTTCAACCACGTGAAAGAGTGGACATTATTAAACCTTACCTTTAACTGGGTGAAACAAAATGGAGGATTTTATTCACCAGAATTCCAGTATCATAACTACTAATAAGGACATGAGTAAGAAGAGGGAGGTGGTTGAGACTCCGGGCTGCCCATAGCAGGAAAACCCACATGTTAAGGATCTAGGTCTTTGAAAGGGGATTGTCACTAAGTGGTGTGCACCTTTGGTCAAGAAGGGAACAAGAAAACAATGTGCATATGAATGGAGGGAATAATGAGGAAGAGAGGAAGAAATGTTTATCATCTCAGGAGTGTGAGGCATAGGAGAAAAGTCCAATGCTTCACAGAGTTGTATTGTGAGATAGTTTGTATATACTATTGCATCAGCACTCAAGAAAACGTATAGTCAACTGTTGCATTGGTTTTACAAAATACTTGCCAAATTTGCATTTCAAAGTTTAAATATTTCAGTATACTGAGACAAAATTTGAGAGGATTCAGCTATCTATGGATTAAGTGAGAAATAACTGTATATATATGAAGTTCTCTCAAAACAAGGAAGGAGTTTGGTGGAGCTTATGATCAATACACTTAATTGGTTTGGTTTGGGCGAGATAGGTGACTATAACTAACTTTTAAGGATCCTTCTGGTGAAAACTCTTGTTTTCTTTGGTATGTAATATTTCTTTGCCATTTCTCATATCAAAGATGAATAAAAGAAACAGGATTGTAATTGATAAGCATATAAGTATCAACAGAGAGTTGGAGACATTGACAGGAGCCTTCTAAGTATTAAAGTGACATTAAAAACCTGAAAAAACAGGGGATCCCTGGGTGGTGCAGCGGTTTAGCTCTTGCTTTTGGCCCAGGGCGCGATACTGGAGACCCGGGATCGAATCCCATGTCGGGCTCCCGGTGCATGGAGCCTGCTTCTCCCTCTGCCTATGTCTCTACCTCTCTCTCTCTCATTCTCTCTCTCTATCATAAATTAAATAAATAAATAAATAAATAAATAAATAATAAATAAATAAACAAATAAATAAACAAACCTGAAAAAACAGGAATTCTGAGAGTCTATGCAATAAATAAATTTATTAAATGCGTTCCTTCCTAAAGGCTCTGTGTCCAAATATCATTACAGTAGGGGTTAGGTTTTCAAAATCATCAGCTTTGGAGGGAAGCAACCATTCAGTCCATAACAGTGTCACAACCAAATCCAACTGTAATGGGTACAAATCCTTTGCCATTCTCCATCAGAAGGACACAAAAACAAATATTTTCAGAATCTTGTTCTACTTTCCATTTACTGCCCTATCCTTCTCTTCTACTTGTTTTTCAAATGTCTTGCAACTTGAAAAGAAACACGGCCCTTACTCAGGCACCTTTTCTTTGCTCCTGGGCCAGTCTGGCTTGATGTTCATCAGAGCTACCACCTAAACGATATCATCTGTACATAAATGCATACATATAACACCACCATCTGATTTCTTTATTTGTCTCACTTTTTTATGTGTATCACGGGCATCTTTCCTTGAGTCATTTTCAGTTCTTTAAAACCACTTTGCTGAAGGGGCGCCTGGGTGGTTCAGTTGGTTAAGAGTCTGCCTTTGACTCAGGTCATGCATGATCCTGGAGTCCTGGGATCTAGTGCTTCATTAGATTCCCTGCTGAGTGGAGAGCCTACTTCTCCCTCTCCCTCTCCCTCTTCCTCTCCATCTGCTTGTGCCTTCTCTCTCATAAATAAATAAATAAATAAATAAATAAATAAATAAATAAATAAATTCTTAAAAAAAACACTTTGCTGAAGTATAATTGAACATGGAAAAGGTTGCACATATTTAATGTATACAATTTAGTAGAGTTTAGTAGAGTTAAGTATAAACTCATGAAACATGGTGAGGATGGGATTAGTACTAAGAAGCGAAAGAAAGACTAGAGGTTGCTCTCTCTTTCCACTACATGAAGATAAAGCAAGAAGGCAAAAAAAAGCTACATATTTAATATATACAACTCAGTTGAGTTTGGGGTTAAGTATAAACCAGTAAAACTTGATGAGGATGGGGTTAGTGAGGATGGGGTTATGAGCAGTGGAAGAGAGACTAGAGCTTGCTCCCTCTTTTTACCACAAAAAGATAAAGCAAGAAGGCAGCTGTCTGCAAGAAGATGGCCCTCACCAGGAATTAAAGCTTCCGGCACCTTGATCTTCGCTTCTCAGCCTCCAAAACTGTGAGGAAAAAAACTTCTATTGTTTAAGTGAGAAGGTAAATAAATGAATTAGTTGAAAGTTGTGTGAGGAGTGATAGGAATTATGAAAATTAAACAATATTGTGACAAATATTTATCAGTGCCTAAAATGTGCTAGGCCATGCACATAAACAAAATAGACTTGAATATGTGATTCTTTGAAAAATACTTAACTGTCTTACTACAGAAGTTCAGAGTCACTGTTATACCGTGATGTTGACTTTTTTAAGAATAGGTGCATATCTACCTAGATGTATCACAACCTCTTCTTGTCCTCATCCTCTTATAATCTGTAAGCATAACTTGTCTGAAATATAGATGGAAGGGTAGGTAAAGTCAGGCAGCAGAGAAATGCTAAACAGCTCTAAAGACCTGAGACTGCTTATTACATACTCACCTAGTACATCCAGATTTGTAGACTACACACCCAGAAAAATGTACAAAATGATCCCATGTAATGTGGAAATGAAGTATTAGGACTTCTGCCTATGTGTATTATATGCAAAAGAAATAAAGCTTTACCAATATCCAATTTACTAATTGACAATCATATAGGGATGAAAATATACATATATTAGAGTGCACACACAAATATATTTTTGAAGGAGGTTAACCTTTAGACCGTTAGGAGTCCATTGCTGTAAACAACTGTAGTCATCAAGTGAAGGGGAAAATCACCCTTTTGTTTTCATTTTTAGTGTGATTTATTAGAGAAGAATCTGTTGGAGCCAAACAGAGTAGATTATTTTTTATAGTTCAAATAAGGATGATAACACCTAATATGCTGTAGTGCGGAGGATTCAGATGTGGATAGTAAATCAAACTTAGCACAAATATTGTCACAAAGGTGACACATTCTCCAATTTATTCCCATCTCTCGTATCTGTGATAATGGCATTTTTAGTGACTTCTATTTAGTAAGCTACTCCCTTTTATTCCACTTAGAGATCAAATTTCTGATGGTTTAAAGAGTATGTTGATTTAGGCTTGGGAGTTAGGTTGAAGAATGTGAGGACCTCCATTGTTATTTGATTTTTTTTTTCTCAGCAACCTGTTTTTTTTTTTTAATAAATTAATTTTTATTGGTGTTCAGTTTACCAACATACAGAATAACACCCAGTGCTCATCCCGTCAAGTGTCCCCCTCAGTGCCCGTCACCCATTCACCCCCACCCCCCGCCCTCCTCCCCTTCCACCACCCCTAGTTCGTTTCCCAGAGTTAGAAGTCTTTATGTTCTGTCTCCCTTTCTGATATTTCCCACACATTTCTTCTCCCTTCCCTTATATTCCCTTTCACTATTATTCATATTCCCCAAATGAATGAGAACATACACTGTTTGTCCTTCTCCGATTGACTTACTTCACTCAGCATAATACCCTCCAGTTCCATCCACGTTGAAGCAAATGGTGGGTATTTGTCGTTTCTAATGGCTGAGTAATATTCCATTGTATACATAAACCACATCTTCTTTATCCATTCATCTTTCGATGGACACCGAGGCTCCTTCCACAGTTTGGCTATTGTGGACTTGGCTGCTAGAAACATCGGGGTGCAGGTGTCCCGGCGTTTCATTGCATCTGAATCTTTGGGGTAAATCCCCAACAGTGCAATTGCTGGGTCATAGGGCAGGTCTATTTTTAACTCTTTGAAGAACCTCCACACAGTTTTCCAGAGTGGCTGCACCAGTTCACATTCCCACCAACAGTGCAAGAGGGTTCCCCTTTCTCCACATCCTCTCCAGCATTTGTGGTTTCCTGCCTTGTTAATTGTCCCCATTCTCACTGGGGTGAGGTGGTATCTCATTGTGGTTCTGATTTGTATTTCCCTGATGGCAAGTGATGCGGAGCATTTTCTCATGTGCTTGTTGGCCATGTCTAGGTCTTCCTCTGTGAGATTTCTGTTCATGTCTTTTGCCCATTTCATGATACACTAACAATGAGACTGAAGAAAGAGAAATTAAGGAGTCAATCCCATTTACAATTGCACCCAAAAGCATAAGATACCTAGGAATAAACCTAACCAAAGAGGTAAAGGATCTATACCCTAAAAACTATAGAACACTTCTGAAAGAAATTGAGGAAGACACAAAGAGATGGAAAAATATTCCATGCTCATGGATTGGCAGAATTAATATTGTGAAAATGTCAATGTTACCCAGGGCAATTTACACGTTCAATGCAATCCCTATCAAAATACCATGGACTTTCTTCAGAGAGTTAGAACAAATTATTTTAAGATTTGTGTGGAACCAGAAAAGACCCCGAATAGCCAGGGGAATTTTAAAAAAGAAAACCATAGCTGGGGGCATCACAATGCCAGATTTCAGGTTGTACTACAAAGCTGTGGTCATCAAGACAGTGTGGTACTGGCACAAAAACAGACACATAGATCAATGGAACAGAATAGAGAACCCAGAAGTGGACCCTGAACTTTATGGTCAACTAATATTCGATAAAGGAGGAAAGACGATCCACTGGAAGAAAGACAGTCTCTTCAATAAATGGTGCTGGGAAAATTGGACATCCACATGCAGAAGAATGAAACTGGACCACTCTCTTGCACCATACACAAGGATAAACTCAAAATGGATGAAAGATCTAAATGTGAGACAAGATTCCATCAAAATCCTAGAGGAGAACACAGGCAACACCCTTTTTGAACTTGGCCACAGTAACTTCTTGCAAGATACATCCACGAAAGCAAAAGAAACAAAAGCAAAAATGAACTATTGGGACTTCAAGATAAGAAGCTTTTGCACAGCAAAGGATACAGTCAACAAAACTAAAAGACAAACTACAGAATGGAGAAGATATTTGCAAATAACATATCAGATAAAGGGCTAGTTTCCAAAATCTATAAAGAATTTATTAAACTCAACAGCAAGGAAGCAACCTGGTTTTAAATACTCCCTTCTCTCCACTTCCAGAGAGTGAAGAGCTAATCTGAAAAGCAGAAGCTGAGTTCCTTGTTTACGCGGAGGTGATGTGAAGGGACTTCATTTTCTGAAGTACTATATTGATAATATCCACATAGCAGGTCCAAAATATATGCTATGCTGTATCTGTTGCTATTGTCTACGTGTTCTAACATTTCTGGAAAATATAATTATTGTTTTTGTTTGTTGGCATTTTTTTCTTAATCATCTGTTTGTATACATTCGGTGGTGCATAGAATGCCTTCTTTAAGGAATGGATTTTGGAAGTAGACAGGTGTTCTTCTTAGATGCTTTAGATTTTACTTCTCTCTAAATAGATTGCATGATAAACATTGAGTAGTAGATAAAAATGCAAAATAAATTTGTTTGTTCTTAAGATCTAAATCTAATTGTTTTAACAATGTACCCATGCCAATAGATTGCAATACAAGAAGATTATAAACTGATGGTTAGATGTTAATAACAGTAACACAAAACATTAAGGCAAGTGACATTTACATAAGTATCTGGATCTTAATACATGTAATTTACATATGAAAATTTAATCATCATAGAGATAAACAGCTGCAAAGTTTAATTAAACTCTCCACACAAAATCAGCCTGCAAGAAGTAGTTTGTCACTGCTAATTCATCACAATTCTCTTAAGTATTCTTTAAAATAAAAATGCAAAATAAATGACTCTTATTGATAATTTAACTTCTGGTTACTTTGTATTTTAATTGTATCATCAAAGCCTGTTGAGAATACATAAAGATTGTAGGTTTATTTTCACTGTTTAGAAGGCAAAGCGTAAATATATAGAGAACAAATGTATTTGTTTACAAATTTGTAAGGGTCACCAGCACAATAGCACTAGAGTCTAATTTAAGAAATTTGAATGCCAAAATAAGTTGTGGGTAATGAAGGGATATAAAAGTCTTTCTCAATGGAGCTTTAAAAACAATGAATTATACACTGAAATTAATGCCAACATTAGTCAAAAAAAGAGTAACTAACAATTGCTAATGTAGATAGATAAAACTGAAAAATCTTAATTGAGTTTTAAGACCACAGAAACAGTACACCAAAAAGAGCATGTTTAATACATAAGTACTATAGGAAGTCACCTTTGGGAAATAGGACACAAACCGATGGCAGGTTTTTTTTTTTTTCCATGTATCTTATTTTTTTTAAGCAAATGCACTTATTCATTCATTTACTTAGAAAAAATAAGTATCCACTGCATGCCAAGCATAATGGTATAGACTAGCCTGAAACAGTGACCACAGTTAGCTTTTGTTATGACATTCATATTGGTTGCAAGCTTTTCTTTGTAGACAGACTCAAAATGTAGCAATAGGAGACAATGGATATATTCATGGTAAAGCAAAGGACATCCACTATTCAGGACTATGCTTCAGGCCTTTTATTTTCGCCCCTAAGTTCAGGTGGCTGGATAAGATTATAAATAGGATGTATGACATTCAGTAAGTGAAGATAAAATTATATCGGACTTTGAAAAGTGGACATTGTCCATGAGTTGGTCCCTATGATATGCTTTTAATGTTGGGTTCTATCTCAACGTGTTTCTCCAAATAATTAAGTGTGTAACAATTACCTAGATGGAATAATAGATATAATTTCCAAGTATACCAATAATATAGTATTAATTACATTAACATCAATAATTTTGGTTTCTGTTAAACTGGTTTTTTATGTGTAAATTAATAGCATATCAGGTATTTTATAGTGTTATATGTTTAAAGAAATTAAGCCAGGTCTTCCCAGATTGTAAGAATAAACCATGCCACAGAGTAAGCTGGAGGTCATAACATCTGAACAACCCATAAGAGAACTATTGTACGCACTATATTTTTCTTCTTTTTTTTTAAGATTTTATTTATTCATTCATGAGAGACACACAGAGAGAGGCAGAGAGAGAAGCAAGCTCCACGCAGGGAGCCCGATGTGGGACTCAATCCTGAAGCCCTGGGGTCACACCCTGAGCCGAAGGCAGAGGCTCAATGGCTGAGCCTCCCAGGCATCCCTTTCTTCATGTTTTATATAAGGGGATTCATTTTGAGGCTGGGGTAGCTCTCAGTTTCTTTTGTGCAAAATGAATAGCTTGGCTTAGAAACCTAAAATTTTATGCACTGATTCTCCAAAATTCCTTGACTTTATCTGAAATGTTTAAATGTTTCAACTAATTTGGGGAAAATAATAGACTAAGACAAATATATACTATTCTGTCCATTTAAATCATTTGAGCAAGTAAGTGTATTTGATTATGAAGCCTTGAAAATAATGCTTGATTTAACACTTTATAGTTGTGTGTATATGTGTAGTGTGAGAGAAAAATCCATATTTAATTATCTACTCTCTATCTCGCTACCCATATATCTAAATAGAATCCCTCTTATTAGAACCTGAAAGTGGTTAGTTAGCTAAAAATCAGGAGGCATAAAAAATAATACCTCATACCTTAAACATTTAGTTCATTTCAAAATGGGCACAACCCCTCAGCAGTCTTTTGATTTAGGGCCTAAGTCCTTCCTTGAAGATTGAGCCTACTGATTGGGACTGGAAATTAACTTTCTTGCATGAAAAAGTGCATTGTTAAATATTCAATGGTTTACAGTTTGTTTCTCCTTAAGGGGGACACAAATTTAAATATACTTATAGTATAATATGAATGAAACAGTCTCTTGATTTTTTTTCCCAAACTTTTATACTTGTCTCTCTTATACTTATTAGATATTTTTATACACATAGTCTATCAGTTTTTTCATATTAAGTTTTCCATGGCAAAACCAGGCATATCTTATAAAGGCTGGTTTGTATATGCCCATGTTTCAAATGGTGGGAACAGAGTGTGCATGAGCTTCATTGGTAATATATCAGTTCACTGGAAATTGTTATAACTTCTTTTGTTGCATTTTACTTGACTTTCAAAGCCATCCTATAGGGGTTAAGTGATTCATATAAGATTATGTAATTGTTTTGGTTTCCATAAAAATATCAGGGATATTAAATGATTCACATGAGGTTACAAAATGTAGGATACAAACTCTGAAAGTAAACTGCAAGAACATACTTACTGTTATTATTTTGTAATCAGGTATTTCCAAAATAAAATTAATAGCTTGGAAATTTGTTGAAATGAAAATGAGTATAGAATGACTTTTTCACTGATCTAAAATTATTGCTTAGTTTTATCTGCTCAAAATGTGGAATCTAGTTTAAACAGTTAGACCATCAGTAATTTTGTGATACTTTAGCAGTCTAGTCTTTCCTGGCTTATTGTAAAAGAATTACCAAAAATTAAAGGTATTGATTATTCTATTAATTAATTAGTGGGTTGTGGTTATATCAGAATTCTCTCGCAACTAAAGATACAACTTAGGTGTAAAATCTTTCATGCTGTATTTTAAGAGTTGCATTTTGTTTTGTTTTAACTTTGAAATTAGGTGCTGATGTACTCATATATGTATTGGTGGTTAGTTTATAGAATTTTTCTCCCTTATTTGCTCAAAATTTTTTGTTGATTTTACTCTTTCTCCTCACTTTGATACATTGATATTTTATCCTGAAGAACACATGATCCATTTCAGATTCTTATTTCCTGGTTTCTATCACTTAACTGTTCTGAAGATTAAGATCAAATTTTTAGGGAATGGTTTTTAAATGAGATGGATTGGATTAAATGCAGAGGTGCTTATTTTATGTTCTCATAGTATCAATTACCTTTAATGAGAGACACAAGAGTCTCAAATGAGGAAGAATGTTTATATAATGAGGTTTTTCTTTTTTGAGATCTAAAATAGTATGTAGAGACCAGAAGTTGTACATTATATGTGTTGAAAACTTGAGGTATTATTTCATATTTATTTATGTATTTGGCTAGGACTGTTGATTTAGTAATAGTCCAAACGATGATTTTGCCAAGAGAAGCTCATTATAAAGATAAGTTTTATATATGGCATAAAATTAATAAAATTTAGATTGTAAATTATTGCCTTTCTTAGTACATTTTCACCTTCTGTTTCTCTTGGATTTGGTTGAACACACTTAAACATTCTCTGTACGCATCTGAGATTGGGGTTTCTGGGGGAGTGGACAAAACATTGGATACTATATTAGAAATTTTAGCAATTGAAATAATAGAAATACTCCTATCTTCGTTTTTCCCAGTAGGGTAAATACAATTAATGGAGAGAAATTCTTTATATGAAAAGAAATATAGTTTAGCTTACCTTTTCTTTTCTGGATTAGTGAGCCAAACATTACAGCTGCCCATGTTGTCAGAATGCCATAGGAGAATTTAGAAGAGGAGTAGCCAATAATGTAGTCAGCTTCTGACGTTTAAATACATGTTTCTGCTGTTCCATCAAAATTAATGATTAACTTCAGCATTAGAAGCATGTATTTCAATAGGAGAGGGAAATTTTCCCACCATCCCTTCAGAGGAGAAGTAACCCTCTGGCGTTATAAATATATATTTCAGAGTAAGAGAGAAGATTGATCCCACAGGATATCTCTCTTCTCCATCCATTGATGATGTCAGTGAGTGTCTGATTAGCTGCTGACAGTTGAAATTATGGTGGGTCAGCAGGTTAATGAAAGCCTTCTTTATATAGCTATGTCCCCATTGCCTCTGTGCCTTCCTAGGCTTTTGGCTTGTTTGCTGACCTCAAAATGCAAGGCAAAAATAAAAGTACACATCAAAAGAAGTATAGTTGGAGCACTCATCTATTGATGATTTCTAATGCTTCTATTTAACAAGAAAGAGAAAGGTTAATGAATAGCAGCGACTTAACTTATTTGGGAATGGTTGAGTACAAAGGGTCTAGTTAATAACCTCAGTGACCTTATTGAGGATAAACTCTGTGTAGATGAAAACATTTCAGTAGAATTGTCTGTACCACAATTTTTCTGCCTTTAAGTGACAGAGTTACATAAATTTCCCATTTTATAATATTGAGTCATCTTCTATTGAGGCAAGGAGAAAGTATAAAACTGAATTAGGTTTCCTGACTCATCAATCATAGTGTCTTAGAGCCAGAGAGAGCCCTTGAGACCTAGTGTGGTGTTTTTTAAAGCTGTGTTCTGTGGCACTTTCAGGTTCCTCAGAGTGACCTTGCAAGCTGCCATAGAGGGAAAACGAGTACGTGGGGCCCTCGTTCCTATTCATATTTATGATGCCACCTAACATGTCATGCAATAAAAGACTCTGCTGACAAAGTTTGAAAACCACTGAGCTGCAACTAACGCTCTCAATTTTCACTTAAGGAAATTGAGGTATATGTGATAAAGTGAAGTTGCCAAAATCCTGTAACTATTTTACATCACAATAAACGTGGGAAAAAATGTACCTCTTGAAGGATAGTTCTTTTCAGTATGTTTGTTTTTCAGAGAAGAGTACAAAAGCAAAAATAATGTCTTGGGACCAATCTTGTTTCAAAATGCTCTGAATCCCAATGGAGGTCAGATGAGGAATGCCAGGCTGATCTTCCCAAGCCATTTCCCTGCTCATTTTGTCTGGATAGGGTGAGAGCTGGTTTCCAGTGTCATCTGTGTAAGATGTTTAATTTCCTCTACATGTCAATTTAGGGGATGGACATTGACTCTGGAACTTTAGAAGTTTCTGGTATCTCCAGAGAAGATCATCTGTTTCTGGATTTCTGCATGTCATCAGTAACAGACATTAGGACCACACTTCTGCATCTGTTGGTGAGACAAGTGCAGGTCTGATTAAACTCCAGTGTTGGGTGCTCAAAATGCTGGGGGTGTGCAGACTAAAATGTAAAAAGAAACCGTTAAATATCTGTATATATTTACTTTAATCTAAAAATAGGAAAGAAATTCAGCATTTCTGGATAGCCTGACATGATGCTGAGTTGGTAGGTCAGAAGTCTATCCTTAGACCTGGAGAGCGACTAGCAGGAAGAAATCTTGATGGCAGCCTCTCTATCTCTCTTCCTCCCACCACCCTGCTGCCACCTCATTTAATCCCATCTTACTGCAACCAGTTGCAGTATCATGTGCCAGTTGTGATGGGTTTGAGGTTTTGCTTTTGATAAAATCTTTATAAAACTATGTGGAGAGATTGAGAGTGACCATGGAGATCTTTATTCCATACAGAAGTTCTTTGCTATTTTGTAACCAAGTGTGTAAAAGTATTTTCAAAGCTAAATTTGAGGTTTTCCACAGAAAAACTTTTCCAAATTTGCAACAATTTTCTGGGCTGATAATGTTTTTTAGTACTATGGTGTATAGAAGATATTTTTGGAACATGCACACACACTCACATCCAGTCTCTTACACTTTACTGTTCCGTCAAGTTACAGTACATGACTGAGAAAGTGACAACTTCCAAAACAAACAAACAGACAGACAAAAACTTTGATAATATGAAGAAGAATTAGAAGTCTAGAAGATGCTGGGAAAATGTTCTGTCACTTAAAAAGCTTTTACATAAATCTATCTGTTTTATGAAACAATGATATTGAAGATATTTAAGATTTTGTATCCCACATAGAATCTTTGAAGCACAAGCAAACTCCTTATTTTACTGCAGTTACAGGCAGACCATTTCTATAGGTCAGCTTCCTAGATTTGTTTTCCTTCTTCTTCCCTTTAAGGTACACCTCTAAAGGTAGTTTTTTCTGGAAAAATAAAGGTGGCAGATTTATTCAAAGGGAATTAGTATACTTTTTTTTCCTACAAAAGGAAAAAATTAATAAGGAAGACCTGCAAAAAATAAAATTAAATGTTGATTGATAGCTGAACATGGTAACAAACTGAACCTAAACCATTTATCAAACCATGCAAATGAGAACTAGGGTTCCATGAGGGCTACTGCTGAGCCCTCTGTCTAGCACAATATGCCAGATAATTAATTGTGACAGACGATTTTGAAATGAGGGACAGCTAAATAAAATACATGTATCATTTTTCTTCCATATTTGGGGCTTGTATAAAAGGCCTTTGCCACTAGCAGTTAAATTGGTACAGTATTTCTATTTTCTTAGGAAATATAGGAACTATATTTCACTTTATAATCCACCTCCAGATGTTGCATGGAGAGTTTGTTAAGAATGATTTTCATACCCTTTAACAACTTGATAGGGAAAACCAATACAATCAATCAGCAGTATTTGCCATGAACATTTTTGGATAAGTGATGACATTCATTCTACATCCCTCTATGAGACAATTTATTAATTAGAACCATTTATAACATTTGATTTTTAAAAATGCATACAAAATGTCTGTTTATAATTTCGTATTGCAAGTATGTCTGTGTTTTTGTGGTCATAATGGTGGATTTTGTTTTGGTTTTGGTTGAAGAAGGTAGTTCAATGCAGGGCTGGGATGTAAGAAACTAGGCGTTGATGATACATGAAACATACAGTATTATTGTGGCAGATTCTTTTTAAGCTCTCGCACCCAGATTTTATTGTTGTTCTTTATGAATTATATTTCCAGATATGAAATGATTTTTTGGAATAATGATGCCTGAGGAATTCCCCTAGATTTAGTCATTTATCAAATTCATATCTGCAGTAGAATGAGAGAAACCAAATAGTGCTATGGTAGAGTTTCTGACTATGGAAATATTTAACCTAATGGGTAAAAATTTATCTCCTATAAACCTAATTTTCTATCTATCAAATAGAATTTGTAAACAATTCATGTACTATTGGACATTTTGTGGACTTGGTAGTCTACTGCTTAAATTATTGGGAAAGGAGGAAACAGAACATGACTATTTGAGAATTGAACAAATTAATACAAGTAAGGCATATAATCTGTCATAAAAAGTTTGGACAAAGTATGTTTTTAGTATTTTTGTATATATAGTTGGTATTTTTCCCCCAGGGAAAAAGGATCTCATTCCTGAGGTTGGTGATTGAGGGAATGAGACCAAGGCCATTAAATGATTATGGAGTATCATGGGAACTTGAAGGAAGTCAGTGGTGAACATGGCGGTGTATGATGATGATGATTGAGGATCAATTAGAAAAAGTGTCATAAAAATTTGGTTGCCAATACTTTATCCTGCTTATGGTATTCCCCATGACTTTTGAAATGTAAAAAAATAAAAATCTGTGTAGACTGTAAATAGAGAGTAAAGAAAGGCTGATAATATTGATCTTTTCCCCCAAGCCTCTATAGAGTATCAAGCACTCAAAAACTCTAATGCAGTAACATTGGGGCATGGAGTGCAAGCTTCAATGTATCTCGTATTTTTAGTTTGATTAAACTTTATCATATGACAATTTTTCGAGGCAGGAAGTATAATATACAATTTCTTGATATTTACAGTAGATGAATTCCCTGTGGTCTCCTAGGAATAGTACACGGGGCTCTTTTAGGCTTCCAGTTTGCCAGAACTGTTATTTTAGTTATGATGATGTGGGCATTTGCTCCTTAATGGTTAAGACTCTCTTCTCACCAGATGTGGTTTTTTGGAAAAGAGTTCAAGCTGCCTGGCAGGTCAGTGAAAGGGAAGTGAGCATTGTCACTGCAAGTGCTCTGCCTATTTTGTGAATAAATGGATGACTTTACTTTCCAAGGTTGTCAGTCTTTCACAAGAGCCTCCATTTAAATCATAATAATGATGCTACTTAAACTCCAGTTCATCTGCCAGTATTTGATTAGCAAGCTGGCTGAATGCAGTGATAGAGAGGACGGCAGATCTTCATTTCATCTAGGGTATCATTATAGCTTAAACTGGCTCTCACATTACCATTATTGTTATTATTAATTGTTACTTGGTGGGGAGGGGGCTGATAAGATTCCTACCATTATTCTCAATGGGGAAGATGACATGGTCCCTTTCCTGGGTCACCATGATCAAAATTAAATAGACATAGATATTATCTCACCTCGGAAAGGGATGAGAAAGCTTCAATTCTATGATTTCATGTATAAAGTTATAATTTATATAAATTACCTTTGAAAAATTAAGCTCAAATTATTGAGTGGCATTTTGGATTTATAAGCTTGTGTATTTGAATTTATATATATATTTGCATATATATTATATAACATATATATATATATATTTGTGTACAGATACATCTAACCCTTATACCTATGCTGTTATACTTTTAACAGGGAGGAGTTCCAAATCAAATACCTATGCAACATGCAATACTGAATGAATAGAAACATCATTTGCAAATTTTCTTGTCGTATGTGTGATACCTTCATTCAGTGTTCATATTGCATAAGATTTCAGGTTTTTTTTTGTTTTTAGCTGTTGTAGATGGAACAGAGTGAAAATGAAGGCTTTTAAGATTCACTGGGTGAAGAAGAATCACTAATTTATCTTTTTATCTTTCACTCTGAGTAGCTATGTGAACATTTTATGGGCTTGTAGAATCAGAAGTTAGTGATCCTCTTTACTAATTCTATAAAAAACAAGGTTCACAGAAAGTTGAAAGGACCTTGAGCTACATATTCTCTGACATGAATATATGTTTTTAATTAATAGACTATTTTCAAACAGTTTTAGGCTTAAAGAAAAACTGAGCAGAAAATAGAGTTGCCATATAATCCCCACCCTGCCCTCACACCATTTTCTACTATAGCTAGCATCTTACATTATATGGTACATTTGCTATAGTTGATGGACCAGTATTGATACATTATTAATTAAATTCCACAGGTATAATAGGGTTCAACATTTGTGCACCACATTGATTGTATGGATTTTAACAGATGTATTGTAACATGTATCCACCAATATTGTGTAATACAGGGTAATGTCATTGCTCTAAAAATCCTGAGTTCCATCTCTTCATCCCTCTCCCCAAACATCTGTGAACACTGATCTTTTTCTGCCATCTGCATAGTCTTACCTTTATTAGGATGTTATATAGTTGGAACTACACAGTATATAGCCTTTTCAGTTTGACTTCTTTCACTTAGTATTATACATTTAGGAATACTTCATGTAAGTTAATACCCAAAACTATATGAAAAAACTCATATAATTCAACACCAAAAAGCCAAAATAATCCAATTAAAAAATATGGGCTGAAGAGCTAAATAAACATTTTTTCCAGAGAAGACATACAGATAGGAAATAGACACATGAAAAGATGTTCAACATCACAAATCATCAGGATAATGGAAATTAAAACCACAATGAGATACCATGTTACATCTGTCAGAATAGCTAAAATAAAATAAAATAAAAAAAAAGCAAAACAAGTAATCACAAGTGTTGGAGGTTGTAAAGGAACCCTCATGCACTGTTGATGGAAATGGAAACTGGTGCAGCCACTGTGGAAAACAGTTATGGTGGTTCCCCCAAAATTAAAAATAGAGCTACCATATCCTGTATTCTACTGCTGGGTATTTACCCAAAGAAAATAAAAAGACGAATGCACCCCTATGTTTCATACAGCATTGCTTAAAATAACCAATATATGGAAGCAACCCAGTGTCCATAAAGGATGAAAGGATACAGAATATACAAAAGGGAACATTATTCAGCCTTAAAAAGAATGAAATGTTGCTGGTTGCCTCAACATGGTTGGACCTAGAGTGTATAATGCTGGATGAAATAAGTCAGCCAAAGAAAGACAGATACCATATGACTTCACTCATATCTGGAATTTAAGAAACAAAACAAATGAACAAAGAAAAAATAGACACGTGAATACAGAGAACAAACTGGTAGTTGCCATAGGGAAGATGGAGAGGATGTGGGAAATGGAGGGGATTAAAAGTGTCCTTATCTTGATGAGCATTATGAAATATATAGAATTTTTGAATAATTATATGATATACCTGCAACTAATATAATACTGTAAGTTAATTTACACCTGAATAAAAAAAGAATTTTCCACGTCTTTTTGTGGCTTGATAGTGAATTTCATTTTTTATTACTAGTTAATATTTCACTTACAGATTGACTACAGCTTTTTTTTAAATCTATGCATCTTTTGAAGGACATCTTTTTTTTTTTCTCAAGTTGTGGCAGTTATGAATAAAGCTGTAGTAAACATTTGTGTGCAGGCTTTATGTGGATATAAGTTTTCAACTCATTTGGGTAAACACTAAGCAATTTGGATGCTGGATTATATGGTAAGAGTATGTTTATTTTTGTAAGAAACTGCCAAACTGTCTTCCAAAGTGGCTGTACCATTTGTATTTGTAACAATAGCGAATGAAAGTTCCTGTTGTTCTACATCCTCACTAGCCTTTGATATTGTCATTTTTTAAAAATTTTAGACATTGTTAGTGGGTCTATATATATAGAGAGAGAGTATATATATATATGTGTTTGTATATATATATCTGTGTGTGTCTATATATATATATATATATATATATATATATATATATATAGTGTGATAGATAGGTATAGTTAGATAGATATCTCATTGTTATTTTTAAGTGGTAATTCCTTAATTACATATGATGTTAAACATCTTTTATGTGCTTTTTTACACCTGTGTATTTTCTTTGTTAAGGTGTCTGTTTAGAGCCATTACTCACTGTTTTATTGGGTTGTTTTCTTCTTGTTCGGTTTTAAAAATTCTTTGTATATTTTGGGTAAAAGTACTCTACCAGATAAGCATTTTGCAAAGGTTTTTATCCAGGTCTGGACTTATCTTTTCATTCTCTTAACAGTGTCTTTTATAAAATAGGAAATTTTAATTTCAGTGAATCCAACTTCTTAATTTTTTATTTTGTGGTATGTACTTTTAATGTTGTAACCAAGATATCGTAACCAAATCCAAAATCACCTGGATTTTCTATCATTTCTCTCATAGGAGTTTTGTCATTTTGTTTTTTTTTAGATATAGGCCTATGATTATTTTTTGAGATCCTTTTTGTATATGGTTGCATTTTGACATGCAAAAATTCATGCATGTTTTAATTCCTCATTTACAAAAAAAAATATAGAATTATCATGGGGAATCCTTCTTAGTCAATTGAGATAGTGTGTGTAATGCTGCAAAGAGTAGAACAAGATTCTAGTTCCATGACTTATTCATTCTGTTAACTGGAAGCCTGTACCTCCCACCCCCCTTCACCCATCTTGCACGTCCCCTCAACTGCCTCCACTCTGGCAACCACCATTTGTTCTCTTTATTTATAGGTCTGTATTTATATTTTTGTTTGTGTTCATTTGTTTGTTTGTTTTAGATTACACATAAAAGTGAAATCCTGTGATATTTACCTTTCTCAGTCTGACTTATTTCACTTAGCATACTACCCTCCAGGTCCATACGTGTTGTCGCAAATAGCAAGATCTCATCCTTTAAAAAACAAAAACAAAACAAAAAAACAACAACAAAAAAATAGGCTCTGTGCTCAGCATGGAGCCCAATGTGGGGCTTGAACTCATGATCTGAGATCAAGACCTGAGCTGAGATCAAGTCAGATGCTCCATTGACTCAGATAGCCAGGTGCCCTGATCTCTCCTTTTTTAACACTGTGTAATGATGTTCCAGTGTGTGCGTGGGTATCCCACATTTTCCTTATCCCTTTGTTTATCGAATGGAATTATATGTTGGGGGATCTGTTCTAATCTGTTTGGATAATCATGAGACTGCAGTTAGTTAGCTGTGAGTCACAACATTGTTTCCACACATATATATGCAAGTTTTATTTCCCCAGTTTTATTAAGATATAATTGATATATACAACTGTGTATGTTTAAGATGTAAATAATAATTATTTAACTCTCAGTTATTGTGAAATGATTGCCACAGTATGTTTAGTTTGTATCCACCATCTCATATACATACAATAAAAAGAAAAAGCAAAATAAAAATTAAAAGATTCTAGCTCCAAGGGGGCCACCTAAGAGCCAAGTGACTTCCCTAGCTTCAGTTCTATCATATATAAAATAAGAAAAATAGCATGTGTCCTGTTTCTCCATGGGTATTTTTGTAAGGATCAAATTACATGAACTTTGTTGGAAGCAACTTGTAAATGTTAAAGGGCAAGCAGCAAAATCAAAAGGCTCATTAAGAGGATTCCTAAATTTCCTTTGCTCAGCTAAACACAGAAATATTAAAACTGAACTCAGAACATAGATAGCAAGATAACCAAAACAAGACGTAATATCCTAATGAAGTCCAACACACAACTGAAATACGTTGATAACTAAACTTAAGATCACAAAGGCTTCAAGTCAATGGCTATTATTGAAGATAAGGATAAATTAGTATGAAGCAATTATGACTTCATCTTCTTGAGGCCACAGTCATATCTGATTGCTATTGAATGACAAGATTATACAGATATAACTGGAATGGAAACAGATGTAGTTGTTGAAACTTATAAAATCAATGGACTTTCATATAATAGAGCAGATAGACAATCTCTGAAATGAGCAGACATTTTTAATGTTCTTTTTGAATTTGGAAAAGTTTTCGCTGGCTCTTTTATATAATAAAGTATCTATGAGGGTCCTAGTGTTGATTATGTTGTACTGAGAAGCATTAACAAAATAAAAGGACATTTAGATTCTGTGTAGTCATTGAAAAAGGGAATTTTCAGTATTATAAAAGTTAAACTGAGGTTATTTAAAAACTCACATGGAGGGGCACCTGGGTAGCTCAGCAGTTGAGCATCTGCCTTAGGCTCAGGGCGTGATCCCAGGGTCCGAGATCGAGTCCCACGTTGGGCTCTCTGCATGGAGCCTGCTTCTCCCTCTGCCTGTGTCTCTACCTCTCTCTCTTTCTCTCTCTCTCTCTCTCTCTGTATCTATCATGAATAAATAAGTAACATCTTTAAAAAAAAACCTCACATACAGATGAAAATCACCAAAACTCATATCAACTATGAAATAAGGTAGAGAAGGCATTGTGACTATTTAAAGACAATCCTTGGCTTTAGAGTAGGTGAATCTTCAGGCTTGACTAGGTATAAATGATTCCATGGTGGGAATAAAGCCCAAATTTCCCCCTTCCCCTTCTCTTTTTCTCCTCTTTCTCTTTATTTTTTTCTCCTCTTCCTAATCCAATGGTAACTCATTCTCTCTTTTCTATCTCTTTGTCTCTCTGTCTCTCGCCCACCCCACCCCTCCACCACATACACACACCAACAAAAGGGACCTAGGATTGAATAATTTTATCAGCAAGTTAAAACAAGATCTGGAACCCATGACTACAAAATGCATAAATATAACCACATGAGCCAACGGTCGATCTTTTTTGGCATGTATCAATGATTCATTTCTGTTTATTGCTGGGTAGTATTCAGCGGTATGGATATACCACAGTTTGTTTAAACGTGACCCATTGAGGGACATTAGGGTTATTTCCACTTTTTGACTATTGCAAATAAAACTTTGTGAACATTTGTGTACAGGTTTTTGTAAACCTAAATTTTCATTTCTCTGGGATAAATGTCCAGGGTTAAGACTTATGAATTGTATAGTAAGCATTTGCCTTTTTGATAATAGCCATTTTAACAGGTGTGAGGTAGTATCTCATTGGGCCTTGATTTTCATTTCCCTATGATGAGTGATGTTGATCACCTTTTCATATATTTATCGAATGTTTCTGTGTCTTTTTTGGGAAAATATTTACTCAGGTCCTTTGCCCAATTTTACATAGGATTATTATCAATATTATTGCTATTGAATTGTATTAGTTTTTTATATATTTTGGTTGTTAATCTCATATCAGATATGTGGTTTGCGGATACCTTTTCCCATTCCTTAGGTTGCTTTTTAATTTTGTTGACTGTTACCTATACTGTGCAGAAGCTTTTTAGCTTGATATAATCCCACTTGTTTATTTTTGCTTTGTTGCTTCAGCTTTTGGTGTCTCATCCAAAAACTCATTGCTAAGACCAATGCCAAGGAGATTTTTCCCTGTTTTCTTCTGGGAGTTTCATGGCTTCAGGTCTTATGTTAAAGTCCTTAATCTATTTCAAGATCATTTTTGTGAGTGATATACAATAAGAGTCCAATTTCATTATTTTGCATGTGGATATCCAGTTTTTCCAACACCATTTATTGGAAAGAGACTGTCTTTTCCCCACTGAATGTTCTTTGTGCCCTTTGTCAAAGATTAGCGCACCATATAGGTGAGGTTTTATTTTGGGGCTCTATATTCAATTTCATCGCTCTCTGTGTCTGTTTTTTTATGCTAGTATCATGTTAATTTGATTACTGTAGCTTTGTAATATAGTTTGAAATCCAGAAATGAAATGCCTCAGGTTTTGTTCTTTATTAAGGTTGGGATCTATATGACTTCTAGGATTATTTTCTTTATTTCTGTGAAAATTTCAATTAGAATTTTGATAAGGATTGCACTAAATTTGTAGATGACTTTGTTTTTTTTATTTATTTATTTTTTATTTATTTATGATAGGCACACAGTGAGAGAGAGAGAGGCAGAGACACAGGCAGAGGGAGAAGCAGGCTCCATACACCGGGAGCCCGGGAGCCCGACGTGGGATTCGATCCCGGGTCTCCAGGATCGCGCCCTGGGCCAAAGGCAGGCGCTAAACCGCTGCGCCACCCAGGGATCCCTGACTTTGGATACTATAGACATTTTAACAATATCAACTCTTCAGATCCATGGAGATGGAATGTCTTTATTTGTGTCTTCTTGAATTTTTCTTTTTCATTAGTGTCTTATAGCTTTCAGTATATGGATCTTTCACTCTTTGGTTAAATTTAATCGTACATATTTTGTTGTTTTTGATACTGTTGTAAATGTAATTGATTTCTTTATTTCATTTCCAGAAAATTCATCATTGTATGGAAATGCAACTGATTTCTGCATATTGATTTTGTATCCTGAAACTTTACTGAATTTGTTAGTTCTAATAGTTGTTTGGGGTAGTCTTTGGGACTTTCTATATGCAAGATCATATCATTAGCGAGTAAACAGAGATAATTTTCCTTCTTTTTCAATTTAGTTGCCTTTTAGATCTTTTTCCTACTTAATTTCTCTGACAGGGATTTTCAGTACTGTATTGAATAGGAATGGGGAAAGTGGGGTCTTATTCCTGATCTAATAAGAAAAACTTCCAATCTTATGCTATTGAGTATGATGCTAAGGGCTTATCATGATTGTGCTTTATTATGCTGAGGTATGTTCCTTCTATAATGACTATGGATTTTTTTGTCATTAAAGGATGTTAAATTTTGTCAAATGCCTTTTCTGCATCTGTTGAGATGATCATATGAATTTTTATCTTTTATTCTGTTAATGTGGTATATCACTTTATTGGTTTGCATGTGTTGAAACTTCTATGCATCCCAGGGTTAGATCCCATGGGATCCTTTTAATATGCCATCGATTTTGGTTTGCTGGTATTTTGTTGAGAGTTTTTCTTATTTGACTTTGGTATCAGCATTATGCTGGCCTCATTAAATGGGTTTGGGAGTGTTACATCTCTTTAATTTCTTGGAAGAGTTTGAGAAATACTAACTTTAGTTCTTAAAAGTTCGGTAGAATTCACCCGTGAAGCCATCTGGTGTTGGGTTATTTGTCGGGAAGTTTTTTGAGTACTGATTCACTCTTCTAATTTGTTTTTTTGTGTATTCACATCTTTTATTTCTTCATGATTCAGTCTTGGTAGGTTGTGTGTTTGTAGGAATTTTTCCATTTATCTTGGGTTGTCAAATTGTTGGCAAGTAAGTGTTTATATAGGTTCTAATGATTCTTGTGTTTTTGTGGTATCAGTTATAATGTATTTTCTTTCATTCTAATTTTTTTTTTTTTTTTAGTCTTCCTCCCCTTTTCTTTCTGGGTAAATTTAACTGAAAGTTCCTCAGTTTCATTTATCTTTTCAAGAAACCAATTGTTAACTTCTACGGATCTTTTCTAATATTTTTCTATTCTCTAGTTTATTTATTTTGACTCTGATATTTGTAATCTCTTTAATTCTGCTAACTTTGGGCTTTGTTTATTTTTCTTTTCATAATTCCTTGAAGTGTGAAGTTAGGATATTTATTTTAGATATATGTATGGATGTATATTTAAAGTAAACATTTATCACCATAAACTTCCCTCTTAAAATTGCTTTTGCTGCATACTAGAAGTTTTATACATTGTGTTTCCATTTTCATTTGTTTCAAGATTAAAAAAAAACAGAACTAAGGTTCTTCTAATTTTTTTTAAAGATTTTATTTATTTATTCACGAGAGACAGAGAGAGAGAGAGGCAGAGACACAAGCAGAGGGAGAAGCAGGCTCCATGTAGGGAGCCCGACATGGGACTCGATCCTGGGTCTTCAGGTTCTCGCCCTGGGCAGAAGGTGGCCCCAAACCACCGAGCCACCTGGGTTGCCCTGTTTCAAGATGTTTTTTGATTTCTTCTTTGACCCATTGGTTTTTTAGGAATGTGTTATTAATTTCTACATATTTGTGTATTTTGCAGTTTTCCTCTTATTGATTTCTAGTTTCATACCATTGTGGTCAGCAAAGATAGTTGGTTCTATTCCATTCTTTTAAATTTCTTGAGGCTTGTTTTGTGACCTAAGATATGATCTATCCTAGAGAATGTTCCACGTGCATTTGATAAGAATGTATATTCTGTTGCTTTTGGATGAAATAATCTGTTTGCATCTGTTAGATCCATTTGATCTAAAGTATAGTTCAAGTTCAATGTTTCCTTATTGATTTTCTGTCTGGACAATCTATTCATTGTTGAATGTGGGATAATGAAGTTCTCTACTGTTATTGTATTGTTGTCTATACACCAGTGGTGGTCTTTTCCCTTTATACATGTTAGAATTTGTTTAATATGTTTCGGTGCTCCAATATTAGGTGCATATATATTATGATTATTATATCCTCTTGATAAATTGACCCCTTTAACATTATATAATGACATTATTGTCTCTGTTACAGTTTTTGATTTAGTCTATTCCATCTAAGTATGCCTACCCCTTTCCGTTTGCCTGGGATATCTTTTCTCACCCTTTCACTTTGAGCCAATGTGTATCCTAAAAGTGAGTCTTTCGTAGGCAGCAGATAGTTAAATCTTGTTTTTAATTCATTCAGCCACTATGCAACTTTTGATGGGAGAATTTAATTCATTCACGTTTAAAGTAATTACTAATCAGTAGGTACTTACTAATACCATGTTATTGCTTCCTGGCTGTTTTGTAGTTCTTTTGTTCCTTTCTTCCTCTCTTGCTATCTTTCTTTGTGAATTGATGATGTTTTGTAGTATAGTGGTATACTTTGATTTCCTTCTCTTCATTGTGTGCATATCTACTATATATTTTGCTTTGTGGTTCTCTGAGGCTTACATAAAACAGCATATAGATATAAAATTCTGTTTTATAACAACTTCAATTACATACAAATACTCTACCCTTTTATTGCTATGCCATTTTATATTTTTGATTTCACAGTTTACCTCTTTTATATTGTGTATTCATTAACAAATTATGGGTGCTATAGCTATTTTTAATACTTTTGTCCTTCAATTTTTATACTATAGTTTGGTGGGTTAACACACACCATATAACAATATGGAAATATTCTGAATTTTACTATGTATTTACCTTTCTCTTTATTGATTCTAATAGGTTATTTTTTGCCACAAATAAAGGAGCAACTACCTTATCCACAATCTTTGGAGTAGTGCACTGAACATAGTGAATCATCTCAGTCTTGCTTTGGATTAATCTAATCTTTTTCAACTATATTATACTTTTGGTTTATAAGTACCTGAGGTGACAAATTTCCAAAGTGTTCTAAACAGTTTTTTATATAATGTTGCTGATGGTAATTCACTTTAACATTGACATTTATTGGGCAATTACAACGCAAAAGTGTGAAGAAGTGCAAATTGCATCCATCACACTAAAAAGAATGTACATGACAAAATATCAGTGCACTACCTAGGCTGTTCAAGAACTGCAAAGCTCTCATCCTACTGGTGTGGAGGTAGGGTGTTAGTGTCATAGTATGTAAAATGGTTGGTAAATTTGGAGGCCATAGCTGAGCCATACCTGCATGTTCCCCTAAACGGAAGCTTTCATAAGCCTGCCACTTCATTTTTGCTCTGCCTATATTCACAAACACCACCAACCTGTATTAGCACTGGCTCAGTGCCCGCAGCAATCCACAGAGGAGAGGCAGTTCAGGGTAGAGGCTAATGAAAGAGCCACAATTGGTCTTTTGCTCTAATATAATTTAAGCAAAGTCAAGATGGGTTTCTGAAGAAGAGTTGTTTTTATTCTGTAAAGGTCCTATGCACAATCATGTTTTAACAAGATTCCCAATTTGCATTATGAAAAGCTGGCAGACTTTTCTTCATAAGGCTATTTACTACATTTGCCCTTTTGGTAACATTACTATGTGTTTGTATTGAAGCCTATTATTAAACGAATAAATAGCAGGAAATGCAGTATTAGATTAAAGAAAATGTTGGGCTTTCAAATGGCAAACAAATGTGTTAAAAATTCTCATTCTTTAAATGTGGATCCACAGGCCTCTGAAAAATGATTAAAAATGGCAGAGAAAACCTGTAAAGCTTAGATAGACATTTTCATTATAGGGCTACATTGTTCTCATAACCAATCTGTGGAAACACGGCACAAGGGTTATGCTTGTTTTTTGTTTTTGTTCTTTTTTGGTCAGGTGCAAAATTACTTACAACATTTTAATGTATTTCTTTCTGCAAAAGAACCTGCTATTGGGATTCAGCTTGGCACTCAAGAACTTCTAGACAATTCCCAATGCCTCAATTGCCCTTTTATCTCCCTATCAGTATAAGGTTTTCAGTTCTTTTACCTTTCTTAATGTACCACATCCCCTTTGATAATCCACAGTAATCCTCAAACTGTAAACTTTCCTATAAAAATAACACTGGACTACTGTGTGGTTTAACAATTAAGAGAAAGAAGGATGCTAAAGACTTTCCTCCAAGTCTTGTTGGCTATTTGCCATTCTCTGAATGGTGGCTGATACAAAATCAGGGCCCAATTTTATGCCGATTTTGTGCCCCAGTTAGCAGTGCTAATTGGGGCACACAAGTAAATTGCACTCTGCCCTGTGGAAATTTTCAGTTAGTCTACTAAATCAGAAAATCATTGAGAGCACTAATCCATTACTCAGTCTCTATTTAATTAGGTGCAAAATCTATGGTCCCTCCAGGAAGGACAAAGTTCAGAAATTCAGAAATAGGATCTCAGTGGTCAGTTGTTTGGAATTTGATCTATTTTTTATCTTTTGTTATAATCTGAGTTTAAAAAAAATAAGTATGTCCACTTTTGAGTAGTAGAGCATAGGAGATTTTAGTGAGAATTAACAGTCCAAGTATTATTCAAGTAGACAGGAGTAAAGGTCATTTGGTTTTCCTCACACTTGAAAGACATGGATTTTCTGAGGGAGAAAAAAAACAAGATTTTTAGACATACAGAGCATAAATACACTGATAAGTTTAACAGCAAATGCTCCACATTTTATAAGGTCAAATTAGAGTTTGGGTTCAACCTCATTGTCTGAACTACCACATTTAATGAGAGAGTAGAGATTTATTTTCTGTTTCCTTTACTGATGCATCTGAAGTGCTCAATAAACATTTTTGAATGAATAAATGGAGATACGCCTACTGCCTAAGCAAAAAATAACTGAAAAATGTTATATTTACCTGATATTATGAGCTAAAAAATAGTGTTTCTGAAGAGTCAAGTATAATGTCCATAGTACTTAACTCTGGTAGAATGTATCATTCTAGGTGAGATCATGACCTTTAAAATATTTTTACTTTTCTAGAATACAATACGGAGATTTGAAAATTTTTTCTTCAGTTCTCCTGAAAACTTTTATTTTAGGTACAATATAAATTAAAATTAGTTCAAAGGCAAATATTGTTCTCAAATTATAATTATAGCTTAAAATCAATATGCTTAAAAACTTTTTTCTCCCTTGTTAGAATATATAGATTTTTTTAAATTTTAATGTGCAAATTATTTTTAGTTCTAGAATACTTATAATCTTAAGGAAACTAATTTTGGCAAGAATCATTGCTAGAACAAAGCAACACTTCCTTTCAAAGATTATAGGTTTTTAAAAAATTAAGCTGACCCATTTACTTAAATTTTTTGATGAAACATATTGATATAACACAATTGAGTTTTAGAGAAATTTAAATTCTGAGCATGAAGATCCAATTACAGTATTGCTGAAATGAATATTGATTCATGTATTGAAAAAAGGACCTCCCCACTAGTCCTATATTGACCCTCTTCCAGCCTCCTTCTACTTCATAATCTGTTTCTTTGCTAGATCTTCTTCCCTTTCTTCTTTACCTAAATCCTTCTATTCTTTTTCCTTAAAGAAGTCACACACTGTAATCCTTCATCTCTCTCCTACATTCCAGTTCTGAAATTCCAGATGCTGATAAAATATTTCCAAATAGATGTCCAAGCCAATCTTTCAAAATTAGGAAACATTATTCTATCTCTATTCCTTTTCTCTTCCAAATTTGCTTTTACTTTTACCATTCCAGTTTCTTCTGTTCATTGTAATTTCCTCTCTGTCATTCACCCTTGGCTTAAGCCCTTTTGTTTCTTCTCTTCACTTCTCACTCTCTTGAAGAGCTGTCAGTCCTATTAATTTCTTATTTTTTCATCCATAGATCTCCTATTTATCCATTTATTTCCAAAGATTTACCTATTTTCAGTAGTGAACTGTTTAGGCCGGGCCATGGTAGTCAGTCTATTCTAACAGGTTTCTCTACTTCTGATATCTTACCTTCTGCAATAATTTCATGCCAAGTTAATTTTCCACAAATTTTCCTAAAATATATTTAAGACCATGCCACATTGTTATCAAGGGACTGCCCATTACCTATAGAAAGGTTCCTTATATTTCACGTTCTGGCTATATCTACATTTCTTGCTGTATGACATATATTTTGTCTATAAAAAAATAAGCAAAGTCTTAATACAAGCTAATGGACATTCCCCAAAACAATGAGCTTTGTAAACTTCATATCTTTTTTTGTTTTCTCAATTTCTGTCTTAGTCCTCTTGGGCTTCTATAACACAATACCATAGACTGGGTGACTGATAAACAATTGTTTCTATCAGTTATGAAGGCTGGGAAGTCCAAGATCAAGGTGCTAGCAGATTCAGTGTCTGAGCTCCTAGCTCACGGATGACTGTTTTTCTGCTGTATTTTTATATGGTGGAAGGAGTTAAGGAGCAACCTGGGGTCATTTTTATAAGGCTACTAATCTCACTCCTGAGGACTCCACCTCATGACCTAACCACCTCCAAACACCATCACATTGGAGATTAGTTTTCAACATACAAATTTTGGAAGGACCTAGATATTCAGTCTATAGTACCTGGTTATCGCCTCTGCCTATGAAAATCTTTTCTTCCTTGAGAATTTATGGAAACATTACCTTTACTGAGCCCTTATATAATTGGATATTTTAAGGGATTTTAGTGATGAATGGTATGAAGAGAGAAACTCTTCTACTTTTCAAGCCCTCCATTATTTACCCAGCTCTTTGTAGAAGACAATAAGAAAAACAGTGTTAAGAAATAGACATTATTCAGAAGGACTTAAAAATTGCTAAGTTTTAACTCAACAACATATCTTAAGTTATAATAAGATATTGCACTATCATTTCATCCCTCTGATGGTCAAGTTATTTTTCTTTGAACAGTTTCAAAAGTTTAGGCAGAACTGGCTGACCATTGTACTCACTGTGCCTTCCAGAGGGTATGACTTGTGTCTCTTCTCATATCCAAGATGATAATAGTGACTTCTTATCACCTTTTCTTCTTCACTTGGGGCCCAGTATAGAAGCTTTCTTATAGTCAGTATCACAGAAATGACCAAATGGCAAAACTTTCATAAATTGTGCAAGGCTTGGACTATAGAACATCTTATCTTGTGCTTTTGTCTTAGCTTTCATTGTATTAGATCAATCACTTCATCATATTCAGCCTAGATCTTTTTGTATGATGCTTTTTTTGGTGACAGTATGGCAAGTCTAGAAGTTTCACAGGTGAAGTCCAAATGTTTACAATTTGACACATAGAAAATGGCCAAGAAAGCCCTTTGGTGGTTTAAGCAGGACTGTTCAGTGGTTTTCTGGCACATTAGCTCTATGAAAGAAAGCTACTCCCCCACGATTCTGTAATATTTATGTGAGATTTATCTTATATGACCTTATTTTATAGATATCTGCGTACATTTTTTTTTCCAAAACTGCATTTTAAATTGTTGGAGACTAGAGATCAAATATGATACATCAGAACATTTAGAACAATTATTAAACATGCTTAAAGAATAATAGAAATCCTCCCATGAAATTAAAACACCTTCATGGGTTTCCTTCATCCACTTAAAAGGCCATTGTGTTATAGCCAGATGAAATCTGGACTTGGAATTAGTAGATCTGGGTTTGAATCTCATCCCTGCCCTTTTCTAGCTTTTAGAGCTTGGGTAAACTTGGGATCTCTCAGAAATATCTCTGAACTTCACTTATTCATATATATTTGTTCCCATTTTTCTCATATATAAAATGGAAAAAAATACCCTTTATATAAGTAGGTAAGTAGCTCAGTAAGGTTCTACTGTGTGGTCATGTAACCACTTCCCTGGCTTTTTGAGCACTATAAAGCTAAGTCCTCTTCCTAAGGGGGTCAATGATGATTTTATTAATGTCTGTTATCTTACACCCAAACATCTCCATTATATTCTCAAACCTTACCACCAACAAATCTGGGCTAGACTTTTTTTTTTCTGCCTTTTCCTTCATTTGTCGTATTTATTGATGTCCATGTCCATGATTAGCTTATGTTAACTTCTTCCTCAGCGAATAGGTTCCCATTTCTTTGACAAATAATGTAGCTCTCAAGTTACTTACATCAATTCTGTCTCTCTGGTGTGTGTTACTAGCTCATCTATATGAGCTTCTAGAGGAAAGCCTGTTGTACACCTGTTAATAAGAGAATGTATACCAGCATATATTACTGACTCTTTCATGAGTGTTTTTCAAAAGTTGTAAAATTGTGTGTTGGAGGCTGGTAGGAATAATTACTCTGGAAAGGAGCTGTAGTCATGCTTTCTTTGTATCTCCAATATGAATGAACACAGTGCTAAATAAATGAGCTGTCGATATATTGATATCACTAAATTCTGAGATTTAAAATTCTCTAGCATCGTCTATATTTCCTCTAGTCTTTGCTATCTCAATTTTATTTGCTGTTATAGACACAAGGTAGCCTTCAGTGAACTGCACCTGGCATTCACACCGTTGAATGTGGACTGGTGCAGAAATCTTTAACAAACAGAAAACAGCACAGGTATGTCAATTTTAGACTTAGTGGTAGAAAGTACTGGAAATTTTGATTTTTATATTCTCAGAAGCCAGTTATCAGATAAGAAGTTCTATTGCTCTGACACTACTATGCTGTGAGGAAGCATTAGCTAGGGTTTTAGAGAGGCCATGTGGAAAGAACCAAGAGATCCAGCTGACAAACAAAGTGAGGGCTACATTCTATAGACTCAGCTGAGCTCCCAGCCAGTGTCAACTTACCAGCTGTGTAACTAAACTCGATTGAAGGTGCATCTTTTAGCTATAGGCCAGATGATGCTATCAGAAGATAACCAAACTGGTTTCTTTGAGCCCTGCCCAAATAACATAATTCTGAGCAAGTATTTACTGTTACTTTAAATCAACATTAGACAAGTAACAGGTTTCTTTTAAAAAATGCAAAATTGAGACTGAAATAGGCCACTCACATAATGGTTAAAAGTGCAGTCTCTGTGGTTACATCACCAAAATTGAAATCCTGACCCTGACAGTTATAAGCTTGATGCCTTTGGCAAGTTCTTTTATCTTTCCTCAATTTTTTTTTCATTTATGCATGAGAAAAATAATATCTACATAATAGAATTATTTTAGGTGTTGAAAGTATTTATTTATTAGACTCTTATAAAGGTGCCTAGCATATGCTGAACATCCAGTAAATATTAACTATTGTTATTTATGTAATTATTTGTTGAGTATACATCTTTTACAGTAGGCCGCATCATAAGGAAAGGAAGTACTTCTGCACGTGTGTGGGTGTGTTTATCTAACTTATGTCCAGTGCCTACAACACAGAAAGAATTCAGATATTAGTTGAATGGATGGACATGGTGTAGGTGGAGCACTGTATGGTATCTTTATGGTATCTTAGATTCCATGGTGATAAAAAAGGAGATGGGACACCTGGGTGACTCAATGGTTGAACATCTGCCTTCAGTCCCAGGATCAAGTCCCACATTGGGCTCCCTGCATGGCGCCTGCTTCTCCCTCTGCCTGTGTTTCTGCCTCTCTCTCTCTCTCTCTCTCTCTCTCTATCTCACATGAAGAAATAAATAAAATCTTTTAAAAAAAGTGATGAATTCAATGGTGATGAAAACCTTTGCCTAGGTTTTAAATTTTGGTGTCAGATGCTTGTACTCATCAAGTTCACCTCAGTGGAAGCATGACAGAGACGTTGCTGATGCAGTTAGATCCTTAAGCACAGGTGAATGGGACAATACGTAGAGGAGAAAGAGGAACTTTTCAGAAGAGATGACATCAAATTCAGGCACAACAAGATGAGTGGATTTTATGGAAAGAGTATATAGTCTTACCTGTTCAGCATGAAATGTTCTTAAGACAGCATTTCCTTAGAGTGTGGTGCTTAAATTCTAAGTGTAAATTTGATTCTAAAGAGAATAGTTATTCTAAACAATATTTTCCAAGTAGTAGAAAGTACAAATAATGTTGGAAAAGTAGATTGTTAGGTTGGAACATGATTTTATACTGACTTTTTATAATTTTAAATAATTTTATAAGCTGACTTTGAAATGGTGGCCTAGATGGACAAATACATGTGTACTTAAGGCAATGAGAAAAACAAGGCTTTGAGAAAAACAGTATCACCAAGGATATTGGTGAGGAGAGAAGACCAGTAATTATGTCCATGTGTGTCACTTGTATAGCAGTGATAGTTTAAGTCCCAGTAGCAGGAAAATCAAGGGCCACAGAAACTGATTTATCTACATGAAAAGGATAGAGGATGACACTGAGGAAGAGAAAAAAGAGGAGATTAAGGAAAGCATATTTTCATAGAAACCAAGAAAGAATGAATTTTTTAAATTTGGCGATTTTCAAAGTATCAAATACTTTTTTAACAGTTAGGAAGAGTGACATCTTTTAAAAAATGTGGGATTTAATATTCTGGAGTTCATTGGTAATATGAAATAAAATGATTTTGTTATAATGGAGTATAGATACTTAAGTAAATTATGGTAGAAATTGAAATAGGTTTTTAAAGTCTGCATTAGACTAGTTCAATTTTGTTATGAGTTGAAAATGAAGAAACTATTTGTGGTAATCCAGATTTGAATATATCAGTTGTTATAATACTTGCCAAAGATTGTATGTAATGGAAGAGTAGGGTTGAACACCTATACACTATGTTCCCTCAGTTTCCATTTTATTTCAATGCCAGATAGCTTGGAAACAAAGAAAGTAAGGTGACTGCAATCCGCCCTTTGCCATGGTGAATTTTATTTATTTTTTATTTTTTATTATTTTTTAATTTTTTAAATTTTTATTTATTTATGATAGTCACAGAGAGAGAGAGAGAGAGAGGCAGAGACACAGGCAGAGGGAGAAGCAGGCTCCATGCACCGGGAGCCCGATGTGGGATTCGATCCCGGGTCTCCAGGATCGCGCCCTGGGCCAAAGGCAGGCGCCAAACCACTGCGCCACCCAGGGATCCCTGCCATGGTGAATTTTAAAACACCCAGTTGTTATTTATAATATGCCCTTTAAATTATTAATTGTTACATCATGTTCATCATTATTAAACAGCTGTGATAAAATCTTACTCTTTTGAAACAAGATGAAGGAGTTTTATGTTTTTAACATCCCACCATACTAATTTCATTAGAGTTGTTGTTTTCTATTGTATTGCTGAATAGTCTATGGTAAGAATTATTTGTTTAAGAGAAACACCATCATTTTAGACTTTTGCAGGTGTTTTTCATTTTCAAAAGTCTTGAAATGCAAAAAGGTATTTTTTTGTGGTCACTTAGTTTCTTCATTTATAAGAAGAAACGACAAATTAAGACTTTTTTCTTTTAATTGAAACACATAATCAGATGTTTCCTTCAAGGTGGATCTGTAGGTAAATTAAATGTACACTCATAAGAAAATCCTGGGAAGTTTCAAAGGTGAAGGTTCAATGGCCTAGTTTATGTCCTGCTTCTTTTGTCTCTTTAGTTTTTACTTGCTGTCACAAAAGAAGCCCACTAGATGGTGTTAAAACCACAAGCTACCTACTTTGATTTTATTAAAAAAAAAAAAAAAGTCTTCAAAGGAGAGTGCTTGCAAGGTTTCAGAGGTTGTACTTTCTCCATTTTTTTTTTTATTAAATGGAGAAGAGACCAGAAAAAAACAAAATAAATATTATAAAAATAGGTATTTTCCATGCAACTTAATTGTGTTATGAAGTAGACTACTGTTTGCCCCTGAATTATTTTCCAATGAGCTTCTTTCAAAATTAAGCTGTTTTGTCAGGATAAATATCAAGTAAAATGATTATGAATCATCGTGGCAAGTTTTAATACAAATCAGAAAGTAAATTAATCCAACTCTGTCTGACTCATCATGCTTTTTTTTTCTTGAGATACAAATGAAGAGTAAACAATGTTTTGGCAATTTTTAGGTTAATCATGTAGAACTGATTACTCAAGAAGAATGCTATTAACATTTACTCAATTTATACCCTACAATATGACAAATTAAAATTAATGTTGCTGTTTTTAAGATACCGAATGGGTTATGATTTTAAGAAAAATGAGAACTGTTGTAGACAACTGATAATTTCGTCTCTGAGCCTAGTGAATCTAGTTACTTTTTAAAAACCCACTGAAATCTCCCAAAGAAAACAGTACAAAGATTTAGGTAAAAACAACTCTGATTTAGGTAGAGTGTGTCCATAAGCAGGTCTTCTCTAAGAACTGTAACGAGGAATAATAATCAATTCTGAATAATTCCCTGTGGAATAGCTATGGTTAAATCTTGCCAATAGCTTAATAACAAGAGAAAGATTTTCTTTTTAGATTGAGTGTATTCTCCTGATGAAGCTCTATTTGATAATTTTTTTCAATGTTTATAATCAGTTCCCTTTAGTATTCATTTAATTAGCTCATTTCAATATACTTCCTTGATGGCATGTGTATGTAAATATATACTTTAAATCATCTCCTTTATATCCAAAGTAATTGATATAATGAAAATATGTAACTATTAACTTTTGAATCAGATCTAAAACAATACATACTACACATTATAACATAAATTACTTTATAGGAAAGATGATTTTTTAAAAATTGCACATCAGACATGTCCATAACTGTCTACTTGGTGTCTTTGTACACGTATGTATATCAAGTGCTCAGAAGCTCCCTCTGAGCTCCTTATCTTTAAAATGCATTTAATAATAATAATGATCATCATCGAAGAGTCACAGGGTGATAGCCAATGACCTTTTCTACATTGTCAGTAATATGACACGTCCTGGCTAGACAGCATTTAAAAATTCTGCTTCCCTTTCATATTGGCATACGCATTTCCCATGATGTCTACTGGAGTATTATCTACATGTTGCCGCATTCAGTGGTAAATTTATCTGCCTCTGATGGCATGACAGGTAATTTGATTGGCTTTTACCTATGATTTACTCTTGAACTCAGCAGGAGGAAAACTGGGAACCCTGCTTATTTTAAGGGATGGTTAAAACTCTTTGAGCAAAGACTTTGTTGATATACAGACCTACCAGTTCTGGACGTGTCTTCTCTGAAAGCTGCCTCATCCTGCCCAAGCTCTATTACTCCTAAACAGTGTAGCAACATCTTGGCCAAATCCTAGGGATTAGGCCTTTTTGGTTTCCTTAGACACTGCAGCCTGCTTTCTGTTCTGACTCGACGTTACAGTAATAGTGAGATTGTCATTGTCCAGTTATTCAAATGCCATCCTACCCCTGACCTTTCTCAGCAGCTTTGTTAAAATATAATTTTAAAAACATGCAATCTGGGCAGCCCAGGTGGCTCAGCAGTTTAGCACCACCTTCAGCCCAGGGCGTGATCCTGGAGACCTGGGATGGAGTCCCACGTCAGGCTCCCTGCATGGAGCCTGCTTTTCCCTCTGCCTGTGTCTCTGCCTCTCTCTCTTTCTCTGTGTCTCAAATAAATAAATAAATAAATAAATAAATAAATAAATAAATCTTTAAAAAAACATACAATCTGCCTTTTAAAGTATACTATTTGTTTTTAGTATAATGTTTTGCACAACAAAAGCCGTGCAACCATTGCTTCAATTTTAGGACACTTTCATCATTCCCCAAAGAAGTCTTATACCTATCAGCAGTCACTCTCTATTTCTCTCCAACCGCCACCCACCCCCCCCCAGACTTGGGCAACCTCTAATGTACTTTTTATCTCTAAAGATATGCCTCTTTTGAATATTTTACATGAATGAGGTCATATACTTTATGGCCCATTGCAACTCCCTTCTTTCACTTAGCATAATGTTTTCAAGTTCATCCATGTTGCAACTTGTATCAGTACTTCATTTTTTCATCGTTAAATACTATTCCATTGTATGGACCTACCACTTCTTATTAATTTGTTCATCAGTTAATAGATATTAGGTTGTTTATTTTTTTGGCTATTATGGTTAATGCTTCTACAGATATTTTTGTACAAGTTTTTGTGTAGAGTACACATTTTTATGTTTTTATTTTTCAGTGATATAGTAGGAGTGGAATTGCTGGATCATATGATAGATAACTCCATCTTTAACATTTTCAGGAACTGCAAAATAAGTTTTATAAGCAGCTGCAACATTTTACATTCCCATCAACAATGTAAGAGGGTTCCAATTTTTCCATATTCTTGCCAATACCTGTTGTTATGTTGTCTGTCTTACTAGCTATAGTCATCCTAATATATGTGAAGTGGTATCTTACTGTGGTTTTGATTTATATTTCCCTCATGGCTTATAATATTTAACATTTTTTTAAAAGATTTTATTTATTCATGAGAGAGAGAGAGAGAGAGAGAGAGAGAGAGAGAGAGAGAGAGAGGCAGAGACACAGGCAGAGGGAGAAGCAGGCTCCACACAGGGAGCCCGACGTGGGATTCGATCCCGGGTCTCCAGGATTGCACCCTGGGTCAAAGGCAGGTGCTAAACTGCTGCGCCACCCAGGGATCCCTATTTAACATCTTTTTAATGTATTTGTTGACACTTGTATATCTTCTTTGGATAAATGTATAGTCAAATTGCTCAGTTTTCAATTGAGTTGCCTTTTTTATTCTTAGGTTTTAAGAGTTCTTTTTATATTCTTGATACAATTCCACTATAAAATATATGATTTACAAACATTTTCTCCCATTATCTGGGTTATTTTTTTCACTTTTTGATGGTATCCTTTTGGACCAAAGTTTTGATGAAGTTTAATTTACCTGTTTTTTCCTTTGGTGGGTTATGCTTCTATTGTCATATCTAAGAAGAGTGCCTAATCCTAAGTCACAAAGGTTTGTTCCTGTGTTTTCTTCTAAGAGTTAAATAATTTTAGCTTTTACATTTACATCTAAGATCTGTTTTGAGTAAAGTGTTTTGTGTTTACTTCAGAACCAATTTTATTCTAACTTCTTTCCATAGGAGATTTAGTTGGCCAGTGGAGATACAAATCTTAAACCTGGCAATGTCTTAATATCTGCATTCTTTCTTCTCATTTTAGATAGAGTATAGTTGCCTAACATTACATATATTTTTAAATCTATGAATTGAAGAAGCCAGCAGAAATCTATCTAATATTAATTAGAAAGATTAGGGTTATGTAATAAAATATAATTTTATTGTTTTTCTTCTTCAGGGACACTGTTTAAGTGGCATGGCTGAATTTAGCTCAGGACTTCTAGGGCTAAGGAGAAGCTGCTATAGATCATAAGATGCCAAGTTTCCACGGAAAAGTAATAAAACCACCTGATAGAAACACATAAAGGCAGATAACACCATGTTATAGGAAAGGCTGTGCTTAAAGATTTGTTTCTCCTATATCTCCTCATAAACTCTCAATTCTTATAGTAGAGGGTATGGAATGAGAAATAATCTTCAAATGTAATGAAAGACATGTCCTAGCTACTGCTTTGAGTTGGATTTGCAATGCAGCACTGCTAGCTTCTCTGATATCAGCAAGCATCATTAAATCAATACTGATTTTCAAGATTATGAAAACGAAAACTAAAACTAAAACAGTCTCTAACATTTCTAAAATATACCAGAACCCCAGATGGGCTCTAGGAGCTAGGCAGAAATACTGGCCGTGATCACATATAGCTTTTTCATTCCCGGCTGCCACAACTTACTTGCCAATTATTTATTATGAAAGGACTCAGATTCACTATGAAAATCAAGCATTGCCTTTTCTCAAAAATCAATCTAAAACATTTAGTGTTTTTTTTTTTAAGAAGTACATGGTAATGCCTTTAACACACATTATATTATCTAAATATTTTAAGTTACTCAGTAAAAAAGCCATAGCTTATTATACATTTATGTGGAAGGGTGAGAAAAATAAACATGACGATATCATTTAATATGAGTAAGTTCACAGGCTTTATTAGAGAAATATAATTTAAGGGTTAGCTAAAGAGATGCAAGCAGTCTTTTGTTGTCTTTTAATACAAAAGAACGACAAAGTGGGATTTTGACATTGCTGGATGCACAGTGGAATATCCTCCAGGAGAGGAACCCAGTTCTTCAATGTTCTTCTGGTATAAGAGTGGGAACAGCCTTGGAAATAGGATATAAAAAGATACCACTTAGGCAGCAGATACTTTTTATGAGAATTCCAGCTGTACAGGAAATTGTCTGAGGATGCTGGTGGCTAGCACCTGGTGATACTGGAATAAATTTGACTCAGGCTTTTGGGGAAAGCAGGTTTTTGCACCAATCAGGCAACCAGAATTATTGGGGTCTTTTACTGGAGAATAGTTTTTTTGTGCCCCAATATAAAAATCAATGCCAATAAAAATAGTTTATCAGTAACTGCTTGCTGAATAAAAATAAAATACATGATGTTCAAATATGTAAAATAAGACAGGATACCATATTTCATTCTATTTCCCAAAATAAGGGACTAGAACTCTTGTTGTTTTCACACTTCCTATACAGTAGGTAATTTGACATTAAACTTAATAATAATCTATTATTTTGGTATTATTAACCCTATTCTGAGGTTCAATTAGAGGTTAATAGATTGTCCAATGTTATCTGGATTAATTAGAAAATCTATAATTTGAACCCAAATATATTTGAATCTGAAGCCCATATTGTCTCTCATTTCTTTTTGTCAAGTGATAATTTTATAAAATTAATGTAGCCATACTCAGGTGTACCTCTTTTCATGCATGAAAACTTTTTTTTTTTTTGAGCAGTGCAATTCTTAATTTCTGTTGTATCAGTTATATGTTGTCACTTGAACATAGCTTTTCTTATACCAAACTCAGGATGGTGGGATTCGTAGATTGGCAAATAGAGCTGAAAAATGAGGAGGGATTTTTAGATTTTCTGTTCCATTCTATCTAAAGAAAATTTGTAATCTGAATGAGGATCGAAGTGAGGCATGGGGTACAAAATGCAGTGGAAAACATTTCTTAACTTTTGACAAGTGGTTTCAGGAAACCCCTTAAACCAGAGTACTGAGAGAGGTTCACGTGAAAGGGATTCACAGACACAGAAGGAAGAGACTTGTCTCAGTTAATGTGTATTGATCTGTGAACTGTGAATAATGAAACGGATTTACAGTATAGTGGTTTTAGACTTTGTTTAGCCAAGAAATTCTTGATTCAAGCCAAGTATTACTTAGGTACAAAATAAAACAACAAAATATAACAGTTCTGTTTTTGTATACTGTTATTATTTGGTTGGGAAGGACATGCAATGTCACATTTTCATATATTTTTTTCTTCCTTGGACATCTTAAAATCAGTGATGTAGTATATTCCCACTTAATGTTTAATATTTGTAATTATTTTGAATTAAATTGTAAGACCTTTGAAGCCTAAGGCCATGTTTTGACCTTCTCTATGGCTTTACTCAGAGCCCTAGAAACAGCACTGTCTATACAGTAACTACTCATCGTGTTGAACAAAAACTATTGATTGACTATCTGCTGAGGAAAGAAAAATAGACTAATACCTGCATACCTTATTTCTGGATCTAACTTTGATCTCTGCCCTTATTATATATGGTTGGCTTATTTATTATTCTATCTATAGTATCTTCTTCTTTGGTACCTGAAATCCAGCACACTAAGAATAAATATGCTGAATGAAAGGACCTTTCAAGCTTCCAACTACAGATTGGGTCCTATTGAGTTTTGAATTGATTTTTATCGCATTTGGTGAAGTTTGGCAACATCCGTGCTTGACACTGAACCTGGTAACTAGTAAGGTCTCTGTGAAGCCAGGCTTCGTAGGTTGAAATTCTGGATTTGCGTCCTTGTAGAAAGTTGACTGGGGATTTTCACCTCTCTATTCCTCAAACTTTTTCTCTATGTACCAGAGATGGTATCAATAACTGTTTCATTATGTTGTTTTGAAGATGAAATGTGCTAGAAAGACAGGAAGAAACTTTAGTACAGAGTTTAGCTAATAATGAAGTATTTTTATTAATTTTGCAAAGACATTTTATTAATCTCTAAAGAGGCTGGAAATTCCTCCTGGCAGATAATATGTAAATTAATCTTTTGAAAGCAAAGGTGTTTAGATCTCTTCTGAGGAAAAAAAAAAAGTACACTTGAGATGCAGAATTGTCCAAGAAACAGGAAAAGACATGTCGGTCATAGGTAAGTAAGTCAATTAAGACTAGAGAATATTTCAGCATCAAGGAAGGACTTATAGAAGAAACACGCTCTTTTATTCATTTTCCCCATATACCCAGATGATGCAATGTGCTACATAAATACGTGTGACCACTTAAACCTGGGCCTGTTCTTCTGCAATGGTGAAAAAAGTTAGTGTTTATCCATGTATCAATCATAATAGCTTATTACCACACATAGCAGGTACCTAAATGCCTTCAGTTTTTAACTTACCTAATCATCACAACACCCCTATGAAGGAGGCATAGTTAATGTCCTACTCTACAAATAAGGAAACTGAGACAAAGATGGGTGCACAGGGTCATGCGGTCAGTAAATGGCTCAGGGTCAGACCTGAAGAGGTCTGGCTCCAGGTATTCTCTGAACAAAATATGTCCTGCAGAGTAAATTTTATGTTCTTTGACCCATTATTAGACTAGGCTAATCTCTACCCTAACATTTCTTACTTGGTCAAACATCTTCTCAGTTTCAAACTCTCTGAGGTTTCTTGAAGCTTCGCCATTGACTGACTTGCTTATTTGTCTGGGTTACTAATAGGCTATTTGACCTGGACCTATGGAGCAGGTATATTTCTTAACTCTCTTTACATATCTGGACCTCTTGAGGATAGATACTTTTCATTCTCAAGTTATCCATCACCATTTTACTTAATTACAGACTACCTAAATACTCATTGTCTATTAATACCTTTTCCAGCCATCCATCCATCTGTTGTAGAATAGCTGCCACCCTTTCCCAGACTCCGTATAATATTTACAGGCTCAGTAGTCAAACCAAAGTGTTAGGACTCCTGGTCAGTGTCAGTAGGAGTTATTTATGTATATTTTAGACTAATGCCTTTTATCCTCTAGTAGCTAAATGACAAGCAGAGACTCAAGAAAAAAGATATTACATTTCTTATAAGGAAAGCCATGTTACAATACACAGGCAAAAATATGTTCTTATTTATTTATTTATTACTTATTTACTTATTATTTACTATTTATTTATTTATTTATTATTATTTCAGAGAGAATGAAAGAGAGCATGAGTGAGAGAGGGAGGTGGGGGCAGAGGGAGAGGGAGAAGCTGGCTTCCCCACTGAGCAGGGAGCCTGACACAGGCTCAATCCCAGAATCCTGGGATCATGACCTGAGCTGAAGGCAGACAGTTAACCAAATGAACCACCCAGGCTCCCTCAAAATATATTTTAAAGTAATATTTTTGACTGCTATATCAGTAATAGAGTTGCACATTTGAAGAGTTTTCACAAAATTTTCAAAATTATTTCTGGCAACAAGACCAGTTAGTGTAATTATTGTTATCAGTAATTAGGAATAATGGGAGAGGGTCTATGAAGAACCTGGGAATAAAGGAAATACTCTTTTTTTTTCAAGTATTTTGAAAATCAGCACTTATTAAATAAGGGAAAAGAGGAGCAGAGTCACTCATAAGATACAACTCAAACTTGATAGAGTATGTCCCTGTACTTAAAAAAATAGTGTCAAAATGGATATAGATCAGCCATGAAGATAGAAATAATTATTCATAGAGGACAATGTTGGAAATAAGTATTATTCTAAGCCATGTCCAGGAGAGAGCCTTAAAAAATAGACTTGGATTATTGCAATTCTATTGGCAAGCTCAAGCCTTGTTATTATGACATTAAAACATAAGGCTATGTGAGTCTGATATTATTAACACTTCAGTTTAGTTAACTCCTTTTTGTGCTGCAACCACATCACCAAACGAGCTAATTATAATTTGGCTTCCTCTGTAGATCTGCCTATAGGAGAAAAGGGACTGACGGTCAAGCTTCAAGTATCCTGGGGGATGTAGTTGTTATTATATTGTTGAATACTTTGGGTGGCAAGGAACAGAAGCCTACTTGTGCTAGCTTCAACAACAAAAATAAAATAAATGCAAATACATGAATTGGTAATGAACATGCTACAGGAAATAGAGTATGTCTTGGAGTTTGTGGTAATGCATGCAGACAGGTCTCAGAAGTGGACTAAAATGAGAAACTGAGAACCAGTAAAACCTCTCTCCAGCTTTCATTTGTCTTTGCCATATGGATGCTTCCTTTTTCATTTTCTATAAACAATTACTTCTGTTTCTGTAGACTACATGGGAATTGCAAGATTACTACTTTGTATTTCCCTAGCATGCGTTTTTTTACGTGTAGGCATACAGATAGAAACTCGATTTCCTTTCTTCTGTGTTATTGAGGTGTAATTGACTTATGCTTATTACTCATAGGTCTTTGGGCCCAAGGCCTTCCTTTTTTGTATGTTTTAGATGAAATTTCCACAGAACTTACCAAAACCTCATTTTTTTTTTTTTTTTTTGGCTTGAATAGACCAATCCAGCTTTAGCCTCAAAATTCTAAGTGCTCTACCAGGCAGGGATCCTAAGAAATGTGTATGCTCCAGGTCTTGCCACTTTATTTGCCTTCATCCTGCTTTGACCTTCCCATTGTGGCCTTTTGAGGTATGTATCTGTGAGTCTGTGAAATACTTTCCTGTTTTAGTTTTCTTTCAGTGATTTGTTGAACCCACAGCTCACCATTAGATCTTGGGACTCTTCTTGAATGTTAATTTCACAAAGTCACAACATGTATGAATTTTAGAATCAGCCCATCAATTTCTACAAAGAAAGTCTTCTTGAATGTTGGAATTATATTGAAACTATTCATCAGTTTGGGGAGGGAACTTGGCATCCTAAAAACTCTGAGGCTTCTAACTATTGAGTAAGATCTCTCTTTCTGTTTTTCTGGGTCTTCTAAAAACTTTCTTTTGGTAAAACTGTAGTTTTTAGTGTATATAACTTACACACTTACAGCCACATTTATCCCTGCATATGCTATACTTTTGGATCTACTGTAAATGGTTATTTTCTACTCCAATTTTCAATTATTTGTTGCTAGTACATAAAAATTCAGTTGTTTTTGCATATTGATCTTATATCCTTTCATTCTTACTAAAGTCATTTAGTAGTTTTGAAGTATATCCTCCCACATTTTCATCATAGAGAATAATGTTATTTATCAATAAAGACAATTTCAATTGTCTTTTCCAACTGGGTGCCTCTTTCTCTTCTTACTTGCATTATTACATTGGCTAGAAATTCCACTTAAGTTTTGAAAAGAAATGCTGAGAGTGGACATTCTTTTCTTCTTCCTGACTGCATTTCAGTCTTCCAATATTAAGTATGATATTAGCTATAAGGTTTTGGGATTTTTTGTTTTTTTGGTTTTTTTTTTTTTTTTTTTTTTTTTTTTTTTTTTTTTGTCACTCCTTATCAGGATTAGGACATTCAGGTATATCCTTACTTTCTTCAGAAGTTGTATCAAGAACAAATACTGGATTTTTTGTCAAACGCTTGTTCTAATGAGATGATCACATGTTTTTGTTAGTGTTCATGGTGTTTTTAGTTTGGCATTACATTGAATGATAATTTGTTTTCTAATGTTAAACTAGCCTTGGATTCCAGAGATATACTCCCACTTGAATGTTATATATTATCCTTTTTATATTATTTGGTCTGAATTCAAGTATTTTAAACGACATTTGTACATATCTGGTTATGAGGCATATTAGTCTGTGGTTTTCTTTCTTGTAAAATCCCTTTGGTTTCCATACCAGGATAATGCCTCTGGAATGATTTGGGAAGAATTGAATTTTTGTATGCTATTGTAATGGAATTGTTTTCTTAATTTCCTTTTCAGCTTGTTTATTGCTAGTGATTTTTGCATTTGATCTTGTGCCCTGGATCCATTTACTAGTGCTAATAGCTAATATAGAATCATATCATCTATAAAGAGATAGCTTTACTTTTCCTGTTCCAATTTGAATGCCTTCTATTACTTTTAATTGCATAATTTTTGTTGCTGGAATTTCCAGTACAAAGTTCAATAACAGAGCATGGGAAACATATTTTTGTTATTCCTCATCTTAGGGGGAAAGCTTTTAGTTTTTCACTACTAAATATATTGTTTGCTGTGGGTTTTTATAGATGTAATCTATCATTTTGAAAACTGTCCTTCTATTCCTAGTATTCTAAGTGTTTTTCATCATTAAAGAGTTTGTTTTTGTCAAATGTTTTTACTGCTTTAATTGAAATGATCTTATTTTTTTTCTTCATTCTAATTTGGTATATTACCTTGATTGATTTTCTTATATTCAACCACACTTGCATCTGGGGATAAATTCCACTTTTTCATGGTCTATACCTTTTCAATGTGCTGTTGGATCCAGTTTGCTTACATTTTGTTGAGGATTTTTTTCCATCTCTATTCATAAAGGATGTTGGTCTCTATGTAGTTTTCTTTTCATGTGACTTTGGTAACAAGATAATGCTAGTCTCATAGAATAAATTAGAAAACCTTCCCTTTTCTCATATTTTTTGGCACGGTTTGAGAAGAATTGGTCTTAAGTCCTCTTTTCATGTTTGGTAGAATTTACAATTGTAGCCATCTGGTTCTGGGCTTTGCTTTGTTAGAGGCTTTTTTTTTTTTTTTTTAACACTAATTCAGTCTGTCTCATTGTTATAGGTCTGTTCAGATTTCCTATTTCTTTAGCCCAGTTTGGTGGTTTGTATATTTCTAGGAATTTTTCTATTTTTTATCTCATTTGTTGACATAAAATTATTCCATTACAATCTTTTTAACTGCTGTAAGGTCAGTAGTAGTGTACCCCCCTTTCATTTCTAATTTTAGTTACTTGCACCTTTTCTAGTTTTTATTAACCATCCAGTTGAAGGTTTGGCAATCTTGTTGATCTTTTAAAAGAATAAACGTTTGATTTCATTTTTCTTTCTACTGTTTTTCCTATTATCTTTTTTTGTTTATATCTGTTCTAATCTTTATTCTATCCTTCCTTTTGTTAGTTCTGTATTTAGTTTGCTCCTCTTTCTCTAGATAATTTAGGTGTAAAATTTTGCTATTGATTTAGGTGCAAAATTTTGCTATTTATTTGAGATCTTGTTTTTATATGTTGTCATTCATCCTTACAAGTTTTCCTCTAAGCACTATTTTCTTTGCATTCCATGTATTTTGGTATGTTGTATTTTTATTGGTCTTAAAGTAATTTCTAATCTCCCTTGAAATTTCTCTGTTTTGTTGGTTGTTCACAAATGTGTTGTTGAATTTCCATATATTTGTTAATATTCCAATTTACTGTCTGTTATTGATTTATAGTTTCATTCCATTATGATTGGAGGCCATTTATGATTTCAATCTTTTTATATTAATACTTGTTTTGTGGCAAAGCATATGGTTTGTCCTGAAGAATGTCTCTTGTGTGCTTGAGAAAAATGTATATTCTGTACATATATTACTGTTGCCTCTGTTTTTGCTTTATGCAGTAAGTTTTTTGAGCATTTAAAAAAATAACTTTATATATTTACTTTCACTTATGGTAGTTCTTGAACTTTCCATTTTTTATGTGTAAATCCAAATTTCTGCCTTATAACATACTTGTTCCTGAGTAACTGCTTTTAACATTTCTTGTAATGCAAGAGTTCTGGCATTGAATACACTTTTTAATTCCTTTTTTACCTGAGAAGATTTTTATACCTCTTTCATTTTTTAAAGGTTATTTATTTGCAGAGAGAGAGATTGAGAGAGAGCGAGCACATACTTGAGCAGGGGCAGGGCAGAAGAAGATGAAAAAGGAGAGAATCCCAAGCAGACCCTGTACCTAGCATGGATGCAAGCCTCAGTCTCAGTTCCCTGAAATTATGACCTGAGGAGAACCCAAGAGGCAGACCCTTAAGAAACTGAGCCACCCAGGTGCCACTCTCATTTTTTGTAAGGATAATTTTTCTGGGTATAAATTTTTGGTTTATTTATTTATTTATTTATTTATTTATTTATTTATTTATTTATAGCACTTTGAAGATGTTACTCCATTGTCTTTTGGCTTGTGTGGTTTTGGCAATGAGTAAGAAATCAGTTTGTTTCTTGTAATAATAACAAATAGTAACAAAAATAATGTAGTGCTTACTACATTTAGGCACAATTATAGTACCTTTCAAATATTTACCTTTTTATTTACATGTTGTTTTAAAAATTTGTTTAACAAAGTGAATTTAACTGCTTTGTAAATTTCCTTAAAGGAGTAAACATGAATCTATACATATCTGCCTATATACAAATATACATGTTAAGAAAAAAAGTGATAAATGACTAGTGTCAGAAATAGCAAAGAGATCTACCCTAAAGACTAAATATTGTTTATTTAATTTAGAAAATGAGAGATTGTTAATGTTCTTAGTAAAATTATTTTTTGTAAAATATTTATAGGGCTATAATCAGATTATATTGGGTTGCACATATAAAGGCTATTGAAAGGGAGATAGGGCAATTAAGTTAGTCTTTTGAAAAAAAATGCGTGGGAAAATGGAAAAGTGTGAAAAAGGACAATGGGAGTAATTATAAAATTTATTATGATAAAATTATAAGCATAGAACACTAAGTTTAAACATTTACTATGCGCTTACTATGCTGAGGGCTTTATATACATCATTATGTATACATTAATTATTTTAGTTAATTCACATCAGTCTGATAATAGTATTTTGAGGGAGATTAAATTAATTATCTCAGTTGTACAAATAAGGAAACCGAGGATAAAAAGATTGTGTTAACTATCTGTATCCTGAGAGTTTTGTTTAAAAAGAAAAATTGGAGTCTCTCCCTGGCTTTCTCCCTCCCCTCTATCTCTGTCTCTCTCTTTTCCTTCTCCGTGCAATAGGACTTAATGCTTGTCTTGGTTGAAATACTTCAGGTGTGACATATTTTGTTTATATTTTTAACATATAGAAATCAAATGTGAATTAAAGTTTATCTTGTTTTAAGTGTCACATGAAATATTAATAGTGAAGCCAATTTGGAGAATGGTTTGGCAGTATCTACTGAAATTTAAATCTCATTTCCTTTCATTGTAGAAGGATTTTTCCAAAATATAGCTGTCCCAATGTGATGATGTCTTCCATCAAAAGTAAGGTTATGTTTACTTTCTTTGAAACTAGACAGATCTGTGTGAATATCACAACCTTTACAATGTAATGAAAATGATGATGCATGGCTTTTGAAACTCTCTTGTGATAAACAATACAGATTTCTTCTGATCTTTTCCCTGTGTTGAGAAGCTTGCTCTGTAAACCCTGCTACCACACTGTGAAGAAGTCCAAGTCACACTGAGAAGACTTGAGTAGGTATTCCAATGACAATTAGCCTCAACCATCAGATATATTCTAGTTCTTGATTTTAGAACTTGGAGCTGAGACCTTAGACATAATAGTGCAGACACAAGTCATCGCCCTTGTACTCTGTTTAAATATTTGACCCAGAGAAACCATGAGAAATAATAAATAATTACTGTGTATATTGTGTATAGCCACAGGCTTTTGAAATAATTTGTTACCCAACAATAGATAACTGAGTTGTGTTGGTTCCAATAATGGATATTTGGTTTCTACTCAGGAACTTTTATACAACAAGGTATATGAAAAATATTTGTTGGGTCATACATAATTGGTAAGGGCAAGAAACTTGAAAAGTCTAGAAATAAATGTCTAAAATTAGAGACTGGCTACATAATCCTAGAAAATATAAACTATGGGGCAGCCCCGGTGGCACAGCAGTTTAGCACCACCTGCATCCCAGGGTGTGATACTGGAGACCCGGGATGGAGTCCCACGTTGGGCTTCCTGCATGGAGCGTGCTTCTCCCTCTGCCTCTCTCTCTCTCTCTCAGTCTCTCTGAATTAAAAAAAAAATCATTAACAAATAAAATAAAATATTTAAAAGAAAAAAATATAAACTATGAAACACAATTCCACAGTTAAAAAAAATCAAATTTACTCATGAGGAAAGTTTTTTTTTTTTTTTTTTTACTACATACAGTTGGATTAGATCAGCAAAATACAAAAGGTATTAACATTTTATGTAAAACAGATACATTCCCCCCAAAATAATATTACATATTTTCTACTGAAATATAAAAGTCAGTGAAAACAGGTGTGATAAAATGCACCTAATCTAATGCCTTAATGAGGGTAAAAATAGTGTAAATTCAACCTAACGTGAGTTAAACAGAAAGAGGAAGAAGTTATCTGGGGTTCTGTTCTCTGCAAGTTATTAAACTATGGGTCTCTTTGATATTATTTTATATATATCTCATAATAATCTTGTGAAGTATATATTATTGCCATGTTTTTTAAAGAGAAGATAAATGAGGGCAGCCCAGATGGCTCAGCGGTTTAGCACCACCTTCAGCCCAGGGTGTGATCCCGGAGACCCAGGATCGAGTCCTGCATCAGGCTCCCTGCATGGAGCCTGCTTCTCCCTCTGCCTGTGTCTCTGCCTCTCTCTCTCTCTCTGTCTCTCATTAATAAATAAATAAAATCTTAAAAAAAAAGAAGATAAATGAGTGTAAGGGTATTTAATACGTGGTATAGAAGTTAACTGTGCTTAGTCTACTCCATAATTGATTCTAGAGAGCCTAATTTTTGACTGCTTAGTACATGTGGGCCTCTTTCAATATATATATGGCTTTTGAAATTATCTTTAATCAAATAATTTTTTAAACCCACTAAGCCTTATTTTCCTCATGTACAGTGGTAAGGGGTTAACCAGATGAATTACATGATTTTTTTAACTCTGAAATTCTGAAAGTACATTGTAGTTTGAATCAAACCAAAAGGATATAAGTTAGTGGTCTCGCAGGTCATTTTTTTTTTTTTTTTTGCTTCCTTTATTTCAGTAGACATTTGTATTACACCAATCATTGAACACATTCAAATCAAGGACATTCAGAGTTCTTTGGTGTTCTCCTTGAGGATTATGGAGAATGAAGCAGAAAGTTTCCATGCCTGTTCCAAAAACAGATGCCAAATGCTATTTGTATGAAGCTTGTTATTCATTGAGACTAATTTCACAGGTGTATGCAACAGATCATCTAGCTGAATGCAAGCAGACTTTAGTGGGAAAGACTTGATTCAAATCAAATTACCATGTGTGAAGGAACTGGACTTTCCTCTGTGATTGCCTTATAAAATCCTTTCCCAGTCACGTGACTATGTTTCAGTTCTGTAAGAATGGCCTTATCATGTGTGGCGTCCACATTTTGGCTCAAGTTAGTTCTATTTTGGTGTCTTTTTCATTGCAAAGCCGATGTTTCTGCAAGAGCCAGTGGTCAAGTTGACTGGTTCAAGTGTGTTCTCATGTGTGTATATATATTATGTGTGTTGCATGCATACAGACAAATATGAAGCAAGAGAATATGCAGGGCAATGGGCAGAGGAACAAGCAGCAAGTAATAACATTATTTCTTAGAACAGGAACCAGGTAATATTGGCCTAAGGCATTAAGAATTTGTTATATTCAGATTCTTGGTAATGTGTGGGTTCACCTTAATTCCTAACTCCACTTCGCTTAAATTGATTTTAATCACCATGAACGTTCAGGTACTTTAGTTTATCATCTTATGTCAATGCTATTCATCTTGTGTGTATAGTGCTGTGCTTTGTCACTTGGCCATTATTACTACCCATTACTTTCCTTGAATATATTCTTTTCTAAAATAATGAGTCAGTGTCAAGAAATCTTGTGGCAAGATCTTGATATATTTTTAACTGGAGGACTCCTTTAAAAAATGAGTCAATGATGAAGGATTGTCCTGTAGTGAAGGGAAAAAGAAGTAGAAAGGTAATGAATCTGGACTTTGACATGTCGTATATCTTATGCAGGGACACCCAAGAATTGTTGGAGAATGTTGGAAATATTCCAGGATTTGTCATGGCAGGATGGTAGCCAGGTTGATGATGATGCATTGTCATTTTACTTTTGGAAAATCCTATGAGGCTCGCTATGGAGTCTGGCAATAGCAATTACAATTACTGTACTTCATTTTATTCACTTGGGCAAAATAATGTCATTCCACTTAAAACATACAAAATTACAAACTAATAATAAAGCTCTCTTAATGGCCCTTAGAGCGAGGAGTTAACCTTGATGATAAAGTGATGTAAGGCTTAATAAACCTTGTTTCTGGCCAACTCTCAGGGAGAATGAATTCTGTGTGGAATCAATAATAACTGACTGCTGCCTGGCACTAGTTGAATGTGAGGATTGAGCACAGCGCTTACCACAACTAAGGCATTTGCCCAGGCTTTCTCCACCTGCCCTCACAGTGCTTCCCTTTTGCTTTTCTTGTCATCAGATGACTCTTTTCTGTGATGTGATACTCAAGTGCTTTGGCGTGCATTTGACTGTGGCTCCCCAACAAGGAATAGTCTCACTAATGGAATCAAATTAAGCACAATTAGATGTTTCAGGCATTTATGTGTTGAATAACCATAAACCTTGGATAAATATTTTAAACAGCCAATAGCAAACTTTGTAGTGAACCAGGTAAATACACTGCAGTGGAATTCAAAGATCTTTTATAAAACAAAGTTGTTGAACAACTCCACTTAGAGTTGTCCCTTAAAAAATTCACAAAGCCTGGATGTTAGTAGAATGCTATATAGACCAGGAAATTCATATTGCAGAATTTTGAAGAAAGGGTATCAGGACAAAGTCCCTGTGTAAGAAGACACTTGCCCGACTAAATTTACTACTTTCTCAGTCTTGTGGTCTCAAGAAAGGAAACTTTTGTAAGAGTCCTGGGATACAGTAGAACTGAGGTCTTGGAATTAAGTAAAAGCCTTGAGAGCATCATTCACAAAATATGAAGCTGTATTCATATGCAATAAAATGTTTAGGTATCTACCAGTTTATTCTCTGTACCATTCAGAAAGTAGCTCTTTAGAAAGTTATTTAAGTGAGTCTAAATTAACACAGGGGTAATTAGCTGCATGTTACAAATGAATAATTGCCGGGACACATGGGTAGCATAGTGGTTAAGCATCTGTCTTCACCCCAGGCCATGATCCTGGAGACCTGGGATCGAGTCCCACATTGGGCTCCCTGCATGGAGCCTGCTTCTCCCTATGCCTGTGTCTCTGCTTCTCTCTCTCTCTCTCTCTCTCTCTCTCTCTGTGTGTGTGTGTCTCTCATGAATAACTAAATAAAACCTTTAAAAAATGAATAATTGCCTCCTACTGTAGTATTTGAGGCAGATGACATTCTTAAAGTAGTTTAACAGGGTTACATTCCCAGGGCCAGTGCTGGCTAGCATCTTCCCTTTGCAAGCTGATGCATGGACACTATCTTTGCTTGTCTGGTTTGACCAGTTTGATTGATACATATTTCATTTTCATATTAGTTTTTATATAAATAGTAACAGAAGTACATTTCTTATATAAATAATGAAAGTAGTTAGAATGCAATGAAATCTAAAAGCCAGTTTGTATGCTGAGAATTTAAAGGTATTTCTAGGACTTGCAGGCATAGATTGAGCATCTCTGGAGAGGGGCTTTATGCTCAGAGTTCCAGGCTGAATTCCAGGGATTTGAATAAACCCCAAGGTAGTTTTGTGGATTGTGAGAATAGAAGGGCCATGTTATCCATTTCCTATATAGAACATTGGGACAGTAGGGAAGGGAATTTTTTCCATTACCTGTTAGATGCAGAAGAATACAACATTTTCAGGATGTCAGAAAGAGTATGAGTAAGCTGGCTAGGGCCCTAGAAGATATTGGAATGGACTATGTAATTGGACGCCACTTGAAACCGTGTCCCTGACAGCAACCAGTGTGGAAAGGCTGGGAAGCTGAGAGAAGTTTATAACTCAGCGAGGCTATCATGGACAGAAACCAACCTCTTACTGAGTTTTTCTCTCAAGGTCATGGTCAATTTCAGCCTGCATAGCTAAGTCATCCAACCCATGAAAAAGCAAGGGAAAAGGGAGACATCTTAATTGGCTGAGTTTAAACTTGAAATGGCTGAAAAATATACTAGTGTGATCAGGCTTATCTAATGTTAACTAGATTGATTTTTTTTTTTTTTTTGCTACTAGTCAGAAGAGAGTCTCAAAGTAAAGATGAAGTTAATATATAAAAAAAAAATCAAGCTAAATTTTGCCAATCAGATTTTGTGGTTTGAAAATACACATCTGCTTTTTGTTTGCATGTATGTATAAATAGTTGTGGGGTTTATACTGGGATTTAAGGCATTTAGAACATTATAAAAAAGATGGGTTGTTGAGGTTTTTTGAGAGATAGAGAATTTGTGTAGCTATAATTCAAATTTATAAAACAACTGTTCACAAATATTTCAATATTATTGGTCTAATGACAACAGATACTCTGTCTTGATACAATTTTATGATGAGATTTGTAATCTAGAATTAATGTTATTGACTTTGCTGTTAGGTTTCTTTAAAAATTCTGTTTATTAAGTGTGTAACGTTTTAATGATAGCATGTGGAGAAGAGGAATTGGGACATTCCTGACCAAATTTTGAGCTATAGTGGCCTCAAGATAGCTTTAACTTCTTTATTTCTCTTATACAGCAATTTATACTAATTACAACAATTCATTTTAGCTAACACATGTGGAAACATAAAAATGTGGAACCATACATAATGAAATTGAAAGTGATCATAAAATTTTAAAATAAATTTTAATATGAGTGGTTCCATGCAGCTGCATATTTAGACTTTTCTTTTTCCTATTTAGTTCCCCAAATATTTCATTAGTGTTTGTTATTTCATGATCAGTATAAATGCCATAGCCCAAACAATTTTGAGCAATAAGTAAAACAAGAGAAATTCATTATCATATAAACTTCTTAGAAATAATATTGAGTTTCAAATCATTGGAAAGAGTAATAACCAAATTAGATGCTATCAAACTTTACTAATACAGTCTATATGTTTCTCCATTCTATTACTTGAATACTTGAGCAATTAGATGCCACCAGCAATGTTAGATTTGATTAGAGGTTTTGGCTTACTGCTTAATAAGCTTAGCTATGAATATCAGCTTACTATCTTTTAGCTCTAGAATAAAAATCAGAGTATTACAAATGAGTTGGATTCCTTTTTTTTTTTTCTAAAAAAATTCTCAGCAGTCACAGGACAGTTAAAGTAGTAATAGTAGTGGAAATTAACAAATTTGCATATAGAAGAGGTGGGGGTGGGATGAATGGAGCAAATAGAGTAGAAAATACATGACTGAAGGGATAGGAATCTGAAAAAAAAATGTTTGTATAGGGTATTTCCTATCATTCATTATGCCTAGCATATCTACTGTGAAGAGGAAAAGGCTTTAGATGGCTGGAGACATAAGTATACAAGACCATAATATGGAGAATCTTCCATTACCATGCATTGACTCAGGACGTTAGCTGGTCATTTCTAAAGGACATTTCACAGAGCCATGGCATTACCTTAATCATTGTGACTGCCATTTTCTTAAGGAAGAAAGATAAAGAAAGGAAATTCGGTTCGATTATGAGGCTTGAAGGGGATATTAATCATTAATAATAGCCAATGAGGAAAATGGGAAAGTGTGACCAATAATCAGGACAAGTATTTTAGGGTGGCACTGATGTTTAAGATCATGTGTTAGAACTTTGTTATGTTGCCCATAGACAGTTTTATTCCACTGTGCTAAGCAGCCATGGTAGGGAAACAGAAATATGAAAAAGGAAAAGTGATGAGAGGTGTATGATATAGAATTATAGGATAAAGTTAAGAACAGAAGCTATCTTATTATAGTCAAATAAACAGACAAAAACAACTCCTCATATCTCAATATGTTAGACCAATAGTGATGGATTTCTTGCTCTCATGACTAATGCAGTTTGAGTGATGTTACAGGTTGAATTATGTCCCCCAAAAGGTATGTTGAAGATCTGACCCCTAGGACCTAAGAATGTAGCCTTATTTTGAAATAAATTCTTCACAGATGTAGTCAAATTAAGATGAAGACACTAGAGTGGGCCCTAATGTAGTTTAACCAGTCTGCTTATAAAATGGTGAAATGTGGGCTCGGATCCAGACACATGCAGAGAAGCAAAGATAATATGAAGAGACACAGAGAAAATAAGCTATTTACAAGCCAACCCTGAAGCTACCAGAAGCTAGGAGAAAGATGTAGAACAGATCCTTCTATAGAGCTTTCAGAGAGAGCACAGACCTATTGACACCTTGATTACAGAGTTCTGGCCTCCAGAACCGTGAGACAATATATTTCTACTGTTAAAGTCGCTTAGTTTAAGGTACTTTGTAATGGCAGCCATAGGACACTAATATAGGTGAATTTCCACTTTTTTTGTAATTTTACCATCAGAAAGATGCCTCCAAACTAGCCTTAACAGAGAGAAGCATGGACGTTGCACACTGTTTCTTATCTTCTTTGGTGAGAAGTGGCATAAATAACTTTTATTCATAGTCCAATGCCTAGAAATAGATGGATGGTCTCAAATTTGGTTTACAAACAGCCTCTTCTTTGCAACTGCTGTTGAAGTAGATGTACCTGGCCCATGTTTTTAAGAGAGAGTGAGTGAGAGCAGGGTGGGGAGGGGCAAAGGGAGAGGGAGAGAATCTTAAGCAGACTTTCCCTTTGGCACAGAGCCCAATGTGGGGCTCAATCTCACGACCCTAAGATCATAACCTGAGCTCAAACCAGGAGTTGGACACTTCACTGCCTGAGTCACCCAGGCACCCCAGTGTATCTGGCCTTTCTCTTATTTCAGTGTCTGCCTCTTAATAATAGTGGGAAAATTGTTCCTGTCTTAAGCATTAATTTTTAAATAAGAGTAATTCTGTTAAATAAGAGTAATCTTATCTAGTTGATATGAAGCACCTGACATAGAGATTATTTTCAATAAGCCATTGTTATTAAGAATTAAAGGATTTTTGTAGAATGAGTTCTGCTGGAGGATACGAGAACTGAGACTGTTAGCATCCTAGTGATACTTCTTTCTAAAAGTTTGAAGATATTTTGAAGTATTTTAGGTATTACTTATTATCAAAACATTGGTGGACTTGGATAAGAATTCAGCAGTTTGAGGAACACCAACCTATTCAGTCTATTCCTTTATTCTCACTGACTCATTTTACTATAAATACATGAATTGGTGTATATTATATATGATAACTTGTTAAGAATTAGACTTTTCACTTTACATTTTTATCACTCACTAAGGAAAACTAGAAAAAAATTAAGTATATAGGAGACCATGTAGGCAAATAACCAATATTTTGTCCTGGATAAAAGTCATTTTATTTGACATCCTTTTTATATTTGTCTTCTTAAATGGAAGCAAAATTAAATATAAATGCTGATCAGGCATATTTTGTTATATTGGAAATAAAAGATAAAGAAATTCTGAGATTCTATATATTTATCCTTAAAGGAAATTTTAGAAATTTATGTTTCTAGTTAACTTTGTATTTGAAACAAAACCATTATATAATTTTATATGGTAACAAAAAGCAGAAAATGTCCCACAGTCTCTGTCCATTTACCTTACAAACATAAAATTTGTGTATTTAAATAGTTTTGACGTAAATGGATGGTGCCAGCAAGTAGCTACAATGAGCAGCATTTGGTCTTTTTTATTTTTATCTTATTCTTGATTATTCCTGACTTTTTTTTTTATTTTTATTTGAATTCAATTTGCCAACATAACACCCAGGGCTCACCTCACTATGTGCACTCATAAAGAAGATGTATATATATATACAATGGAATATTACTCAGCCATCAGAAAAGATGAACACGCACCATTTGCTTCGACATGGATGGAACTGGAGGGTATTATGCTGAGGGAAATAAGTCAGTCGGAGAAAGACAATGATCATATGGTTTCACTCATATGTGGAATATAGGAAATAGTGAAAGAGTCTATAAGGAAAAGGAGGGAAACTGAGTGGGGAAGAATTAGAGAGGAAGACAAATCAATGATTCCTGTCTTAATAAAACTTCCACATAATAAGTTGAGTAGTGTGGCTTATACTGATAAACTCAGATAGATAGTGGCATTATTAGTAAGGAAAGCACAGGAAAAAAGGATTACATTTGCAAAGTATTTTAATCTTGCAAAGGATTCTAAGACTAAGGGAAAACAGTAGAAATGCAAAAGAGAACTGAGAAGACAGAAAATCATTTGAAAATGTGCATGGTTTGGCTGTCAAAAAGTACAGTCAAAACAATAAAGTGAATAATTACAGTTATCTGTTAGGACTACAGAAGTATGATTTTTGTTGATGTCATTAAATCAAGGGATAATTCCAACTTCTGTACAGAAAGTTTGTAGGAAATACATTTTTGCCACCCAGAAAGTATGAAAATTATAGAGAATAATAATGGCAATGACAATGACTAAAGACAAAGACCTATTAAAGAATAAAGCAAATGAATATTTGATATTGCAGAGTGATTAATATAACTTCAGAAAGTCATTGATTCTGTGCCAACACTATACATTTATCATGGGGTGGCAAAAGAAGAACAGGGTCAGGTATGACAAACTATGGCCTAAGTCCTCTGTAGATTGTTCTTTAATACTTGCTGACTATCGTGGAGTTTTCCCTGTCATGAGAGTCCTCAGGAATCTCCTACTAATGCAATAAACAGCCCGCTTTTGCAGATTTGATGGTTTGGAGGTCTCTACCCCCTGTGATAACATTCTGTCTTGCTGCTCACTCCTCCTCTCCGTATCAGACACACACCTGGAGTACAAGACAAGCAAATTCATTATTCATGAGGTTGCAGTTTGACTATTTCCTACATGCCTGGGATTTTGCCCCAAAAGTAGATTAATAGCAAGCCACTATACACACTACTTCTTAAAACCCTTATCATGATACTCCAACATAGGCAAGCATTTTAGACTGAGCAGATGTATCAGAGAAAGGTAAAGCAGGTCAGTATGACCAGGTGAAGACTGGAATATTGTACCGTTAAGTGATCTGGGAAAGCAGCACGTAGTAGTGATCAGAATCCTGAAATATCATGCTAGTTTTGTTTTGTTTGTGAAAACTAGAAATTTGACAAGCCTAATTAGAGAATGGTAATTATTTTCTTTTTCTTTTTCATGTATTTTCAACTATATGACAGAAAGAAAACATTATTTTCTAATTGGCCTGTCAAAGATTTAAAGCATTATTTAATACTCACTGTTGGACCGACTACCCACTTCCTTTCACATCACTGTCTTCTCCCTGGCATTTCCAGTTTCTCTTAACGTGTACAAACATTGGTGAAAGAGTAACATTTAGGGACGCCTGGGTGGCTCAGTGGTTGAGCATCTGTGTTGGACTCAGGGCATGATCTTCGGTCTGGGGATCAAGTCCCACATCAGGCTCCCTGCATGGGGCCTACTTCTCCCTCTGCCCATGTCTCTGCCTATGTTTCTCTCATGAATAAATAAGTAAAATATTTAAAAAAAAACCAGCTGTTATTTAATTGAGTAATATTGTATGCTAGACATTGACCTAAGTCCTTTACGTCTGTTAAATTATTGGTCTTCTCAACAACCTTATGGGGGTAGGCACTGTTCCTGTTTACATTTTACCAAAACTGAGGCAGAGAAAGGGTAGGTGACTTTCCCTGTACGACATGCATTTAGAGCACTTTATGCCATGATGCAGACTTAGCGTGGCTTCAGAGTTATCCTCTCGACGTCTGCCTTCTACTGGTCTGCAGTAGAATTCCCTCCTGCTGTGTCTGTCTTGGGCTCCTTCACAGCTAACAAGTAACACAGAGAGAAGAAACCTTACTGAGTCAGTACCTCCTCCATTTTACATTCATCAGAATCACCTAGAGACTTGTTAAAACATCTTCCTGAGCCCCCCTCCTCTGTGCTGGGGCCTTCAGGTTTGCATTCTAACAAGTGTCCAGGCGGTGCTGGTGCTGCTGGGCTATAGGCTACCCTTGGAGTTTTGCTACATTAGATGGCATTTCATTAAGCCGTAAGCTCTTCCCTATTTACATCCCAACTGTGTATCTTTGAGAACCTCAGAACGTGCCTCTTTTTCTAACCTGTTCCTAAGCTAATAAGGACATAAAAGCTGCACCCCATATTGGAATCAGAAGTTTGTTCACTTCGACGCAGCATTGATACTTGTAGTTTTCTTAGCCGTGGAGAAGTTGTTCCTGTGAATAGATGGCAGCAAGAGAGATTTAGGTTAGTGTTTAGCAGGAATTTTCAAAGATATTTTCTCATCTCATAAGAACAAAATATTAGAGGGATTAAATTATTTCAGTTTTGATCCCAAGGTGTTGACCCTTCTAATTAGTTATGAACATTTTTTTAGATTAAGAAGAAACTTTATCTTGAATCAATTGTCGCTGAAATCATCTCTCTTTTCTTTCTGATCTATGTATTTCATCGCATAAAAACTTCCAGCCATTAGCTAGTAACAGAAGCCTAAATGAGAAGATAGCAAAATAGCACTTTCAGAGGAATTAAACCTGTTTTAACATTGTCATTTTTCCTCTGTAGCATTTTTGCTCATGGCATTGACTTTGCTAAAATATTTCCTGAAGGAATAAAGTTAGTAATGCATCCAAGAAAAGTCTTTTTTTTTTCTTTCTTTCTGTCTCACTCCACTCAGGACTAAATAATTTTCCCCCCTTTGGAAAGAGACATTTTCATATGTCACATTTCAGTTCCAGCTCAATAAACAACCATTTATTTACAATTTTAAAACAATCTTCAGCCTAGTCAGGTAAGAATTATTTCAAAAGAATAAAAACATTTTCATTTCCCATCACTGCCAAAAAAGAAAAGAACATGAGTTATGAGTCTTGCTATGTTGTCTTAAGTTGATTACTATGGAATGATTAAAAAACTAGCTGTGCTGTCAGTGCAGAGGAGTACATTATAAGTGTAATAACAGCTTAGGGATACAATCCATCAATGCCGCACTTGGAAGAAGAAAAAAAGTTGATCTATTTCTTTGGTCATCATTTTCAGCATATTAGATGACAAATAATTGTACATTCATCAATAACAATAGATTAAAGTTGAAATGATTTATTGCTATTACACTGCTGTTATGATGGAGCACCGGGTCAGTCAAGCATCAGCGGGGTCTGTATTTAATTTTCATGGGTCTCTTAGCAGAAATAATAGACAGAGAGTAAACCACCTGAAACAAGGTAGATCAAAGTTGTTGACAAGTGATTTGTAGGTTGGTTCTTCATGAGTGGTGGAAGAGAGGCGATAGGACCTCCTCGGCGGGCTTGTTGAACCACTAAATCAAGCGAACCTTACGGAGCTCAGGCTAATGTTCAGCCAGGCAGCACATGGGAATATGAAGGCTACACAAGTATAAACTTCATTTAATGTTACCCAAAGGTGATGGAATGCAGTACGTGTTACTGGGAAGAAGCCAGGCAATTTAAATAATCTGCAAATCTCAGGTAGGCTAATGAGAATCTGCCTCTTAAGAAGTAGTCTAATTGTCTTTACATCCACTGACTGTCAAGAAGTTGGTGTGATCATGGAGAATTACATAACATGTTCACCTTAATGTATTTATTATGTTTTCTTAAGCAAGGTGAGAGTTGCTTATATTCAGTGTATTCAAACATTTAAATTCCAATTCAACAAGAATTTACAAAGCAGCACATTGGCTAGGTTTAATCAAAGTGTCTGTATCAGAATCACCTGGGATTCTTGCAGAAACAAGTTACTGGACTCTATCCAGCCATACCTAGTGAGAATTTCTGGGAAAAGGCTAAAAATGTGCATTTATATAAAGTTTCCTGGGTGATTCTGTTGGAATCTAAACGTTTAGAATAAATGTGTTGGGGGGCACCTGGGTGGCTCAGTCGGTTAAGTGCCTGCCTTCAGCTCAGGTCATGATCCCAGGGTCCTGGGATCGAGCCCCATGTGGGGCTCTCTGCTGAGCAGGGAGTCTGCTTCTCCCTCTGCCCCCGCCTCTCCCAGCTCACCCTCTCTCTCTCTCTGTCCCTCTCTCTCCTCTTAAATAAATATAATATTAAAAAAAAGAATGAATGTATTAGGACCACGTATTGTGGACAAGCAATAATTAACTATATTGTCTCAGTGAGTTTCAGGAAAGCCTACCTATTGTGGGGTTTGGGCATACCCAGAGACAAGTAAATATAGCTCATAAGAATTCAACTATGCATGGATCTTCATTATCCTTACCTTAGGTTTTTAAATGCTTTTTTAAAAATATATTTTAAATTTTTTTTAATTTATTTATTTATGATAGTCACAGAGAGAGAGAGGCAGAGACACAGGCAGAGGGAGAAGCAGGCTCCATGCACCGGGAGCCCGATATGGGATTTGATCCTGGGTCTCCAGGATCGCACCCTGAGCCAAAGGCAGGCGCCAAACCGCTGCGCCACCCAGGGATCCCTTTTTTTTAAATATATTTTAAAGGACTTATTTGGATTTCTCATGTGAAACATTGTGACACAATCCCTTGTTTGCTAGTTTATGAAATAATTTTGTGCATCACGTCATCCAATATGCATCTTTATTGACTTATTTTTTGTTTACTAATCTGTGTTTTTTAATTTATTGTCCATTTTCTGCTTTTGCATAATCTTCAGTACAATTCATAGTGGCTATAATAGGTTTAGCAAAAGCTGTTAAACAGCATAATTAATTAAAATAAAATGTTTGATGATGTTGAATTTTGAACTGTCTGTGCTTAAGTAGTTTCTCCTATTATTTAAAAAAATAGACATCAGTTTTGGAATTCAAGAATAAGTGTTTTTTTTTCTATTCAAAAGTGATAGAAAAATTGTCATTCTGAGAACTTACACTCTGAGATGTGTATTCAGTAGAGATTTGTTAATAAAAGTTAGGAGGAACACATATTTATAAGGTACCTTTCATCTAATTCATAAGTAAAAGATCTTGGATTGTGCCAAACCAAACAAAAAGTGTCAAAATAATCTTTTATAATTAATCATGGAGAAATGACCAGTTCAGAATGGAAGGAAATAAACTAATAAATCAATGCTTAGTTTATTGCTGCTGAAGTAGACATCAGGATACAGTGTTACCAACACCCACTACTAGATTGGCAGAGAATTTCCATTTTATGGGCAACAGTGGTGATTGGCAATATCTACCCAGAGCCCTATGTTTAGAAGTTGCCCCAAACGTAGACCAGAGAGTAGTAGCTTATTTGCCAAATGAAATAAAAAGGGAAGGGGAGAAAGTTAATAGTCGTTAAATTAATGTGAAGTTATTGCTGAGCAGTTGAGGCTCACTCCCACTGGAGACCCCTTAAAACATCGTGTAGAATATGACCCAGGGGCAATGAGTCTCGATATTAACACCAACTTTCATTACACGATGAGTGAGGGTTGCTCCTGACGTGCCCCTGGGACTTTAAACACTTGGCTCTTCTGGCCTATCCCGTACTCTGGCCAGACAGACTCCATAGAGAGAAATAGGTACTTGAGGTCAGAAAGCCTTAGGTAAGTACTGGGCCTGCCATAGAAGTGCAAACTGACCTCTGAGGTGGGCCAGGGAGATTTGGGCAGGGCACTGAGAGTATCTGCTTAAAAAACATTCTCAGGTTAAATCTGGACTGAACAGATGAGAATATATTCACAGATGTCCTAGATGTCTCTGCTGGCATTTGCCATCCTTTAACTTATTATAACCCCCTCCCTCATGATTGCATTTCATGGAAACAAGCTGATCATATTTTTCTGTGTTATATATATATGTTCCCTCTGTATGGATGATTGACATGGAAATAACTGTAGGAGTGCCACATACATACCCATAGTGTCCTTAGCAGTAGCCTTAGGGACATAGAAATGACTTTCATATTAGAAGAATTAAGACCAACAACATTCCTATTGTTTTTGATGCTGTTTGGGTGGTGAAGGCTGAGTTCTCAGATTTAATTTGGTAAACATAGTTTTGTGTGGGGTGGTTGTCACCATACTGCAAATATTTGAAAGCATGTCATTACATTTCCTAATTTAAGGCTTTTTTAAAAAGACATATTTAGTAGTCGTAGCTGTGAAGGCAACAATGTCTAACATGAAATCTGTCTACTGATGTTTGTAATTTGTAAAGGTATCCCTGTACAGAGCAGTGTACTAACAATCACTGATAGTATTAATTATTCCTTTCAGTTTAAGAAGAAAATGAGAAGTGCTTAATAATCAATTTCAAGTTTATTAGGAGCTAGCTTCCATTGGATGTGAGAGGCAGTTTGCAGTAAGAATGCCGGAGGAGCACATCCAGTGGCCTAGAGCCCCGCTGAAATTAAAATCATTAGGAAACAATTAACATATGTGGATTTAGCAAACCAGATGACTAGCTAAATTCAGCTTTGAAAAATCCCACACCTGTCAATAGTTATCATCAGCAAAGTAGTATGTGTAGTTAAAAAAAAAAGAAAAAAAGAAAAAAGCTTTAATTTTCTGTCCAGTCAAATCTAAGTGTATCACACTCAATTTTCCTTCCTTAGTAATCTAAATAATTTCCCACCTTGCTCATGATGAATGTCTTGCCAGTTCCTACTCAGTTCCTCCACTTTACACGACCTAATTAAAGAAAACATTCCATGATTGCCTATTTTTTCTCATGCATGACAACCTATTATTTTTTCTACCACCTGATTAGGGCTTTATTACCCTTGGATTTAGATTGATTTGCTGAGCACTTTAATAAAACACTACTTAGTTTGATTTAAAGGGCTACAGGTTTCCTTCATTCATACAATTATTCTTATAACCATCTCACATTCTAAGTACACTACAGTCCTCCCCCCCCAAAAGAAAGCAGCTTTAGATTGCCACTGAACAAGGTTATAAAATAAGGATCACAGGTGACATTCCTGTTGAATATGGGCAATGCGGCTTCCATTGTGGGCAGTCATGAGGGGACATTTTGCAATATAATTTGTCAAGAGTGATAAATCTATTTCATCATATCTGTCAGGAATAGCTCCTGTGTATTAAAGCCACTATAAAGTTTGCTCAAGATAAACCAAAACTTTCATATGATTAAATAATAATACGTTTATGATGACAAATTACATTTACTGTGTTATCTACAATGTGAGCCAAAATTAGATAGAGTTCAAATGGATGATGATGCATTTTGATTTCATATCTAGTGAATTTTTATTAAATGAATGTGCAACATTTATAAAACTGTCTTTTATTTTGGACCTTTTAGTAGAGAGTTGTATCCTACTTGTAAAAAATAAAGGGACACACATACCCACATTGAATAACTACTAATTGAATAAATTGCTAATAGAAAGTGAAAGTATTTAAATATGAACTGGAGTACACACTGAGCTTTTTGGAAGCTAAGCAGTTACAGATGGAAAGCAATTCCAGTCCTAGGAGCAAGTCATAATTCCTGCTCCATAGTGGTGGAAGAAAGGTGTTGTTCAGCAGTAGGCAAGAAAAGATAGCCTAGTGAAACCCCACTGGAGTCCAGGGACTTAAGAAATATTGACAGAAGGTTCAGTTGCACATAATCTAATAAGAGATTCAATCATTTATTTATTTACTAAGTACATGCTCCGTGAAAGATTCAGAACATAATGTTTTCCACAATTTTAAAGAATCTCAAGGGGCTTGCAATCTCATTGGAGTAACTAGGTTTATTTGTCAAAGGGAGTTTAAGGAGGGCAGGCTTGGAATATGCCCTATAGGTGTTAAGGAGCTGTATAAATCCCAACTATCTTACTTTAGGATTTTCTCCTGAGGGGACTGAAAGAATGCAGATGGAAAGTGGTTTTTGGCCAAATGGGAATTTCTGTGACTTCTAATACCACAGGCGTACACATGTGTACATGCACTTATTTTGTGCATGGGATAGAATTAAACGTTTTCCAAACTTAGTAGCATTCATGAATCATATCAAGCTATTTTAGTACCTGTTCAAGGTCGGGTGAATTGGGATTTTTCCCCAAGGATTTCTGTGCAGCAGCCAACCTCGACCAGTCAGCCTGTGGGAGTCACCGGGTAGTCACTTCCTAATATGGTCAGTGAGATAATTCATCATAAAAATCACCTGTCTGAAAAGCCAGGGTCAAGGCCTATGAGTGTTGTGAAGCGTTCTGATTTCTGTAGAGTGTGAGGTGAAGATAAATCTAGATAGGTATTTTAGGGTATGTCTAACAGAAGGATTGCAAATATGGTGGGTGTACAGTGATTGCATAATATATTGTCCGAATTGGGGCACTACTGAAAGTAGTAGCGGATGCTGGTAGTAGTTATACTGTTTTAACAGTCCCAGGCTAACAAGATGCGTGTCTGCCGTGGGCATGTACCTCCACGCTTCCCACTGCCCTCCCCTCCTAATTCCTCTTTAAACTCCACAAGACATGGAACAGAACATCAGTATTACTGGTGCTCGTATTATCATCTCTATCATCCAGGTCCTTTGTAGTTACCATGTTTTCCTCTTTATGTTAATCTCTCTTATTATTGAAACTTAGCTGCCATGTCAGTTCATTTTCTCCATCTCTACTCTTTGTCATCTATCTCAGTGGCAACCATGTGTGAGCCACAGTCAACTAACTGCCTGGCAACTCTCAGTTCCTGAATTTACTTGTCTGTAAAGATCTCTCAAATGCACTGGTTGTTTCAAATACACTCAGCTGCTCATTGCCAGGTAGCCACATTCTAAACATTGGCATCACCAATAACTGCAGTTCTCTCAAAATCTTGGGGTCAAGCATTTTATTTTCTGACCACCGAATTTCATCTTTTGACTTCCTTGCTCTAATACTTTGCAGCAACTTAAGAACTCCTAATCATTTACCCACATCAGTATTTCATTTTCAACATATGTCCTCTTCCATAGTTATTGCCTCACCTGCACTGAAAATGCCCTAAAAATTTTACTCCACTCTTTCTCCTCGGTACTCCTTGACTAACCCAAATTTAAGCTTAGTTATCTATATTTCCACATCTACAGCAGAATAACTGAAATTTTTGAGGGGAAAAAAATCACTCTACAAAGAAATTGCTTTCTTCTCTCTCATATCTACCAATTAAAACACAGCCACAAACCAATCACAGTGTCATAGTGCACACCTGAAGTTGACCAAGGGCTTATTTTATTAAACCTTAAATGGGCACTCTGTACTTAATCCTCATATTTCAGAGATAAGATCACTTTCTTCTTACGAAAACTACAGATTCCTCTTCCTTGCCATTTTTTCCCCACTTTTGCCTTTACCTAATTACACCTGATTGAGAATAAGAAGTAATCAGGAACAAATTATCTCATCATCTCACTAGAAGCCTATCTCCGTAATCTCTATGTTCTTAGTACTACTCTGGATTACATGCCTTCTCTGCTTTCAGTAGCCCCCTCTTTCTTCCTTCATCAATTTCTCTCCCTTTCCCCCTCTTTCTTTCTCTCTCTTCCCCTTGCTTCCTTACCCTCCCTCTCTCCTTCCTTCCCCAGCCCCCACCTCCTACCCCCTTGCACCTCACCAGTCAAGATCATTTAAAATTTTTTTTAAGATATATTTATTTACTTGAGAGAGAGAGAGAAAGAAAGAGAGAGCATGCAGTAGAGGGAGGAGCAGAGGGAAAGGGGAAGCAGTCTCCCCCCACTGAGCATGGAACCCAGGACCCTGAGATCATGACCTCATGGAACCCAGAACCAAGAGTTGGGCGCTCAATCAGCTGAGCCACCCGGACACCCCCAGGATCATTTTTTGAGTATATAAAAATGTACTCTAGCATCATCTATCCTAATAATAATAATAATAATTCTTGAACCTTGCATCCTTCCAAAGCTACTACCTCTTTTCTCCATTTCTTTCACAGTAAAACCTGTTGAAATAATCATTCACTCTCAGCCTTAATTTCCTTGCTTCCCATTTTCTATCCAGCTCTCTTCAATCTTGTTTTACACCCACAATTGTACGGAAATTATTTCTAATAAATTCATCAGCAACCCTCATGTGATCGAACCATTCATTAACAACTTTATTTCCTATACTTATTTGACCTCTTATAAGCATTCCATACAGTTGGATCCATGACTTCTCATTGTAGTGATCTGCCACCCATTGTGGCTATACCCTTGTAAGTCCCATATGCTGGGTGTCATTCTCTACCAATCTCTGATTTTAGAATTTCCTTGTCTCTCTTCTCTATCTATATTATCAGCCTTAGGAACCTAATCCATTTCCGGGGCCTTAAATGACATCTCTATACTATTTGAATACATATTTCTCTATCTTAAAACTATTTTTCAAACTCCAGATTTTTATTTTCAACTGCCTATTTAATATTGTTTTGACTTTTATCCTACATTCAGAACAAAAATTTTGATCCTGGCTCTTCAACCAAAACTGGTCCCTTTTCTCGTCTTGTCTAAGTAAGTAACACTGTCATCCAACCAGGATTCATCAGATTGTCAGCTGAAAACCATGGGTTCCAGACATACAGCTTCTCATTACCATTGTATAATTGCTATTAGATCCTCTTGATCATCAGATTACTTACCCCAGGTAGTATAATAGCCTTTTTGTTCACTTCCTTGTCAATCATATGAAAAGTCCTGTGTACAGTTACAGCTTTCAGTTCGGATGAAATCTTTTGATGTCGCTCAACAGAAATGTTCATCAACTGAAACTGGACCCAATAATCCTATAGAGTTTAAGGTGGTCATAACAGTATAAAATCCACAAATGTGTCCTTGTGCATGGTGATGAAAGGAGCCGTTCCTATTACCAAGTCTTTGCTCATACATGTTCTAGCTATTGTTTATTGGCTCCTGGTTAAGTGCATAGACCTCCTCATAGTGGACCACTACTCAGTCTTGCAAGGCATTGTTCTTGAGATGACACTTAAGCTGAGCCTTCAACATAAAATCCCACTATTATATCAGAGCAGCTACGTACATGGTCAGAGCAGAGAATTTCACAATTATTATCTCATTTTATGCTTTTGTAGTAGTGAGAGTTCATAGCCTAAAACAACACTATATATGAAATTATGACAATGGGTCGAGCCCATAGATGGTGCCTCAAGAGGCATTTGAGCAGGGAAACTGAACTTTAAGCACATCATTTTGTATTCTGTTACTCTCATTTCTGTCAGGAGGCTGCTTCCGAATGAGGGAATATATACCCAAGGAACCAAGAAAATCACTACAGGTTGGGGCTGAGTACCCACTGAAATCAGTAAGAGATGCACTCAGTCCAGCACTCATGTGGCTCCTGCTCAAAGGAGGACCTTGACAGTATTGCAGATCCTCCTGTACTACACCAACTCTGATCATGTATCTTAACAGTCCTTGAAAAGTCTGGGTATTCCCTTTTCTGTAATGAATGGTTACCCTGGTAAATAAACCCAGATTCCTTTGGGGAAACATTAAAGTGCTGAATCTACTCTATCCTGCATTTGCATTGCCGAATCTTATCAAGGGGAATCCTATCTTTCCTTTAATTAGCGGGCTTAGGATATGAAAACTGGATTAGGTCTGGAAACTGAATGAAGATCCTGATTTTTCCTTTGACCATCTCTTCTGTTATAATAAGTTTATCCTTATGATTACTCAGAACACATTCTAGTTGGCTATTCATCTTTACTGCCATTCACACCACCACGATATGTTGTCATTGTCATGGGTCTCCATAGGTCAAAATATTCTGTTTGCTTCTACTTATTAAGATGACTATATGAGGACTTGCTATTCCTTAAGCCAGTTTCATCTACCTCTCCTTCTTTTCTTACATTCTTCAACTGGTCTCTGCTCCTCTGAAGTTCTATATTCAAATTCCATGGTGGCATCTCCTACGATCACACATAGATTGAAGGTGGATGATAGCCATTACCAGATTTCTCAAAGATGTCACTGCTCCTCCTCAGAGATACATTCCTTATTGACCTAGCAAAGACAGGTACCTGGAAAAAACAGTCAGGTTTTATGTTACCAGGCCTTATGTAATAAATGGCTTCACATCGTTCATCTCGTAGCTAACAAATCACATATTACTGCCCAAGAGCAATCTTCTCTGACAACCCTGTGTAAAGAAGTCTTTTCTGCTGCTGCTTTATTATATCACTGTATTTATTTCCTTCAGCACACTTCAGGAGAATCGGGAAGTTGTCTTTTTGAGGTAGGTGTTTATTTGATTATTATCTAGTTCCCCAGTAGAATGTGAACATCTCGGTGGCAACAATATTGCTTGTCCGACCATATGTTTAGCTCTTAGGAACTAAAAAAAAATATTTTCAGGAAAAGTGAAATTTTTGGTTTCTAGAAAGCTCTTACACCTTCTTATGTGCAGAAAGTGCTTTGATGCATAGAAGATAGAAAGTATCTTCCAGGGGATTAAGCTTAGTAGATGACACTGATTCTTCTGGTTCATAGATGATTACTCAACAGAGCAAACATCTGTATGTTAATAAGATTTAATTTTATTTTTTGTATGTATTTGAAATATTGTCATTATATTGTGCCCTTTTACATTACATATATATATAAAAGCAGAGGGCTGTATTTTATATCAAATAATACTTTTATGGTAGATACTATGGTATATAAGCGAAGATAATCTAATCAAATAGCAGTATTTGGAGAGTTCTGATATTTTATATTGTGGCCTGAGGTAGTGATAAAAATAAAAATGTGCTTCCTTTAAAATATCTTGTATTTTGGGGATCCCTGGGTGGCTCAGTGGTTTAGCGTCTGCCTTTGGCCCAGAGCGTGATCCTGGAGTCCCGGGATCGAGTCCTGTGTCGGGCTCCCTGCATGGAGCCTGCTTCTCCCTCTGCCTCTCTCAGTCTCTCTCTGTCTCTGTGTCTCTCATGAATAAATAAGTAAAATCTTTCATGAATAAATAAGTAAAATCTTAAAAATATATATCTTGTATATTGTAGATTGTTTTTCTTTTAACTGCTAATACTCTTTCCCAAATTCCAACTTACAAAAATTAATGCACATGAATTGGGAGTGGGGAAAAGAGAGAGAAAGATCATAATCCAATAAAAATTCTGGGGTAGGAATTCTGAAATTTTACTGTAGTCAGAGACTCATTTATGTATTTAATATGTTCATTATAGGAGTAAATTCAGTTCTTATGTAGGAAAACTCACTTGTCAAGGAAACATCTTATTAGAATAAGAACTTTTAATAAAAATGTATGACCATGCTTTCTCTTTTCTACAGGAAAAATAGTCAGAGATAATGCCCTTAGAAAGAATAAACAAGCTATGATTTAGGATATATTATTCACTTTCCATGGAAAAGACCAAATTACTGACTTTCAATAAATATTTCTTTTTTTTTTTTTTTGCAGTCTTTTCTAGTCAACATTTTCCCTATTAGACATATGGAACCATGCTTTGTCAAGAGTATATGAATTAAAACCTTCAGTTTATCTAAGCCTACTGAAGTTTATTTAAATTAGCTCCAAAATACTAAATCTGGGAATTCAAATGTAGTTTACACTGGGAACCCATGAGATCTTTATAATTGTATACTTAGTTAAATTTATCAGATATTTGTGTAATTTATTAAATTCCAGAAACAATAAATGGCTACATAAATAAGAAGTTCTACAAAAGTCTAGTTTTATAATTTTGAGCAAAATAGGGAAATACAGGGACGCCTGAGTGGCTCAGCAGTTGAGTATCTGCCTTTGGCTCAGGGCATGATCGTGGAGTCCCGGGATCAAGTCCTGCATTGGGCTCCCTTCATGGAGCCTGCTTCTATTTATGCCTGTGTCTCTGCCTGTCTCTCCATTTCTCTCATGAATAAATAAATAAATTCCTAAAAAAAGATAGGGAGTTACAGTATTAATAGAATGAGAGTACACAAATTCTTAGTATGGAACAAACTTTTTAAAAAATTTCAGATTGTTTATTAATACTGAAAATAGACTAGAGCAAAACTTTGAAAGGATAAATTTACAGAAACATTTTTTACAAACTCAGTGTCATTTTTTAATTCTTGGGGATGTTGGTTTAGTACATCAGCAGAATCTTTTAATATATGTAATTGTGAGAAAGATGTATAATTATTTTTACTATTGATATTCATGAACCAAAGTAGAGGAAGATTTCATCTATTTATTTTACTTTCAAGATGTTACATAGGTGTGTTATGTTAGATGAGGAAGAGAACACCGATCAATAGGCAATCAATTGAAGAGTATATTAGATTGGCCATAGATTATGTGCATTGGTTTTGTAGCTCAGTGACATGTATTTGGGCTTTTATTTTTGTTCAGGTGTCTCAGTTTGTAAGTTTAATTTTCATATTCCAGAAACCAGTTTTTGAGAATGGAAGATGCCTCTCATGAAATTCCAGAACTCAAGGAAGAGAATATCCTTAAATGGGAGTGGGGGGCGGGGGTAGGGGAGCTGGGATGTACCAGATAAAGAATGCTAATTTACAAAGATAAAAATCTGAAAACAAGACAAGGGAAACATACAAATAAATGATAGATTCAGTGGTACAGAAAGCAGAGTTTGTCCTGGTGTTGATAACTCTGTTCTAACAAGGTTATTCTCTATGGCCCTGTGGTACAGATAATGTAGTCTTTAGAAAGGCAGCAGAGATATTTTCATATAGATATTCCAATGCTCAAGTACAACATAGAAGTAGGTGGGTGTTGCTATTTATTATAGTATTGTTTCAATAGTAGTCATTCTTACTTTATGAAATAAACAATTCCATAAGCAATAAAGAAAAGTTGAGTATCTCTGTAAATTATAAAGTGTAAAAACTTCTCTGACTTTTTTTTTTTTTGTGCTTCCATTTCCTCTATTTTGGATAAATGGCAATAAAGAAGGTTTTTGGCTCGTGCATGTTTATTTCCAACATAATATTTGAAAAGTTTGTAGTCTTGACAGCAAAAGGAACTTGGAAGGAAGAGCTTCTGGATAGTGAGATTGTAGGTTTGCATGATTCTGTTGATTTATGACTTAGGGGGTTGCTTACTTACCATCCCAGTTTGTTCTGTATTCATTAAGGAGAATGAAGAAACTGACATATGGGAAATATACCATTTCAGTTCCAGACACTCTGACATATTTTAAAGCTTAATAGATGGAGTTATTCAAATGCAAAACAACTACATTCAAGTCAGTACGCAAAAGCATGTTGAAATTTTCCTCTTATCAAAATATGAGGCAAGGCCTGCCCAGGTTCAAAACAATTACTTTTTTTGGTAGATAAACATCAAAAATAATTTTCTGCATTTGTTGGTGTTAAGATAAGGTGCTTTATCAGTGTAATAGTTGAGAATGATATGCTCTAGTAATATTTTGATGAATTACATGATTATAGTTAAAATGAACAATTTCATCATGCTTGAATTAATAATGGTACTATGATTTGGCAAGCACTCTTGCAACATTCTCTAACTCATTACTTCAGAAGATAGACCTGTACAGTCCGTCCATTGTTTTAGAAAATGTAAGTTGATATAGTTTCAAAAAAAGAAGGAGCTGGGGAATCATGTAAGCTACAGAAACTAATGCATGCACAGATTTTCATAACATCATTGTTTGATTACCTTACTTCTTACTGCTCATTTTAATATCTTGAATAACTAATAGTCAGAAAATAAAGAGGCATTTTTAAATATTATTTACCAAATTTAATTGAAAATGAGTCACACCTCAGGGTACTCCTGGTACACAGACATTTTATGTGTATGTATGTTATTTTACACTTAGATTTAAGAGATTAGGAAGGATAATATATAATCAATGCAACATTCAGTAGGGTATCAATCAAGTGAAACACACACATAGAGCTGAACATTACATAATTTCAGGCATAAAGAGTACAAATTGTGAATTGATTTAATATATTCATAACTAAGTGTTCTCCTTTAGTGTAACTTGTAATTTATTTCACAAAATTATTCTGTTCATTTTCTTTAAAACCTTACATGCCTGGATACGTCTTCTTAAAAGATACATATAAAGGCACTCTTTTAAGAATTTATACTTATATGTTGCATTGTAGATCAGAGGTAGTCAAAATTAACATTTCAACATCCTTTTTTTTTATAAATTAATTTTTATTGGTGTTCAATTTACCAACATACAGAATAACACCCAGTGCTCATCCCGTCAAGTGTACCCCTCAGTGCCCGTCACCCATTCACCCCCATCCCCCGCCCTCCTCCCCCTCCACCACCCCTAGTTCATTTCCCAGAGTTAGAAGTCTTTATGTTCTGTCTCCCTTTCTGATATTTCTCACACATTTCTTCTCCCTTCCCTTATATTCCCTTTCACTATTATTCATATTCCCCAAATGAATGAGAACATACACTGTTTGTCCTTCTCCGGTTACTGTGGCCAAGTTCAAAAAGGGTGTTGCCTGAGTTCTCCTCTGGGATTTTGATGGAATCTTGTCTCACATTTAGATCTTTCATCTATTTTGAGTTTATCTTTGTGTATGGTGCAAGAGAGTGGTCCAGTTTCATTCTTCTGCATGTGGATGTCCAATTTTCCCAGCACCATTTATTGAAGAGACTGTCTTTCTTCCAGTGGATCGTCTTTCCTCCTTTATCGTATATTAGTTGAGCATAAAGTTCAGGGTCCACTTCTGGGTTCTCTGTTCTGTTCCATTGATCTATATGTCTGTTTTTGTGCCAGTACCACACTGTCTTGATGACCACAGCTTTGTAGTACAACCTGGCATTGTGATGCCCCCAGATATGGTTTTCTTTTTTTAAAATTCCCCTGGCTGTTTGGGGTCTTTTCTGATTCCACACAAATCTTAAAATAATTTGTTCTAAGTCTCTGAAGAAAGTCCATGGTATTTTGATAGGGATTGCATTATACGTGTAAATTGCCCTGGGTAACATTGACATTTTCACAATATTAATTCTGCCAATCCATGAGCATGGAATATTTTTCCATCTCTTTGTGTCTTCCTCAATTTCTTTCAGAAGTGTTCTGTAGTTTTTAGGGTATATTTTGAGAACCATTTGAATGGTAAATGGTTCTCCAACCTTTTATTTGCAGGTTGTAGGTGTCCTTCTGTCTAAAATGAGTCTCTTGTAGACAGCAAATAGATGGGTCCTGTTTTTTTATCCAGTCTGAAACTCTGCGCCTTTTGATCAACATCCTTTTTTAACAGATATATGTGAATGTAAAGTTAAATTACAAATAGATTATTATTCTTTCTTGAAATAATGTGGAGATATTTTAATAAATATTACTTTAATATTACAATGAATATTCAAAACAAATCAATGCTCATCATTTATGTGCAGCTTTTTAGCACATTTTAAATGAATTTCTTATATGACATGTGGCATTTATTTCATTTTTCTTAAGAGAAGTATCTGGAAATTGTGCATCTATTTTTGATGCTTTTTTTTAGCAATCTCAAAGTGCATCTGTATTCTGAAATGTTTATCTACAGTTATTTAGGTGATATCAATAGGACAAAGCCTCATACACTGCAGAGTAGAATATTTCAAAACTGTCATGTCATTAAAATTGATGTTATATTTTTATCTTGATGGCTTTTAATATATGTGTTGTTTTGGATTTGAATTGTAAAATTGAACTAAAAAATCTTTATGTTTAAAAGACATTTACAAAGAAGGTTGTGTTTTTATCTCATTCTATACAAAAGTAGGTAATTATTCTCGTCTCCATCCTTAGACAGCTTTCCAGACAGAGTAGAAAAGGAAGATCTGATATCGTTTGGTTAATTTGATTACCTTACACATATTGGATGCTTCAAACCTTGGAAATACATGCAGCATCTTAGAATGCAATAGTTGAAAAGACAAAATGGTGCCATATTTTCCAGGATCATCTGTTTTAATTAAAAGAAATAGGTTTGTGTTCTTAAAAGTTGTATTTATGTGCATCCATAGGCAAATGACATCAACTAGATTCCACTTTTTTATGAAAGTCAACCTCGTGTCATTCATGAGCTTAGGGGGAAGTCATATTTGAGGTCAACGGATGATTGAAAATCGTGTGTGTATCTTGAGAGCTTCATGCTATAAGAAGATTAGAAATGTTAGTATAAGTAAGATTAGAGAATATTACTCTGGAAGAAGAAATGGTGTTTATATTAGTGTCTCATAGACCAGGGGCTAATCATAAGTCTTTGGAAGCCTGCAGAGGCTTAAAACTTTAAACAAAATTAATTTTTTTTTGTTTTTTAATATGTTTGCTTTTTATATTCCATCACTAAAACCCAAATATTTTTCACTGATTACTTCAAATTCTTGTGGACTGTTTTTATAAACCTTTGATTACTCTTAGTTGCATTTTCTGCTGCTTTGAACTACTAAAGCATATGTCCTTAAAATGACCTATGTGAAACTTTCCTTTCTCAAAGTGGCATAATTCATAACAACTGAGGAACCTTCTCACTGAGGAAACTAGAACTGGGTGGACTGGTGCAAATGGTGGCATGTCTACCACAAGCATTTGTTTGAAGGCATCATAGAGTGAAAAGGTTGTGAAGTAGTTCTGATTTAAGATATAGGACAATAAGGATATCCATTGAAGTGGGGTTCTTTTCCCAGAGGGACCTTTGCAAATTACGAAATAGGTGACTGGAAGGCTGATCAAGTAGTTCTGTTAATCCTTTCATGGTTTGGAACCACAATTTAGAATAGCAGACTCATGGTCTTGGTAACCCTTGTATATCCTCTTATCTTCTAATTGGCACACAAAATGAATCTACCTAGAAGTAAAGGTGAACTAGAAGCAGATGACCTCATACAGAGTTCAGCCCATCTACTAGCCACTTAAGTGGCCCAGAAAATTATTGCTCAAATTAGATTAAGGTATTCTGGATGTCAGTCTCCCCGCAGTGTTTAAACAGAGGAAAACAATATCCTAGACCTCAAAATATATCTACAGATAAGTTACCAAATACAGCATCAAACAGATCAAAGATATCCAAGGAGAGAAAGAAATATAAATGATAACCTATAGCAAAAAAGAGAAAATTGAAAGAGAACTATAGGAGTTTCTCATATTGAAACTATCAAGTATAGACTTAGAAAACAATGCTTACTTTACTAGAAGCCATTTTTAAAACATACAAGATTAATAATATTGACAAATAATTTAAAATTATAAGAAATTAGAAAGCTTAAATAAATTCAAATTTTAGAACTGTAAATTGTAAGAAACAAGATAAAGAAGTCTATGGATAATTTAAGCAGTAGAGAGATGTGAATAAAAGAGAACTAGAAATGTCTAAAAAGAGATCAAAAGAAAATACCAAAGGTGGATGGAGAGATAAAAAGAAAATATAGAAAACTAGATAAGAAACTGTGAAGTTATGATGATTAGACCTAGCATACTTTTATTTGAAGTCCACATTTCAAGTGATAATTGTTGAGAATTTCCCAAAACCTACTAAAAAAATCTTTCAAGATACAAGAGACCATGCAAATCCTAAGCAAGAACCTAAACAGAAACTCATACTTAAATAACTCATAGAAAAACTTCAGAAGACTACTGATAAGAAGGAAAAAAAAAAGAAGATAACTTAAGTGGAATAAGAAAAAGGAATTTTAGATGACATCTAAATAGAATCAATGAAAGCAAGAGTAAACTTTCTAATATGATGAAGAAAATAATAGATAATCCAAAAATTGTAAGGCCACTGCAGATTTACATCTACAGTCAAAATGAAATAAAGATTTTTTGACAAAAAAAAAAAGAAAAAAAAAACTTGAGGAAAAAGAGGGAAATAACAACCTGAATATTTGGTTCCCCTTATCAACCAAGTCTTTTAAAAGTATAAATAGTATTATATTTATATACATGGTTTTATATATATGTTTTATATATATAGCTTAAGCATAAATAGTACTAAAGAAATTATAGATTGTTTTGAGTCAAGCATAAGGCTCTACTGGATTTCTAATATGTATGCTTATCTTATGTAATTCAGTTATTGTCACATAACATATATTAGAGTATGACAAGAAGTATAATTTAGAGTCAGATGTGAGAAAATCTATATAAAAATATAATTTGTTGGACCCTAACTTATACCATTCACAAAAATGAACTTGGAATGGAACAAGGGATTAAATATGAGACCTGAAACCATAAAAGTTCTAGAAGAAAGCATAGGGAAAAATTTCCCAACATTGGTTATGGCTAGGATTTATGGGATATGACTCAAAAGCACAAGTAACAAAAGCAAAAAAAAAAAAAAAAGAAAAGAAGGGCTGTATCAAACTAAAAAAAATTTTGCATAGCAGAAGAAACAACAAAATGAAAAGGTGATTTACTGAATGGGAGACAATATTTATAAGCCACACATTTGATAAGGGATTAATATCCAGAATGTATGAGGAACTACTGCAATTCAACAGCAAAACAAAAACAGAACCCCCAAATAATCCAAATAAAAACAGGCAAAAGATCTGAATACACATTTTTTTAAAGAGGACATGCACATAACGAACAGACACATGAAAGGTGCTCAACATCCCCAGTCCTTGGGGAAATGTAAATCAACAGCACAATGAAATATCACCTCACACCTATTAGAGGGCAATTATCAAAAAGAAAAGAGATAACAATACAGGCATGATGGAATATTATTCAGCCATAAAGAGGAAGAATATCCTTCCATTTGCAACATGTATGGACTTTGAGGGCATTATGCCCTGTGAAGTAAACCAGACACAGAAAGACAAATACTACATGATCTCACTTACATGCGGCATCCAAAACTAAACTCATACCAGAGTAGATTGGTAGTTCCTATAGGGAGGGGAGGGAGAGAGATGTGGAGTTGTTGGTCAAAGGGTGCAAACTTGTGGCTTTTTGTTTTTGCTTTTGTTTTTCAAACTTGTGGTTTTAAGACGAATAAGTTCTGGGGATCTACTGCACAGCATGATGACCTATAGTTAACCAACTAACTTAATGCAGTAACAGTTGAAGTTACTATGAAAGTAAATTTTAAATGTTTTCACCATAACGTCAACAACAACAACAACAACAAAACAGTAATTATGTGAGGTGAAGAATATGTCAACTAATCTTATCGTGGTAAACATTTCACAATATATGTGTCTGAAATCATTACATTGTACACCTTAAATGTTCACAATGTTATATGTTAACTTATATATCTCAATAAGGCCCAAAGAATAAAATAATCTCATATATATGTATGTATTTCAGCTGAAATTTGAAAGATGAGCAAAGTGAGTGACATGAAATAGAACTTTAATGTTTTCATATTAAGTGGCATGACTAATATACTGGGTTCGTGAGTCCTGATCTGGCATATTCTTATATAATACAAAACAAGGATCCTAAATCCTCCACAGAATCTATTATTATTTATTTAATGTCCACTATCAGCAAAGTCACCTGCCGGACATTACCAAGGGGAATTGAGAAGGGAGCAAAGATGATCATGACATGTCTTTATCCTGGCAGTTTTGCATCTAGTGGAAGTGAAGTTGTGGGGTGGCCATGCATCAAAAAGACATCCGAAGTGAACAAGGGTGAGTGGATTACATGCTGACTATGGCCCAACGATAGAAGTCTCAAACTTTTCATGCTTCTGTCTCTCAGTGTAGCCTTTTTTTTTTTTTTTTTAGAGATGCTGCCTCTCAGTTTTAAATCATTTATGACTTAGCATGTATGTCTACACCCTCTCTGAAACTTTGAATCCATTTGTTATTTTTAGAACCTCAGAGTATTTTGAGGCTACTCTTGATGAAATCTTACCTCCTGAAGATTCCCTTGAATCGCCCATCTTAAACTTCGGTGATAGATACTACTTTCTAACTTTATATTGTCTTCATACTATAATCATTTAAAATCCATGGGTTTATTTATTTATTCATTATTTATTTATTCATTATTCATATAAAATATAAAAATGAATAAATAAACCCATGGATTTAAAAAAATTAAAGATTTTATTCATTTATTCATGAGACACAGAGGGAGAGGCAGAGACACAGGCAGAGGGAGAAGCAGGCTCCATACAGGGAGCCCGACATGGGACTCGATCCCAGGACTCCAGGATCACGCCCTGGGCTGAAGGCAGACACTCAACCACTGAGCCTCCAAGGCATCTCTATTTATTTATTCATTAAGTCATTCAAAAATGTTTGGTTTTCAAGGATATTACTAGTATTTAGGATTGAGAGAAGATGAATGATATAGATCTTATATAAAGGTTTGGCTTATCTTGCTTACTAGTCTCTTCTCCTTTTTGATTCATATTACATTGAGCTATTTAAATAAAGTCTGCTGTCTATAGTGAGTAGAAAATTGATGTCTTTTGTTGCTGTTTTCAGATGTAATGTATGTCCAGTAGTTCCAACCATGGTTCAACTGAGTGAACCATCTGTGGGCACCCTATGTCAGTGTACATACATTAAAATATCAAATTATGAGACCTTAATTAATCCCTTGAAAATAATGTTTGTGTAGGTTTCAGATTCAAAGTAATTGGAAAAAAATTTACTCTTGCTAATGGAAGAGGCATGATGATAAGCCAGATATTCTTCTATGCCAATTCTTTTTACAGATGAATCAAAACAATCTGAAAATTGTATTAACTACTGTGTTATAAAGTATGCTTAGTCTTAGGATCTTCATGCATATGTCTTAAATTTATAAGTTAATTTGTCCACTGTCCCAGGTAAATTATTATGATAGAGTAAACATTTAAAAATTCTAAATGCTTAATTAATATTTAGTTTTTTTGTTCTTTTGTTTTTTTTAGAATACTAATATAAGTTCACTGTGGAAAGAAACAGAAACTACTATGAAGCAAATAGAGGTTAATTTAAAAATACTGATTATCCCACCCATCAGACATAAATTTAATATATTTTTTCCTACCAACATATGTGTGAGTATATTTATGAAAATGAGATTATGCTGTAATGGAGATAATACCTCAGAGGGCTGCCAGTAGGATTAGATGAGAGCATATAGCAGAGTGCCTGGTATAACAGAAGTGCTCAATAATGTAGCTCTATATGGTAGTATTTACAGTTTTTAAGACTGTACAAAATGAACATTTGTTGTGAACAGATATTCTTTTACAACTCCTGTTTCTTCAAATTTATTGGACTATATTCGGTTGTGTGGATAAGTCTATTTTCCCTATTACTAGAAATGTTTCTAATTTTTTATTATAATAGATAACAATGGAGCACAACTCTTTGTGTCTGTTGATCTTGTTCATTTTGTTTTGCTTGTTGATCTTTTTAAAACAAATTCTTTAGAATACCTTCTTTAATTTTTATAACCCGACAACACAAAGCTCTGATATGTTGTAGTCCACTTTAATTTAAACATTTACTGTTCCCCAATAAAACAAGTACCTCACATAGATTTAGTTACGACTTCACATCCTCCGTCTTATGTGCCATGATAGTCATATAGTTTATATCATACAAAATATTGTTATGTTCATATGCCAGTTTTAAACTCGTTACCTCTCAGCTCCAAATCTACGCTGCGTTGCCCTGCTTGGTGATACAGAAGCTGGACTTGAAAACGTTTCTCCTTTGCCAGTTGGCTCAATATTACATATTTATCATTTCTGATCATTTTATTCTAAGCTAAAGTTTGGTTTTCCAGCAAGAGCATGTTTCTTCATTGTGATGAAATCTGGTTAGTAGTTTGTGGTGTGCAAGTGTGAGTGGTACAGAGTTTTGTTTGTTTGAGTCTGAAAACCTCTTTATTTCACCATCATCTTCAAAGCAAATTTCCAGTAGCTATACACTTCTAGATTAACAGCTGTCTTTTTCCCCTTTAGTACTTTAAATATTTCAATCTATTGCCTTCTGGCTTCCAGTTTGGTTGATATTCAGCCATTAGTATGGGGCTTGACATTTTGTTTCTGGCTTCCTATAGAACTTTATCTTTGAGTATGATTCTTAGCAATTTGGCTCTGAGTAGTTTTTTTGTGTTTTTCCTACAGGATTTACTGAGATTCTTGAATCTATGGGTTGATTCACAAACTATTCAATTTTTTTTCAATGCCATTCTGCTCCTCTTATTCTAGGAGCCTAATTAAGGCTTGTCTGATCTTTCAGTTGAGTCTCACCTACTCTTCTCCTCTGTTCTGACTTCCCTTTTCCATTTAATTTTTTCTCTGTACTTCACTTTGAATATTTTCTATCGACATCCTTCTCAGTTCACTAATCCTGCTTTCTGCTGTGCGCAGTCTCTTGTTAAATCTATTATATGAGATTACCTTCAAACTTGAAAGGAAGTTCTTAGTATTTTCTATTATCAAGGCATAATCTATATTTGGTGTACAATACGATGATTATTGGTGCAAGTGTACACCTTGATACAGAAACAGGTAAGATATAGCTAATTTTCAACATCTCAGAAATTCCCTTCACATCCACTGTCAGTTAGTTTTCACATCTCCTAAGTAAGGTTTCTTCTCATTTCTGTAATCAGATTGATTATCTCTGTTCTTGAACTTCGTATAAATGGAGTCACACAGTGTGTACTCTTCTATGTCTACCTGCTTTCATTCAACGTGTTTTTGAAATGTACCCATGTAGTTTCAGGTGGTAGGCTATTACTTCTCCTCCTCCTCCACCACCTCCTACTGTGAGGTAATATTCCAGTGTATGAATATATCAAAATTTGATTACACATTATCTTGTTGATGGACATCTAGGTTGCTTCCAGCTCATAGATAGCATGAACAAAACTGCCACTCAAATATTCTTATACAAGTTGCTTTCCTTGTGTATATATAAATTTTCATTTATCTTGGAAAAATACTTAGGAATGAAATAACTAGACCACATGGTAAGTTTATAATTAAATTTATAATAAAATTCCAGCTTTCTAATTGGTTGAACCACTTAATACTCACCCAGTAATTAAAGAAAGTCCCAGTAGCTCCACATCTTCACCAACATTTGGTGTTATCATTTTATTATTAGCCAGTCATTTATCTTCCTTTTATAAGTTTCTAAAGGATTTTGCGCATTTTGGTTGGGTTATTTTTTTGCTACTTATCATAGCCTAAATACAAGTTCTTTTTGATACATATGTATCACAAATATTTTCTTACAATGTGTGACTTGCCTTTAATTTTTTAATGATGTCTATTCATGGGGAGAAGTTTTTAACTTTGATAAAGTCAAGTTTACCCATACTTTTACTCTTATGGAATCTATATTACTGTTTTCTCCCAAATGTTTATGGTTTTGCTTTTAGATTTCTGTCAATAATTTATTTAAAATGAAGGGTTTTTTTTGGTATGGTATGAGGTGTCAGTGAAAGTTTTTCTGTTTTGTTTTTGTTTTCTGATACATGTATTTAGATTTTCTGGGACTTTTTTTTTTATCTATTTCCTTGGTCCTTTTATGAAAATCAGTGGTATTCCTGATTCTATTCTGAATCACTAAGGGAAAACCAACATCTTAACAAAATGAATCTTTTGATTCGTAAATGTATATCTACTTTTAAGAATTGACTGGTGTTACTTTGTCTAGAAAAATTCTTAGACTCTTGTATATGGTTTCCTGCTGGCTAAGGTGATCTTCATTTGTGCCATCATATGTGGAAATCCTGTATTTATTCAACTTACTGGTTTATGCACATTATCAATAATCATGAACCCTGTCTTATTTATTTGATATTTTTTGTTCTCAGCTGAAAGAAGCTGATCCAAAGAAAGCATTATTTATATAGTTAATGGACTTCAGCTGTTTTGTTAAGATGATGTTTTGATTTTATTTATTTAGAGCATGTGAACAGGGCGGAGGGTGCAGAGGAAGAGAGAGAGAGAGAATATTAAGCAGGCTCCATATTCGGCATGAAGCTTGATCTCATAACCCCCAGATCATGACATGAACCAAAATCAAGCATCAGACATTTAACCAATGGAGCCACCCAGGAACCAGTTAGAGTGAATTTTTAAAGTATGCAACTAGACAACCTTAGTTTCTACAAACTTAGCATAAACAAAAATGTAGTTTATTCTTTAATAATGATAACAGTTTATTTATTATACTGTTTTAGGAGGAAGTTTATATATTTATGCATTTAAATATTAAGAGCTAGGTATTACTTTTTAGGCTGAAAATATAAAGTGCAACATAATCCATAACCTTATAAACATGTCAGTAGTATGATTATTAATTGTTTAAGCAATGTCCTTTCACATCTCTAAGCATATTGAAATGCAAGAATATATTACTCTGTATATTTGCTTCTAGTTTTCATTGGTTTCCTTGAACCTTATAAATAACATAACTTTTTATGGGGATATCTATCTTAATATATATCATTAATCCGTTAAATACTTTCTGTTGTATCTCTTTTTTACACTTTTTGTGTTTTTAGAATATTCAACTTAACCCTTTCACTTCTATCCCCATTCTTTTATTATCACTCTCCCTTTTGAATCCCTCTGAATGAGCTTCATCTTATTTTCCGTTTCGCTGACTTCAGTTTTATCTATTCTTCAGTTCTATCTATTTGAACCATATATCGAGTTTTCCATTTTAACTGTGATATTTTCACATACAGAATTCCTAGTTGTTATATTTTATTATTTTTGGTTCCCTTTTCAAGTTTACAATATCCTCCTTTGAGTATCTGAGAACATTTAGCATGCTCACTTAAATGTTAGATCAGTGTTGACGTACACGTTTGCAGTTTGTTATCTTTCTCTTATATTTGTTGAGCTCGCAAGGTGTCTTTTTACTTTTCCTTGTGAGTTTCTATAACCTTTGGGAATTAGGCATCCTTACTAGGTTGTATACTTAGGGATGGGCAAAAAAATAGAGGGCAAAAAAATATCCACGTTCTGGTCTTTGTCCCTCTTGGTGACTTTAGAAGGTAGGGGACATGCCAGAGAACAAAGAACCATTGTGGTATAATTTGTACATTTACCCAGACACTGATCTTTTTAAAGAGGTATTTCCTCCTTCTTCCTTACCTAGCCAGCACTATTCCTGCAAAGGGCAAAGTGAGGGAAAAGGAAATGCCTCTACCAAAACTTATGGCTATTTTAATTAAATCAGTGATAGCTAATCTACTTCTCTTCTAGGTTTTTCTGCTTTTTATTCCTTCCACCTCTCTCTCCACTTCTCCACCACTTCACCACCTGTACACAGCCTTACCCATCATCTTTTGCCTCCACATACCCACAAACCCTTCTGTGACTTTTGCTGGATGGCAGATCTATTAATCTTTCTTTCTGGAAAGTCTTTATTGAGAAGGAGCCAGAAGACCATATTATTTCACCATCTTCTCAGAAACTACAACTTGGAACAGTCCCTCAAAGGGACTATGTGGAGTGATGGAGGCAGAGAAATTAAGAGCTCAAAGTATTTTTACCACTAGCTTCTCAGAAAAATAGTATGCTAAAATTAAATGAGCAACCTTTTTCCTAGAGTTCTTTGAGGACAGATAGTGCAATATATGTTTTTTTCTTTGTATTTCCCCATATCAGGATTTTGTTCCAAGTAGGAGATCCATAAATATTGTGAATATATCTTCATAGAATAATGTTATTAAATGTGAGAGGCCTGGGATCAAATAGATTGGAATACCTAGGAAACCAAAAGAGAATATAATACACTTTTTTGAGGGTTTCATAATAACAAGTAATTGAAAATTTGTTAATAAACAATCACCTTGTGACTATGATCCTTTGTTCTTAATTATAGCATGCAGCCAAGACTTCAGCATGTGGCACGACACAAATAAAAACTGATGTTTTAATGGTTTCTTAAACAGAGATTTTTGTACTTATTAATCTGATATTCTGCGGATCTCTGAAAGTTAATACACAACAAATAAGTAAGAAGTACAAGATGTGAGGATTTCTATGAACTTGGTCAACACTTTTAAAAAGAAATGCAATCTGATAATAATTCTATTGGATTTTCTCCAGTTCTAGATGGTTAAAAAATGAGGGGGGAATTCAGTGAGAAGAGATCGCATTCACCCATCCATTTAAAATCAGTGCTTTATTTCCACAGGCTAAAAGAGTTACAGTTGCACTGTTCATTACTTTGGAAGTGTCACATTTCCTAGTATGACAAGATGTATTATGGATGGGGGGGTTTACAGATGTGGAGAAATCACTTTCCAAGTTTTTTATTTGACTTTCTCCCCTTATGCTTCTTTGTACTTTAGCGGCCAACCTTGGGATAATGGGATTACTTTATGCTTTCCACATCAGGCTCTGGATGAGTGCACAGAGGCCAGTGGCAAGAGAAATAAGATGGCTGTAAAAATGCAAACATTGGAAGTTAAAAAAGGTGCACCCAATAACTTGCCCCTAAATTTAAAGGGAACTAAATGAGGAACTTCTGGACAATTTATCTTGCTGTTTACTGATAACAAGTCACTTTGTTTTTATGTGCTCAGTCTAGTATTCCATAATTTATTTGAAAGAAGATGAGAAATAATGTAGATAAATGATGAAGTGTCAGGGTCTGACGCTCTTAAATGAAGCTATTATGGTCAAAGAGAAAACGTAAAACCTGCGGCTCATTATGAGAGTGTTCTACTTGTCAGTTAAGTGAAAAGGCCTGGAATGATTTCCAGTTTATTTGTCATTGCAGTTATTAAAGCTGTCTTTTTGGTGCCATGAAAATGAATTGAAGACTTTATTCGAAGTAAATTTGTACTAAAGCTTTCAGATGTATCTTATGTGAGCTCAGTGAGGCAGGGAAGCAGCTTAAAAGCTGAAATATTACAAAGAGACAACTACCGAAGTCTTTGAAACATACCAGGATATATAAATGGCAATAAATAAAGTGTTTTCTTGACTAACAAACTTTTTGAGGACACAATAGAATAAGGTTGGCAATGGGATATAGCACATGCTAATTGTTGGATATATTTCATTCCTATAAGGAAGAAACTACCTACTTTTTTGTGTAACACTTCTATCAAACTGTCTTTCCTAAGATTGATTTCCAAGAAAAGCAAAAGGATGTATCTTTTTAAATAATATCTACTTATAAAAATGTAATGAGGATTAATGGAACAGATATATCAAAGAAACAGAAAGGTCTAGCGTTTTGTTTTGTTTTGAATAACAGGAAGTGTTGAGCTATAACAACAACCTCTTAGAAAGTTTACAAGGTAAGAAGTTCAGAAAATCTGAGTTGCATAATCTGTTTTCCTCATTGAACTATTGGACTGCAAAAGGCTGCCCCTCAGTATAAGGAATGAATATAATTATTGACATTTTTATCTCACACGGCTATTCTTAAAATACTTGACATCCTCGCCAAGGTGTAAGAATAGCTTACATTTTATCTCATGTTAGAAGGAGATCAAATCGGTTGGACTGTTGATATGGTTGAGGTGGAATTTTTTTTTTTTAAGCACACACAAAAATAAACTCTTTTGTGTTTTCTACCCCATGACCTAGAAGGAGGCTTTTCGTGTTCATTGTACTAGTCTGGCAATTAAAAATACTTTTTGTATAGTTTAGCTGTGCTTTTTGATGAGTGGCAATTAATAGATATAGGTAAAGGACAATTGAAAGACTTTTTCTGCATCAGTTTCCATCCCTCTGCATGAAACTAGACTCACTAAACTGAATGTTTTATTCCAAGCCTAAGAAATCTCCCAGTCTTGCCTTTGAACTCTTTATTGTGAATATTACAAATGTGTGACACATCTTCAGGGTCAGTTTAAAAACAAAATGGGTTCTACATCCCTCTCAGAGGTAATCCATCTTGGAGGTAATCTGTCAGTGTTTCCGTCAGATTTTATAGCCATTTTCTGTGATATTGTCAGAGAAAAGATCTACCAGGCTCTTTATTATATGCCTTATTTTCAGGCATTTAAATGTGCAACAAAACCTTCCTTTGAAATGGAATCCAGTGTTATATTTGGGATATTTCAAATATTTCTGTAACTTTTATATGCTAATAACTGTAAGTCCCAATGATTTAAAAATAAATGTTATACAAACTCATAGCTGTGATGAGACGATGGAGAAGTCTACATCATAGCAATTGCCAGTTAAAGGTGTAGAGTTTAGATTAGATTCAGACTGATTCAGATTCAGACCATTTTTAAATGCCTCAGAAGACTTGTAAACAAACAAAATGGTTGAATTCTTTGGTTAAGCAGTTATTTGGGGAGAATTTTTTTTTTTAATGATTCATGTTTTAATGTTTTTGCGTATAGACCTACCTTTTGTGTGTAGATAGACTCATATGTAGGTATACAAGGTTCTTATGTTTTTGAACATACTCAAGTTTTTCTTTCAGGTTAGTTGATTTACTTTGGGTGGTCAGTCAAATATATTTTAATCCATTTTAATTATTTAATAAACAGCACTAAATTGTCAAGCACTAAATTAGTTGACTAAAATGTCAAGCACTAAATTAGTTGGATTATAAAATTAACAGTTTTTATTTTTCTTGAGATCATGGAATTGAGAAGGATGCAGAGGGACGTCTGGGTGGCCCAGTTGGTTAAGCATTGGCCTTGGCTCAGGTCATGATCCCAAGTCCTAGGATGAACCCCACATCTGGATCCTTGCTCAGCAGGGAGCCTGCTTCTCCCTCTTCCCTCCCTGCTGCTCCCTTTGCTTATGCTCTCTCTCTCTCTCTTTCTTTCAAATAAATATATAAAATCTTAAAAAAAAAAAAAAACAGAGGAAGAAGGAGGCATATGTATAATTAAGGCCAGTTAAATGGATTTAGAGGCATCTATTTCAGCCTAGCATCATAGGTAAGCGAGGACTCATAGTGGGGAAGATTCCTGACCTTGAATATTGAGGACACAGGAAAATCAACCCATGAGGAATAGGTAAAAAGTATCTTATGTTCATTGTTATATGACCAGCAGTCTACCTGGCTGATTTCTTGCCTCCCATGACACTAGGCCATATTTCTTTGTTAAAAAAGCCCTGGGCTTTTTCTTCCCTGAAAAATACCTAGAATCAATGTGTCATTAAAATCGTACTCATTTTCCTACTTTATTTTTATAAATATGTATTTACAATTCCACAGAAGTTTAATCAGCATGTGTTTATTAAATATTAACAATGGAAAACAATAAAGAAATTTGGAGATACGCATAATCCTTTCCTACATAAATTTATAGTCAACAAACTTAAAAATGAAAGAATATCTTTTTTTTAATGTTCCAGTTGCTTTTCTGAAATTTCCAATTTTCCACTTTTCTATAAAAGCATGAGAAGTAATTTGCGAATTAAAGTACAAGTCATTTGGTATTATAGTTCTTATTAAGGATTCCATTGTCAGATTAGTTTCCTTTTTGTAATATATCATTATAAGATATTAATCAATTAATAAATGCTTATTGCTAGTTTAAGTATCATTCTCAAGAAGGTAAATTTATGCTTCTAGACAAATATTAAATGAATATTTGTCAAAGATTCTGTTTAACCCATTAATTGATGACTGAGACAGTAAGTTTAAATCAGTTCAAAGGTCATTTGATGATGTGGGTGTAGAGGTAATTTATTTATTTATTTTTTTAAGATTTTATTTGAGAGAGAGAGAGAGAGAGCATGAGCAGGGAAGAGGGGCAGAGGGAGTGGGAGAAGCAGACTCCCCACTGAGCAGGGAGCCCAATGAGGGGCTTGATCCCAGGACTCTGGGATCATGACCTGAGCCAAAGGCAGACACTTAACCAACTGAGCCACCCAGGTGCCTCAAGCAATTTTAAAAAGAAATATGATGATAAGTTTCTTGAGTTACATGTAAAGCTGGTTAATGTCTTATAAGGCAATAAATTATAACTTTGGGGGTTATCTCTTCCTTTGGACAGGAGTTATTTTCACCTGTACCTGACAAAAATTTATAAATGAACTGTTTTTCTTACAGATCGGAAAATAGTTAAGTAAATATGAAATCAAACAATAGAAGAATACCCAGTTATCTATTTGTTGTTTCCAAACTTCAGGTAATTTTTCTGATAGTTATATGTAGTCACTGTGATCCTTTTCTTCAAAAATATAACTCTAAAGTTGCCACAGTAGCTTATCAGTGTGGCATGGTTAGACTGGTGAAGCATTGCCATAGTGTACCAAAATAGATACTGTTCTTGGCTTTCATATTTGGTCAGCTACTTAAAATTATTGGTTGGGTCAGCATCTTATTTGACATTTGAATATTTTTCTAATACACTTTATGAAAATGGCCTGATAAATGTAGTTACATTAATCCCATTAAAAAGAAAGTTAAAACTTAAATCTTAGTGATGCTTATCTTAAAACAATAGGTGAATAAAGGAACAAGGAATTCCCTCACAACAGGGAATACATAAAAAGTTCCTTACGGGGTGTTTGGGTGACTTGATTAAACATCAGTCTCTTGATATTGGACCAGGTCATGCATGATCTCAGGGCCCTGGGATGGAGCCCCTGGTCCCCTCCACACTGCTTTTCCCTCACCCTACCCCTCTGCTCCTCCCCCTACTCCCTCCCTTTCTTTCTTCCTAAAAGAAATAAATAAAATATTTAATAAAGAAGTTTCCTTACAGTTACCACATGTGTGTTGTTATGTATTGAATTGTGGCCCCACAACATTCATATGGTGAAGCCTAACCCCCAATATGACTATATTTTGAGATAGGATCTTTAAATAGATAATTAAGACAAAGTCCTAAGTGTGGAGCCCTAATCTGAAAGGACTGGTGTCCTTTTAAGAAAAGGCAAAAAATATCAGGGGTGTGTGTGCATAGAAGAATGATCATGTGTAGACACAGCAACAAGGCACACTGTACAAACCAAGGAGAGAGGCTTCTAGAGAAGCCAACCCTGCCAGTGCCTTGATCTTGAAGTTCCAGCCTCCAGAATTATCAGAAAATATATTTTTAATCCATCCGGTCTGTAGTATTTTGTTATGGCAAGCCCAGTAGACTAAGATGGCTTTTATTCACTAGAATATGTGTGGCATTAAGCAAACCTATTTTCTGTAAGAACTAAAGGTAGTATCTTATAATTTAGATAAATTCAAATCCAGTCAGTCATAATTCCTTCAATATGCAGATAGGGGGGGATTCCCTGGATCTCTCAGTGGTTGAGGGTCTGCCTTCAGCTCAGGGCATGATCCTGGAGACCTGGGATCGAGTCCCACAACGGGCTCCCTGCGTGGGGGTCTGCTTCTGCCTCTGCCTGTGTCTCTGCCTCTCTCTCTCTCTCTCTCTCTCTCTCTGTCTTAAATAAATAAATAAATAAATAAACAAATAAACAAACAAACAATTCAGATAGGTTAGGAGAAACTGGAAAAAATAGCCAAATAAAACTATGTATAAAATAGCACCAAAATATTTACTGTAAACTGTTGTAAATTCTTAGCTCATTCCTTTGTCCTTACCAGAGTGTCTCTTCTATTTTTTAAAAACAATTCACCCTCCTTTCTCACTTCTCAATATGAATTTTCTCCATTCCCTGAACTGAAGCAAGGATAAATTTCTTGTTTCTTTCAATTACTTCTCAGGGAAAATACTGCTAGTTTTAAAGAGACTGACTCCATGGGACAGCTGGTCTTGTTTCTTAATCCCAGTTTGCATTGCTTCTGGCTAGATCTACTCACCAGAAGGTGTTGAATTAAAAGGATGATTTGAATCACAGTCTTATCTTACTAAGGTTTTGTGCAGCAATGTTTGTTTGTATTTCTGCATCAAGCTTAGAAATAGACTAAATATGACAAGCATGCAACCACTCTCTAGGCTTGAATACGTTGAGGAAGCCAGACCCTGGCTTTTGGTCAGCTGTATTTTGTTTTTCCTTTGGGGATGGGGGACTAATCTTGAGGAAAAGAACCTACGTAAATATGACCAAAAAAGGCATTCATTTTATCCTGTTGATACTCTCAAGAAAATTGATTAAAAAATTCTGACTGGATTCCTAATTTTCTAACAAGCTGTGTATTACTGTTACTTTTCCTTGTCTCTGCTTTCCTTCTGTCTATTCTTTCTTATTTCTCTTTCTAATTTGCCTCACACTTTTTTTTTTTTTTTTAAATAAGACCATTTAGGTTCATCCCACTAATTTACAGTTTATGACTTCAAAGCTCTCCGGGCAACTTTTCCATATGATAAAAATGTAATGCCTGGTTGTGGAAGTGTCTTCTGGAAGCAGTATCAACTGTTTTCTATGGCCCAGGAAAGGAGAGTCAGCCACCACCATCGCAAATGCTCATTACATGAAATAAAACATGGGCATATGCTTGTTTGCTTAGCTCATTTCTTAGAGCCTCCCCTCTACTTCTAAATTATCAAGATTAAGCCACATGTAAATTGATGGGAATAGCAATTTTTTCATATGTTTATCTTTGCTTTGAATAGTTAAAATCAACTCTCAATCTTAATTGCACTGATCTTATTGAGCTGGTGAGAATGTAGTTTTCATGGTTCCATACGTTGGATGCATATAGTGAGCCTAGGGGAATTCAAATGACTTCTTCAAGATAACCCAAGTGCCTTTGGAGGAGTCTAGCTCCCAGAACAGTGATTTTTCCATTTTGCTACATGGCTGTAGAAAACCCATACCTGATCTCAAGTATATTTTTCTAAATAAAGGGTAATCAACAGTCAGACACATGGTAAATATATTTGGCTGCTGCTGTTACTCTGGTGTGCTATTATTTGGGGCTTATGAATAGAAAATGTAAAGTAATCTCACAAGGAATTTTATTCTAATGTTTTTTCAAAGAATGAAAGCTTTTCTTTCAAAGGAGTTAGGATGACAAAAACCTAAGATTATTAGAAACCTAGTAGTAGATCTTTCCTTGGCAAGATTAGGGTGAGTTATTACCAGTAAGTGGTAAACAGGGTTCATTCATTTTCCTTTTGTAAGTTGAACTTCAGAGGAGCAGTTGCCAAAGGCTTTGTAGCATATCATTCAGTCACAATGCATTGGATTAAAGAAATATGGTACCTTCCTAGCCTTTCTATCTAGTCCCTCTACTCGGATTAAACCTTAAAACCTTAGATTTTTTTGATAAAATTCTACAAATAGATGTTTTGATTGTTAAAATTCTACAAGTAGTCACGTGTTGGTGGAAAAATTTAAAACTTCTTGTTTTTCATCGATGTGCTAGGCTGTTTTATCCAAGAAACTATAGGCATTAAAATGCCTCTTCTTACATAATGTCAAAATTCTTAATATATTCTGCAATTTATACATAGCCATGTCAAACATTTTATTCCCTGGAGTGATAACCTTATTGACTGTGTGTGAAACCTTGCCTTATTATTTCTAGATACCAATTTTAGTAATTTGGTTTAAGAAACCACAATAATAAATGTTCAAGAAGTAGACCCACAGGAGTGCCGGGGTGGCTCAGTTGGTTAAGCATCTGACTCTCTTGATTTCCACTCGGGTCATGACCTCAGGGAACAAGCTCTGTGTTGGGCTCCACACTCAGCTGGGAGTCTGTGTTGGGACTCTCTTCTTCTCTCTGTGCCCCTCCTCTCTCTTTTTCTTTCAAATAAATCTTTGGGGAAAAAAAAAAAAGACAAGTAAATGCTTTCTACTCTCTCTTGCCTCCTTATGAATAAAGGACTTTTCTACTGTATAGATTCTGTGTGCTTCTTACAGAAAGAAATTGTCTCTCTCATGACAGATGTTCTCCCTTAAAGTATCTGTGTGGACCAAATCCCAAAGGTATCATTTGACTTCCTTATGAATGCACTATTTTTTCCTGTTCATTAATGGGATAATGTAATCTTTACTTCTTAAGATATGGGACATTGACTTTTCACAATCAAAATATGTTTCATAATGTATCATTGAAAATGAAATGAAGAATTTAGGGATGATGAAATCACTTCTTAAAGACAGCTCTATTTTGGTGTTGGTGTGAGAAGTCTAACAAGAAAAAGAAAACTTTCATACCCTAAATTTAAGATGAGCAGAAAAATGAAGCAAGCATATATGGGATTCTTCAAATTTTTAAGTGAGTGAATATTTTGATTAAGTTTATGTAATCCAACTTCATGCACCTCATACTAAAAGACATTTCCCATCTTTTATTGACATGATTTTAGTCCTAGGATGTCTATATATAGCAAAGTGGGTATGTTTATTCATTTATAGAAAGGAATTTTATAAGAAATTATTATTTTTTTTTCTGTTAAAATTTGTCATAAAGACCATATTCCTTATTTTGAAGCCTCAGTTCCAACTTCAGGGTTTTCTTTTATGATGCTGACTCCAGTGAATACAGTGCTATATATATAAGTTAGGTTTCTTAGAATTATAAGTAACTGGATATGTAGCTAAAAACAAACAAAAATCCTGCACAACGGTAACCAACTTGTAGAATGCAGTAAGTATGTGAAAAACCAAGAATCCAGATAAGGAACCTCAGCTAGAAGCTTTCACAGACATTCTGTTTAAAACACTGTAGTAAAATTGACACAGTTTTAAAGATTTTCTAGAAATTTGTCCCCTCAGTTACAAATGTCCAATATCTAATGACACAGAGATTAGCCTGGCTCCTGCACAAAGATGACCTGCCAATTCATGAAATGTTCCATATTTTTCTGACGTGATTGGCTTTCTACTGCCGCTGGCAAGGAGAGGGGCTCTGAGGTCATGACAAGGAGCAGAAAAATACAAATGAGAAGAAGGAGGAAGCCAAGTAGCTTTGTGGCTTTCCGTCTAACCTTTTTGTCCTCAGCCTGTGTCACACCGTACTGGCATGTCCTCCTGTAGCAGTCACAGGTTCTACTACCAATGGCCTCCCTTTTTCCTGAGTCTCAGTGCTTCCTTCCCCTCAGAAAGCCTCTTTCCTTCTGGGTCCCTCCTGGGAGTGTTTTGTAGTCCTGTGGGACTCACCCCAAAGTATTAATAGTAGCTTTGTAATAACCAAACAAAAACACACACATTTTAAATTTCTGAGGGGGGAAAAAGTCTGATTTTCTTGTTGACTATGGTGCCTACTTAAGCATGAGAAACAAATTTCTGTATTACAGTTGTGCTTATGTGCTAGTGAGAGTAGGGCAGCTTTTAGTGAGAGAAATTTCCAGAGAAGGGGGTTGGTCATTGTGAGCTTTGAAGCCTTTCCAAATGCTGAATAAGTCAAATCCAAACAAGTGACAGTAAGGATTATGATGGATATTCAGAAGTATGAGATCATCTGAGTATGAGACCCTGTCTCTGAAGAAATTATAACCTAATTGATTATGGCAGCATAATAGTAGGACTGATGGAAAATAGAACAAATTATTTAAATAATCACTTAATAAAATAAAATAATAAAATAAAATAAAATACCCCAAATGAAGCATATAGTTTATTGGGTATATATTGTACAGAGGGTAAGAGGGAACAAGTCAGAAAGATTACTTTCTGTAGGATAGCTAATAAAAGTTTTGTCATTGATATAATATATACATTGTTCTTTTAAAGCTGAGTCCTTCAAAAGGCAAAAATTTGTTCAGAAAGCATTTTATTTATTTATTTTGTTTTAGATTGAAGTAGAGTTTATAATATTAGTTTTAGATGTACAACATAGTGATTCCGCAATTATATACATTGCTAAATGTCATCATAAGTGTAGTTACCATCTGTCACCATACAAAGCTATTTCAATATTATTGACTATATCCCCCCCATGGCATTCTTGTTATCCCTCTGACTTATTTATTTTGTTACTAAAATTTGATACCTCTTAAACCCCTTCACCTTTTTCACCAATCTCATCACCTCCCTCCCTTCTGGCAACCTCTAGTTTGTTCTCTATATTTATTAGTCTGTTTCTCTTTTTTATTGTCATTTATTTTGTTTTTTAGAGACCACATATAAGTGAAGTCATATGGTATTTGTCTTTCTCTGTCTGACTTATTTCATTTAGCATAATACCCTTTAGGCTCATCTATGGCACGCGTGGCAAGATTTCTTTCTTTTTTATGGCTGAGTAATCATCCATTGTGTATATATACTATATTTTGTTTATTATTATGTCAATGGTTGCTTCTACATCATGGCTATTATAAATAACAGTGTGATAAACATTGGGATACATAGATCTTTTCAAATTAGTATTTTTGTTTTCTTTAGGTAAATACCCAGAAGTAGAATTACTGGATAGATGCTACTTCTACTTTGAGTTTTTTAAGGAACCTAGCTAGTGTTTTCCAATTTACATTTCCACCAACGGTGCACAAAGGTTCTCCTTTCTCTACATCTTTGGAAACACATGTTATTTCTTGTTTTATTTTTATTTATTTATTTTTTGATACTAGTCATTCTAATTAGTGTGAGATGGTATTTCATTATGGCTTTGATTTGCATTTTAGGTGGAAGAAATGTGCTGGTGGAATAGGTATCATTCCTTTTCTTTGATAAAAACAATGACGTTTTGTGTGGAAGTCATTAGGCCAGGAGACTGTATACTATGCCTGTTTGTGAATAGTGTCTATTAGGGAGGAATATTTTTAATCTACTTATCTTGATTCTTTGGCTAATCTAATAATCAAATTAACATAGGGCAGATTAATAGAATAAAAACAAATTTAATTACATTTTAATGGGGCCTCACAGAGATAATAAGACACAAAGGCATATTGGGCAGTTGAGGTTTATATGCCATCCTGAACTAATAAATAGGATCAGAGCCTAGAGCTTTAAAGAGGAGGAAGGAAATTCAAAGGACAATAGAAAGAATGGATGTTGGTAGTTAGATGTTTGCCCTGCCATACAAATAGGGCATTCAGAGCTCTCTGAGCAAGTCCTCCTATCTAAATTCCTTTAAATAGTTAAGGGAATGGTAAAAGTTCTTCTTGCATCAACTGAGTCCTGATTGCCTTCAACTCAAATAATCCACATGCCAGAGTGGCATATTTTGGGGTCATATATTGACCCCTCTTGCAACTCCTCACCTTAGAGATTTTATTGTATATGATCTTCCAAGTTGAGTAAAGCTGTGTATGTGTATTTGATTTATAAAACTATGATATAAAGAATATGTTCAGGAAAATTGTCCTACTGCCTTAAGATTTTTGTGACAAAAATAATCTTAGTTTTATATATGAACTATTTCTTCATTGGGCATTAAAAATAAAATGGAAATTGGATACTAATGATAGGAATTTAACCATTTAAAAAAGTACCTATTTTGTGTATTTTAATTACATTTATTTTGTTAAAAGAGGTATTTGCTCTCAACTTTTGTCACTTTACCCGAAGGAAATAAAATGTCAACGTGGTACTTGGTATCTTTGTATAAATATGTGTATTTTTCTGGAAATAGGGGTCTCTTCATATTGGGTTGTTGTTGCATGTGATATGTACTATTTCTTGAAATATTTATTTACAAATAAGGTGATAATAGAGATAGCTAACATTTTTTTTTTCAGGCAATATCATTAGTTTAGACAAGGACCAATAATTCTGTCCTGATAAAATGACAAATTTATGTCAGGCACTGTGCTAACCTGGCACCTACAAAGCAGAAACCAATAGAGCCTACATAGTTCTGAAATTATGTATATGTGTAGAAACATGTTACCAACTGAAAAATATTTTGTGCCGTCTGACAAAAAATACCTGAAATCAACTATGAATGTTAGATTTAGATACATCTTAACATCAAACAAAACTGAAATTAGTGAAGTATTTTAAAAATATACATTTGAATCTAGAAATTAGAAAATAGCGTACATTTTGACAGTTTAAGAAGTATACAACTAAAGGGCTTATAAAAACTACTTTGTAGGGAAAAAATAAGCCTATTGAATTTCCAAAGAAGTATTTTATAACGTTTACATTTTTCAAGAATTTTGAAATGAGACATGAATCTTGATAAGCAACAAAGATTGTGGACTGGGCATATTTCTAAGCCTAAAGTAGTAAACTGAGTAAATAGTCGAGGGAAGTCATGTTGGGCAGTACGTATGAGCATCCTACGGTAGCATTCTAGGGGTGTTGCGTGGATTTTTTCAGTCAAGTAGAGAACGCCTTGACATGTTGCCTTCTCCATTCTAACAAAAAAACTTTCATTCTATCATTTGGCCTTTTTTTTTTTTTTTCATTTGGCCTTTTAAATCTAAAAATATATTATCTAATATAACTGAAATTGTTATTTTTGTAGATAGAAACTATCCTCTTAGGGAAAAGTATTTCAAAGTTTTTTATTGTGATAGAGCAAGCAAATGACTAAGTTCTGCTTCACCCCCTAAAAAATGTCTTCTTAATATGTTTAAAAGTATTCACCAGGTTTCATCAGTGTTGTCACTGAGACATGCTCTGTAAAATCAAATCTATAGTCTCTTTAGTGCAATAAGTCCTCAGCTACTTAAACTATTATTGTGTGACTTTCCCCCCCCACGGAATAAATTATTTAATGTTCTTTGACATTCTTTTTTTTTTTTTTTAAGGTTTTATTTATTTATTCATGAGAGAGAGGTAGAGAGGCAGAGACACAAGCAGAGGGAGAAGCAGGCCCCACGCAGGGAGCCCAACATGGAACTCTATCCTGGGACTCTGGGATCACACCCTGGGCCAAAGGCAGACGCTCAACCGCTGAGCCACCTGGGCTGCCCCAGAATTTTCCTATTTATTTAAATCTTGGAACTCCTTTGACTTACCCATAATCTCTCATACAGTACTCCAGGATGGCTGCCACATTCCTAGAAGCTGCTAAATGATCCAAATGAGAATGCTATAAAACAATTACCTTTCAGCTTTAAGACACTGTGTCCTTTTTAAGTACAAAATAATTAAATGAAATAAGTGTTTGCATTTATTCTGGAAGCTATGTAAATTTCATTTTTAAATGTTTTTTTTTAAGCAGAAAAAATAAAATTTCTCCATATACGTGTGTGCGTATATATATATATATATATATATATATATATATATATGTAGTTGTATAGCATACATTACCAATATTTGTGAATTCTGTGTTGAAAAGGGCATGTTCTCTTTATTGCTAAGAATGAGCTACATAAAAGTTTTAAATTAGTGGATAAAACTGAAGGTCCAGTGTTTGCTAGCATTGAATTTTCACTTCTTAGTCACATTGTATCAGGAATGACTTCAGTATTTTGATTAATATGTCAACAGTAAGATTTTCCTAAGATGTTTCTATGTATAATTAATAATACTATTATGTAAAAACTATCCTATAGGGAACTCATAGTCCTAAGGTTATACACGAATTAAAGATAAAATCTGTGATATTGTACTACTTTTTTTCCATTCTCATCTATCTATATGATTCAGATTGCCTAACTAAACTTAAATACAATTATGAGAGTTAGAGTATTTGTAAAGTACTAAGCTGACAAATACAGAGTGCTGGCTATTATTTCTGTTTAGAAGTCAGAGATTTGAGCTATTCATTTTGTAGTCTGACAGTCATCACTACAATTCCTTGAATTCCCAAAGCTTTTCACACAGCTTCCTCAAGGACGGCTATCATGTCTTAGCTACTGCAATGACAGATGGGATATAATGTGTCATGTGATGGATAACTCTGGAGCCATAGTACTTAATCCTTCTAATACTAATAGCTGCATTATCATAGAGATTTATGGGAATGTCAGTTTCAAGTTCCCAGTTCCATTCATGGGTTTTTAAAACTTCAGCTGCAAAAAACATGCATCCATCCCATTAATTCTAATTATCATGGTTCATCTTCTCAGCAGTTTTGCACTCCGGAACCTTTCAGTGCAAATTAACGTACCAAAAAAGTGTATTAATTAATATTTGTAGCTTTTAATTTCTGCAAGAGTGTTGTCTGGAAGCAGCTGGCAGTACAGGGCCGCTGCTATTGAATCTTTGCCAAACAAGTGCAGATGTAATTTTGTTATCTCTTGCTTAGTCATTTACGCAAATTAATTTGAACAATTAGCCTTTTACTGGTCCTTCATGAATCATGCAAAAGGGATCTGCCAAAAATTGCTAGTTGACAGAAAAGAATTGGTTAATGCTGTGCATTTTGTGGGAAGGTAATGCAGAGTGAAGCTCAACACTATTTTAAACTATAGACAATTGCTTAAATATTCTATTGTAAGATTTACTTAACACTCTGAAACTTGAGAATCCCCTTAGTGAAGAGTAAACCTGCATACTAGTGAAGGTTTATTTGATAGGGTTCAAATTTTTCATGAAATATCCAACTTGAATATGTCTTTATCGAGTACATATGCAAAATAAGAGAGGAGTTTTCATTATGAAACAGAAATTAGTTAGCCAATTTTTACTACTTCTCAGGTCACAGATACTCACTTTTATTTACTCAATACTTGTGTATATCTTTGTGTAATTAGTTGACATACAATGTAGATATAAAACACATTTGTGGCTTCATTTGGTACCTTCTAATGATCCTCTACTCCTCTTAGAAGTTAGAGATGGAGAGTACTTTAAAATGTTAAATATGTAGTTATTAAAATTTAAAGGTCAGGTTAAAAAAAGACTTAAGTGAAAGATACATAATTCAATCACCTCTGAATGAGTAGAGATCTATTTTGTGGTCTTAATATGAAGTTACCAGTATCTTAAAGAAAAAATCAAACAAAACTGGGAAATAGCAATTATAAAATTTGCGATTCTTTTCCTTAGAAGTGGTCCAAACTACCTGTGATTTTATGTTTTTAGTTTAATTTGAATCAATTTGTTTTCTTGGGATTTTTAATCACTGGCATTTTAATCACTGAAGATTTTTTATCTAATGTATGCAGGTGGTTGTATGCTGTTATAATGTCAAATAAAAGCTCACCAAAAAATAAGTATTCCTTCACTTTGTATAGCATTAGTTTAGAAAAGGCCCAGGAAGTATTTCATGACATGCATTCATATATATTGAAAGTTATGCATGTACAGGTTTTAAATATGTTCACATGAACAGCATATTTATATTTGGTTAAAATATGTCACTCCATCTAATTATCATTATTTAAGTATAAAAGGAAATTGTTACTCTCAGACCATACCTTTTAGAAAAGAGAATTTAAAAAAATGAAATTCATTTAGATAACCTGTCTCAGCATAGATATTAAAAGTGAGTCTATGTGAGATAGGGCTGATGAATTTCTCCTGCAGAATATTTTTAAAATTCAAAGTTACTGATCACTATTTGGGTAATCATTGTAATCATAAAGATTAAAATCACGGGTGTCTAAAACTGCAAAAGGATTATTTCTCAATGACTTTTTTTTCTCCATAATGGAATTAAAATTCCCCCAAATATAATTTCCACAAATCTAACATTAATGGCAAAAACAAAGTATTTGAAATATTTTAAATTGTCATTTGTAAAAAATGTTACTTATCTCTATGTTGGTCTCAGTCATCTTTAAAGTAAAATGCTTTGGAGGATTTCAATTGAATAAATAGTGATAAGTCAAGCTCAAGGTAAGATAAATCCAGTGGATATTTAGGTGACATTCAAAGTTTTAAAGCGCAATTATTTTTCTCCTGTTTAAAGAAGCAACATTTACTTCTAAAGCAACATTACTTTAGATTCACTGATAAGAATCTAAAAACTATAATAAAGAATATTTAAAAATCACTGTTAATACCCCTTTTACAAAATAACTATAGTTAACATTTTGATTTATTTTATTCCTATCTTCTATATTTTTTAAATGTCACCATATTATAAATAGTAATATAATGTGAAAATCTTTCTTGCAATTAAAAAGAATTGTTAATATAATTTTAATAGATTTAGTGTTGAAATTTCATTGCCTATTTTTGCTATTGCTACACATTAAATTGTATCTTTTAGTTATAAATAATAAAGCAATGGACATCTTTACTCATAAACTTTTCCTTTATTTCAGTCAAATTCTTTAGGCTTCAATCTCAGAAGTGAGACTATTCAAGTGATGTGAATACTTTGACATTTGGTACACATTTCTTAATTTCTTTCCAGAATAGTTGTACTTTTCCCTAGAAATTTGAGAAAAATTAGATTACCACATCTCCAACAGTGTCATATGTTATCATCAAAATAATAACAAAATAATTGTTTAATATATTATAGGTTTAAAAAGATAATCTGCTTATTTGCTTATCTCATTATTAGTAAAGAACATTTTCTCATATAGCATTTGATGCACAATTTTCTCATTTGTAAAATATTTATTAATATGAAGTTCAATTATTATTTTTTGAGATTTAGTTGCATTTGATTGTTTAAAAGTGTTTTATAAAATCCCATACAAATATAAACTATTATCGGTAACATATTGATGAAAAACTTTTTCCTATAAAAACCTGATTTTGTAACTAAATAACAATACTACTGTTATTTCAGTTTAGCATACAAAGAGTAGTAAGACCCTGTGCCTCCAGAATTAGGAGTTGCTCATTTCTTTGACTAAAATTCTTTACAGAAAATGTATTTTTCTTCTGTATTACTGTGTGGATCATTAGTAGATATAAGTAATTAAAACTTAATTTACATTAAACCATAAATAAGATAGTATGTAACTATATTTTTTCTAGCTCAAGCTATGAAAATTCAATTTTTAATTTCATCTTTTCTTATTTTCACCAGCAAATACTGCCATATAGTTACTTATTGTTTGAAGTCATCCTATAATTTGTATTAAATATATTACAATTCCTTGGCTTTAGGTAAATGAAAAATAACTTTCCCAGAAAGAAATTAAAAAATTATACAGGAAAGTAAAATAATAATAATCTTATTATTTTGACTAATTGACCAAGGTAATTTAGTAATCATCTTAATCATTCCCCAAGCTGCATGTACACTGTCTACATTTTTGTCACAAACATACAATGTAATACAAATGCTATCCATATTTTTTTCTTAAGAATTATAAGATTTGGTGTAATAATTGTTTATGGTACTACATAAATACTGAAGAAAAAAAGAGGACACATATTTTCCATTATTCCTTGGCTATGTAGATGAATTCTTATGTATGGAATGAGATGAATTAATGTCATTTAACTAGTCACAAAAGAATGTGTATTTGAATGTATATTTGAAAATGCAGAATTAATAAAATAAATTGGACTCATAATCACCAAAACATAAGTACTGGTCATCTGTAGATGAGTATATGGACAGGGTTTTTGTGCATTTGCATGAATTTTAACAAATTGGCTTTTTCTCCTACTTAATATAGGACACATATTTCCCATATTTAAAAAAAAGTTGTATAAAGCTACTGTTATATTATTCAGTTATTTGGAAGAATGATCCATATTTGTATAATCAATTTTCTATTTTGAATATTTACGTTGCTCTAAATATTCGGCATTATGAACAACCCTGAAACAAACATAGATAAATCTTTGCATATCTTCATTATTTTTTTTTTGAAATAAATTTCTTATTTGATTTTTATGTTTTTAAAGTATGTGTCTGCATGGGTCTTAATGAACGCATGAGTGTTTTATAATAGTAATAGCTCTCTGTTAGCAGTGAACACCAAGGAATTCAGACTTGTAATCATTCTCAAAAACAATTAATAGTTTAAAATAGTTTAGAATATTTTGGTTTGTTGTTATCAAAACTATAACTAATGCCTTAGTAATATGTGTCTAAACCAGTTTCTTTCATTGCTGGGTAACTGACTAATCAGAAAAAAAAAATCCCCCTCATATATACACACTGAGAGAGATGAAGCTAGTCTCTCTGTAATTGAAAGTATCAGTGGTAAACTTGGCTGGAGCTTGATTAATAGTATATTAAAATCAGAGTCTTCTTGGTGAGTGCTAGATAAGGAGTTTTGGGCAAATTACTTGGTTACTGGGAAGCCTTTAAATTTTAATCATGGAAGTACTTCAGTGTCATTAGAAACTGAAAGGACAATGGGGTCTGCTGGCAAGTTCTCTGAATTGTTGTGCTTTTCAGGCTCTCCTTCTGCCCTGCTATTGAGAGCCAAGCATGGGCTGCAATCGAAAATCCTTTAGCTCCCCATGACTTTGATTGCTATTATTGTAATTTAATATTACACAGAATCTTGGAATAAAATAGTCCATGGAAATGAGAAGAGATAATGCAGGAGGTGGGGTGGGGGTGGGGAAAACTGAAATAGAACTCAAAATTAGTTGTGAAAAGAGTTTAAAGCCAGCGAATCTTGCACTGAAGCTGCAGAGTGTAAAGCAGGATATTACAACGTTTAAGTTAAAAATTAGCAACAGGCACAAAATAAAGACAGGAAACTTGGTTCAATCTTGAAAATATCCAACCGTGTTTAGTTGCAAGGAGAAACATGGGATAGGAAGCAAAGGTGGGGTTACCCTGGCCTCTGGATGCTTTGACATTTCACATATAGTGTTAAGAAAAAACACGTTACAGAGATAGTTTTATCCAAATAACCCAACGTACATTTGGCTCTTATTAAATTGTTTATGTTAAAGTCATGCCATGAGATTATGTGATGTTCAAGAGGCAAGTGGGCATTTTCCCTGTGTACATGAATTCTAGTCAGTGTGAGCTCTGGCTGCCTCAGTTTTGAACAGGGTAAACAAGGAATAGGATCATAAACAGTAAAGTAGGAATCTTAGCAGTCACCTGTTTCAATAACGTTTATTTTTCCCCTTAGCCAAAGGACGAACAGAGTGGGGACATGATCTGATGGGTATGACCCAACTGAAGCAAGCTTCCCTTTAGAGAATTCTCAGTATGGTTTACAAGCTGAAGGATTCTTTTATTATGTTTGACTCCTTTTCAAGAAACCGTTTTCAGGGATACACGCAGCTATTTTCTTGAAGACTTGTGAGATTTGGAAAGAATTTTCTGAATAATTCTAAGAAAGCAATGTGTTACTCTTTGCATTGGTGGCTTGCATCTGTGTTGTGCTCTGCACTGAAAGTTGTTTCAAGTTTTTGCAACTTCTTTAATAGATATATGAACTTTCCTCTTTTGTGGAAAAAAATGAAGGCAAACCAAGGTAGGTTATTTAAAATCCAATTATCTATTCAAGCATGGGTATAAACCATTTTAAGCAGTAAGGCTATAAATATATATCCTAGAGTAGATTGCAGGAGAGTAGTCCTTACACAAATATGTTCCTTGTGATGTGGTAAGTGGATCTGTAGAGGCACAAATAAGATTGAGTGGTGCTATCAAACTGGCATATCATATAATTATTTCTTGATTATCTTGTTTTCATTTCTCTCCTCACCTTTGAATTATTTAGTTTCTTTGGTGTAGAAACAATCACAAATTTACAGAAAAGTTAGAAGTATGGGGACGCCTGGGTAGCTCAGCAGTTAAACGTCTGCCTTTGGCTCAGGGCGTGATCCTGGAGTCCTGGGATCGAATCCCATGTTGGGTTCCCTGCATGGAGCCTGCTTCTCCCTCTGTCTGTGTCTCTGCTTCTCTCTCTGTGTGTGTCTCTTGTGAATAAATAGCTAAAATCTTTAAAAAAAATTACAAGTATGGTACAAATAACTTCATTTTCGTTTCCTGTACCAATTGAGTGTGTACATTGCTGCCCTCTTATCCCTTCATCCCTAAATGTTTTAGGGTTTGCTTCCTACATGACAATGATGCAACCATCCAAAATCAAGAATTTGACACAGATGTATCACTTTCATTTAATTCTCAGAGGATCCAGGTCAGAGTCAAGTAGTGTTTTTAGTTATTATATTTCCTTAGTCTCCTTCAACCTAAAACAGTTCCTCAATCTTTGACCTTCACAACCTTTTGAGGATTACAAGCTAGTTATTTTGCAGAATGTCCTTCAATTCGGATTGGCTCTCATAATTAGGTCTCGATGATATATCATTGGAAGTAAAATCAAAGTCTTGTTTTTTAAAAAAAATTATTTATTTATGATAGTCACAGAGAGAGAGAGAGAGAGAGAGAGAGAGAGAGAGAGAGAGGCAGAGACACAGACAGAGGGAGAAGCAGGCTCCATGCACTGGGAGCCCGACATGGGATTCGATCCTGGGTCTTCAGGATCGCGCCCTGGGCCAAAGGCAGGCGCCAAACTGCTGTGCCACCCAGGGATCCCCAAAATCAAAGTCTTAATGCTTTGTTTTTCACATTACATTCTATCGAATGGCTTAGGAGTTTTTGTTTTCCCCACTACTTATGGTTTCATTTTACTGCTTGATCAAAGTGTGTTTACCAAGATTCCTGAAATAGGCATATTATATGTGTTTCACCAGCGATTTTACACAGTTATTCAGAGGATCCTTTATAGATCTTTTGGTTTTTTTCCTTAGGAATTATTAAGTGTTTTGTGGGAAGTACCTTCAAACCATGTAATAAGCTCATAGAGCCAAGCAGGAGCTGCTTTATTTATTTATCCATTTATTTTTTTTATTCATTTATTTTTTTATATCTGTTTAGGTTCCTGATTCCCTATTTTATTCAGTGGCTTCTAATTCATCACTATCACTTATTTAGACTTGACCGGTTGGGAACCCATTAAGAAGCAAATTATTGTATCCTGTCATTCTTTGAGTATTTTTTTTTTTTTTTTTTTGGTAGATGAAGATTTCTTGGCTTATCTTGTATTTTGCTTGAAAACAATGATTTCTCCAAGGATCCCTGTTTCTTTTTAGTGGTGTGTGATATTTAGAAGATCCAATTTCTTTATAATTCCTTATTGTATCATTGTTCTCTGACCCTATTAGTGGGGGAAAGTAGAGAATGTGTGTGTGTGTGTACACATATGCATGCAGATAGTACACATATGGTGTGTTGATATCTCTTATCGATATGTATAAAACATGTTTATTAGATTTATATTTTATATTTTTCTACATATAACTACATACATGTATGCATGTATGACTGTGTATATGCACGTGTGTATTTCCACCAGTAATTCCAATTCCAACTCATTACCATAGGGTTCACTATAGGTTTTATTTGTTTTCCATATTTGTAAAAATGGCCTTTTCTACAATTAATGCCTGCCTCCCATCATCCTCAATATATTAATTTGATTTAATCTCTATATGTATACAAACTAGTATCTCCATTATCTCCATTGCACTTCTTCCCTAGCATAGACTCCCTGTTGACACAGCTTGGGCTTCACTATTGAGTGACGGCTTTTTCTTAGGTAAGCATATCCCCCTTTTCCCACCCGGTATCTGACATCTCCCCTGGGACTGGCCTTCCACACAGATGCCTTCTGTGTTGTGCTTAGGCACCAACGACTTGTTCTGGACCACTGCCACTCCATTCCATACACCCTGTCTCCATTTACTAACCCATAAATGTTTGTGCTGCAGGTAAAGGCTTTAGAATTAATTTAAGAAGGGAAAGGATTCTATTTAAGAATAGAAAGGAAGAGAAAAAGCTCTATATGTTCATCAACTCATCTACTTATTGTGCTGATTGGGATCATTTTAGCACACTATTCATTATTGTTTGTTCACACTAAGAGCTGTTAGAAGAATTTGGCTGACTGTGAGAGAGTGCTAAGTCAGTCCATGCCCTACAGAAATATGGGGTGTAATGTTTTTAAAGGAAATAAAATCCAATAGATTAGGGGAAGTCACAGGAAGGCATGAGAGCAGGTAAAGTCAGAAGTACATCAGATATTGTCACCTGGGGAATAGCAAGTGAAAATGTCTACAGTTGAGAAAGAACATTGTTTTAGATGAAGAACAGAAATGGTGGTCTGTATTTTGTTTAATAGTAACTGAGGAAGGTAGTCATCTAAATAATAGCAGCCAATAATTTGAGTCTCACTTGGAGACTTTCAATTGCCTATGACAGTAGTTCATAATGTTCCCCCAACTGCCCAATTAGAGAGTCCCTTCAACTCTAGATATCTTAAGTATCCATTAGCTGATTTAGGGTATTTAAATCTTAAATGTTTAGGATGTTTACAATTTATTATTTTTATTTTATTTTTTAATTTAATTTAAAGTTTGTATTTTAATTCCAGATAGTTAACATATAATATTATATTAGTGGACAGAATTTATTGACACCCCCCCTCCCGAAAATAGAATGGCTAGTTCCCAGTTGCCTAGCCAGTGAACTGTCAACATTGTCCTCTGTGACTGTATAGCTAGAACAGAGAACTAAGAAATCCTCAGAATATAAAAAGTTAATATTGACGTGGAGAGAATCCTTCTCCAGTTCTTGCTTCCACAAACTCAAAATTCCAGTTACATTCCATTCCATGATCAGATTGAAGTTGGCATTCTTAGGTAAGCACAGTTGAGAGAGAAATAGCCATCTTCAACCATGATTTTAAATTTCTCATGCAAGTAAGGAAATAGTTTTATCATTAAACAATCAATAACATAGGCAACTTGATTAAAGATGTCAATGCAGATTATAACAGTCTTAATCCACAAGCTAACACAGAACATTATTAGATTGTGATAATAAACAGGCATATTGAATGAGTCTTTGATTTGGAAAGGTATCTCTAGAGAAATGGCTCATGGAGGAGCAATGATCTCATTCCAAACTTCCTCTGAGTTATACTTTGCCTGAATTGGTGATATTGCTGACATTCTCATATAATAGAATTACAATCAATTATATAATTGATCCCAGGGCCCTCAGATCCTGACTTGAGCTGAAATCACCACTTAACTGACTGAGCCACCCAGGGCCCTGAATTTTCATTTCTTATAAGATCTTGAAGTATAACTGAAATAACTGAGCCAACCATTTGATTTCATTTTTTCTTTTTCTTTTTCTTTTTTTTCCTTCTGGAATAGATGCATTGGTATAAAAGTACTTGGTGGGTATGTTTCCGTATGATTTCCTTTGAGGAGGTTTGATTATTTGTTTTGCAAACATTGTTCCATTTCCCCAAGTTACCCATACTTGATTCTTGTTAGTACTGCCCTCGGAATCCTCACTCTTTCCTCTTTTCTTATTATGTGAGGCTGCACATGACTCAGCAGGACCTTAGGAAAAAGTGTCAAAAGATGCTGCCTTGTAACTTGATTACCAGATGTGTGTGTGCTCTTGTGCATGCCGTTTGAGTGTGATAGCCAAAGAAAAAAATGAATTTCAGGATAACACTCAAGTTTTCAAATTGAGAAATGCAGTTGGGGGTGGGGTGTATAGGAAGGCTGCAAAGTTCAGATAAAACTGGAGGAGTTGTGTTTATTTTCAGATGATTACGGGACATGTTTGTGTAAATGCCCAGCATGCTGATGTTGGACTGAGATAAAAATGAGAAAGCACTCATTTTAACCTATTTCACACTTAATAATGCGTAACACTCGGAGTTTTTGCATGTTGGGGAAAAAATGCAGCATCTTATTTGGTACCTGTATGCTTCTAGATGAATTTAGAGTTAGGCCTCCTTGAAATATTAATTTTGCTTATGGGTTTCATTGGGCAATGTGAAAATGACTATTAGTTCTTTTGAAGTTGATAAAGTTATACTCGGAAATTTGAAAGTTTTCAGACTTAATTGGCCACAGATAGTTGCAAACTTATTCCAATTATTTCAGTTAAGGAATGAAGTATAGACCATATTAAAAACAAAATCAGGAAATGATTCTGATTAAGATGAAAGATCCATCACAAATTAAGAAATAAAAGTGTAATGCTGGTACTTCATGTTGGAGCAGGCCATTTAAAAAATCATGAAGTGAAACATAAGAAGGCTAGAAAAGTTTGGAGTAGGCAAGATAAATTATTTGGAAGACTCTGTGTTAATCTGCCATAAGGGTAAGAATCAATTTGGCTGATAGGCAACGAGTGACTTGTGTTTGATATCTGAATTTTTCAATCAGCATTTTCTGAACATGGTTTCTCATTATGATAATGACTAAAGGATTAATTATCACCATGAGAACAGTGATAATGGCACTTTGAACTGTACTTGTCACCATATGACACAGACTATTACTTGTTGTTTTTTTTTTTTTTTGTATTTTAAGAAAGATATGTGCATTTGGAAGCATTTGATTCACTTGGTGAAAGTAATACTATTAAGTTGTTGGAGTTAAATGATGGGGAGACAACATTTTAAAAACACTACTTTCACACTGGCCATCCTTTTTACAGTTTTAATTGACCAGTTAAAACAGAGAATAATTAACAAAATCAGTGTGAATGCTTGTGTCAAATGCAGAGTTCAATTAGAATATTTGCTGGTTACTTCTAAAACTCCCTACTGTAGCAGATAGAATGTTGTAAGAAATAATATTGCTAATTACCTTTCCAAAACAATATCCTTCACTAGCTCAAGTGCAACAGATTAGATGTAAGCCATTTAATGAGAATGGCATAGCATACTGGATTTTAATTTTAGATTATTGGATACATGCATGGTAGGCAATGATATAATTGAGAAATGACTATGTTACTAATTGATACTAATGGAGGCAAAGTATGGATTTTTTGGTATCATCATTTTTATGGGGACTAGAAACAATGTTTATTAAAATAATCAAATTAATTACATAAATGATTATATTTTCTTTGTTCTAGAGTGCTTCATATTTGCCATATTAAGGAAGGCTGCTGACTTAAAAGGATAAAAAGTTTTGAAGTGCTGGGCACCTTTATTGTAGCTCACTGCCCTCTTTGATGTAACCTAAGGCAACACAGTTAAGATGACCACTTAAGTGTGCTTTCATTTCTTCAACTATTTTTAGATAGATTGTTTTAGAGCTACAGTTACTCAAACTCTTCTTAGCTAGTCTCATAGTAAGAAATGTATTTTACCATAAATACCAATGTGTTTTCTTTTTTCTTTTTTTTTTTTTTTAAGATTTTGTTTATTTATTCATGAGAGTCAGAGAGAGAGAGAGAGAGAGAGAGAGAGAGAGACAGAGACATAGGCAGAGGGAGAAGCAGGCTCCATGCAGGGAGCCCGACGTGGGACTCAATCCCAGGACCCTGGGGTCACGCCCCGGGCTGAAGGCAGATGCTCAACTGCTGAGCCACCCAAGTGTCCCACCAATGTGTTTTCATATATGTAACATAGAAAAAAGTTTCACTAAAAGTTTTTTCTTTTTTTAGGGATTTTATTTATTTATTTATTTATTTATTTATTTACTTACTTACTTACTTACTTACTTACTTACTTATTTGATGGAGAGACAGAGACAGAGAGCAGAGAGAGAAGGACAAGCAGACTCCATGCTGAGTGCAGAGCCTTATGTGGGGCTTGATCCTGAGATCATGACCTGAGCCAAAAACAGGAGTTGGACGCTTAATCTGAGCCTCCCAGGAACCCCCACTAAAAATATTTTCTTACCACACAGTGCACACTGATATTTTCCTTTTTGTCCCTTATGTATTTTATATTTAAAAAAAAAATACTGCTTATGACCGCTAAGCTGATGAATCACAGCCTGCAGTTAGAAAATCCTAGTTGCAAGACCTTGGTATTAGGCCAGCATGGCAAAGGGCAGATCTGAAGGCAGAGATAAGCCAGGAATGCAACTACCGAACTCCACATATAGTGCATAGCAAATGATGTAAGTAAATGAGAACTAGTTACTAGGTTTTGAGAATAGTATTTTTGGGACACAAATATATTTCATACTCAAAAAAATATTTTAAAATAGTAAAGGACCAAGGTGGGGGAAAAAAAAAACAGTAGATAATTCTGACACAAAATATAATAGTTATTGGGATGCCTGAGTGTCTCAGTGGTTGAGCATCTGCCTTCGGCCCAGGGTGTGATCCTGGAGTCCCAGGATTGAGTCCCACGTCGGGCTCCCTGCATGGAGACTGCTTCTCCCTCTGCCTGTGTCTCTGCGCCTCTCTCTCTCTCTCTCTCTCTGTGTGTGTGTGTGTGTCTCATGAATAAATAAATAAAATCTTTTTAAAAAAGATAATAGTTATTAATGTTTTGCATATGAGTTTTTGATAACTCTTCATGTGTGTGTGCACAGCTTATTAATAAAATATGCTATTTTATAGTCTACTTTTTTCTCAAATATTATTTTAATTTATGATTTTTAATAGCTACAAATCACTTTTGGGTAAAATTTCAATTTTAATCCTGGAATAAAAGTGTCAATGACATAGTAAGTTTGATTGTTTAGCTGCCCCTACCAGAGGCGGGCTGCTCCTTGGTTATACCAGAAGTTTACAGCTTCCTTTTCCAAATCCTAAATGAGTTAATTCGTAAGCACTAGGATTTGCTTTTCTCTTTTAAAGGTAGTAGATGGAAGTCTTTGAAAGTACGTGAAATACTTGGATATAAAATAAATAAAAATGATTCGACATATTACAAAGATAATAGAGGCTGGGGAAAGAGAGGAGGTTCACAAACATAAAGCAGAGCCCTTGACTTACTGAGGGAACAGGAAGATTAAGGGATCTCAGATCATAACTCCTTCTCTGCGTTGGAAACTTCTATAAACAGTTGTCACTGCAAATGGCCTTGGCCTCAGGATGCATTAATAATACCTGCTACAAGCCAATAGTGAATCCATTAATGTGTGTCCTCAATATAATTATTTTAAGTGACATATAATTAACTCATATCTTGTATATACCTAACAGTTCTCTTCAATGAACATGTGATGACTATATTAGTAAATCAAAGTTAAATGCTTATTGAGGACACTAAGTTTAGCGTGTTACTCTCCTTCGTGATTTATACGTTTGTGTCTCCCTAGTGATAAGTGTATATGTCCTTGGAGTGTGACAAACTTTGACATTAAAAAACAACAGCTGAGGTCTAAAAAGGCAAGGAATGATAGATTTAGTTTATTTGGTGGACTTAAGTATTCATTTTAAGCTCAGGAATTTTGCTGTACCAGGTGCAGTCCCAGTTGGCTCTGTTGGTTGGGCAGGATAGCTTCCAAGCTGTAGTCTTCCTCTGTTTAATTTTTGAGAACAGTTTTGTCCTCCTGAGTTAGAAATTTAGATGCTTCTTTCCATATTCAAATTTTTACTGCTGGAAATAGTTTTCAAGTTCTCAAGGAATCCGTGGGCCATCTGTATACTATATCCATCATTCTCTAATTCAGTTTTGTTTATGCTGCTCTGAAATTGTTCACTTCCTATCTCCAATAGGTATAAATCCATTTATATCCCTAGATAGAGCCCTGAAACTTGGTTTTAAATTTGAAGGTAGGGAGGTGCCTGGGTAGCACAGTGATTGAGTGCCTACCTTCGGCCCAGGGCATGACTGGGGTCCTGGGATGGAGTCCCACATCGGGCTCCCTGCATGGAGCCTGCTTCTCCCTCTGCCTGTGTCTCTGTCTCTTTTTCTCTGTGTCTCTCATGAATGCATTAATAAAATCTTTTAAAAAAATTTTTGGAAGGTAGGAAGCCACTTTTATTTGCATTTAAGGGTCAGCAATATGTAGCTGCTAACAGTATAGACTTTGGAGTTTAGATCCCAGCTCTATCACATACTGCCCAGGTGGCACAGCCTAGGCATTTCACCATTTTGTGCCTTCCTAATCTGCAAAAAATGGAATATAAGACTCTACCTGTCTCATAGGGTAAAGAACTTGGTGAGAGAATTTATGTAACACACATTTATACTAACAGTTAGTAAATGTTATCTATCTCTATTTTTTCCTTAGTGTCTGGGATGGTCATAACTGAATACATGTTATTGGATGAATGAATACATATTATAGAAAAATAGCTCAGAGGCATCTTGTTTACCCAATTACTTTATGTAAAATTCAAAAATAAAAGAAAATTACTTTATATTCTCTAAAACACCTAGTGTTTTATATTTCAAGTGATATTTAATGAGTGGGATGTGGAGAATGAAATTAGCAGTAAATATCAGAAAACAAAGTGTACTCTGTCCTAGAGTAAAAGTCATTTGTAATCAAGTTGCAGGAAAAGTGTATCCTGTAATGATCAAGGTCATCTCTCTTTCAGAAGTTATTTTAAATGTATATTAAATTATATATTTACATGCATATATTTGCACACATATATATGAACCATATATGAATTTTACACTGTATTTTTGAAAAGTAAATCAGAAGTATGTGGCTGCTATGGACTTCAGGATTGTTCACATAAATGCAGTGCTATTCGAATATCTCCAAGACTTGTTCTCAGAATAAATTTATTCTGGCAGTGGATTAGAATCCAGAATGAAGACCTTTATATTCAAAGTAATTAGCAGTACTTAGTAGTATTAGCAGCTTGACCCTGAATTCTGTGGTCTCTTCCCTAGACTATGTATAGATGTTTGTGTCAAGCAGTGTCTAACCAGTGTACAAAAGATATTAAATTATAGGGAACACATAATAGAGGCTGTGGAGCGGCTTTGGCAGTAGAATGTGCATCTGGAAGTTGATGAGGGTGGGTGGAAGCTAAGAGGATACTGAACTTGACTCATGTACTTATCATAATGTAGCAAGTTGTAACTTGTTTCCGACTTCCTTAGGAATTCTTAGAAAATAAAATATATCCCACATTGACTTTTAAATTTACATAATATGAGACATTCTACAGAGTAGAATAAAAAAAAAAAACTGTGGAAAATTGAAGTCCACATCTGTAGGTTCAACTTGGGTTGTTTTTCTCTAACCACTGATCCATTTCATCTTAAGAGAAAAGAATAGCATTTCTATCCCAGAACTCAGGAACAATTACTTTAGTGAAAAGCTGAAATTCATAGTTAAAACTTAGGATAAAATCTTCCCTTAAAAAAAAGTTTTTTTTAAAAATATGTAACTGGGGGAGACAGCTAGATCTCTAGACATAAATGTTATAAAATGATAGGTTCAGGAGAAACTAAGCCTTGGAAAAAAGAATCTGAGGAGGCTAAGGTATGGAAACACGACGTGATCTTTTATGTTTCTATTGCATTCATCAGTTTTTCAGAAAAGAAATATAGTGCATTTTAATTGATACATGTGAATTAGAACTGTATTGTTTTTGAATACTGTAAGCGTAATGTTGCTTGCATAGATGCTGCCTTTGGAAGTAATATTATGTCTAAAATGTGTGTCAAACTTTATTAAACCTCTTTTTACCTCATTCTCTTAGTTAAATTACTGTGAATTTGACAAATTTGGAGCTAAAAGACAATGGAAGACTATTCATTGAAACGCACTTAATTGAACTTCTGATTCAACAGCTATATTTCATTTCCCCACACTTTCCTCTCTTCATTTTCTTATCTTCCTCATGGCTATATTTTATCATTGTCTTTCTAGCCATAATTTATTCATTCCATTATTCCTTTCTACCCCTTCCTTTTTTATTCTGGCTTTCCCCTTCTTCCTCTCTCCTCTCTCTTCAACAAGCCTGAATCTTCATGGCCTGATCTTCTGCATCTCAGGTGTTTCCTATGCACAAGAATGCAAATAGGGTCTTAGAAAAAGAGAGGTGAACAAAAATCACATAGTTCTATTATTGGTTGCTCTGTGCATAGTCTATTAATTAGGTGTTCAAATTAGCTGTAACCTGGTGTTCATCTGGATGACTGGAGCCTGATTTATCCAAATTTGCTTGGAGTTGACATGCAGGCTAAGGATATCAGGGATGGGCTGTTTCCGGGGCCGAACATCTCCATCCTTTCTCAGGCTTTTCCACAAAGGAGAATGATGATGGTTATCAATTTGAATTTTTGAATTTTATCAATTTTGAATTTTTTGTGACCCAAAAAATATATATATATGTATTTAATGCCATTATAAGTGGTTTTATTTTATTTTTTCATGATAGACACACACACACACATACACACAGAGAGAGAGAGAGACAGAGAGACAGAGAGACAGAGAGACAGAGACAGAGACATGGTAGAGGGGGAAGCAGGCTCCGTGCCGGGAGCCTGATGTGGGACTGGATCCCGGGACTCTAGGATCATGCCCTGAGCCCAAGGCAGATGCTTAACTGCTGAGACACCTAGGTGTCCCCATTATAAATGTTTTAAAGACAATATTGCTAGAATAACTTTATTTGCAAGATTAGCAAATGCTTTTAGGATCACTAGTCATATATTTTTCCATTTTCTTAAAAAAGTATATTCTATCTAGAAAATATCAAAATACTGAATCAAAAAATGACTCGTCAAGCATATTAAATGTGATAGATACAGTAAAATTTATGGCTATAAAATTTTTGTTTGCTGTTTCAAAGATATCTACATAGAAAATTATTAATCAAATGATATTTCAATGGAAAAGCAACCATGTCTTTCAGAAAAACCTTCTTTCCATTTTTAAATGGAGTATCTTTTATGAGTTTTAGGGTCTCTCATGTTAATGAGGCATTCTGTATTGGTGAGACCCTTTGATGATTGCTACTTTTCTGTTATATATTTGAAAGCCTTCCCTTTCAAACAATTTTTGCAAACTTAATATTATTGTATTTATGAACTTTTAAAGAAACTATCAACTACTCTGAAATTCATAAAGAAATTGAGAGAATTAAATGCTTATGGGAAGTGTACTTAAGAAAAACAATTTCTTTTAATCAAATTTAGTTGCCTGAGTTACAGTCTTATTTATGTAGTGGCCAATAGTTGCTTGGATTTTTAATTTTACAGTGACTCTTCTTGTTTAAAGATCTCTATCTTATAATTCTCTGACTTTCCTGTTTCTTCTACTGCCTCCATTAAAAAAAAAAGATTTATTTATTTGAGAGAGTGAAAGCGCAGGAGAAGGGGCAGAGGGAGAGAGAATGAGACAGTCTTAAGCAGTACTGCTTCCATTTTTAATGAAAACATTTTAAAAATTCAAGTAAAGGATTTTAAGTTCATTGTTATGAGTTCTCTATAAAGAATCTATTAACAGAATTTTCTCAGTCAAGATGGAAGATGCATATTGGAAAACTATTCTCACCCACTTATGTCCCATCAACCTTACACAGGATAAGTCAAGGATGTGGAAATGCAGAGAAGTCCTGATATATCTGAATTCTTGGTTCTTATTTGTCACGCTGCAAAAGTAGAAGGCAGCTAGGATGCCACGATCATTGTTGTCTTGCTGCATCCATCCCTCATCATTAATAGCAGTAACAGAGACTCTCTGGGAGGTAGTACAGCTTCATCTCTCTTGGATAAATCTTCTTCCCTCTTTGTACTCTAACCATATTGCCTTCCTCAGTTTCTTCATGTCCTTTCTAACCTCAGGGCCTTTGTACATGCTGTTCTTTCTAGCTGGAATAATTCAATAATTCCTGATATATATATATATATATATATATATATATATATATATATCAGGAATTGATATATAATATAAATATATATATAATATATTCCTGTAATATATATTAATTACATTAATTGCCATCAATTCTATAAATCTTAGTTTAAATGTGAGAGAGCATCTTTTGAAGGACTCTTCTGACTACCCAGATTTGATAAGTTTTCCAAATAAACCTTCCCATAACAGAATGTATTTCTTCCTACCACTTACCACAATTGCAATGAATGCAAATGTTAATTCTTTCTGTAAATCTTTCTCTCACATCTGCTTTTGCTACTGGTCTAAGCAGTCCATCATGGTAAGGAGTGTCTTTGCCTTGCTGATAGCACTCCCTGGTGCCTAGAAGAATTCCTGGAATATAGAAGTTACACAATAATTATTGGTTGAGAAAAGAAGGAAAAAAGTTAGATTTATGAAGACATTGATTATTTTCCAGTTCCTTTGGTCTAACCTTTTACAAAATGAGTGTGTAGGAAATATTTTGAAAATGTCCACGAGCTAATAACTTTTCAAAGTCATAATTAGAATATTTGAAGGAAGTGACAGGGCCATAAAGTTATGGTGTAGCATCACAGACACCACATTGGTGTTGAGCAAATGCAGAAGAAAGTAACCCCTGGATTCAAGGATTTAGACACATGGAGTATCACAGAGGTGGTTAGAAACACACAATATTGGAAATAGTATTTTGAGTTTGATCAACAACTGGTCTTTTTTTCATTCAACAATGAGAGCACACTCTATACAAAATGCTCTAGAAAATCCTTGTGAGATAGAAAACTGAAGAAAAAGTATCTTAACAGCCTTCAGTATAAAGGGCAAAGCAGAATAAGGAGGGCAAAACTGGCAACATGAACTAAATGCAATATTAGAAGTATAGAAAATGGATCAGACATACAAAAAATTTGGATAAATGAACACTTTCTTTTTTTTTAGTTTTTTTTTAACTTTTTATTGTAAATCATATCAAACCTATGGAAAAGTAGCAAGAATAAAAGTAGCACACTTGTATACCTTTTACCTGGATTCACCTGCTAACATTTTTACACCATTTGCTTTGCCATTTATTCTCTCTCCATATACATACAAACATCCCATTTTTTTCATTTGTTTTGAGAATAAGTTACCTTACATAATGACCCTTTACTCTTAAATATGAAATGAACATTTTCATTTTTCATGTTTGTTGAGTAATATGAGCATTTTATCATGAATAATATTTAAGAGATTTTTTAAAATTAAAATTATTAAACAGAAAGAAAGTAAAATAATTGGTAGCCTTGAAGTTTTATTATATTTCTAAAATAAAATAAGAATGCTGCTCCATCATTCATCAAAGAAACAGATTTGCAGAGGAACTGTCTTAGCACAAACATATTTCTTTATTTTTCTTTTCTCTCCCAGGTTAGTATATGTTGTGCCCAAGATTACATATCCGAGAAACCACCAAGGAGCTGGTTTGTGTTTTGCACAGAGCCTTCCCTATGATGATTACATATCATTCAACTAGTATTTAATCAAGACTTTAAGGACCAACCTACTCATGAGGTGAAAAAGGCAAAGTTACAGTTATAGTGAAAGTTACTGCTTTGAATTCCCTGAATTTTTATTCTAAAATATCAGTTACCAATCACTTGGCATGAATTCTTACTCTAAAACTCTGGTTAGTAGCCGTTAGGCCTGAATTCAGTATATGTATTCTGTTGTGTGTGGTGAAAAGCCACAGATATGATTGATTACTTTTAGTAATAGAGTCATATAAAAAATGCACAGTCATTTATATTATAAAACCTCTTTATTAATGGTAGGTTAGGGGAATGTTGTTTTGACAGTCCACAGAAGGTATCTTATTGTGCATTTATGTTATTCACTTGGCCAATATTTGCTCATTTGGGCTTTTTAAGTGAAGACAATAACATTTTAAAAGTTAATAAGTTTTATAATTACTCAAGAGACTGCGTGATACGGAAAGTATAAAGAATAAAATAGTATCACTTATACTTCTTCCACACAGAGGTATCCTCTTCTATTGATGTCTATATTTTTTCAGTCTTATATACATTAATGTTTAATATGCTTGCAGTAATACTGAGGTACATCATACAATCATACGGTGTGGCCAATTTTGTTTCCATTATCACTTTGTGAGAAGTTTCCCAAATCAAAGAATCCATTTGAATATCTCATTTTAATTGTCAAATAATATGCAGAATTGTTTTTTCTTTTGATTGTTTTAAATACGTTATTTATTTACTCATGAGAGACACACACAGAGAGAGAGAGAGAGAGAGAGAGAGAGAGAGGCAGAGACACAGGCAAAGGGAGAAGCAGGCTCCATGCAGGGAGCCTGACACGGGACTTGATCCTGAGTCTCCAGGATCACTCCCTGAGCTGAAGGCAGTGCTAAACCGCTGAGCCACCCAGGCTGCCCTACAGAATTGTTTTTAATGAGAATTTATTTTATCATTTTTGTAGCTGGTCACTGAAATATTTCTAGATACTTTTGGTAACATAGAATAATCTTTGATGTGCATCTTTATGTATAAATATTTTCTCAATTCTCTATTTCTTTAAAATAAATTTCTTTTTTAAAAAAATATTTATTTATTTGTGAGAGACAGAGAGAGAGCAGGAGCTGAGGGCAGGTGGGAAGAGGCAGGGGGAGAGGCACGCTCCCCACTGAGCAGGGGGCCTGATGCAGGGCTCAATTCCAGGCCCCCGAGATTGTGACCTAAGCTGAAAGCAGACATTTAACTGACTGAGCCACCAAAGCACCCCTAAAATAAATTTCTGTAAATTGAATTCTTACATTAAATTAAATAAACATAAAAAAAAATCTGACTACATATTGCCCAAGAGTATTCTAAAAGGTCTATACTAACATGTAGTCCAAAACCAGAAGCTTACTTAATTAAAATGTTTGTATTTTCCATTATTATTGATTTAACTCTTAAGTGTGTTGAACATTGTTTTTGTGTTTATTGTCTGGTTCAGTTTATTTTATGAATTGTTAGTTGATGCCTTCTCCTCTATCATTCTCTTGGTATACTAGTGTTTTTATTGACCTATTAAAGCCCATTTTATATTAAAAGTATTATTTCCTTTTTATACATGAGCTTAGTAAATGTTTTAACTTAAAGAAAGAATTTAAAGGAGTACCTGGGTGTCTAAGTCAGTCAAGCATCTGACTTTGACTTAGGTCATGATATTAGGGTCATAAGATGGAGCCCTGGGTCGGGCTCCCCACACACTGAGGAGTCGATTTGTCTTTCTGCCAAACCCCCACTTGTGTGCCCATGTGCTCTCTCTCTTTCTCTCAAATAAATAAATAAAATCTTAAGAAAATATATTAAAATATATTTTTCCGAAATTCTTGGTTAGAATGATAAAACCAATTGTGTCATAGAGAATTTTATGATTTCTATAGTAAACCTTTTAAAAATTCAGTCAATTTTGATAGGTTTATCTATCAAAATCTCTCATCCTGAGTATAAGTTGTAGAGACAAGTAACTCTAGATTAAATTCAAACACTATTTAAAAATGCAGTGTAGGGATGCCTGGGTGGTTCAGTGGTTTAGTGCCTGCCTTTGGCCCAGGGTGTGATTCTGGAGTCCTGGGATCAAGTCCCACGTCAGGCTCCCTGCATGGAGCCTGCTTCTCCCTCTGCCTGTGTCTCTGCCTCTCTCTCTCCCTCTCTGTGAATCTCATGAATAAATAAATAAAATCTTTAAAATAAATAAATAAATAAAAATAAAAATGGAGTGTAGTCGAATTTTAGAAATCACAAAGCCATTGACTGCTTATAATATTTATAATTGACAAATTGTCTTTTTATAAATAGGATTCTCAGTGTTCTACTTTATTTTTGCATCCTATATGATAATTTACAATGCACTTTCCCCTATACCATAAGTTAACTATTGGGGGCCTAAATCCAGTTAAAACATGCAGAAGAAAAAAAAAAACATGCAGAAGAGGGGATCCTTGGATGGCTCAGCAGTTTAGTGCCTGCCTTCGGCTCAGGATGTGGTCCTGGAGTCCCGGGATCGAGTCCCATATCCGGCTTCCTACATGGAGCCTGCTTCTTCCTCTGTCTGTGTCTCTGCCTCTCCCTCTCTCTCTCTCTCTGTGTCTCTCATGAATAAATAAATAAAATCTAAAAAAAAAAAAACCATGCAGAAGAGTTTTAATTATCTACAAGTCATGACTGTGGAGACTTGTTGCAATTTTGAGTTCAGAGAATCCAATGTCTTCACATTTGGCTTTGGCAGTCAGTATGGTCATGAGAAGTGATGTTGATCTTGACCTCAGTGAGTTTAAGTAGTAAGGCTTTCTGCTGCTGACCCTTGGGCAAACATCCTCCATGCAGTTGGTAATTTAATTTTACCTTTTGTTCAAATCCCTCCCTCCACTGAATCCAGTCCTGACCCATGCCTATCAAATCTTGCATTTCCAACTAAATAACCACATAACAATCATTTATTGCTGAGTAGGAACTTTCCTTTTTTAGAAGAGGCACCCCTGAGCTGATTTATTTGCCAGATTGTGCCAGATATTTTATATTTGCCCTCATCCTTCCAATCACTTTCTATCCTTCTCTGCCTAGGGGAGTTATCTGCATGGATACCATCAGCAGGGCTTCCCTTCCCCAGTTTCCACTTATTTTTGGCCAGTGGGGAAAAATGGGAAAGAAAGAAGAGGGAGAGGTTAGGGTATTTATTCTCCTGCCTAAAATCCATGTTAAGTTACCTGTTTTAACTAAAGGTTGCACCTCCTTGAGTAATGGCCTGTTGTATGTGATTCTTGCTCCCCACTGGTTTCAGGAAGTTCCGGCCCCCAATCATCTCTTCCATTTCAGTGTAGTAACAACACCATTGCTGCTAGTCCTAGAGTCCCTGAATACTCCTTAGCAATTAGTCATTACTTCATATTTACTACTTTCTAATTAGCTTTTTTTGGTAATAAATTATATTTATTATCTATTACTGCGTAACAAATTACCTCTAAACTTCTGAGCTTAAAACGGTAATAAATTATTATTATGTCACTGTTTCTGTGGGTCAGGAATTTAGGAGTGGTTGACTGGATAGGTTTGAGAAACAATTTTCTGTGGATCCCTCACATATCTGCATTTATTGAGAGAAAAGACATTGGTTGCCTTAATTCTGTGCTACTTTCTCAAGTACATTTGCAGATCGACTTGCCTTGGAAGATAGATAATTATTTCTCTTACTTGAACAAAGTATAGCATCCTTAGTGATAAAAGATTTGGGTTTCCTAAACTCAGGATTTCTCTCATGTAATACAGCTCACCGTGTATACAGGTGTTACCTGACCCCATTCACATTGCTCTACAGGAATTAAGACTCAAACCCAGCTCAAGAAAAAGCTAATAATCCAATTATTGTATCTGTCCTCAAAAAAAGTTCTTTGTTTCTGACCCAGGAATCTTGTGTCTGCTGCAAGTATCCATGAAAACAAGGCCGGGTAATATATTAGTCGGCAAGTAGGGCAATATCTTAAACCTTTGACAATTCTTGACAGGTAGTTTTGGGTTAGGGTTTCTCATGGGGCTGCAGTCATGGTGTTGGCATGGACTGTAGTCATGGGAAGGTCTAACTGGAGATGGATGATTGAATTCCAAAATGGCTGACTCACATGACTGGCAAGTTGATGTTGGCTTTTGTCAAGAGGCCTTGGTTCCTTGCCACGTGAAATATTCCATAGGCCAGTCTGACTATTTTCCCAACACAGTAGCTGATTTCTCCAGAGTCATCGATCCAAGGTAGAAGGCACAATGTCGATGACCTGACCTCAGAAATCACATTGCTATTTCCATAATATCCTATTGGCCTCACTGGATAACACATCTACTCAGTGTGAGAAGTGACTATACAAGGACATGAGTACTGTGAGGCAAAGATCATTGTAGGTCATTTTGGAGGCTACCGTATAAGTTGTTCTCAGGATATCCCAGTTTGTGTCTAAAGTCTCTTTCCTGACTGAAACTTATTTACATGTGCTCTTAGCTCCTGTGGGCATGTTTGTATTTAAATGTGTTCTCTTTACTCTCTCTCTCTCTCTCTCTCTCTCTCTCTCTCCCTCCCTCTTTTTTTTTTTTTAATGTTTTATGTATGTATTTGAGGGAAAAAGAGAGAGAGCGAGAGAGAGCATGAGTGGGGAGGAGAAGGAGAAGCAGACTCCTCGCTGAGCAGGGAGCCTGATACGGGGCTCAATCCCAGGACCCAATGATCATGACCTGAGCCAAAGGCAGATGCTTAACCAACTGGGCCACCCAGGAGCCCCTCTCTTTACTCTCTTAGTGCAAACACTCCTAGGATCATGAATTTCATTTACAATGATATATCAAGTTACAATCTTTGAGTAATTTGGCCAAAAATTGCAATCAGTATGAGACTAAAGATACCCCAAATTTAATACTCCTTCCAATATTCAAAACAGTTGTTTTTGAATAAGAAATAGAAAAATGAATTGAGAGCAATAATTTTGAAATCTTCTTATGTAAATTGGATTAAGTTGTAGGCAAATACTTACTTAAGTGGGATAATTGAAAGAATGTGTCTATCAAAATATTTTTCCCAGTCTCTTAACAGAATATCTCTATCTATTGTCAAAGTTAGTATTGGAGAGTCATCCAAGAAAGTCTGTATTTTGTATTAAGGCATTGCATTTTATTTAGACGGGCAATGCATCACCTTGTTCTTTGGTCAATAGTGTTAAAATTTTATTTATTTATTTATTTATTTATTTATTTATTTATTTATTTATTATCAGATTCAATCCCTAAATACATATTGTCACATAACAGAAAGCACACAAATGGAGGGGTGATTTTATGGGACATAAAGGCTTGAAAAAGTCCAGAGACCCATGTGGTTTTGTGCAGTGAGGTTTTAGACAATCTGGTACTATATTTGAAGGTGCCTGAAGGAATGACAGCGCTTGTAAGAAATTCTGTACTCCTCACAAATTCAACTTTAGTTGACCCTAATGGCAGAAATGCACTAGTAATTCAGTTTTTAATGAAAGAAAGATGAACAGTTGTGTAAACAAGTTTGAAGAGCTGTGAATTACTTCTTTTACAGAAAGTAAAGTATTAGGTGACTGCAATAGTGATGATGTACTTAGGCGTATTCTGAGGTTAGAAATCTTACAGAAAGGGCACCCCCCGCCCCCAGTTTTCAGTGAAAGTATAATTTAGTTTTTGTCTGTGTTTTGAGCTGAAATATTAGTTTACATTTAAACTTTTTTCATTCTTTCCTTTTAATTCATTCCTTTAACAGTTCTCTTTTCTGCAGCTTCCTTGACAGAAAAAGCTATGGAGTTTTTCAAATCCAATAAGCAAGATTAGAAGGGAGACATCCCTCAACCAAACCTCCACCAAAAGACCTCAGGTCTTTAGTGTATGGGAGGTCTTCGGAGCTATTAATCTGGTAAAGCCTCTGACAGCTCGGAGTGCTTTTATAGATGCCTGGGATGGGCGCTGTGTTTTTAGTGTAAAACAACTCTACGTTCTGAAGATACCTCAGCTCTTTACTGTGAGGGTCAGAGCATGAGTACACTCATTCGAGGCATCTAAGGAGAGAGAGAAATGAACACAACTGTACACTGCATGCTTGAATCCCCCGGGTGTGACACTGAAACCCACTTTTGAATGATGCTCGGCATACTCCCATAAAGCCCCCTAGCTGAGACAGAGACAAAATAGCTCTGTTAATCTAGTGCCTGCTGCCAGAGCTGCTGTTCAGGTTCAGTGTTCAATCTCTTTGATACTTACTTTGCAACTGAGTGTGGATTATTCTATTAGATCTCCAGATGTGGGATTGTAGGACACACTTCAATAAACAGTAGAATCACAGGTGCTCTCACCAAGTGCCCCTCTTGCCCTTCAGCCAACCGAGGCTAAGTCTCCCTTCGCCAGTTGTTAACTGTTCTGAGATTGAGCCGATGAGACTAATAAACTTATTTTCCACAGTTATGACTCTCTCCTTCTTCACTCTTCTCCCTCCTTCTCCCCTTTCAGCCCTCTTTCTCTCCTTCTTCTTCTTACCCTCCCTCCCACACCTTCTTTGTTAGAGATGAACAAGAGAAGCTTCAGTTACTTCTGGAAGCCACCTTAACACACGAGAAGAAACAGCCACAGGATAATGGGAGATGGGAGAAGTAAGCCCCATGACAATATCCTTAGGCCATTTGAAATGAGGTTTCTTTTAGTTGCATCTGAAATCATCCACTTTGACACATGGAACATATGGAAAAAAGAGAGGCAAGCAGAGGCCTGGCATGAGTGGCTCTGCTTGTTGGTCATCCTCCAGAATTGGGGTAGAGTTTGGAAAGGTGAGAAGTATTAAAATATTTTATGTTACTATATGTTTTAGAAAGATCAGTTTGTTGGTAGTGACCAAATAGAATAAAACTGGGGGAAAAGTGTGCCTGTTCCATGGTTTGGCAAACCTTCAATGGCAGACTAAGTATTGTCTTCTAGGAGGTCACGTCAGGGCCATCCATTAGGCCCCCGCTTACTCAGGGAGTTCTTCTCTTAGCTTAATATGTTTCTGCATGAGATTTTGCTTGAAAAAAAGGTTTATAATCAAAGACTGAAAACTACTCTTTAGTAATACATACCCATTCTGTCATTGATCTGTGATAAGCATGAGGAGTGCCTCAGAAATTGTGTATCATATGTCATCCATTTGCATCTTTACCTGACTTCTTCCGTCTATACTTGACTTCTGGCAAGGCCATCGTTGTTCAGTTTTCTCATTTAGCCTGTCATCACTCCCCTTTCCATGTGAGGATGAGGTAGAGGTACAGCCGTTCCATCTTCCTGTCTTTCATTCTCCTCTCCAATACTGCTTAACAGGGAGTATACAGTTTTGTCAACATTCGGTATAGATCCTCAACTCACATGCATAATTTTTTTTTCCAGGGATGAATTTGGCCCTAAGATCATGGTTTGCATCGTACTGTTAGGAAAAAAAAAGGCATTTTGCATTTTTATGATTACCGGATATTTGTCTTTTTTTCCTCCCATTTTGAGTCCGATAAGTGTATTTGTTGTTTACATATTTTGTGAGAGTAGGTGAATGGCAAGTATTCACTGGATCCAATCAGAATGTACCGATTTCCCCGTTTAAGTCAGCAAACTTTCTGCATAAATAGGAAACAGTAGTCATAGCAGAAGCATCAACAGCCACCTTCAGAAAGAGAAAACAAAATGTCCTAATGCAGGATTTTTTATGTATAATTCAATTGCTTTGGTAAAATATCTACTGGCAAAGCTGAACCTAAACAGCATTTCACATGCATCCTAAACAGCTTGCCTGAAGACTGAAGCATACTCTGCTTATATACTTTCTGAAATCTATCTATATTTTATTTTGTCTTGGAAAAAGATTAAAGAATAGAATTATATTAGAACTGGTGGAGGCATGATCCATGCCCCCTTGATTATATTGAAACATTAAAATGTCATCAGCATGTTAATTTTGTCATCTCAACTGCACGAGATTTATTCAGCACTTCTATCTATTACATTACTGTGGAAACACAATTTATTCTGATTGTGGAAATGTCATAGGCAGCAACTAAAAACATCTGGAATTCTTGGTTTAGAAAGAATGCCTGGTTTCAATAATGCTATTTCTAAATTAACTTTATCTATGAAGAAGGCAGGAATCACGCATTTTTAAATTATTCAATTTGAAATATTCATTTGGCTCACAGTTTTAACTGAGGAGGTTAAAAACTAAAAACTAAAAAAAAAAAAAAAAGATAAAATTTGTGGGTAAGGAACTATTGTTTTTCAATGATTGGGAAAAATAAAATGGTCCTCAATGAAAGTGTAATTTCAGGAAAATATAGTAACTTGATTTTTTTGTTTGTTTGTTTTTCCTCTTCATTATGGCAAGAAAAGCTTGACTAAGTCTGTGACACATCTAGAAAGTAGAAGCAAAGGAGAGAGATGGGTAATTAATTCCATGAAGACAAAAGAATTGTCAGAATGGCACAAAGAAATATAAATTTTGCTTTTACGCTTTACTTTCTCCTTTATAAAATCTGAACATAGAGTACATTTCTTTGCTACCGCTGAGATGAAAGCCCTTCCCTTACTAAGGACTTGTATACAAGGTGGTGAGGGAGGAAAGAAGCACAAGTTGGTTGATAATAATTTAGGGATTTTCTCAGTATGCATATCTGTAATTTGTTATCTGAGGTATCTAAATCCTGAAGCTCTGAAAACTGAAATAAATGCCCACTGAGTGGCAAAAATTGAAGCTGACCTAATGTGAAGTTATATTCTGCATTTCATTTACCTGACTATTCATAATTTCACCGAAGAATTACCAATTCTAATTACTAATACTAATGCAATTATACGGTGCTGCCCCATACCTCATGTAGAATAATTCTTCCCTAGAACTTGAAAAACTCTAAGTCACAAAACTCATCTTGTTGGAAAAGTTTCAGATAAATGGGTTATGGATCTGTAGTAAATTCTAGAGTCCACCTCCCTGACCCTCACCACATCAAAGCAGATTGTTTCCAACTTGTGTGGGCTTGACTTTTTTTTTTTTCTTTTTTTTTTTTTAACAGATTTTTATGTATTTATTCATGAGAGGCACAGAGAGAGAGAGAGAGAGAGGGGCAGAGACACAGGCAGAGGGAGGAGTAGGCTCCCTGCAGGAGCCCGATGTGGGACTCATCCCGGTTCCTGGATCACGCCCTGGGCCCTGTGTGGGCCTGGCGTAAAAATCTTCTGCCGTGAGGCATTATTTGAAACACCTGTGCTCAAGTCTTAGCTTAAATCCACCTTCAGGTTTCGCATCTAGTATTAACATTATTTTGGCAAACACTATGGAAAATAAATATTATTACGCTTATTAGATACATGCAGCTGCTGCATTCCTGCTTTTTATTTTTAACACTCTTCTGACTTGGGAATATTTTTAGATTTACAGAAAAGTTGCAAAGATAGTACAGAGGACTCCCGTGGACCATCATCATGTCCCTATCTCTTTCCTGCTATTTTAAAGAAGCTGATATTACCAAAGTTCCGTGCTCAGATGTCTGTTGATTGGCTAATCAAATCGCTTCCCCCCTTTTTTTAAGGTGCCCTTATTGGGCTCTGCACATGGCTTCTATTTATGATCCTTAATTCTTACAAGTAAGTTAAGTGAAGATTACTTTTGCACAGCTTAGAAGGGGAAAAATGAAGGTCAAGGAGAGGAACTGACCAACGCAGGGCAGCAGTTCTTCAATAACAGAACTAAGTGTCTAACTCAGGACCTCAGGGGCTCCAAAGCACAAAATCTCTTCAAAGCCCACCACTATCATCAGCCCCTGCCTTGTTGAGGGCCCCTGGTCAGCAGAATTTGTCTTCCTTCTTCAAGCTCCTATTTGGTCTCCTGGCTGAAGCTACACCCTCTCTTAACCTCACTCAGGGATGCTCCCCGGAGCCTGTGGGAGATTGGGAAGCCAGCCCATGGAGTTTAGCAAGATAAGCATTAGCAGAGGGAAAAACTTATTTTTTGCCACTTTTGAGGTTCAGGAATAAGGCCTTTCATGGCTTCTTCCTTTGTTTATGCAAAGGCACTCCATTAGCATTGGCATGTGTTCTTTGTCTTCTAAGAGAAAAAGAGAAAGGATGGAGCTTTAGAGGCTGCTTTTTTTTTTTTTTTTTTTAAATGTAGCCTCCTTTTATCTGGAGGAACAAGCTGTAAAATACCCTTAGAAAACCACTTAAGAGGCTAAGGGGAAGAATGGTTATGAGACCCTCAGTTGTTTTTTTTTTTTTTTAAATACAGTAGCTTTGTTTATGTCACTCAAAGGCGTGGTGAAAACAGAAAAGGAGAAACTACCCGGAAGCTGCTCGAATAGAATGGAGGTAAATAAGCCTCTCCTCAGAGTTTCTCCCTCTTTGAATCTTATTCAGTCACAACTAGGCACCCACACTAGTTTAGAGGGATGCCTGAAGGGCAACAAGGACTGCTGTGTTAGGAAGATACTCTTGAACACTTAGAGTTAAAAACTTTTCAATAAGTATGTCATTATACTTGGCTGAACCTTACATAGTCATCATGAAATAACCCTCTTTTGAACCCCCAAGAGATCTCATATGAAAAAGTCACACAGCAGTTCCCAGGTGGGCTGGGTATAATCATGATATCACTAGGTCCTTATGAAATCAGCTTATTTACTATTTATTTTATAGAAATTGAAAAGTATTCTCCTAATATTTACAGAACGTAATCCACCTGAGAAATCAAATATACCTGCATTTCTTCCTGTATCAAGAATTAAAGCAACACAGATGAAAACAGGTCTTCCTGTGGCTCTGAGGCTCCTGCCGTCTTGTGGCTCTGTGTCTTCAAGACATGGTCTCCAGGTTCACCATGCAAGAGCAAAGATGTGGGAATCCCATCAGGGAGGTCTTTATAGGCCATTCTTGGCTGTGGCCTGTATCAATTATTTCTATGTTGTGTTGGCAACATGGGAAGTGTGTTTTTATATGGGTATCCGTGAAGGAAAAGAAACTGGTGTAGTGAAGAGCTCACCAGTCTCTGCCATACTTCCCAGGTTAAGGCAAACTCTCTTTTATTCAAAAATTTTCCTTGACTTTTAATTCTGTTAAAGAAAATCTCTTATGTTTTCCTTTACCTTTCATCTTAATTTCTCCTTTTCTCCTCCTTCCCCCTGCAATTTCTCTCCTGCCTTTCTCTTACTTGGCTTCAGTTTTCTTCTGTATAAGCCCCAGGTCGTTGAGTTAGCCTGGCAGCGTGTTTTCCATTACCCACAGTAACCTTGCTACCTGGTTCTCCACAGCTGTCCCCTCAGTCCTCCATGACTGTGTAACCAAACTAACAGAAGGTTGTTCCTTGGTACCCCCAAGATAGAAACTACACCCGGTGGAGCTGCCTCACAAAGTAAATTTTATTTGCAGCAAATAAAGAGATCACAGGGAATAGCTTTGAAAGCTGTGACTCCCTGAGCAAGGGTGAATGGACTCCTTTTATTTAGGGTGAGGATATTTAGATAGGGAAGCTTGTCATCCTATGTGGACAGGGATAGATTCCACATGTGCCTCCAGGAAGCATCCATATACAGACATTGTATGTTATGTAAAATGAGGCTGGTGCTCTTTCTTGAGCAGAGAGTTTAGTATTATAATGAGGTAAAACTTTGAGGTCCACCCATACAGGTGAGTTTGGGGGGTTAGCTCATACTGATTTGGGTGGTCAGGGCCTTCAGGCAGTGATTCTTGCTTAAAGGGTGGTTTTAGTTTCCTTCATAGGGTTTTACTTCCATAGGGTCTTTTATCTATGTTAAGAGAGAACCTGGAAAGAAAAGCTTAAGAAAAAAAAATGTGGAACAAATATCAGTGGGTACGAGGAGGTGAACGTTAAAGATCAAGTCTTGGGGTTTAGCTGATGACACTTAAGCAATCTAATCTTTCTCCACTTTTATTCCACATGGAAAATACCACCACCACTACCAGGAGCAACAGAAACTTGGTAGTCCTTGGTCCTTATTGGGTCCTTGGTCCTTATATTCCACCATTTTGGAATATAGGTGAGGTCCAGAGTCGACGACCAAGAAAGAATTCTTGAGCTGTCTTTGGTGCAAAATGGTGGTTTTATTAAAGCCGGGGGACAGGACCTATGGGCAGGAAGAGAAGCTGCCCGGGGCTTGTGAAAAGTGGCTGATTATAAACCTGGGAGAGTAGGTAAGGAAAAGGGAGATTTCAGAGGGATTTTCATATGCTAAGGGGGACCTGCAAGATCTTGGAGGCCTTGTCCTTGTCAAGTTAAAGATTGCTTTTCCCTCTAGCAAGGTATTAACATTAAGATATTTGGAAACTTCCTGAAGAATATCACACATATCATGCCCTGGGGTGGGGGGTCCTTTGTGGGATATCGGCTGTGCTTTGTCCTCAGCTAGCCCTTCTCCCCCATCACTTATAAACCTGTTTCTAACTTCTGCCAAATGCTAATAATAATGCTGTTTGGCTGTTAGTGATTTGTGATCAATGTACTTTTTTTTTCTTTTCTTTTTTAATATATTTTTTTCATTTTCTTTACAACTTTTTTTTTTTAAGCTCAGGTGAGGTTTGAACTCATGACCCTGAGATCAAGAGTCACATGCTCTACCTATTGAACTAGCTAAGTGCCCCTACTTTTCCATTTTCCATAGCAAATATTTCAAACTTTTATAATATACTTCATCTGTTTATTACTATCTGCTGTAACATCAGAAACTTAAAAAAATTAGAAAAAAAAATTACATGCAAGTTCCCCACATTCTACTTCTAACCAAGTATGTTTGTATGTTATGGCCTATTTGTTTTCCAGGACACTTGTGCTCAGACTGCTCCTCGCCCTTACTTCCTTACTCTTTCTTCATCTCTTCTCCGTTCTCCATCTGCTTCTCCTCCCCATCTGTATCTTGCTCCTGCTGTGGAAAAAAAAAACTGATTCATCCTTCAAAATGTACCTGTAGTATCAGTGTTTTAGTCTATTCTGCTCCTATAACAAACGACCGCAGACTAGGTGGCTTAAGCAACAGAAATTCACCTTCTCACAGTCTGGAGGCTGAGAAGTCCGAGATCAAGGTGCCATCAAGGTAGGTTTTATTCTGAGGCGTCTTCTATTGAATTATAGGCAGCTACCGTTGACTGTGTGCTCACATGATTTTTTCTTGTGTGAGCCTGGGGGGGTGGGCAGGGAGAGGAGAAAAGAAGAGAGGGAAGAGGGGAGAGAAATAAGCTCTCTGGTGTCTCTTCTTCAAAGGATCAGAGTCCCACTTTTGTCATCTCATTTAACCTTAATTACTTCCTGAGGAGTTCCATCTCTAAATACAGCCATATTAGGGGACACCCTCACCATAGCTTACAATTTTAGCATGATAACCATTTGACTCTAGCTGCACAAATGTGACCCTTGAAAACAATCTGTGTCGTATTTTAGACTATCTCCCTATTTTCAACTTCATCATATGAATTTTAGAGGGACACATTCATCCATAACAATCACCTCCCAGTGATTTCTTATCTCTTATCTATCCTCTATGGACTGTACGCTAGGTAGAGCTGGAACTCATGTCTTAGTCTCCTAGTTCAATAGCTAACCCTGGGTCTATGGCAGACTATGCTTTCTCTAACTATTTTTGATTGATCGATTGACCCACAAGATCTTGAAAGTCAACTAAATGATCAAAGACAGATTACATATAGCTTAATGGAAAGAATGGTGCATTTAATTTCAGATATTTTGAAATTGATTCCCTATATATGGCATGCATAAATTCTTCAATGGAATGTTTAATTCAGCTCGGTTCTATGATCATTTGAGGAAATACCACTTACAAGTACCAGCTTGTGTACATGTATAAATTCCTCAAGCACTGGAATGGAAAAATTTGAGTGTGTTCGTTCCATTGAGCTTGTATATCTCAAAAGGATGCTAGCATAAAACTGCTTTGAGAATTAGAAGCTTATTGTGAATTGAGAACAGTATCTAGAGTTATAGCTATTTCTTTCAAGAGGTCTGGGTAGTTCAAGCATATGCTTTAAGGCCTTAAAACCTTATTCCGTTTTTTGCCATCTTTTTAATACTGACCTGCTTCAATTTTTTTTGTATTTTTTTTTTTTTTGTGTGTGTGTGTTTTAACCAATTACATCTTGGAATTATAGATTAGATTTTTTTTTTTTAGCTTGCTGTTTGTGATTATTCTTACTAGTTCATCAACTCCATAGTTGTCAGAAAGGCATTTTTGCATGAAATTTAATTTCTGCAATGAAGGTTGAAAAATTATCTTGTCTCATCAATAAAGGAAAACTCTACCACATTTCCCCCCTCTGCCCGTTTTCTGTCAGAGCAAAATAATCTCTTGAATTATCTGTATAAAATATTTTGCATTGTTCTGGCAATGATCTGGCTCTATCCCTGGATAGGAAATTGGGCATGTGTGGCTAGGCATCCAGAGGAATATGTTTACCAATGAATTATCTTCCAAGGTTTTGACACCACCATCAGTTATGCCAGATGCAAATCATTTACTCTCTGTCAGTTCAAATACACAGTCTTGTTTGGATGGCTTAAATCTATGCTGGCACCAAAATACAGCAAGCAATATTGCTCAACTTTTGAGTTGAAAGCATAGACAAATGTATACAGCGCCAAAACATGGAAATAATACAATGTAGGCTGAATTTTGCTAAGTGTTACTTAATGTTAGCATAGCATGAGATTGTCAAAGGAATAGTGACATTTCCTACTGAGAAAAGGAAATGTTCTTCTACAATGGTAGACAGAAATGTTTGACATGGAGTTTTCAGAAGACTGTCATGTTCTATATGGCCCACCATCCTGCCAGATCTCATAAAGTGAAAAATGAAGCCCCTGGTAAATACCTCAGGGAAATGCCAAATTAAATTCTGGAATTTGGGGATGTAATAATAATGACTTCAGTGCTGCAATATTTCATAGAGTTTAGCATCTGTCTATAGACCATGAACTGGTGGATTAATGACCTCAAGAGTAAAAGAGATTTGACCAATTTTTCTTTATACTTTCCTACTTCTGAATCAAGGCAGGTCATGGTACAAAAATTTAGATTGTTAAATCATTAATTTTTTGACTTTTGTCATGAAGATAGCTGAGTACATAAGTTGACCAATATTTTGACTTACTGAATAGGCACAATTTCTGTGTATATGAAATAATGGGGGAATTTAATAAAAGATACTAGTTGAGGACAGTGGTTAAGTTCACACACAGATCACTGAGTTAGAAAACCCAGATTTAAATACTAGTTCCACTATTTCATTGCAGTATTGACTTTTTTTTTAAAGATTTTATTTATTCATGAGAGACACAGAGGGAGAGGCAGAGACGCAGGCAGAGGGAAAAGCAGGTTCCCTGTGGGAAGCCCGATGTGGGACTCCATCCCAGGACCCTTAGATCATGATCTGAGCCATCCAGGTGCCCCAGTATTGACTTTGCTTAGCCTCAGTTTTCTTATCTATAAAACTCAAAACAAGAGTTTTATAGATAAGAAAACCGAATATCTATGTTCTAGTCCTGAAAGTCTACTGAATTAACAGTTTCCTCTTTCAACCTCTCAAAATACCCGGATTTCCCTTTCCCTTCGGACTACTGCTTTTTATTGCCTCAGCCTTTTTGTCTCTCACTAAAGAAACAGGGCACGCCTGGGTGGCTCAGTGGTTGAGCATCTGCCTTCAGCCCAGGGCATGATCCCAGGTTCCAGGATCGAGTCCCACGTCGGGCTCCCTGCATAGAGCCTGCTTCTCCCTCTGCCTGTGTCTCTGCCTCTCTCTCTCTCTCTCTGGCTCTCATGAATAAATAAATAAAATCTTTAAAAAAGAAGAAGAAGAAAGAAAAAAAAAGATAATTCCTAAAAGTAAAGTATTGATTAAAATGTGAAGCATGTTTATATGCATACTTATGATACTGGCAATTGTTATAAACATACATATGACATAAAGTCATAAGGACTTTAAGTGAGCTGAATAATCAAGATAATCTAATGTTAAAATGAAACAAAACAAAAGAAAAAAAAAACAAAAAAAACCTTCTTCTTCTTGGATAGAACAACTCTAACCCAATGTTTTCCTGGCTTCTTTCACTTTGGCCTTTCCCTCTCAGTTAGATTTAAATTGGGTACGTAATCACATTTCTAGTTAAATTGTTTCGCAGAGTCAGGACCTAAAGAGTGTCCCCAGATCCAGCAATAGAGAAAAACACATTTATGCCAGAAAATATTGGTGCTTTTTAGTTTTTTTTTAACATGTTTTTGTATAAAGCGGTTATATAAAATAAATAAGTGACCATGAAATTATTTTAAAATCCACATATTTATGATTTGAGGACATTTTGCACTAGTTGCTCATCAACCAAGACAGTGATTCTCAATGAAAGATTTTGCTCTGTGGAGGACACTGGTAATGTCTAGAGACATTTTTAACTTTTATGACTATGGTGGGTGGAGGGGAATCACCAGCATGTGGTGGGTACAGACCAACAATTTCACTAAATATCCTACCATATGTAAGATAATCCCCATAATAAAGAATTATCTGGTCCTGTCAATGGTGCTGCTCTGGAGAAACCATTTCTATCAGGTTTGTATCATACAGAGGTGAGTTTTTGCATTTCAGAACTAGTAGAAGACTGATTTAGAGATGCTAGAATGTATTTGAACATATTTTCAGCATCATGCACAGGTAACACATTTCCGGAGGAAATCACACACAAATTATCACTTCCTAGAGACAATGAACAAGCAGCATAAGAGGTTCAAGCATTCCGATTTGAGTACACGGAGTGTAATGTTTTGTAACTTTATTGTTCCTGGTATGGGAGGAACTTCATATACCTGTTGATAGATTATTTTCTGCAATCAATTAAAACAGTTCTTTTGGGACGCCTGGGTGGCTCAGGGCATGATCCTGGAGTCCTGGGATTGAGTCTCACATCGGGCTCCTTGTGAAGAGGCTCACACGCAGCCTGCTTCTCCCTCTTCCTATGGCTCTGCCTCTCTCTCTCTCTCTCTCTCTCTCTCTGTGTGTGTGTCTCATGAATAAATAAATAAAATCTTAGAAAAAAACAAACAGTTCCCTTGGGTTACCCATAAATACGTTTCACTTTTTAATACATATTTTTATTTGAACTAACAGAGAAAATGTTTTCTAAATTGAGCCTTGACTCTCAACATTATTATAAGTTAAAACTAGAAAGAATTAAAAAAATCATCACTTCTTCATTTTACAACTGAGAAAGTTGGGAGACAAAGAGACTGAGTAACTTTCCCAAGGTTATAGTTTGTTGTGTGTAGTGTCAGGGCCATATTTCTAGTCCAGTCAATTATTATTATTATCAATATTTTACTTTTAATGCTGTCATTCATTTTAAATACATTCAACTTCACTGCCCATTTTTCAAAGAACTTTCTTGTCCCTCCCCCCGCCACCCTTCCCACCACAACTCCCACTTACATTTCCTTTTGTATGATTTTTTTTTCTTCCTCTGATTTCTTTCAGGTCAGTGAAGCCAATAGTAGGAGACCTTTAATTTGATACCTTGCCCAAAAGCCTTTCCATGGACTTTTATACCAAATCAGACTCCCCTAGATTTAAGAGGTATGGAAAAGCTAGATTCAGCTGTCTGAGGCTGGCTAATCTTCCATTTGGTCAGAGTGTGAAGTGGTCTATGTTGCACAGCTCCTCCATCACCAGAGGAAAAGCTCTTCTCATTTATGCTGGCTTAACTTACAGGGATTTTAGTGATCCACAAAACAAGTGAAATTTAAGATACACATCTTAAGCTCAGTTTGTAAAGGCCCGTGCTTTCAATAACAAAACTCACAGTGACAGTGATGTATGGTTTTCTTTATGAGACCTGAAAACTGATGGATATGTGATCTTATAAATGCTTAGACAAACTAATGCACATAATTATATTTTCCATTTGAAGTCTATTGCTAGGCATTCTAATACAATATCATTAGTTGAAATGGCCACGATGATACAGCTTGGGCAGTTTGTCACGGTAATTACAGGGTGATTATTTTTGACTGGAATAAAGATTTCAGTTTTAGTATGGTGGAAAGCATCATCACAAATTACAGTCTTGGAAAATAATAATAAAAACTTTAAGATTTTAATGCATTCTGCAGCATTATTCCAAAATAATTTCTCATTAAGGAAAATGTCCATAAATTGGATAAATAAATTATTTTTAAAGTGATTAAAATATGGCTTTGCCAAAAGGATCCCACTTATCTCATTAATGGTTCCTATGTATAAAAATGTCGACATTAGATAAAATTTGAGTGTGGTAAATAAGGCTTATGTCATAATTAACAACCTTTGAAGAAAGGTTGTTTTTTTTTTTTTTTTTTTTTTTTTTTTTTTAGCAGACACAAAAGTACGGCATTTATCTTCACTATTTTCAGAATGGTTGATTAAAGTAGACAGTGTCCTAACATCTGTATTGAAAACTATATTAATCAATTGATTAATCATGTAACATTAATCAAAAGCCTCCCTAAGTGTTTTAGTATCTGAGCAGCTCTTAGTATTTTCTATCAGATCCCTTTTAAGGTGTCCATTAAAAAGATTAAATTTGGGTGGTAAATACTGAGGGGTTGTGGAACTTGCGGCTTCTCACTGGAAGGTCACAGACACCGCTCATTAGTGCTACTTTTAATGGGATAAGAAGCAAAAGTTTTGAATATGTGACTAAATCAATTAATCAGTCGTGCATTTGACTCATTCCAGTAAGCAGTTTCGTATTTGCCGAATTGGCACCGTGGCCATCTGGGTGATTTGTCCTCCCTGGGTTCACTTAAACCAAAGAACACTTTTTACATAAGAGTTCAAATGGCGAAAGAGTTAGAATGGCAAAAGACTGATGCAGCAACTGCTATTCAATATGTTGGTTTGTAGAAACCAGTTAAAAGTCAGCCTTTATTATTAAGAATGTATTTAAATGATCTAGGTTGCCCTGTACAATGAGTGTAAAACTTCCTATTACTGGAGTGGATGGTTCACAATCAAATGAATTATTTCAGTGTTTAGTGAGATTCAATTGAACTTCATAGTACACTCTCCAGCTTACTAATCAGCTGTAAATTTCAACATTGGCGATTTATAATTGGTTAGTTCTTAGATTTCCAAACTCTTTGACATGTAAGATTAGTCAGGCAAATTTGTGCAATAAATATGGAGAATGTCAGTATCAAAAACAAACAGAAAATTAATATAGTTAAGGACAATTATAATAATCAACTATCAGGCAGTAAATGAAATGATTTGCCATAATCTCAGAGGGTACTGCTCTATTATCTTTTGTGGCTCATAGCTTTCCAATTTTTAAAAAGCAACAGTTTTCAATATATCTGTTTATTTTGATCATTTAACAATACACAAAATGGTAGGTTCTACAAACTCTTTTGATCCTACGGTCCTTTTTGTTTACTTGTTGGAGATTTTCTTGCTACTGTTGAAGAAATGATCATAATGACATTCAATGAAATTAAATCTTGTCAATTTTGGGGGGATAATTTTGCCAGCTTTTCAAACAGAATCCAAACCTATAGACATTTAAAAGCATGGTATGGCCCATCTGTTCATCCCTGCTGTTGCTTGAGGAAAGATTCTGTAGACAAGACAGTTCCCAGAGTTTCTTCAAAGAACTTTATGATTTGGGCAATCTCTAGCTATTGCTGTTTTTCAACAAAATGATTAGGTGGTAGTTTTAAAATTTGCAAATATGTCCTGAAGCTTCAGCAATAGAAACACATATCTAGTTAACTAAATTTAATATATGCTGAATATCTTCAGTTTCAAAAGATGCTTCTTTTCTTCTCTGCCAGTTGCTCAGAGTGAAAACAGCCAGTTTATTATATATGCTGCAGTGATGCCCATCTGCAAAAGGATGATGATTGAGAGATAAAGGAATGTTTCATCTCTGCATTCCTCTTTTGGGGAAAGTTTTCCACCGAAGAAAGGCATCTACTAAAAGAACAGTTACCTTTATGATGAATTAGGCAATCACACAAATTCTTAAGAAATAACTTTACATTTTGAGTTAGCACTTAGTAGTACAGAAAGAGAATTTAGAAATCCATCTGACTTCCCAAAGTTGATCGACCAAGTGCATTACTTTCTTACTCTTCTCAGTTCTTTGTTATCAGCAGAATAGTGCTTAAAAGAAAGTTACAGAATAAATCTAATTATGATAAGGCATTATATAAAATTGGTTTCTGTTAGCATGCACAATCTACATTCTAATTCTGCATGTGCATTTTGGTATGAAGTATCTGAATAATATTCTTAGTTGATTAATACTTAGAGCTATTCAGGTACACACCAAATGCTCTAAACCTTTATTTCAGTTCTTTGTTACCAAATAATTACATGAAAAAGAAACATGTCTAAAATAATCAGAAATAGATTTGGTTATGTCTCTGTGTATATATTGTTTCATATTTGAGTTATATTTTCATTTTGCTATTGACGTGAAGCTTGGTTGCCTTCAGCGGGAAAGGAAATATAATCTGCATAATTCCCATTAGTTCTTCATTGGGTAAATGCATTTTGATATTCTATAGTAGGTTGGTTTGTGGCTAATCATTTTTGTACTTAGCAGCAGGTGTTACTACTATATTGAAAAAATAGTACACACTGTAGGAATTATGAGTATAATTTAGCCATAAAACACCTAAACTTCAGTATCCATCAACTCATAGGTTCGGAAATGTGAAATAGAATTAGTTGCTAATAGGGTCATTGCCTCATTACCTGGGTTAGCTTTTGTACTATTCAAAGGTGTTTTAGAGAGATAGTTATTTTTTAGTGTTGCTCTTATGGTGTGATAGGTCTACCTCGTATCATGTATTCTGAAGGAATGTTATCTCCCATGTGTTGCTTTGGGACAGCTTTTTAGGGAGGGCACTATTATGAACACGTGAAAGCATTATATGTTGGAACCATTTTCCTTTATAAGTTTTGGCTAAAATTTAAATTTTAAATGATCTTACATGAATGTCCAATTAAAAGTAGATTTCTATAGTTTTCAAAGCGACAACCCCTTAATAGAATTCAAAATTGCATAATTCTGTGATTGCAGGCATAAACTACTGGTGATTATGAGTGAAAACTTTTGTTCCTTAGCCTAGTCCTCAGACCTTTAGGAGGAGGATTTTGGAAAATCATAGAATCGCTTCTGTGACCTCATTTTTAAGAGAAATGATGGGACAGATGTATCTGGCTCATCATTTTGTGAGGTTCACTTGAGATAAAGGAATTAATGTCACTTTGAAAAACTGTCAATTATCAAAGAAATGTAAATTTATACTATTATCTTAGAGATTACTGTTTATTGTGTTATTATGCTGTTGATTAGGGCCCTTAGGTCCTGTTTAGGATGCTATTCACTCAGCTGAAGTCTGTTTCTGGAGTCCTGTTGCCTTACTTCGTCACAACTTTTATCTTTGACTTACTAAATTGTGTGGATTTGATCAAGTGACCCAACTTTACTGTATCTCATTTTACTCATTTGTAAAACAGAAAGTAATACCTAGATTACAGGGTTTTTGGAAGGACCAAATGTGTTAATACAAAGAAAACTCTGAGAACATGAGACAAAAAAGCTCTTTCACTGCTTTTGTTGTTGCTGTTACCAGTATCTTGTGGTCTAGCCAAGTGGAGTGACACATTCACTTTCTATTCAAGTTTCTTGTGATGTAAGCTTGAGCCATGGCAGGAGGAAAATGTGGAAATGAGCTTCCCAAATGTTGTTGTTGTTGTTTTTAAAAAACATAGTTCTTATTTTTCTCCAAAGTAATTAACTCTTTTTTCCAGTAATAGAGGCCTCAAAAGACAAATGGAAGTGTGAAGTGAAATTTATCCTGACTGTTCGAGAGATTATAGTTTTCCCTCTACACATTCAGCCAGTAGATTCGTTTCCTGGGCAATAACTTACTGAATAATTAGGACAATTCTAAACATGTGGTTCATATCTATAAATGAAAGTGACATGAACTTGTTCTATGAAAGTTTCGTGCTCATTAGAGTAAAAACTGAACTGATATAGACAAGGTGGTGGGACAAGAAAACTGGAATTTGGTTAAGGGGTAATTCTGATTAAATATAGTTTCCTCATTAGCTCTTGATCTTTAGTCCATCCATAGATAGACCAGGCTTACCTGATCTTCTGCTGAGATAGAAACCTAGTTTACTATAATACCCATGGAATTTATTGTTCCACTACCTAAATCTGCTAACCTGCTAACATTTTCTTACCAGATACATACTTTTTTTTTTTTTTTTTTTTTAACAGGCTCCACACCCAGTCTGGAGCCCAATGTGGGGCTTGAATTTATAACCTTGAGATCAAGACCTGAGATGAAATTGAGTTGGACACTTAATCAACTGAGCCATCCAAATACATGCCTTTTCTTTTCACTGTGGTTCTTTGTTTTCTCTTCATATGAATATCCTAGTGATCTGAACTTTCTTAATGCTGAAAATTGGAAATAATGGAACAATAGTTTATGCTAAGGGTATGTTTTCTCCAAACCAATTTTCTTTTCCTAAGAATTTGTACACTGCAAGTACTTGGGCCTGAAGAGGGTTGACAATTCTCCTTCAAGAGTTATTTAAATTTCCTAGGAGTATAATGAATCACATTCAGAGGTTCCTGTCAGGAGAGCATATGACTCTTGATCTCAGAGAGGGTTTCTGGAGTCCTGTTGCCTTACTTCTTATACCCATGTTGGGTGTAGAGCTTACTTGAAAAAAATAAAAATTGAATTAAATAAATAATTTTCCTTTGATTCACTGTAAGATTTTTTTTTTTTAAATCAGATTTCAGCTTTCTCCTGGGAAATAAGCCTAACTTGTATTTCCAGTTCTAAATAAGGGAATATCTTTTCTTTAAATTTTATTTAGTTTTATGAAGCACCTGGCAGGCTCAGTTGGTAGAGCATGTGACTCCTGATCTTGGAGTTGTGAGTTGGAGCCCCACATTGACTATAGAGATTCTTTTTTTTATATATAAATATTTTTATTTATTTATTCATAATAGACACAGAGAGAAAGAGAGACAGAGACACAGGCAGAGGGAGAAGCAGGCTCCATGCAGGGAGCCCGATGTGGGACTCGACCCCAGGTCTCCAGGATCATGCCCTGGGCTGAAGGCAGGTGCTAAACCACTGAGCCACCTGGGCTACCCCTATAGAGATTCTTAAAAATAAAATCTTTGGGGTGCCTGGGTGGCTCAGTTGGTTAAGCATCCAACTCTTGATTTTGGCTTAGGACATGATCTCAGGGTTGTAGGATTGAGACCTGTGTCGGGTTCCACTCCCAATGAAGAGTCTGCTTAAGATTCTCTCTCTTCCTCTCCCTCTGCCCCTCCCCTATTCTCTCTTTAAAAAAAAAGTTTTTAAAATTCATTTTTTATTGTTGATGATTCCCCAAATCTACCCAGTTAAAGAGAAAGGGAACTCTTAGAACAGTGAACAACAGTAAGTGATCAAGAGAGTTATGGCTACAGGTAAATAAACCAAGAAAGCAACTAAGTAACTATAGGCTATCTCTATATTTTTCAATAATTAAGGAGAAAAACCTCATCTTTCTAGTGATTTGTGTTTCTTTCATTGAATCAAGGATGAAGAGGAAAGACATAATTGTAAAATATTATTTATGTAATTAGATTACAATATTTAGTTATTAGTCTTTATTAAGATTTAGAAACAATAGCACAGGTTTACCTATTTATCCTAAATTCTGGAATATTTAAAAATATTTCTAAAATGTTCTTCATTGAGTTTGTAAACTCGCCAGAAATTTCAGATACTTATAAACATTTTTTTAAAGATCTCTGTGCCATCTCTTACCCTCAGCTTGGAGAAAAGACCACTTATGTTAATTGCATAGAACACAAAAATGTTTATTGAAACAAAAAAAAAGATAATTTTTTAAAATGCTAATTCTTAGAAATTTCTAAGCAGTAATAAAATTTATGTTCTCAATGACCACAAGTATAATTCAATTATAAATTATTTTTATTCTGTGAACATTTTTTTATTACCAGCATATTAGGAAAAAGTTATTAGTTATCGTTCAGTTATGTTTCACACATAAAGTATCTTAATTTTCATAACAACACTATTGATAGGAAGCAATACCTGTGTTTTACAGAGACTTACAGTTAGCAGTTAGTTTTATTAACCACGTACATATCATCTGAATCCAAAATCCTTGTTCTCTTCTCACTCAGCCCTCGTGCTATATTACAAAATAAAATAAGCAAATGAGGAATGCCTGGGTGGCTCAGCAGTTGAGCATCTGCCTTCTGCTCAGGGCCGGATCCCAAGTTCCAGGATCAAATCCTGCATCCAGCTCCCTGCAAGGAGCCTGTTTCTCCCTCTGCCTATTGTCTCTGCTTCTCTCTCTGTGTCTCTCATGAATAAATAAATAAAATCTTTAAAAAACAAACAAACAAGCAAATAAATACACAAAGTACTGTGAAAATTTTGGTTTCCTAGAATACTCATTAGTTTTATTGCAGTTTTTTACTCAATAGATTCTATTTGAGACTGTTTCCTCTTTTTCTACAAACTGTGTCACCTTGCCTTTAAATGCATTCAATACATTCATATCTACCTATTAAAGTCATATTTATATTATTCTTAATTAAAAATAAAATTCATATGTATGCTTCAGTCTAAGAGAAATTCTAAGGAAATATATGGTCATTAAGTTAGATATTTTGGTTATTGGGATTTTTAAAAATCCATATACTTTGCTCTCTTTTTATGTACACTTGCAAATTAATTTTTATTCCAGTGTTCTTTGATAGATACATTAAAGTGTCATTCTTCTTGGATCTTTAAATTTGTTTGTTTGAATTTTGATGAATACAAACCACAAATTAAATGAGATTATAGCTAAATTAGGTGTACAAAGATATTCAGTGGTAAACCTTAATTTCTCTTATCAGTATTCTTTTGCTATAACCTTGGTGAATTTGTTTTTAATTGGACCATATCAAATGACTCTTGTGAAGAAATACCATTATTTTAACTGGAGCCATGAGCCTACCTAGGACAGTGTCATCAGTTGAATCCTGTCCAGTTCCAATCCAAACTCAATCTGCTAAACCCTTGAAAGTTTGCTTGTTAATTACCGCCAAGTAAAATTTTCATTTGCTCCAAAATTGCATGGAGAATATAGTTATTACGATTAAGTTTATTTTAGAAATTGGCACTAGAGGGAGCTAAGTAATTGTATCATTTATGTGTTTAGGGGGAAATTGAACATTCATTTAAAAACTTGTGTTTTTTTTCAGAACCTGCTGATTTTACAAATATGGCAGCTATGCCTCAGCAAATTATAAGCAATAATGAATTAGTTAATTTTCTTTAGTGAAAACTGCTATGGTAAGATTATTAAATTACTGTATTTCTACTTAGTGAAAGTAGCTACCAGTCAGTAAATTAGGATTTCTAGGACTCTTTGGGGAAAGGGATTATTACTATTATCCATGTTTATCATTATTTTGGCCCTAACAGAATTAAAATGCTCACAGTACCATGTTTAGATACAATATTTTGTTTCCAAATTTATAGTTTGATAAGAAAATGGCTTTATTGAATAGGATCTCACTGTAGAGTAGAAAACAATTTTACTCTTATGGTATATTCTAGGAATTTAGTTGGCTTGATTACTTTGAAGGGCTGATTCAGATTAACAATAGTATCCTCCCCCAACAAATAGCACCTACCATGAATTTTTAAAATTGCACTATCTCCTACTTTTATGCTTATCTCCAAAATGAACAAAAATCTGCTTAGGCAGACTTTTAAAAACTAAAAGCTGCAGGATGTTTTTATTTACATGAACTAAAGAGCTAAAAAATATTTAATTCCATATATTTTGCATGTTGAAGCCCTGGAAACACATTTGAAAACAGCTTGTATTTAGTCAATATTGTGGGGGGAAAATGGGACATTTTATCCTCCCCATCATAGTACTTAGGTAGACATGGCCAAAAAGGCACACATTTTACACGTCCTTATGTGAGCTTATCCTCTTATAGACAATGCACATGGGAATTTGTTCTTTTTTTCACGTCTCATGAAGGAAAAATATGGTTTGGATATTAAAATAAAATAAGGTTTCATTTACATGCCATCTTACTTTGAACATACAATGATGTTGAAAATATTGATGTAAAACTCATGATTTTTTATGGTGAAGTCCTTTTTGCTAATCTTTCATTATAGATTTGAATTGATATGCCAGTGTCAAAAGGGACGTTTCTTGCTTTTTCTCTAGTGGGCCAAATGAGGACACTCTCTGCCTTTAATTATCTCTGCATAGGTTTAGTTTTAATATAAAAGTGAATTTCAGAGAAAATTAATGTACAAAATAGAAAAAAATTATATCCAGGAAAAACATTATGTGATAAACCGCAGACTTGATTTCTTTCTGTTTGCTTCATTTATTTCTTTTTTTTTTTGCTTCATTTATTTCTTTTATGAAAATGAAACTTTGCTTAAATTTTATTTTTTATTTTTATGATTTGAATAGTTAGCATATTTTTATGATTTGAATAATTAGCATATTATCTATCTCAAAGAATTCATAATCGAGGTTAGCTTTTACAAAAGAGGTTAGCAAGTGCTATTTTATTTTATTTTTTTAAAGATTTATTTATTTACTTGAGAGAAGAGAGAGAGAGCACACACACTTACACACAAGCAGAGGCAGAGGGACAGAGGGAAAGAATCTCAAAGACTCCCTCAGCCAAAATCAAGAGTAGGGAGTTTAACCAACTGAGCCACCTCTGTGCCCCTAACAAGTGGTATTTTAAAGACAGGATTTAGGGAGAGAAAGAAGGCTGTATACTGAGTATCTAGGCCATCTTTCAGATCTCTAAATTAGAGTTTGAGAACTTTAATGTACATACTGATCACCTGAGGATTTCTTAAAATGAAGATTACATTTCAAAAGATCTAGATTCTTAATTTTTAACAAGTTCTGTGTTACTTATATGTGGACCACATTTTGAATAGCAATAGTCTTCCCTTTCTTTAGTCCTGACACATGTTGCTCTAGCTTGGATAAGAATTTACAGCAAAAGGAAGTTGGAGTCTAGAACAAAGTGATGGCCTTGATACAGTAAAACTGAGTGTCAATTATAGTTGTTCCTGTCTCTCATGAGCCATGGTAGATGCCCAACATTGACCATGTACAAGAACAGGGCCATCTGCAACCACTTACATTGTATAGCTACAAGCCTCCTTTGATTCTACAATATGTAACAGATATCATAATGTTATCTTTTTCTAAGAATTTCAATTGCTTTAAAATCTTTCTTATGAATAGATAAATCCATTTCATAGGTGTGTGAGATCTAGGGAAACAGCATGTTTACTTGGAAACAGAGTCATCTGGATTCATATTCTAGCTCTGCCACTCTTCAGTTATGTGGTTTTAAGAATTTTATTTAACATTATTTCTTATTGGTAGAATGAGCTATCAGACCTAATTCCTAGGTTTGATTTTATAATTTTGATTTCTTGGCTTTAATCACTAAGGATTTAGAGTGTTGATATATTTTATTTAGCATCAGGATTTTATCATCAGGAAATACTTTGCTGAGTAAGTACTGTCATTAGTGCAACTATTATCAGCAAAATCGGATATTGGACCACCAGTAGTGGAATGTAGATGGAATGAAGAGTTTGTGAGATGGAAAGATGAGAGAGGAAGTTAGAAAGGAAGATTGGGTCAGATAATGCAACGCCTTAGAACTGTGTTGGGGATTTGGAATTTATTCTTTAAGGAATGACAAACCAGTAGAGGATTGTGAGCTGAGGAGTACTGGGAACAAAATAATATATATTTTTTTTCTTTTTTATATTAGAGAATGGTTTAGATGGGGATCAAGAAAAGGCATTTCTTCTGTAATCCAGGTTAAGAGATTATAGGAATGTGAGCCAAAATAGTGGAAATAGACAGAGATATATTTATTTAGTAATTATTTGGAAGTCAGATGCATAAGGAATACTAGCCTTGAGTTGGGTTGTTTAACTTATCAAAAACCCTAACTCAACAGACTTCAGGAAATCTATTTCACAAAATAAGAAGTGCAACAGAAAATGATGTTAGCTTTTCTGTGACTCTTTTGGATTGGTTTAAAGATTGCTGCACATCCAGACAATCTCTAGAGACAGAATAAGGACTATCTCTTCCATGTATCGCTTTTCTAAAGTAAAATAACTTTTCCTAGAAATTCCCCAGACAATTTTCCTAGGTCTTGCTTCAAGTTGTATCCCAAGCATGGTCATAAACCAATCTGGCAAGGGAAAAGAGAGCACTAAGAATAACTGAGACTATGAGGACTCTCTTCCTGGTGTGGGGAATAGAGGTGGCCTTTCCTGCAGTATAGGACTATTTGCAAAAGAGTGGATTGCTCTGTTAGGAAGTCCTGGGGTGGAGGAGAGGATTGTATGTGTCTGCTTTTGAAAGAGGAAAGTTACACTTACACACTAAAAATTGTCTGATTATTTACAAATAAATATTTACTGTCTCTCTCTCTAACTGTAAACATCATGAGATCTGGGACTTTATCATCTTCTATATATTTTTATTTTTTTTTATTTTTTTTTATCTTCTATATATTTTTAATTCATTATTTTATCCCTATCAGCCTGAACAGTGTGTGACACACTGGTGATTTTCAGGAAGACATTTTTCTAATGAAATGCTTTTGAAAGTCATATGACATTCATATATATTACCTAATAGATTTCTTTACCCTCCTAGTATCATTTCTGTAACCCACTCAACACTAGCCACACCAAACTTTATATGCTCCTTTACTCAAGCTCATGTTTCTTCAGAACTGAGCAAATGGATGTGTTTCTCCTTTAGTTTTCTGTTTTGTGTCACCTTCTCAGAGAGGCCTTTTCTCTCTCTCTCTTTTTTTTTTTAAGATTTTTTTATTTATTTGAGAAATGAACAAGGTGTGGTAGAAAGGGAGGTGGATGGGGGGTGTGGGTGACTAGGTGACAGGCACTGAGGGGGGCACTTGATGGGATGAACACTGGGTGTTATTCTATATGTTGGCAAATTGAACATCAATTAAAAAAAAAAAAAAGAGAGAAACAGATAGCAAGAGTGAGCTCCAGTAAGAGGGAGAGGGAGAAGCAGGCTCCTCGCTGACCAGGGAGCCTGACTAGATGCGAGGCTACATCCCAGGATCCTGGGATCATGACCTGAGTCAAAGGCAGATGCTTAACAGACTGAGCTATGCAGGTGCCCAGAGATGTCTTTTCTGATTATCTTATCTGAGATATTTTCCCACCATGAGTTATTTATTTTATTTTAGCATCTTGAATATTCTCCTCAAATACTAATTTTAATAATTTTTAAACAGAAATAGCATATATGGATCTAGATATATGCAGTCCTTCAATATCCATGTTCTATTTTTTTGTACCAACATACCTAAGGCACTGGATATGTTTATACCCTAAATATATGCTCCATGAGCAAACATAGGTGAGGCCCTTGTTTCCAGATTGGGTAACTTGGAGAATGTTCTTAGTTAATTCAGAAATTTGAGAAAAAGTGTTTTTTTCCCCTTAGTGGAAAATGATTAACATGGATAGTTGTACATTGAGATACCAGAGGAGAATTAAAGATGACTCCTTTTAAAAATTTGAGTCTGTAGCACAGGAGAGAGAAAATGGGTATGGAAGTAGCAATCTGGATAACAGAATCTTTGCCTTTATAGAAGCATCTGCTTTTATTGTATTTTAGATTATCTGAGTAAAACAAGTTGATGTGCTTTTCCACCCAGAGTATCTTTTCAGTCTTACAGTATATTTAGTTTTATTTATCTATCTATCAACTATCTATCTATCTATTTATCTGGCTACTTGAGTTTCTCAAAATTTTAATTCTGTGAGCTTCATGAGGAGTTGCCATGACATAGTATTTAGGTTATGTTGAAAAGGCGCAGAGAAGCTTAGATCTTGAATTTGGTAGCATTGTAATAAGAATGTACAGGTGTTAAAGAATGATCTTCAAGAGGCTAAAAAGCATGAGTTGTGCAAATATAGAAATAGAATGCAGAAATACTTTATTCAAGCTATTAATTCAGGAAGTAACCAGCAAAAGGCTGAAACCAGTTAAAAAACCATTTGAGATAAAGTAATGTTATGATAAACTTGCAAATTATATATAAAAGTGACTAATATCTTTAAGGGAATTATACTTTGGGATTTTCTGTTCCATAGATAGCAGTTATTTGCAGCTCTTCTGAATAACAATCTACAAATTACTTCTGCCCCTGAAGAATTATAAAATAGGCAATCAATAGAAAATCAAGCTCAGCATTGCATCAACAGAGGACATCATAGTGTTTATTGGGTGTGTGTATGTGCATTGTTTATTTTCAAGTTTTGGGATAATTTTTCTGATAGGGTAAGGGGAAAAGTAGACTTCAATAAAGAAAATAATTCTATGAGTATGTGTGTCTGTGAGAAAGACGTCAATGATGATTATTTGCTGCTAATACTACCACCAAAGCCCTATAGTGTCCGTCAGTTTAGATATTTGAAAGTTAATATATTTCTGTAACTTAAGAAAAATAAACAAATCAGATATAATTGACCAAATAACTTTTTAAAGCTTTTGGTGTCAAATGAAATGTGTCTATAGATTTAAACTCTGGGTAACATATATGATGTAAATTTTTCCAAAATAAATCTAAGATTGAGTGTTTATGATGAAATGTAGTCAAATTTATCTAGAGGCTCCTGGACCATATCCTGACTTAATTTTCCTTTGGGATAAAAAAAAAAATTCAAAAGAGGAGTCACCTACCTTAAAACGCCAACGATGTCTCAGTGCCCATTTTGTCATTTCATTCACTGTCCTTTATGCAGCTGAACTAAATTGTATCCTTAGTGAGAGATTGGTGACACTCTAACAGGGTGACACAGCATCTATATCATGTAACATAGTATGTCTAGAATAATAGGTGAGATTTAGGGAGTTTTTAATCAGCAGAGTGACATAATTAGGATACAACATATATCATTTAATCCATACAATGAGAACTTTGAAGTAGATAATATTTTACAGATAAACACCAAACTTTATAGAGATTGAATATTTGCAGAAGCCTCCATAACCATTAAATGAGGGGCAGTTTCAAAAAAAAAATGAGGGGCAGTTGTCTATCCCAATCTAATTGAAGCTGTGGTCCAGTCTTTAGTCTTTAACCATGACTTTTATCCTTAAAATAATGGTTTTCTATGGATACTTTTTCTCCAGGGACCTCTAAGCATCAATAGGTTATTTTTTTCAGCAGCTATATGATTTTTTTTTCTGTAGGAATTTGGTAAAAGTAATAATAGTATTAATAGCTAGTACTTATTAAGCATTGTTTGTCATCATAATGGTTTTATCTTATGTAATTTTTAATGGGAGGTCTCTGTGGTAAGCATTATTATTCCAACTTTGGGAATCCAGAATCGCCCACAAAATGGCCGGATCAGTCTGACTCCCCTGCCCACATTCACCTCTATCATGAGCATTGCTCTTGCTTAACTTTTAAGAACACCAGTTTCAAAGGTAAACCTCTAGGATGAATTTCAAAAGACTCCTTTTCCCTAGATCCTAGAAGAATGCTTCGGTTTTTGTCCCTGTCCTTGGGATGGGATTTACAGGATAGTTGCTGACTTCTTGATAATATTCCTGCTCCCCTCATTGGGGTCATCTCCATGGCTGCTCCCCCAGCCAAACGTATTTGTAGACATGGATGGTACCCTTGATACAAGACAGGATCCAATATCCTTTCTCACTTTTCTGTATTAGTCTTCTTGTGCTGTTGTTTATAGTTACTGCCACCAATTTAAACTGCCACCAATTTAAACTGTAATTACTCTCATATCTCCTCCTAATATCTCCTCATTTATTTAATGCTGGATCAGAAAACATTTTAATGGTGCACCAAAATGTGGTGTTCAAAAAGTCTATCTTCAAGGATCCCTAGGTGGCTCAGTGGTTTAGCGCCTGCCCTTGACCCAGGGCGTTATCCTGGAGTCCCAGGATTTGATCCCACATTGGGCTCCCTGCTGGGAGCCTGCTTCTCCCTCTGCCTGTGTCTCTGCCTCTCTCTCTCTCTCTCTGTGTCTCTCATGAATAAATAAATAAAATATTTTAAAAAACAAACAAAACAGTCTATCTTCAGAAGGATAGATACCCGGATATACATGTGGTAAAACAAATACCACAAAGTGTTAAAAAAATTTATAGTAAAGAATCTATATGAGTGCACATGTAAAAATATTTCAACTTTTCTCTTTGGAGACTTTCATAATAAAAATCTTAAGAAAATATACCCACCGGCTCTGAACTTGCAGCTAATTTATTTTGTGTTGCCATCGTCACTCTGATAGAATAGGATGCTCCATGAGGGCAGGAATCTTTGTTTCTTCTGTTCAGAGACGTGTCCCAAATGTCTAAAACAGAGCCTGGCACTTAGTAGTCCCTTAATAAGTATTTCCTTAGTGGAAGAGTTTTCTGAGAAAAACTGGAGTGAAAACTTTTTTTTTTTTTTTTTTGGAGTGAAAACTTAATGATTGCTTGTGTAAGATTTCTTTAAGCTTTTGTGTGAGACCCTGCATAATGTACTAAATGCTTTGGGATGGGGTTGGGAAAATAAGTAGCATCCAGAATGTCAAGATCCTTCAAGTAGATCTCCTCTCTGCAAGTGGATCAAATAGGAATCTGAGGCTCAATTTTAAAATTATTTTTTCCTCTTCTGGGGTTTTCCATAGAAAGACTTTATAAAACAGAACCAAGTGAGGACCTACTCATTTATAGGTAACCAGTGAGTTCAGAAAACTTCAGCACTCCCCAACCATGTAGGAGAAATCCTCCACACCAGGAGGAAGCACAAGAATATTTAGATTTCCAATGGTAATGTAAATCTAAGAAAGATAGCTGGTAAAAGCAGTTCACTTTTTTTCCTCCAAGAAATTATCCCATCCTCAGAGGAAATAATGTTCCAACCTTAGGAAGACACAGATTGTTAATTGGGCATTACTTCTAGAGAATGTACGAGGGAGCTCTTCTGACAACCACAAGGAGAGAGACATAAGCTGACATAAGCCACTTTGAGTTCTGTTATTTCTCTAACAGGAAAGTTTCTTCCATTCCACCTCCAAACAGCCCCAAAATTCAGCTTGACTTCCATCTAGCCCAAGAGGTGCTCCTAATCAGAGCTGCCCCCACTCTGAATCCCCAGCACTTGTCTCTACTGAACACGATGGTATGTCATACTACAGCTTATAGTCATTCCAGTGTTGTTGTTGTTAGATTTTATTCATTCATTCATTCATTCATTTGAGAGCATGCACCAGACGTGGGGAGAGGGAACAAGAGAAGCAGAGTCCCCACTGAGCAGGAAGCCTGATGAGGGTTCCATCCCAGGACCCTGAGATCATGACTTGAGCTGAAGGCAGATACTTAGTTGACTAAGCCACCCGGGGGGCCCCTGTTCCAGTATTTTGATATATGATCATTTTGTGTTTTTTTTTAATTATTATTATTTGGTGTTTTTTGTAGGAGTATCAAGTCAGTGAGGTCAGGACACATGTCTCCTGAAGCTCCTGCATCTGGGTGTCCCTAATTCTGGTAGCCTGTCAGACTCACATGAGATCTTTATACAAAAAACAAAACAAAACAAAAAGAAACACACACACACACACACACACACACACACACAGATCCATATATGCTATGTCAGATATATTCAAGATAGAGCCTGGAATTATATTTTATAGTCTTCCAGGTGATTCATTTGTTTCTGTTCTAGTGTTGATTCATGGACCAACATTTGGGCTCTCCTCTTGTAGAGATAAATGGTCAGACTGAACATATTAAAAAAAAAAAAAAACTAATCCAGATATATTAATTTGCTAATTCATAGGATTTGTGGTCAAGCATTAGACATCTTTATAAGATTACCTGAAAGTGCATTGAAGAATTAAAAAATCAGTGCACAACATTGAAAATTCATCTATAGTTACATAATAATAATAATATTGATATTAATAATAATGTCTTTGATGGTACTCTGAAGTAAGTCAACTATGATATAGTTCTTTTAGATCCTTCTTCTATTTAATGTATCTTGTTAAGTGCAAATCCATGGATGATACTGTCATTAATTCACCACATAGATTTTTAAACATACTCTCTAAGTTTGCTCTAAAACTGAATATGTGTATTATAGTTTTATTCTGCTGGCTATAATGTTTCTATCTAGGAGAATGGTAGTTAAAGCATTCCTATACATAAATTTGTATCTTTAAAGCAGGAAGAGAATGAAAGATGGTTCTGTCCCTTTGCTCATGCCAGTCCCAAGAGGAGAGTGACATTACAAGATTATTGGGTCACAATATCCAGTGAGTAGGGTAAGTGTATGCCAAAGGGCCATACAGTTCTATGTTGCCCTCTTCTTTTTCTTTCTCCCTTCATGCAATTGGTTAAGTGAATTGAGCAAGGGACTCTTCTTTGGGTTGTGGAACAGTAAATAATCTTGATCATCAGACCTTGACAGCCTAATAATAAAATGAAAAATCTCTATCATTTTGCTATGATTTTTTTTTGAGTATATAGTCTTGGAAGTAGCTTCTCTTCAGGAGAATTGATTGATAAAACATAATTTAAGCCTTTTTACATCATCCATCCAAATACTGTAAAATGCCATCTTAACCTTATTATGTTCCTTCCCAACTTCTTGGATTCAGTAGGAGTTACTATCTGTCCTATATACCCATTCAGAACACCAGAATCTTAACTATAATAATCGGGAAGTTCTGTCCTTGTGAACCTATAAAGTCATCATGGTAGTTGTAACATGGAACATTATCAGGTTGACAAAATGATATATTTTAAAAAAGTGGATCCTAAACTCCTTTCTCTCTCTCTCTACCTGTCTATTCAATTTTATTGTTATAAATCTCTGCCTCCTATCACTAAAGATCTGTTGATAATTCATCTTAGGAAAAAGAGTATGTCAAGGTACAATTTAAATGATCTTTTGTTTCATGCCATTCTATGGCATCTGGGCTGCAGTGCCTGCTTCTTGTTTTAAGGACCTTATTAATAATTGCAGAAACTGTCTTAGACTTTGCTTATTCACTTGCTCAAAGAGTGATCTTTCATTACTAGGTCTTTAATAGATTGATTTCTATGCTACGTTTGCTTTCTTTTAATATTCTCTGCAAAACTGTGGCTTCCTCCATTACTAATGAAAGAAAATTGAGGAGAGCTGTTTTGGCTCTCTGTCTCTTTTTCTCCCAGGACATATCACTGTTCTATTTGCTACTCTATTCTCTTTGCCATTTATCAGAATTCTCCTCTGAGCTGTGGCAAAGGGAGGACCATTTAAAAATCATTCTTTGGGAAGAATGTACTGCTGTTTGGGCACTGTCAGGACATTCTCCCTGTAAAACATTACAAATCTCATGGGCAGGAACTTAAGAGAGCTCATGGATATTATCACACCCAATGTTGTGAAAGGCAACAGTACTCAGCAAATGCTTATTAAATGAATCAATGAATAGATGAATGTAATTCCTATATATGACTCTGAGAATTTTGTTTTCATATCTAGTATACTATGTGATTCAGTAAGAAAATATCGATGTTCAAAAAATGTTATACATTTAAAACAGTGCCTTAATGAAAAAAAAAACATAAAATTCCACATATAGACCTGTTTAGCTGTTTTAGAATAGTCCTTTGTGTTGCTAGAATTTTAATGTCTGTTTCATCCCTTTTTAAGAAATTTGACCCCAGAATACCATAGGAAAAAGTCTGTTCAAAGTTGTTTTTTTATTACCATTGTATATTAAATCAAGAAAATATAGAATAATAATATGATTTTAAGAAATACGGCTTATTTTATATTTACATTTTATTTGTATTAGTATAATGTAAATCATAATATCAATAACATTAAGTGCTCCCCAGACTTGAGACTAATTTTGGTAGATAAAGCTAAATCATTTTTTAATTGATATTTAAAGCTCAGAGGGGGAAAAAAACTATTATGTACCTTCACCCACTGATAATCTCTGATAAAATTTGGTGCATTTTTTTCTAGAAATTTCCTTTTTCTGATTTAAGCTGCATTTGATATTTCTGCTTTTCATTTCATAACAAGAAATATTCTAACATTTACATTATATGAAGATGCAATTGAATGAGGGGTCAAGTTCTTGTAGCTTATCAATGCATTAGCCTTCCTTAATTTTATATTGTTGCAATCTCTAATAATTTTTGGGCTTTGTTCAGTGATTAATTTTGGCCTATGTTAAAGAATCATAAAATGTGAGAATCAGAATAAACTTTTCTGAAGGTACTTTAGTCACTTCCACTAATACCTCATTTTATATAGTGGATAACTGAGGGTCAGAGAAGTGAATTGATTTGTGAAATGTGACAACTAGTTGGGTACATAGTTGAGCATAGGCTATATCATAAATTATTTTGATCTTATGATTGTCATATGATACTTAGAATTGGATTATAAATAACTCTAAAAATCACTCGTTTAATTTTTATTTGGTAGAAAACTGTCATTTACTGCAACATCAATGAAACTTCTGTGAATATACAGAGTCAAAAGAGAAATAAATCTAATGCATTTTTTCATATGAAGTACAATTGAATGTTATATTAAAGAAAGATTACTGGTTTAGCTAATTTTGCAACTATATAGGCCAAAAAAATCTATAACAACACAACTTTGAAACATGAGTGATGTAGAAGAGTTATGGATATTAATTCAGTCTTTCCATGTGGTATTCAGTGAAATATTAAGCTTTAGAGTCTGTGTGGGAGTATATCTAAATATAGTTGCTATTTTGCATTTTTATTCTACAGTTTCTCAGACATATTCATGGCAGGGAGGGAAAAAAAAAATGTCGGCCATAAAGGCATGATTCCTGATAGGATGCTGAGAGGTCATTTCTTCACCGCCAAAGCACAGTATAACTAGAATCAAGAATTCTGCTGGTTCTCTTCTGATTTTGTCTTGCTGACTCTCTCCTTTCTTGCTCTGGACTTTTCTGGGTAGCCTCAAAAGTATATTTTTCCAGAGATGCCGACTTCTGTGAAAAATTCTTGCGCAGACTGTAACTAATTAGTTTAACTTAAAATTACAATTGATCCATTTTCTGGCAGGCCTGTCAACAACCTGGGGTGCTGATGGGCTAATGGAGATCAGAAGTTCTAGATTAGATATTGGGAACCCTTGAGCCAAGTATTGAGACTCGAGCCAAGTATTGAGACTTGATCCGAGAGTATGTTTTTTTTGGACAGGTACACCCTTAAAGTTTTACATTTTTTAATGTTTTTAGGGAGATCTATATATTCTTTAGTTTATCATTCCCCATTATCTTTCATAACACAGCTTCACAGTTTGATTTTATTTGCCTGCTATAACCCCTGCTTAAATAACTATATCCACTCAATGTTTTATATCATAGAATCATAGAATTTCAGATATGGGAAGAACTTGAGATCATCCAGATTAAGCTCTTGCTTTTTTTTTTTAGGTAATAAATGGATTCAGAGAGGTGAAGTGACTTAAGAAGATGAAACATGATTAAGAAAAAAAAAAGAAGAAGAAACTAACATTAATAGTGAACCTGAAATACCAGGGAGTAGGCTGGACACTTAACTCACCTCATCACATTATTTCTGATACTTATAGATGAAAAAATAAAAGGATAGTTACATTATATTCACATAGTTAAGGAAAAATTTAGGCAGACTTGAGAGTCAAATACTGGTCAGCTTGTCCCAAAGCAACAGAACCAAGCTTCTAAACAGAAGCAAGCTTCCCTTCCTCTCTCAGTGAACTTTCAACTATATCATATTGCCAATCGCTTACGCAAATGACTTAGGATAAATAATTATGCTTGTCATTTTAAAAATGCACCAATCTGATAAACTTACCACATGTTCGCTTTGGGCATTTTTGCTTAAAATTTAGGAACATTCCAGAAGGAATCCCAAACTAAGATGTATTCGAATCCCTGTGTTCTTATCCTGTCTCTTAATATGTCATCTAAAAGTTTGTAAAATATAAAAATAAAAAGGCAGATAAGTCATTTCTGTGTAATTTATTAATTTGTGGATTCAGTATGAAATCACAGGGCTCCATTGTTTGAAGGCTACATGCGATATTTCTCATTTCCACATCTTCCTAACCATCTTAACACATCTGGCTTCCTAGCATACTTAAGTACTTGTTAACCTAAGCTAAGTCATTGCTAACTCACACCAGCAAGTTTATACACTGGAGTTTTTCTTAGCATTCATACAGGACTATAACAATCCCTGAGGTTTGTTGGTTTTTGTTTGTTTGTTTTGTTTTGTTTACCTATTCTTTATACCTTTTGATGTCATACAGCTTAACACAGAAAAAGGAAGGCACGTTTTAAAGACCTCTGTCTTGGGACACCTGAGTGGCTCAGTGGTTGGGTGTCTGCCTTTTGCAGGCTCCCCTGTGGGGAGCCTGTTTCTCCCTGCCTGTGTCTCTGCTGCTCTCTCTGTGTCTCTCATGAATAAATAAATAAAACTCTTAAAAATAAAAAAAAATAAAGACCTCTGTCTTTGTGGGTGTATGTACATCAGGAAATTGTCAGAATGCATAGCAAATGATTTATTAAATATAAGACAAAAATGAAAGTCTACAAGACCAACCATACTGGTCACACCTTCTGAAATATTGAAATTTCCCTAGAAGATATGTCTAGAAGGTTCATCAGAATCACTTATGAGTCATATTTATTATTTAATACAACGGAGGAAAGACTAATTAGCTATTGGATTTTGGAATGTATCCAGACAAAAGTGATGCTAGTTGGCCTAGGCTTGTGAAAGATCTATTAATGGAAGATGAATTGGTCATAGAACCACACACAGGAGGTGTGTATTATGAGAGTCTCAGGAGATGGATCAACCTGGATCATGATACTCAATATGCAAAGGGAAAACAGATAAATCTGGATCACAATAAATACATAGACAAACTGATTTTTTTAAATAAAAACCATGGAAAGCTTGTTAGCTTAAATATGAAATTAAAACTCTTGCCTGAAATGACAACATTCATACGTGCTTTTGACAATGGTAGCCTCACATGTTTCAGCTACATAGACACTCTGAGAAGAGGGATAGTTGGTTCACAAATGTATGTATTTTGACATGTCACTGATATTTACTTCATATACAGAAATTCCCCCTTGTCCATGTGGAATAGGTTCCAAGATGCCCAATACATGTCTGAAACTGTGACAGTACCTATATATACTATGTTTTTTCCTATACATACACACCTATGAGAAAGTTTATTTTATAACTTGGCACAGTAAGAGATTAACAATAATTAATAACAGAATAAAATAGTTTGTAACAATATACTGTGATAAAAGTTATGTGAAGTCTTTCTTTTTTTTTAATTTTTATTTATTTATGATAGGCACACAGTGAGAGAGAGAGAGGCAGAGATACAGGCAGAGGGAGAAGCAGGCTCCATGCACCGGGAGCCCGACGTGGGATTCGATCCCAGGGCCAAAGGCCGGCGCCAAACCACTGCACCACCCAGGGATCCCTGAAGTGGTCTTTCTCAAAATATCTTATTGTAGTATTATCTTCATAATAATAATATAAGTAATATATAAATATAAGTAATATATAAAAACAATGCTATATTTTGATATGGTGTTATCTTATATTCAATCTTCTTTTTATCATCATGTGAGATGGCGAAATGCCTATGCAATGAAATGAAGTGAGGTGCATGACATAGGCATTGTAATGTAAGGTTAGATCACTGCTGACCTTCTGACAGTGTGAATGGAAGATCACCTAATTCCAGACCATGGTTGACCACAGGTAACTGAAACCACAGAAAGTGAAATTATGGATGAGGGGAACTACTGTGGTGAATATACATTTAAAAATTATGCCTACATAAAACTTTTGTATAAATTGAACTGGGATTTAGGTGCAAGGGGTTCTAGAGTATATATTTTTGTAATATAAATGACCATGTGTACGTGTGTGTTTATGTGCATCCTGAACTGATGTAATCTGCTTTATAAATTAAGACTTTCAATGAGAGGTATTGCTGTCAGCCTCATTAGAAAGTGAGTATGGTTATGAATGTGGTGCCCCTTGGGCCCATGCCCTTTGTCTTATCCTGGAGTTCACCTGCCCTCTCCTAATCGCATGCATTAACAATTGGGCTGTTGTTTCCCCCTCTAGTCTTTTTTCAGGCTTGATGGAAGGCTGCCACTTGCCTATATTCTGCAGAGTAAGAATTTAAAGGAGAAATCCAAGAGGCAGGCTTGAGGAAGGAGTCAAATTTACATTTGATTAGACTATCCAGGTTATTTCTCCTTCTTATGGAATCATCAAGAAAAGGCAATCTGGATAAAGCCCAGTTGGTTAGAAAACTGTGATACTGGTAAGTGGAGGTGATTGGAAGTGAAAGGTAGAAGAGAATCTGGTAAAAAATGTGGATTCATAAAGGGGTAGCTTTGCAGCTTTTACAGGAATATCTTCATTCTCAGAGTAGCATGGAAGTAGCTGTTAAAGCCAGTGGCCTAGGATAATTTATGCACAGTAGGGCATGTCATTAGAAAGGTGAAGCATGCCACTATATTGAGGATGGCAGATAGGTTTCATCCTGGCTGTCAAGTCTACTTGATTTGTAGTGGCTGCCTAGAGAGATGTGGACCAAAGACTCTAAGACCTTATCTGAACCCAACAATTTAGTGTCCTGTGATTGATTAGTGATGTCTACATGGGCACAGAAAAGTGAGTTATTGACATCATGTAATGTTTCTTTCATCCTGTTACCAGATATCTCTCAATAATTGGATAGTTAAAAGAGTCCACATCTAACTAACTAAAATGAGTTTATCATTTGAGCATCTTGATCAGGGTTTAACCAAACTCCAGAATCTTTACAGCTCTGGCATTTGTTTGGTTATATGTATACATATATAGTTTGTTTATACATATATAGTTTTTTTTTTTACTTGAGTTGTTTGGACAAAGTATGTCCAAACAACCCAAGTAAAAAAATGAGGCCCTGGAATTCAGAGTCAGAATTCAGATCAAACAAGGAATACTAGCATGATGCAGACTTCAACTTTTAGTCTTTAAAGAGAATGTATCAGTTATGACTGTACTCAGAGTACCAGTTCTCTGAACTGATCTTGGGCACAGATAGCTCCTTCCCAGAATTCCAAAAGACAAATAAATGAGTGCAATTTGTGAATGGTCAATTTGGGACACTACTAGGGCAGTGGGTGTCTGCAAAGGGGCATCACAATAGGGGTGAGCCTAAGAGGAAGAAAGATGAAAACAATAAGCCTTACTATATTGGGGTTAAGCCCAAGGAAAGGACTTTGAGACTACCTTATAGAGTAGTGCCAATGTCTGGATCACAATGATGACTGGTGTATAAGTGAGGCACTAACTAGGGAAATTAGGAGGACTCACTGTGGGAATACTTGATAAAACTAGGACAAGGAAGAGTGTGCATGGCCTCCTTGATTTTCTTATATGTGAGATTATGTAAGTGGAGTTTCAGTGTTTATCTATAAATTAGATTTTCCCTCTTAAAATTTAAAGTTTTCTGGAGATAGTATTAGATGAAGTATCAGCAGACATTTATATCACACTCTGAATGAGTCTATGAGATGCTTGCCAAATATACATTTTACAAATAGTAAGAAAGCTGCTCAGAGAAGTTGGGAAGGATACCAGTGTAAGTTGGGCAAAATGAAAACTGGAAGTCAGAGGATCCATGAAGGCACGAGATAGATGTTAGATTAATGATTTCTTGAACAAGGAACTTATTACTGGATTCAGAGAACAGCTAAAGACCCTCAAAAATAAGAAATAGTGGTTGATGAAAATTATTGTCATGATTCTTAATGGGCCTTTTTAGATCTCCCAGAGGCTGCTCTTGGGCAGAGTATACAAGATAGTATACCAGATAGTTCTAGTTTGCCTAGGACTTTTCTGATTTTAGTAATAAAGTTCCCTGTTCCATGAATTCCCTTATTCCCAGGCAAACAGAGATACTTGGTCATTCTCAGAGATGTAAAATGTAGCCTTTTTTTTTTTTTTTTGGAGAGGGGGAATGTAGTAATTTCAGAAAATGTTTTAACACCTGAAGATGATCTTTGCTTGAAAAGCATGGCCAACAGTAATGTGGTCATGCTTTCAGGCATCAGTGTAAGAATGTGAGAAAGACCCTCTGTCCCACTTATTCCCATCTATTAGAAGGGATGTGTGTGTTCATTCAGATAGAGGGGAATTTGTTTCCAGTTTTCAAGCTCTAAATGGAGAACCTTTTGTTTTTGGTGAGCCACAACCAAAGTTAGCATTCACAAAATCAGTGTACCTTCCTCTCTCAAGGAGCATCATGACTGGATTTGATTAGGAGCCCAGTGATTTAAAATGCACATCTGATGCATATTAATATACATGTGTTAGGGCTACTGTTTTTTTATTGGAGGGACAGGGATCATTATTCTTCATTATACTTATTCTTTTATAAATCTTGAATGGATTTTTGGATTTCATTACAATTGCAGTTTTCCATTTTGTATAATGAAAAACTGTTTTTCATTATAAAAGAAGAGTCCAACTGGCCACCCCATATCTGACTTTACCATTTTGTATTTGGTAAATTTATCTTCTGTATATTGGCTTTGAAATTCAAGTGGTAACTTCACTACCCTTACTAGAGAAAATCCCTACTAATTGTTATGTGGTAGAAGGAAATAAATAATAGTGCTAAGAATTGGAATACATAAGGAATAAAAGAATAATATCAGAAATCACTTTTAGTCTTTCAGAAAAGTCATAATAACCATTTTGTTTTCAAAATAGTTGAAATGAATAATTTAGGAAATGAAGTCCTCTAGTATTTGGCATTGTGAGTTTAATTAGTATCAGTGAATACATATATTACTTTCAAGATGCTGAAAAATTGGGGATTACATCAGTAAATAAAAATAGATCAAGAATGTGGGAACTAACCATAGGCATCATCAATTTACTTGGAGATTTCCCAAGTACTATCAATGATCAGTTTTTATCTTCTTTGAAATTATTTTAGTTATGGCTAGTTATGGCTAGTTAGTACATTTAAATGACCAGAAAAAAGTTCTATTGTAATGTAGATGTGTGTGTTTAGGACTTCCCTTGTTTTAACTTAATCGGGAAGGGCAGATACAGCACTGGGCAAGGTTTAATTATGTATTTTGATGTGAATATCATGTGTTGTGTCGATTGATATTTAAGCACTAACACACACAGTAGTCCAATCGTTTGTTGAATATTTGGATAAAGGAGTAACATTAATACCTGTAATCTGAAAACTATAAAACACTGGTTAAAGAAATTGAGGTGACACAAACAAATAGAAAGGTATCCTATGTTCATGAATTAGAAGAATTAATATTGTTAAAATGTCTATACTGCACAAAGCAGTCTACAGATTCAGTGTAATCCCTATCAAAATATCAACAGCATTTTTCACAGAACTAAAACAAATAATACCAAAATTTGTTTGGAGCCACAGAGGATATCAATAGTCAAAGCAAACTTGATGAAGAACAAAGCCAGAGGTATCATAATCCCAGATGTCATACTATACTACAAAGCTGTAGTAATCAAAACAGAATGATAATAGCACAAAAATAGACACAGAGATCAATATAATAGGGTAGAGAACTCAGAAGTAAACTAATGCTTATATGGTCAATTAATCTATGACAAAGGAGGCAAGGATACACAATAGGGAAAAGGCAGTCTTCAATAAATGGTGGTAGGAAAAGGAAAACTGGACAGCTCCCTGCAAAAGAACGAAACTGGACCACTTCCTAACACCATACACAAAAATAAACTCAAAATGGATTAAAGATCTAAATATGAGATGTGAAACTATAAAAATCCTAGAAGATGAAACAAGTGGAACTTTCCCTGGCATTGGCTATAGCAACATTTTTCTAGATATTCTCTTGAGGCAAAGGAAACAAATGTGAAAATAAACTATGAGGACTACATCAAAATAAGAAGCTTTCACATGGCAAAGGGAACGATCAACAAAGCCAAAAGTCAACTTACTGGATGGAAGAAGGTTTTTACAAATGACATATCCAGTGAGGGTTTAACATCCAAAATTGGTAAGAACTTACACAACCGAACAACAACAAATCCAATTTAAAAATGGGCAGATGACCTGAACAGACATTTTCCCAAAGAAGGCATGCAGTTGGCCTGCAGACACATGAGAAGATGCTCAGCAACATTCATCACCGGGGAAATGCAAATCAAAACCACAATGAGACATCACCTTATATTTATCAGAGTGGCTAAAAATTGAAAAGACAAGATATAACAAATGTTTAGAAAACAGAACCCTCCTACGCCGTTACTCTACCCCGAGATCAAAAAATGATGTGGGGAGTAGAGGTTAAGGGGTTGAAGAGAAGACTATGTGTGTATTTAATTCCCCTATTGCTAAAACATTATTTTTTAAATTACTAGTAGTCTATCTAGCACAAAGTTGTATAGTTAAAAAAGAGAAAATAAAATTAATTTAAAAATTTTTGGTTTACAGTAACAGGCTTTTGAGCACAGACTGTGGGTTCTAATCTCAAATGGACTTTCTACCGTAGTGGTAGCTAAGACCTGTTTCTCTCATCTTTAAAGATATAAATAAATAAAAGGTGTGTGTGTATATATAGGTGTATATCATATTTATCATATTATGTGAAACAAATTATTTCCAAATTTATTGAAAACAGCTTAAACTGTTCCTTCAGTTTACCTACATTGCCTTAACTGTGCTTCCAAACCTTTTCTCTACTTCTTTCTTACCACTCTTTAGTCAACTAGACACCCTGCCATTGCCAACATTTTCCAAAATTCCCTGCTTATGAAATTTCTCTCATGTACATATCTTTTAGAGAGGTCTGGCATTATATCTTTCTTCCTCCAAATCCGTCTTTCAAAATCTTGCACGCCTAGGATGGAACTTCAGTATCATCCTTTCTCTGAAGCTTCCTTGATCACCCTATATGTGGTATTTTTCTCCTCTGAATATCCTATGGCACTTTGTAGGTCTCTTGTGGCATGTTTTCTCTTTGTTTTATATTGTTTAAATGTATGTTATTTACTTATCTAACCCACAAAATTGTAAGCTGCTTAATGACTTTAAGGTAAGGATTTTAAACAAGGGTTAATTTTCATAAAATAGATATTTTTACTCTGTCTTCTCTGTAAAATTGTCAAGATTTGTGAAAGGTTTGCAAATTAACTATTTAGACTGTGACAACTTCATGGACACTAGCAACACATGAGCCATCTGATTCAAAGACAAGGGACAGTTTGATACTCAAAGTGGTGAAAGAAGCTAGGCCATCAGAATTTTCTTGTGCACGTCACCCAATTTCCAGTTTCTACACTGGAAACTGGGCCAGTGTAAGATGCACATGTAGTTGGCTGCAAGATAGGAGAGGAACCATAAGTTAGGGAAATTCATCTTATCTATTGAACAGTAAAGCTGGCAGTCCATTGTCCCTAAGAGAGCCACTATCTCTGTCTTCCAGGGCTGTTTGCTGTACAAATAGTAGGGAGCAAAGATGATGCGTCTGCTCACAAGATATGCTAAGTTATAAGAGGTCCGAGGAGAATTGTCTCACTAAGAAATATTCATTCAACAAGTATTTTGTGAGCACCTCATACATGTCCTAGTTCTAGACACCAGGAAATGGGTACAAAGCAAGCTGTAGACCTTGGTTCTCATGATCTAACTGGAAAAATTATGAAATTGATGAGAGCTTTGGCATATCACATTAGCAGTACAGTGTACCCTTCCACGTGTAGGAAAGATTTATTTTTCCTGTTTAATTTTGTACTGTATTTTATGTATTTAATGTACTATTTAATTCTGTATTATATGTTCCTTTTTTTGGTATCAGCTGTCCTATAATGTAATACAATGAGCAAATCACAGTTTTCCCTTAGCTATTAAAAAGAACACATCATTAGAAAGTGTCATGCTAAACTATAGTAACCATTTTTAGCAAGTAATTAGTACACATATTATTATACATTCCTTTTTAAGTATGTAAATTTGTACCTGGGATATTTGATAAATATTTGATGAATATATTTCACTTTATGTATGAAAAAAATGGATCCTTATTATGGAATGAACTAATTAGTGACAAAAATCTAAGGAATCAACTCTACATTTTAGAGGAGCTGATACTACCATGACTACTACTACTAATCTAAAAATTAAGTATTAGAAATAAGTTCTTTAAAAAGGCGCTGTTAATTGCTGTTATACATTTTCAGATAATATAAAATATTTTATTTTTTACTCTAAATCGTGAACGTAAGAGTTCTATGTTAGAAACAAAGCATCCCAAAGCATAATTTTATCAGAAACTTTGTAAAGATCTCATTTCCTCATTCACATCTTTCATTTGTGATGGTGAGATATGGGGCTTGACTCTAATCTGACCGTTTCTGATACTTTATTTCATAGATCCTTTCCGTCTTGTTTATTGTTAAGGGAAGTATGATTGCATTTTAGGAAAACAATGATACTTCCCTGATAGAAGTAGGACATTGTTGGGGTCTCCAGAGGTAAAAAGCTGTTATTTTGTTCAGCTTCTACATAGGCTGTTCTCTGCTCTTTAAAAGTTTTGCAAGGAAGTGAATTAATGTAATAGTTTTACAGTCTGTATAGTATAAAATAGACTCAGATTAAGCTAGCAGACTTGTTATTTGACAGTTTATAAAATATTTTAGTATCTTTTTGGCAGTAGCAGTTTGAATGTTGGCAAATGTACACATTGCTTGCAGTTTCAAAACCTTATAATGAGTATTTTCCACTGTAATAGCAGAGAGCTGAAATTTGGATAAACCACTTAGACTTGTGAACTCTGACATGCATGGTAACAATGTCTTTGTAAAAGAATTTTGTCAAGTATTGGAGCTCCTACTAATAGCACATCCATCTTTCTGCACACCATAAATCTTAAGAAAATTTCTATTACTCTGCAATTTGTCTGGCTTATGCTATTTATTAGCCATTTTATTCTGCTGCTTTAAGAAGTAATGTGATGTTCATTTTATTGCTGGTTCAATAAATTGTTAATTATAATGCAGTGATTGCAGCTGACGTGATTTAAAAGCCACATTAGCACTATAGCATTAAGTTTTAACTATTTTACCCTTCAATTCCCTGTTTATACAACAGTAAAAGGAAAATAGCCTTAGACTAATTTAAAAAATGAAGGTACTTATATCTATTGATCACATGACACATTAGAAACTTTTTTTTCATAAAGGTTACACTTTTGTCTTGAAAAGTGGAAAATGAATGAACGATACACAACAGAACCCTTAAGAGAATAGCATATGATTCCGAGACAGAGGGAATACAGGTGAAGTTAGGTATATTATACTTATGTATGTTAGTATTATAGGCCTTGTATAAACTATTAAATAGAATAGCGGGTGGGTTGTGCTAATTTTGTAAACATTTTCCTTCTAAAATTAAAAAAAAAAAGTTGCCAAAAATATGATAGGAGTGACTTTTGAAGAATAAGTAGGTTTCAACCCTACATGGTCAAACATGTAGCATCACTGACAGCCCTGTTCTATTTCTTTTCGGGTTCAACCTCACTTAGAACCTTCTTGCTTGCCTCAAACACATGAATCCAAGCCCCGTATTGTATATCCATTGAAATGTGGTAACTCACACTATCCTAGACATGGAAATTGTGGCATTTCCTATACAGTACACATTAGCTGTTAATTATGTACTGCTCAATAGAATTTCAGAATTAAAATTCTATCTTTTTTTCCAATGTATGGAGTTCACTCACTGGCTTCAGTTCACTGAAGTCAAGGATTTTATTCATTGCTTGCTTACCCCCCATCCCCAACTCCCTCAAGTATCCTGCAAAATCCCAGGCATTAATATAAACTGTTCAAATAATTATACTGGCTCCAGAATCTTTCTCTAAAACTGTATCTGGGGGATCCCTGGGTGGCGCGGCGGTTTGGCGCTTGCCTTTGGCCCAGGGCGCGGTCCTGGAGACCCGGAATCGAATCCCACATCGGGCTCCCGGTGCATGGAGCCTGCTTCTCCCTCTGCCTGTGTCTCTGCCTCTCTCTCTCTCTCTCTCTGTGTGTGTGTGTGTGACTATCATAAATAAATAAAAAAAAATAAAAAAACTGTATCTGTATACTTTGAATGATAGATAATCTATGAGGTGCTATTTCTGTTACACTGGTGAGTGAGGGCTATTGAACATACCCATTAATGCCAGTGAAGATTGACTTTCTTTTAATTTTGTGATTCAGTTTGCAAAACATGGAAAGGGACAAGACGTTGGGTGTCTTTGTACCTTTCTCCTACCCGCCCCCTCCTCTCACACGATATGAATTTGGGCAAATCAATGGAATTGTTCTATGATTTAGTTTTGAGAGTGTTTTGTTTTATTCAACAGCTGCAAGTAGAGAAACTACCATGTGCCAGGGACTCAACTACATATTCGGAGTCCATTTGTAGATACCCTTTAAAATTTTCCATTCTATAGGCATGTAGATACCTAGATGCCTTTGATTTCCCCCTCTGCATTAAAGCATCGATCCAACGATTTGTAAATCATTATCTTGTGCTTCCTGTAGCATCAGGGTTTCTTCCTTTTTAGTGCTTTGTCTTGTTAAAAAATTGTATAAAGTGGGTAGAATCTATATGTGATTTTTTTTTTAATTTATGATAGTCACACACACACAGAGAGAGAGAGAGGCAGAGACATAGGCAGAGGGAGAAGCAGGCTCCATGCACTGGGAGCCCGATGTGGGATTCGATCCCGGGTCTCCAGGATCGCGCCCTGGGCCAAAGGCAGGATCTAAACCGCTGCGCCACCCAGGGATCCTATATGTGATTATTTAAATGGAGAATTAGATAAAGAATTATTTATAGTACTGTAAAATTATTAGAGACCAAAAGGGAAACTTAAAGCTATTTAGTTTTTAATTCTATTACTTCAGGATAAATTGAGATTTCCAATCATATGGCTCTTTAGCTCCACTTCCAAAAGTCTGATTCAGTAGCTTGGGGCGAGACCCTGGGATTTGCATTTTCCTAACTCTCCTTAATGAAAGCATTGATGTAGCTCACATCTTCCATTTTACTACACAGATAAATTGAGGACCATATAAGGATTTTCTTGTTCAGTATGTGACAAATCTTCCCCACCCCACTGCTTGCTGCCCTCTCTACTTAGAATGCCCTTTCCCTAATTGTCTGATGGCTGGCTCTTTCTTTTCCCTCGTTACCTCCTCAGAGAGACTTCCTTCAAAGTGCTCTCTTTTATTTGCTGCCTTTTAAAAATTCTATCCAAATTGATAATGTTCTCATTTAACTATTTTCTACTCTCCTTTCTATGACAGTGTAAATGCTATACAGCAGGGTTCTTGGGCCCATTTTTCCTTATTATATCCCAGTGCCTAACATACTGTTCAGGCATAGCAGGTAGCTGAACATAGTGTGTGGAATGAATGAATGAATGAATGAATGAATGAATGTTTTACTCAAAGTCAGAGAAATTATAGCAGTAGAGACTGTAGGCTTAGTATCCATACCACCAGGGCCATGATGCCTCCCTTTTGCAATCTCCTTTGTGTACTTTTTTTTTAAATAGTTGGATAAGATTTTAAAAGTTGTCTGGTTCAAAGAGTTTATTTTTTAGTTGAGAAAATTGTGCCCCAGGTTACAGAGTTCAAAGGTTTTGTCTAGGGTCGTATATAATTAGTTGCTTAATTAGGAACAGGAACTCAGGCACTATATCTGGTGATCCAGTGGTCTCTATAACAGCCTGTATTTTAAATAAATATGTTGTTTTGACTGAATTATTCAGATTTCTCTAATCTCTCTTTACTTTGGAATTTAAGGAAATTGCTTTTACCCTTAGAGAGGGTATGTCTAGTAACAGTCTAAGCATTTCTGTGTGTATGTAACAGTTGGAAATAAATGGTTATGATCATACACATGTATCCTGCATATGCATAAGCCATGAGTGTCCATTTCTGTCTTTAGCTAAAAGGGGAAACCTCCATGCAGCTCTGGATTGACAAAATAAAGTTGTGTTTATTTCTCAGCAGTGCATTACTGTTTGTAAAGAATTAGTGCCTCTTAATAGCCTGCAATTTCTATATTATATCAATGTAGATTCAGTCTTTTCTTTTTTCAGTAATCCACTTTGAGAAGTCAACAACCCATCTATAATCTGAATCTTTACATTGATTTAGGAAGCCCTCCTTTTTAGGCAGTCTTTTAGTAGTATCTTCAGTGTAAAATCAATCTTTGTGTGTGTTTTTGAACCTCTACTCAGGCTTTCCTCTTCATATTGGCCAAGTTATAATATTTCCAACTTCTTGTCTATGTAGCATTGATAGCTTAAATCTGAGGTTTTTTTTTTTTTAAGATTTTATTTATTTATTCATGAGAGACACAGAGAGAGAGGCAGAGACACAGGCAGAGGGAGAAGCAGGCTCCATGCAGGAAGCCTAATGTGGGACTTGATCCTGGGACTCCAGAATCACGCCCTGGGCTGAAGGCAAGCGCTCAGCCACTGAGCCACCCACATGTCCCCAAATCTGAGTTTTAAAGTCTGTTTACTCTCTTATGATCCCATTTAACCTGACCTAGTATAGTCCAGATCAGGTGGCTGCCAGTAAGACAAGCTCCAGAGTTAATGTGTTAAGATTTTAATTCTAAAATTGGAAATAGTACACAAATGCAGGCAAGCAGGAAACATTTCAAAATTCTTTCTTGGAAAATTATTTCATATAAAGTGTTTGACTTTAATATTGAGACAAAACATCTTAAGTAAATCTGCATAGATTCTTTTATTTCATTAGTCCATTTCAGGATTTTTTTTAGCCCTAGTGACATATCTCACACTGATTTATTCAGATTCTGTATGGGTGGAACCCAAGTATTCATGTTTTTTAAAAGCTCTGTAATTGATTCTAGCAGCCTATAAAAATGGAAAAACCACTAATCTCATTCTTTAAGGACATCATCCTACAGCTTTGCCAGATTAGAACCTATGTTTTCTCTTAGATGTAAAAGTTATGTAATAGAGAATGTTAGAGAAATTGTGACTTATGGGGGTTCAGAGTGTTTTAAAATGTTAGAGGAACCATTGGCCAAGGAATTATAAAGAATCTTTACCTCCACAAAAAATAGTTCTATATGTTACATAAACCTAGATCAAAATATATCCCTTTGAGTTGAGCTTAAGGAACACAATGGGTATTATTCAGTTAATAAATATTCCCAAATTACTATGAACAGGCTTTGCATTGTTTTTTCTAGCTTCCTTAGCCTCACAAATGGCCATGACTGCTGGGGAGGAGGGCAGGTATGTCTCAAAGCTATAATGGCTAATGTCCTACAGCTGTTCATTTGATCTGATTTCTTTTTTTTTTTTTCTGAAGTCTAACTTCATTTTTCTGTTTATGATTTAATCTCCTCTCCTAAGTGTGATGTGTGTTATTATTTCACTCATTCTGATCTCCAGATTCCCTCCTAAGTGTAACACTTAAGGCTTCTTCAAAATCACTTGCACTATGTCTAGCTACTGAAGATAAACAACTCATTTGTTATTATCTAGGCCTCAGAATCCTATCCTTGGTAGAAACTTCTTGATAAGGTTAGCATTGTCATGTCCTAATAGGAACTGTGACCATATCTGGGTCACATCACAAAATATTGATACTGGATTCTTGTAGGCCTACATGTTACCCAGTTGCTTTTTAGAATGATCATTTTTCTTGCCTTATAGTTGACTGTGTCAGTTACACTTGCTAAATTGCTACCTTAAAAATATTTCCATGCATTAATTTCCATTCTTTAATTGGAAAGAATATTTTCTCTCTCTTTTTTTTTTGATTATATTTTAGAGAGAGTGTGAGAACATGAATAGGGGGAAAGGGCAGAGGGAGAGGGAGAGAAAGAATCCTCAAGCAGACTCTCTAGTGAGCATGGAGCCAGACACCGGGCTCAAGCTGAGGATCTGAGCAGAAATCAAGAGTTGACTGCTTAGCTGACTGAGCCACCCAGGTGCCCTGGAAGGAATGTTTTCTAAGAGAGGCAATCTCAGCTTCAAATTTTTGTTATGTTGGTAATTACTATTACCTTGATAACTATTCTCTCAACATTGTCACTCCTACACACGCTCAGAATCTGACCAGAACATTTCTTAGTTCTTTTGTTTACCTAGTAATAAGATTGCGCCAGGATGCTATAGAATCAGAGGAAGGCTTATTTATTTTCACTTTAATGACATTTCAGCTGAATGTCAACTTCAGTGTGTCCACCCCTGAAACTTTGATTTATAATGTCTTCTCTTTGAAATCTTTTCCTCGATCTCTACTTCCATAAATGTCACCAATGTTCTCCTGGTTGCTCAAGCCAGGACTGTGGTCATCATTCTTTATTTTTCTTTTGCACCTCATATTCAGTCAATCACAGAATCCTGTTTAATCTCCAAAATATGTCTAAGTTTCAGGTATTTTTCTTGATTTCAACATCCATAACTTTTTCTTTGATATCATCAATTCTTACCTGCTAACTAACTCTACTTAATTTCTTGCTCTCTCCTTATGCACAATCCATTTCCTTTTTATTTTTATTAATTAATTAAGTTTTAGAAGGAGGGTGCAGAGGGAGAGAGAGAACCTTAAGCAGGCCCTATGCCCAGTGTGGAGCTCATTGTGGGGCTTGATCTCACAATCCTGACATTGTGACCTGTACTAAAACTAAGAGTCAGAAGCTTAACTGACTGAACTATCCAGGCACCTGTCCATTCCCTTTTGAGTAACAAAAGTGATGTTTAAAATAGTAATAAGGTTCTATTACTATAATGCTATATACAGGCTAATGCCTCATGTCATTGCTCATTCTACCTTGAGTCATTCTCCCCACTTCTCATTGTACAGCACCATTTTCCCTACTTCTGTTCAGAAAACATATTGAAATCATTGCCAGCTTAGGTTCCTAACAAGTGCTGCTTCTTCTGCTTGAAATGTTTTTCTTTTAACTCTTTCTCCAGGAAGCCATCTTCAATTCTTCAAGATGATTTTGACTAATGTGTAAAGAATAGATTGGAAGGGTGGGGGGCAAATTCTAGGAGGAGAAATGATGGTGTTCTGATTAAGGGTGGTATTAACAGAGATGAAAATAACTGAACAGATTCAGAATCTATTCTAAAGCTAAAGTGGATAGGACTTTGTAAGAATTACATATATGGAAAAGAAAGGATAAGAATGATTACTTTATTTTTTATTTATTATTATTATTATTATTATTATTATTTTATTTTGCAAAAGTAGGTGATAACATTCACTGAGAAAGGAAAACCTGAAGGAAAAGATTTAAGTCTTGGGAAAGGATGGGCAGCAAGCATTTACAAACTGTTTGTGAGTAAAATCAGCATTCAATTTGATTTCTTGAATGTGGGAAATGTGTGTGATGGAGAATTTCTAGGATGACTCCAGTGTCTGCCTTTCAGGAAGATGCTATATCATGGGGGAAACACTGACCTAAGGGACTTAGAAGAAGAACAGCTCTGAGAGTAAATGATAAATCCACCAGCTATAGAAACCTGGAACTGAAAAAGGTTAAGGTCAGGACCATAGTTTTAAGAGTTACTAGCTTATAGATAATAACTGAAAACTAGGTAATAAGCAGTACTATCTAGAATGCAAAGAAGCTGAGGATTAAACCTGAAGGGTTGAGAACAATTTATCAAACAATGCCTAAAATTACAACCCAAGAAATACTAGAATAGTGTGCTGAGGATGTGACATAAAGGGACAGACAAAAGAAAATGACTTGAGAAGGATAGGTTACTAGTGGAGTGAAGTGTCTTCCCTAAAGCATTTCTGCCCTAGATAGGTTTCGAGAATTAGCAGTACAAAAAATTCGATGAAAAGGATTGTTTTCCTACAATATTGACAGACATCATTATTTACAGACCACAGTGTTTTCAAGCTTTGTTTCCTTTAAGTGGAAATGCGCCACAAATTCTGAGTGACATCTATATGGAAACAAGATATTCTGACTCTTAATAGCTAATAAAAATGTTCATTAAAAATATTGACTGCTTATGGGGCATCCAAGTGGCTCAGTTGGTTAAGCGTCTATTCGGGTCAGGTCATGATATGATCTCAGATTCCTGAGATCCAGTCCCACATCCGGCTCCCTGCTCAGCAGGGAGTCTGCCTCTCACTCTGCTCATTCTCTCTCTCTCTCTCTTTCTCTCTCTCTCTCTCTCAAATCAGTAAATAAAAAATCTTTAAAAAATATTGGCTGTTTAAATGAAATACCTTAATTTATAAAAAGACAGATTTGGAGATCAGCCCCAAGCTAGATCCTAGACTTAGGTAATAAATAAATGGCCTGTTCTTCAAGAATTCAATCTAATGAGGAAGAGGTTAAGAGATAGCAGATAGCTAAATATAAATTGTGATAACTTTTTATGATAGTTATAGAGAAATAGCTATGCACAAAATGGGGGGAAAAGATGCTTAAATCTGCCTATGGTAGGGGAAATCAAGTTTGATGAGTGGAGATAATATTCTAGCTGATATTTCATGCACTGGCATATCCTCTACTTTTGTTTTTGTTTTTCTATTTTTAATATTTTGTTTAACTTCCACAGATATTTCATAATCTTTTGTAGTAACAGTCTCCTTTAGAATCCGTTAAATCATATGCCCTCTCTCCATAGGAAACAGACTTTGCAACCATTCACAAAATTTAAAATATTTAAGGACTTCCTGGACCAATATGATATTACAGAAATAAATGAAGACCTTCAGTGTGTAGTTCTAGTTTTTTATTAACTCTAGACCAGAAAGTCTAGAACATTGTATAAGAAAGCTATATAAAGTGCTATAATTTGCAATATTCTTTTATCTTCGTATAGAATCTTATCCCTATTGTTCTAATTTATACATCATTTCAGACTAATATTCTAAAAGGACCACTTTGATTATATCATGACATTCTCCTGTTTTATCCCTATTAATACATGAAGTCTAAAATTCTACATCTTGCTTTCATAGCTCATCATAATTTCTTCTTTTCCTATAACTCAAAGATTATTAAGTTTTGCTTGTCCCTATTCATTATCACTTTCATTGTAATTTGTCAAATGGTTATTAAGCCTGGCATTCTATGCCAGGCATTGTGCTGCTATTGGAAATGAAGTTAGAAATAAGCCAGAAATTGTACCTGGGCTCAGAGAATATATTTTCTAATGAATGGTACGGAGTATTTGTTCTTGAGATAACCTTGACAACTTGTTACTCATCAAATTCCTTGATTCCACTGTACTACTTTATGCCTGAAATGAATTCTAACAAGGACTTTTTCCAGGCCCTTCTTCCCATGATTTCAAATTCTTAGTCTTTTCAAGTTTCCTCTCAGCGTGTTGGGAAGCCTTCTTTGATTATCCCTGGTTGATCAAGGGCTCTTCCTTACATCTTAGAGTTTTTACTATATTAGTTGTTATTTATACTAAAAACTATAGGGCAAGTCAATATTTTATAATTTCCAATGCTTGCAATATTATAATCTATAATTATAAAATTTTGAAGAGTAAGAGTAGCATTTTATCCTTGTGCACATGAAACTGTCTTTGGGCATTAAACCAAAAGATGAATGAATGAATTTGTGAAAGTGGGCCAGTCACAGCTATACCACATCGAAAATTGTGATCTATAAAAATTTCCACTGAAAAATGAGTTTTCTGAGTGGAGACAGCATGGCACCCACTTCCATATTATCCACATAAACTGGAAACAAATGCTAAGTAAATAGTGAGTGAATAAATGAATAAATTAATGAATGAGTAAATGAATACTTAACTCTAAAAAGATTTCTCTTGACAGTTTCTGCTTAACTAGATTTTACTTGATGCTTTCATGAGAAAAGGTATTTTTCCTTTTGGAACTTCTTTTTCCATTCATGACAACTTTTTGGCATTTTTAAAAATGATCCTTCCAAATATATTTCTTCTTTCTTTCCATTTTGGTTTATGAAGAGCAGAGAAGTAGAATGGGTTGAAGCTGTTTCTTTCCCAGCTTTAGTTTAAGCCTGAGGCAAAAAAACCTCTTGGTCTAGCTGCAATCCAATCTGGTATCTCTAATATTTGTAATAAAACATTTAGCAGGAAGTAGTCAATTTTATGGAAAAGTTCGTCATGTGTCTACTCCCCTGGATCTTTATATGCCCCCCTCTCTTGTTCTCTATATTATATAGGATGAGACATGGAGTGGGAAGAAAGAATCCAGCTATTTCATTAGAGTGCTAATATGCTTTCTGTAGAGAACATCTATCATGATCATTTAGGAAGGGATTGCTTTGTTGCCTTGGTGTATCCTTCTTGATCAGAGAGATTGTGTGTTTTTCCTTCCCCTGTCTTCTCCTGCCTCCCATTGCAGTCAATAAATTGGGCAGCTTGCCTTTTTTTTTTCTTTTTTTAAATGGGAAATTGGCTTGGAGAAATGTGGGAGTTTAGATGGTTATCAGAATTGCTTCAGTTTGTAAAATGTGGAAGTGGAGTTTTCAAGAATGGACTGTTGCAAGATTCCTGATTCTGCACTTCTGTGTGCTAAAAGGGAAAAGCGTAAAACACAAACATCTTGAAGAGGTACAGCCCTGCCAGTGATGTTATTGTTCTGTTAGGATAAACTAACATATCCAAAAATGGGAAATAAAACTGGTATTAACTCTGAAAAACCTGTGAAGTTATACTCCAGGCCCTGGTTAAGGAACTTGTTCCTGATAGAATTAAGCAAAGCTGTTTTTCATATATTCCTCTGTCCAAAGGTAGGAACTAGGCACAGGTGGAGTATTGAGAGGGAAATGAGACACACATGAGATTGGTTGAATATAGGTAAAGACAGTAGTATAGGCTTCAGGATGGTGGAAAGTGAGACTAGCATCTGTTTACACCTGAAAACGTGGTAGGAAGTCAGTATTGGGTAGAAACTAAGAGTGAAGGTTGTAGAGTCAGAGTACTAGGGTTCACATTCTGCTTCTATGGTTATGGATTATCATGGACAATTGACTTGCCTGTGCCTCAGTTTCTTCTTCAGTGAAAGGCAATGCTACCATCTAACTCATGAGTTTTTACTGAGAATTAAATGAGAAACCACAATAAGTTCATCAAGGTCAATGTGTTGGAAGACTCCAAAGGTCAAAATTAATATTTTAAGTAGAATATGGAGTACATAGTATGAAATGTGAGTAATGTCCCCTGGAGCTGTGAATCACAGAGGTCCTAGAGGTACTTAGCACAATGCCTACATACAGGTTTGAGAAACAAAAACATAACTTAAAAGCTAGCAATAGCAATAGATACTATTCGCAGCTACATACTGTGTGCCAGCAATGCACTGAATGTGAGAGATACAGTGATTAATATGATAGATACGGTTCCTACTTTCATAGAGCTTATAGTTTTTCTGGGAAGACGCATAATTTAAAAAGTAACAGCGTAAAATATGATATATTCTCCAGTAGGAGCTATGAGAGCAATTAAGATAAGTAGGGCATGATACACCTGCTGATAAAATAATGTTACTTCTAATTCTGTATTGCTCTATTCTTTAGATATAATCAAGGCTATAGTGAGCAACATTCAACAATTTTAGAGCCATAAAAATATTTTAGTTCAACCTATTTATTTTACAAAATTAAGGAGATAAAGACCAGAAGTGACTTACCAATACTGCACAGTTGGCAGAGGCATAACATTGTTCTTTCTACAGTACTGTATAGCAGAAGTAAAACAATTAGTTATCTTTTATAATCTATATTTATAAGCATTTATAATTGGAACTTTCATATGCCTTACACTTCACTGTATTAAAGGCAAAAAGTTTAAAAAAAGATTTCCCAACTTTTTAGAAACTAATGAGTAAACAAAAGCAGAATCAAGCTTATAAATACAGAGAACAAACTGGGGGTTGCCAGAGAGGAGAAAGTTGAGGGCATGGGCATTATGGGTAAGAGAAAATGAATGAGAGTTACAGGCTTCTAGTTATAGAATGAATAAGTCATGGGAATTATAGGCACAGCATAGGGAATATAGACAGTAATGATGGTGACAGATGTAGCTACATGTGGGGTGAGCATCGCATAACATATAGGGAAGTCGAATTACCATGTTGGACACCTTAAACTAATGTAATATTGTGTCTCAACTATGCAATTAAAAAAATTGTAAAAGAAGATTGTCACGTGTTACAAGAAAATGTCAAGCATTGAAATATTCTCATTTGAAAATAGGAAAATAGGATAAGCTATGAAGTAAATTTTAAACATATTATAAATGATTTTTCTTCTTTTAAAGCCAGGAAAGTAAAATTATAATGTATTCTGATTTTGACGTACTTAAAATATTGAAACTTAAAAAGAAAACTATGGGTGAGTTAAATTAGTCATGGAATAGACACACGCATAATTGGATTTCTAGGAATTAAAAGTTATACCCTAAAATATTACATCCTTATAAAATTGCCTTGAGGATAAGGCAGATAGACTTGACATATTACTCATAAGTAAAACATTAACAGGGACAGCAATTAACATCCTATCTTACTTTGCTGTGAGAAGGCAGGTAGAGAAAGAGACAGACAGAAGGAGGAGGTCAAGGATGAAGATGGTGACTCTCTGGAGAACAACTTTTATCTCAAGTAGGTTAGACATGGTGTTCTATTATTTCTCTGCATTCAGTGCATTTTCCAGTAAGGATGCTGTGATTTTATCTAATGCACAACCCTCTTCCACTCCCTCTGTGCTCTGGGAAGACTCCTCTGGCAGAATGATTGGGGCCACCTCCAGCAAAATATGCAGGTCCCTCCGCCATAGTGATTGGTGTTTTTTTTTTGGGGGGGGGGAACAAAACAAATGCAAATCCAATTTGATGCTCCCAGCAGTTTTTCAATTGACATGTAATGTACTTATAGAGAAATGCACAGGTTTGAGTTTACAGTTCAATGAGTTTTGACAGTTGCACATACCACTTAATTCACACCTTACCTAAATATAGATTTTTTTTTCTTATCATCTGGAAAAATACCCTTTGTGCTTTTCGGTCAATCCATTCCAAGCTCGCAAAAGAGAGAACCAGTTTTCTCATTCCATCTACTATCAAATGTTTTTGCCTTTTTCTAGATCAGTTCTGATCATCTAGATTATCACATAATAGGTCCTATTTTTAGATCATTATGTAAATGAAAACGTACTATATGTATTCTTATGTCTGCCTTCTTTTATTTAGCATAAGCTTTTTGAGTTTTATCTCTGTTTTCTATGGTTTTATCAGATCACTCCTTTTTTATTTCTGAATATATATTACAAATAGTTTATTTCTTCTGTTGAGAGATATTTTATGTTGTTTCTTGTTTGGGACTTTTATAAATAAAGCTACTAATGTGTGTATTCTTTACAGTCTTTTTGTGAACATATGTTTTCCTTAATGTTGGGCAGATACAGAGTAATAGGATCTCTAGGACAGGTATTTGATTTACTTTGAAAGAAAATGACAAATTGTCAAAGGGTTGGTATCATTTTATGCTCCCCATCTTCATCAACATTTGTGGTTGTCACTTTTTAAAAATTTTAGTTATTCTAGTATAAATGCAATAAACTGTCATTATGGTTTTAATATGCATATCCCTGATGGCTAATGATGTTCAGCACTATTTCATGTGCTTATTGACCAATTTTATATATATGTAATTATATATATATATATATATATATACATATGTATATATAACATGTATAATATATAACATATTCCTTTGTTAAGTGCTTGTTCAAGGTTTGCCTTTATAACAACTCCTCCATTTCCCCCTTCCCATCCTTTGTTCTGTCATTTTACATCTTCCTTCTAGATAGTTATAAAGCTCAGAGGGCAGTGTTATATATTTGCTTTCAACAGTCAATTAGCTTTGAAATAATTCAAGAAACTAGAGGAAAAAATACTTGTCTTTCAACCTAGCCATATACTTGTGCTTTTTACTTCCTTATGTGATACTTCAACATAGTATCATTTATCTTCTGTCTGAATTCCTACTTTTAGCATTTCTTACTGGGCTCATCTGATGGTGACATATTATTTCAATTTTTATTTGAAACTTTTATTTTATTTGTCTAGATAAATAATCTTATTAGAAGTGCTTTCTTTGGGGATCCCTGGGTGGCGCAGCGGTTTAGCGCCTGCCTTTGGCCCAGGGCGCGATCCTGGAGACCCGGGATCGAAACCCACATCAGGCTCCCGGTGCATGGAGCCTGCTTCTCCCTCTGCCTATGTCTCTGCCTCTCTCTCTCTCTCTCTCTCTCTCTCTCTCTGTGACTATCATAAATAAATAAAAAATTAAAAAAAAGTGCTTTCTTTTTTTTTGTTAAACTTAAATATTTAGAATAATACCTTTTTATTCTTTTAGCACTCTAAAGTTGTCATTCTCTTATCATCTAGCTTGTATTGTGTCTGATGAAAAATTGTTAATTTTCTTATTGTTCTTTTCCTGTAAGTGATGTCTTTTATTTCCTGTTTACTTTTAAGATTTGTTGTCTTTTTTATTGATTTTCAGAATTCCAGTATGGTATTGTTGATGTATTATTCCTTTTGATTATCCCTGTTACATTAATTAAGATTTTTTGGTCTGGGTTTATAGTTTTAATGAAATTAAAAACATTTTAACTATTATTTCTTTTTTTTAATTTTTTTTTAACTTTTATTTATTTATGATAGTCACAGAGAGAGAGAGAGAGAGAGAGAGAGAAAGAGAGAGAGGCAGAGACACAGGCAGAGGGAGAAGCAGGCTCCATGCACCGGGAGCCTGACGTGGGATTCGATCCCGGGTCTCCAGGATCGTGCCCTGGGCCAAAGGCAGGCGCCAAACCGCTGCGCCACCCAGGGATCCCTAACTATTATTTCTTTAAATATTTTTCCTACTTCTCTCTTTTTTTTTGATATTTCAATTACATGGATTTTTAATCTATTTCATATTGCTAATTTTGTATCAGCTTTTTTATTTGGTCTTTTTTAAGTTTGGATCCCTTCTTTTTTCTTGTACTGAAAGATACCTATTTTTATTCTATAGTCAAATTTGATGTTAAGCTGATCCACTGGCATTTTCATTATAAATATTAGAGTGTGAAGTTTTAGAATTTCCATTTTATTTGTTATAGTTTATATGTCTCTACTGATATTTGCAATTTTTTATTATGCTAGTATTTAACTTTAAACCATTACACAGGTTTATAATAACCATTTAAATTCCTTATACTCTAATTCCATCATCTCTCAACACTTTCTTTTACTTCTTCCTTCCTTTGCCCCCCCTTCCTTCCTTCTTTCCTTCTTCTCTTTGCTTGGTTTGAACCTGGGATAGCATAGACCTAGAGGTGCTATTATCTATCTTGTTGCCATATCAAGTTTGAGAATGACACAACATGGAGAAAACAGGGTCGAAACATGAAAGGGGTCTATGACCTGATGATTTCATTAAACTCAAATCTATTTGATTTAGATTTGTGGTCAATAAATGACTGCATGGCTCAAGCAGATTTTAGTCAGTATTTTTTGGTTTACTTGCAACCCAAAGAATCTTGAAACAGCTTACAAAGGACAGTGTTTTCTACCAGTGACCTAAATAAGGTTTACATTTTAATTACTATTAATTGAATGTGTACCAGTTGTTGTGACAGTACTTAGTGTTATATATAATACTAGGCTACATTATCATTGGATTTGATCCAGTGTGGTAATTTGTATGATATTAGGCTTTATAATGATAAAAATGTCATTTGACTATCAATAAATGAACTTTATTTTCTAAAATTGATTATTATAATTCGGGAAGCAAAGAAGTTGCAATGTAAGTTTACATTTCCATTTGGGACAATATATAATATACTTCCCCAATCAAATTTTAGAATATCATGTATCATTTTACATTAGATTACTAACATCAGCAAAGGAAATGAACTCTTATACTGAGATACAGAAATTAGCACTTGTACCATCTATTACTTCGTTCATTATGGATAGCTTTAGGTTGATATGTATGTGTGTATGTGTATATAAATATATATGTATGTGTATAACACATATATTACATACAATATATAATATAATGCCTTTATATATGTGAGTATACATATTATTTTTAGATATAATTTCCATATCAGTTTCCAGAAGTATCTTGTTTGTGGATAGATAAGAGTCGTAAAACAGATATTTCAAATAGAAAACAATGAGAACCTAAGAAATCTTTGGTACAATGTGTCTTTGTACTTGTATAAATGCAATTTGGAAGGTTACACTTAAAATTCTATTTAATATTTAGAATTAACCTACCTATGACATGAATCTGGAGTAGAAATTCAAGTAAGCGATGAAATTGCCATGGTAAATTATGATATTAGGGGAAAATGTAGGCATGTACTGGTTTAAGAATCTTAGGTGGCCTAGAGGTTTCAAAAGAAAGAAAAAAAAAAACACAGATAAGTAAAGACCAGGCTTCGCTAGAAATGAAAAATAACTTATTCACTAGAAACATATTCAATACATCTTCTGTGTAAGGCATAAGGAGCATAAATAGGTTATTGAAATACATATGAATATAAATTGTATATTAGTTAGAAAGCCACCAAAAAGTGTTTATGTGGTGAATACTTTGTTACCCTTCGATTTTCTGTTGCCTGTTTAGTTATTTACTTCTTATAGTTCTTATCTAAGGTGCTTTCTTAGGCACCCACAAGGTGACATATGCCAATATCTCACACTACAGTTTAAAATTGACTTAGTCCTTTCCTCTCCTTTATTGAAGGATTCTAGAAGAGAACGTTTGGGTTTTGTCCTTTCTATGGAGTCAGTAATTAATTGCTCTTTTCCTCTGAAATTACAAAGACGGCAACCCTCACAACAGATATGTAGATTTCCACTGTTAAAAATCACAAAGGCATAGGAAATAATAAAGGATTTATTTTCAAATCAGCCACCTGAGAAGTTTGGCATGGGAAATAGTTGAGGAAGCTTTATTACTATTGCATGTTCATTACAGAAAACTGGTAAGATATGTTGAAATGTAAACACCTTGCATGTTATATGCCTACTAGAGAGAGAAGAGGGATAAAAAGTTTGGAGGGATAATTAGGCATCAAAGAGTATGTAATTTATGCAGTGGGTTTCTTTAGCAGTTGTGAATTCAACTTGTGTTTCTTTCCTTTAAAACTAGCAGTCTTTGATTTATCCAGCCAGTAAAGCCAAAATCTTTTCACATGCTTACATGTGAAAGATGCTAGCTACCCCTTTATGAACAAAGCAGCATAGTGTTTTCCTTCATGGAAATTTAATCTAATAAGAGAAATATGAACTGACAAAAAATAATTAAAACCTATAGAAAGAGCCATGATAAAAAACAAATAGAATTGACTAATGTTTCATTCTATGTATATACCACATTTTTTTTTATCCATTCATCCATTATTGGACATTTAGGTGCTTTCTACGAATCTTGGCTATTGTGAATAATGCTGCAGTGAATGTGGGAGTGCTAAAATCTCTTCAAGATTCTGATTTTCACACTTTTGGGTATCCAGGAGTGGTATTGCTGGGTTATATGGAAGTTCTCTTTTTAATTTTTTGAGGGACTTCCATACTATTTAAAAATAAGGAAATCCTTATGTGCAGCAACATGGATGAAACTTGAGGACATCATACTAAGTGAAATAAGCCAATCATAGAGGGACAAATACCGTAGTGTTCTACTTACATGAGCTACCTGACTTGACCTAGTCAAACAAAAAGAAACAGAGAATAGAATGGTGGTAGCCAAGGACTGGAGAAGGGGGAAATGGGGAATTGCAAATCAATGAGTATGAGGTTTTATTTATGCAAGATGAATAAGTTCTAGAGATCTTCTGTACAACATTAGGCCCCCAGGTGACAGGACAACGCTATGTCATATGCTTAACTGTCCGTTAAGAGGAAAGATCTCATGGTAACTGTTCTTATCACAATAAAATAATTATTTAATTTTTAAAAACCCCTATTGTCTGACAATACGGTGGTCAGAGAAGGCCTGAAGAGGAGGTAATGTTAAATGAGCCTAAAACATAAGAAATTACCTAGAAGGCAAAGCTTAGGTTGGAAGAGAGTGTTCTGACAGAGAAAATTCCATTTGCAAAGGCCTAAGGTAGAAATAACTTTGTTAGCATGTTAATTTTTGTTCCTAAGAAGCTGACCTTGAAGGAGGGTGCATGTGCAAGTGATTTATTAAGGGAATGCTAAGAGGACCCATTATGGGAATGACAAGGGCAGGAAAGGGAAAGGGGAAAGCCAAACATGGGTGGGATTTAAGCCTTGGCCCCAATCTCAGCCTGATCTTGCTGCACAGACCTGTAGTATATATATAGTTCAGAGTGATTCCTACATGAGGCCATGGAGCTGGTTCGCATTCCCCTGTACCTGTCAGTCATTGCTTAGGAACTTATCCAGGCGGATACAAACTCCCAGGCATTTCCAGTGCTTTGCACACGCAGGAAACAAAACAAAACAAAACAAAAAACTTCAGTAAGTAGCCAAAAGCAGTCTTCTAAAAGGAGCCACAGGTATAAGAAGTTAGAAGCAACAATCTCACAGCCTCTGTGTACTCAGAAGCCAGAGGAAGTGTGTACAGAAATGCTAAATGAGATTCAAGGCGTCTGTATGGAACCCCGGCAGTAACTTGCAAAATACAGTGTAGTCATAGGGACCACATTGAGTGAATAAGTGAGAGGGTAATCACAGGATGTGCTGCATTATGAGAGTACTTAACCTTTGAGAATACTGGTGATATGGGGTGTGTAGGTGAATTTAAAGCAGGGGAGGCTACTTGGTTGAGGCAGTACCTTTTTTTTTTTTTAATGAGGTAGTACCTTTCTTAAACCTAAAGGATAAAAAAAAAAAAGAGAGAAAGAGCGTTTGATGGAAATTAATTTCCTAACTTCTATCCTCTTCTTTATTGGACTGAAAGAAGAGGATTGCAGCGTTTCAGGTGTCAGAAAGCATAGCACCTTCATTAGAATTAAAGATAGATTACCCAGGATCGGGGTGGGCATGATGGATAAGCTGGAGCTATGCAGCAAGTGTATATGCATCAAGCTAGGTACATATATGGTAAAGAGTTTGGATTTCATTGAGGAATGAAGACACTGAAGAATTTTTAAGTAGGGGTGTGGAATATCCCCTTATATTTAAGAACAATTACTCTGACTGACAAGGTAAAAATTTAGGAGCCTTGAGGACAGTTAAGTAACTTCTGCAGTAATCAGTGATAGGAAATTAATAAGACTTGGCCAAAGTCAGTAGCCGAGCAAGTATAGAATCAGAGATACATCTGGGAGACATTTAGGAGGTAGTCTATGAAGCATAATCGTTCTTACATATGAAAGGTAAAAGGAGATTGGAGGCACTGAAGAGGTCTTATTTTCAGAATGAAATAACTGTTCTCATTCATCAAAATTGAGAAGTCACTGAATGGACTTCTAGAATTTGTAGGCAAAGCAAGTGCCCTGTTTTCAATATTGATTTTTCAAGTCAATTGTGAAAAAGAACGTAGAAACACCCTATAGTTTACTGAGTACACCGAGCTGGTCTCAGAAAAGAAGGAGCTGGGGAAAGATTAGTGAATCATCAGTGTATCTGCTGTGATTGAAATTATGGGCTCAAACAAGGCCACCCAGAGAAGGTAGGTAAAGAGAGCAAAAGAAGAGGGCTGTGAGAAAGAAGACCAGCGTGTAAAGAATTGAGAAAAAGGAAGCTATGCAAAGTTTGAATAGAAGGCAGAGAGACAAAGAGAAAAGCAAAAATATGATGTAGTCATAGGGACCATATTGAGGAAAAGTATCCAGAAGGAAAGTGTGGTCAATCAGGATTAAATATTGCAGGCAGGTTAGCTAAGATAAAAAGTAAAGGCATGTGCTCCATCCTGCCCCTCCCACACACAGTATGTAGCGACAGATTATTGAAAAACATGTTGAGAAAGTTTTCAAGAAAATGCTTAGAGAAATTTGAATTGCAGTGTGTTTGAAAATGCTGTACAGATAGATGACTCATTTGTTTGGCTCTGAAACACAGAAGATAAAGTGTGACTAGAGTATAGCATGATATCAAGATAGGTTTCATTTTTTAATATTTTTAAACAAGTGAGAGATATGTACTTTTAAAAAATATATATTGAAGGGAAAGAGTTACAGAAGAACAGACTCAGGTAATAGAAGTGGGAGGGGTTAGTTACTATGTTCAGTTACTGGAGGAAGCAGGAGTATGTTATCTGGAACATAGGTGTGGAGCTTACTCGGAGACTACGAGATGAAATGTCTATTCACTGAAATGGGAAAAAGAGAGAGTAAGATGAGATTTTATGTAGAGACAGTTCTAATTTTTTTAGAACTGAAGGGAAGCAATTTAAAAAAGATTCTCACCTAATGGCCTCTAAATTATCTGTCCAGAGTTGGATAGCAGTGGTCCTTAGAAAGGGAGCTTGAGGGGTGCCTGGGTGGCTCAGTTGGTTAAGCATCTGCCTTCAGCTCAGGTCATGATCCTGGTAGCCTGAGATCCAGGCCCACATTGGGCTCTCTGCTCAACAGAGAGCCTGTTTCTCCCTCTGCCTCTTGCTCCCCCTGCTTGTGCTCTCAATCTCTCTCTCTCTCTCTCTCATTCTCTGTCCAAAAAAACTATATACATATATATTATATATAAATAATATATGTTAATTAATTGCTAATTGCATGTTAATATGCCAATCAATTAAATCAATCAATTAATTAAATATTAATTTATTTATTTTAATTTAATTAATCAAATATATATAAATATGAATATATTATAAATATAAATAATATATATCAACTAAATATATATTACTTATAAATTATTTATATATTATGAATATATTTATGTTAAATATATAATATAAATATATTTATATATTAATAAATTATATATTTAAAATATATTATAAATATATAAATAATACATAATAAATAAATATATATTTTAAAGAAAGGGAGCTTGAAAAGAGCTGAAGTTCTGAATATACATCTACAAAAAAAAAGGGGGAAAAGAAGCTAACCAAAGAAAAATTGAAGGATTCACAGGCAACTCTGGGGGTCTTCCAGCAGAGTCTGAGATTACCCATATGTAGTGGAGAGACCTCCACAGCTACACGTCTTCCCAGTGAGCTCACCCATGGCTGACCCTTCCCTGGTGCTCCTGGGATGCCTCCCAATCATGTGTATTCCACTGTCCTCACAACTTTCTCTACTTGAAACTTCCATGTTCAATTCCACCCTGTTAGTAGCAGGTTTGACTCTCCATGCCTCTCCAAGTCAAAATAAACTGACCGAATAAACAATCTTCCTAGCAGGTTAATGAGAGAAGATAAAAAGTGTTATTTGTTCTCCAATGGGCTGCTGAAGGTGATAGAAGTTGTCTAGTTTAAGCTGTCTAGATTTAAAACACCCCCAAACTAAAGCACTAAGGGAAAAGATGCAGTGGTTTAGATGGAGATAATCTGTTTCTCATTTTCAGGCAGTGTTAATACCTATTCTCTGGGGAATTGAGGTTTCTGGTCTGTGTGTAGGAAATGGCGAAAGCAGAGAAGCACAACACTCTACACTTCGGTGGCCACTCTCCCTTAACGAGTTTAATTGCCTCTTATGACAGAAAATATTTTGGAAAACAGCACTTGTTTTCCTTTACAGATCATCATGGCAATTCACAAGTGTACAGTGAGCAAGTTGGCCATGAGCAGCTCTGAAGGACGTACTGGCACCTACATGATGCCAGACATCTGGAGGCAAATTTTCATATGAAGAGTGGGTGGGGCTGTATATTTTGGAAACATAATGCTGAACATCTGGATACTTGGAAATCAACTCATTGCCTAGCTTTTTAATGTTCATAGAAATATTTTGTTTTCAGTAGATATAGTTGCAGACTCTTTACCCTTAAAAGCAATATCATGATTTATATTTATGTTTTCTCTATTAAATTTTGAAATTATACAGCACAGACAATGTTGGTTTCCAATTTAGATTACTAATTTAATATTAGATCACTCCTTCGCAAACTTTAATAGTACATTCAAATCAACTGGAGAACTTGTCCATGAGTGTTCTGATTCAGAGCACCCAGACTCTGCATTTCTAGCAAACCCCTTGGTGATTGCAGGGCTGCTGGTCCTCACACCACTTATTCAGTGGCAAAGTTCTAGACCTGTGCTGTTCAGTATGGTACCCACTTGCCATCTGTGGCTATTTCAACTTAAATTGGTTGAATTAAAGAGGATTTAAAAATAAGTTCCTCAGTGCCACTGGCCACTTTTTTTAGCTGCTCAGATGCCAAATATAGACAGTGCAAATATAAACTATTTTCATCAGTGCATTGGGCAGTGTTTCCAGATACATTCATTATTCCATTACTTTGTGTATTCACAAAGACTTGGAAAATTATTTGGAGTTTGCTTATAATTTGCACCATTGAAAAATCACAGAAAAACTTCTACAAAAGTGGATTTCCAGGTTGAATACAACAGATCACAGATTGAGGTCTAGCATTTCACTTTGAAAACATTCTTTATTAACATGGACACTGATTTGCCTGAATTAGAATAGGTACTTTTAAAGTGACTAAATGTTACATTAAATTCCACTAATATATTCAAATATAATTTATTTGTGTATATAGTTCATCATAGTGCAAATGCAGATACTTCTCTCCTGATGTCTCTTTTGTACTTTTCATTTGTGTGGCTTCATTACTGCTTTTTATTATAATTGTTGTTGAGATGCTGTGTTGCTGTTTCTGTTAGGTGCTGTACACTATCTATTAATATTACCCTACTTAGATTCCCAAGCATCAACAGGTCCCCAAATAAATAAACACATAAAGAATGAAGCAGACTCATGCAGTAAGATGCTTAATTAATGAGGTATCTAGATACTAAGTATAATACCAGGTCGTAAGTCTCTAATCTGATTCATTCCATCTGTACAGTTTAAACAAATTACAGAGTCTCTAGAAGGCCCATTTTCTTCATCTGTGAAGGATAGATGATTCCCAAGGACTCAATGAAATAATGAAAGTAAATGTCTCTCTAATACTGAATCAGTACTGTGCACATATATTATTATTATTAGAGAATGATTTTTTAAATGATCATTTACAGTAGTGATGCCCAAATATTTTAATACCTTATTAGGTTAAAATATAAAGTTCACTGGAAAGATAATTATCACTAAAACGTTTCATACCATATAGACCCAGAGATACAACAACATAAAATTGAATATACAACTTGAAAAATAAACCTGGGTATCATCCTTAAGATTTGAATTCTCACTTATAATACTTTCTCGTTCTAGAACACCTTAATGTAAATATTTACCAAAAATACAGACAGAAAAATTTTATGCACACTTGCACAAATATTCTAGTTAACATCTGCAAGGATAAATATTACTTCAGTTATAAATTCATGAGTGTCAAAGCAATTGACCAATGTATTTTTTCTTCTAGCTTTATGCAGTATAAATCCTATTACACATACATGAGTGTCCTTTTGTTTCTTCTCTCACTCTACTTCCACAATTTGTCATAAAGTTTCAGTGCAGCTTACCTCCTGTGAAGGTAAGATAAGCACTCACTCACTTTAAATTTTGCTTATGAAAATATCCTATTTAAAATCACAGAACTCCTGCAGAAGTAGATTTCAAGTTTTCATATGATATAAAAGATCATAGTTTTGAGATCTAGCACAAATTAAATGGTAGCCCAGATCTACTGTTTATATCAGCTCATACCGGTTATCTCTTAAACAGTTCTTCATGAACATTATTATCAAAATAATGTAGCCCTTTGAGGAAACAACATTTGGTGAAAACTGGAATGTCCAGTCCAATTTACTTAATAATTACCCACAGAAAAGGTTGTATAGGTTTTTTTTTTTTAACAAAATCTGGATTTTACACAAGCATATTTAATGTACGTGATACAAACACTCAGCATCGAAGTTGAATCGAAATCGAAATTTCCATGCAAGGAGATGCATTGGCTATTTTAATCCAAGCAGTCAGTGCTTCAGCTAAAATTCAGTCTTGAAGGTGATGACTGCATTGGTCCTTATAATTTGGCCTTTGGTCTAAGAAGCTTGTGATGTATCCAAGTCAAGTAAGTTTCACCATCCCCCAGGTAGGAGTTTGAGTCCAGAGAGCCCTAAGTATAATTTGAGACTCTATGTAAGTTGGTGGATTCTCTGTATGCAAGAAGAGAACGTGGATGGGGGTCTGAAAGCAGGATGATGGAAGATGGGCTGCAGATGAACTCTTATTCTCTGATGTTGGAACTGACTAGGACCAAAGTGTTAGAGATGGAGAGTTAACTGGGTCTCTTTCCATCCTCTAAACTTATTTCCTGTTCCAGAAAAATGATCTTTTCAACAGAGCCCACCTTGTTTTAATATCCATTCCATTGAAGCTGCTGTGGTTGGTATCACTCAACTCTGATTCTGAAACCACAGCCACCCACCCTAGATTTGGAAAGTTGACTCTCAGTGCCAGCTCCTACCACAGGATGATATTTAGGTATCAGGTCTCAGCAAATGGTGTTTCCAGCATGTCTTAGTTGCATCTGAGTGACTGTGATGCTCTGTCTTGTTTCCCAGAATTGGTGGAGTGATGATCAGATTCAGATATTTGATTAAGATACGATGTCACGCTAAGGAATGGAGGAGTGAAGTCAGCTCACATGGAAGAACCAAGGCAGAAGAGTTTGTTTCACATAAGGTAGACATATTCACTTATCCTTGTGAATTTGGGGTCACGGATTGAAAAATAAATAGATACCCAGGCAGGCAGATAGACAGACAGACAGACAGAAAAGATCTAAAGACTGGCACAGAGCTTGTTAGGAATTCTTAAGTAAAATTGGAATCACAATCATAATGTCAAGGTCGCTGAATTTCCAAGAAGGAAGGGTGTACATTTGTAGTGCAAGTATGCTTCCCTGTTCATTTTGAGGTGTAGAAACTGAAGATCCTGTAAGAGATTTTCAATTTTCAGAAATTTGAATTTATAGCAGCTGCAGCATAGTTCTCTGCTTCTTCTTGCTGCTTATATACCCTTCATAAATTGAGTTTTAGTAGTTGAACAGGGTGAGTAAAATTGTAAGGTTACAAAAAAAACAGTAAGTATTCTTTCATGTAATCTAATATTAAAATTCTATAAATTCACAAGAAAAATTATAGTAACTGTAGAAATTTAGGCAGCCACCTATTAGTGAAAAATGAAGAACTGAATACAATGTAATATGGTTAATAATTTACACATTTGAATTAAGGTCTGGCAGAAAAACCTAATGGGATTATATAAATGATGGTTTCATTTATTTTAAATCAAATTATTTTTAGATTTATGTTTTGACATTTTATTGACATTAGATTTTTATCCTAGTTGTTGACATTAGATAGTTTTCCTAATACAGCCTCCACCCCGCAATAAGAGGGGAGAATTTGTTATTAAGGATACATTTTAGAGACCATAACCTTTTTAAAAGTTATATAGTCATTTCATTTTGGAAAACACTTTTTGAATGACATTCATGCTCTTAAACACTTTGAAAAGCAGAAAACAATTATTTAGATACATATACAGTTCTCCACATCTCTCACTTTGGTTGTTAATATCAGGCTGTGGTGATCGTATAATTCATGATTCAAACTTGGATCCTTTGAAAATGATAGAAAATGCATTGCTGGGACAAAGGGCATAAGCCTGGACTGTGTTGGCCCACTGGGACATGTGGGTACCCTCTCCAGAAGATTATTTCTGAATATACATCAACAGACTATGTACATAAGTATTTTACCTCCTTTGCTGCTTACTTCAGGACTAAGGGAGAAATGAAGAACATTGTAGGGAGGAAAAGAAGTATTTAAGAAGCAGCCAACCTGATTTCTGAAAAAAATTGGCTATTAAAGCATATATATATATATTTTTTTTGGGGGGGGTATTGCTCTTCTTTAACAAGTTCATAGGTAGTCTTTCTTCACATCAGAATAGCGAGGGGTTCCCATTAAAAGTTTGAGTCATACCCTGTCTTAGACCTAAAAATTAGAGTGACTAAGTTTTGGGACCAAGAAGCCTGGATTTCTATACACTCCCCAGATGATACTCATGCATACTTAAGTGCTGGCTTAAGTAGAATACAGGGATTTTTCCAACCTAAAATGTGTCTAAAACCAGAATCTGACTCCTTATATCACATAATTCCTCAAGATAAAATTTTTACCACTCTTATTGCAGTGCCCATAGATGTGAACAATGAAAATCCAATGAGATTTAATATTAGACTTTAAGGCATACTGAAGTTTTATTTCTAGATGATGACATTAATAAGCTCGCACACTTCTTAATTCCACCTAACGGAAGGGGTTAACTGAGTGAGGTCTTGCCACTAGAAAGGATGGACTTCACGCTCCTTGCTTTTGCTCTCTCTCTCTACCTGGACCTAGCCCTTGAGCTAGGCTAGCAAACTCAGAGTCTATCAGCCTGCTCTGCCTTTGGAAAACCACAACATTTATTTGGGTTCAAGACAAATTGCCCAGGATGCCACTTGATTTTTCTCAATCTGATTTTAAGAAGGATACTACTTTCTAAAATAATAATGAATGTTAAAAGATTGATACCAAAGCATACAGAGATTGTTTAGGATAGCAAGTAAGAGTTCACTTGGGGCTGGAAAAGAAGAAATGATCAATAAGAGGGGTAAAATAAAATTACATTTAGCCCTCAATGCTTCCACTTTTGCCGACTAAATCAACAGCTGTGCTATCCCTTCACAACATTCTGATAGGCTCCCTCAAAGAACGCTGTGAAGAGTGGGCTTATTATTACTCTTGAGCACACCTGGACCAAATAGAGAACTGCTGAAGCCCATCTTCTTCCCTGTAGCCTCTGAGTTGCAGGTATGTGTCTCTCAAGCCATCCTATATTATATGTTCTGCTCAGCTCTTTCATTCAATCCTTTATGGGATAGACACTTGCTATATATTGACAAAGTTATGACGAATGATATGCTCCAGCTGTTCTCACGAAGGATCTTACAGTCTGGCGTATGCTGTAAGATTAGATACACATAAGCATATTTAGTCAGTTACACACATGAAAACAGTCCCACCTAGCAAAGTGAACAAGAAAATCAGTTTCAAAGAAGTGGTTTAGGTAGGCTTTTGCTTTAGGGCTTCTAAAGAAGTAAGAATTCCTTCCAGCTGAGAAGACTGAAGATCTCAAAGAGGCAAGAGGCCGGAGGTTTGAAAGACTAGTAGTATTTAAAGAAATGGAGTTGGATTTCACTAGAGTATATTTAATTCTAATAAGGGTTCTATTCTCAAAAAAGAGTTTAAACTTAGTAGAATATTGAGAATTTACTACTAGCAGATTATTTGAGAGACCACTCAGCCTTTCCTATCTCCCAACAGTCTCCCTAGGTGTTCATTTGCCTGATTATCCAGTTCCCCTATCTGGATTTTGAGATCCAGAGCTTCTTAAGGTGAGTACTGTTTCATGTGTTTCTATTATGGCTAGTATGGCAACTTCCATGTGTTTGGAAAATATAATTTAAAACACCATATCCTCATGGTGTTATCTTGTGTTTTTAATTTTTTTTTAATTTTTTATTTTATGATAGTCACACAGAGAGAGAGAGAGGCAGAGACACAAGCAGAGGGAGAAGCAGGCTCCATGCACCGGGAGCCCGATGTGGGATTCGATCCCGGGTCTCCAGGATTGCGCCCTGGGCCAAAGGCAGGCGCCAAACCGCTGCGCCACCCAGGGATCCCTTATCTTGTGTTTTTATTCAGTTTTTTCACTTATGTAGTTCCCTGTTCTCCAATTAGCATTTAAATTCATTTGTGAAAGAGCCTATTCCTTATATTGATCTCTTCATCTAAAAAAAACATCACTTAATTGCATGTTAAGCACATGTAAAATTATCGCGTCTGTAGAAAAAAAAAAAAACCCTATCAAAAACCAAAATAATAATTTCAAAATAGTAAATATGAAAACAAGTTTGACAGATCAACCAGTTACCAGACCTTAAGTGCCGCTTTAAATTCTGATAGGTTTTTAATTATAACTTATGTGTTCCAATTCCTGTGTTTCTAAACAATGATCTCTCTCTCTCTCTCTTTTTTTTTATAAGAGAAATCAACTTAGTAATATATCACACCTATGTACAAACAAAATTACTGGTTCAAAGCAAGTTTATTATCCAAATACATATGTTTAAAGAGAAGACTATAGGCTCCTCATTCAAGGTCTATATACTCTTAATTCTACAAAGATTGATTTTGCTGTTCTGTGTCACATTAATTTAGACTAACACTACTTTTATTAGCTGCAGAAATGGCAGTGAAAACTAAGAGCTTTCAATCTAATGGGAAGAAGAGATGGAAAAATAAGTTAAGAAAAGCAGGCCCTCAGATCTTTAAAGCTGAACAATTTAGTGTGATTTTATGTATAGGCAAATGGCTCTCCACAGTTCCATAGGCCCTAGGGTCTGCAGTTTAATATACTCAGTTAAATAATTGGTATTAATGTGAACCCAGGGTACCACTAAAAAGTTGAAATATATCCAATATTTTTCAGAGAAAATAGGAGATTTGTAGTGAATATCTGTGCCTTAGTGTTCAACTACCTTAAATTACTATTGAAAATATAAGTCTTATATTTTGGGGGATGATTTTATTTTCAAATGCTTATTTTTGTTTTATGCTTAAAAGTTATGAATTCCATTATCCAGAATTTGTCATTATGAAAGACATCATAGGTTTAGGTAAAATACTAGTATTTGCAAAAAATAATTAAAGCAATTTGAAAATATATATATATATATATATACATTTACTTTGGACTGGCCCTCAAATGCAGACATCTCTGATTTGTTAGATGGGATTTATTAATCACTACCAAAGTATAATATGCTTTACAGAAATTACTTTTTTTAAAGATTTATTTATTTATTTATTCATGAGAGAGAGAGAGAGAAAGAGAGGCAGAGACACAGGCAGAGGGAGAAGCAGGCTCCATGCCAGGAGCCCGATGTGGGACTGGATCCCAGGTCTCCAGGATCACGCCATAGGCCAAAGGCAGGCGCCAAACCGCTGAGCCACCCAGGGATCCCCCAGAAATTACTTTGATATCCTATATACCAAATGGTACATATACCATGTATAATACAATATAATGTAGAAGTATTTTAATTCAAAAAAATCAAACTTTCACAAAGCAGGCAGTACATGTGGAGTGCCTTGAACATTCTATTGTTTTGAATTCATCCCAATAATAAAATCAAATTAAAGCACAATTATTCTAATTTTGCATTTGGCAAGCACATTGTTTCTTAGACCTGTGACTCTTATTATTCTTGATGTAAAACTTGTTTTTTCAAAAATACATAGTTTCTGTATTCCATTTAAGGATTTACTTCATAAGGCCAGTTACAACATATTTCAAAGAAAATTGAATATTGGAATGGCTTAAGTGTGGAGGTAATTAAACAGATACTTAAATGTAATTCAGAGTTATAATTGATATTGGAAACAATATCATGAGTTTTGAGTAACAGATTTTTAAAGAAAATCTTCATGACAGCACAGAGTGAAAAGTTCAACTTTCTTTTAACAAATTTTCCATATTACCGACTCATTTCTCTTTAATTTGTACTTTGGTTCTTTTCAGTGTGCTGCATGTTCTAAGGCCCAACCCTTCTCTGCGGGTGCTCAACATGCATCTGATGATGATACTTACAGTGATTGCCTTGTGGGGACAAAGTGTTAATTTGTTCTGACATTCCCAGATTTCAATCTAATGAAATGAAAATGTAGACTGGAGTGGGTTAAGCTTTTCTGGTGCTTTTCCTTCTTAGAACTAGGGTAGTTTCCTTTTGCATGATTGAAATCATGCCTATATCATCCCCTTAATGTCTGTAGTACAGTGCTTAATGGCTTCATCAGGATATATCACTTTCTTTGGCACAGAGCTGCCAGTGGAGCACAAATCATTTAGAGAGAGAGATTGTTAGAGAAAGATAGGGTGCAGTGGCTGAAGGATCGCAGTTAAAAAGTAAAGAACATGCAAGAAAGCCTCCAGTGTTTGGAAAATTAAGAACAAGTTACTGGAATCATATTAAAAATTTTGAGTTAAAGAGGCAAAATAGAGGGAAATCTTTATGTGGCTATATTGATTTCAGTTTATAAGTAGCATTACTGACAAAAAGAACCCGATATTTTTCTTGTTTATTATCTGTTATCACTGCTAAATATAAACTCCATGCAGCTGGAGGTTTCTGTTTGTCCACTTCATGTCTCTAGAAATCAGAACTGTACCTAGATCCAGTAAATACTGTCTGTTCAAAAAAAATGATAGAAGAGAATCCTGAAATCTATTTAAAGAAAAAAACAAAAAAGAAAGAAACCTCATGAAGTATAACAAGATTGATCCATAAAATAAAAATCTGTATCTTAAAAGGGTATTTGAATGTTCTCTCCCAGAGCTGTAGGGAAATTTAATAGATTACTTTCTATGTTTTCCTTAATATCTTTAATATTCCTATATCCCATTTGATAATGCACAAAGTTATCCTACCTATTTGTCACATTCTCATAGAATCTGCCCACATTTGAGTTAAAATCAGGGTCACAAATAAAGAACAAATGGTACCATTTTTGAAATAATGAAAATAAAAATTTCCAGGACATGTTCCAATGCATTTATGGATATCGGTAGGCCACTTATCTTCTCATAAACAAACTAGATTAATATAGATTCTAACTGAAGTCTTTGGACAACTGCTTGGCACAAGATGGAATAGAAGTAAAGTCACAACAGCACAGAGAAAGACTTTGCATAAAATAATAGTAGGGGTGCACACTTAACTGATGACCAAATCAGTTAATCCACTTAGAATGTCCGCTGCTCTCATCTCAACTCCTTGTTTCTGAAGTCATTGAACATCTATTATAGAAGATGGTACCTTAGTACAGAGTTGCTAACTTACTCGTTACCTATCCTGTTTTGAGTGCTGCTTTTTGAAGATCCTTTGGGGAAGCCAGTGCATGGGGAGAAATATGAACTTCAGGAAAGGCAGTTAAGTATTGGAGCTCTGTACCTGCTTAGAGTTTTTTGTTTTGTTTTGTTTTACTCAATAATATGAGATTCTAAAATTAGGCTTTGCTTGAGTAGAGCTTTTGAGTTGAAAAGAATGGTGTGTAAAAATTCACAAAGTATTTCTGCCAAGTTTGAGGAGATGTCTTCAGATCAATAAGTATTTAACATACATTGATTATTTTGTAAATACTTTGTAAAATACAATTCTGAGAAACATGTCAGATTTCATAGGTATAATAAATTATTTATTACAAACAAATTTATAACTTACTAGTTTTAAAATACACATTGAAAAATTAGTAATTGGTACCTGGGACACAAAGTTCTATACACAATAAGAAGCTATTAGCTCTGTCCATACTATCTCATTTTAATTAAAGTCAAGAAACCTTTATTTTGTACTTTTATGTATCAGGTCAAGAGTATGCCCCATCATTCCTTCACTTAATAAAATAACATGATTCTCTTTCTGGAGTATAATTTACCAAGGTAACTCAAGTCAAACAAACAAACAAAACCACACACACACACACACACACACACACACAGACACACACACAAACAAGCTCTATCAGTAAGGAGCTGCCCATATAGTGAAAAAATATAGTGTGTATTATTTATATAGACCTATAAACAAATGGGTACAACTGGTGAGAAATGGGCAGTAATCTAAATTTGCCATGATTGCTGTTAGAGAACAATGGCAGATAAAAATAATTTGCTTTTCAGATGTCATGAAGGCTTTCCAAAGTAGAAAATCTTTTATATTTTAATTAATCTAATTTTAATTAGAAGGATGAGTAGGGCTTACTTGTCACCTGCACAGAATAGGGAACAATAGGTTATAAAAATGGAGGAACAAATGGTAATATCAGTGTGTATGGTATTCATTCTCAGGACGAAGATGAGACACAAGCTACATTGAGGTCTTCTATATTCTTCTATATTCCAGTTGCATTCTGCACATTCTGGAGAGGCATTATTAAAAGAATAAAAATCTAGTGAACATATTTATGCTGAATCGTTTGGAGAGAGTATGTAATGGGTATATAGAGGCCCTAAACTATGGTGATTGAAATTATGGGGTGCATGAGGGACAGGAATAAGTCAGAGATAAGTTTGAGAAAAACTGGTAATCAAGGAAAAAAAAACAAAGTGTTGTTTTGCTGTTCTGCTGAGAAAATGGTGCTACTGACAATTGAGATACAGGCTAGAGAGAGAATAGCAGGTTTGGGGAGTGATAATTTGATCATTATTGTCCTTGAAGATAATGATGACTTTCAAGTGTCTTCTGAGATTCAGGGATGGTAGCTGGAAATGAAAAACTAAAGATCAGAATATGATTATGCAGAATAAAGATAATTTTATTGAGCATCTAGTAAATGTGAATGTGCATATTCTCATTTCATTTAAACATCAATCATTCTTCCAGGGCACACTTTAATATTCTTATTTTACTCACAAGATAATGATGGCTCAAAGTGGATCAATAACTTAGAAGATATCATTTAACCAGGAAATGTTGGAAATAATATTAGAACCTGTATCTTGATGACCCCCAAACCCACACTTGTGGTATTCCAAATCAGAAGTCAGTTTGACACTTAGTAAGTTAACATTTGACGAGTTTAAGAGTTTTATATTATCAGTTTCTACTGCTGGAAACTATCTTATCTGCCTATCATTAAATAAAACAAAAGTAATATTGAAAAACTTTTTGAACAATTAAACAACAGATGTTTCTAAAAACTAAAACAAACATTGACCAAAATATGTGAGTCAGGTCTCAGTTCACAAACTTTTTTAGATAGAGTATTCATTTTTCAGTTGGTCTTTTTCTCACTCATCTCTCTTTAGCTCTGGAAACTTCCAGACATTTCTTCAGATATATCATCAGAACAAATATGAGATTTTATTAGAAACACATTGGGGGAGAAAACTTAATAGGGCTTGTAAATCTTCCTGAGGCTTAATTGTATATTCAGAAGAAATGGCAATAGCAACATTACCTAACGGTGTTTAATACATATTTTATAATGCTTTTGCTTTTATTATAAATGATTAATAGGTGACAATGAAATCTGCCTTTTAATGTCTCCTTCAGGTATGGCTTACACACAGTCCTACTTCACACCTCAGCTCTCTTCATAAAGTTATGATGGTTCTGACTCACTGACACTCTTGCCATAGTTCTTGCTAAGTCAAAATTTTCATTTACATGTCAATTTTCATTCAAAATCCCTAAATGAAACTATATGCAAAGAGACATATCAACTTTTTTCTTGGAAAACCATACTCATATGCAAAATATTTTTACAGTTTGATCATTTTATTATTTAAATAGGGGAAATTATTACTTTTGTCAAGAATAAAGAGTTGCTTTGGGACTTTTGTATCCTTTTGTGCTAAAAGAAAAAACAAGAACTTACTTATAAGCCAGGTGCTTGTTAGGACTTCATTTTTTTGCATCTTCACAAAGGATTACTGAGGAAAATAAAGATGCTTATAATCCTTGGGATAAAGCAGTGGGTACTTTAAAAATGTAGAATAGACTAGGAATATAATTAATGGCTAGTGAGACACAACTGACATCTTTCTCCAATTCTTCACTGTGTATGATGTTACAATCATTACAATTTCAAATGGACCTGATTTGAGACAAAGAAGATGATGTCATGAGACAAGTAAGTAGCAGGACAGATGAAGTCTTAACAGCTAAGAAGGCTGCTGTGATGCAAATCATTTTTCCAAGGGATGTTAAATATTTCTGAAGTTAACAATTGAAACGAAAATACACTGTCAATAAAAGGCAGATAAAATAAACAGAGAAATCACATGAAGTCCTAGGAGAATTGTTTTCGAATAAAACGCTTTTCAAGGTCTTCACAAAGTTGTCAGCAGCTCTTTTAAAAATCAAGTCCATGCATTTGAGGCAATTGTTCATAAGATACGACTGGTTGGTAAATGATTCTGAAACTCCATCCAGCTGTTAATTTTACATAGTTATTCACAAAGTGTGCAAGTATTACAATAAATAATACTTCCAAAACACTGTAACATGATAGGTTTCTTATAAAGCATTATGCTTCTCTGCATATTGAAATAGTTGCCCCCTTAACTTTTATGTTTCATTTATGGTGCATTTTTTTTCAGTACATTGATCGACATTATCACATAATGTTCACTGCCTATTGCTAGTGAATAATAGAGTGTTTATTAATAAAAAAGAACTGTTATTACAATTTTGGCAGGACACTGAATTGATTGAGTTCCTCTTTAAAGAAAGGAAGCTGGGGGACTGCTTTTAAATAGAGCATTGAAATTGGATTAGGGAAAACTACCAGATAACCTCAAAAGAGACCAATTTTGAATTCTATAGAATACAGAAGTTAGAGTAAAACATGAAATAAAACAGTTTTGTCCATCTTTTTTAATTTCTAGTACAGGGATGGACCAAAATTAAATGAGCATACATCAAAAATGAGGAAGAATAAAAATTATGGAGATGGAGAACACACTGCTGATTGCTAAGAGTTAAGGATAGCGTGTGGAGTTTTGAGGGAGTAGATATGACTAAAAAGAAGTATCCTGAAGGAGATCTTTGTGGTGATGGAATAGTTGTGTGTCTTAATAGCAGTGGTGGTTACATGCACATATCTACATGTGTAATAAAGTGGCGTAGAACTATACACATGTTGTATCAATGTCATGGTTTTGATATTACACTTTAATTATATAGATGCGCCCCCAACAAGAGAAAGTGGGTAGAGGAAACATTGGATATCTCTGCACTGTTTTTGTAACTTCCTGTGACTCTATAATCATTTCAAAATTAAAATTTAAAAAATAAGATGGTTTGAGTGATGGGTGGGTAGATAGATTCTTAAGAGAATGTATCAAAATTTTAACAATTTTAAATTGACAGTAGGTTATAATAGATGCAATGAAGGAAACAAAGACCCAGAGAACAGAAGAATCCTAATTAAGATAGGATATTTGATGAAGACTGCTTTGTAGAAGTGACACCAGGGTAAAGATGAAGTTATTCATGCAAGAGTCCAGTTCATCCTAGATCTTAGGAAAGGCGTGTTCAAGGGAGGAAATAATTAGTGTTTTCCAGCAGTGAGACAAATACTAACATGATTGGAACTTAGTGAATGAGAGAGAGAGTTAATACAGGGCAAGCATCAGCAAACTTTTTTTTTTTTTTTTTTTTTGTAAAGGCCAAACATTTTAGGCTTGATGAAGACATAGAGTCTCTGTTGCAACTACTCAACTCTGCCTATATAGTGTGAAAACAATGCTAGATAATACATAAATAAATGAGCACAGCTGTGTTTCATTATGATTTTATTTATAAAATGAGGTAGTGAGCTGGATTTGTCCAGGGGACTGTAGTCTGATGACTTCTGATGTATGGCCTTATAGAGTAAGGTGTTCAGATTTTGGGGCCAAAGAGAAGTAAGTCGTGAGAATAGTGGTTCTAAACAAGAGAATTAAGGTTACTTTTAATATTTTGTGAAAAGGAAGAAAAAAGTAGTTGAGATGCTAGAAATTCCATGGCATAATGTAGACAGAATTATGACAATGACTTTGAGCATATATATCGTGTGTATCTCCCTGCCTCCTTATCTTGTGCCCTGAGAGGACCTAAAGGACATTTCCTTTCACCAAAGCATTGAGTAAGTAGAGCACCCACATTCTTGAAAAGTGCATGAACGTTTTAGGCTGAAGATAAAAGTAGGAAATTTGGATATTGATAGAAGATACCTGATTTCTGCAAAATATGTTGGGATCTGAGGGTGACAGGAGCTAAATAACACTTAAGTATCAGAAGCCAGGTGACTAAGATTGCCCGACAAAAAGCCAGGGCAAAGTGGTAACAGAATTGCTTAGCTCAAGTGCATCTTTAGTAATGGCTAATGAATTATGAAGCCCTTAATGGAAAAAAAAAAAAAGAGGCAGTCACCTAAGGCACAATTTGGGTAGTATAACAAAAAAATTCTAAATCTGGTAACTAGTTGCCTGACTTAAATCGCATTAGCAAACAACACCCAAGTTCCAGTTTTCAGATCTACATTATTTTACAAAGACAGAGCTCGTTATATAAAGAAATCAGTTTCCTATGGGAAAGGGTCCTAAAATAATAAGCTTGGGGCCATTTGCCAGTATGATTATGCACTAAGGGACAGTAAAGCATTAATGATAATTGGGCACTATCTGTAAAATGATGCTAATTTGGGGAATCCAGAACATTACTATAGTCCAGCAGTCAGAATGGGGATCTCTGAGAAAAACTGAACATAGTAAATTGATGTCTGGCCCATTGTCCCATAGTGAGTTCATTGAGTCTTTAAACCCACTCATGTTTTTTACTCTAGTTTTTGTGTTATATGACTAAAATATTCTCACCAACCATCAGAATCCCTACATTGGTTTCCACCCATGAAGTAAGGACTGTCGTGATAGGATTGTGAACTTGAAGCCCTGGAGTTCAGCTTCCTCATCACAGGACAACATTTTCCTGGGGAACTCCAGAGTCAGGGCTACCAACTGATCCTTGAAAGACATAGTGATGCAATCTCTCTCGTATTTCCTTTTAGTTGGACTGCTTATCTTACACAGAAGACAAATGGATCTTAGAAAATTATATCATTTAACAAGGTGTAACCACAAATAAGCCAATTGTTTCAGGTGTAATTTCAGTGTGAGAGCAACTGAGCATGGCTTCTGGCAGTAGGCATGTAGCTAGTCATCACTAAGTATGTAGCTAGTGATTTTTCTAATCCAGTAGGCATAAACAGAAAGTATTCACTTACTCCTGGTAGAGACAGCAGCCCACCTTCATTATCTTTCTTATTCTCTGTCAGGTCCATGACTTAATTCTGAGATATCTCAATCGTCTTACCATCAAGGGCATCATGTAAATTCACTGTATGATACCATGTTTATAGGACCTGAGCAGTAAGTCGCACATGTCTTTAATGCCTTAGTGAGACATTTTTTTTTGCTATAGGGTGGGAGATTAACCCTATAATAATTAAGGGGTATGCCATTTTTTTGGTGATATTTCTAGCATCTGATGGGCTAGGTTATATTGAAATATCTACTATAAAAAGAAAAATTAAAAAAAATAAAAAAGAAAAAGAAAAATAAGTTGCTGAATTTCATACACCTTACCTCTAAGAAAGAAGTATACTGCATGGAAGATCTTGGAGAGATATTTTGTCAGCTTTAAAACTGCCACCTCTGAGTAGAGAGCACTGACTAAGGAAGATCATCTAGCTGACCTACGCTGTAGCTGAAGTAGCTCTGTCATTTAGCCCTTATGATTTATCAGAACCAGTGTTACATGACATGTTTATAGTATATTAGAATATTCTGAGTCTGTAGCAAGCCTAGGTAGGAGAACACACTTTCAAACCCCTAAAATTGACAGTAAACCATGTCTTCTTTGTAAAATACTGTTTTTATTTTCAAAGACAGTTCCTGCTCGATACTCAGTTCTGCTTGGGATTTAACTGGTGGTGCCATAAGACACTAAATAACCATATTGTAAACCTAAGCCATCTATCGTGAATGGATGTTATGTTTCCCTAATCCATAAAGTTAGACATGTTTACCCAAAATTCCAAGAGAAAATGTTTTGTAGAATGACTATACATCTCAATTTGCCCAAGATAGTCTCAGTTTATGGTTATTGTCCCAGCATTTCATCCAGTTTACCATTTTAGCATTCAGAAGAGTCTTGGTTTGACTGATATAATATATAGTTATTTAAAGCTACAAGTGAGTTACATGAGTAAGTGAATCATCTCCCAGTATGTCTACATACCTGAGTTCATAAGACCAGATAACTGAGAAAGAGAAAAATTGAGACTGTTTCATGATAGCTCTGAACATCGTATTGGCATATGTAAGAAGTAGACTATTTTGACATTTCAGACTAATTAAAATATTTTTCTTTTATGTACCAATAACTAAACTAGCAGAGTTTGGTGTGGCTTTGGAAAGTCAAAAATGAGTTAGGTGTGATAATGCTTAGAGCATTCCTGCTTCAGCCACGTCATCAATCACTGGAGGCTGTTTCCTTTAGACTATACCAGTGGACCCCCTTGCTTTGTGCTTTTGGTTGTGTTGGCCAGTGGGGAGACGAGGAGATCAGAAGGAGAGGAGAGGGAATTCAATGGTATCTTCTAGTTCCCCTTCTGCAGGCTGGCAATGAGCCGGCTGTACCCTTCTGTGGAAAGTCTCTCCTTTGTTCAATTTTCTAGTAAAAACTCCCTGTCCTTGCCTTTGAGGGCTAAGGTGGAGAGTCTGTCCCTGCAATCATTCCTTGTAGTTCCCCTACACTCTAGCCATACATTTGTCAATATACTACTTACTAAACACTCTTCAAATGATCCATTTTGAGTGTCTTTCTCCTGCTGGTACCCTGCTTAGCCATGTGAAAGAAAGACACAAAGCTAGCTTCAGAGGTACTAGGGAATTGGCCACTGAGGGAGAGACATGCATGTCGACAAAAGTAGGACATCGTCATCAAGCTTGGGCATGGCCAGCAAATGAGGAGAGGAGATTAGGATGTGAAAAAACATGTTTCAATAGCAAATGTAAAGCAAACCCCTTAAACATTTCTTGCCTCTCTTCAGCCTAAAGCTCAGGAGATGAATCTGTAGGTCAGTTGCGCATCAACAGGTGTAAGGTTAGGTAGATTAAGCAGACTCTCAGCTTACATATATAACTTTCAGTTTTATATATGCTTTAAAATGAAATAAGACACAAGAGTTATATGACCCCCCCCCCAAAATTGCCTTTCTCAGGGCAATAAGTAAGCAGTTTTCAGTTGTATTTACAATTTCTCTAAGATGTATAGGCTTTTTTTTTTTTCCAGACTGAAGCTTCTTTAAAGGCCATCTTTCTCTTCACCTCTTTTTCTTATGCATATGTTTTAGATCTCTTAGAAATGTGAAAACGGAAAAATTTTGTGACTTCACAGTAATCTCTACAAATCGGATTAGGAATTTCTCAGCAATAACTTCCATTTATTTTCATCTTTTATCACAGTTGCTGACCTATTCTTGATAAAAGGTTTATCTATTACTCTGATGTTAAAAACCTACAAGTGTATAACTAATACATTCATATGTATATTTTTAATTAGTTTTATGCCATATAATTTTCTTTAGTCTTGAGTCCAGGGCTCCCCAAGGCTATGCTGATATTGTTAGTATTTGTATCTAGTAATCACATAAAATTTAATTTAATTTTACTACTAATATTTAAATTAGAAGACTGTTAGAGCCATATTTCCCCTATGGATATAGTTGTCATATAAATGAATAATTGAGTCTCAAATAATTGATCCAAGATTAAGAAAGTAATAGACAGAGAATATTCATTTAGAGTAAATATATTTGCTGTTGTATTCTTTGAAAAGGCAGCGTGGTTTTACAAGTGAATTTGTAGTTTCAATTATTTCTTCCTTTTCTTTTCTTTTCTTTTCTTTTTTATTTATTTATTTTTTATTTTTTTATTTCTTCCTTTTCTGCTTAACTTTAAGAAGAGACTTGAGAGAAAAGAAAGAGGAAAGTGTAGGAGAAAGTGAAGGAAGAAAGAAAGAGAGAAAGGGAGAGTGGGAGAAAAATTTTCCTAAAAGAATCTCCCTTTTAGAGAATATTCAAAACACACCATATTCAATCTTCCTACACACATACACACAGTCCAGAACCATTCATTCTTTGATCCTTGGCTAAATAAAGCAATAAAATATTTAAAAATTCTTGGCTGTATAACAATTATTTAATTTCAAAAAAAATAAAGAAAAGGAAAAAGAAGCCAACTTGAGAATTTTTAAGAATCCAAGAGGTCCTTTTTTTTTTTTTTAAGATTTTATTTATTTTGTCATGAGAGACACAGAGAGAGAGAGGCAGAGACATAGGCAGAGGAGAAGCAGGCTCCATGCAGGGAGCCCGACATGGGACTTGATCCCAGGACTCGAGGATGACGCCCACAGCTGAAGACAGATGCTCCACCACTGAGCCACCCAGGCACCCCTCAAGAGGTTCTTTTTAAAGTCTAAATCAGATGCTGTCTTACCTGTAATGAATGAGAAGACATCTTTGTTAAACTCCTGATTGTGTTGGGACACCTGGGTGACTGACTCAGTCATTGAGTGCCTGCCTTCAGCTCAGAACGTGATCCTGGGGTTCCAGGATCAAGTCCCACATTGGGCTCCTTTTGGGGAGCCTGCTTCTCCCTCCCTCTGCCTGTGTCTCTGCTTCTCTCGCTCTGTATTGCTCATGAATAAATAAATAAAATATTTAAAAAATAAACTCCTGATTGTTTTAATCTCGTATTTACCATTTTATTACTTCTGGAAAGTATAGTCAGTGCAATTTGCAAGGTTTTATCTACCTTGATATTTATTTTGATTGACACCATCAACCATGTTCTCCTTCCATAAGTCCCATTCAAAGCTAGCAAACTCTTTTAGGCAAGATAAAGAACAAAAAGTAGCAGGTGATTTTAAATAAGCTCTTCAGTGTTCTAGAAAACATAAAGTACAGAAAACAAGAGGGATCGAATGAATAGAATGAACTTTGAAATTACATAAAATCCAGTCCAAAAAAATGTTTTTAGACATAAAAAAATTCATGAGAAATCTTTCTTGCACTCTCTTGTGCTCACACACTAGCCTGCACACACTCTTACCCTGCTACACACACACAATGACTATGAGCTATGATGTCCCTTTAGATGATGCTGATACTGTATGTGTCTAGATCTATGTCCACAAACCAAGATATTATCTATTAGGTGACTTTCTTAACTTTTCATAAATGGTTGATCCAATGATTGGGACAATCTCCATAAATTATTATGACAGACAACTTTTGGAATATAGATAAAAGAGCTAAGTATCTAAAAACAAAATCAAACTGATTTTATGAAAAATACAATAGGAAATCATGTGCTACTTAAAATAAGGAATAAAATGAACTTTTTTAAAACAAAATTTCTCTAATTCTTTCAGAAATTGACTACAATTTACACTGATCTGAGCAAGCCACAAAAATTTCCCTTTTGAAGTTAGTAGGTTGAGGATATTGAATTGGGTGGTCCCTAGTGTCCCTTCCAGGTTTAATGTATACATATCATACACTATACATAAAGATACTTATATATATGAAGGATAGAAGGGTAACACTAGCAGACAGGCTTCCACGCTGACGTAAATGACTAATCAAAATTATTTCAAATACTTTGATTACCCTCTTTCTAGGTAATAATTCTTCCCTTATTTCCTCTGAATTTAGATAAGGCTATACAACTTGCTTTGGTAAAAGTGATATGTGTCATTGCTCAGTTGTGTGATTCATCAATTCCCTTGTTTTCATAGTGAGAAGCATGTAAGGATGTACTGAGTGAGGTATGCCTTTCTTCTGTCTGAACCCTTGAATAAACATGATGAGCTGATGTATGTTGCTTACATAACAAAGTGAGAAATAAAATTAAACTACTAAAATTCATTACTAAAACCTCATTGGACCAGACTATACTAGTATAGATTCTAATAGAGTTAGACCAACATTATCAACTTATCCATTTGTTTCAACAATCTGAAGAGGAAAACATCCCCAAATCGTTGGTTCTCCTCGACACAACATAGGCTTTGGTCCCATAATCCTCTCCTCTTGCACTAATCTTCAGTTCTTCACTTACTATGAGTGTCAGTATCCAATCTCTTACTGAATCTTTTTAGGTCCACTTACGCTATAGCTCTCATTTTAGACTCAATGATATGTAAAATCTAAGAAGGAAGAAGACTTGTTTCTCTTCACAGCTGTATCTTCAGGCTTTAGAGTAGTGCTGACACATAGCAGGCATGCAATATTTATTATATAGATTCATAAGACAAAAAATATTCTTTAAACAGATACAGAATTGCTGGTCTCTCTCCCTCGAGTGGACTGCTGTACCTCTTACTGTGCCAACTAGTAGTAAGTACTCAATAAATATTTGATGAATAAATGGATGAAGAAATCTACTTCCCTGTCTATAGCATCTATCTCCTTTATCTTTTATATTTACTTGCTTATTTATTATTCATTTATTCATTCAACACATATTAATTGAATGACTTCTATTCCCAAGCTCTGTTCTCATTGTTTAGAATGAAGATACAGTTTCTTACCATAGAAGGAAAATGTTCTCACTTTTAACCTGCAAAGTATAATTGAGAGTGTAGAGAGACACATTAAACTTATAAATTACTACATGTGAAGATAATTTTAGACAATGACAAGGGATATCCAACAATTAAAATAAGGTAAAATAATTGGTCATAGAAGACCTGGGAAAATTACTTTTGAACCAGAACTCAGATAAATTATTGGTGTGATTTCTTCCTTCTCCTCAAAAGTTTTTGATCTTTCTCCATTGCCTCTTGAAAGGAGAAAAAAACAATCAAGCATGATATTTAAAACCTTCTACCATCTGTACTACCTTTCTAGAATTAACCCTGGCTATTTCAGCATCTCATTGTTCGTAATACTCATTGCCCATCAGAATCACCTCAGAAGCTTCTTTATAATAAATAAATCATATTTTAATAGGATAAGTTTCATTTAAAAAAATTAAATGGGATGCACAACAATGATTCCATTGAACATGATTGCCACCAAACCACTTTGGGCTCCTCATGCCTCTGAATCAACAAGCAAGGAAGGAAGTTATAGTGTTGGCTGGGGTGATTAATTTGGTTTACCAAGTGGGAATCGAACTACCATTCCTTGGTGATAGTAAGGAAGACTATTTCTAGAACACAGTAGGTCTTTAAGGTATCTTAGATCTTTTAAGGCATTTACTATGAAGAGTAGTACCATGCTCTGTGATTAAAGTCAATGAATAACTACAACCAAGTACAGGCAGGAATAGTATTGGCCTAAACCCTTTAGAAGGAAAGGTGGTTCATCCCATTGAGTAAAGAACCATGACTAGCTGAGGTACTGCTCAAGGTAAGGGGAATATCGAATGGGTAGTAGAGGAAAGTAATTATAAATATAGATACAACCATCTGACTAGTTATGGAAACAAGGACTATAATTGTCCTAAAAATATCTTCCTTATTTTGTTATGAATATATTTGTATGTGTGTGTGTACTTAGCAACTTTTTGTTTTTTTTCCTCTTACTATCTTATCATGTAACACAGATGTATTGGCTTTATATTAGTATTTAAGTATTGTTAATTTTATATCTTAGTCTAGGATATGGGATATCTGAAGAATACACATCAGATAAAGATTTTTACCTCCATTCCTGAGAAGAGATTAGTGCATTTTTGGTTGCATACAGGATAGTTGTATCATATTAGGTGTAATTATTATCTTGATTTGTCTTTATTTGGAGATTAAGTATGGTTTAAGGAGATGTGTATGAGTGCCAAGTGGATTTACAATGGTTATTGACTAAGAGATGCCCCGAAACATTATTTCTGAGTGTGTCTGTAGAGGTGTTTCTGGAAGAGATTAGCATTTGAGTTGACAGACTGAGTAAAGAAGATCATGGGGTGGGCATCCTCCAATCCACAGAGGGCCTGAATAGAACAAAAAGATGGAGGAAGGGTGAATTCTCTTTCTATTTGAGCTGAGACATTTATCTTCTCTGGCCCTCAGACATCAGGTATTGGTGCTTTTTGGTCCTTGGACCTTTGGACTCAATCTGGGACTTACACCACCCATACCCTTCATCTCAGCTCTTAGGGCTCAGACTGAATTATGCCATCAATTTTCCTAGTTCTCCAGCTTGCAGATGGCCGATAATGGGATCTCTATAATTGCATGAACCAATCCTATAATAGATCTTCTCTTATCTATGTCTACATCTATATCTACCTTCTGTTGCTTCCTTTTCTAATGAGAACCCTAATATACTCCCCTAGAACACTTATCCAGTTCCATCCTAGAGTTGTTATATCTAGTTGGCTTCATGTCTTATCCCAATAGGAGTTTCACTTATCGAAATACTGGGAATCTTCCATAATACTTAGTACTAAGAAACCTCAAGCTAGGTTACTTAGACTAACCATTCCCGCTGCCCAGTAATATCCTGGTTTTAGTACTGAACTTCTGGAATTCTGGTAAGTGGTTATTCTTCCTTTTCCACATTCAGTAGATGCTTAGAAAATGTTTAGGAAATGTGAGTTTAATATATTACTTCAAACATGTTTGAACAAAAACTGTCAGTACAGCAGCCTTTTTAATTTTTTTTTCTTAAAGATTTTATTTATTTATTCATGAGAGACACAGAGGCGGACACAGGCAGAGGGAGAAGCAGGCTCCATGCAGGGAGCCCTATGTGGGACTTGATCCTGGGATTCCAGGATCATGCCCTGAGCCAAAGGCAGACGCTCAATTGCTGAGACACCCATGTATCCCTAGCAGCCTTTTTTAAATACACAAAGTGACACATTTTATTTTTGTTTTTTCCCTGGTACAGCAATGCAAATAATTACCTGAGACATGCTGGAAGGCCACCTACAGAAAATTCCCTATATTTAAGTAGAAGACAAGATGATTTAACATATACAATAAATATTTCTTTCCTCCAAAAGTGTTTCTTATAAAATCTAACGTTTTTGCAAGCACTCTTCATTTTTATTAACATGGATCTTATCTAGACTCTAAAACACAAGCTGGATAAAAACTGCACTTGTTAGAATTTTGTTATTTTCAAATTAAAAATAAATAAGCTCCCTTAAGATAGCTTTGTCAATTATTTCTAAGAAATATGACACTACAGACTTTTTAAAAAAAATTTTCTATATCAGAGTTTTCTTCTACTTACAAAAATAAACTCATTACTCTGTTCTGGTCTATTGAATTATCCAGATATCTTACTTTCAAATACTGCACAATCCTATGTTCAATTTTGACCTAATAGTGCTTCAGATCTTATAACAATTCTCACCAAAACGCATTAATAAATTTTGCCACTCATATAGCACAAGCCATTTGTTTTTTAGTTGCATGATTTTATCACTTTTTAAGGATTTGTCACATGTCCTAAAAGACCATGCAATTAATCTTATGCAGATTCACTAAATTAGCCTTTAAAAAATGTAACAAATCATTAAATTGAAATACCAACTCAAAGCATTTGAAAATAAATCTATCATATTGCATTGAAAACCCTAAAGTGTGAAGGCAAGGCATTTCCCATTTTAGAGAGGGAAAAAAAAAATAAGTGTGAAGCATGTGGACTCCCTGAGATTAAACGGGGAAGATTTTGTTGTTGGTTAAAATTTGAGCCTTTACTCTGGCTTGTAGAATAAGGCACTTTGAGGGATGCCTAGGTGGCCTAGTTAGTTAAGCATCTGTCTTCACTTCAGGTCATGATCCCAGCCAGGGTCCTGGGATCCAGCCCCAGGTCGGGCTCCTGGCTCAGAGGGGAGTCTGCCTCTCCCCCGTCCCTACCCCTGCTTGTGTTCTCACTCATGTGTGCTCTCTCTCTCAGTCAAATAAATAAAAATCTTAAAAAATTAAAAAAAAAAAAAAGAATAAGGCACTTTGAGAGTTGCATGGGGAAAGGGAGAGGTCAGTGTTGTTTCCAGTCTTAGACCATACTCCATCTAACTTCATTCTTACTTTCTTCCTAGTTTCAATAGACTGTTTTCATTGATATTTTGTTTTGGTGGCAATATATGTATGAACATATATTCTATACAATTGCTTCACCTTTCCTAAAGACATTTTAATTTTTCTGTAGAAAAAGTTGTGTAAAGGTAAATATTTACACCACCAATACACTTTGTTTAGGGTAGGGTTTCTCAGGATTGGCAGCATTTTGTGTCTGATGGTTCTTTGTTGTGGAGAGCTGTTCTGTGTAGTGTGGGATGTTCAGCAGCATCTCTGGTCTCTACCTACTAGATCTAGTGTGGTAGCACTCCACAATTGTGGCTACCAAAAAGGTCTCCAGAAATTACCTTAGTGGTGGGGAAGGGGACAAAGTCATACATGATTCAGCACCAATGGGTTATGTCAGTTGCAATCTTGTATTATTGGAAATATATGTTCGAATCAGTTCAATTTAGTTTTCTCCGTATTTAAAAATTGTAACAGAATTATCTCTGGGAAGCTGTTATAAAGACTAAAATACAACTACATCATCGTTTCTCTTTTCTAATCATTTAGAAATATTAGAAATCATCTTCATGCAATTTTGATTATTGATATAATACCTAGCTTTTATGACCCAGCAGGTAAAACAGATATTCAGAGGGCATGGAATACAAGAGAGTTGTTATTTATTGTTTACCTAACTAGAACTCTCTTTCTAGCAAGAATTCATTTAATACCATTAAAAGTAAAACTACGGAGTCCTCACAAATCCATAGAGTCTTTTAGATTCTGTTGTGCAGAGGTCATCTATGAGTTTGTCTCAATACTAAATGACATACTCTAAACTTCTTTTTTTAAGCTTATATATATAAGGATTCTACTTTTTCTTGCTTGCAACATACTCTAAACTTTTAAGAGAACATTTATTTTTTTCACCCAGTTGCTTTTCACAATCTGTTTTAAAACCATGAATTTGGGGATCCCTGGGTGGCTCAGTGGTATGGTGCCTACCTTCCACCCAGTGTGTGATCCTGGGGTCCTGGGATCGAATCCTGCATCCGGCTGCTGCATGGAGCCTGCTGCTCCCTCTGCCTGTGTCTCTGCCTCTCTCTCTCTCTGTGTCTTTCATGAATAAATAAATAAAATCTTTAAAAAAATAAAAATAAATAAAACCATGAATTTTACCATTTTATTGATCAAAAATTGTAATGGCCTGACTCATTATGGAATACTGAACTGATTTTAAAAATAATATGAAATTATGGAACTGAAAATAAGTCATAGTTTCATCCGGATCTCCCTCCAAATACTTAACATTACATTTCTTTATATTTAAAGTGCTACCTTTACATATGGTGGAAAGGTAATAGAAATCAGGTGTTAGCTGCTTAGTGTAGTATCTTCACAATCTCTTGGATGACAAGATAGCTCTGAAAAGGAAGGTCGGAAATTGAGTAAGTCATTGATAACCCTTCCAAGGTTTAATTTTGTTCCTATTTTCAACAAATAAGACACTTAAAATTTCAGCATTATCTATGAACATAAATAAAACAAGAAAAATGTCTCTATATAAGTAGTCAGGTCTGAGAATAACTTGTTTGATCTTTTTTAAAGATATGTTTTAAAAGATATTAATGAGGCTAGATCTGGTTCTTTGAGAAACCTTGTAGTACAGCATATAAATTGAGGTTTTTATAATATCCATTACGCTCAATATTTTGACTCAATTAAACTAATAATTGATTATCTAACTAAAATCACTTTCATGTCTTCATATTTAAAACTACGTTTTTATTGCCATTTTATTGTTTTCCAGTTGTTTTTTGTAATTCTTCTGTTTCTTTCTTCTTCTCTTACTCTCTTTGTGATTAATGAATTTCTATAGTGATATGTTTGGCTATCTCTCTCTCTCTCTCTCTGGATCTGTTATAGGTTTGGGGTTTGTAGTTACCATGAGGTTCATGTATAATATCCTAAGTGTATAACAGTCTGTATTAAATTGATGGCCATTTAAGTTTAAGTACATTTTTAAAAAACCCAACTTTTTAAAAACTCCTTCTTCCATGTTTTATGTATATGCTATTGTATTTTACATCTTTTATTCAGAATTTTCTTCTGGCTAATTTTGGACTTAGAGGCTATTATGCTAAGTGAAATAACTTAGACTGAGAAAGATGAATACCATGTGATTTAACTCATATGTGGAATCCAAAAACCAAAAGAAATGAATAAAGAAACACACAAAAACCAGAACCAGGCCTATAAATATGGAGAGGAAACTGATGGTTGGCAGAAGGAAGGGGGTGGGAGGATAGGCAAATAGGTGAAGGGAAGAGAGAGATATAAGCTTCCAGTTATGGAATAAATAGGGCATGGGAATAAAAGATACAGCATAGAGAATATAGTCAATAATATTTTATTTGTGTTATATGGTGGCAGACTGTAGCTACACTTGTGGTGGGCATAGTATAACATAGAGAGATGTTGAATCACTATTATATATGCCTGAAAGTAATGTAACATTGTCAACTGTACTTAAATAAATATTTATTATTATAATAATAAAATAAAAAAATAAAACCATATTTTTAAATCAGATTCACATACTTATAAAAAATAATTTGTTATTTACTGAAAAACTATGATTTAGAGTGCTATGAAGTGATGTGGAAACATTCAAATATCCAAAATTGGTTGCAAAAAGGCCAACCCACAATGAATCTATGAATTTTCTGAATGACAAAACATACATACTTGTACATATATACACAAATGTATAAATGTAAAAAATACAAATACATATAATGTATGTATCTATTGTTCTGTATCTATTCTATATCTGTATTTATCAGTTACACTAAATGAGAGACAGGAGAGGTAAGAAGGGGGAGAAAAACTGGTTTAAAACAGTAAAAGATTCTGGTACAGAATTCATTCACCAAGAGGTGTGTGTGTGTGTTTTTTTTTTTTTTTTAAGTTTAGTCCTTAGAGATCCTCAGAGTAAAAGTTTCCTTGATCACTATAACTTAAAGTGCTGCATGGTGTTTATTCATTTTTATTCACAAATTTTTTTCTCCCCCTAACTGACGACTCTTAGCATCCTAGAAAACTGGTGTTTTGCAGAACAAACTTGGGAGAAGTGATGACTTCCATCCCTATTTGACTGAGATGTCACCATAGTTTCTTTTAGTCTGTATGGATAAGATGGTCTTGGATTTTGGAATCAAAAGATCTGGGCTTTAGTTCTCTGTTTTCAACATGATTGACTTTTTGAGACACATATTTTTGTGAGGATGTCAAGGAAATCAGATACTATTTGTGAAAGGCTTTTATAATCTTTAAAGTGCTTTACCAGTGTTAATTCTTCATAGTAGCTATTATCAAGGCTCAACCTAAGAGCCTCTAAAATGTTACCTATATCACTCAAATTTCTTAAACTATATAATGACATATTCCTTAATTCTCTTCTGTTAATGCTTTGGCCTCCCTCTTACAAAATAGCAAGAAACAGTTAAATGTTCCAATTCCTAAGAGGTTGAGCACTTCTACAAACAACAGTCAGAATAGGGAAAAAAGAAAATTAACGGTTTTCTGCTAATGACTCATATTAGGCCTCTTTGGTGGTCTAAAGCAATGGATTACATCTTTTTATCATTTCTTCCATCTGCCTGTCACAGGACTACTAGGATGATTGCTAGTTTTGTTGTTAAAAATGTCACCCCCATTTTTTCAGAATCTTTAAAAGTAAACACAGGAAAAGTGGTGTATACCTGTCATTTAGATCAAATAAAACAAAGGTCGATGGAAATACATTTCTCGTTTGAAGAGGCTCCCCTGCTGATTTTGTTTATCAGAAAATGGCAAGTTTTTGTTCCTAATGGACTCAAATTTAAATAAAATCTGACCCTGGAAATAAAAGCAGCCATTATGACGAAATAAAATTATATACTTTGGAGGAGAAATTGAATTAGAATGCTGGCTTTCTTTGGTTAAATTCTTTTACATAAGGAAATGAGCAAGAGAGAGAAAACCGTTGGATAAAGTGAGCATTTTAAAAATCAATAATTGCTTCTAATTTACTTTTAAAAACTTTGTTCCAGACTTCATAGAGTATCATGAATTACACTGAAATTTGTATATTTACTTTACACAAGCGTTTAGCTAAAGCCGAAAGAGCAACTGATTTGCATTTGGTAGTTCTTTTTAGCAAATAAAAGTCTTGAAAGAACCACGATTTTGATGTCTTAAGTCTAATTATTTTTTTTAAAAAACTAGAGTCATTTAAAGATCAAAGAACATTGGCAAAAACATACTAGAAAAATGAAGAAAATAGCATAGACCTTGTAGGATCACATTTGATTTTAACTAAAATTCATCTTAGAGTTAAAAAAAAAAAAAGAGTCTCTGACATTCATATAATTTCAGTAGAGTTTATCTTAAAAGTTTGATGGGGAGCCTCTCAGAATCACCACCCCTCTTCTTGACCTGCTTGTTCTGAGAAAATTTATTTTTATTTTAGTTATGTTCAGAAGAGTAGTTCTGCATTGATGAAATTTAGGTAAGACATATTTTATATTGAAACTCTTTATTTCATTTTGAAAAAAAAACAAAGTGCATATTTATACTTTAAGTACATTTGCTTGTCCCTTAAGAAAGTTATTTATTATAGTTATTTTGGAGAAAATAGGAATAATGGAGTCATGATGTCTGCAATTAATGAAGAGCTTAAAAGAATATCTAGTCCAAAGCCTTCCTTTTTTGGCTAAATAACTAATATTTGGCCACATTAAATTATTAATTGAGGATTATCTTTACAATTATGACACAGTTTAGAATAGAATCAACAACATATATTGGGAAGAAAGTCTTTGTAATAGGGCAGGTCTGGGACCTAAACTCCTCTATTTATTAGCTGTGCCATTTTGGACATGATGTTTTTCTTCTCAGAATCTCAGCCTCTTCTTACAGTGTTTTCCCATAAGGTTTTGTTGAGGATTCAATGAGGTAATGTTTTAAAATTTACGTGGCATTCTGGTGCCTGGGTGATTTAGTCAGTTAAGCATCCTACTCTTGGTTTAGGCTTAGGTCATGATCTCAAGGGTTGTGAGATCCAATCCTGCACTCGTTGGGGAGTCTGCTTGAAGATTCTCCTTCTGCTATGTCCCCTACCTCCAGATACACACACATACACTCTCAAATAAATAAATAAATAAATAAATCTTAAAAAAATTACCTGGCTTATACTAGATGCTCAATGGAGTCATTGAACAAATATTCATGGAGTAAATAAAAGGCATCAGTCTTTTCTAAGTGATGAGGCTACTGCAGAGAAAAAAAATCAACTTTGTTTCTACTCATGGAATTTATGTTCTTGTGGTTCGAGTGATTTCAGACAAAACCATAAAAATAGATAATTTTAGAGTCTGAAAAGTACCAGTAAGATCATGGAACTAAATGCTGTGATAGCAAGAATATAGGGCAAGGGAGGCTATTTTCTGTGTGGTGGTCAGGAAGATAGAGATACGTATGTGAGATGTGAATGATAGAAAGTATTAATTGAATTTGAGTTGAGCATGAATTGGAAGAAAGAGCCATAGTAGTCATTAGTATTTTCATAGACTTTAGGTCTATAAATTCCTGGGACAATGTTGTCCATCACCCCATTAGTGCCATTATAAAAGGGTACTAAAGGAATGTTTATGAGTGTTTATACATTCGGTACTTGTTTCGAATATTTTTGAGATAAACCAGGCGGTGCTTGAAATTAGGAAAAATAACATTTTTATGACTTGTAAATTCACCTGTATTCAATTACTGTAATTAGATGAATAAGATTTGATGATGTGGGCAGTAAGGATTCGGGAGACCTAAAGAGACATACTTTGGCCTCTGGGAGGATAGATTACAAAAGACATTTAAATAAAGTCACTACCAAAAAAAAAACCCATTTGCATAATTTATGGGGCATTTCGAAGGCTAGAAGTATTAAAACACTGCCTAGTTTCTTTGTATTTTCAAGAATTCAATTGTTAGCATGTGTTTGTGGTTTGCTTAAGGAAATCCAGAAACCACCTAGATAGACTTTGGAGTGATATCTGGAGTCCAAAATAAACCCTTGAGAATGTTTAGAATCAGAATCAGGTATTTTTGTATACCAGCCCACATCATTTTTGGAGTTCATGCCCCCAACCTGTTTTATCCCTATATCCTAAGAGATCTAGTGATTGGCAATCATCAGCATGTTTCCGAGGGTTGCACCTGGCTCTGCAAGAATCTTCAAATCCTTGTTTTGCCTGGCAGAGAGAGAAACTGCTAAATAGGGTTATCCTGAACTGAGGAAATGGCTTGAGAAGCAAGGAAACCGATTACACCCCATTGTTTCCTGCTGAGAAGAAATTACACAATTCTGGGAGAATAGGCAATCTTTGTTCTAGCACAATGAAGGATTTAGTTATGATTTTACGATTTTTTTTTAATCCCGAGATTTTTGTTTACAGAATGCAGGAAAAAGAAATACACTCCAAGCTCCCTGGAATATATTCCATCTGCTTTAGAGGAAGAACAGGTCTGAATATACTTCTAGTCCACAAGACTAAATGTTTACTAGAATAAGAAAAGAGCCTCCTCACCTCCTGACCAGGGTTGTTTGATGATTTTAATCTATAGCTTGTGCATGCCTTAGGAGCCACAGAAAACACCACAGCTAATCCAATTAGCTAATGCCTGAAATGCTTTCCCTGCAGATTCCGCTGGTTTCCAGAGTATTTTCTCAAAATCCAATATTTCATGTACTTTTTGCATCAGTCATTTCTCTTTGTGTGCATCCAAACTGGAGATGCTCAGATTGCTTCAAAATGGACCATCTTTCTCTTCCCACTCTGACTCATATGACCCATTTGTAATGATTGGATTCCTAGGGCCAACATTTTAAAGGGCCACCCTTCTGTGTGTGCAGTTAACACATTTTCAAATGCCAGTTGGCATATGTGTCTTCCTGTGGGGTAATTAGGCATGCAAATGTAGTAATTGCACATGCAAATTTCCCAGCCCAAAAAGAATGGGAGTTTTCAAAACTCAGTCCCAGAGTGGTCTCTCAACATCTCTCTGGAAACTCCCTTCATTTGAAGCCAAGACGCAGGATGGGGTCCCAATAAATGTTTGTCTTCAGCTACCTCTGTGATGTTTTTATATTTCAGAATTTCAATCTTTTTTTTTCCCCTCAGTTTTAAGATGTGAACTTTTCTCCATCCTCGTCATTGATAACCCTCCTGTATGAACCATATGAAGTTGGAATTTTGATAATCAGGATTCGTATTGGGTGCATGTTTTTTAAGGCTCTCTAAACTCACATTGCTACGTGAGTTTAAGGAATGTAACTCTGCAGTGAGTATCAAAGGACCAGAGTTCACATCCCGGCTCCACCACTAGTTCTAGGACCATGAACAAGTTCCCCTATTCTGAGTTACAATTTTTTTGTTGTGGTAGGGGCTGTTTTGTGGTTATCTTATTTATTTTATGTTACCTTGCAGTTCCCTTACCACTTAAAAAAATTGGGACGCCTGGGTGGCTCAGCGGTTGAATGTCTGCCTTTGGCTCAGGGTGTGATCTGGGGCCTGGGGATCGAGTCTCACATTGGAGTCCCCTCATGGAGCCTGCTTCTCCCTCTGCCTGCGTCTCTGCTTCTCTCTCTGTCTCTCATGAATAAATAAATAAAGTCTTTAAAAAAATTCTATGAACTTGAAAATAAAGGTCATATTTTTCCGGTCATTTTTCTTTAAACACAAGGCGCTGAGATTCCTTAGCAACACATTGATATATCCTCTGTGAGGCTGTGGTACTTAGGCTCAGGAAGTACATCAAAGGCTCTCACACTCAAGCAAGCAGCACCTCCTCACCCACAGATTCTATCCATTTTTATGTTCCTTGGGGTTTTACTGGTTTGGTTCTTAAATGATTGTCCTAGACAAGAACACATGGGGTTTTACTGGTTTGGTTCTTAAATGATTGCCCTAGACAAGAACCTTCACGTGAGGTTTAGGAGAGCCAATGGGTAACTGTGCTTACACGTCACATAGATACCTGAGCAGGCAGGATCATAAGAATCATTTGATCTCAATTTGTTATTTTGCAGAAAAATATCAAAGGCTCAGCTACCCAGTAAATTATTTGTCTCTCTCTTTTTATGTGTGACAAGTTGTTTCCTGTGTTCATGTTTATTGTTTCATCTCGAATATCGATTTTAAGCCATTTTGTCCTGTGGTGCTTCCTTCATGATCATCAGCTTCAAAAACTCACTCTCTCCTAGATCAGAGCTGCCTAGATATGCTCCCTTTGCCAAGATTACAGCCTGTATCATAAATATATTTGTTAAATTAGTGCAGAAACTGTGTTATTTTAATGTACATAAATTTTCATTGCACTAAACACTCAAATTCCTCGTTAATAGTCCATTTGAATTTAACTTTGAAAAATACTCTTAAAAAATATTTTGTTTATCTTAGAGAAAGATAGAGCCTGTGAGCAGGAGAAGGGACAGAGGGAGAGGGAGAGAGAGAATCTCCAGTAGCCTCCCCACTGAGGTGGAGCCTGACCAGGTTCTTGGTCCCAGGAGCCTAAGATCATGACCTGAGACAAAATCAGGAGTCAGAGTGAGCCACCCAGGGGCCCCTAAAAAGCACTTTTTAAATTTTATTTTTTTTAAAATGTGAAGATATTAGACATCTCTATCTAGAACGTTTCAGGCTATTCACATTAATATCTCATTCTAGAGTTTTGTCCTGATGTAAAATGCTGCTTTGGTATATGCTTACTGAATGTGAACAACTCACTCTATAGTAGCTATTTCTTTCATAATTGCTTGAAACTCAAAGCATCTAATTGAAGGTCTTGTGTTGCAAACCTCTAGTTAACTCTGGTGAATTGAGGGGTTTACTGGAAAAATAGTGGAAAATCTGAAAGGTACAAGGTGTAGAACATGTCACCAAGACCAGCAGCTTCCCCTCTTTGAATTTATAAGATCTCAACTTCTCTCTGCCTATCACTTTCATTGTCCCCTCTCTCTTGATTTTTCTCTACAGTCTTATGATCATGACTTATATGAGGAGTATTCTTCAGGATTTTGCTCACAATGCCTTATGTGTTCCCTGCCTTCAGTTTCTCCCTGTCTCATCATTGCAATTTTCCTGCTTGAGTCCTCAACTCCTGTTACCCTGGCCTCCTCGCTGATACCCCTGAAACATGCAAGGCTGATATTGTTGGGAGTTCCCCCTGCCTGGAGCTCTTTCCATTTGTGTATTTGCTTAGATAAATCTTTCTTACATGCTTCAGAGTCTTTGCCCAGATGTCATCTTTCCAAATTAAACTTATGACTTGCCTCGTCTCTGCCTTAGCAATCATGATCCCCCTCAGCCAGTTTGTATTTTCTTTACTTCAAAGGATTTATCAATTTCTTATATATATTTTATCTCATTTATTAAGTTTCTGGCTTATCATCTATCTAATCAGATCATAAGCCCCCACAGTTGGTTCTATATGTCTTTTACATGTTGATGTTTCCCATTCGGTTAAAAGAATGCCTAGCATTATCAATAAATGTTGCTGAATTAATAAATAAATGATGCTACCTCTTTATTTAACTCCAGAGAAACTTAGAAATTCAGAACACTAACACTGTTATCTCAGTTTAAATTATCAATTGAAAAGATACACTCTACCCAGACAATAGCATTTTTTTTTCTTCAAGTGGCCACTTGTGGTCAAATTTATTCAGGCCAACATAACTACGTTCCCTGACCCAGGTCCCATGCAGAAGATTCTGTGGGCAAGGACATATTCTCTGAGAAGTAGGTTGTAAGGAAGAGAAGACCTCCCTCCACTGATTCCTCTTCTGTCAAATCTCTGCTATACCAGTTTACTTCTGCACACAAAAAGAGATTATATTTGATTTAAGATATTAAAGTTTGGGGGCAGCCTGGATGGCTCAGCGGTTTAGCACTGCCTTCAGCCCAGGGCCTGATCCTGGAGTCCCGGGATCGAGTCCCACATCAGGCTCCCTGCATGGAGCCTGCTTCTCCCTCTGCCTGTGTCTCTGCCTCTCTGTCTCTCTGTTTCTCATGAATAAATAAATAAAATCTTAAAAAAAAGATATTAAAGTTTTGGATAAGGATTCCTCATATTAGGGTTTTATTTTAATGACAGAACCAAAATAGCCCATAAACAGGTTGAGATGATTCAGATGTAGTAATATGTATATTGTATTGGATTTATTTCTAAAAATGTTCTTAATGTCTCCAAAGAATATTCGCTTAGAAATTGAGAACTCTAGGTTCTAAGCTTTGTTTCACCATATTGTGCAACCTTGCACAAATCCTGTCACTTTGTTGGCCCTTGATTTTTTCAAATGTAAAATGTGAATACTAGACTAGATGATCTTATCATTCTATATGATTCTATGATTTATGTCATTCTTACAAAAGAAACTAGGCAATTTTATGAGCAAAAGAAATGAGCCAAATAATTTGTTTGTTGACCTCTAACTTGTTACATATCTCTGTCCAAAATGAGAGTTGTCATCTAATATCATCATTTTGTTATATGATAGAATAAAACATAGCATTGATGTCATTTGGAGAACTGGTCAAAAGCTTATTTGGTTGGTGGTAACCTTACTACAGTGTCCTGAAACTTAGGCAGTTGACTTTTGTTGTCTTTGGCATTGGGTACAATTAACTGAACAAATCAATGTAGAGGAAAATGGAAGAGGAAACATGCATTGAAAAAAAAGTGATATGTAACATTCTTAAATTTTTAAAGGTAATCTAATCCAACATGGCTTCTGAGTATAAATATCAATGAATATATGTTTCTCCAGCTGTATTCCAAAAAGTCTTAGACTCTTTCTGACTTTAATCCAGAACATCTCCCTCAAGTTTGTCATTCATAGAGGGCATTAATAAGAAATTTATAATTTAGTGGTAAAATAATATTTTATGAAATAATCATAACTCTAAATAGGCTCTCTCTATTCCTGTATCCTTAATAATTGTCAAATAGATTATTTGTGTGTATCTATCTTTACATTCCTTTATTCAGTCTTCCATTGAATATTTATTAAAGTCTGTCATTAAGTACTAAGCACTGGAGAAAACTGCATGAATAATACAAAATTCTTGCTTTAGAGAATTCATATTCCGGTAGGTATGTTTGAATCATAAACGAATGTTAACACTAGACGTACGTAAACAAATTTCTGGGAACACTGAAGGGGGCATGGATAATTAGACTTAACCATATACTAAATAGAGGAGATGATGCTTTCTTTGAGTTAACAATATAGGTGAAAGAAACAAGGGCTGGCTTATCTTAGGCTGAGGGGAGGGCTGTTTGGAGGTGATGACAGTGAGCAGGTCCAGTGCTCAGCATTTCTGTGCATGAAGTTTACACATGTGCACAGCACGATTGGAGGGAAGGGGGGAAATACCCATTGACAAGAGAGGGGTAAGCAGAGGGTTTATGATGATCTCACAAAAGAAGGGAAAATCTGATCAGTGGGTTAGCTTCCTCACATTTGAATTTTAAAAACAGCACTTTGATAAGGTGTCAAGAATGTCTATTTGGACCATTCACAAACCAGCTAAGGACATTAACAAATCCAGGCAGTATTCCACAAAATGCTAGTTGAAATCAGTGTGCTTTTTTAAAAAAAGTTCTGAACAAGTCTATCATCATCCTGAGGCAATCCCTATGCATTCATAGTTTATGCTTAATTATTTAAATTGATTTTGTTAGTCTGTGTTTCCTAAAACTAATAAATCATTATTGTAATTAATAGAATTTAATAACTTCGTAAAGTTTTAAAGTATATATATCATTTTCATCACCATACTTGTTGTGTCTCATGATATGATCCCCCCAAAAAGCCTAAAAATACCTATTGTCTTATTACTAGAATTCTTACTCTTGATTCTTTCTTACCTGCTGATGTTGACAGCAGAATGAGTACCTCCTACTTTATGTGACTCAAATTAAGTTGTGGAACAAAAGGGATAAAGAGGCAGACCTACTTCTGAACAAGAGCTCCAAAGGAATTCTGGGCACTACTCAGGGGAAAGTAGGGGAAATACTTGAGTAGGTTTGCACTAAACTATAGTAGCATATTCCCATAACTTTAAAATCATAAAAAAAGCAAATGTGCAAACAAAATGTAAGCACATTGTCACATCACAACATTTCTGTCTGACTTAGCAACAGTCAGTAATTGCTAGTGATGAGAATGATGATGTTTTCGTTGGTTGATGATGATGATGGGGATGGCCATAATGATGGAGAGGATACTGCCTTTCTAATGACAAAATTTGACCTCTCTGTTCATTTTGGGTTGTATGTCTTCTTCAGTATCCAATTTAGTGAGCCCCCATGAGTGTGTTCAAGCCATCATATAGCCAATTATGCCAACCTTTTTCCTTGAACCAGAATCTTAACTGGAACAACATAATACAAAAATGCCAATTAAATGCTTCCAACTTTTAAACCCAGTGTACATTGTCACAAGTTACTATTTTTTGATGATTTCCCAATTTGCACCTAGCTTAAGTGGTAATACATAGTGAAGTTAATATTATCTCCTGCAAGGCCAAATCTTTCCCACCGAATGTGTTTCCCCTCCAGAGTATGCGTGAGTATGCCTTTGTGTGTACTTGCCTGTTGGTTTTAGTTTGGTAATTCTTTTTATATCTTTTTTCCCTCCTGTTGTAGAAGATACTTATTGAAATGAAGGACTGTTAACAAACATGAGACCTCCCCCTAAGGAGCCTGGAATGGTTTGGCAAAAAGTAAATAAATAAATAAATAAATAAATAAACAAACAAATAAATAAATAAATTAAAAACCCAGCATGCTGTTCAGTGGGACTTTGCCAAGCCAACGTAGCTCTAATTGCATCTTTCCACTGGTTTGCCCTATCCACCGCCTCTCCCTTCTTCCCAATAGTCTTTTGTGTGTACTGAAAAAAAAAAGTTATTATAATGAGTACTGTATGTTTACAATGAATTTCAGTGGATTTGGTAGCCAAAAAGATATAGATTTGTTTATTAGCAGTAGCTTTCCAATGGAGATAATATTTATAGAATAGGCCTGCTTGTTTGTATTTTCAAAGATAAATAAAAATGAATAATATCCAAACATGATAATCAACATGTCATTTTCCAAGCACATTGGCATTTAGCATGAGTGCTTGCTACATACTTATTCTGTAAGGAGTAAAGGATAGGCATTAGTACCAACTCCCTAGGGAATGGTATTTTCTGCATTATTTCAATATGAACAATCTTCTTTTGTTTATAGCAGGTATAATGTAACCGTAGGAGGAAAATGAAAAATTGCAAACGAATGCAAAGTTTTCATCAAACCCTTTGGCATGAGAATAGTTCTGTACCTTTTTTGCTGTCATTTCATTCTCTGGGTAATAGAATATGTTTGAAGGTGGATTCTTTAGCATTTCTTTTATCTTCTGCATTCTTTCAGAGCTTTTTAGTATTTGTTCATTACTTAATATGTTCTTGTTTTTCTCGAGAAGGCTGCACAATGCCTGGCCAGTCTTGATTTTTCAGATGCACCTTTACATGCATGTTCAAATTTTCTGAGACAGAATGAGGATTTTAGATTTGTGATTTAATTCCTAGGCTTGTGATTTGGGTTAGAGTAAAGTACCCCGAGCTTATGGATGGCATGTGCAAAGGAGTTCTTACTCACAAACTCTGCCCTAGGTGAAGATTCAGGTGCTGCCACTGCTTAGCTGGATGACTTTCAGAATATTTTAAGCCTTTATGAACTTCATTCTGCACATTTGCAAAATGAGAATACGCTTCTTCTGATTGTTATGAGGCCTGATGGAGATGATGTAAGTGGAGCAGTTTTCACATCGTGAGCTCTCTGTACATGCTAGGTCTTTCCTACTCTTCAGCCCTTCATCCATGTCTGCTTGATACAGAGCTTTGGTGACCTTGCATTAGTGTTGGTGTTACTATCAACGATAACATTTAGGATCTTTTGATATTCTGTCTCTAGGTAAATTATTGTAGAAAGCAGGTTTGCCATGGTCTGCTTTTGCTTCTTTAACAGCTAGCAGTGGGGAGAGAAGGGATGGGGTGGAAGGGCCCTGTTTTACAACGTCAGCTGATATTTGTCATGTGAATGTACACACCTGGGCCAATTTCAAGCTATTAGGGTAATGTCACTGAACACAGAGCTGGTGGGAGATGTACGGTAGCCCATCATTACACAGTAGTCCCGTCATATAGATAAAATAGATGGAAATAATCTCAAGACCGGTAAATAATGAAATACAGTAAAATAATTAGAAATTGAAGAGTCGTGAATATTTATTACCTCTTGTTAATATAATTTATTTAATTGAATGTTTATAATTCAGTTACTAATAGTGATGTTTAACAATTGGCTTACAAAATTCCTGAAAATTTCACTTTCTGCTCTCACAAGCCAGCGCCAGCAGGCTTCATTATACCTCTGCATATTTGCCAGCAAGCCTCAGTCCTTTGAAGTTAGCTATATGAGATAGAATTAAAGCCAAGCATTCCTCTAAGGATAGAGTGTACTGACGCATAGGATAAGTAAATCACTCACGTGTGCAAATAGTCAAGTAAATGTAAGTGGCACGATGCTAAGTATTGAGAGTTTGTGTGTAGAAACAATGACACTCTTGGGAAATCACTACCTCTCAACTAATTAGTTGAGGACAGATCCCACTGGCCAGAATGTATCCCCAGAGAACTGGCCTTCCTGCCAAGACCCTTATAGAATATTCTGTCCACTTGGCCCTGGAAGAGTTTGAGGGCAGAATGTACAGCCCATTTATTTAAATAGGTCTGTCTCTAAGGGGTTATGTTTTAGGATAGTGGCTCTTGAAGATGGTATTTGAGTTTATTGTTTTAATGAGTTTAACTTTTCATTATTTGTATCTCTGAGAGTTATTTTGCTTATTGCTGTTTGTTTTGCTTTAAACTGTACAAAAATTGTGCTTGTACGTGTATTTATCATGAATATCATACCTGCTTACCTATCAGTAAACACAGCCTAAATAAGCAAATAAAAATACATATCAAACATGAATAAATTGTGTTTGAGTGTCCAAGAAATAAGTGCTAGATAAAGTCATTTAAGCAACACCATTTTTTTCAGAGGACAAGGTGTTGGTTTTCATTACTTAATTCTTCTGAGACATTTTCCTAGACCATATTGGACAGTCAAGTCACCTGTCTTCCATGATGATGATGCTTAATCCTATAGAAAGGCAATTTATCTTTTTCTGAGTGTAAGTTTCACCTCCCAGGGTTTCAAACTATATCCAGGCCAACATAATTGATGACCTTATTATCACTATTTGAGCTCTGCTGGTGGCATGCTGAGACCTATTTCCTTGAGGCAGAAACCTAATGACCCACCCCTTCTATCCTGAACTCCAGTGGCGATTTCAATCTCTGTAAATCATAATGAAAAAATAAGTTATAAAATGATTTTCTAAGAAAGAAATGTACATTGGCATATACCCATTTGTTTGATGGGTAAACTGTAGCAGATCACTTGAATGGGATTTGGAAACTTGACTTTTATATTCTGTTGTATTTCCTTTCCACCTGTTCTAAATGTCTTTAGAGTACACAGAGCTCCTTTCAGTTAATTAAAACAAAAATCTACACCAAATTTCCATAATTTTACTGAATCCTTCTGATCATAGCTGCTATGACCATATTTTTTACCAGATAAATTTACCAGGTTGAAGATGACAGACTATTTTATAGAAGACATTTTATTATTATTATTATTATTATTATTATTACTCTCAAGGAATCTTTGAGATTACCTAGTATTGTTCTCAATGTATATGTGACAAAGTTGAGATTTATGAGATTCAGCATTCCAGCCAAGATCACAAAACTTTAGTAAAAAATCTGAAATCTGAACAAATATCTTTTTTATACTGTCCTCCTTTACATGGCTCATGTCTTCAAATTTCTTCCTTTCATGGGATCATCATAGGGATTATCCCTTCTTACTGCATACTTTTTTGTCTTGCTTCTTCTCACCCTAGAGTCCTATCCCGAGGGCTCTACCACAGTATTCTACATTCCTGCCCCTAATATTTTTCTTCACATTACTCATAAATGCTGTGATTGCTTTTCTGTTGCATTTGCTTCTTAAGCTGTTTATTGTCTTAACCGTATCCACTGTAAGCTTCGTATCCACTAGCCAATGTCTGGTTGTGAAGGGACACAGGCAGGGAAGGAGAGAGGGTGGAAGAAAGGAAGGAATGAAAGAAAAGGAAGGAAAGAAGTTAAGAGGAATGGACAAAAGAGAAAAGGCAGGGAGGGAAGAAAGAAGAGAAAGAAAAAGAAAGAAAGAAAGAAAAAAAAGAAAGAAAGAAAGAAAGAAAGAAAGAAAGAAAGAAAGAGAAAGAAAAGATATCATCACTTTTCTAGCATACTACTTGGTAAGAATCAATTGGATACATTCCTACAGAGAAGTAGGGAATATCTAGAGGAGGTTTTTTATTTATTTTTTAAATATTTTTATTTATTTATTCTTTTAAATTTATTTATGATAGTCATACAGAGAGAGAGAGAGAGAGAGAGAGAGAGAGAGAGAGGCAGAGACACAGGCAGAGGGAGAAGCAGGCTCCATGCACCGGGAGCCCGACGTGGGATTCGATCCCGGGTCTCCAGGATCGCACCCTGGGCCAAAGGCAGGCGCCAAAACGCTGCGCCACCCAGGGATCCCTAGAGGAGGTTTTTTAAATGGTTAAACTGGTTGATTACCTACGTTAAGAATGACACCACCTTGCAAATGCAGCCTCTCTCTTCCTCCACCAAGGGCAGACATCCCTAACCTATTAAGAGATTTTGTTCCTAAACTCAGACTTGAACTAGAGTCAGTCTCAAAACAAAACTCTAGGCAGTCATTCTAAATGGGTTTGCAAAAATCATCTGCCATTTTGGGTCTATGTGATGTGACTAAACTGTTTTGCTTTTTGATTTTGTTTTTCGTTTTTTAATTTTTAGTAAAATAATCAACCACGATGCAGATACAAAGATTTCTAGAGCTTTCTATCTGGATATCTTTATTAGTTGTCATTAAATGATATACACTGTATTCAGAAACATATTGAAGAAGTAACCAGGAGATGTAGAGATATACATATCATTAATCATGTATTTATTCTGTTTATCTATACATCCTAGTATGAGGTAGGATGGAAGAAAACTCTAATGCAGGCAATTGTAAACTAATTTTAGAGAGTTCAAAATTACAGTAACCTGAATGTCTTTTTAAAACACATATGGGGGATCCCTGGGTGGCGCAGCGGTTTGGCGCCTGCCTTTGGCCCAGGGTGCGATCCTGGAGACCCGGGATCGAATCCCACGTCGGGCTCCCGGTGCATGGAGCCTGCTTCTCCCTCTGCCTGTGTCTCTGCCTCTCTCTCTCTCTCTCTCTCTCTGTGACTATCATAAGTAAATAAAAAAAAATTAAAAAAAAATAAAAAAATAAAACACATATGGACTTACACAAATCAGGTTGGATTACAAATCAATACTTTGCTTTTATAGACCTATATTTTTCTGCATAAGCAGAAACATGATGCAGGTAATATTTTTCTTTCGTGCTTTACTTCCCCTTTTTTAAAATAGAAAATTTTGTATGATTTGTGCTTTCTCTTCCTTCATTCATATTCCTAGTGTAATTTAAGAAAATATTCCTAGATCTGAGCTTTCTAAGAATAGTACTACATTTACTATATCATGTTTTCCATTAAAAACCTTTTGGACGTACTGTTCTCTTATTGACAATTTTTTTTTGAATAATGCTATATGGTTGTATGATCCATTCTTAGAAAGTTATTTGATTTTTTTAATTTTAGTGTTTTGCTTATTTTTATTCTTTTTACTGTTAAACATGCCATATTTACAAAGACAGTGTATAGCATGTCCCTATAGCAAAATTAATTGTAAACAGGGGGGGAGGGGCAAGATGGCGGAAGAGCAGGGTCCCCAAATCACCTGTCCCCACCAAATTACCTAGATAACCTTCAAACCATCCTGAAAATTTACGAATTCGGCCTGAGATGTAAAGAGAGACCAGCTGGAATGCTACAGTGAGAAGAGTCCGCGCTTCTATCAAGGTAGGAAGACGGGGAAAAAGAAATAAAGGAACAAAAGGCCTCCGAGGGGGAGGGGCCCCGCGAGGAGCCGGGCTGAGGCCGGGGCGAGTGTCCCCAGGACAGGAGAGCCCCGTCCCGGAGGAGCAGGAGCTGCACCAACCTTCCCGGGCGGGCGGAAAGGGGCTCGCAGGGAGTTGGAGCAGGACCCAGGAGAGCGGGGATGCCCTCGGGCTCCCGGGGACACTAACAGACACCTGCGCCCCGGGAGAGTGCTCCGAGCTCCCTAAGGGCTGCAGCGCGCACCGGAGCAGCTCGGAGGGGCTCGGGAGCGGCTCCAGGGAGGGAGCTGCGGGGCGGGAGCGCAAATCCAACAACACAGGCCCCGGAGCACAGGGCGCCGGGACACAGCCCAGGATCCGGCCTCCCCCCGGGACAGGCAGAGGCCGGGAGGGCCCAGGACAGCAAGGACGCTCCTGCCCCGAGCTGAGCAGATCAGCGGCCCCGCCCCGGAGCCTCCAGGCCCTGCGGACGGAGAGCCGAGAGCCCCGAGCCCCGTAGTTCCTGCGGAGGCTGAATCCAGGCTTCCAGAGTTGCCATAGCAACTGCGACTGTTCCTCCTGGGGCCTCACGGGGTAAACAACCCCCGCTGAGCCCTGCAGCAGGCAGGGGCAGAGCAGCTCCCCCAAGTGCTAACACCTGAGAATCAGCGCAACAGGCCCCTCCCCCAGAAGACCAGCTAGAGGGACCAGTGATACTCCCCCGTGTTCCAATACAACTTGTTTTTGGCCACTCTGCACTGAGCAAAATGACTAGAAGGAAAACCTCACTTCAAAAGAAAGAATCAGAAACAGCCCTCTCTCCCACAGAGTTACAAAATCTGGATTACACTTCAATGTCAGAAAGCCAATTCAGAAGCACTATTCTACAGCTACTGGTGGCTCTAGAAAAAAGCATTAAGGCCTCACGAGACTTCATGACTGCAGAATTTAGATCCAATCAGGCAGAAATTAAAAATCAATTGAATGAGATGCAATCCAAACTAGAAGTCCTAACGACGAGGGTTAACGAGGTGGAAGAACGAGTGAGTGACATAGAAGACAAGTTAATGGCAAAGAGGGAAACTGAGGAAAAAAGAGATAAACAATTAAAGAACCATGAAGACAGATTAAGGCAAATAAATGACACTCTAAGGAAGAAAAACCTACGTTTAATTGGGGTTCCCGAGGGCGCCGAAAGGGACAGAGGGCCAGAATATGTATTTGAACAAATCCTAGCTGAAAACTTTCCCAATCTGGGAAGGGAAACAGGCATTCGGATCCAGGAAATAGAGAGATCCCCCCCGAAAATCAATAAAAACCGTTCAACACCTCGACATCTAATAGTGAAGCTTGCAAATTCCAAAGATAAAGAGAAGATCCTTAAAGCAGCAAGAGACAAGAAGTCCCTGACTTTCATGGGGAGGAATATTAGGGTAACAGCAGACCTCTCCACAGAGACCTGGCAGGCCAGAAAGGGCTGGCAGGATATATTCAGGGTCCTAAATGAGAAGAACATGCAACCAAGAATACTTTATCCAGCAAGGCTCTCATTCAAAATGGAAGGAGAGATAAAGAGCTTCCAAGACAGGCAGGAACTGAAAGAATATGTGACCTCCAAACCAGCTCTGCAAGAAATTTTAAGGGGGACTCTTAAAACTCCCCTTTAAGAAGAAGTTCAAGTAACTCTGAACGTGAATGGGCTTAATGACCCCATCAAAAGGCGCAGAGTTTCAGACTGGATAAAAAAACAGGACCCATCTATTTGCTGTCTACAAGAGACTCATTTTAGACAGAAGGACACCTACAACCTGAAAATAAAAGGTTGGAGAACCATTTACCATTCAAATGGTTCTCAAAATATACCCTAAAAACTACAGAACACTTCTGAAAGAAATTGAGGAAGACACAAAGAGTTGGAAAAATATTCCATGCTCATGGATTGGCAGAATTAATATTGTGAAAATGTCAATGTTACCCAGGGCAATTTACACGTATAATGCAATCCCTATCAAAATACCATGGACTTTCTTCAGAGACTTAGAACAAATTATTTTAAGATTTGTGTGGAATCAGAAAAGACCCCAAACAGCCAGGGGAATTTTAAAAAAAGAAAACCATATCTGGGGGCATCACAATGCCAGATTTCAGGTTGTACTACAAAGCTGTGTTCATCAAGACAGTGTGGTACTGGCACAAAAACAGACACATAGATCAATGGAACAGAACAGAGAACCCAGAAGTGGACCCTGAACTTTATGCTCAACTAATATACGATAAAGGAGGAAAGACGATCCACTAGAAGAAAGACACTCTCTTCAATAAATGGTGCTGGGAAAATTGGACATCCACATGCAGAAGAATGAAACTGGACCACTCTCTTGCACCATACACAAAGATAAACTCAAAATAGATGAAAGATCTAAATGTGAGACAAGATTCCATCAAAATCCCAGAGAAGAACTCAGGCAACACCCTTTTTGAACTTGGCCACAGTAACCGGAGAAGGACAAACAGTGTATGTTCCCATTCATTTGGGGAATATGAATAATAGCAAAAGGGAATATAAGGGAAGGGAGAAGAAATGTGTGAGAAATATCAGAAAGGGAGACAGAACATAGAGACTCCTAACTCTGGGAAATGAACTGGGGGTGGTGGAGGGGGAGGAGGGTGGGGGGTGGGGGTGAATGGGTGACGGGCACTGAGGGGTACACTTGACGGGATGAGCACTGGGTGTTATTCTGTATGTTGGTAAATTGAACACCAATAAAAATTAATTTATAAAAAAAAAAAAAATTAATTGTAAACATACAAATGAATAAATAAAAAATAAATGAGTTTCTATGCTCAGTACCCAGATTTATAAACAGGAAATTACCAAGATTTTCTGCATCCTTTCCTCAGTCCCACTTAATCACTGCTCTGTATCTGTGTTAACTAATCCCCTGCATTCTGTATGGTTTTTACCAGATATGTGTTTGTTGAAAGCATGTTTATTTTCAATCCACTTCATCAAGGCCTATTTTCCAGTTTGAGTTTATACTTTGATGAGTTTTAATATATATTCAATATATATACTAATATATTCGACATATTATACTATGTCAGGATGCAGAATTTATCTTTCACCATGAAAAGCCTCTTTGTCCACAATCCTCTGCCCCCACATGGACTCTGGCAACCTTTGATTGGCACGCTGTCATTCTCATTTTGCCATATCTAGAATATCAAATGCATGGACTAATTCGGGATACAACCGTCCATGTCTGGCTTCTTTTGCTTAATGTAACACTCCTGAGATTTGTTCATGTTGGGTTTATCAGCAGGTCATTTTTTAAAGTGTTCAGTAATATTCCTCACTATGGATATACTATGCATTTTTCTATTCATTAGTTGATAGACAATTTGATTATTTCAGCTTAGCTATTATGAATAAAGATGCTATGAATATTTCACATTATTTGTTGTATGAACATATGTTTTTATTCCTCTTGGGTAAATACCTAGGAGAGGTTTTGCTGAGTAACATGGCAAATATAAGATTAACTTTTAAAAAAACAACAAATTGTTTTCCAAAGTGTCTGTACCATTTTGCCTTCTGTCAACAATGTGTGTTTCAGTTACTCCAAATTCTTGGCAGCAGTTAGCATTATATTAGTAGTCTTTTTTATTTTAACCATCTAGTGCATTTGGAGTGATATCTAATTGAGATTTTAATTTCATTTTATCAATAGTACTAATGACATTCATGATATTTATGTATAATGTATGTGTTTGCTTTATGAACATCAAAACTTTTGTGCATTTTGTTTTTAGCCATGTTGTCTTTTTATAACTGAGTTTTAGGAGTTTTTAAAATATATTCTGGATATAAGTAATCTATCGATTATATGCTATGCAATTATTTGTCCCCCAGTGTTTTCTTTGTCTTCTCATATTCTCAATAGTATCTTTAAAAGAGCAGAACTTTTTTACTTTTGAGAAAGTCCTATTTGGCTTTTTTCCTCTTGTGGTTAATACATATATTTTTTTATCTTGGAAATATTTGCTTTCTCTGAGATCACATTTTTCTGTTTTCTTCTAGAAGTTATATAGGTGTGGTATTTAAGTTTAAATCCACGATTCATTTGAAGTGATTCTTTTATTCGGTTCAACGTAATGGTCAAGGTTTATTTTCTTTGTCCATATGGATATCCATTTCTTCTAAGCACTCTTGATTTCCCTTTCTTCTTTGAATTTACCATCATTTTTTTTCCATTGAATACCTTGACTCCTTTTTTTTTTGGAAATATCCAGATTCTCTCTTCTGTTTCAATGACTTATATGTTTATCTTTATACTATACCACCTTACCTTGATTATTATAGCCTTATAATAAGTTTGCAAATAAAATACTCCAAATTTATTCTTCATTTGACTATTTTAGATTCTTTGCATTTTCATTTAATTTTAGAATACATTTTTAAATTTCTACCAAAATTTCCTGTATGGATATGATTGGGATTGTATTGAATCTATAGATTGATTTTTTTAATAATAAAATGCAAAATCATAAAATTTACTGATTTTTGTCTATATTCAGTGATATTATTAAGTACATTCACATTGTTGTAGTTCATCTCTACAATCCATTTCTGAAACTTTTTCATCTCTCCAAACAGAAATTCTATGTTCATTTAACAATAGCTCTCCATTCTTTCTCCCTCTGGCCTCTGGCAACCACCATTCTTCTTTCTGTCTCTGTTAATTTGAATATTCTACATATATTTTTGAATGAAACCATACAATATTTGTACCTTTGCATCTGACTTATTTCATGTGGAGTGATGTTTTCAAGGCTAATCCATGTCACAACACTCCTTTTCAAGACTATATTCCATTAAATGTCTATATCACGTTTTGTTTATCCATTTATCCATTGATGAACTTTGGGGTTAATTTCTACCTTTTGACTACTATGAATATGCTGCTGTTAATATGGGTGTATAAATATTTGTTTGAGTCTTTGCTTTAAATTATCCTGGGCAGGTCCTGAAATTGAATTGCTGGATCATATGGTAATTTTATATTTAAATTTTTAAAGAAACCTCCATATTTTTATCCACAGTGGCTACAGTATTTTACATTTCCATGAGCAATACGAAGGGTTCCAATTTCTCCACATCCTACCCAATCTTATTTCTGATTTCTCCTAATAATAGTCACCTATGGAGTGTGAAGTGATATCTCACAGTGGTTTAGATACACATTCCCATTAATGATTTGTGATGTTGAATTCCCAACAAAAATCTAAGAACAGATGGCTTCACAGGCAAATCTTACCAAATGTTTAAAGAAGAGTTAATATTTGTCCTTTTCATATAATTCCAAATAATTGAGGAGGAAGGAATATTTCCAAATTTATTCTACAGGGCCAGATTACCCTGATATCAAAATTAGACAAAATACTATCCACAAGAAAATAATATTAGAGCCCAGTATCCCTGATGAAGATGCAAAAATCCTGAATAAAATGTTAGCCAAATAAATTCAACAATATATTACAGGGTCAAATAACATAATCAAGTGAGATTTATTCCATGGATGCAAGAATGGTTCAGTATCTGCACATGAATCAATGTGACATACCACATTAACAAAATGAAGGGAAAAAAATCAGATGATCATTTCAAGAGATACCAAAAAAGTGACAAAATTTAACATCTATTTATGATAAAAGCTCTCAAGAAAGTGGGTATAGAGGGAATGTATCTCAACATAATAAAGGCTATATATGACAAACCCTCAGCTAACATCATATTCAATGATGAAAAACTAAAAGCTTTTCCTGTGAGTTCAGGAACGACACAAGGATGTCTACTCTCACCACTTTTATTCAATATAGTACTGGCAATCCTCACCACAGCAGTCAAACAAGAAAAACAAATAAAAACCCCACAGATTGCTAAGGAAAGAGTAACACTGTTACTCTTTGAGGATGACATGATAAAACATATTAAAAAAAAACTTAAAGACTCCACTAAAGTTTTAGAATTAATAAATGGATTCAGTAAAGTTGAAGGATAAAAAATTAATTTATAGAAATTAGTTAGGTTTCTATATACTAATAATGAACTATCAGAAAGAGAAATTTTAAAAGTTCTATTTATAATAACAAAAGAATAACATATTAAAGAATAATTTTAATCAAATAGGTGTACTCTGAAGACTATTATAAGACATTGATGAAATACATTGAAGATGACACAAATGGAAAGAAATACCATGCTCAAGGATTGGAGGGATTAATATTATTAAAATGTCCACATTACATAAAGCAATCTACAGATTCAATGCAATGCCTATCAAAATACCAGTAACATTTTTCTCAAAACTAGAATAAAGAATCCTAAAATTTGTGTGGAAGCACAGAAGACCCCAAATAGCCAAAGCAATCTTGAGAAAGATTTCCAGATTTCAAGATATACTACAAAACTGTAGTAATCCAAACAGTATGGTAGTGGCAAAAAAGTGAAAACAAAACCAAAACAAAAAATGGACACACAGATCAATGGGACAGAATAGAGAACCTAGAAATAAATCATGCTTATATACCCAATTAATCTATGACAGAGATGGCAAAGAATATACAATTGTGAAAAGACAGTTTCTTCAATGAATATTGTTGGAAAAAAAGCTACATACAAAAGAATGACATTGGGCCATGTTTTTATACTATATACAAAAACAGACTCAGAATGGATCATAGACTTGAATGTGAAACTTGAAAGCATAAAATTCCTAGAAGAAATCATAGGCAGTAAACTTTTGAACATCAGTCTTAGACAGTGGATCTGTCTTCTCATACAAGAGCAAAGAAAGCAAAAATAAACAATTGCAATGGTAAGCAAACTGAGAAGCTTTTGCACAGAGAAGGAAATCATTAACAAAATGCAAAGGCCACCTACTGAATGGCAGATGTTTGCATATTATATATCCAAAATATATAAAGAACTCCTAAACTCAATACTGAAAGGAAGGGAAATAGAGGTGAGGGAGAAGGAGATAAGGGAAGGGAGTTAAAAAATTCAGAGGATCTGAATAGACATTTTTCTAAGGAAGACATACAGATGGACAACAGACAAATGAAAAGACGCTTAGCAACACTAATCATCAGGGAAATGCAAATCACAACCACAATGAGGTATCATCTTACACCACTCAGAATGTCTATTATCAAAGACACAAGAAATATAAAATATTGGCAAGATTGTGGAGAAAAGGGAATGCTTATGCATTGTTGGTAGGAATGTAAATTGGTATAGCCACTATGGAAAGCAGTATGGAGATTCCTTAAAAAATTATAAAAGAAATACTGTATGATCTAGCATATCCACTTCTGGGTATTGATCTGAAGAATATGGGAACATTAAGTTAAAAAGATCTATTCATCTATGTTCATTGCATTATTTGTAATAGCCATAATATGGAAGTAACCTAGATGTCTGTTGGTAGATAAATGCATAAAGAATATACAGTGTATAAATATACAAGGGAATATTACTCAGCATTAAAAAGGATATAATCTTGCCATTTACCACAACATGGATGGACATAGAGTATATGATGATAAGTGAATAATAAGACTGAGGAATATACATGATTTCACTTATCTAAAAAATAAAAGAAAAAAAACAAAACAGAAACAGATCCATAAATACAGACATCAAACTGGTGATTATTAAGTATAAATTTCTAGTTATAAAATAGTCATAGACATGCAAAGAACAAAGGGAATGTTGTCAATAATATTGTAGTAACTATGTATGGTGATAGATGATAACGACTTAACATGGTGATTTTTTTTGTAACATATATATAAATGTCAAATTACTATGTTGTACACCTGAAACTAACATAATACTGTATGTCAACTATACTTTAAGAAAAAATCTGCCAATTGATCATTCTATATGGCTATTCAGATTATTTGTTTCTTCCTTATGAGGTTTGATAATTTATGTATTTCAAGGAGTTTCTATTCTATAGAAGTTATCAGATTTATTGTATGAAATTTTATATATTATTTGCTTAATATATTTTGAAATTTCCTGAATGCATACTGTAGCCAATCTTTCATTCCTGATATTTGATTGCCTTTTTCTTTTTTTAATTCACCCATTTAGCTAGAGGTTTATTAATTTCATTGATAAGTGCCCTCCCTAATACCATTCACCTAGTTAACCCATCCCCCAACCCACCACTCCTCTAGCAACCCTGAGTTTGTTCTCTGTAGTTAAGAATCTGTTTTATGGTTTGACTCTCTCTGTTTTTGGCTGTATGTTCATCTGTTTCATTTCTTAAATTCTACGTATGAGTGAAATCATGTGCTATTTGTCTCTTTGATTGACTGATTTTGCTTAGCATAATATTCTAGCTCTAACCACGTCTTTGTAAATGGCAAGATTTCAATCTTTTTTATGGGTGAGTAAAATTCCTTTATATATATATAATATATATAATACATAACTGTAGTATATATATAGCGTGTGTGTGTCTGTGTGTGTATATATATATATATATATATAGTATATAAATATATACCGCTTCCTCTTTATCCATTCACCAGTCTATGGACATTCAGGCTCTTTCCATAATTTGAATATTGTTGATAATTCTCTAAGCATTTGGGGTGCATGTGTCCCTTAGAATCAGTATTTTTGTATCCTTTGAGTAAATACCTATTAGTGTAATTGCTGGGTCACAGGGTAGTTCTATTTTAACTTTATGAGGAATCCCCTACTGTTTTCCAGAGTGGCTGCACCAGTTTACATTTCCACCAACAATGTAAGAGGGTTCCCTTCTCCCTGTGTCCTCACCAACACCTATTGTTTCTGTGTTGTTAATTTTAGCCATTCTGACAGGTGTGAGGTGATATATCATTATATATCTCATTTATATATACTTGATGATGAGTGATATTGAACATCTTTTCATATGTCTGTTAGCACTTCTTATGTCTTCTTTTGAAACATATTTATTCATGTCTTCTGCCCATTTCTTAACTGCATTGTTTGTTGGGTGTTTAGTTTGATAAGCCCATTGTACGACAGCTCATTGGTCTCCAAGAATTGCTTGTAGTATGGTAAAAAAAAAAAAATCACACATTGTAATTGGTGTTAGAGTGGTAGACATGCACAGAGGGAAGACCTCATGAACATGAAGATGGCCATCCACAAACCAAAGAGGGAGGCCAAAAACAAAACAAAACAACAACAACAACAACAACAACAAAAAACAAAAACAAAACACAAAGCACACACACACACACAAAAAAAAAAAAAACACCTCTGAGATCAGCTTCCAGAAGTGTGCACAAATACCTTGTTTAAGCCACTTAATTTTTGATACTTAAGGCATCCTTAGAAAACAAATTGTTTTAATTCAATCTTTTCATTTGTGTATGTTTTTAATTTAAAATATTTAATTTCCTTGGCCAACACTTAATTTGTTTAGAAGTACATTTATACAATTGCCATATATTTGTGGCCTGTATTGTATCATGATATATTTTTAAAACTGATTTTAAAAGTTTTCTTTTCTTTTTTTGTTCAGTGTGGCCAGGGGCATATATTACATGCCTTGCTTTATGTCCTAAAATATGGTTTATCTTTCTCGTATTCCATGTCTACTTGTAAATTATGTATATTCTGCTGCTTTGAGTCTAGTGTTCTAAAATGTCAATTAGGTCAAATTGATTGATACATTGTTCAAATTTTCTCTATCTTTACTTGATTTTTGACTGCATGTTCTATCATTTCCTGAGAAAGCAGTCCTGAAGTCTCAAACTATAATTGTCAATTATAGTTCTTGTGTTGTCAGTTTTTGCTTCATATTTTTTGACTGTGATATTAGAGTGCAAGCACAAGTAGGATTGTTATGTCTTTTTAATGAATTGATTCCTTTTTCATTAATACAGTTCTTTACTATTATTAATATTTTTGCTTGAAACTAGCTTTTCTAATATTATTATAGACTTTTCAGCTTTCTTTTGACTAGTAGTCATGTTGAATGTTTTTTCCAATCTGTAATTTTTAACAAATATTAGTATTAAGTACATCTTTGTTTATGTTTTGTATAAACTTTGTATATAGTTTAGTCTCTTTTTTTTATTCGATCTGAAAATTTGTCCTTTATTTGAAATGTTTAAACCATTCTCACTTAATACATCTGTTGATATGATCATATATAAATCTACCATTTAGTTATTTGTTTTCTATTTATACAATATATTCTTTCTTCCTTTTCCTTCTTTTGAATTATTTGACTGTATTTTGATACATATTATCTCCACTATTGGATTATGGTCTATGCCTCCTTGTATGGTTTCAGCATTAACCTAGATTTAAAAAGACCAATTCTCAACTTTAGTTTCTTTTAGGGCACCTGGGTGACTCAGTCAGTTAAGCATCTGCCTTCGACTCAGGTCATGATCCCAGAGTCCTGGGTTCCCACATCAGGCTCCCTGCTCAGTGGGGAATCTGTTTCTCCCTCTACCCTTTCCCCCTGCTTTTGTTCTCTCTCTCTCTCACTTTCTCTCTCAAATAAATAAAATCTTTATTTCAGAATTAAGAAATTAGTTTCTTTTAAACTGCCATACCACTGCTATCATATCACTTCACAAAGAGTGTGAGCACTTTCAACAGTATAACTCCCTTTTATTTCTCCTCTTTTTTGTGTTTTTGCCATATAACATATTTACCTATAAATGTTATAAAACTTAAAATACATTGCCATTTTTTTAACTTGAATAGTTAATTACCTTTCACAGAGATGAAAATGAAAGAGAGTGTTTTGAATGTATTCCTACTTATTTACCATGTGTGGTCCTCTTATTTCTTATATAGATTCACATTTCCATCTGGTATCATTTTCCTTTTGCTAAAAAAATTTCTTTTAAACATCTCTTATAGTTCAATGAGCTAGTGATGAACTCTTTCAGCTTTTCTTTTCCTTTTTTTAAAGATTTATTTATTTATTTATTCATGAGAGACACGGAGAGACAGGCAGAGACACAGGCAGAGGGAGAAGCAGGCTCCATACAGGGAGCCTGATGTCACGACCTGAGCCAAAGGCAAATGCTCAACAGCTGAGCCACCCAGGCATTCCTCTACTTGAATTTTGATGAGATTTTTGGATATGCAGATTTCTGGTTTTCATCAAATATCAAAAAATTATGATAATTATTTATTCAAATATCCTTTATCTGCCATTTGGCCTCCTGGGACCACAGTTATAAATATATTAAATGATTTCTTTTTGGGTCCTGTGGTTGTTGGAATAACATTGCTCAGCTATAATTACATCCTTATCCTTGGAACTTGTGGATATATTACCTTGTAAGGTAAAAGGGACTTTGCAGGTATGATTGTGTTAAGGACATTGAGATGGAAAGACTGTCTTGGATTACATGAGTGGGCCTGATTTCACATAGATCCCTAAAAACAAAGTACTTTGCTTGGTTGTGGTCAAAGAAAAAAAAATGTGACCATTAAAGAGGCTCAGAAAGATATGGCTTGAGTGCTCAACCCACTGGCTTAAAAAGGGAAGAAAAAAGCCATAAACCAAGGAACATATGTGACCTCTAGAAATTAGAAAAGGCAAAGACACAGATTCTACTCTAAACTCTTTAGAGGAATGTAGCCTGCCTGCCTACTTCTTAATAGTAACCCTGTGAGACCATTGTTTTACTTCTAATCCACAGAACTTTAAAAATAACAAATTGATGTTGCTTAAACCTGTAAGTTTGTGATAATTTGTATTGCTGGAATTTAAAACTAGCTCAGTCCTTACAGATCTCTGATACCTTGTTTATTTTTTTTTTCAGTGTTTGGTTTCCTCTGTTTCATTTTGAATAATGTCTATGATTATGTCAAATTCAGATTTATTCTTCTTTCCTTCTGCAGCATCTAAATTCTGTTAACACCATTCAGTGGGTTTTCTATTTAACATATTTATTTTCATCTTTGGTTGAGCATTTTGTATCTTTATTTTCTCTCTTCTTTATATCCATGTTGTCCTCTAATCTTCTTATCACCTTTATAATAGTGGTTAAGATTCTTGTCTATTTATTCTATCCTTTCTCTAATCTCTGAGTCTGTTTTTATTAACTATTTTTCCTGTTTGATTATATGCCTAGTAATATTTTTTGAATGCCAGCCATTCTAAAATTTATATTGTTGAATGCTGAAGTTTGTAATATTCCTTTAAAGAATGTTAAGCTTTACTCTTGCATGCAGTTAACTTACTAATGGATCAGTTTGATCCTTTTGAGACTTCTTTTTGAAGCTTTACTAGGGAAAGGGCAACACAGCATTTATTCTGTAGCTAATTTAACTGTTAATGGAAAATGTATCTAAGGGATGCTAGCCAATATTTAATTTTTTGATGAGGCTTTACCATTCTGTCTAATGATAGCTTGAAGTATCCCTAGCCTTTCTTTGGTGCCAAGGATCATAAGTGTACCCTAACCTTGTGGGGTTTTATACCACACATGTCCAGATTAGTTCAGAGTCCAAGACAGTGTAATCCTTCTGAACATCTCAGGAGCTCTGCTGCTTTTTGGTTTCATTATATTCAATATTTTTTCTCTATAACTTCTTCTTCTTAGCCTCTCTGAATCCTAAATCTGTTTCTTCACCTCAGTGAAACTGCCAGATTCTGTTTGGTTTGCTCCTTCTGTGATATGGTTGGTCTGAAAGCTGAGTCTTGGTTGTTACCTGGGTATTTGTTTGGTTCACCTTATGTGTTGCCTCTCTCTAAAGAATCATAGTTCTTTGTGGCCTCTTGTCAAATGTCTGTGGAAAATTGTTCCAGGGGCACCTGGGTGGATCAGTGGTTGAGCATCTGCCTTTGGCTCAGGGTGATCCCAGGGTCCAAGATTGAGTCCCACATTTCATTCCTTGTGGGAGCCTGCTTCCCACTTTGCCTATGTCTCTGCCTCTCTCTGTGTGTCTCTCATAAATAAATAAATTTAAAAGAAGTATAGAGATAAATTTTCTGGAGCATAGTTCTACTTATCATAAAATTTTATCCTCATGGTTCAAGATCACTGCTAGGGCTCCAACCTTTACATCCATATTCCAGCTAATACAAAGGAAGCCAGATAGAAGAAAGAGAAATTGTTTCCTTTAAGATCGGTGCTCAGAAGCTGCAGAAACACTTCTGATTATGAAACTACTGAAAACATAAAGTTGAACAAAAATTAAATGGTTGCACTAATGCTTCATGGAATCCTAATTTTAAAGGAATCTTTTTCCTCTGTTCCACAAACATCCCCTTCTCTCTCCTTTGCCGTATGCTTCAGGAGTCCTGTAGCACCCTAAACACAGACAAAGGAGGCTGGCAACAAGTACATAATTCCTATCAAAATCGGCTAGATCCTGTATTTCCCTGGAAATCTCCTCCCAGCCCCTCCAGCAGGCTTGCAGTGTTTTGAAGGTCATAACTTGTGTTCGCTTTGGCAGCATATATACTAAAAATTAAAGATCATAACCTGCTGTAGCTTCCTTTACCCTGCAAACCAATAAAGCTATCATTGCTGTTTCTTCCACGTTCTGTGTTATATGTTGACCCTGAAGTGGAAGTCAGTTTTTGACAACAATTATATCTCATTAGATAAGACTTGGTCAGGAGTGACTGGGGAATATGCTATTTGTCCAGAACGCTCCATGACTAACTAAAAATTATGCATTCCGTTAGTGCTATAGACTCAATGTTCGGGATGCCTTAACATCTTTATGTTGAAATCCTAACCCCCAATGTGATGGCATTAGGAGATGGGACTTTTGAGAAATGATCAAATCATGAGGGTGCAGCCCCCACGAAGAAGACTAGTACCTTAATAAAATGATGTGGAGAGCTTCCCTGCCCCTTCCCCGGTGAGTGACCACAGCAAGAGGATGGCTGTCGGTAAACTAGGAAATGGGCCCTCAGCAGACACTGAACCTGCTGGCACCTTGGTCTTGGACGTCACAGCCTTCAGAGCTGTGAGACAGGAATTTCTGTTGTTCAGAAGCCACCTCATCTGTATGTTTTGCTATCGCAGCCCAAACAGACTAAGAGAGCTACTAAAGCATGGAGGGACAGTAGTATAAATCCAACAGTCCCTGTCTTTTGGGTTTTCTTTTACCTGACCTACCTGTTAGAGAATTATTCTACTATAATAGAGCATCCGGCCAATGACTGATGGAAATAAGTCTGTAAATGCCAGTCTACCTTTCCCTGTGGGCCTGAGGTACACCGTCACCAACCCCTAGTGTTTCTCAGCAGAAGTAAGCATCTTTCTTTTTTTAAGATTTTATTTATTTATTTATTTATTTATTTATTTATTTGAGACATTGAGAGCTCAAGAGAGGAGGAGAGTCAGAGGGGTAAAGACAAGCAGACTCCCCACTGAGCAGGGAGTCGGATAGGAGGTCGATCCCAGGACTCTGAGATCATGATGTGAGCCAAAGGCTGACTCCTAACTGACTGAGCCACCCCGGTGCCCCAGCACCACTCCTCTGGCTTCATAATACATAATGCATACTTTTGTGACTGCCTTGTGTTCCCTATGCCAGTTTGCTTAAATTTATTTCCATAAATATATTTACAATGTATTTATTTATTTATTTAATTTATTTAAAATTTTATTTAAAGATTTTATTTATTTATTCATGAGACACACAGAGAGAGAGGCAGAGACACAGGCAGAGGGGGAAGCAGGCTCCATGCAGGGAGCCCGATGTGGGACTCAATCCCTGGACTCCAGGATCATGCCCTGGGCTGAAGGCAGGTGCTAAACCGCTGAGCCACCCAGGGATCCCTATATTACTATTTAAACATGCATATATTATTCACATAAAACATATCTTTACTGGAAAATCATCTTTAAAGCTAAAGAATAACTAGCTTTCTTAAATGAATTTCTTAGTAGAGTGCTCAAAACAGAGGACTTTAATATCCAGAAGATGTCAGTAATCCTGCCTAGAGTGATGCTGGCCATTCAGAGCAGAGAGCATTCTGCTCACCACTGTCATCAGAGCAGGAAACAACCATCTTTTCACACAGGCCTGTTTTTGTAGTTCTCTGGCTTCTCCTGCGGCTTTGTGAAACACAGGACTCTTAAATGGGCTTATTGACTTTTTCCAATCCATATTAGCATACCTCTCTTCTAAATAGCTGGTAGTAGAGACTTGCTGCATTCCATTGTTAGCAACACTTTCTAAAATCAGTAATAGAACAGTGGGGGTAAAATCACAGAGGGGTATAAAAGCTAGCACACTAAAATATTAAAGCCCAACTGTGAAAAGCTTTCCATGATATTTTTTTCCATATCAAAATGTGTTTTAAACACTTTTTGAGTATTATTATAATTAACTATAGTAGCTTTGTAAGCAGTTCCTTTTGTAAGAGAAAAACCTACCATCACTTAAAGGTTACTAGTTTTTGACATTGAGCTCTTAAGTGGATAATTATATTTATTGAGAGGTGATGCTCACTTGACCACTTGGTGTTTTGGTTTGGGCCAAGGGGAAACCACACAGGTGAAGTGTTTTTATTTATAATGTAACAGATATTGCTATTGTGACTCCATTTCTCAAGCGTAGTTGGTTAACTAAATCTTTATTTCCAGAAAATGCAATGTTCTTCTTTTTCTTGTTCTTGAAAAATTAAAAGCTTCTACCTTAGAGAAGTGAATGATACATTATCCACTCGCTCTAAATTGAACCCATTTGGAGCTATTTGCATCTTGTAGAACCTACAGCTGAGTGCTGTGCTCAGAGGTGTAATGAGTGGTTGTCACAACACACTGGAGGTGGCCCCATAACAAAATGATCCCCTGTCAATCCCCTCACAGGAAATGCTTTGGCAACCTGTAATTCGGCCCCAGTATTAACATCCTGCCTGGGTTTTGTTAAATGGCACTTTCTAGGAAGTAGATCTGGGGAACTTGTGTTTAATAATGTTTTAAGGGGAATATTTGATGGAAGTTTTAGAAAGCATCACATGGGGTTAACAGTGATTTGTCATTTGTTTCTAATTAAAGGACCTAATCTCTTATCACTGAAGCAGTTGTTTTTTTTTTTTCTTTTTATACTAAAGGCACAGATGTGAATGGAAACATATTAATGAGATGTCATACTACATAGTCATTTAGTGTTTTGTTTAACTTAAACATAGCAGAAAATGTGTGTCTAAGTAGACACATGTAATGACATCCTGATAGAATTATAATTTCCCTCATTTGCATAATCTTCAGTAAAATTCACACTAGGTTCACCTTGCATTGCTAATTTCATTTCCCAAATCTGCATTTTTAGAAAATTAAAGAAAAGTCAGACTTAAAGTACTATGGGAGTAGAAAGAGCTTATTGTTAGGTTCCTTCAAATTAAAACTGGAATTGTAATTTAAATATTTGAGTGCCAGGTGTTCTAAAAAGTGACAGGAACCATTCAAATCGACAGGAAGTTTTACATTTCCTGAAGCTATTTAAAAATCCTCTAGGCTAAATCATCCCAGGAGCTTGGCAGGTCTTGGGTCTGGGCTAGAGCTGCCAGCAGAGTGACTTCTGGGTCTGGGAAATCGTGTTTGTCTGACCGAGTGCCCTGGTGTGCCCAGTTCCAGGATTCCATGAGCTATGACTTCCAAGAGTCAGTCAGGTAATTGGGCAATGAGAGAAGCAGCAGGAGCAACCGTATTTAACTACCCCCTGATGCGTCCCACTCGACTCTCCATTAGCCCAGCAAGACAGCTCTGGGTACAGGGTAAAATCAGGTGATCTCAAAATAGTTTGGGGATGTGGAAAGACATTGAAATTAGACATCTCTAATTTTAGATTATTAGTGTGACTGCCAGTAGGAAAACCTAATTATTCCAAGGCCTTGGTTCAAAGGTACTTGGAAAATATCTTCTGAGCTCTGTCTACCTAGCATATTATATGCTTGTATGCTTCAGAGATCTCATTAAATGTGTGTGTGTGTGTGTGTGTGTGTCTCAATCATGAGTCAGACATCGCTAAGAGCAAGATGATGTGTCTCATACATAACAATTTTTTAAAAGCGTAAGTTATTTTGTGCTAATACAAATGAAACAAGTGGCTTTTTTCCCCCCACAAAGATGAAAAGCAATCAATGATTTTTTTTTTTTTTTTTCAAACCGTGTTGTCCCTTGAATTTCCTTAAGTTCACCTAAGGTCTAAGCATAAGAGTAGCTTTAATGGTCTCACATGGCCGCACATAGGTACTCCTCTTCCAGTTAGACACAAAATAACCTATTAGATTGAAGGGGAATTAATTTTTCCTTTTTGAAATGTGAAATAAAGATGAAGTGTTCACTACAGTTGGGTTAATTTTATAAATTGTCATAGCCAGAGATAATACAAATATTCACATGAGTGGCTCTGAAGTTTCTGTTGCATAGCAGTGCTACATAGAAATTTTATATAAATGTAGATTACTCAGCTCCATCCTGAGGGTTTCCAACTTGGAAATTTTGAATCTTGATTGGTATTCTGGATTTTTTCACAGACTCCAAAGACTATTATGAGTTGGTACATGACCAAGTTTGAAACATTCTGTTTGGTTATTAACTTTTGTATTAAAATAGTTTGGTGCCGACTCAATGTAAACTTTATTAACGTTGACAATGGTGCTTTCGTTTATTCACATATACAGATTGAGAGCTAGTATGTGTTCTTTTTTGTTTAATGAATTAAGTAAGGTTCAAGTTTACCTCTGAAGTTCTCAGAAGGCAGATAATTTTTTTTTGTGACTTTCCTGTGCATTTTCCCTTTTTGTTTTCTATAGGTAAGCCTTGCACACATATCTCTCCATGGAACAAAAATCCTGCTTAATATCAGAAAATACTACTTGAAAAGCAAAAGCAACATTTTGTGGTTGGCAGTTGTTGCACATCTTGATATCTATGAATTTATTTATAAAGGTAATGATAGGTATATCTGTGGGAACATCACAATTTTAAATTCAATTTTTACTATTTTTATTTTTTATCTGAAATTGTTGATATAATTGTAAATTCACTTGCATTTTGAAGAAATTACACAGCAAGATCCTGAATATTCTTTATCCAGTTTCCCTAGTGGTAACTTCTTACAAAGTTATAGCAACCTATTGCAATCAAGAATTTGCTACTGTATAATACAGTGGTCTTCAGAGTTTTCCAATCTGTGTCTGTGTCATTGCATGTTTTTAATGGTATATATATATATATATATATATATATATATATAGGCACTTTGTACAACTTCTCTATCTTTTGTTTGTATTAAAGTTAGAGGAGAGAATATAAACTAACTTATTGGAACATGAGTACCCAACAATTCTAATAATAAAGTTGAAATCCAATAATATACCTCTTATTTATTCATTCCCCTCCCTCTCTTCTCAGAGTTAAACATCATCCCATATTCAACGTTTTAATATTTTACTATATATATATATATATATATAATCTCCATACATATACATAGGAATAAGCAATATATGTTAAAGTTTTGCAAGTGTCAAACTCTAAATAAGGTGTCATAAAAGTACCTCTAGGATTCTGTATGTAATCATAACTTACATATATACCTTGTTTGAGATTTGAAGTTATTTCCATTTTACTGTGATTACAGCAGAGGCTACAGTGGATGCTCCCATACATAGGTAGTTGTCAGAGAGTTTCTCTGAATGTTTGAACAGTAGTGAAATTGTCAGATAATAGGGTAGGTACATCTTCAACTTTCCTGAATATTACTAAATAGTTCTCTATATTGGCTGTGCATTTAATACTTAATAGGAGTATATGTGAATTCCTGCTTGTCTACATCACTGCATTGTCTAACTTTTGACTTCTTTGTGAATAACATAGGCTCTGTACTCATGCATTAAAAACCCTCAATTTCCACCTTTGTGAGATGAAAAGAATAATAACAATATCTACTTCATAAGTTGTGATTAGGTTTAACTATGGAAATCCATATGAAAGCACTTAGCAGTGTCTCACACTCAAAAGGAATTCAAATGTTTTATATCAAAATGTGAAAAAATACAAAGCGTCTGCTCTAAACTGGGGTGGATTTGGGATGTCTTCTTAGATGATGTCATTGGTGGATGTAATTATAGCCCCCTGCATTGAGATTGATGGTTGAACATAATATTTTAATGACAGCAAACTCCAGAAATACAGCACTGATTCTCACTAATCTGGGATCCTAACTAAACAGTACTCCTTCAACCACCACCACCGCCCACTCCCCCACCCCCATCTTGCCAATCAACAAAACAAAACTAAATACCTGTGATTTAGCTCTACCTCAGGAGACATGAGACTGCTAGGATTCTACAAAGGTAAACATCTTGTGAGCACCTAGAAGAGTTGGTGCTCTAGCAGGAAACTGCAGTCAGAGGGATGGAAAGACCAGGATGAGTGAATGAGTTAGGAGGTTACCCTGATATTCTACAATCCCCCCACAACCCAAAGAAATGCTGATGATTTGTTTCCTGGGGAAGCAAAGTAGGACTGATCTACAGCCACATTTATGGCTATCCAGGATGCCCTTTAGTGTGCTTAGCAGAGCATATGTCCACTGAAAAGGGAAATGAACCTCTAGCAGAATGAATGTCTGGATTTGAACATAAAGTTGGTGAGTGTTTGATTGTAGTGCAAACTATTCGAATGATTAGGAATTTCATGTATTTTCAAAGATGAACAATAATGCCTTTGCTCAGAAATTAGCAGACCTCATCTGAAAACATTTCCCTGGAGGTAGTAGACACATGTGTAGGCTGGCAATATGCAATTGCTGTTAAGAGAATGGCCTCTGAAATCAGAAAGTCTTGCTAGCTACCAACTGTGTGATCTTGGGAAAGTCATGTAACCTCCCCTCTGAGTTTTCTCATCCTCAAGAGTACTTATAACATGAGTTTATTATGAGGATCAAGTAAGATATTTTATCAAAACAAAAACGTACACATGTTAAATTGTAACATAGCTGCCAGAAGAGTCTCTGAAAAGGAATGTCTACACTGTACTACAATTTCAGTCCATATGGCATAATTCTGTGGTGACTTGAAAGTGACTGAGATGAAGAGAGAAATCCGTCAAGTCATATTACAGTTAGAATAACTTAACCAGTTGTCAACTGGTGAGAGACTAAATATGGGAGAATGGATAAAGTGGAATTTTATGAATTCAAAATATAAAGGCCCCAGAAAGAATGAAACAAAGGGAACAATCTGTCATCTATCTACATTGCCATTGATCACAAAGTGATCCATCAGATTCTTGGAAGGAAATTTAAGGTATCCAGGACAGAGGTTTTAAGGAGATTATCGGAGGAGATATGGATGGAGGTATGAGTAGGGTTAAAGGAATGCACAAAGAATGGGGGAACAGGAACCCAGGGAGAAATGAGAGTGAGAAGCCATTGCTATTGCTCCTCTGGAAGTGACAGGGCAGAGACTGGTGTTTCCAGAGCTTGGGGGGAGCTAGAACCATGAGACGGGAAAGCCTGACACATGGTGTTGCTGAATAACAAACAGCTCCTCAGAACTCCATGCATATAAGAATCGCCTTGGGTTACCGTTGAAGGGCAGATCCTAATTCTGACACTCTGCAGTGGGGCCCGGATTCAACAGTTTTAACAAGACCTCAGGTGACTTTGATGCTACCTATCATTACGCCATGCTGTAAGAAGCAAGGATATAGAGAAACTCAGTCACTGCTACATCTAGGGCATCCAAGCAAAGAAGTGTCTGGAAAAGAAGTGTACTTGAGTTTCCTTGGGTAAATTGGATTCAGAGAATTAGATTGAAAGTCCCTTTTCTTTATATAAAGTATATTCTAAGACTCATTAAACTGAAACTAAAATAATATTTAGGAATGGAAGCAGAACACAAAGAAAAATATGATTTCAAATGCAGTCTTGAGCCATTAGATAAGCTTCCTTTCTTCCAGACTTACTACAATTATACTTATGGAAAGGGTGGGAAATATATGCACCACAATACTGTAGTGTCTATTTCTGGATAATAAAACACAAGTGATTTTTATTTTCTTCTTCTTTAGATCAATTTTGCATTGTTTTGATAGTCCGCATATATTGTAATTCCTGCAGAAACAATGTGAATTACAAAAATGGACAAAGTATATGATCATGTTTAAATTCAAAAGTAACTTTCTATATCTGTAAACTGACATATACCTCTAATATTTCAAGGGAAATATTTAAAACATAAACCACTTTATCAGCCATATGTGCAAAAGCATATGTAGTGTCCTAGGAAAATAAACTTTTGTATTATCAAATAAATTGTTGAAGTTGAGATTGAAAGCTTCAATAGTGCTTCTCAGAACTATCAATAAAGCAAGTGCTTCAGAGAAAACATACTGCCGGGGCAGCCTGGGTGGCTCAGCGGTTTAGCGCCCCTTTCAGCTCAGGTCGTGATCCTGGGGTCCCAGGATGGAGTCCCACGTCGGACTCCCTGCATGGAGCCTGCTTCTCCCTCTGCCTGTGTCTCTGCCTCTCTCTCTCTCTCTGTCTCTTATGAATAAATAAATAAAATCTTGAAAAAAAAAAGAAAATGCACTGCTGTATAAACAAACACAATGTACCTCTAGTTACAGAGGATTTTTCACCTGGTCTGGCAAACATGGATATAGAGGAGGAAAAGATTTTCAGCTATTAACACACATACAAAGGAAAAGCTCTTTTCTCCCCAGCTGTGGGGATTGTCCCAAGACTCAGCATTTGACACTCTGCTCTTCTCATACCTTCACTCAAGTAAGGCAGCACTTCTTACCGACTTAATTCATTCCTGCACACCTGACATCTAGAACTCAACATTTGCTTTGATGTAACTGTCCTTTACGTTTCTGAGAAGTCTCATATGATTCCTCTGTTAATGTCTACTGTTGAAAAAGAGAGAGGTTGGGGATGGCAAAGAAAATAAAGTAAAAAAAAAAAAAGAAATTCTCAAAGAAATATGCAGATATACACACTATTGTTTTAGATCTTATATGGGGAAATAAGCATAAATGAGATTAAATCTCTATAAATGAGAATAATTCTCAATGGCAATGTTGTCCAAGTCTTGAGAGAAAATTAAACTTAGGATCTCATATGGAGTCAAACTAACATTAAATGGCACAGCAAAACAGACATTTCCAGATATGTGGAGACTCAGATAATTTCATAGCATGAGGCTGGACCTGAAAGTCTAAAGGTGGTAATAGGAAAAATCATAAAAAGAATAATTAAAAAGTATAAAGAGCACAAGAAAGAAGGTTGGGGGAAAAACAGAAATGAACAAATACATAATTAAAACTAATGTTTTTTTAGTGCCTAATGATAAAACGATGAATTTTCTGAAAGTAAAACTCTTTGAATTAAGCATAGGTCGTAGCAAGTGGAGGAAGCCAAAGGAAAATAGGTTAATGAGGTTCTTACATTATGGGAAGAGAGAAAATAGGGAAAAGATAAAGATAGTGAATAATTTAGATGTTAGTAAGTCCCTTGTTCCTCCTACTCTTGGGCGTTGTTTCGGAAGTTCAACATCAAGAAGACAAATTAGGATAAGAAAGTGATAAAGGAAAATGACACCATTATTATTTCTGGATAATACAGTAATTCAAGAAGATATCTGATACAAGATCAAAGTTAAAATTAATAGCTTTCCTAAACATCAAGAATGTACATTAGAAAATACTAAAGAGAAAAGTGAATTCATATACAAAGAAATAGCAAAACCCCAAAAAACCCTCCTGAAATCTGTAGAAAAGCTAAATGTATAAAATAAAAATGAAAAGAAATGTGCAGTTTCTTGCTTTAAAGAATGACAAAATAGCCTTAGATTTAGAAAAGAAAGCTGAATAAATGGGGGAAATACATTATGTTCTTATATAGGAACTTACATTAGTATAGTAAATGGCTTTTTTGGTAAAAGTGAAAATCCTCTTCAGATTTTTTTCAGTTAACAAAAACAGGCACTAATGTAAGTCTTTCATAAAAGTGAAGTGGTGTGAGGCAAATTTCAGAAAGTGGAGGGAATACTCTTCGTTTTACGAAATTTTTGCTATGAAGGGTTTCACAGAAACTGTCTACTTTCAAATAGAGGAGGAAACCTGTAATGTGAACCAGCTAAGCAGTTTATCTCTCAAGATTGACCGCTTGCTCACCAGTACCCAAGTCTCAGTGCCTGTTATCCAAAGCTCTCATGTCATAAACCCTGATCATCCCATTTATGCCGTCTTCCAGGTATACCCTAGAATCATTCAAGACTATGCACAAAAACATTATAGATACTATTCTCCTGTGTCAAGGTAGCATCCATTTCCATTTACTCATCTACTCTTTGCTTCACCAGCAGGTGTTTCTGGTGGTCCTTTGGGGTTTTTATGGCAGACACCTGATCATTGCGTCACTAGGAAGCCCTTGATGTGAACTGATGTCTGGGGAGATGTTATTACCTATGGGATGGAGCTAATATGTATCATTATTAGTTCAGTAACATGTCCTTTTTTCCTAGCTGTAGACACTGGGAATACCTCTTTCCTTCTTTTCAAGTAGCACCTACCTCATAGGTCTCTACCTCATTTGCCTAATTATGTAATACACTAATAAATAGCATGGTGCCATTACACTTGGTGTATCTGAAACCAGATTCATCAGTTCACAGTAAATTTTGTCCCTGTCGTGTTCTCTATTTTCTTCTCTTTTCCCCAAATCTCCAGGATCTCAGTTGTTGGATTTCATCCAGTTTCATTTCGTGCTATTTGTAAGAATTTCTCTACAGGAAGGTGTGATTTTAGGTATTAGTTGAGAAGAAATTACCAGCTAATTGTCAGGCACCCATGAAAATATGTTTCTGCTTTTTCCTTTTCTGGTAAAAGACAGCTTAGCATTTACACCTGTTGGTACCTCAACTTGAGGTAATAATAGGATAAGAGTTGAAGTCAATCATACTACTTCTCTGTCAGATGGCCCCTGGAGCCCTTGGTGGGGGGGCATATATGGACTCTGGAAGTTCCAGTTGTCTCAAATTAATTGCTGGGATGTCCACAGGGACCTTGTGCATTACTCTAGGAACTGCTCTTTCTGCCAGTATACAGAATGTATTTTTTTTTCTTTTTTCCTCTACTGGCCCAGGTGACAATGCTTCCATTAACTGCTAGTAACTAAAGGGATCACACCAATATCTGTCTGTGTTACCACTGCTTCTGCTTAAGCTCATGGAAGTCAAATGAAGACTGCTATTGCCAAAGGCCCAACTCACGCATACTTTGGTCAAAGCACGCATTTTTTTTTTTTTGTCCTGATGAGATGATGTCATCTTCAGAAGAGCTGCTACCAGGGAGGGATACTGTTGTCATCATCTACATCTCTCTCATTTGCCATTGTCAACTTTGCTTCAGCCATTAGCACTTCCACCAGTGCTAAGACAGCACTCTAGATGTTCATGGAAATCTAGAGAAGTGAGTCTTATTCATTTACTCTACCCTTCGAAGAGTCAGGCCTGAATTCCCAGGAGATGGCCTATAGGGGGGGAAAAGGGTGAGCCATATTATTTCTTTTTTTTTTTTATAAATTAATTTTTATTGGTGTTCAATTTACCAACATACAGAATAACACCCAGTGCTCATCCCGTCAAGTGTCCCCCTCCGTGCCCGTCACCCATTCACCCCCACCCCCCGCCCTCCTCCCCTTCCACCACCCCTAGTTCATTTCCCAGAGTTAGAAGTCTTTATGTTCTGTGTCCCTTTCTGATATCTCCCACACATTTCTTCTCCCTTCCCTTATTATTTCTGTATCTGAGTCACTCACAGAGGATACAGCCATTGCTCTTGAGCTAGCTCTACTCTCTTTACCTTTAAGGTGTTCCCTGTCCTCATACACATCAAACAGTCCATCCACACTGACTTATAATGAACCCACTGAACCTGATCTTCAGATAAATGTAGATATTTTTGAATTCTAAAATTACATCAGGTTCAAAATTATTCCTCAATTAAAAAAAGGGGGGGGAAGTAAATTTAGAAAACTACTTATGTTCTGTTTTGTATTTCAGAAACTGATTACTAAATAAGTCCTAAAAGAAAAAGCAAAAGAAAGAAACACAGATACACAAATAATGCCATCATGCTGAAAATAGTAAAAAAAAATGATGATTGTACATATATCAGTTTTTTATAGTAGAATTTACAAAATGGTGAGAAAAAAAGCAGCAACAAGGCATCCTGCCAGCAGGCTGCACAGTGCTGACTTCTGCAGTGCCCGTGGCTCTACAGCAAATCCTTGGGAAAGAGAATGGTGGGGTCTAATGTGAGCAGCGGTGGAGCAGCCCCCTAGGGAAGGCCAATATGAATAACCCAATAATAACCGCAGGGTGGACATAAGAGGTTACATGGATGTTAGCTACATTCGAGAAATCAATTAGGCCGCAAAGAAGTTTAAACTGGAAAAAGAGTTGTTTGATATTTCAGTAGATAAACTCACTAGGAAACTTGAAGACTTAAGGAAAAATGCTATCAAGAATTCTGGGAGGCACTGAGTCAGATGTTGAAAGATATTTATTGTTTATATAAAAGGACTTGAGGTATGCTGTGTGTTTTTTTTTTTTTTTTGGTAAAAGTGATGAACTAGGAATAAGGAAAAGACATAGATATGAGACCAAATTTTCTTCCTCTGAGGACTATCATTCTCTTTTTTTAGAAGTGCAATTCTTGAGTAAGAATTTCTCTAAGCTGGGTTTGGGGAGAGGTTGAGGAAGTGCTTGTGAGGATCATTGCCAACTCATAAGCCTTCCTTCTGAAAAGCATATACACCTATGGCTTTGGAGTCTGGAAATGGAGAACTAACTTTGTTAGTTTTGGCTTCCCTTGAGCTTCTATTTCTTCATCTATAAAAGAGCACCTAACTTTCAGGTTTGTTTTGAAGGTAAACAATGTATGTAAAACTGCATAAAACTGCATATCACCTGGCACTGATTTTTCTTTGAAAACAACTGTTTACCCAAAACATAATGGGTTTTTAATTATTTTATTTTCCCAAGCTAGTACGCAACAAATTTCGAACCCACAGGAAAGTTGAAAGAATGGTATAATGAACATATATATAAACTCTTCACCAGAATTCTTCAGGTGTTAACATTTTGATGTGCCTCTTCCTTTCACTTTATCAGGTCATCGCCATAGGACTTTAGCACACATCTCCTCAGAACAAGAATATTATTCTACATCACCACCTGTATTAAAAGAGAAAATTTATCATTGATTGAATTATGTTATCTAAGATGCATCCCACAGTTTCCCCCAGTGTATAATAATGTCCTTTGTAATAGTTTTTGTTGTTTCTTTATATTTTCAAACTCTTTTGTTTTTATTCCAAGATGCAATTGAGAATCATACATTGCCTTTACTAATCCCCAGCATTTTCTAAATTAGTTACATTCATATTTTAAGACTCCAGACCTGGTATCTTTCAATATGGATTTGTCTGATTGTTTCTTCATGATTAGATTCTAATTAAACAATTTTGATAGGCTTACTACTTAGATGAGGTATCCTTCTCAGTTCATCAGTCAGGGGAAGAAATCCCATTTGTCCCATTTTTGGGGAGATTAAATGGTCAAGTAAGGGAGTATCTGCCAGATTTCTCAATTATAAAAGTACCTTTTGCTTTATGTAGTAATAAATAATCTATAAAGGTGATTACACATTGTTTTTTTTTTTAAGTATGAAGATATCACAAAAATCCTTAAAAATAAATTTTAAAATCTCTGGTAAATAGGTGCATTTTCATCCTTACTCTTGTAGACACAGGATTTAAAAAAAAAAAAAAACTCAAAACGTGAAGCAGATCAATCTAAAATATATCTCTTAGTGCTTATTGCCATCTCCTTAAATGAATAAACACAATCCATCTGACCCTAACCTTCTGACATACCTAGGGAACACTCTACATGCCAAGGCAGCCTCTTGCAGATGTTTCAGGGTTGAAGGGTTCTTGTCTCACAGAGTCGAAGAATGAATCTTGTGAACACAAAAGGGTGAAGTGAAAGTTTTATTAGTGAAAGTGAGAACCGAAAAGGAAGGCTCTCTAGAAGGAGAGGGTCCCGCATGGGTTGCCACTGAGGGCTTGTATGGTTGGTCTTTTATAGAAAACTAACCAGGAAACTTGGTAAATATCTTGTCTATACCATTTAAGACAAACAATGTAGATTTGTAAATGCTATGAAAATATCTCATCTATATTTAGAACAAACAATGTGGATTTGTTATGTTCCCTTCCCTCTGGTTAATATATTATCTATAACATTTTCTCCACATCTGGGATTTCTATGAACCTGGTTATTTAGCCCCTGCATGAGCCTAGTCACTTAGCCTCCACCTGTCTTTCCCAACCCAGCCTCACTGGTCCATATTCAGAGATACTAGAAACTAGAATGAAAATATTGTCTACATATAGGGAAGAAATTGTTCTCGAGATCTTTCTAAAATAAATACATTTGTGAGTTCTTCAGTATCTTTAATAATAAAAAGTGTTGGGCAGCCCCGGTGGTGCAGCGGTTTGGCGCTGCCTGCAGCCTGGGGTGTGATCCTGGAGACCCGGGATCGAGTCCCACATCGGGCTGCCTGCATGGAGCCTGCTTCTCCCTCTGCCTGTGTCTCTGCCTCTCTCTCTGTGTGTCTATGAATAAATAAATAAAATCTTTAAGAAAAATAATAATAAAAAGTGTTGATAGAGATGAGTGAAGCTGCATTCCTTTTTCAAGCTCCTTTGCGATGGGTAATGCTGTGTTCATGACTCAGTAGCACAACTTTCCCAACCCCACCTTCTTCAATTATAGGAAACTGGAGCCTGTTTTATATCTCCATGATTGACTGGAAGTTCCATTAATGTCAACACCATATCCCCTCTCAACTCCCCCCATCCTTCTCTCTCTCTCTCTCTCTCTCTCTCTCTCTCTCTCTCACACACACACACACACACACACACACACACACACTCCTTAGAAAATAAGACGGGGCACCTTGGTGGTATAGTCAATTAAGTGTTGGATTCTTGTTTAGGCTGAGGGTTGTGAGTCGGCTTGGGTTTTTCTCTCACTCCCACTGTCTCTCCCCACTCTACACTTTCTCTGAAATAAACTAATTAACATTTAAAAAAATATAATGAGACAAGTCACATCATTTCTATAATCTGATAAACTTGTATATTTTCTGCTAGTTGATGGAAATAGCTTGCAAATGCAATTGCTTTTCTTTAAAAAAAAACATTGCCAAGTGCCTGGATGGCTCAGTTGGTTGAGCCTCCAACTCCTGATCTCAGTTCAGGTCTCAATCCTAGGGTTGCGAGTTCAAGCCCCTCATTGGGCCCCATGCTGGGTGTGGAGCCCCTAAAAAAAATTACAAATGCTGCCTGTCATTGGTGATTTTCAGATTGTTTTTATCTCTCTTTTTTCCTGTCCTTACTCTGTCAAATGTACTAATGATGAATCAAATGCACATCCAAAAGTAAATCCAGTAATGTATATTCATATATATATTTATATATATATTTGAAATTGTAAAATAGTCCTCAGTTATCAATGGGTAATTCTGCAAAGAAAAATTGAGTATATTAATATCAAAACTAGAAAAATTAATAACGAGTGGGTAATTTTTAGCTTTTTGAGATATCACTAACCTATAACATTATATTAATTTAAGGTGTGCAACATTACAGTTCAATATATGTACATTTTATGAAATGATTGCCATATTAAGATTAGTTAACATCCATCATCCTATGTAGTTATATTTTTTCAATGAGAACTTTAAAATCTACTCTTTTAGCAACTTTCAAATATACAATATATTATTGTTTTTAAATATTTTATTTATTTATTCATGAGAGACAGAGAGAGAGAGAGAGAGAGGCAGAGACACAGGCAGAGGGAGAAGCAGGCTCCATGCAGGGAGCCGGATGTGGGACTTGGTCCCGAGACTCCAGGATCATGTCCTGAGTTGAAGGCAGACACTCAACCACTGAGCCACCCAGGCTTCCCTACAATATGGTATTATTAAACATAGTTACCATACTGTTTGTTATATCCTCGTGGCAATATTTATTTTATAACTGGAAGTTTGTATCTTATAACCACCAATTTTGCCCCCCCTCCATAATCTATGGCTAAATAATATTCCATTGCTTATATATACCACATTTTCTTTATCTACTCATCCATTGATGGACAAATAGGTTGTTTCCATGTCTTAGCGAATTGTTTTCTTTAGAGATATTTCACAAATTAATCCATTTCTTTCCATCTCCACTATGATCATTTTTTTCAAGTTTCTATAATATCTCACTTATTCTATAGCAGCTTGATTCTGTAGTCTCCTCTCTAGTCCATTTTCCATAATGTATAGGCATCTTTTTGAAATCGAATCTAATTATCTAACAATCCATCTCTCCATGTCCACCTTAGAGCACTTTAATGGATTTATCTCTTTTCTAAAAATGAGAAGATAAAAATAGAAATTCTAAATTTTTGAATTAGATCTTGAATTAGATCTTACTCTTTCCTTCTGTAGGGGTTTTATACATGTTATTTTACCTTCCAAAAATACACCCCATTCCTTCCTATCTCCTACTCTCATCCGGATAATTGATCTCTAAAATTGCTGTTTATTTTTTAATGGCTGCATCTTTAAGATTTAATTTAACTAATTAATTAATGAGGGAATTAGTAAGATATTATAACTAGTTCAAAAGAGACTTCAAAGAACACGTTATATACATATATATGTGTATATTTATGTGCTGAGGAATGCTGAAATGAATTTACAAATTAATGTAAATCTGATCAGTATCTACAAGGCAACAATTAATTGTCCTCCTCCACCAGGTGAACTCTGTTTGTATGTCTATGGACATGAATTATTTGCATTACTATTTGTTTTTGAGTTTATCAAATTATAATATGACTCAAATATAATGAAAGGTGTACATAATCTGGCGCTGTGCTTTGAACATGATTTCCAGTGATCCTTTATACCTCTAAGTCCCACAAGTTTTCTTGACCAACTACCCTATTCTGACCATAAACTCTCAAAGATTATTCCTTGAGGTAATAAAATTAAGATATTTAGATTACTAAAGCCATAAATTCTCCCTAGAAGTTTTTATAAGAAATTTCACATTTTTAAAAGCCTGTATAATTTACTCTCCCAAGGCAAGAATACTAAGCCCAAGGAACTCCACTAGACTTTACCAGCTATCCTTACAATTTTGATAGATGCCTCCCTTTGCAATGCCTCCAAATTTGCTAATATTCATGGTTTACCGTGCCTTTTTTTTTTAATCTCTGTACATTTGGGTCCATTTCAGACCAGGTTCCAGGTAAACAAATTACCAGGTCAGTTTCCCTGAGAAGACTTTGTTGGCATTGGCTCCAAACATAAACTAAGTTTCTTTACTTTACAAAAAAAAAAAAAACATTTTATTTATTTATTTGAGAGAGAGAGAGAGCATGAACAGGGGGAGAGAGATAGAGGCAGACTCCCCACTGAGTGGGGAGCCTGATGCAGGGCTTGATCCCAGGACCTAGAGATCATGACCTGAGCCAAAGGTATACGCTTAACCGACTGAGCCACTGAGGCACTTCTAATCTTATTTTCTTAAAAATGCTTTGTCCTGGGACACCTGGGTGGTTCAGTCAGTTAAATGTCTGACTCTTGATCTTAGCTCAGGTCTTGATCTCAGGGTTGTGAATTCAAGCCCCACTTTGAGCTCTGTGTTGGGCATGGAGCCTACCAAAAGAAAAAATTAAGTGAGTGTAATTCTGAAATATGATATTCCAGATAGTGTCTTGGTTGTACAACTGATTCCATTATGGTCTGGTAAATGTAGGATAGATTCTTATTGACCCTAAGTAAATAACTCTATTGCCAATATAATAAAAAAGTAAGAAGATTTAATAAGAAATTCTGGGGATCAGTGAAAATCAGATATAATTTTAAAATAGTTTATAAAAGGATAGCTGTGGGTTCAAAAACACTTAAGTAATAAGAGAAAAGAGCATTCTTTTATATCCAGAAAATGATGGCCTTGAAACCGCAGCCATATTCCAGACAGATAATCACAATAAGATATCTTTCATCAGCTTGTTCAGTCTTATGTTTTTGAGCCTTCATCTGTTGGATCTTTGGTTAGCAGTTTGTTTTCATAAAACTGTCTGCTTCTGTACTAAAATGAGTTCTGAAAAGCTTCAGTCCACTGATACAATATACAAGTTTTATTGCTAATGTGAGCTCAGAAGCCTGGGTTAGTGAATTTATTCTTTGAAGTGGTAAAAGTTTGAAGTGCCTGATACAGTCATTTCCCCAAAGGCTCTGAGACTATCCTTGTTTGAAGACACAACTCTAACCTAAAGCATGTACCAGAGCCTTCATGCGAGTACTAAATTAAGATCTCATTGTAGAGGGACACCTGGGTGGCTCAGCAGTTGAGCAACTGCCTTCGGCTCAGGGCGTGATACAGGAGTCCTGGAATCCAGTCCCATGTAGGGCTCCCTGCATGGAGCCTGCTTCTCCCTCTGCCTGTGTCTCTGCCTCCCTCTCTGTATGTGTCCCTCATGAATAAATAAATAAAGTCATAAAAAAGATCTCATTGTGGATGACAGAGATTTAATGGATGTGGTTTATTTATCATTGTAATCCAAAATACCAGAATGGAGAACATGGTTCTCTTTCAAGGTAGAGAATATTTTATGTATGTATATATGTATATATGTATGTATGTATTTATTTTAAACACTATTTATTTATTCATGAGAGACACACAGAGAGAGGCAGAGACATAGGCAGAGGGAGAAGCGGGCTCCATGTGGGGAGCCTGATGTGGAACTTGATCTTGGATCGCCAGGATCACGCCCTGAGCCAAAGGCAGACGCTTTACTGCTGAGCCAACCAGGCATCCCAGTAGAGAATATTTTAGAAGAATTTTGATTTGTGTTCCTGCAGGCAAAATAATATAGCCAGCAATAACACTAACACAATTCCAGGGAATTCTTATGAATTTGTGAGATACTTACATTTGTAAAATATGTACATGAACAACTATTATATACAAATGTAACATAGGCAAATGGCTTGTCTCTTTTGATTTGACAGATTTCCCATATAACACTTATAATAGTAGCTGAGCAAATGAATGTAATTATTGCTAGCACGTCTCTTTTTTATAACGTGAAAGAACACATACTTTGCAATTTTCCAGTGATCTCTGGGAAATTTCAAAGAAAATTGGAGGCATTAAAGTTATGCTGAAACTTTCATTTTATGTATGTATGTATGTATGTATGTATTTATTTATTTATTTATTTATTTATTTATTTATTTGCTGGGAGGAGACACAGAGGAAGAGAGCAAATCTTAAGCAGGCTCCATGCCCAGCACAAAGCCCCACACAGGGCTTGATCTCACCCACCCTGAGATCATGACCTGAGCTGAAATCAAGACTGGAACACAACTGACTGAGCCACCCAGACACTCTGAAACTATTACTCCCCCCCCCCCCCATATTTAGGATTTCACTTGAGGAAGAAAAACTCAAAATATTTGTCAGAAGATATTTGGATGCTTATTAAGTTTGTATCATTGGTGCCTGAAGAAGATAGTACCTGGCTACCTATTTAATCACATGGACAAGAAAACATTTAACAAAATAAACATGGATAGTAACATGATCATAAAAAACTCTAGACCTTTCAGAAGTGAGGAAACTTTTTTTCTTTAATAGCCAAGAGCATGATTAATTCAACATAAAGCACAGAAAAGTATTCTGGTAAAATATGGGATCTTTGCTTTTGAGGCAGATTAGGTAAAGCAGGTAAAAATGACATGTTACATAGTTCAAAGGCATTAATCAGTAAACCGAGGATGTAAACCTATAAGATTAAGTGAACTTTGATAGAGTTTTAACATTGTTGTCACTTTCTTACTTAGTGGGTGGTATATACCAAGGCAAACAAAATTTATTTTCCAAGCTTTCTCTTTTATCAGTCTCTTTTGTCATCTAAAATAACATTTTACTTGTGGCGACAGTGGTTCTTGCTCTAGAGTCTGAGAGGTGAAAACTATTCTCAGAACAATACCAGGATATTTTATGTTAACAGACAGTGGGTTCATCATTGTGTAATATCGAATAAATTAAATATTGAAAGTTTTAATTCCTACAAATGAAAAACTCTTTGGGATCCTTAAAAAGTTCAAGAATTTGAGGAGTGCCCAGGTGGTTCAGTGGTTAAGCATCTGCCTTTGGCTCAGGTCATGATCCTGGGGGCCTGGGATTGAGCCCCACCTTAGTGGGGAGTCTGCTTCTCCCTCTCCCTCTGCCCCTTCCCCCGCTCAAGCTTGCATGCTCTCCTGTTCTCTCTCTCTCTCAAATAAATAAATAAAATCTTTAAAACGTTTTTTTTCTTTTTCCTTGTAAAACAAAAGGACACACACATATGATTTGATTTCTTGATCATTATTGCTATTGTATAGTTTCAACCACTTACATTAATTGTTACCTTTATACCAACGTCAAAAACTGCTATTTCACAATCAGGGCACATTTACTGGAGAATGTCCTGCAAATGACAGCATCCTAGCAGACCAACAGAGATCGTGAGCATACACATCATGCCTTTCTACTGCTGCACACATTAGATTCTCCTGCTAAAAGTGTCAGATATGATACTCACCAGGACACTTATCCTGAACAAAAGCTACAGCCTCTCTATAGCATATATAAATAAAAAGCAAAAAAAAGTATATAAACTTAAAATTATGCTTGGTGATCAATTTCCAGTATTCTTAGAAATTATTTAGCTACTTAGGTAATTTAGTTAAAAGAATAGACTCAGGAAATCCACTTAACTGGGTGTGTATTTGCAATTCACTGAAAGTGAATCAATGAATGTAGTTTCTCTGTTAACTTTATTATGTGTGCAAGTGCCATAAAACAAGAGCCAGAAAACCTGATATAAGCCTAGGGCCAATGTCATTGATTAGGGCTTGCTCTCGAGTTTGGGCTTTAGAGAAAAATGACTTAGGATCATATCCTTGCTCTACCACTTAGTAGCATAAAGGAAACGATGCCAAGTTTTCCAATCTATAAAATAGTTATTGTGCTTATTAAATGAGTTAATTTTGTAAAATTGCTTAGAACAGTATTTGACCCATAGTAAATGCTCAATAAAGGTTAGTTTTCATCATTGTCATCATCTTTAACAGCATCAGGAGCAATGTCCAAATTATTGGTGGCAATAATAGATATTTTAGAAAAAAAAATTAAAAAGCAAGTCCATACTCTGCTAGAGATGAATTATCACCTAAACCATTTTAAGGATGAAAACATGGAAATCAGAAGAATCAAAGAGATTTCCCATGATTATAGAACTTGTCAGAAAGGACACTACTTGTAACATATCATTGTGGAATCATATATGCCAAAGGCCAAGATTTTAAATAAAATCCTTCATTTTGAGATTAGAACATACAATATTCTGTAAATTATACAGCACATGGCCAACTTAGCTGGATGACCCAAGTTTAGAAGGAGGATTTTTCAAAGTAGTTTCTCCTTCCTTCCTTCCTTCCTTCCTTCCTTCCTTCCTTCCTTCCTTCCTTCCTTCCTTCCTTTTATAAAAAGAAAACACAGTCACTGGAAAACATCTGTAAAATGTAAGAGGATATATAAAGAACAACATAAAGATAATCCAATTTATAATCTTCCAACCTTAAGATAACCACTCCAAACATGCCAGTATTTATTTTATTTGTCTATCCCTTGATTTAATTTTTTTCACAAAATTATTGTTAGGGAATTCAAAGTCCATTTATTTAGTAAAGGAGAGAATTGAGAAAAGAATATCTAGCTATTTTGTTTAATGCTTAATTCTTGGCATTTTCATTGCAGTTTCTCATATTTCAAATGTGATTAAGCAAACTTTGCTTCTTTAGCATTCTTGAAGGCATAATGGCAAATAGTTTATCTTTTGATTCTTGATTTATTACTTCACTGTTGCAATTACCTTCGCTGTACAGGATATATACCTCTTTACATTGAAACACATCACCCCATACACATACACAAATACATTTTATTTCTCTTTTATGTAAATTGTAGGTTTAGCTTGTCAAGATCCACACAATAGGCCCATTAAGATTATAGGTTCTATCACATTGAACCTCTAAATCTTGAGATTTGTAATTTTTTTTATTTTTTTGATGAGATTTGTAATTTTTATAGAATTATTTTTTCTAAGATTTAGAAAAATTTGGATTCTATTTTCTATTAAAATATACTAGTTGGTATCTTTACAGAAGATTGTTTCTTTAATATAAAAATGTATTGGTCCTATGCAAACATTATTAAGATTATTCTGGGAATGGTTTCATTTATTAAATTTTGCTACTCAGCTTCATGATATTTTTCTGCCATTACCACTGAACTAGTTATTGTTGATATGAGAAAAGTTACTGAAAAAAAAGTTATCATCATTCTTTTGAGTATTTCTACTTCTTAGTTACATTTCATGTTTTGTACCTGTGATCAGAATTTCCAAATCATAATTGTTTCATTGTCTTTGGTTTTAGAGTTTCACCAATTAGTAGGGTGTATGTAGCTGTAGATTTCAGGTAAACCTTATGTCCAGTATTTCATAGTATTTCTATTTTTCTTGTTGTTAAGATTTTATTTTTGATTTTTATGTATTTAATGTTTTTAGAGAAAGAGAGGGAGAGAGCATGCACACAAGTCTGGGGGAAGAGCAGAGGGAGAGGAAGAGAGAGAATCTTAAGCAGGCTCCACCCCCAGCGTGGAGCCCTACTCCACCCCATCCCACAACCCCGAGATTGTGACCTCAGCAGAAATCAAGAGTTGAAAGCCCAACTAACTGAGCCACCCAATCATCCCATCATAGTGTTCTTTTTTTCAAGAATTGGTATTAGGGACACCTGGGTGGCTCAGTGGTTAAACATCTGCCTTCAGCTCAGGTAGTGATCCCAGGGTCCTGGGATCCAGTCGGGCTCCCTGCATGGGGCCTGCTTCTCGCTCTGCCTGTGTCTCTGCCTCTCTCTCTAGGTCTTTTATGGATAAATAAATAAAAAATATTTTAAAGAAAAAGAATTGATATTAAACTTTATCATATTTTAAACATATAGTAATAAGCATTTTCCTTTGTATCTATTGTTGTACTGTATAATCAGTGATCAATATCTTATTAAAATCCTGTTGTTCTGGAATATACTCACTTTGATTGTTATGGATAATTAAAAATAAGTGGTAGAAAGGAGGAATCCTTGATTGAGAGCTCCATGAGTTAACTTTTTTATTTTTTTTATTTTTTTTATTTTTTTAAGGGAAGCACATCTTTCTAATCTAATTGCACAGAGGAAAAATTTTATGCTGGGAGTCTTGTTTTCTGATGGCCAGATTCTATGACTTTTGGGACATAGCCAGATATGGAAGCCTAATTGCTATAACCACAAAGGCCACAAAAATAGATTTTAGGCAGATAGTGAAGACTTTGGTATATGAAGTCAACCAAGTATTTGTCACCGAATTTTTCAAAGTGCCTTGGAAGCAAAAATATTAGTAGTTATGACTCAAGAACAATAAATGCATAATTTGTTACATGAAGAAGAAATAGGCGATAAACCAGATTTTAGACTCTTTCTTTTTTCCTTGACTGTTCATCCACACATAATTTTGCATAAAGTAGGTTATCAAAATGAAGCATTTAAAAATAATTGAATATAACTTATATCCATCTTTCATTTGCCGTCTTAGCTATATCTACATTTATTTATTCGATCTGGTGTGCTTTATTTCATATTATTTCTCAATCACTGCCAGAAGTAAAAAACAGATTATAAAGTAACCCAGGCAGAAATACAATGAGGGAATTCTAATTAGATTTGGTGGTGATGGTGGCGTGGTTGGATGGGGGCAAGAGGGGGCTGGGTAATGGTGTTCTAATCTTACCAGAGTTCTGGGCATGATAGCCATTTTACTTTTCTCCTTTGTTACCCTACTTTATTCTCTCCAAGGCAAGACAGCCTCTGTATATGCCTACAAATATTTTTAAGACATACTTTTAGAATAGCCCACTTCTGAGTTCTAGTAAGGGTAATGCTTTAAATTTTATAGCAAGAATTGTCTATACAACTTAAAGCATATAGTATTCTTATTTCTTACATCTGTCTACAAGTTAGCTTTTAAAAAATATTCATGCTTACATTTAAGCAGTGTTTTGTAGTTGATGAAATATCATCATTGGACTCGGAGCTAAAAAGTACTTTGGAGATCATCTAGCCCAAGTTTACCTGTACTCCCACAGAATTCTGGGAACCAGAGACAGAATTGTGGTACCCTGCTCTGCGTGTGGGCCTTTTAACCATCTCATTCCTATGTACTTTGTCTTCTGCCATTTGCTGATGCAGTCTCACCACGAACAAGTAAGGTGATGTGTTTACTTACATGGATAGAATCTGATGCCCTGAGCAAAGGTTAGTGATTGCAAATATAGACCCTCATCATCTAAAATACATGCCTATCTCTTGTAGGTATTTAAGGAAGAGCTCTCTGCTACTTCATCAGTACTAAGAGGTACAAGGTGCTTTTAGGAATTGATGTTGGAATTTAGGAGGAGTAGATACACTGTCTTCTTAAGTATAGACATGAACTTGTTGGTGTATTTTAATTTCTTAACAATTTAAATGTGGAAAAAAATACGTGTAGATTTTTCATGTTTCAAGGATCCCCTCAAACTCAATCAGATTGTGCTATATAATAGTTGTAGTCTTCCTATTTAGGTATGTATTTTTCTATTAACTCCATAAAAAAAAGTTGAGAGTATAATATGACCTAATGTTTATAAAATTTTAGCTCAAATAAAACATTAAAAATAGATTTTCCATCCTAATTTTCCTAGTTTATCATTTATTATTGATTTCATACAAAGTATTAAGCTTTTAATAATATTTCCTCTCTTTTTTACCTGTAATGAAGAACTAGAAAATACTGTTGGTTTTTCCTTCCATAGAAAATTTAAGGTAGATCATACAATTTTCTGTGAAATACCCAAGGGCTTAAAATCTCTAAGTGCTATGTTTAGGATACTCAATGACTTTGGAATCTCTTTTTCTTCTATAGATATGGGGGGATTTGGATTTACTATCAGAGCTCCAGATGCCTTTATAGAGACTCAGGTTTCCATTATTTGGTAAACATAATCAAATATGCCACTGGAGAAAAAAACTGGCTCTTTGATGAAGTTTGATGGTCTAGTTCTTCAATTCAGAATGTATTGTGTCTCTCACCAGCTACAGCACCACATGAAAGGAATATCCATCCCTCTTTTTTTCAGTATGCTTTAAACATCCAAAGTAAAGGTAAGAATGGACATCCTTGTCTTGTTCCTAACTGTAAAGGAAAAGCTCTATTTTTCCCCACTGAGGATGATATTAGCAGTGGGAGTTTCATGTATAGCCTTTATGATGTTGAGGTATATTCTCTCCATCCCTCCTTTGTTGAGGGTTTTCATCAAGAATGGATGCTGCACTTTGTCAAATGCTTTTTCTGCATCTACCAAGAGGATCATGTGGTTCTTACCCTTTCTTTTATTAATATGGCAGATCAGATGGATTGATTTACAAATATTGAACCACCTTTGAAGCCCAGGAAAAAGATCATACTTGATCATGGTATATAATTATTTTAATGTAATTTTGGATTTGATTTGCTAGTATTTTGTTGAGAATTTTTGCATGTATGTTCATCAGGGATATTGGCCTGTAATTCTCCTTTTTAGTAGGGTCTTTGTCTAGTTTTGGAGTCAAGGTAAATCTGGCCTCATAGTAGGTTTTCTTTCCACTTCTATGTTTTGGAACAGTTTAAGAAGAATAGATATTAACTCTACTTTAAATGTTTGGCCAAATTCCCCTGGGAAGCCATCTGGCCCCAGACTTTTGTTTGTTGGGAGATTTTTTTTTTTTATCACTGATTCAATTTCTTTGCTGGATATCACTGGTCAAATTTTCTATTTCTTCTTATTTCAGTTTTGGTAGTCTATGTTTCTAGAAATTTATCCATTTCTTCCAGATTTCCCAGTTTGTTGTCATGTAATTTTTCATAACATTTTCTTATAATTTTTGTATTTCTGTGGTGTTTGTTGTGATCTCTACTCTCTCGTTGGTGATTTATTTATTTGAGTCCTTTCTCTTTTCTATTTGATAAGTCTGGCTATGGGTTTATCAATTTAATTAATTCTTTCAAAGAATCAGTACTTGGTATCATTGATCTGTTCTAGGTATTTTTGTTTGTTTCTGTATCATTTATTTCTGCTGTAATCTCTATTATTTCCCTTCTTCTGATCACTTTAGTTTTCATTTGCTGTTTTTTTTTCTTTTTTTTTTTCTACCTTCTTTACATGTAAGGTTAGGATGTATATTTGAGATTTTTCTTGCTTCTTAAGGTAGGCCTGTGTTGCTATATGCTGCTTCCCTCTTATGACTGCCTTTGCTTCATCCCAAAAGGTTTGAGTCATCATTTTTTCATTATCATTTGTTTCCACATAATTTTTATTTTTTTCTTTAATTTCCTCATTAACCCACTCATTCTTTAGTAGGATGTTCTTTAAATTCCATGTATTTGTGGTCTTTCTAAATTTTTTCTTGTGGTGGATTTCAAGTTTCATAGTATTGTAGTCAGAAAATATGCATGGTATGATCTCAATCTTTTTGTATTTATTGAAGCCTAATTTGCGACTCAACATGTGATTTATTCTGGAGACGGTCCCACTTGCACTTGAAAAGAATGTGTATGCTGCTGCATTTGGATGAAATGTTCTGAATATATCTGTTAAGTTCATCTGGTCCAGTGTGTCATTCAGAACCATTGTTTCCTTGTTTTTCTGCTTAGGTGATCGGTCCCTGATGTAAGTGGGATGTTAAAGTCCCCTGCTATTAGTGTGTTATTATCACCAAGTTTCTTTATATCCATTATTACTTGTGTTATGTATTTGAAGGCCAGATGGAGCTAAAGTGTATTATGCTAAGTGAGTAAGCCAGTCAGAGAAAGACAAATACTATATGATTTCACTCATATGTGTTATTTAAGAAACTAAACAGATGAATGAATGTATGGGAGGGAAAAAAAGAGAGAGGGAGTCAAGCCATAAGAGACTCTTAACTATAAGACAAACTGAAAGTTGGTGGAGAGGAGGTTGGCAGAGGGATGGACTAAATGGGTGTTCTATGTAAGTGATGAATCACTGAATTCTACTCTTGAAACTAATATTGCACTATTTGTTAGCTAGCCATAATTTAAATAAAAACTTGAAAGACAAAAGCTATGAAATTTTTACCAATATATTGATTCTTCTTCTTCTTAATTTTTAACTTGTAATCTTTATGTCTTTGTTATTTAGCATAGAACCTGCAATATTATGATTACTCAAAAAGCTTAAACTGACTAGGGACCATATATCAGTGTGTGGTCAGAGTTTCTAAATGGACTTTTCTTTTAATAAAAAGACAATATTTGTGTTTAGAAAAAAACACAAAAAGTAGGTGAACATGTTTATTTAAATTGTTACAGAGGTAGAACATTTTTTATTATATTGTAAACAATTGCCAGTATTCCATAAAAGTTCAAGCTTTTTTTTTTCAAATTGCATATTTGCATCTTTAACACAGATGCCATCTATATTAATTTTCATCCTATTATCTTGTGTGAGTATATTTTTGTTTAGAATGTGTTACATTTTCATTTATTAGTAAAGATAGAGAAGGAAAAAAAGGAACTTAGAATATTATGATTGTTTTTTTTTCTTCCTTCTGTCTGAATCACATGAATTAAAGTGTCTTACAATTATTTTTCTGAGGTCTGATGAAAAAGATCTACATTTTAATCTTTTCACATCAGTAAGCATTTATTTATTCAGTATTTTTCAAATTTCTCATCACTTCTCTCTTCCTCTTAAAATTAAAAAAAAAATTGCTAGTAACTGAAATAGGGCACAGATATCCAGGAAATGTAATTTGGCAATAAATGCTGTTTTGAAGTACACTGCATGGTTTGTGGATAAATATTTCTTTAATGCATGTAATTACTGGATCAGCAGAATAAATGTGGTCATGTCCTTGTAATTAATACATTGTCAAAAGTTCATTTAAGTATAATAATTTTACTGGGAAAATGCTGTCTATGTGTTTCCTGCAATAATTTGTTAAATTAAGTGCAATAAATATAAAATTACTCTTAGAAACATATTTATACTTTGCAAGTTCCTTTTCACTAGGTGTCACATAATGCTTTAAGAAACCCTTCCACACATCCCTTTTACCCTACTTCTTACCTCATCAATTAAAATTTCCTAAGAAAGAGTATAGATACTACATATCAAAATTCACTTTTTAAAATATTTCATTTCAGCTTTAGACTATTATAACATAGCATATATTAGAGCTTAGATTGATAATATTTCACCATAAATTATGCAAACTGCCAAATGGTCTTCCTCGTAAAAGAGAACACTAGTAAAACATGGCCATTTCCTTCTGCACTCAGTGAACATTTATCTGTGGAGGATGGAGTCACCACAACACAGAATTCTAGAGTTCGTATGATTCTTAGCAATCACCCCATGTAACCCTTTCATTTTATAGTCTTGTCACATTTTCCAAGCCCTCCACAGAAGGATCCTGGGCTCTGCTAAGGAAACAGCTGTGGGCACTCAAGGAGGACATGATAAATTAAAGGTGCTTTCTTTATAATGTTATGGCCAAAGGGCTGCAGGGAACTATGACTTACATTGCCTGACATTTTACCTGTGTTGGGCATGTAGCTGAAAGTTCTATAAATAAAGGGCAGTGAGGAAACAAGAGATACTCAACAGGGTTAGGAATATAATGCATTGTGAGGTAGACATTGCGTAAAGTGGTGTATAGCTAGCAAATACCTTTTTTTACCCCTGCTTTACCAAACTAATTGATATAAGAGAAAAAAAGACACAATTTTAAATGGCAGAGAGTGGAGCAAGTGGAAGAGACAATGGACATTTGCTATGTCAATGAGCATGTACTGATAAATTTTGCCCATTTGAAAAATATTCAGGATCTGTGGCTCTAGATCAGAATATCAAATATTATCCACTTTCAATCAATTTTCCTGTGGATTTCTATGGGCCTTATAATCACCTTGCTAGTCCAAAATCTAGTCCACTTCAGAGAATGTAGCACCTTTGCAATTAAATCCAGTTCTTTCTGTTTTTATGATCTACCCTTCCTAGTAATGGACTATCTGTGCTCTACAATTCTTCCAAAGTACCACTAACTCAAATTTACCATGAGCACTTGATGTTGACTACAGAACACTTGGTAGGAAAGAGTTGTAAAAACCTAGTGAAGTGAAAAAATATCCTTAAAATCCAATATTAGGCATTGTGGTACCTAGTTTACTACACCTAGATTATTACAGTTTACTCTCTTGGAAAACATCTCACAGATCATATCATCTTTATAACTCACCTCTTCACATATAACTTGGGCTCTTCATTCTCACTCAGTTCTTCTGTGCATCTTCTACCCTCACCCTTACTCCTTTCTGTCCTGAGCTGCTTGTAGAGGTAGTTTTTTCCTATGATGATATAGAATTATTCAATTATCTCTTTATATTTCCCTCTTCTTCAAGATCACATGCCATTGGGCTCATCTCGCACACTGAAGAGACATCCAGCAAGTTGACTACACAAGAAGCCATATCTATTATGTAAATTATGCTAATTATACAAAAACAGCACAATATATTCTTGTACTATTTTTTTCCTTCTTACCACTTACATTTTTTTTATTGGAGTAACCATAAGAAGCATATAAAATGAAGACAGAAAAAAGAAAAAAAATAAAATGAGGACAGGAGGGAAGCCTTCACAATACTTTGGAAGAATTTATTTTATTTATTTATTTTATTTTATTTTATTTTATTTTATTTTATTTTATTTTATTTTATTTTATTTTATATTTATTTTGGAATTTAAAATCTAGTTGAGAAAAGACTAGATAGATAGATAGATAAATAGATATATTAATAGATAGATAACCTAGCTGAGAAAGAGAAAATAACCAGTCTTTGAATTATAAACAAATAAGCATGAAGTACTATATTACAATATGAATATATGAATGTTCAGAGAGTAAAGAATTCAGAATTCACAGACCAACTTGGTAGAACTTCTGGAAGTTTTGATGCATTGTCACAGCCCTTGGCCATGGGCCAGTAGTGTTGTTTTTAAATAGATCTAGTGAGGAGCACCTGGGTGGTTCAGCCAGTTAAGCATCTGCCTTCAGCTCAGGTCATAATCCCAGGTCCTGAGATGGAGTCTCACATGGCTCCATACTCAGCAGGGAGCCTGATTCTCCCTCTCCCTCTGTCACTCTCCCGGCCTGTGCTCTGTGGTCTCCCTCAAATAAATAAATTAAATCTTAAAAAAAAAAAAAAAGATCCAGTGAACTGAGGCAGTTTAACTGCCAATCCTGTGAAGGCCAAGTTTAGGGCTCTTCATTTTCCTCCATCTCTGATACTGAGAGTGGTGTGAGCAATATGCTCTTTGGCCATTTATTTGCATACATGGTCAAAACATTACAGAAGTAGGGTATTTTAACTTATATTTGTTAAAACTGCTACCCCTTCTCCCAGTTCCCTCTCTGTTGTACTTCCCCTTTGTCTGGTGGTGGGGAAGTGGCCATAGACCATTTGGACATCTTGTTTTTGGGAAGTTTGGTTGAAGATACATTAATTTGGTTTTAGTGGGTTATGTTTGTGTTTCTCAGGTGCATTTCTATAGGATTGCCAGATAAAATTCAGGACACTAATTAAATTTGAATTTTAGATTAACAATAGATTGAGTTTTAGTGGCTGTCCAAAAAACATGATCTGTTGTTCATGTGAAATTTAAGTTATCTTATTATTCTATACTTCGGTTTGCTAAATCTTGCTTTCATATACTTCTGTGTTTGGTTTCTCCTAATCATCCTGGTGCAGAATTGCTGCTAGATATACTTTTCATCCACTGTGCCTACTGTATGTGCATCAGGACCCTAAAGTATATACTCAGAGGTGACATTGAAAAGTGATCAAGCCAGGATATCTGGGTGGCTCAGTGGTTGAGCTTCTAAGTGTCTCAGGGTCATGATCCCAGAGCCGCAGGATCCCATATCAGGCTCCCCTTGATGAACCTGCTTCTCCCTTTGCTTGTGTCTCTGCTTCTCTCTCTTTGCATCTCTCATGAATAAATAAATAAAATCTTAAAAAAAAAAAAAGAAAGAAAAATGATCAAGCCTTGTGCTTACCAGACCCTGAAAGAATATAAGTTGTGGAGGAGAGACAAGGTTCAGAATTTCCAAAATCAGAAGCTATCCCACGGACACTTTTTTCCCAAATCTACAGCTCATATTAAAGACAACAACAAAAATCTGACCGAAATTTCCCCAAATTTGATAACAGTCTTAGAAGTTCACATGCTCTTATCAACAATGAGTTGTGATCCTGAAAGTAACTTTCCTAAACTACCAATTAAAAAAAAATAAGTCATGGGATCCCTGGGTGGCACAGTGGTTTAGTGCCTGCCTTTGGCCCAGGGCGCGATCCTGGAGACCCGGGATCGAATCCCACGTCGGGCTCCCGGTGCATGGAGCCTGCTTATCCCTCTGCCTGTGTCTCTGCCTCTCTCTCTGTGTGTGTGACTATCATAAATAAATAAAAATTTAAAAAAAAAAAAAATAAAAAAAAAAAAATAAAATAAAAAAAAATAAGTCAAACATAATAGAGGAAAAATTTAATTATCTCTTCATTGTATAAAATATTAGAATAATTAGGAAACTATATATAAAGAGATGATTAAAGATAGTACAAAGCAAAAATATAGGGGAAAATATTAAAGAAATAGGTGAGAAGTTAATTGGTAAAATTATTTTTCAAGACGTTATTTACCATATTCAACATCATTTTAAAAATGGTAGTTTGGTTTCTTTTTCATTCTAAATAAATATTTATGTAATCATAATTTTGTGTCCCCCCCCTTTTTTTCATGAAGGAGTCTCCCAAAACTCTAAAGTCTTTACGCTTGGTGTGGTCTTGAGTATCATCCACAGAATCATGGAGTTATTTTTATCCTGTATTTATTTGGTCTGCCTTCTAGGCTTTGATTCTTTTCAGTTTTAAGAAAATGAGCAACTCTGATTTTGAATCAGTTACCAACTACTGTAGGCATGATCATTGGGAATTATCTATGGTGTCAGATTACTTGTGTTCAGTTCATGCCCTTTCCTCTTTTTACTTTTATGACCTCAGGTAAATTCCTTAGCTGTCTCTGCCTCAGTGGAATAAATAAGATTATTGCTAGGACTAAGTGAAAAGATACATGTGATACACTTATAATAGTTGACACATGGGCAGCCCCAATGGCTCAGCAGTTTAGCACCACCTTCAGCCCAGGGTGTGATCCTGGAGACCCAGGATCCAGTCCCACGTCGGGCTCCCTGCATGGAGCCTGCTTCTCCCTCTGCCTGTATCTCTGCCTCTCTTTCTCTGTGCCTCTCATGAATAAATAAATAAAATCTTAAAAAAAAAGAATAGTTGACACATAAAGTTTCCATAAATTGTGAACAGTGTTATTACTATTATTATCAATGTTATCATTAGGCTAAAAATTCACTTGACTGAATTCATTGAAAAGCAATAGGTGTAAATGGAAGAATGTAAGGCTCACAGTTTCATGGACCATTTAGAAGTTATTTCATGATGGGACACCTGAGTGGTGTCGGTTAGGTGTTCAGGTTAAGTGTCTGACTCTTAGTTTAGGCACAAGTCATGATCTTGGGGTTGTGGGATCAAGCCCTGCATCCTCAGCTCCACACTTAGCACAGAGTCTGTTTGTCCTTCTCCCTCCCCTGTGTGTGCTTTCTCTCTCTCTCTGTCTCTCAAATAAAGTAAGAAATAGGGGTACCTAAGTACTTCAGTTGGTTAAGCATCTGACTTTTGATTTTAGTTCAGATCATGATCTCATGGTTCTGGGTTGGAGCCCCATGTTAGGCTCTGCACTCAGTGAAGTCTGCTTATCCCTCTCCCTCTACTTCTCCCCCTGCTCACACAGTCTCTCTCTCTAAAATAAAAAAAAAGTAAAATCTTTAAAAATAAATAAATAATAAATAAATAAAAGTTATTTCATGAGAGTATCTAAATAAAGATAGGTTTTAATAATGCAACAAAAGAAAAATGTGTGACCTCAAATGTCCTATCATGCAGCACTGTCCTAAAACCATCCTGAAATATATAGGGTCGTGTTCATATATATTGGATCTGTCTTCTTGATTATGGATTATTCGAGTTTTAGAAAAAAGAGCCACTGTGATTCTGAAATAGTTAGCAACTACTTGTGCTCAAATGGCAGGACTTCTGTAGAGAAGATTTTCTTCTCACTATAAAGAAGAAAAAAAAATCAGCATATGATTCCTTGACAGTGTCAGAGCGATTCAAAATAAAATAATAGCATGGAAAGTCACATTTGCTCAGGTCCCACTAACACCACATCCACAACTGGGCCATATACTCAACTTAAGGTTGAAATTGTACATCAGTCTAGATGATATTGGGGAGGTTGTGCAGTTATGGGAATGAAATACTTGCCTACCTTCAACACTGATTATAAACTTCCCTGACATCCATAAATTCAGTGTCATGATTTGGTGGTAAGCATTCAACATAGAATCAAGTGTGTATTTGAAGCAAAGGAAAAGTAGTCACTTTATATGGAAGGAAAATATCAAAGACGCTGAATAAAAACACAATAGGTTTGTGTGAGATCAAGTATGTTCAGGGACTCAGTGTGTCTACCTGAAATTCCTATGTCAAAGTCCTAACTGCTGGTATGATGGATATGAGGTCTCTGGGAGGTAATTATATGAGATCGTGAGAGTAGAGTCCCCTTCTAAGAAGATGGATATGAGGACACAGTGAGAAGCTGGCCATCTGCAAGCCAGAAAGAGGGCCCTCATCAGGAAACCAAATGATACCATATCTTGATTTTGGAACTTTGAAGCCTCTAGACCTGTAACAGATAAAGTCTGTTGAAGTCTTTAAAACAAGCCCGTGTTGTTATGGCAGTCTGAGCTGACTAGGACAGTATGTATTGAAAATTATCCTCTATTACTTTAGGAGAATTCCTAACGGGCTCCATTAGACTCTGATATGAAGGCAGTCTTTGTGATGATGACCTGTGCTGGGTTTCTCTTCAGTGTGCTCTCTCCCATCGTGTTGTTCCCAATATGCCCCTCCCCTTAGCATGGCATTTGTCCAAGTCAACTGTAGTTACAGACTCTATCGCCCCAAATCTTTTAGGTCTCAATTTCCCTGGGTCCTTTGCACTTATGACTGTGTCTTGCACAAATTATGCCTCCAATAATATCTAACTGAGGGAATGAGACAGGGATGCATATGTTTTACTCTCCTAACATTACACTTGGCTACTTTCACAAATTCTGACTGCCAATAATAGTTACATTACAATCATAGGAGTAATTCACATTGGGCCTTCCCACTGTTATTTAAAGTCCTCCATCCCATATTGAATGAGAACCACATGCCTCGGATTTCTAGGATGTGTATCTAATACATAAATATATCAAATAAAGATGCAGTGCGTGCGAGGCACAACTAAGCACTAAACATGGAGGATGACAGTAGAACCTTGATCTTCACATCTCAGAATATGATTCCAAATTTCGAGTGAAATTATGGAGAGTGGGAAGTTACCAGGAAAATGTATTTCCTCCTGAAGTCTGTATTTCACTCTTCCAAGTGTTAACTTCCCTGGATCACCACCCTTCTTAAACACATACTGAAGGAGCACAGAGTTCTTTACTGAATCCCAAACAGCATCAGCACAGGGACAAATGCTTAACTAAGGCTCACATCTATCACTCTGGTTGGTACATATGGTAATTTTCTCTAAATTGGCTGGTTTTCTCAGGCTACTGTATCATCCTGAGATATTAAGTTTTTAAATTGGCTCTTCCCACCTCTTTTAAAGTTAGATGGCTGATTGCTGTCACATAATTTAATGATCTAGTCCAATCTATACAATGACTGTGTAACATAGGCAAGATAATTGTAGATGAATTGCTTGCCATTAATCAGTTGGCTTTTTGTTCTTACATGTTCCATTGCTTATCATTCAAGGAAGAAAATTGTCTTTTGACAGGGGTCCCATTGCAGCCTTTTTACTGTCCAATAACATCAAGGCTGAGCTTTCAAAAGATAAATGGGAATGATCTAAGTGGGGCGGGAGAAGACTTAGTTATATAGCCTGTTTAGGAATTATTTTCGGAGAAATTAAAATTTTGCCAGTATTGTTTGGGGATAGGTTGTATAAGGCTTTTACATATTGAAACATAGAGATAATTTAGTTAAATAGATTTTCTCATTTGAGATTCATCAATTCATGCAGGAGACTACCTTTTCTGTGAAAAGGATAACACCAAAATTCTAACTCGGAAGCATCTCTATTCCTTCCACCTCCAATAAACAATGGCTGTACTAGCAGTGGAACTCCATCTTAAGTGAGAGCTTGGTCACTCTATCCATTGTCATCATACTTTACTCCTCACTGGTGGGAAGCATGCCTTTCCAGTCATTGTACTCCCACAGCTTACCGCAAGTATCTAGATTCATTAGATGCCCAGTTAGATTCTACAAGTAACCCAGTCTGTTTTGATCTGGTAAAGCTGTATCTGCTACTAAGGAGTTATTACTAGGGAAATAAATCAACAGGAGCCAACTGGTGGGTAAAGTCAACATGGTGAAGAAAATAGTAACAATTTCCAACTATATAGAAGATGTATTTAGCCATCTGCATGCAAAATAAAGTTCCATCATGTAATGGTTAGCACTGGACGCTGAATGCAAAAAAAGGCCCCACTGATACTCAACATGTATTATGGTGTTTTAATTTAATTTTATTTAATCTTTAAGGATGATGACAAAATCAAACGAGATTTCAAAGCAGTATTTTATTAAACATTATATCTATGTCATTCTACTTACATACATGTGTATATTACCTATATATGCAAGTATGTTTTTTTAAAAAAACTCTTAACCCTAGGCTTTATGAGTTAAATTCCTGATTCAACCACTTGTAGTAAATGACTTCTCTGATGCATCTCAATGCAGAGGCCAGGAAAGGAGATGGACTTTGCTTGTCTTGTAGACAGATTTTCTTGATGTTATACCAGATGTTCTTAAATGCACTCTCTGTTCTTCTTCTTTGATGTTTCCACTTGTATCCTCTGGGGTAAAGATGTTTCTATGGGAATGACTGTCAGTCAGGAAAGCCTGCTTCTTGATGATAACTTGAAGGCAAATTCTTACTGTTGTGAGGAGACTGATGAGCCCACCAGTTATGGAAGCAGAGTTAAAAATCTAGAGGAAAACATTGTTATGAGGTTATTTCAACGTCAATAGAAAATATTTATTTCTTTTAAACAGAAAGTATGTGAACAAAAAATATCTTACACATGGCATTTATTTTACTAAAGTGATTGATTAAAGTTTTTAGGTAGAAACAACAGCAAAAAACAAACAATGAAAACAAATAAAACTATTTCTCCCAGCCTTTTCTAGCTGCATTTTCACCTATACAAATCTTTTCTTATTCATAACTCCTATTGCTTTCTCTTCAAACTTTCATTTTTGTATAAGCTATAAGATAGCACCCCTTGATGAAAAGCAGATGTGTTTTTGTTGCTTCTTTTTCCTTTTAAGAGTGTTTAGATTTTTTCAGTACAATGCATAATGCTAACTCTTTTTAATAAGCAAGAACATATCCATGGCACTTAAGTGAAAACAGGGCAGAGAGGCTGGCAGTCATATAAGGAGAGCTTCATCAAACACCAGGACATACGAATGTGTAAGAATGAATGATCAGAAGTGGGCTTTAAATCAATTTTATCTTCACCATTTTAACATCAAGAAGAGTTGTTAGTTGTAAGCCAATTGTTATGCAACTTAATGAACTAATTAGGAAAATCAGTCGCAATAATAGTATTGGTGCAAACTGATCTGAATATAAAAAGTAGAATTAGAATTCTAACACAAAACTTTTCCAACTAGAGAGACTTCATAATACTGCTGATAAGATCTGTTCTTTGTAAAATTAATCATAGGTGGTTCTTCATTTACTGCATTTGATTTCTGTAATCCCTTCTTCTCTAATTGTGATACACTGCATTTTAGACTTGTGTCATTTCTGCTGTGTGTATACATCTTGTGGTCTGCCAGGATGGTCTAGTTAATTTCTTAAATGATATTGTGTACATTGGCCCCAGTATGATTTTTCCTATTCTTTTGCTTCCTTTAGTAAATGAATGGCTGCCATGCAGAGATATAAAATATCAAGACCTCTGCTCAAAGACCACACTTGGTCGGACTAGTAAGAGTGCTACAGCTGCCTGTTTGAACCACAGAGCATTCTGGAGCAAATTCACAAATAACAGAGGAAAGTCATATGAATATGGCTTAGACCATTTTTAACATGGAATTTTCCAAAGATGGAATCATAAACTCCAGAAGATAGATGTCAGTTGTCACTCCTATCTTTTGTTTCCTACGTTGTGCATTTTTAATGTAAACGAAGTATTTTCCTCAGAGGTGACTGGGTAATTGTTTTGATAGTTACATAATTTTATATCTTAGTGATGAAATATTTATGCGTGCAACTCAAGTTATCTGTTACAAAAGGAAACTATTTAACCATAGTGGACTAATGGTACATGGGGAAAATGGGTGTCAAAAGGAAATTTATTATATCTTCCAAGTACTGCTTTCTGTGATAAAATACAATTGTATGATTGTCAAGTAGCATTGTTTATTTTTCCAGTCAAAAAGTCACTGTCAAAAGTATGTTTGGGGAGGAAAAAATGGCCTTAAAACAAATGTATCACAGGGAATATCTAGGTTGTTAAAAAAAAAAAAAAGAAAAAAAAACCTAGGGCAGCATGTTAAAAATGAACATTTCCAATACAATTTGTCACCCATGCATAAATCTTGCTGACATTTTCAGTCACTTTAATAGCCTGCCCATTTTATAAATCAGTATGAACTTGCACAGTTGCAAAAAGTGTGTATTTTGAACATCTCATTTGCATACTTTACCAAAAGCCAATGAGGCAGTGGGAGCAGCACTGGTGATCATAATACGTGTTTGGGGAAAGGCAGAGAAATCACTAATGGCTTTGCCTTTAGGGATTTCTGTACTCCATAGGGGACGAAAATGAGAAATATTTTTCAAACAGCAGGGGTAAAGGTTTTAAAACTAGAAACACATGGAGTGATAAAGATGTTAGTGCCACAGGGCGCATAGCAGGAAAAATTTACAATGTAAAAACTGTAATTTCAGCATTAGGAAGTAATAATCGTGTTTCATCATTGTTATTAAAGCATGACCCTTAAAGTCACATAAATTAGATATAAGTTTCAAGAGAAGTTTATTAATCTTTAGCAGGAAAATATTAGGAAAGTTTATTATCAGATAAGATTTTCTGGGGAAGACATGTTCTTTTGATTGTGTGTGTGTGTGTGTGCATGCGTGTGTTTCTCAAGGAAGTATGTATCATTTCAAAGAGTAAATAAAACTTTGCTCACTATTATTCAATGAGTATCAATAATGCCTACAGATGGACTGTTCTTATTCTTTTAAATTAGCAATTTGAGGAGATAACATGATACACAAAGAAGGGAGACTGACCCTTCCGGAATATTTTGCTTGTCCAGAATAGAAGAACAGATGGAAACTAAAGCTTATTTGCATACAGGATGTTTCTTAGATGACACAATGGTAAAACAATGTTGTTAACATAATTATTATAATTAGTAAAAAATTTTAGATTTCTTGGATGTCGGAAAAATGTATATAACTAAAAGATGAAGTCTTATGAGTAGTTCTGTGACAAAATCAATGAAAAGGTACAGCTAAGAGAGGGACAAAGGCCTACAATTATCAGTGGACATTAATGAGAAAAAAAAAAGTTTCTGTAAAGAAGATAATTTATTTGGTGATGAACATGTTGGTTTGGAACTGAACATACAGATTTTGGGCAAAATAGTTTTATCAATTAAGACTTCTTTCTAAAGTCCGGCTTTAGAAGTTGTGAACTAAACCTGTATCTTTGCATAATCATTTCAGTAAAACTCAATTTTGCCACGTTAAGGGGGAAGAAAGCTTATTTCTGGATTAATTGTTCAATTTTCTTCCCATACTCTGTTTTAACATTTATGGAGTAGGTGATAGTTTTAAAACACAAAATTTATATAAAATAATTAGTGAGCGAATATTCCTCAAGTACATTATAAACTTAGATAAACCAAAAAATAAATAAATAAAAAAATAAACTTAGACAAGCCAAATTTGTATTAATACAAAATCAGAAATAGACATTTTTGTATACTAGTAAAAATTGTTTACAAAAATATAAATAAGAATAAAAAGTAACTACTTTATACAACACAAATATAGCCACTTTTAACATTCTTATCTGCACTATTCCAGAATTCTAATTATATATGTATGTATAATCTTATGATTTTTGTTTTATACAAACTATTATAGAAATACAGTTTTTAAAATGTATGAGTTTTATTATTTTTTGGCACATACAAGAAATGAGCTATATATCAGCAAAGTATGGCCAAGTAGAAAGCACTCAGAATTTGGTAAAATGAAAATGTAAGATCATTTAAAATTATATTAATTGAATGCAAAAGACTTCCAATAAGATGCTAAGCTTGTGTGATATACCCCATCTTAATAATAAGTCTGCTACTGATTTATTTAATAATGCCTTCTCATTCATAGATATTACTTATATTATTCTATTGTGACTAATTATTTTACATGTTTTGTGGTATGTTCAAAATGCTTTCAGATAGATGAAGGTGATACCTATCCTCTTTCAAAAGCAGTAGCCCCTCATAGCAGTAAGTTGACTGAGACTCCATCTTCCATCGCAGAATCATTATAAATATTTTTGTTGTGTTTGTTAATTTGCTGCAAGGAAAATGGAAGGAGACCCAGTGCTAGGAAATCCATGAGAGACAAGATGAAGAAACTACAAGGATTGAGATAATAACCATTCTCATTGAGCTCAAATTCTTTTTAACTGGATGGACTATAGATGTCGGAACTGGATTATGGCAGAAAGAAACAGTGAAATTGGGGATGGATTCCTGGGTGGCTCAGTGGTTTGGCACCTGCCTTCGGCCCAGGTTGTGATCCTGGAGTCCCGGGATCTGGCTCCCTGCATGGAGCCTGCTTCTCCTCTATCTGTGTCTCTGCCTCTCTCTCTCTCTCTCTCTCTCTCTCTCTCTCTCTCTCCCTCCCTCTCTCATAAATAAATAAAATCTTAAAAAATAAAAAGAAACAGTGAAACTAAGTTGTTCAATGTGTCAAAGGAAAAGAACATGGTAAAATCTATATTACACAGAGTGAGATAGAAATAATGAGAGCTGAAGAAAGTCGGCGAATCGAGATAACCATGATGCTTCAATGCTAAGTCATTAGAAAAATAAATTATAATTAAACCAGCGCACGAGGAGCTGTAAATGGCAAGCATAGAGTAAGTTCAGATTTTTGCCAATGTTTAAGGCAAGTAGAATTAGAAAATAAACAGGAATAATGAAGAATGAGTTCTATGCTTTAAAAATAAGTAGTTGGATTTTTTTTTTCTTTTGAGAAATCTTTCATGTTGTCCTGTAATTGGCTATATTCTTTCTCTTTAGCACATATCATATTATACTATTTCAATGAAATGTTCATTCTATTCAGCAAAGAGTGAGATCTTAAGTTTGGAGAAACTCATGTTGGAGAAAATAAATATCCAGATACCACCCTATAGAGTGAAAGCTGTTCTAAATGTGTTAGTCAGCTCTTGCTAGGTTACATGGAAGTAACAAATCACCATCAGATTTACACATGTATTTTTTTTTCCATATTGCGTGTCTTCAGTTATGTATTTTATGTGGCTAATGGCTTATATTCATTCTGGATTCCAGATTGAAAGATCGCTGTGAAACAATATGGTTCTTAAATCATTCTGTCAAATCTCACATTTCATTAGCCAGAGAAGATCACATGGCAAACCTGGTGTCTATGCCATATCCATGCAGCATCCCAGGAGAAGTTTCTATAGATGGCTGGGAAAGGGGATGCAATGTATAACCCTTTAATGGGGGATAGAGGATAATTTGGGGACAATAATGACATTTATTATATTTGTACAATGATAAAAATTTGCCATATTGGTAAGTGTTGAAATCAGAGCATATAACTGCAAAAATTCCCTGCCACCTTTAATTAGATTTTTGGAATACAGTTTTATTCTAATGATGAGATTTGTTGGAAGGTGAAAGATAAAGTAGGGTTGGGGAGATCAGAAAACAGTGCTGATAGTTTCATTAACAAAACAATTGGAAAGGCAAAATCAAAAGACATGACCAAGGACCGGGTGGGGGAGGGAGGGGAGGCTCACTTTGTTCTCTAATGGGAGTCTTTGACTTAAAGAGTGGAGTTGTTGGTATGTGGTGCAGGCTGATAGTTGTCCAAGATGAGCTGAGCTGTTTCTTTCATGGTAATTGAGTGGTACCTGAGGTGTAACTACTCAGATAACTCAATGTCCAGTTTCTGTTCAGTTAAATCTGTTCATGTGACTAAGATCTCTTCAAGGGACATTCATGGATGTGACGTCTGCCATTTCCATGTCTTCTCATAAAAAAAAAAAAAATTCTATGTGTACTCTTTCTTGCTCCCGCTACCTTCCCTGGAGATGGAAAGTGATGATTATTCTGTTACTGCAAATCAAGTGTTGAAGCTGGGAGAGCTTCTGTAGCTTGTGTCTGTGAATGGGGCAGAGCCTTTCAGGTTCCTAAGCCCTGCCAGGAATACCTGCCAGCACTGTTATCTGAAAGAGAGAGAAAATTCTATCATGTTTGAGCTACTATGCTATGTATTTATTATAGGAGTTTACTTTTCCTAATACATTCTCCTGTTTCTAATACATTTTCTTCTTAGTCATTACAAATATCTTCTAGAACCATGCATTCTCTGTTTCTTCCCTGCTCAAGAAAACTGCAACAACTTCCTGTTGTCCACGAGTAAATTAAGAATTCTTTGGCTTGCCTTTCAAAGCTCTTATCAAATGTGTTACCTTCTTGCCACTTCCCCATTATACATATTTATAGATAACAGGATCTTGCTTCATTTCTCTAATACTACACATTTTCAGATTCTGTGCCTTCACTTATTCTGTTCTTCTTTCCAGTAAAGCACCTCATGTTTTCTGAAAAACTACTGACTCTTTAATTTTACCATATCCTGCACATAACTGTTCTCTCAACCTAAGCAAATTACTTGCTGTGATAATTAATTTTTATTAGCCTATATGCCATATCACAGACATTAGTCTAAATACAATTCTTCTATATTAGATCATTTAATCCTACAAAAGAGATTGTTGGTGCACTTGGGTGGCTCAGTCAGTTAAGCATTGGACTCCTGCTTTCAGCTCAGGTCATGGTCTCAGGGTCCTGAGAATGAGCCTCAGAGTCTTCATAGTCATTGGGCTCTGGGCTCAGCGGGAAGTCTGCTTCTCTCCCTCTCCCTCTATCCCTACCCCACTCATGTGCTCTCTTTTTCTCTCTAAATAAAATAAATAAAATATTTAAAAAGAGAGATAGATTGTTTCCTCTTCAGCTGGGTATTCTCACCATAGTATCCAGCTTCAACAAGTATTTGTGTCTTTTTTTTTTTTTTAAAGAAAGAGAAAATGTGCAGGTATGCATGCAGTGGTAGGGAGGGACCAAGGGGAGAGAGAGAGAAAGAGAGAGAGAGAGAGAGAGAGAGAGAGAGAGAGAGAGAGAGAATCTTGACCTCCTGACCCTGAGATCATGATCTGAGTCAAAATCAAGTGTTGGTTGCCACACAGGTGCCCCAGTACTTGTGCCTTTTAATTGTAAGGACTTTATTGAAAGGAAATTGAGTAAAATTAAATGGTGAATCCTATACTGTCCATGGGTGATATTTTGTCTCAGAGATTCAATTAAAGTTCCAAGAGATTTAATTATACAGAATTGACTCATATTGAGGTGGGAGGGAAGGTAGATCCAGGAGGCAGTTTGACCACAGCAAAGCCATTTTAGGTTTAGACTGACCCTTAACCTAAAAGTCAGCAGATCATAAAAAGAGTCACAAGATCAGACTCATGGAAAACCACAGGAACCCACTCCCTGTGACAGTAAAATCCACAAAGGCTAGACATTCTTAAAATTTCTCCCTGTGGATAATCCCACAACCCTATGATAATGAAAAAACTACCTACCGTGTGAATGATAAACCCAAAGGTAAAGAGTAAACCTTCCCTATACAGTTAGCTAATTAACAACAACAACAATAAACTTATAAAACACCTTGTTAGAGGCAAAGAGGGGTCCTCTTTCCCATCTAGGAGGAAAGATTGCTACTTTGCCTATGAAATAACTCTTTTTTAGTTCTATTCTTAATAAATCTTTGTCCCTTTCACTAAATGACTTGTTCTTGAATTCTATTCAAGGGGTCTGAAGTCCTCTGTCTCAAGACCTTGGGCCATCCTACATCAATACTGCATTTATGGGTAAAGGAGCATAAGATGTAGTATGAATTAGAATATTATCTTCAATTTTGAAAGACTAGGTTTTACACAAGATAAGCAAGAAATCATGTAATGCCTCTGGCTTTTTAGGAAAATAATGGAATAGCAACAAATATGTAGTTAGCTAATGGTAGTGGGTTTTTCAAAACTGAGATTTCCAAACTGAGATTACATATGGCAATAACAGAGTTCTCTGACTCTTGAGTTAAAAGTAGTCCAAAATATCATAGATCTTAACATTTATGGGACTCAGTTGCAAGTTGTCAATATGGGTTTGAATTGTCAATCCTGATATAGGCACTGTTCAATTAATTTTGTTAAGATATGTGAATAAAAGCAGAACTCTCTATTAAAATTTCCACAAGTAATTCTGGACTAATTTATTAAATACAATGGACAGAATGCCCCAAATTTTATGGATCATCTATCCAAGAATCCATAATTGATTTTCTTGATGTGGAGCACATACATTGACTACCTGCAGATGATTATTTAATGAGAAAAGTATACTTTTAAAAATATATGTGGCATATATCCCATACTAGTATTTCTGGAAACAAACTTTTTTTCTAACTTTGGTTCTATTTTTTAAAATATTTTATTTATTTATGCATGAGAGACATAGAGAGAAAGAAAGAGAGGCACAGAGACACAGGCAGAGGGAGAAGCAGGGTCCATGCAGGGAGCCCAACGTGGGACTCGATCCTGGGTCTCTAGGATCCACCTTGGGTGGAAGGCCAACTTTGGTTCTATTGAATAATTAATCAATTCATTAAAATGTATTAAATGTAAACTATGTATCAACAACTGTCTTGTGTTTTTTGTTTTGTTTTGTTTTTGTCTTATAAATAACATGAACTTTTTATGGTAAGAATCACCAAATCATTAGTCAGAAAGATGACCTTACATTTATTGGCCACAGTCTCAACTCCTGGATTATTAGTAGAAAGCTTTGGGCTACTTCTGATAACAGCTGTCTCAGGTTTTAAGGATGAAAACATATCCATAAATACTTAGCATCTAAAAAAAATCTAAGGAGGAATGTACTGCACTCTAAGTTAGCATCTTCACAGGAAACAAATGGTACATTTGAATTAAGATTATTTAAGTAACTAATAAAGAGATTAAGGCAGAGTTTAGGTAATCCACTTAGGATAGTGGGTAACATGAATTTAGTAAGGGGTATGGGTGGCTCTGCTCCACCTAGACTTTAAAGAGCAAGAGGCAAGGTTGTTTGTCACCCTTGAAGACAGAGAAAGGGCTATCCTGGTGGTTAACACCTCACAGGGGCTAAAATACAACAGCCCTTGTGACCCTGCAAAACATTTCCTTCTGCCACCCAATCTCCAAAGCCCAACAGAGGAAACCACCAGAAGCCTGAGCGGGAAACGAGCTCATAAAAGTCTGTCTGTAAGGCCAACTTCAGAGGACAGAATGAAGAAAGCCCACAGGAGGATGGTAGAAAAAAGCCATTTAGCCCAATGATGGTATCTATTCTATGGATGAGGAAACTGGAAAAGTCATAGCTAGTAAATGGCAGAGCTAGGATTCAAAGCGAGGTTGGTCTGGTTCAGAGCCTTGCCGACTTCACAGCAGTGTCTGGTGAATGGCTTCTGCTCTCAAAGGACTTGCAGTATTGTAAAGGCTAACCTACAAAGGAGAGAGCAACGTAGTGTGATCAATATCCAGATGTCAGTTGGTTTCCCAGTCTGCGGCCATGACTGTCCTTTGTCCCCTCAAAGATGCAGAAAGAGAAACCACCATATACTTTTATCTAGGAATGGGTTTAGAATTGGCCCTTGCGCAGTTGAAAATGATGAGAGACATCAGAAGAGTGCATCCCATCATGTGATAAATGTTGCAATATTCATTTGAAGATGTTGGTTGCAGCAGCAAGTCAAGCTTTTGGGTCCCATGCTTTCTCTATCCACAGCCTTGGCCTAGAAACATTATATATTTATATATATTTGGCATTTGGGGAGAATTGCTGGAGGCTGTGAATATTTTAAAATCAGGATCTTTAGAGTTGTTGTGGTTGTTGTTATTGTCTTGGAAGATCCAGATAGTGTGAACTTTATCTCTGTTGATCATACCCCTGCTCTTATGCTAAATATAGGATTGCCATAAAAATACAAATCTTGTCAGATGGCAAAATTTAAAATGATTAGAAAGTACTTTGGCAGAGATGAAGCCTGCTCTTTTTCTTAGCCCTGCATGTGTGGAAATATTCTGTAAAACTCCAGTGTCAGCATCCAAACATAAAAGATGCCACTGTGCATTCACAAAATCCCTTATATTATACTATGGGATCATTTTCAACCGTTGTCGCTGTGCTACAAAGGACAGCTTAATAACTCTGGTCTAAACTCTGTGATTACATACACTCAGATGCTAATTTGATATAATTGAGTGTGCTCTTTTGTTGGGTTCTACATTCAGTTTGTGTTTAATACGGGAAGACTGTATTTAGTAGTGGTTATCAAGGGTAGAATAAGCCCCACAGGTGTTCCCCCAGAATCAAGCTTCTAAGTCACCTTTTCCATTAGCTGCTAACATTGTTAGTGTCTGAGGCAGCTGGTGTGGGGAGGAGAGAAATCTGTAGTTCCTTTACTTGGGACAAGATTCATTTAATCCACATCTGAATGCTCTATTTCTATGGCACATCTGTTTGAGGGACACAATGTATGCATTTTTTTTTTTTTACCTCTTAACCATTTTCAATTTTATAACATTATCTATGAAAAGGTGCCTGATAATTTCTTGGTCTTCTCCTATGAACCATTTAATTCATAAATCCCACAAATAGATTCAGACATACTTTGTCACCAAAGGTGGGTTTGTATTAATTCTGGATGCTTCTATTTTTATTTGTTTTGAGAGTCACAGTTTGTCTGCAATTTCACTCTCATAGTGGGAGGTAACAGTAAAACTTAATCTATTACAAGTAATACAATCATTGTTTGAAAACCTTCTTTCAAGAGTATCAGCTAGCACTAGTTTTTTGCTTGATTTCTCATTATTTATTCATCTTTCATCATAAATATAAGGACATATTAAGATTTCAACTTGTTATATTCTTTTTTTTTAAGGTTTTATTTATTTATTCATGAGACACACACACACACACACACAGAGGCAGAGACATAGGCAGAGGGAGAAGCAGGCTCCATGCAGGGAGCCTAATGTGGGACTTGATCCCGGAACTCCAGGATCATGCCTGGGCCGAAGGTGGCGCTAAACTGCTGAGCCACCCAGGGATCCCCTGATTGTATATTCTTAAAAGGGCAAATACCTATTTATTCCATAAACAGGTAAATGCATACCCACTTACACGCCCACACACACACGTACACACAGACACATGCCTTACCTAGAAACTTTGAATTTAGTGTTAATACTATTTTTGAAACCATGCATTATGGTAGATTATATTATTATTTGAAAATATTTGCTTATCTGTGGACAAACAGGCACATAGGACTTCAGCCCATTTTGGGACCTTGGTCATGTGACATTTGAGCCAGTCAATGTGATCAGAACTGACAGCCATCATGCCTGAGAAGAAGGTCTAAGAACTATTAGATGGGTCATTTCATTTTCTTTCTGCCATTAGGATGACATATCCTAGATGGTGACTGTTCCTTCAGATTGCTCCTTTTATCCTAGGTAAAAAAGGGAAGTCAATTAGAGATTATTTCCAACTTCAATGCAATGGTGCCAAGAAATAAATCTTTACATTGTGAACCATATACAGTGTGTTGTAATTGTTATCACAACATACATGTTGTAATTGTTATCACAACATGTCTTTTCATGGGAAAAGATAACTGATAAGACATTGATACCTATAAATAGGATGCAGTCATAGCAAAAGTCCCAAAATGTATGGCACTGACTTCAGGGCTATGGAGTAGGAGGTGTGGGAACCCTCAGGAAAGACAGGGAAAAAAAATAAACTTTATCTAATGGTGATATATTTGAAAAATATGCCTCTTGCAATAACTTTAAAGGCTGATAATGTACTTAACAAGCCAGTAGTTTTAGATGAAGTTGGGAAGCAAAATGTGACTGTTGGGACTTCGTTGCTTTTGGCGACATTAAAGAAGTATGAAAAAGAAAAGACATGAACTTAGAAAATAAAAGTTTAAAAATAATGGAAGAAACATGTGGATCTAGAAATTTCTGAAATTGCGGGATTGAAAGATACAACTGTTTATTTTCTTCAACCACTAAAAATAAAATTGACAAATGCTTTGAATAACAAGGACTTATTGAAGCTTGGCCTAGGGCAAAGAAGGAATCATGGAGACTACTGACTTGCCTTAGATAAACTCCATGACAAGATTAAATTGGCTCTCAGAATTTTTTTTGTTTTTGTTTTTTGTATTTGGACAAAATGGCTTACAGGAAAAACAAACAAAAAAACAAAGCAAGCAGTATTGTTTTTCTGCTGAAACCCGATAGTCTTAAGATATTGACAATTAAGCCTAGGGAGAGGAAGATGCATTTCAAAAAAAAAAAAAAAAAAGAAGTAAAGACGTGTATTGGAACATGGAGCTTGTTAAAATCATGCAGATGAATATTTGAGAGGTCTAGACTGCCAAATAACTCCTAGACTAGACCAAAAAAAAAACAAAAAACAAAAACAAAACAAAGAATAGCAAAACAAAATAAAACAAAATGAAATGTGAGAGTTAAAATGACATTGAACTCCCATTTATGGATAAGATGCATCTGCTAACACTAATTAGTTCCCCAAAGAGGGTGTGCAGCTTAATACTTTCTTTAGATGTGTCCAAGGAAAATGAAAGATCCATTTGGGAAAGAGCCATAACCAAGAGAACCTGGTGATACAAACATAAAGTAGGATGAAGACTAATTCTGGAAGATTCTTTATCCCCAAAATCAATGAGCACTCCAGGTATCTTCCAGAAATAATTTCAAGTTTACTGTGGACCAATTATTTTGTGCCTTCCATTCTTCTTTTCTGATGCAGGCTTTATTGAGATTAACATGTCCCTGTTCCACTACTGAATGCTTGGTGTTGTAGGGTGCAGATAACTTGTTTTTGTAGTTCACCAATCTTTGGATCAACAGTAGCCACACTCATCATTATGTAGAGACAAGCATAAGGCCCTAGACTTGAGTCTCATGTTATGATTGGTTGGGACTTTTTGAGATGCCTTCTTTGGGAAAGAATGTGTTTATTTTGCGTGCAGATGGAAAGCAAGAGAATATGTGACTATAAGGATGAGATATAACAGGCTGCATTTATTGTTGCCATTTATTCATGTTCCTTCAGTAAGAAGATTCTGCATACCTTCCTATTGCCAAGTGAATGAAGGTGAATCTTTCTGAGGGGCATTTACTTCTATAACCCACTGAGGTGAGGCATAGCCATGTGATTTAATTTTGCCAGTGGGATAAGGGCTAAAATATCCATACCATATCTGAGCAGAAATCTATGAGCCATGAAGTAGGTCAGCCATTCTCTTTTACCTTTGTTGTCAGAGTAGTATGACCTAGAATCCAACTGCCCCCCTTCAGCCCGGATTCTGTGGTGAAGACAAGAGAAGCACAGAAGAGCCATATCTGACACACCCAGCAAACATGTAACAGCAATGAGAAATAGATTGATTAATTACAAGATGCTGAACTTTGAAGGGATCACTTAGGAAAGGCTGTGGGCTGCATGAATATTTTAAACTTTTTTTTTCATTTCCCCCTTTTCTTGGTAAGGGTATAAAAGGATAATAAAGGTATTTCTCAGTGAGATGTTAAGGAAACAGGTAGGCATTACCTACATTAATTTGGATGTGTAACAGGGCCAAGTAATAGGGAAAAGAGAGATATGGCCTATGGTTTCTTAATTCCACAGTTTAAGACACAGGAGAGAATGTTTAAGTAAAGCCCCAAAGAAGAGGGCTCATCCTTTCAATTTTCATGCAATCACTGTGTCACTCAACTCTCATCCACACTGATAAACATACTTACTACTGTATTGAATGTAACCGCTTTCTCAACCAGGGGATGTGTTCCTTCCCTTTCATGTTTTCTTCAAAACAGTTTCAGCTAATGTTAAGATTCTCTTGCATTATGAATTGTCCATACGATTCATCTTTGGCATTTTAGTAGCTCATGCATTTTGCAAAGCAGCCTTCTTACAATTTTCACCTTTTGATACTGTGGTTTATAATGAGGTTAGCTCATCTACCATACTGAACTTGACACAAAAAAAAACTAGAATAAAATATTGGTCTTCAAATCTAAAGATTCAAATTGTACTATTGCAACATTACTCAAGAATGTACATTAGAAAAAATTGTCAGAGGCTTTTAAGGTGTCAGAAAGGGCAGCATCTGCATGGATAAATTATGAGAATTTTTTGTCTTTTTTCTGTTATGCCAAAAACTACCACCACCAGTGTGCATTCTGTATTGTTGAGCCCAAGCCTTTGAAATAAGACACTCTAAAACTCTCTAAAGCATTTCTTTCTTTATGTTGGTTTTATTTCTTATGCTTAATTTCTGAGCATGTCTTAATTCAGGCAAGTTTCCATCTCAGGTACTTGTGCATAATCATACCAGTCCTGTGCTTCACTATTTGGCATGTAAAATTATGAAATTTTTATTGTAATTTAATTTCAGTATAAATAATGCTATGTCATAGTGATATGATTTGCTTAGAGAAATGCTATATTAATGTTAGTCAGGAGCCTTGCTAGTTTTCAATATTAAGAGGAAAATATTTTTCAAAATATACCAAAATTGAGGGGTTTATAGGAAGGAGTAAGGAAATACTACAGTAATTTTCATACATAATTTATTATTTCTACTTGATAGTAACAATGATAATATTAAATATTTTTATAGTCCTTATTTTATGCCAGGCCTAATTCTTAGTTCTTTGAATATGTTAATTTATTTAACCTTAAGGAAATCTCAAGTGGTTATTTTACAGATATATCTTATTTTATTTATTTTTAAAGATTTTATTTATTTATTTTTGAGAGAGAGAGAGAGAGCAAGCAGAGGAGAAGTCAAGGGAGAGGGACAAGCAGACTCCCTGCTGAGCCTCCAGGCACCCTCAGATATATCTATTTTAAAGATGAGGAGACAGGCACAGACAAAAAACTTGGGTCATGTACACACAGCTAGTAAGTGTTGGATTTATCAGTCAATATAAACCAGAGTCTCTCTTTCAAAGTATAATAGATTGACAAATACCAACATTAAAATTTGGATTATTTAGATTTTTCAGTCTTCTACCAATAACACCATAAGCCATAGGCTTTAGAGTTTTGTAGGGAAAAGATCAGTAGTTGGGTTTGGTTTTAATCCCCAGTCTAAACCTTATTATTTTGGTAGAGATAATGACCAACATTGGTGTTTACTTTCCACACAGTAGAGTTTTGTTATATTATCTCAAGTTACTGGATATTTTGTTTAGGGGTCTTTCTTCCTAAATTGGAAGGCTCTAAAAAGGCAGTCTTGTTGACTCTATATGATCAATGCTTGTCTTTGCAGCCTCTTGTATGTAAAAGACACTACCTCATTCCTTATGTAGTTTCTTTTTTTTTTTTCTAGTTTCTAAGTCAGCCCTAACATCTGACTTGATGGGATATTGTTGTTGTTGTTATTATAGCTCCTCACAGATGGACCATTGATGTAGAATCACGATGCAATCATCCAGTATCCCAGGGCAGCTACTTCTGAAACATTTAAAGTGTCTGTCATTAAAGTAAGATATGTATAGGTATTATCACCTGGCCAGACTCAGTCTGAGTTTTCTGGTTTCTTTTCTTTATCCAAAAAAAAAAAAAAAAAAAAACACCTTCTCAGCCTTGTACACATTCCTTGCATCATCCCTATGACTATTTTCAGTATAGTTCATTCAGTTTCTTCTCTGGCCATCCTTTGGTTCCGGATTCTCTTCATTTTTGTTCTAGTTAATGGGAGTTGCAGAGGGAGGTCTGCGAATGATTTCCACATGGAAATTCATTTAGTGCAGAAACACAAAAGGCACTCCGTACATGTTTATAGAATTGAGTTGAAATGTCCAACCAAGATTCTTTTTTTTTTTTAAGATTTTATTTATTCATTCATGAGAGACACAGAGAGAGAGGCAGAGACACAGGCAGAGGGAGAAGCAGGCTCCATGCAGGGAGCCCCATGTGGACTCCATCCCTAGACTAGGGATCAAGACCTAAGCCAAAGGCAGAAGCTCAATTGTTGAGCCACCCAGTCATCACCAAACAAGGTTATTTTATGAATAAATGGATTTAATCTATATTTATTTGAAGGGGATGAGGTTAGATAAATTGGTGGTATTATATGAATTGAACAGTTTAGCAAGTTTAGCAAGAGGATACTGTACAGTTTTTAGCTATCAATGATTAAATGGACTTTAGTGATATGTAGTAGATATCCCTGGGTAGAAAAATCTATTCCATTATCAAATAACATGTGCATCACACACTTGGTCAAATTATTTTGAAATAGAAACAAACATTTTATTTAAGGAACATATGACTTTTTTGAATTTGTCTATGAGGAATGAGCACTTGGAGAAGACTAGAGGAATGAAATTTATGCAGAGAAATTATTTTAAAAATAGTATAAAATAGTTAATTCATTGATGATCAAGGAAAGACTGTCAGTTTTCATGATTAGATCTTAAATTCTAAATCAGTACCAGGAATGAATGGCCTTTTATTGTAAAGATTAATTAAATGATTAAGGCATGTAAAGTAATTAACAGTGATGCAATTCATAAATAACCAATTCACAGCAATTTAACATAACAATATAACAAAAGAAAAACACAGAAGTGGAAGAGTACAAAGTAAATGATCATTGACCAGCCCCTGGAATAAATGCTAGTTACTGAAAGATGGGAATGAGAAGGTCTGGGAAGGGCCAGAGCCTGGAGTTCTTCTTTTCTGTTGTTTACAAATTGTGAGACAAAGTCTATGGCATAAGCAGTGTCTGGAAATAATATTATATTTCAGGACAACAGTAATTTCCAGGATACAAGATAATGGGTCCTGATGGACAAGAAAAGTAGAGCAAAGGAAAGCCTTAGGTAATTTGGTATTTAAAGTTCAGGCCGACAAATTTGGTGTCTGTGCTGTCTATAGAGCAAGGGGATTCTAATCTTGGACTGTGATTCAGGTGCAAAAATCCATTTTTCTAAGAGGAAAATGTATCTTAAGTTTTATACCTAGCAGTCATGAACAGGGACTCAAAATACTTCTACCTATCAGAATTGCCTGGCCGAACTTTAAAATATCTTGATGGCTGGAACTTATCCCCAATCCCATTAAATTGTAGTTTAATTAATTCTTCTGGGGTGATTTGGAACAGTAGTTTATCCATTGTTTATTTTGCTGTTGGTTGTCATCTGTTTATATTTTGGTTTTAGTCTGGTTTTGTTAAGTTCTTGATGATTCTCATTTACAGAGATCTCTGCTTTACAGTGCATAGAGAGCAACTGGGGATGTTGGGAAATGCATATTTTGATTCAGTAAGATTGAAGCAAGGCCTGAGATTTAGTATTTATACATGCTCCCAGCTGCTGCCGGTTCACACATCACACTTTGGATCAAAAGTCACCTCCTATGACCTAACACTTAGACACCAGGGAAGAAATCCCATTATTAGAACCCAGAGAAGTAATCCTGATGAGTTCACATTTCAGAACTAGAGTAAGAGTGGAATGGGACACAGCTTAGCCTTGGTTCATTCATCTGATCTGTCTTAGAAAAAAGTTTAAAGTCAATCTTCACAGTAGTGTTTCTCATTCTTTAAGGAAATCTTAGGGCAGCTCGGGTGGCTTGGTGGTTTAGTGCCACCTTCAGCCCAGGGTGTGATCCCAGAGTCCTGGAATCAAGTCCCACATCGGGCTCCCTGCATAGAGCCTGCTTCTCCCTCTGCCTCTTTCTCTCTGTGTGTGTGTATCTCTTATGAATAAATAAATAAAATATATATAAAAAAAGAAATCTTAAAAAAAAAGAAATCTTGAACCCTAAATGACATTTCACTCACCTCAAAGTCTCCAAAATAGTGGTACTTATCCATCTTGATTTTTCAAAGTTTGTATTAGGACTTGATAATTTCTATAAAAACTATTCAGATTTTCTTGGATATGCTAATATTCTCTCTCTAGCCACTCAGTTCTTTATACTTTGTACCACAAGAACATAATGTGTTTCCGATTTCTTTAAAAAAAATAATTGAACATTACATGACAAGACATTATTACACTTCATATTGGAAGTGTGAATTTTTAAGTCATTTAAGTAATAACAGGAACCAGATCCATTTCAAAGGAATTTTGCCATTTATCTATTTTTTTAATCACACTGAGGAAGACTTCTTAATCACCACAAAAATACTGTATGATGAATGATTTCTAGAGAGGTGTAATAACAAAATTAGGGAACTCAAGTTTTCAAAAAAAGTAGAATTTACTTTTTTTTTTTGGCACTGCCACAGAGTTTTTAGGGAATCCACTAGGACCATAATGTGCTGATAAACTATGCACTCTCGTCACTATGCTCATAGATACTTTTTCAATACACTGGAGTGAGCCTCCTAAATTCTCCTATTTGAATGAACATTCATTGTAATGTGTATATTAAGAGATTGTATTAGGCATATTGGAAAGCCTTAGCAACACTTGTAGTCTACCCACTTGCTCTTTAGGATTAGTTGAACAAAACAATAATTTATTAAATCTCCTGTGCGGCATGTCTGCTTACATGGGTTTCTTGAATGTTCTTTGTACGTGTACTGTTGGGTTTTGAGAAGATATGTGTGCATCTTAGAATAGACTTGATCTCTTTATTAATAATATATATGGGAAGTCATATGTATTAGTTTTCTATTGCCATGTAACAAATGATCACAACTTTAGGTGCTAAAGGGAACACAAATTACAGTTTTGTATGTTGGAACAGTTTACAAGGTCAAGATTCCTGCCATTGGTGAACTGGGTCCTCTGCTCAGATTCTTACTAAGATGAAATTAAGCTTTTGTTTAGGGCTACAGTCTCATCTGAGGCTTGCCATCCTCTTCCAACCTCACTTGTTGCCAGGATTTAATTGATTGCACTTACAAGACTGAAGCCCCTCAGCTCTGAGAAGGTGCCTACTGTTTGCTGCCATATGACTCTCTCCAAAATGTGGCTGTTTGCTTCATTAAGGCCAACAGGAGAGTGTATCTGGAATATCTCTGACTTCTTCCTGATTCTGAACATTAGATCTTCTTTAAAGAGCTCATCTGATTAAGTTAATATTCTTACTTTCTATTAACTTAAACTGATTAGAAGCCTTACTGATGTATGGAAAGTCCCTTCCCCTTTTTTCATATAACATAGTCTGCAAACAGGAGTGAAATCCATCATAGGATTTAAGGAAATCCATAGGAAATCCATCCTCCATTTAAGGCCGCGGGGGTGGGGCCATCACCCCAGTGGGTCTGGAGGGTGAAGGCAACAAACCAAAGAGGATGATGATTCAAGAACCTTAAATCTAATGCCAATTGCTTTGCTAGATTTTGGACTTGCTTGAGATCCATCACCCTTCCTTCCAGTTTCTCCCTGATAGAATGAGGGTGTCTATGCTCCACCTGCTCCACCATGGTATCTCAGAAGCACATAATTTGTCTAACATGACAAAATCACAGCTAGAGTGTAATTTGGCTTTGGAAAAATTGGACTTCATGTCTCACCCATGTCTAATTTAGATGGTACTTAGGGGAGACTGTGGACTTCAGAATTGATGCTGGAATGACTCAACAGTTTGGGGGCTCTTAGGATGTTATGAATGTATTTTGCATGTGAAATGGATATGAATTTCAGGGACAGGTGAAGAATGTTATGGATTGAATGTGTCCCCCCAAAATTCATATACTAAAGCCCTAACTTCCAGCGTGGCTGGCTGAGTATGCAGATGGGGCCTCTAAAGAAAGAATGGAGACTTGATCCATTAGGATTGATATCCTTAAAGAGGCAATAGAGAGCTCTCTCTCCCTCCCCTTCTTTCCTTCTATGTTGCACACAGTGAGGAAAAGCCACAGATGTGAGCATGCGATAAGAAGGCAGCTGTCTGCAACCCAACAGAATTCTTACCAGACACCAACCCTATTGGCATCTTGATCTTGGACTTCAGTCTCTAGAACTATGAGAAAGTAAATTTCTATTGTTTAGGGCACCACAACATGTTATTTTGTTATGGCTGCCCAAGGGGACTAATACTCTAGGTCATGCAGTATATATGGTTAGTGGAAATAGATGACAAATACAAGTTCTACTAATTTGTGTTTCCACTAGTAGTTTATCAGAATTTTCAGTTGGCTCACATTCTTGTTAACACTTGATATTTTCTTTCTCTTTATTTTTAGTCATTCCGATGGGAACGAAGGTAGTAGTGCATTATGTGGTTTTATTTTTATTTAAACACTAATGAAATTGGACATGTTTTCTTACTTTTGCTGGATATGGGAATATTTATTTTAAATGTTTAAGTTAGCAGCCCATTTTGTAAAAAGATGGGCTTTCTTTTTCTTATAAACTATTAGTATTTTGTATATTCTGTACACAACATAAAACATTGTAAGATGTTATTTTGCATGTACAATCCCCAAATCTATGTATTGTCTTTCATTCACTAACACTCTTGATTAATAGAAATTATTATATTCTAATTAACTACTATTTTATTTTGTGGTTAGGAATTTTGGATTCTGATAAAAATTCTTTGCTTACTTTAAAGTCATAATGATGTTCTTTTATGTTTTCTGATTAAAAATTAATTGCTCTTCATTTCCATTAAAAAAGCAATCCATATGGAATATTTGTATGTTATTTACTATAAGGAAGAATCTAAACTTATTAATTTTTCCATATGATAACTGAATAACTTAGCTCCATTTGATAAAACACCACCTCTTCTCCATGAAACTGTGCATCACTTTTGTTATAAATAATGTGATTGGATATATATTCATCAGTTTCTGGGCTTCTCAATCTGTTCTATTGGCCAAAGTTTTGTCCTTTTGCAAAGACCCTGCTATCTTAATTAATATTAGTTACTAAAGTTTTATATTAAGGCTTGATTGCTAGTAGTGAAAGTCTCTAGCGTTATTAATCTTCTATAACATTGCCTTCTATTCTTGGCCTTTTGTATTTTCATATCAATATTAGTCTCAGCTTGTCAATTTCTACAAAAATATTTCCATTTTGAGGAAAATTGGGTTGAAACAATAGATTAATTTTGTTAAAAAGGGACAATTTTAACATATTGAGTCTTTATTCTGATCTACGATCATTATATAAACTCCATTTAAATGGCTAAAAAAATCTCAATATTTTGTAGCTTTTAGTGTACAGGGATAGAACATAAACTTTGATAGGATATGATGGTTTTCTTTTTTTTGATGTTTTTTATTCTAATGTAACATATTTTTAGAGAACTTCACTGTCCATTTTCTTTTGGTATATAGAGGTGTGATTTATTTTTATTTATTGATCATGTATACAGCAACCTTGTGAAAATCACAGACTTATTCTAAAATTTTTCTGTATATTCTTTTAAACTTCATAGGTAGAAAAAAAAAGAAAAAAAAATAAACTTCATAGGTAGAAAAGCATTTTGGCTCTAAATTACAGGTTTTTAATTTTTCATTTACAATTGTTGCATTCTTTTTTAAATTTTCTCTTTCTTTTTATTTATGTGTGTCTGTGTGTGCATCTGTGTGTATATGTGTGTCCACTAGCTAAGACTTCCAGTGCAATGTTTAATAGAAGTGGTGATAGTATTCCATGGAAGCAGATGGACACCCCATCCAATATTTGATCTGAATGCTGTGACTGATGATGCTATACATATACCAAGAGGTTATAGAAAGGTTTTTTTACTCACATAATGAGCCGTTCTAGGGAAAGCAGAACTGGTCCCAAACAGGCCTGGAAAGGGCTTGAGAGAGAGCTGGAACAGTGATATTTTATAATTTTATATTTGTTTGTGGATGGGGCCAGAGTGAGGACTTCCTTACACAGACATTCTTGGGTGATTTGAACTCTCCATCAGAGCCAAAAGAGAGAACACCTGGACTTTCTATAAGCTTGCCCAAATGTGAGGCAGAAAATAAAGTAGGAGTGGCAGATTTGGAAATCTCTCAGCAGTTTAACCTGAAAAATGAAGTTAGCCTCTTTATTATATTGATTTTATTCCCAAACATTGAAGTTAATTTTGAGATATTTTGTCAGTGAATGTGAGTGTTATTGGTTGAACATCAAGTGAATTATGTGTCCACATCTGGTATATTGTTTTAATATTTTTGGAGTTTTATACCTGAAAGAAAATGTCAAATTCTTTCATTATTGCAGATTAATTTATTTCCCATTTTAGTGTTCTAAATTTTTGTTTTATATTTTTTGACTCTATGCTATTGTGTACATACAAATTTAGGATTGATACATATTGGATTGACCCTTTATGGTAAAATACTGTTTTTAAAATTTTTTTATGAATAGTTTTGACCCAGGCGTCTGCTATGACTATAGCCACATCAAATTCCCTTTGATTAGTATTGGTATGCTCTTCATCCTTTCACTTTCAAACTTTCTTTCTCCCTATAGCTTGTAAGCAGATTGAATGCCTGTGTATATTTTTCAATAGTTTTAAAAATCCCAGATATTTACTTGAAATAATTATTCTGTTTAATATTTAAGTAAGACATACATGTACACACACACACTATATATATATATATATATATATATATATATATATATATATATATATAACTGGGGCACCTGGGTGGCTCACTCAGTTAATTGTCCAGTTCTTGGTTTTGGCTCAAGTCATGATCTCAGAGTCATGAAACTGAACTTTGTGTAGGGCTCTACATTCAACAGAGACTCTGCTTGAGATTCTGTTCCTCTCCCTCTCTCTCTGCCCCTCCTCTGCTCTTTCTCTATAAAATAAATAAATAAATCTTTAAAAAAATAATAAATTAGATGCCATTCCATTGTTTTGTCTTTTATAATTTCTGTTCATTAGTCATTTCTCAGTCTTCTTCTAACAAAACATAATGTATCCATTTTTCTTTTAGCTCTTTGCAAGATTTTCTTGCAATTTCCTTGGTGTAGTTTTCTTGGTATTTATGCTTCTTAGATTCTGCAGATTTTCATGAATCTTAGTTGACATCTTTCAATAGATTTGGAAATCGACTGTCATTATCTCTGCAAATATTATTCCGTGTTCTCTTTCTCTTTTTTCTCCATGACTCTTATTACAGATGTATTCTAATTTTTAAACAATTTACATGACTTATATGCTGTTATCTCTTCTTTTTTGTCTTTTTCTTTTTCTACTCTAGTTTATTTTCTTTTAAGCTCTCTTTCAGTTTTTAAGTCCTCTAGTTTTCTGCTTTCAGTCTGTTGTCCAACCCATCCGTTGAGTTCTAAATTCCAGATATCTTATTTTTCAGTTATGGACTATTTGTTTGTATGTGTTCCAATATTTTACTGGAACCTCCTTGCCTTCACTAGTATTTTCCAAATTTATTCTCTGTTCTCTTAAACATAATAATTATGTATATTTAAAGTTTTTGCTTGCTAATTCTACCACCTTGTAATTTCTTGGCACATGTCTTCTGTTTTCTCTTGATTTGTTAAAGTCCCTGACTTTACTAAGGTCTAGAATATAATTTTTAATTTTATGAGAGATATTATGTATATTGGAAACACAGAAGTTCAAGGTGTCATTACTCTCCAACTGAGGATGTTCTTCTCTCTGCGAGATAGATAAAAAGGGGCTGAAATCTAACTAAACCATGACTAATCTGTCACAGAAACTTGGTTATAGTTTTACTAAGACTCATTCATTCTTGTGTTTGTCTTCTTTCTTTGGAATGTCCCTCCTGTGATTTTTATTGAGTGCTTGCATTTTTTTTCTGTGTATAACTTTTGAGATTGCAGGAAACTAAATTTTACCTTCTAGAGTTTCCCAGCCCAGCTCTTATGCTTCTAAACACATGCAACACCAGAATCTGGCAAATACCTTGAAGGAGAAGCCAGCCAAATGACCTCCTAGCAGGTCTTTCTTTCCAAGGTCTATAGGACATTGTCTGTTTTATGGTGCCTTTTGGAACTTCCAAATAAACTTCCAGTCTTTCTGCACACTTTTGAAATTCTATATTTTTTATAGGAAACACTGGCCTAGTGATGAGGCTTCTCAAATATTTAAATTGTTATTTTTGTACTACTTGAACATTGAGACTTTGGTTGGTTTCTTTACTCCATCAGAGTATGTAAGTTTGGAGTAAGCTTAAATATCATCTTATGACTGGGAAATGCCCACAATTTGGCAAATTTCCCTAGAGGGAAATATCTGATGGACATGAAATCTCCTTGGGTTGTTCCTTACTTTATGGAGTTTTAGTTCATCTGATACTTGTTCCTTTTAAATTTAATGCGTGTGAAACCTTATTCTCTCTGGCATTGGCCAAAACAACCAGCAAAACTAAAAGACAACCTACTAAATGGGAGAATATATTTGCAAATGATATATCTGATAAGGGGTAAGTATCAAAAATATATAAAGAATTTATACATCTCAACACCTGAAAACCAAAATAATCCAATTTAAAATGGGCAGAAAACTTGAACTGACATTTCTCTAACGACATATGGATGGCCAACAGACACATGAAAAGGTTCTCAACATCACTTAGGAACAGGAAAATGCAAATCAAAACCACAATTATGTATAACCTCACATCTGTCAGAATGGCTAAAATCAAAAACTTAAGAAACAACAAGTGTTGCCAAGGATGCGAAGAAAAAGGAACCCTCATGCACTGTTGATAGAAATGCACACTGGAAAAACACTGTGGAAGACAGTATGGAGACTTCTCAAACAACTAAAATGGAGCTACCCTACCATTCAGCAATTGCACTACTAGGCATTTACCGAGAGTATGAAAATAGTGATTTGAAGGAATACATGGCACCTCTGATTATTGCAGCATTATTTACAATAACCAAATTATGGAAGCAGCCCAAGTGTCTTTCAACAGATGAATGGATAAAGAAGATGTGTTGCACATACAGACACACACACACACACGCATTATTTTTAGCCATTAAAAAGAATGAAATCTTGCCATTTCCAACAATATGGATGGATCTAGAGAGTATAGTGCTAAGTGAAATAAGTCAGAGAAAGACAAATACCATATGATTTCACTCATATGTGAAACTTAAGAAAGAAATAAAGGGAAAAAAAAGACAAAACAGACTCAAAACTACAGAGAACAAACTAATGTTTAGCAGAGGGGAGGTGGGTGGAGTGATGGGTGAAATAGGTGAAGGAGATTAAAAGTACACTTATCTTTTTTTTAAAAAGATTTTTATTTATTTATTCATGAGAGACACACAGAGAGAGAGAGAGGCAGAGACACAGGCAGAGGGAGAAGCAGGCTCCATGCAGGGAGCCCGATGTGGGACTTGATCCCAGGATTCCAGGATCATGCCCTGGGCCAAAGGCAGGCGCCAAACCACTGAGCCACCCAGGGATCCCCTAATAGTACAGTTATCTTGATGAGCACTGAGTACTATATGGAACTGTTGAATCACTGTGTTATACATCTCAAACTAATATAACACTGTGAACTCTTTGCTGGAATTTAAAAAAAAAATAAAAGCAATAATAAAAACATTAAATAAACAATGCTTGTGAAAATGATTTTTGAAATATATTCAGCTTTTTAAAATTGCTTCAGTGAATGCATTGTCTGTTGCAGCCTATCCCGTTCTTATGGCGAGAACTCCCAATTTAGCTTCTTTTCCTTCTTAAAGTGAGATTTATTGAAAATACAATTAAAATACAGTGAAATTTACTCCCAGTATGTGCTTTAATGAACTTAGATAAATGCATACAGCATGGAGAATACTTCCAGCACCTCAAAAAGTTTCCCTGTACACCTTTCTCACAATAACTTCCGTCTGCTACTAGCCCCTGGCAGACATTAAATTCTCTTCTTATAGTTTTACTTATTCCAGAATGGAAATACAATATAAATGGGATCATACAGCATGCAGTCTTTTGTTCCTAGTTTCTTTCACTTAGCTTAAGGCTTTGTAGATTCAGTCATATTGTTACATAAACCAAGTAGTTAATACCACTCAAATGTATTTCATTGTGGATGAGCTGATAGACATTTGTGGTGTTGTTAGATTTGGTGATTATGAATGAAGTCCCTAAATGGGGACTGGGAGTGAGCTGAGGAGGCTTTGGTTGTTTCCAGCTCGTAATTGCATATAGGTATTAGAATAGGCATGTTTTTAATTCCCCTTGAGTAAATACCTATGCAAAGAGTTACTATGTGATATAATAAATAGATGCTTGAAAATTTTCTACAAAATTGATAAACTATTTTCCAACAAGGCTGTTTATTTCCCATTAGCAATGTGTGTACAAGTTCCAGTTGTTCCATATGTTACCAACACTCAGTAGAGTCAATTTAATTTTAACCATTCTTGTTGGTATGTAGTGGTTTTAACTTCCATTTCCCTAATATCTAACAATATTGAGAATCATTTCATATACTTATTTACTATCTTTTTTTCAGTGAAATGTTCATTTTTTTGCTTATTTTTATTGAGTTCTTTGACTTCTTATTGAGTTGTAAAAATTCTTTGTATCTTATGAATATGTCTTTCATCAGATATACACTTCATGAAGATCTTCTCCATATCTGTAGCTTTCTTTACCTTTTCTTATCAGTATTTAGCACTCAGCTAACTTTTACCCAGAAACTGTGAGATAATAAATGTTATTACTTTAAACCATTATGTTTGGGATAATTTATAATGCAGCAATTAGTAATTAATATGCCAATTATGCCATCTTTTGTTAAAAAGATTACTTTTTCACCATTGCATTACCTCGGCACCTTGGTTGAATTAACCATAGTCAACCATAAATGTGTGAGTCTCTTTCTGAATGCCTTTTCCCCCATGTATCTATAGGCTTTCTTTCACTAATGTGACATTTTTTTGTTACTATCACTGCGTAGTCCATAGTTCCTATGTATTGTTGTTACGCAGTTCCAAGGATTATATTTTGAGAGCCACTGTTTTATAAGAGTTTTGCTTGAGAGAAAGAGAGAGAGAGGGCATGCAAGTGAGCACAAGCAGGCAGGAACAGAGGAAGAGAGAGAGGATCTTAAGCAGGCTCCATGCCCAATATGGAGCTTGACATGGGGCTCAATCTCATGACCCTGAGATCATGACCTGAGCTGAAATCAAGAGTCCAGTACTTGATTGATTGAGCCACCCAGGCACCCCAAGAGGAACGACTTTAAAAGATTAAAAGCAAGTGTACTTTATTATCTCCTGTAGGTTTAAATTTCTGTAACTGATTACTTACACTTGTGAGCTTGTGAGGACGATTGATCTAGTTTGATAGGAGCCAGCTCATAGAGGATGCATGGAAGGTCACATGACTTCCTCACCCCCCACCCCCCAAAACAGGAACTTAAATAGACTACAAGTTCTTGGAATGCCCTTGCCTCAACATGGGACAGCTATGAGGGGAGCCTCAGCACCGTGGTGCATGCTAAGGCTAAACTTTTTGGAAACTACATTCTTGCTTGTACTAGTCTCAGTTCCCTTCTTTATTATGCATTTCTCTCTTCTTTGTAGGCTCTTCCTGATGAACATTCCCTTAATGCATATGTGAAATTAAATCCCTGCTTATACTCTGCCTTTAGGAAACCCAACTGAAGACACCAAGAATTCCACTCATGCATATTTATATCTATTCTTAGGGCTCTTTTACACAAATGTTGGCAGAATAGTAATAAATACATGAAAATTCTGTGGCACCAAAGTCATAGAATATTATCTCCAGATTTTATCCAGAAAGCCTATTTCACTCTAAGTTCTGTCTTAAGGTAAAATTTAGGAAATACCTAAGTAATTGGTGTTTCTTGTGGAAGAACTAAGAAAGAACATTCTTGCCGGGGTGATTCCCTAATATCCAGTTAATGAGACAGATTCATGGAAATGTTGTGGCTTTTGAAATATGACCTGGCAAAAGAGGACATAGAATGCAGTATTCTCTCCATAACTGATACCATTTTCAAAGTTTTGATCTGAAGTCTCAAAATTTCAGTTTCCATTTCTTGCTGGAGATCTGTGTGTTCATCCTTCAACAGAAGTAGAAAATTCATGTTAATGTTAAAATTATTGAGAATGTTTTAATGTAAAGATATGTTATCCAGATAATTAACCTAGAGTTCTGAAATTTTGTCTGTGGACCTGAGATATAATGAAGATTTCACAGGTTTAACTGTGAAGTAGTTGATTGAATACCTGTCACAGTAGAAAATCTTGGGCCTGTTACTTCTCAGAATAGCTCTCACACTGAGATACCAACTATGGAAAGAAGTAAGCACCACTTGAACACAACTAGACTATGGTGAAAAACAAAGCATAATTGAAGCATAACATTTTTTGTGCTTAAATATATATTTGATTTTCAAGCCAAAAACATTTCTATAAGAACTAGACCATCAAAGGCCAGGGCTTAGATTATTCCATAATGTGTATTTAAAGAAAGGTTTTTGCTAAACAAGAACAACAACAATACATTAAGATAATTACAAAGTTCTAATTAGTCTTTCTCTTAAAAAATGGCTTATCTTCTAGGTGAAGGATTTTAAAGCATGATAGAGAAATTGTTATAGTAACCATAGAAGAAAAAAGTACTGAAGATATCATGGAACCTCATAATTAAACAGAAACAGCTCAGTTAAATTTGAGCATCATTATGCATAAAACATCAGTGAGTACCAAGAGACTAATAAAAAGAAGTGCCATTGATGTTAATAGGCAAAAGGTAAGAGATAATATAGATTGGACCAAGCATTGCAAATAGAGTCAAGAGAAACATGAATAACACTAGTAACTAGAATTCAGTCCTTTCTCTAATAGAAGAGCTATCTACTGTTGCAGATCTTTTTAAAAAAGATTGAATTTATTTATTTGAGAGAGAGAGAGAGAGAGCACAAGCAGGGGGAACAACTGAAGGAGAAGGAGAAACAGAATCCCACTGAGCAGGGAGTCTGATGCGGGACTTGATCCCAGGACACCTGGATTATGACCTGAGCCAAAGGCAGATGCTTAACTGAGCCAACTAGACATCCCTACTACTGCAGATTTTTGACTCATGTTTAAATGAAATACCATGAGTAACAATTTTTATTTTGACTGGATTGGGGATTTTGAGCCATGAAAAATAAGGGAACCCCCGGTGGCTCAGCAGTTTAGTGCACCTTCGGCCCAGGGTGAGATCATGGAGACCAAGGATTGAGTCCCATGTCAGGCTCCCTGCATGGAGCCTGCTTCTCCCTCTGCCGGTGTCTCTGCCTCTCTCTCTCTCTGTGTCCCTCATGAATAAATAAATAAATAAATAAATAAATAAATAAATAAATAAATCTTAAAAAAAAAGAAAGATATAACTATGACTATGACTAAGTATAACTATATATGTGACTATATATATATATATATATATATATATTTGGAAAATAAAAATAAGGGTATCTATGGCTGCCAAATCATCTAGGTTCTGATTCACTTTTGTAAACTTTTTTTTTTTTTTGTCATTGGAATGAAATTTTGTTGCTTAAGCAAAGTGTCTTTGGACATAGTCAATCAGCGCTAACAATTCAGGCACCTGAGTTTGTCATCAGTACATTATTGGAATTATATCAACATTGAATATCTAGCTTCTGTCTGATTTTTAATCTTGATAGAAGTCGTGTGATTCATAGTAAATCTAAGATGTACAGTGATTTCTGCATTTATTTGCAGAATATTCTGCAAATATTCTGAAATATTTTCCTCAGTTTTTTCCTATGTTGGACAAGTTTTTTTGTATGTGTGACATGCCACCTAATTTTTCCTCCTTCCCTGTAATAGTATTGATGCAACGATAAACATGTTGGCTTTGAATATATTGAAGTTTGAATCACTTCAGCCTCTTGCTTTGCTCTGCCTGCATAAGGGAATCTTTCTTTTTGTTTCACTCCTTTTGTAGGCACTCTGTCCCTCTTGAAAAAGACAGATGTCTTCATTTTTTTTGGAGAGCCTCCTTCTGTTACAGTCTTCTGTGCTAATTTACTGCCATAAAAATTGAGAGAGGTTATAGGAAAAATATGCTCAGGTAAACAAAGTGTACAAATTTAATTTGGAGAAAGAATGCTGGTTAAATATCATCAGAATTACCATCCTACAAAGAAAAGTGTTAAGGCTCTGGGTTCGATATAATAAAAGCGCCTACCTGACCAACCGACCAACCTAACAAAATTACAGCGGTACTCAATTTGTTTAGCTTTTTGCCCCTTCTCTAATATTTACAATTTTCCTTCTTTTTTTCTTCTTTCTTATATATCTCTCCATCATTTTATTGTATCCTTTCTTTAATTTTTGCCAGACCTGACACAATTTCAAAAATTAGTATTACAATGGACCCTGGAGGGAAAAAAATCATTGTATCACCTCATATGGGCAAATTAAACTACATTTTACCTTATATTCATATTGTTTGTATGTTAAGAGGGAAGAATTTGTTTTCAGCTTTTGTCTGTGCTTTTATTTTACTTTTAACTAGATTCAACGTATAGTTTTAGATTTAGGTAGCTCAGCAAATTCTATATTGCTGTGTCAGTTACCCCTCTTATGGTTGAAGTTTATTCTGATGGAAAAATGTGGCTTTCTAAACTGGTAATTAATTATAAAGGCATATAGTTGGAGATTTATTTGTATCTCATGACTAAAGTTACAGCTTGGTTAGTCTTGACTTTAATCTCATATTTCACATTGACTAAGTAACCTAGAAAATAACGCTATTTTTCCAGAAATAAATCTCTTAAGGGCACCAAAAGGATGAGCATGTTGCTTGGTTTCAAGAATGGCATAGGCTAAAAAAAAAGAAAAAAGGCATAGACTTAGATTTGCATTCTTATAATATTATTTCTAATGATCTGAAAGGACCTCCAAATATTGGGACTTAAAAATTATCCTCTTATTGCATACTTTTGCAAATTTCCTCATGAGATTGTTTTGCTTTTTTATCTTAAAAATTCAAAATATTTTACTGAGGTGTAACAAAGTAAAAATAACCAAACTATGAAAATTAAAAATAAAATTAACAAAAAGTCTTTCATAGGGGTTAGATTGAAGGGAACCACAGACTGAAATGATCTGGAAATCAAAGGGAGGGACAGAGGGTCATGCTTATTTTATCATGTTAGGATGTCAATTAAAATATACAAGGCACAGTTCTCACATATTCACAATGAAAACTAATATTGTTTTATGCTAAAATCTTTTTAGAGTTTGCTAAGATGAAATAGCCATTTATTAAGGTGCTATTTTTTATTCTATGTTTATTAGAAATACATATTGCATGTAACTAGCCTCCTTCTCCATGAACACTTGAAAGGAACATCTATAGACATAAAAGGTAATTTTACTACAAATAAATTATATGCATTATAAATTATACAAATAAATGTAACATAGAGTTTTAAAAATATTTTTGATAATCTGTTATTATTCTGAGGTAAAGACATTGCATTAGAAAGTTGAATTTAGTTTATAAAAAAGAAAGAGTCTCATATCTAAAATATTTGTATTCTATTTTTTCATATAAAATCTGCTATTATTTTTAAATTGGAAAGGTTTAAGGTTTAAATTATCTGAAAATTTGAAAAGGTCAGCTTATATTAATTTTCAAAGTAACTTCCCTCAAATATAGCACTCTTAATTTTTTTCACTTTCAGAAAAATGTTGCTTACTATTCCCTCACCATAAATGACAAAAGTGATTCATAGGTTAACATTAAGAATCCATAACATAAGAAATGCATTATCTATAGTAGGAATTATCTTTTATATATTTCAACTTTTTTATTACAATGTGATTTTTCTAATCAAACTTTGTTTCTTTCGTGATTCCAACATGTGTGTGAATTATCATAGATAATGAAATTTAGATATTATTAAAGGTTTTAGCAGTGATTTATATGAGGTTATTAATAAGTCTATCTACATAATCAATATAATCTATCTCCTCTTTCCCCTTCTTTTTTACTCCTCTCACCTGACAGTTAAATTTTATCAATATTAAAACATTGTTTATTGTATTTATCTAAAAGAATTATGACAAGGAAAATATCCATGGCAGACATAAGGCAATTTGTGAGTTATTTTCTTACTCTATGCTGTATCTTAGATGCTTAATCTGTTCGATGATTTTGAATAAACTGATTTGATAATTTCAAATACAGTGAGTTTAATTTCTGAAATCAGACAAGTTGATTATTTTTAATAAAGAATTTACCCATTTGATTAAATAACCAAACTATTATACACATTGTTATTATTATTATTTTTTTGCTATTAAATTCTTACCTGATCCCTAAAAATACTTGTTATACTGAAGAATGAGAATCTTGTTCCTCCCATTTCAATTGTCCCACTAATTTCACATCTATATAGTGGGAAACATGTTGAAGAAAAGTATTAAAATATTTTAAAGCCACATAGGATTATTAAATTAACCTGGAATGAGTCCTCTAAATCGTTGAGGCAACTGTTCATCAGAAGCTTTTCCTTAAAAAGAATAAGAAAAAGAAGAAGAAAAAAACCCACCAACTTTGTACTTACTGGAGACCTATAATTCACAGCTGTTATTTTAAGCAATGTTCCTGGAGAATGGTCAGAGGAATATACTGGAACATTGGAAGAAGAAGAAATTAGCCAAATTCATCATTTGCATTTAATTTTGCATTTTCATTCAATTAATTCCCCTTACTTGTCTAGCAAGACTGAACTCCTTTTAAAAGTCATAATTTCTTTCAGCTCAGCGTAAATTATGATGCCTGAGAATCTTGGACTATGAATAATGTGGCCTATTTTGGGGGGCTACTGTCTAACTGTTAGTTTTGGATGGGAAATACAAAAGCATTTTACACACTCAAAGCAAAGATAGTGAGTGTTGAAAGTAATCAATGACTTCCTTTCATTTCCTCTAAATGACAAGCTTAACAATTGCCATGGAACTCACCAGTGCATTCTGGAAATCTCATTCTGTCATCATAAAACTCTGACTATAGCAACATCTGTCTAGAGCTGGACAGAGCCCCAGTGACCCTGTGCTAACATTGTATCCCTGGTGGTCAGAAAGCAAGCAAGAAAGGTAAGAGTAAAGAAACATGTAAACGGATTAAATGACAGAAAAGTACTCTCAGAAGGAAACCTTTTCTTTCTTTTTGTTCAGAGCTGTCAGAGAAATTCTCTGGATGTATCTTTGCTTTCATTAAACAGGAATCAAAACAGAAATTTAGGTCATTATACAAATAAAATTAGTGATGAGCTTTCAACCCTTTTTAAACAGTTGATCCCTCCTTTTTTGCCTTCCTAACTGCAATGTGTGTCAAAGTTTAATTTTTGTTCTATTGAGATTATACCTAGATTTGACAATATTATAATATAAGGCACATATTAACAGATCATGGAGGATAACAAGAAAGAAAGAACGGACCTTCATCTTGTCTCTCTTAAAGCCAAGATTTTATTTTCCCTCTCAGTGTCCCATGGGGTTGGTATGGATATGTCACCAGGTCCTTTCATTTTCTAGAATGTGCCATTTTACTTAGAATTGAAAAATGAATTCTGGCCACCAGATATTTTTATCAGCAACAATTGAAAGAAACTAATGCATAGATATACTAGTCTTTCTGATTTATTTTCTTTAAAACATTATTATTTACTAAACTTATTATAATTTTTATATCCTATATATATAGAATATTTATATATAGGATTATATCATATAGGATTATATCATATATATATATATATATGTTTTTCTTGGACTTTTGAAGCTTCATATCACTGTAAAACTGCTTAGTTGAAGCAAGGTTTGATGAAAGGGAGTGCAGAGAAATTCTGTTACTTTTTCTACTTCGAACTTCCAAGTCATAGGCATCATCTCTTCTTATTTGTCTGTGAATAGAAGAACATACTTTTGCCAAGGGTGGACGATTAAATAATAAACCAAATTATAAAGCCCAAAATGCTTTTCCTGGCACTCAAGCAAGTGGCACTCTAGCACAGTGGAAAAAAAAAAAAAGACTCACCATTAACATTTTCAGATAGGGTTTGAGTGCCTTACACTGTAAAGATTCTTTTTTTTTGGGGGGGGAGCAAATCTATGGGGAAGGTACCTTACAGATACAAATTAATTTAAGTAACATACCTTCTCAGCTTTACAAATATTAGAATGAACAGAAATCCTAAGCATTTATTATCTCTAAGTTTTGATTGTTTGTTTGTTTGTTTTAATTTGCCCATAAACATTCAGGAAAGTTAGAAAACTCGCATATACTCCACAAGTTTTTGGTTCCATCTCTTCTGCCTCAAGTGCACAAAGACAAAGCAGTAATCTATCTAGTTTATTTCTTTGAAAATGGTGTTCTTAAAGTACATCTTGCAGATAGATTATCTATCCCTCACAGCAAAGCTTCACAATGGGAGTCTAATAATTGCTCCTTTTCTAATTTCACTAAATGAGTTATAATTATTTTATGTCTGTTTTATGGTTACTGAATAGTATTAACCTAAACTCTAATTATAATATAGCTTTCAAAGAAATGTATGGACACCAAATTGATGAACAGCCAGCTTATGTAGGAACATCCCATAAAGCAGAAACACAGCTAATAGTTTTAGGAATAGCATGTTAAAATTCAGGAACACAATTCATTTGTGAATGAAACAGGATATAAATTCATTGAGTTTATATCTTCCAAGACTAGATAGACAGGAACATGCAATTGTGATTAATACAAATAAAATAAATTTACAGTTAAGCCCCAAATTGCCATTTTCCAATGTGTTTGAAACCAATGATAGATAATTTAGTTCCATATCATACTCATACTGTGAGTATATAGTGGCCATCGAGTCACTTGGATTTATAGCGATCTTAGCAAAATAAACACTGTGTCACTAACGCAGATTGTGTTATTGAGGGAAGCAATTTGCCTACGATGTTTTCATAGTCCATTGCTGGTTTGAAATTCTTCGTGTAGATATTTTAATATTTTAATAAAAGAAAACTGAATTTGTCTATGGATTTATCACAAAGGAAGGGAAGAACGAATATGTTCTTTAATTTAAAAAATTCCTCTAAGTACTGAAAAATAATTTTTAAGAGAGATATATATTAATTTTTGACACACATGTTTTGAAATGGTTTCATGAGTAATAAGTTTGAGAATATTCACACACAGTTTGACTGGATTCCTCCTGCAGTTAAATCCATTATTAATTGGAAAAGTTTCCTTTTATCAGAATAAATGCAACCCAAAGCATTCATCACTTAGCTCATGAAATCCTTGCTGCTCGTTCTACAAATACTGACTCATATGAGCATATTTAATTCAACATGTCTTTCACTTTGCTTCTTTAAATTTTGAAAGGACAATGTTTGCAGATTTACAATCCGCTTTAGATATTGAAGATAGCATCTAGATTTTTTTTTAATTTCAAATTTTCTAAAATATACAAATCAAGTCATTAAAGAGATTGAATATCCGCTGGTCACTTTATGGTGACTGGGGTGGTTTTATGCTCAGTCTGAAGGAAGTAACTGAAACGCCATCTCTTAAGTAAAACTTTCAATGGAAAAGTTATAAGGCACATGCTATTTTATTTTGGTTGATTCACAATATTAAAATGACTCCATTAGCCATCTTGAATGTACAGAAGGTGTTTGTAGTTTCCAAGTTTTAATTGCTACTATCTGTGGAGCATTGACTATCACTGCTAACAACAAAAAAAGTATTAAGAATCACAGCCATTATTTAATAGGTGTTTATGATGAGTCAGATAAGGGCATTATGATGATTATTTTGTGAGGAACATAGTAAACTAAGTATTATCAATACTGCTATTACATGGGTTGAAAACCCAGTGCTCAGAGAGGTTAAATACCTTCACCATAATAGTTTAATTGTTGGTGCCAGAATTGTTCCTATGACAGCAACCAAAATGTTTTCAATCAGGTAACTAAAAAAAAAAAATCACATTAGTCCTAATATTGTTATGCGACTTCCTAGGGTTATATATAGTTTTGTTTCCCAAAGACTATTCTAAGCTCTGGTACTATCCACTGAGTATTTATTGAAGGCCTATAATAAACCAAGTACTAGTACCTAGGAGTACCAAGGTAGTAAAGCATCATCCCTCATGCTCAAGAGGTCTCCGGGCTAGTTTAAAGACTGATGTAAACATTTAATTTTTGTTTAATGTGATAACCCTGTGAAGAAGGTTTCTAGAGTGGGGATATGCAACACAATTGGTGGATTCCAGAAAAATACTTCCCATAGGATGAAATGTTTGAACTAAATGTTTAATAATTGAAGAAAGGTTGTCAAATTAAAGAGAGTCAGAGGCTTGGTATAGACAAAGGGAACCTCAGGATGAAAGCTCAGACCCTTTATCCTTTCAGAGATGAATAGAGATAGGGAAGAGTTGTGTCCTCTTGTTGGTTTTTGTTTTCCTTTACTGCTTGAGAAAAGAAAAATGTGAATAGCAGGTGAAGGCTGAGAAAATGACGCAGTGATCTGATTCCTACTCTGTGCAACCTTGAAAATGACTTCTCAATTTCCAGACTATATTCATTTCCAGATTCTTTATTCTATCAACTAATCTCATTATTATAATTATTATCTAATTCCTGGAATAATTGCTATAACATAAAGTATGGATATGGCAGCTGCCAACCGCATGACTCTTTAATAGTCTAGCAAGAAATGTCTTCTGTTACTGCTAATTTACAAGTTGAATTTTGACTCATTTTCTCATTTTACCTTGCTCCATTTCCTTGTGGCTGGACAAATTGATTTAAAGTCTGTGTCCTGTGGGCCTCTTTTGTTAATTTTAATAAGAGAAAAAATCTATTAAGCAGTACTATAAACATCTGATACTGGTTTTAAGACAGAATTTGTTTTAGGTATAAACTTTTGACCTTTTCTCAGTTCATGAGCTTCTTAAAGTGAGTTTATTTGAATGGCTAATAATTTTCTTAACTAACGAATTTCTATGTCTCCTGTTATATCTCCTAGCACTAAACAACCTATTTATATACCAGGGAAATAACTTGATAAAGAGTTCCATAGTATCAGCACTTCACACTATTAGCCTCCTCCCCGCCCCCCAAGTTACAAAGTGAGCTAGGTTATTTTCTCTTCACTAGATTGACTATAAAACAACATCTGGGTCTCTTGAGTTTATCATTTTTGCTCCCTTTACACCAACTGGGCATCCTTATAAATTCAAAATGGGCTTCCATCCGCTAAAAGCTTTTAAACATGTTTGTTTGTTTATTTATTTTGCAAAGGGTTTTTGTTGTTGTTGTTGTTGTTGCTGTTATTTTAACAAAACTTGGTATACAGTGTGAGAAACCATCCCGTGGTTAAACATTTGCTCGACTGTAGTACAAAAGATGTGCTTTTTTTTTTTTTTTTTTTTGGTTAAATGTACCATTACCTCTCCTATTAAAGGTGATTTCTTCATCTGTCTGGGTTCCCATTTCATCTACAGCAGTACACTGAGGCAAATTTGTATTTTGGCTTCATGTCCTAAAATTCAATAGGGCAAAATATTGTGTGGCTATGTGCTACTAAACATTGTATTTGTACTGAGGGGTGCCAAGTAGAGAAAACACATTCATCTGAAATGCTGACCTGGGAATGCCATTGTCTCATTCTAACACATTCTCCTGTACCCTTTTCCTCTCCATCCTCTAAATATGATCTTCATGCTTTTGTAGAAAAATCAATAACTTTGTACAATATAGCCTTCTAAAAATGACAAGCATAAAACCAGGAACATTGTCTCAAACTCCTATATACATAGACAATAGAATTACAAAGAGCGATATTACCAGAAGATGACATTTTCTCAATGGTATTATATCCCATGTGAAGCCCGGACTACTATGAAATGGAGCCATGCATGCAGCCTGTGACAAAATTGACTGATCTCTTTTTCTGGAATGAATATCCTTCTCTAGCCAAGGGAATGGAATGCTCCCACCTGTATATGACAAATTTTGCTAATCTGCTCTGTGAACATTTATTAAAATGCAGTTTTAGTTTAAACTCAGGAATATTAAATAAGGCATAACACTCACCCAGCTTCCCAAAGAGACTGCAATTAGCTCAAGATAGATGTCATTTTTCTCAGTGCTAAGGGATCTGAAAGTGCCTCATATTTATTTAGGGGCTCAAATTTTCAGTTTATGAAAAAACAAACCAGAGGACAAAGTATGGTTTAATAAACTGAACAGAGCTTCAGGGGTCTGAAATCTACTGCTTAGCTTAGTCCAATGGCTGCTCAATCATTATTAATCAATTATGAATATTTACCAGTAAAAGAAGAGAATAGCTCTTTATCTTTTTCTTCATATAATAAGGCATTTAAGAAAGTTTAAAGGACATAATTGTTAAACGTCTGAATTCATATTAATTCACTGTTGAGGGATCTGATAATCATATCATCACTATAGGGCTATTTCTGTTACACCACACTTAGTCTGTATGTTCATTTGGTCAGTTACCAAAATGGGTTAGTGACTTTTTGACATTCTGCACACATCCAATTATTATTTACTAAAGGGTTTGGGTGTTTTGTGTGTTTGCTTTCCACCTTACTCTACTTTCTCCCTATTGTGGAGTTCAGAACCATCTGTTGCATGAATTTAGGTATAGTGATGCTTAGGATGGTGGAATGGTGAGGACAGCAGCATTCTAAAATCAGCCCTACCTCTGTCATTGAGTTTATGTGTGACTATGGAGAAATTAAATCTCACCTTCTGCACTGGTAAAGTTAGAGAAATACTCTTGCACAGCGCATATGATTGTTAAGAGCATTCAATAGGGTAATATTATGTATAGTCTGAATCATATACTATATGTCATATATGTCATATATTATATGTCATATATGTCAACATATAGTAGGTACTTAATAAATATTAACTAACATTATTATCATCATTTGCCCAGGGACTTTTGGAGCACCTATTTCTTTAAAAAAATTGAATTGTCATGTATAGAAATGCCAGTGAGTGCCAAAACAGAATTTATATTACTTTCTTTTGTTTTCAACAGATTATGATTATCTGCTATGGCCCATTAATCCATTATTTCTTATGTAATTGAGGAAGTGACTTCTTCCCATTATTGTGAGATCAATAGTAACTAAAGACAAGCAAATTTAGTTGAGCTATGAATTATTCGTTCTGGTGATCCTTTTTGGAACTTAATATGTGAGTTTCAGAATGTTTTAATAACATTCTCACCTGTATCATTTTGTGTCTCTGTCATTTTCTGTCTGTTCTCACTGGGGTTACAGCACTAAATTAGTATTCATAACTTGGTGTTTTATCCTTTCTTGTGCCAATAATTGGCTCATAAGAATTTATTATATTTCTGTGGGCCTTAGGGTTAAACTTCACTGTGGGAAGGATCTTCATTCCTTTAATTCAATGACATACTCTAAGCCCCTAGGTTAATGCCTGGACAGAGTAGCTGCTCAAAAAAAAAAATTTTATTAAATGAGTATATAAGTAAATTGAATGATAAAAATATTAGGACAATTAGAAAATATCTAAAGCTTCTCCAATTTTAAGATGTAAAGATATAGTGCTATTTGAACTCCCACTGATTTCTAAATTTCCAGCTTGATAATAACATATATATAGAATTTTTTTTTTTTTTTTTTTTTTTTGCTTGTTCGTCATATTAAGACCAATACTCTTTACAGCTTCAGACTAATCTTTTGGTACGATTTACATGCTGTTTCCTCACAATATATTTCTGGGTCGTGATGCTCTTGGTTTATTGTTTGGGTTTTGGGGGGGAGGGTTTTTTTTTTTTTTTTGGTTGTTTTGTTTTTTAATGGTTTAATTTATTTGAGAGAGAAGAGAGAGCACAAGCAGGGGGAATGACAGAGGGAGAGGGAGGAGTAGGCTTCCTGTTGAGCAGGGACCCTGATATAGGACTCGATCCCAGGATGCGAGAATCATGACCTGAGCAAAGGCAGACACTTAATCAACTGAGCCACCTATGTGCCCCTGATTTTGTTTTTCAAAATACCTAGCACTTTATAGTTTACTTTAGCATAAGGTCCAAAATTTAATTGAAGGTATCCTAAATCAGCCCTGATCTTTCCCTCTTTGAGTTCCAGAGCTGGTCTATCATTGATGAAGTAAAATTTCATACATTTATAGTTCTCTTGTCTTCTTAGAAATACATCTATTTTTAATTTACCCCTTATTTTCCTTTGCATATCTCTTAGATGTTTGAATCCAGCCCATTTATCTTAACTTCTTTTCTAATCTCATAGTACTAGAAGTAGAATTATTTGTTCACATTATTCAATATCAACTAGAGCACTGACTTAAAGATGTAAATTTTAAAACCTACTGATTCAGCAGCAAGGGAGGTGAGTGTTCAGAAATCTGGACTTTACACAAAAATTTAGAGTATAGTTGAGGCAAAGAACATTGCCTTATACTATTCATGTTAAGTCACCACAGCCACTTGAATTTTAATTTCCTGTGATAATTTCTTGCTAGACTTCCTGTGAGCTTTATTCAAAACAAAAAACAAAAACAAAAAAAAGTTTTATCTCATCAGACTAAATATTTCTCTTAAGATGCAGTGTGTATAACTATGTATTGAAAAAAAAAAAAAAAAACTATGTATTGATAGGTGGGTGACTTCCAGAATAGACATGTGAAGAGGTCTGCAGATCCTCTCCTTAGGAAAATTATCATAACTAGTGACAATTATTTTTAAAGATAACCAAAGTCTCTGGAAATTGTCCTAAGGTCATAAAGAAAATGAATAAATATTTGATCAAGAAAATACACTAAATCTCAGAAAGAACAACAATAGTTTTTTTGTTTTGTTTTGTTTTGTTTTTTTAGCATTCAAGCCACAACTGTCACCTTCTTCTCTCTTCCCAACTCAGCATGTTGAAAACTCCATTCTTCATAGGTGCATCCAAGAACATAAAGGTCTCTCTTCTCTCAGGCCCTGATCTAGACCTACAGTATGTACCAGGAAAACAGGGCACAAGCATTTATCAGATGTTCTTTTCCAGGCAAGAGCAGCTGAGAGGTCTGACAGTTTTCTTTTTCCCTCAACTCCAAAATGAAAAGTAGAAACTCTATACCAGGTGTAACAGGCTGAAAATATGAAAATGCCATGTTGCTTTACCCCAGCTTGCTTGCAGTGCAGAGGTTTAATACTCAGAGAAGCAAGTCAAGAAGACAAGGGACTTCCCCACCTGTCAGATCAATACCCTGGTATCTTACTCTTACGGATGGTCTTACTCCTACTGATGTGGTATGCTTTCCATGCTTCTAGCTCCAGAGAAGTGTTGCAGAGATTTGATGCAGGAAGAGATAGACAGTAAAAACAGAGAGCTCTGATATTCTACCTAAAACAATTGATTTTATTTTGAGAAGAAGGAAGGAAATTTCAAAACTACTGTAGAGTTGAACATAATGGAGAATATGGAGGTAAGCATTTAAGAGAAGGCTGTTAACTTATATAGAGCAACAAACTAAACCATAAATCAGCAAGAAGACAGACAACCAGGGAGAAAGCCAAGAAGAACCCTCCTCAAATATTACTTCTGCAAAGGGGCCCAAATTTAATTGGATTTTTGAAGAAATAATGTCCCAAGGCATTATAAAAAAAAATGATAGAGTAATTAGCCAGCAATTAGTGGAGGCTGGAACCTGGGTATGATACCAAATGGAGATTCAAAATTTAAATAAAAGTCAGAAAAACAGACAGTCCAGAGAGTCCTACTAAAGTCATTATCATCCTTGGGTGACTACACAAGTCTTCACTCTCTGAGGAAAATCATTAAAAACTACACACTGAAGTGGAAAATAGAGGATCAGTGTCCAGAGGTACTGTGATAAGTTATTTGAATTGTCCAGATGAAAAACAACAATAACAAAACATGCAAAGAAACAGGAAATTATGTCACAGAGGAAAAAATTTGCCAACAGAAACTACCTTTGAAAAGGTGCAAATATCAGATTAACAGACAATTGTTTCAAATCAAGTGTTATAAATACATTGAAAAAAAAACTAAAAGAAATTGTGCTTAAAAAAGTAAACAAAGGTATTATCACAGGTCTCATCACATAGAGAATATAAAAAAGAGGCAGAAATTCTCTTAAAAAAGAAATGGAAATTCTAAAGTTTAAAAGTATAATAAACAAAATACAAATTTACCACAGGGGTTGAATAGTAGGTTTTATCTGATGTAAAAAAAGAATTAGCAAATTTGAAGACACATCCATAGCGATGAGTAGCAAGGAAAAAAGAAAAAAAAAAACGAACTGTCTCAGAGAATTGTGGGTACTGTTCTATGCATCAACATAGGCATTAGGGAAGTCCCAGAAGGAGAGGGGAATATGAAAAATGCCAGAAAAATATTTGAATAAATAATGACTGGATAAGTTCTCAATTTTGATGAAAAATATTAATCTATTTACCCAAGAACCTCAACAAACTCCAAGTAGTAAAAGCATGAAGAGATCTTAATCCTGAGCAAGATAGTCAAAATGTAGAAAAATAAAATCAAAGAGAAAATCAGGAAAGAGATAAACAGCTCATCAGGTAAAATTGAGACCCAATAAGATTGAGAGGTAACTTCTAATCAGAAACAATGGAACGAGAAGACTGTCATATTTAAAGTACTGAAAGAAAAAAAAAAATACTTATCAATCAAGAATCTTGTATCCAGCAAACTACCATTAAAACAATGAAGGTAAAATTTAAGAAATTCCCAAATAAACAAAAACTGAGAGATTTTGTTTCTAGCACTAACCTCGACAAAAAGAAGAGGGGACATATCCCACCCAACTCATTCTCTGAGGCTTTTTTTTTTTTTTAAGATTTCATTTATTTACTCATGAGAGACACAGAGAGAGAGGCAGAGACATAGACAGAGGGAGAAGCAGGCTCCCTACAGTGAGCCTGATGTGGGACTCAATCCTGCAACTCCAGGATCACACCCTGAGCCAAAGGCAGATGCTCAACTACTGAACCCCCCAGGTGTCCCAACTCTCTGAGGCTATTATTAATTACTGTGATATCAAAACTGAAGACATGCCAAGAAAACTTCAGAACAATAAGTTTTATGCTTCTAGACACAAAAATTCCTTAAAAAATACTAGCAAATCAAATCTAGCTACACATTGAAATATAGAAAAGACTGTATATAGAAAGGATTATACATCATTCAACTTATCAACTTACTCAAGTAATACAACTTATTAACAGAATAAGGAAAAAAAGCACATGATCATTTGAAGAGACACAGAGAAAGCATTTGACAAAACCTAACATCATTTGATGATAAAAACACTGAACCAACTAGAAGAAAGAGGGAAACTTCCTCAACCTGGTAAAGGGTATATATAAACAGAAACAAAAGTCAACAAACAATCCAGAGCTAACATCATAATTAATAATGAAAGACTGAATTATTTGCCTCTCAAGGAAGAAACGAAAATGTCCCCTTTCACCACTTTTATTCACTACTCTACTAGTGGTGATAGTCAAGCCAGTTAGGAAATAAACTAAAATAAAAAGTATCTAGATTAGAGAGGAAGAAGTAAGATTTCTTTTGCATATGACATATTCTTATAGATAGAATATCCTAAAGAATCTGTTAAAAATCTATGAGAATTAATAAACATGTTCAGACAGTTGGTAGAGTATAAAATCAACATATAAAAATTTTAATTGTATAGACCAGCAATGCACAGTCCAAAAATTAAAGTAAGGAAACAGTTTCATTTATAATAGCATCAAAAAGGGAAAAAAAGTAATATTTATGACTTTATATTCTGCAAAAGAAATGTAACACTTATACTATGAAAACTGCAATTAAAGGAGGAAATTAATAAATTGAGGCATACCCCATGCTCATGTGTTGGAAGAGTCAATATTGATAAAATGGCAGCACACCCCAAATTGACCTAGAGATACAATACAACCCTTATCCGTAATCTCAGTGTACATGTTCTCTCTCTCTCTCTCTTTTCTGCACAAGGTGATAATTTCTTTCTTAAATTCACATGGAAATGCAATGTACTCTGCATAGTAAAAATAATCTCCAAGTAAAGACTTAATAGAGAATTCATATTTTCTTTTTTTTAATTTTTATTTATTTATGATAGTCAGAGAGAGAGAGAGAGAGAGAGAGGCAGAGACATAGGCAGAGGGAGAAGCAGGCTCCCTGCACCGGGAGCCCGACGTGGGATTCGATCCCGGGTCTCCAGGATCGCGCCCTGGGCCAAAGGCAGGCGCCAAACCACTGCGCCACCCAGGGATCACGAGAATTCATATTTTCTAATGTCAAAAAAAGGGCAAAATATATCAAAAATGATTTGGTAGTGGCATAGATTTTGAAATTGACAGTGCTTAACTAAACTGTTACATGTATAGCCAATTAATTCTTAACAAAGTTGCCAAAACAATTCAGTGGGGGGGGGAGGGCATTTGGGAATGGGAGATGGTAATATTTTCAACAAATAATGCTGATTATCAATGTGCAAAAGATTGAAGTTGGGTACTCTTGTTCATGCCATAAAAAAAAAATAACTCAATATGGATCGTAGGCCTAAATGAGAGAGCCAAGAGCATATGACTCCTAGAAGGAAACTTAGGTAAAAGTTTTCATGACCTTGGATTAGGTAGTGGTTTCTTCATAACCAAAAGCACAAACAACATAAGAAAAAATAGAAAAAAAAAAATAGATCAGTTGTGTTTTTTCAAACTTAAAAAAAAATATTCTGTGTAGCAAAGAACACTTTCAGAAAGTGAAAGGACAGACAACCCAAGAATGAGAGAAAATATTTGCAAACCATATCTCTGAAGTGACTAATATCCAAAATACATAAAATCCAATAATGCCTGGGTGGTTCAGTTGGTTAAGGGTAGGCCTTTGGCTCAGGTCATGATCCCAGGGTCCTAGGATCAAGCCCATGCAGGGCTCTCTGCTCAGCAGGGAGTCTGCTTCTCCCTCTCCTTCCTGTTCCTGTTCTCTCTCGCTATGTCTATCTCTGTTTCTCTCTCTCTCAAATAAATAAATGAATAAATCTAAAAAAGCAAAAACAAAAACATACTAGATGAAAGAAGCCAGTCACAAAAGACCACATATTTTATGCTTCACTATATTTGAAATGTCCATAATTGTCAAATATATGGTGATGTGATGTTTTTTAATAGTTGCCTGGAGTAGGGGAATGGGAGTTGGGGAGATACGGGGAATAACTGCTAATAGGTACTTGGTTTCTTTTTGAGATGATGAAAGTATTCTAAAATTAGATTTTGGTGATACCTGCACAGCTTTTCTATGAATATATCAAAAACTACTGGACTGTAAAAACTAAGTTAGTGAATTATGCAGTAGGTGTACTGTTATCTCCATAAAGCCATTAAAATGTTTGGATTGAGGGAATGGTTGCACAGCTCTGTATAATAACTTAAAGTCCTTGAATTGTATATACTAGAATGGTGGATACTATAGTATGTAAAAAAAAAAAAAAAACTCAAAGAAGTTTACTTAAATACCATATGAATTACTAATGAGAGCTCATTTAGCTTTAAAGAATTTATTTATTGTGATAGTGAATGGCAAAGAAGCTTCTGAAAGGAAGAAAGTTTTGCCCTAACTGAGCACAGAGTATCCATCCTGGAATTGAAGTAAAATCCTGACTAGGATTTGTTGGAGTATAATCATTATCATTATCATCAACATTTACAGATGCTTTTCTGGAACGGTGTTTGGGATTTTTGCTTGCCGCGACCATATTATTCCCACCTTGGTCACCATATTGTGTAGGTATGTTCTTCCCATATTCTGAATAATAATTTTATGACATTATTCTTCTTATTATTCATACTGACATCCCCCACTGTCCAGCTTGCAGTTGACTTCAGTTTAACCCTCACTTTAGCTTGGGCCAAAAGTCTGCACTTGCTGTAGGTGTGCTTTTAATCTTAACTATTTGGGTACTAATAATACTGATAGTGATAGTGACAGTAAGTAGTTAATTTTCATTTTATGCTTGTCGTCCGCCGGTTTCTCTGTACTATAATAAATCTATTGGTTTTCTTAATCCTTATAACACAGAAGAAAGGTAATATTAACTCTGTAGGAGGAAAAGGAGTGTACTCTTCACTCACAACATCTGGTGGATTTGGAAGTACGAATCCCAGTGTTTTCACTGTACTGAATGTGCTATTTCTCTCCTCTTATACAGTCTTTCAAGTAAACAAATCCCACATCTTTAGTGTCGCTCAGTTGCTAATTGAACCTTGATGTTTCTTTGTCACCAGAACCATGCATAAATATCTTTGACTAGTTGTGTGCATGAGTGTTTGAGGGGGAGGATGCTTAAAGGTGAGGTCACCATGTCATATTACATCATTTTCTCTCCATCATTGAAATGTAGAGACCCATGACGAAGGCTCACCTGCTTTTATGCCCTAACCTATTTGAGTTTGAAACTTTCCCATCCCGTTCTCCTCACCATCTCCTGACTTTGTTTCCCAATATTCGTGTTTTAACTTGGATTTTTCCCTCACGGAAAGCCCAGGATCCCAGTGTATCTGTTCTGAGATCAGTCTCTGCTCAGCAATCCAACCCTTCTGGTCCCCTGTCTCTATATTTTTCCAGCGTGACTGTTTGTAGTGTTTCACTAATAGCCTTGAACCCCACTCTGTCCACATGCTGGCTGCTAGCCATCAAAAACATAGCTGGGGGTGGAGGTGGGGAGAGTGAGCTGCCATGTTAAATCGCCTCTCTCCCTCCCTCTGGGAAAGGACCTTAACCTCAAGCACTTTCACTCAATCACAGTCCAAGAGAGAACCTTGAAAATGTTCTGCGACACTGATTGGTTCCATAAAATATGCTGGCTGTATGCAGAAGTTGAGTCTCTTTTTGCTTATTTTATAATAAAGGGCAATCCGTGTGCTGTATTCATAGTAATTCAAATCTGACACAAATAATACAGCAAATAATTACAGTGACCTTTAACTCACCTCAAATTTAAACAAAGGTTAAGCTGCCCTTTGCTAAAGTAAATATTTTCTGTAGTCAAATAAATGCAGACACCTTTGGAGAGGAGAATACATTGCCAAACTAAACGAATCTGAAAATTGTTACAACAGAATAATTTCAAAACATAAAGAATGCAGAACTCTTCGGCATAAACAACATCCAGACGTGCCGGCATCTGCCATTATTAATTCACCTTCCCATGTTTCCAGTGGGCTTCCCCATATGTTTGCTGGGAACTGTTGCTTGAAATTTCTGTCCAGGAGGGCAGATATCAAAGAGAAATATTAAAAGTAAGAGAATTTAGCTCTCTTTTCCGTACCCTGATTCAGTAAACAATTTATATTTTATTCCATAGAGTTGAACAAAGCCTCAGATGTTTAAGTGGTTACCATGCATATCCCAATGCTTACAAAATAAACGCAGAAGACAATGCTAACTCAGCACAGGAAGCTCTAGCTGATAAGTTTATGTAGTTCTTATACCAAGGTTTAGCTGTTGGTCAGATAAGGACCAGGTGTGTTTTTGCACATTTTAATTTGTTTAGTCTATGACTATTTTAAATAGCACTTAAAAAGGAAAGATAAAAAGAAATTCAGGGGTGGACTATGTTATGTATACCTAGTCTTTAATTTTAAAAGTTTATTTGAAAAAAAATAATTACTCTCTTTCTGGGGTCCAAATGCTAATGATATGTTGACTGTGAAAAACAAGTCATCAGCTTGTTACTGCAATTGGTACCGCCTCCAAATTCTCCCTTCATTAAAATAAGGCCACCTGATGTAATTAGAAGTAGCATGCCTCTAATATTTTTGGTCACAATTTAAATTACATGTCTCAAATAGGGATTAAATTTACATTTAATAGGACAATAATTGTATGTTAAAAGGAAAACTAAGTTTATTTCTTTTTGTTTCTCTCACTGTCGCTTCGCCAACTCTGTTATTAAGACCCAAGATGTTCTTAGAGAACTAAATTAAGGGGTTTATTTTTAACCAATTAAAAAAAATAAATGCAAAGTCCCAGATCAATAAAACCCTCCTGCATGTCTCTCCTAACTCTGACTAAGCAAATTTTTCTACGCCTCAACCCCTTTTTGAAGTTGTTGAAACAACAGTACTGGCCTGTCTTCTTCACAACAAAAGGGTGCAAATCTAGGACCTGAAGCTGATTTATTAATAACCTTGGGGAGTGTTTGTCATCTCGAGGAATGTAGCTCCTTCTTGGATTCTTGCTTCATTGGAAATGGCCAACACTGACCTTGACAGAAATTCATGATTTTGTAATGGGAGTGAGAGTGCAGTAATTCTGGAAGGGTTCTGGTCTCTTTTACTGTTGCTTGAATTCCTTATCATTCTGCATTGTTTTATTATCCAACATTTGTTGAGGCATTTACTTCCTATCTACTTTAAGGGTCTTGCATTCTCCTGCAGCTCCTAACTCCTTGAATCTCCCTCTCCTGTTCCCTTCTGTTAGAGGTTAATTGAACGCTTAGGTAGTCAGGGCCAGGGACCCCAAGAAGAAAACAGAGAGCCAGGACACCTATGACACTTCCTTTGAGGAAGAAGAAACTACCCATTGCCTTTCCTGATGCTTCTTATAAGCTTCCTCCTCTTCAGAAACCTTTTTCCTCTTTGGAAATTTTAATTTATTTTAATTAATTAATTAATTAATTAATTAATTTATGGAGAAGGTATATATACTGCTCTGATGGATGGCTGGAGAGAATATATAAGGAACACAAATCCAAATCGGTAGATGAAGACTTGGTAACTTAAATATATATTATTCACTAGAGCATGGTGCTTCTCTGTAAGTTTTGGGTTTGAGAGAAGACAACTGCTGTTAAGTTTGGATCCTTGGCCCTGACAAAAATTGAAATATACCAGCTCCTCAGAGGTTCTTCCTCTTGGCCTCTAAAAACACCTGTGATATCGCCCGCCCCTTATAGAGAGCAGAGCTCAAAAGTAAGGAGTGCAACTGGTTCTTCAAAATGGAGCTTATAGAAGTGAACCTGTGCCTTCAGGATCATGTTTTTATTTTCTTTTCTACATTTATATTATTTTCCTGACACTTGGAGTTTGTCTAACTGGTCTTCTATTTGTTTGCTCTTCTAAGTGTTTGTCTCTATGGATTTCAATATGTATATTCAAAGAATCTTAATTACATTAATATGTGATTAATCACAGAAGTATCTCTAATAGTCTTCTGTTTTATCTGTTTTCCTCCTCTTAGGATGTTGGGTTAAATGCAATTGAGTGCTATGCATGAAATTTCTTTTTTTTCTTGTCTAAGAGCATTTTCTTCCCTAAGCAGAATTTATACTACAGAGGTAAGTATAGCAAGACCAGGTGCATTAAAGCAATACATAGAATACTATTTTGGAAAATCAATAGTTGTTTGGTTAAACTCTAAGTCTCATAAGAAACTGATTGTAATGTTTCCCCAAGAGGAGTAAGATCCATCTATCACACTGGGCAAGTGGAAGGATTTGCAAAGAAGTAAATTGGATTTTCATGATGCTATGGGCTTTTTTTTTTTTTTTTTTTAGAGAGAGAGAATGAGCACCTATGGGAACAAGGGTGGGAGTGGGGGGAGGAACAGAGGGAGAGAGCAAAAGGGAGAATCTTAAGCAGGGAGCCCCTGCAGGACTTGATATCACAACTCTGAAATCAGGACCTCACTGAAATCATGAGTCGGTCCCTTAAATGACTGAGCCACCCAGGCACCCTTGATGCTATGGGCTTTTAAAGAGAGTACGAGATAGAGATTTTTAGCCATAAAGAAGGGATGGCATAATCAGTAAGGGGGAAGAAATGCCCAAGACTAAAAATATCAGAAGAGAACTGAAAAAAGTCAGTGAATCTGATCAAAACATGAACTCTGACCCCAAAATCTGACCACTAGTGAATTGATAGTCACAAATGATCTGAATTTCCAAAGTATTAGAGCATCGTTGCTATACATGGTGTGTAACTTGAATTCATAAGGGAAAGGATATGGAAGCCAACATAGAAAATACTAATTTTCTTGGAACAGTATGTATGCCAAAAAGGATGGTAACTAGTCAAAATGAATAGTTTTTTTTTAAAAATTAATTCTAATATAGTTATTGTACAATGTTATGTTAGCTTCAGGTGTACAATATAGTGATTCTATATATTACTGAGTGCTCACCATGATAAATGTACTGTTAATCCTCTTTACCTATTTCACATATCCTCCACTCACCTCCCCTCTGGTAACCATCTGTTTTTTTCTTTATACTTAATAGTCTGTTTTTTGGTTTCTCTCTCTTTTTTCTCTTTGTTCATTCATTAAATTAAATTTCACATATGGGGCAGCCCAGGTGGCTCAGTGGCTTAGCGCCACCTTCAGCCCAGGACCTGATCTTGGAGACCCAGGATGGAGTTCCTGCATGGAACCTGCTTCTCCCTCTACCTGTGTCTCTGCCTCTCTCTCTTTCTCTCTCTCTCTCTCTCTCTCTCTCTCTGTGTATGTCTCTCATGAATAAATAAATAAAATCTTAAAAAAAGAAAGAAAATTCACATATGAGTGAGATCATATGGGATTTGTCTTTCTCTGACTCACTTATTTTGCTTAGCATTATGTTCTCTGGATCTACCCATGTCATTGCAAATGTGGCAAGATTTAATCTTTTTCATGTCTGAATATTATTTCATCATATATAACTTCTTTATCCATTCATCTATGGATGGGCACTTAGGCTGCTTTCATAGTTTGTCATAAATAACACTGCAATAAACGTACATAAATCTTTTTGAATTAGTGTTTTTGTAGGAAAGAATAAAATTCTTAAATGTAGGGTGGTAGGGATGAATCACGTGGAGGCAATCGGAGTAATGCAGAGGAGGGACAAGAATGTATTGTTAAATGCAGTGACGGGACTATAATTGAGAATGAGGTACTACCAATGGTGTAAACACTGAGCTAACTAGGTTAGAGATAAAATATCTGGTGGAAAGGTCTTTCTGGGTTAGAGATAAAATATTTTTGTATTTCTAGAGAAGGCCACTTACCCTTCTCAAAGACACTTGGAAACTTCTGATGATCCAAAAGAATCTTGGAAGCCTTTCCTCGTACCTCTAAGAGAGAAACCATCATGCTCCTTTCTGTTACATCTGGCCTTTGTATACATATTTTTGATGTGAGTTAGCACACCATCTTATAATTGTTTCAAAACCTGTTTGTTTCCTTTTCATGAAGGGAAGTTTATTAAGAGTAGGTAACTTTTTTTTTCTTTTCTATTTATCTTTGTAAATTACCAAGCATTATAGCACTATATTTGGCATATTGTGGGTGTTCAATAAACGTTAACTGGAATTTAATTTTGAGAACTATCTTGACTTTAACTAAAGTTGGCCACTGTGTTTACTAAACTAAGGATGGCTGGATCCTTTTGTGGGGGCCGGGATAGTTTCCTCTCTTTGTTTATCTATATGGTCAGGAAGGAAGGGGTAGTATTCTTTGACAAAGGCCCCTAAAAATAGTGTGTTAATAATGTGCTTTATGCATTGACTGTGATTTCACTGCCATCAATTACAGAAGATGAGGCAACCAAATGATTTGTGTGAGGAGAAAAGTTCTTCCATTGCTAGAAAATATAAAGACCCCGGGCAGAAATTTTTCTCTGACCTCAGTACTTTGTAAAGCTACATTTCTCTTGATTGTCTACCATATTGTACGTCACACATGATGTAAATAAATTTGGTTTATTTTTTTCTTAGCTTTTTTTTTTTTTTACTATTTTTTGCTTTGGCTGCCATGAAGCTCAATGAAGTATTGTTAATTCATCTTAAATAATTTTGTGCTTTATGTCCTTTGTTTCTTTATATTACCTCTCCCTAGGACTCTTCTTATATTTTAGTCCTTTCCCCCTTCACCTCAATTACTCTATCATATTATTGTATGATTTTTTAATAGCTATCTCAAATACATCTGGGAACAAGGCAGGATATAAAGTAATTAATAAGTAAAATAAATCCAGGCACGTTAGCCCCACATACTACCTGCCTGCCAATACCACATAATACAAACCACATTGCACTGTTTAGAATGAATGAAAGCAAAGGTCTCGAGCTGGTGGCTAACAGGCAAAATCCTGCCCACTGACATGTTTTGTTTGGCCCACACACCGTGTTTAAAATACGAAATATTTGCCAACCTTTAGGAATCAGAAAATTTTAAATGAAATCCCAGTTTTTCTTAAAGGGACCTATATTCCAGGGCAACACTGTGTAAGTGGTAGCACTCCTTCTCCAGGTCACCACAGCCCAGATACACTATTTTATTTCTGCTATATTTCAGTTGGCACTATTGTATTCATTTCTATGACCTGCTAGACACCATAAAGATTTTGCTTGGGGCTCCTGCATTAATGAGATGAGCAATTTACTTAAATAAGTCATCATTTTTCAGTGGCTTTTTATTTCTATTAGTGAAATAATGGCAGACTTCTTGTTGTTGCTTTTGCTTCTTTCGAACATAAAAAAGCTAACCAATGTTTTGGAGCTTAAATTTAAAAAAATAATCTATTTATTTATGATCTTTCTACACATACGTTGGAAGTCTTCTTATCAGGGAATTACATATTCAGGACACCTTTATGATTCAAACCATAGTCTTGAGTCTAGAAATAAGGCCTTGGCCTTGGGACAGTTGTCAGAAACTTCTGTCTTGTAGTCATGGAGTGTAATGTTTTTGACCTCAGGTGAGGGTCCTGGTAACTCTTACTTAACACAATATTTTTAACAAGGTTGATTTTCTTTTCTTCAGTCCAGAGTGAAGTAGAAATATATTTTTAAACACTAGGAAAGTTGTAAAGGGAAAAGTGACAAAACACATTTTCATGCTTAAGGGGAAATTGCCCAGCCAAAAAAAAAAAAAAAAAAAAAAAAAAGTAAAGAAAAAAAAATCTAAAAATTTAGAAGTACTACTTGGTGAAATTAAGTATTTCCACAGATGTTCATTTATGTTTATATCTTGCATAAAGGAGATTGGGCATCTACCATCTTGCCCAACTCCACTGCTGTACTGGCTCACAATAACAAATTGTCTCTTTTCCCAAATCTGTACTCACTGATACCAGGATTTTTTGTTTGTTTGTTTCCAAAGAGCTGATTGTCAAAAATTTACCTGCACATCACTGCATCCAAGGCCTGCTGGGCTTTTTCCCTTCATATTTTTTGTACATTAGCATACACTGTTGTTCATCCTTACAAACTGAAATACTCACCCTCCACTTCTTCCATTGAAGACTCCTACTGAAAAAAAGAAAAGAAATAAAACTCCTATTTATCTCTTAAAACCCTTTTTATTACCCTAACTTTTAAGTTTCCTTATGAATTCTTCTCCAATTACAGACAGAAATAATTATTCATGATTTGTATCAATACTCTTCCCATTTCATTTTATTTATCTCTTTAGACTTTGCATTTTTTTCTATGCAGTGATTATTTCCATGAGATCAAGGACAAAATATTTTTATTCTTCTGATGATATACCCTTTAGTGAATCAGTCCATCCAAAGCCATAATGGTTATCTTCTTTAGATTGTGTAGAAGGAACTGCTGAACCTAAACTGAATTGATCCCTTAGCAGATGAGTGAAGTGGACAGCACTTCATACTTATCATTGTACTATCAATTAATAAGGACAGGAAACTAAAAAACAAAGATGTAAGATGGGAACACAAGGGACTAAGTTCTCCAATCTGGCAGAGAGGGAAGGCACTTTTATTAAAGACTGAGGGTACATTGTTCTCTGACTCCAAGAGGGCAACTAGCATGGTCTGGACATTTATATGAACATTTCTGATATTTAGTAGTTGTTTTAGGGAAAAATTATAAGGTGAATTGTTTCTTAGAGATACCAAATGCTTATCCATGTTCCCTATCTTGGCATCGCAATTTCTCAAAATATAGCAACATAAACTTCCTGCGCGCTGCACACAAATTGTGTGTGACAGGTCACAGTTATTTAATAGAGACTAATAGTCCTCATTCCTATAATCCATATTATTTAAATCCTCCTATGTCCATCACTGTAGACTAAATTTGTATCCAAATCATTTTCATTCCCAGAAGTTAAATGTGATTCTGGCAAAAACATAGCTCTTATATTATTTGGTGCTTTTATTATTAAATAATTATGCTCGAGAAACTTCATTGCTTGTTACAAGCTCGGGATGTGAGAAAAATTTCAAAGCAAAGACTGCATCAGTTTGTGGGCATTTCTTTGTCATTACCAAGTTGTTTTTCTTTGAATGGTCTTTGATTCTCCCCCGAAAGAAAGAAAGTCCATTCAGTAGCATCAAAGTGTGGATGTTGTCCATAGTGATCTGGATGGGAATCAGTAGCAGGGGGCTCGCCTCAATGTCTGTGGTTCAAGGGAGGATGTCACTCTTCAGAGACAGTGTGAGCAATAGGGAAGCAGGGGAAGTTTCTGAATGACCTCACAGCAAGAGATGAGCGGTCAGTACTGTAATAATGGTTTACATTGGCAGGACTCCACTTCTGGGGTGGTCCATAGTGACATTGTCAAGAATCTCTTTCATTAGTACTGTGAATACTTCAGGGACACATTGGTTGAAAGGTGAAAAGTTGGAAATGCTGCTGTTTTTCATGGCTGGGGATAAGGATAGCCCATTTAGGAGCTTATAAGAAGCTGTTTTTGAAAGAAAATACAAAACGCCAACAATTTTTTCATGAACTCTCAAATGCAGTGTGGTGCAGACTCTTGATTAACAAACTGCTCGCTCTCTCTCTCTCTCTCTCTCCTGTTGAAATTGTGGCTTCCTTTTCATAGTGTGGTTTTTTGCTAGGAAATCTCAATTTGCTAAGGTTGAGAGGTTAATGGTTTAGGCTACAGGTAGCAGCAATTATCCAAACTGGGGAGTAAATAGTATAAAATAACTGGCATGCATTTTATCAAGTTTATTGATTATGGTTTTGTCCTCATTCTATTTATAGAATTAAAGATTTGTTCTATGAGATGTAACGACTAGTGAAAACCTGGCATATTACACATTCTCATGCACACATGCTATCTTCCTTTTGAGTCCTTTAAATAGTAATGTCAACAACAAGAGTAGCGATCTAAACTCAGTATCTGCTTTGTTACAAAGGTGCATATCAGTGCTTTATATATTTTTAAGGGAAAATATAGGAAAAATTGATAACTTGAACAGACATGATCGAGAGCAATTTAAAATTAATAGAACACTTCATATTTTAGGAGTAATTTACATTCCGTGTTCTTTCACTCCCAGCAAGTCTTGAGAAAGATCTAAACTTGTCTGACTGCTCTATGTATCCATAAGCACATCTTTCCAGATTTGATTGACTAGCATTTTAGTAGTGCAATGCTTATATGGTATGGCATCTTTAAAAATCATATATCACAACCTCAGGAAAAACAATCTTTATTTTTATATTAGTAGCCATTAATGAATATGTATTCGATTAATTTCTTTTGCATTTTATCAGAAGTTAGATTTAATCCATAAATCCACTTGCCATGTTTATTTGGATAATTTCATCCTAATTAAAATTATGTTTTTGTGATTATAAAATAATGTATAGTTATGTTAGACACACAAAAAATCCTCCGTAACATTTTATTGTTCTGTCTTTCCCAGATTAATTTTTTATCCATAAATATTTGTTTTTACAGATATGAACAGTTATTTATTAGAGAGTTCAAACATTACAAACTTAGCTGAGAAAAAGTACTTCTCTACATTTTATATCCAGAGCTAATAAATAGCTTGTGTAGTTTTATCAGTTTTTCCCATGGATTAAAAGTATGTAACAAGTTGAAATATAAGTCATATTTAAGTATTTGATAAATTGTATTTAAGTATTTTTAAAGAAGTAGATCTATTTTATATATGCACTTTGAAACTTTTTCTCCCTCTCAAAATAAACAAAATATATAGACTTGTAGGTGAGTATATTCTATTTGTACTTTTTTAATATTTTATTTTTATGTAACCTCTACACCCAATGTGAGGTTCTAATTCTCAACCCTGAGGTCAAGAGTCACATGCTCTACTGACTGAGCCAGCCAAGAGCCCTTATTCTATCTGTATTTTTAACATATAGATTCATGTTTACCGATAAGCTTGTATGCTTTTCTTTTTACTTTTCATGATACCTAGAGTAATTTCTTATTATGTAATATTTTCATGGTATTTTCTTTTAACTTCATAGCACTCCATTGCACTATCTAGAAAGAAACATTTAAAGACATGGAAATGAACATTTTTATGAGTTTTTAAAAAGATTTTTACTTATTTATTCATGAGAGACACACACACACACAGAGAGATAGAGAGAGAGAGAGAGAGAGAGAGAGAGAGAGGCAGAGACACAGGCAGAGGGAGAAGCAGGCTCCATGCAGGGAGCCTGACGTGGGACTCGATCCTGGGACCCCAGGATCATGCCCTGAACTGAAGGTGGTGCTAACCTGCTGAGCCACCCAGGCTGCCCATAATTTTAATATCAGTTAAAGTATCTCTTCTTCCTCTTCCTTCCCCTTCTTCCCGTTTCTCCTCCTCCTCTTTCTTCTTTATCTCTTACTCTTCCTTTCCTCTCTCTTCTTCTTCTTCTTTGCTTGAATTTTATCAATGGGAAATATTGGGCCAAAGAGCATGGAAATTTTCAAGTTCTTATTATATATTAAGTAATTACTCAGTACAATATTTATAGCAACAGTGTATAAAAGTGCTTGTTTCCCTGAAATTTCCTACTTAGATAATTTTATCGATAATTTTACCTTTTGTAATTTGCACTAGATGGTGGGACATAAATCTTCTTGTTAAGAATTTCGGTCTAATTCTTATCAAAATCTATTGGTATACCCAATAAACTACTGAGTGGTTTAGTATGGAGCAAAAGCATGGCCACTAGAAAGCTAATGGTGAGAAATTATTCCCAGATTAGTCCTTCAGGTTTTGAGAACATAATTATAAGAATTTATAATTATAACAATTATATGGTGAAATTTAGAGTGCTTAAATAATTACTGCACAATAAATAAGCACAAATGGCAGACTTACAACTAACGATATGTGAAAATGTAGCTTAAAGTGGCCTAACTCTTGGGAAGTGACACTCTGAAGGGAGCACCTAGGAAGATGCTGTGAAAGGGAGTCTGATAATGATCTGGAAGTTGGCTTTGAGTATCTGATTTAGTGATGAAGTCTTCCACAGGTTCTCTGCCACAAGGAAGGTAGGGTTGAGGAAGGGAGATTTTATCTTTGTTGTCATGTCAAAATTATTTGAATTTTGTTGTTGGCCAAGTGCCTTTGGCTTTGATTTTAAAAATAAGAATCTAGGGCTACCTGGGTGGCTCCATCAATTAAGTGTCTGCCTTCAACTCAGGTCATGATTTCAGGGTCCTGGGATCGAGCCCAGTGCCAGGCTCCTGGCTTAGTGGGGTGTCTGCTGGTCTCTCTCCCTCTGGCTCTCCCCCTACTTGTGTTCTTTCCATCTCTCTCTTTCTCTATCTCTCATAAGTAAACAAAATATTCTTAAAAATAAAAATAAATAAAAATATAGGAATCTCAATGGTAAGTGGAATTGAATGTAAGTTCAATACCAAAAAACATGAATAAGAATTCCTGGGACTTCTGGGAAAAGAGATGGAGCTATCACTTTTATTGAATATCTCTGCATTTCTTTTGGGTATAGTCAGTAGACTCACTGCAGATCTGTTTAAATGTACAGATAACATAAGGGCACACTAGATTTCAAACTCATGGGACACAGGAGCCATGGTTGATTCTTCATCATATACATAGTTGGCACTCACAAAATGCTTATTTACAACAGTAAATGAGTGAATGTGTAGATTAATAGTGAGTGAATATTATTAGCTAATGCCAGAACTAAGAACATAAGGACTTTTCGGAGATTTCTCCATTGTTCTATAACTTTCCAGAGGGCCCTGACTAGATCATCTGTTCAGTATGTTAAAAATAAGGGAGTTGCTTGAGGCATGGTGCAATTACATCTCTTTCCTCTGCCATGCCTGAATCCCAGAGACTGCTGTGATCAGTTTTTGTCACAGTTATAAAGAAGAAATCAAGTTTTACTTCCATGCATCCTATACTTTATCTTTGCTTTTCTTTCTGTATTTTTAATCTATGTGACCAATCTCCTTGAGAAAGAATCTAGAAATTACAGTTTTATAATGGAGAAGACTGATACGGCCACTATTTTGTGTATGCCATAGCCATTTTTACATTAATGGATGAAAGAACCTTCTACTCCTTTCTCATTTGTCTTATTCCAGAAAAGGAGGTCTTATGTGGAAATCCAGCTATCTGTGATTTTGGGGTGAGGGTATATTGGGATTCAGAGACTTAACTGGTGTAAATGTTTTTGGCCTGCTGCCTGTTCACTCATTGGTGTACATCTGGTCTCAAATCTTACAGCTCTTCAGGTACTGTAGGGAGAGTCTCTCTGTTTCATGCTATTTAGGTCATGTAGCCCATCCTTCTTGGACTTCTCCCAAATTCATCACTGTTATTGGGCTCTATCTCCTTAGAGGTGCACAACAAGCTCCTTATTTTTGTTTTCACCTCCATAAAATTTCATAAAGAACTGGTTCTTCTTTCATTGTTTTTTTTATTTTGATTTAACCTAAATGTGAATTTTTGTCATGAGTATAAGACAGGCCTAATGTGAAGTTATTGGAGGGTTTCTCACTCTAGCCATTGGTGTGAAACCTATTAGGACACTTGAAGGAAGTATCTGAGTTGTAGAATATTTTGGAATCATTGGACTTCAGAACTGGGAGTGACCTTAGAAATTATCTTGTCATTTTTTTCCCCCATTGCATCTATTTATTCTAGATATTTCATTTATTTTAGAGATAAAATAAATGAGAGAGAGAAAGAACACATGCAGGGTGGGAAGGGGCAGAGGGAGAAAGAGACTCTTAATCAGGCTCCAAGACCAGCATGGAGCCAAGGCACGGGGCTTGAGCTCAAGGACCCTGAGATCATGACCTAAGCCAGAATCAAGACTCCTAACTGACTGAGCCACCCAAGCACCCTCTTTTTTTTTCTTATTTTAAAGATGATCAACAATATGAATAAATATGAATAAATGGAACATTGAGCACAGTGTACCAAGTACAGAGGATAAGGAAAAGAAGTAGTGAATGACTCTTCTGGTCATACTTACATGTTCAGTGGAGGTGGTACAACTCCTGTGAAATAATTAATGAGTTACCCTATCCTCTTCATAAATGTGGGATGAATCAATGATTGTTTTGCTGTTACCTCTTTTTCTCTGGAACATAGGACCAATACTAAGAAACATACAGAACATGATGATTGTTAATAGTAGAAGATTTCCATACATTGTAAAACCCAGTATATGTTTTCAGGTTTTATAATCAGAGATGAAATGCACATGGAATCCCTCAATAGCATCATATTGTTAGATTCACAATTTGACATGGATCAGTTTTATCAGTGTGTTTGCATTACAATAGTTTTTATTTTCCTTTTATTAGTTATGTAAGTACATAAATGATAGAGTAATATTTGACCTATCATACTAATGGATTTATCCTATTTAAAATATTTGGATTTAAAAGCTAGGATTTTATGCATCATTCAGAAACGGGAGTTGTCTGGACAAAGATAACTCAGCCGGTCGCTGAGGAGTTTGGACTTCTTGTTTGCTCAATATGTGTCAAGGACAACCCATGTCATTCCACGTTGTTAGTGTTTCCTAGATGATCTTTGAGTTTTCTGTAACAGTACCTTTTTATTCCACTATGGTGCTATATCAATTTTTTTCTTCTTCAGAAATGATATATAATATAAACATACAGTAAACACAATGGATAGTGTATTGTATGTATATCTAACAAACTGCATTTGGGTTTCCAGGATTTCACAAAGAAATGCTTGATATTTGTTAATGCAAATTGTTGTGCAATTAGGACATTCTGAACACTGAATGACAATCTAAATTTACAAAAAAAAAAAAAAAGGAAAAGAAGAATTGATTGACTTGTTCTTTCTAGTTTGTATGATGACATTCCATGAGTCTCTGGGCACCGACCAAGGTAAACTGAAATAAGGATTAACTGACTATAGCAAAGGCTAATTTACAGAAACCACATGAGGAGTTCTGAGCACAGACAGTGCAGATAACAAAAATATTATTCACGTTGTTTACAGTGGAGTTAGTCAGTTTATTAGTTGGAGTGCTTCATTATGTATAAAAGATGCCAATGATAGTCTCCTAGTCAAAATAAACAGGCATAAAGTGTTCTGCATATACAATTTGTGGGGAATAGTTACTTTGCTATTTATTTAATAATTGACCATAAATGGAGTCAAAGTGCAAAGGGAAAAACTAAAAAAGCAGCCCACTAAGGGCTTTTTGAAAGATTGATAAATAATGTGGAATCTCAATTAGGCTGTAGAAGGAATGCAGATATTAAAAATTTGGTCAAGAATCTAATTAGCTGGAGGTAATTAAACAGTCTCACACGGGGTCATTAATCTTTTCCACAGACCTTTGATGTTTTGCACACTGTCTCCTAGTCATTAATAAAATTCATAACACTCCACTTTGTGCTGTTTTATCATCATGTTTTTTCTCTGTAAGAGCATAGAGCAAGTGTCATTGTATCATAAGGGCCTTACTTTAGTTAATTTCTTTTCCTCCCCCCATGCTTGTTAGGATTAACTATTTAATGATCCAAACAAAAAGCAAATGGCACATTTAAACTTGTCCGTAACTTTGATAACTAATAGAATTTTACAACTTTGTCATCATTATATTAAAGAGAGAGAGAGACAGAGAGAAATTTCTATTGTTCCCATCCAAGTATTTCTTAGAAATGGTAAATTACAGTGGAACTACATTTAGTTATCTAAAGATTTACACAGTTGCATATTAGAGTTGTAACTTTTCAAAAAGCAGAATAATTATTTAATTAAGAAAAACAAGACTAAATGGAAATTGTGGAACATGAACTCTGCATTGAACAACAAAGGAGGAGAATGTCATTTCATTAGTTTATTCTGGTAAGTTTCAAAGTAATACTGTATTCAAAACTGGCTGTGTTATAAAAAGCAAAGAAAATACAAAGATTGCATTTAGAAAATCTGATTCCTGTGATTGGGAGAAAACTTTTTATTCATTTTCATAAAGGCAGTGTTTGTATATTTATTCTTTTATTTCAGTTTTTATCCAAATACATTTCTGAAAAAAACATCTTGTTTTACAGACTTGATTGTATTTATAATAGAGCCTGTTACTCCAAAAGCCACTCTACCCGTCCCCTGGTAGGCTATCTTGAATTAGCAGAGAATGCTAAAAGCGATTGGTAGTTCTGAACCTCTTACCACAGGGATAATGTTCTCATGATGATGGCATAAGCTAATATATAGGAAATGAGATATGCATCTCAAAACACCTGAAGAGTTCATAAACATTTGTTAAAGAAATCCACAGAAATGATGTCTGCAGAATATCAAACACAGAAAATACTATTTTATGTTAATTGGTTATTTCTGAGAGGAATACTGTCAGTACAACCGCCCCTCCCCACAAAAAACAAACTACAGCCATACACCTATTTAACGAAGTTAAAATTTCTGGGGAAAAAAAGTCACTTATTTTTAAATTTTAAGAGTTGTTAGATACTATCCCTTTTGATATATCTTGTGTGGGTGAAATCACAGCATACTTTCTTTTTTCAAAAATAAATGCTTATTTTCTAAATTATTAACATTGCTCCTTTAAAAAAAAGCCAGTTTTTTACCTAAAGTAACACAAAATATTTGCATTAAATGAAATTCTATATTTTGAAAATATCATTATAACATTGTCACAATTTAATATCTATACATACTTTTGTTTAGACATCGAGAAAATAAATTTAGAAAATGTGTCATTAAAAATCACAAAATGGAAGCTCATATTAAAAAAAATATCTGACTCTTCACTAACAGTGCATTATGTAAGATTGAGATACAATCCATTAGACATAATATGAAGAGAAAAAAAACATATGAGCTTCATGTACAAAAGGAGTTGCTTAGAAAATCCATGTGGAATCCCCAATCAAAAATAGAAACACCCACTCACATTGATTAAAATTTAATAGTGATTTGACTAATCAGTGTGTTTATTCTAAGCAATTACATAGTAAGCCTAATTGTTAAATTTGTACAGCTTTGTTATTCTCGATCCTCCAGTGACATAAATCTAAAACAGGTTGAAGTTAATGACTAAAGGAATGTAAATAAAATAGTTAAGTGTTTTAAAATATTAACGGGCTTGATACCACTCTGGAGTAACAAAAAAAGGTTTGGATCACATTGTGAGCATCAGACCTGTGTAATGGATTTTGCACTTTTTGTTTATGGGGCAATTAATTGTCTTAGGTGACGTCCTAAATTGGATATCTGTTTTTGATGATATAAAGAAACTTTAAGAAACACAAAAAGTGTAAATGGAATTTATTGACACTATATTTACATACAATTTTAAATGGAGGAGTTTACATTTTCTGCTATGTATCTTTGTGCCTATGTGTCTGTATGAGCTTAAAACATGTCATTTTTATTGGGTATATTTCATCCTGGAGATATCGTCTATCTTAGAGGAAAAAAATGAGGAATGGACCACATATTAATGTAATTTATCATTATGTGGCATATAAAAACACACATATAAAAAAGCAGTTTTAAAACAGTGATTTAACTGTAAATTAAAAAAAAACATGTATTTAATAATTAATAGCAGCAAAGTTGCATTTTCATGAGTAAATAGCTAAAATCCATAAATGCTGAAGCATTTAGAAGTTTGCTGTTTTAATATTTAGGTGATTCGGAGGCTCTGTGTGTTAGCTAACTGGATATTAATGTGTGCTTTGAATAGTCTGCTCAAAAATCTAAAAATATATATAATTTATGAGACAGATATTTTGTTAAATTTATCTTTACCTCTGTGGGTCCTAGAATTTTAATCTATTTCTTTAAGTGGAGAAGAACAAGGGACAAAAAAGGAGTTCAATGGTATGAGTGTTTGAGGTTCAGTACCACCACCTCCCAATTTCCTGGTTAACTGTAAGGTCATTCCCCAAACAGCAGGGCATAGGGGAAATATACAATTCTGGAATCATTATATCATTTCCTGTCCTGTTTCCTGTCAACTGTTTCTGCCAGAAATGGCTAATAATGACCTATTTTCACCAAGCAATAGGAGAAGCTGAAGTCAAAATTAATGCTGTGGAGTTAGATCTCTTTCCTAAATGTAGTTATAAAATCTGGACTAAAGAGGGCAGGAGATACTCTATAAAAAAACTACAGAAGACCAAGAAAAAAGCTCTGTGAGAAAGTCATGCATACATTTGAGTATATGATAAACTGATTATTTTCAATAAAACCTGTTTAAATGCTTTAATTACTTTGATGCTTGATTAACTGGGCTTTCAGTGTTATTTGTAGGTAGTATGAGCTTTCCTTATACTTACTTCATTGCATTTGTATTGGAGATGAATGTTTTTTATGCATTCCTTTAGATCGTAGTCTCCTTCTGGATCTCAGGAAAGGAAATTAATAGCAGTGTTGAACTAGGAAGCATGTCATCCACTTAGTTTAAAATATGACATCCTTTCTATTCTTTGTCTTCAAACTTAAGTTTTAAAACCAATGACAACTTATGCCAATTTCATGTGAATTTCCATGGGTGTATTTACTGAATAGAATTCTTACCTATTCAATGCAAATTCATGCCCTCCTATTTCCTTTTTTAAATTTGTATAAATTTATCTGGCATAATTGAGAATCTGAGATCAGTCAGTGTCTTGAGATCTTGATGAATGATTATGATCATCAGGTGTGGGTTGGTATTCAAGATATATTGCTGAATAAGAGAAAAGTCACACTAACTTCTTTCTTTCTTTTTAAGGGGCTCATGTATTTATTTTAGTCTGTAGATGTCTAGTTAATCTGACATTTCCAAAAACCTTTATAGATATTTACATAATTAAGCAAACAGGGAAATAGTTCCCTGAAAAAACTCATACTATATTTTTCATATGTTTCTTATCATGTTTGTTATTATTTGCAGAATGCCAAATTTTAGCTTTTTAAAAATATATCCTTAGAAAAATATTTAACAATTTTTAAAAGATTTTATTTATTTATTCATGAGAGACACACAGAGAGAGAGAGAGGTAGAGACACAGGCAGAGGGAGAAGCGGGCTCCATGCAGGGAGCCCGATGGGGGACTCAATCCCAGGACTCAATTCCAGGATCACTCCCTGGGCCGAAGGCGGTGCTGAAGTGCTGAGCCCCCGGGGCTGCCCAAATATTTAATAATAATTGGAATACATGACTTATTCTGACAAATATTTTTCTGACTTAGTTTACCTTTACATGAAATTTAACTTCTGTGAAGGATGTTACACTAAATAATTATGATAGTCCTTGCAGTGGATCTGAATGTCATTTTATAGACCACATAAGCTTAAAACTTGAACAGCCAAAAACAAAATCAAAGTGCTTAACCTTAATAACAGGATGACACGTTCAGGTAGCTAAAGATAGTCAACCTGTATAGAGCTTAACACTGAGCTTAAATGTCTGGAAAACTCAATTTGCTTCATCTGAGACAAATTTTATAATTCCCCATCTCTCAGCACATCAGAAGTAAATATTGGTCCTGTGCATTTGGATCCTTCTAGGTAATGGGCTCTTCTTTCAAGCAGAGTCCAAGGTAAATGGAGGCCAGCCTTCTCTGGAATTTAGATGAGTCCAAGACCATGCCACCCTCCAGATCACAAGGAAATGGGCTGTAGGCCACACTTGCCCATGTCTGTAAATAAATCTTTTTATATTGGGTCAGTGAATCGGAGACACCTCCTTAATGTCTGTCACGTGTTTAATTTTTCTGTCTTACAAAGGTCAGACTTCTGTTTAATTGAAGAACTGGGGAAAAGGAAGCCATCTCTGTTCCAGTGGAAACTAGCTTGCAGATAGCCATGGTTAATAATCAGTGAACTTACAGGCATAGGTGAATATCACTGTATTCATGGATAATAATTTTCAAATCTCTAACATTGAAAAGAGTATTTGATGCAAGTTTTATCCACGTGTTTGTGGTCTGCATGTTATATTGTGTGAAACTTCCAAAGTGAGCTATTCTGAAAATTCTACATAATTAAAACATTCTCATAACATCTATTGATCATAAAAATCTTAGAAATCGGTGACCCTTAGATTTCTGGATGGCATGTAGGTTATTCTGGGCTTGCTGATGTGCAGTTTTTTTCTGCATGACTTGCTGTCCTAGAACTGAAACTTGAACCTAAAAAGTTATTATGAAGTCTGACTTGGTACCTATATGAGGGTCTCTATAGTCTTTTTACCGGTTGCTTTAAGACCACATGAAGTACTTCATTATATACGGTGCCACAATTTATAGAATTATTTCTTTTTTATATAGAATTATTTCATTTGCTGAGAAGGCATTATTCTATCTGTTGAAGTTCAGTTCACTTCAGGTGTTTATTGGGGGTATTTCAGATATTTATTGAAGGCCCACTCAGAAGCTTTTGAAGACAGCAAGCCAATCTGTCAGAAGACAGTCAGTTAGTACCTGACTTTCCTTAAAATACATGGATATAATTCCAGCAACTACTAGTTTATAAAACAGAGGGATAAGAGAGGCAGGGATGATATGGAAACTGCATTATTATTTTTTGCTTACATCAGAAATTCAGAGGATACACTCAGGATTGTTTCCTTAATGGTCCCTGGTTAATAGTGGGCAGGAACAATATTGAAAAATGTCAATGGCAGTTAGGCTAATAATACTGCTTAAAAATTAGATTAATTGTGTTCATGAATAAAAAATATTGACCTGAATCTTAAGCAAATGGTTTACTGTGTAAGGCAGTAAACATTAACCAGGTTGTTTTATTTTATTTCATGAAGATTTAAGTTACATTTAATTTTCAGATATAGTAAAAATATATGATTTTTCCAAAGTTGATTCTTGACTAGGTATGACTATAAAGTAGCAATGATGGTTTTTTAACGATACACAAATTTTAGAAAATTAATCATCAATGTAAGTATTTTACGTATACTTAGTACAATCCTCAGTCACATGAAGTGTTTATAATTTCATTTGTAAATCTCTTTGGATCTCCTTTATCACTTTTTCTCTTGCTCTGTGTCTGTCACAGAGGTCAGTTTTGTCCCAGTGCTACTCAGCATTATAGGGTGGAGAAATACAGATTTTAACCTCATGGAGTTTCAGTATCTTTATCTGAAAAAAGAAATAAAAATAGTGCCTGTTATCACAATTCACTTAGTCAGTAGTTTTTGGCATTAACTTTATCTCAGTTCCATATGAAGGTATCGGGATATTTGAACAATAGCAAGATAACTGGGAAAAAAACGCATAACCACCCCTTTTAAGAAGATAATACTGATCTAGGTATATGAAATCTGAATTATTATTATTCAATATCAGCACAAGGATTTAGAGATGTTCCTCCTATATAATTAATTTCCTTTGACTCAACATGTACACAAGTTAGAGCCAATGAACTTTAACACAAGGCTTACTTCAGTACCCATGACCCTGTTTTGTCCCTCCTCATGTAGTAAAGATCCTACCGTTCAGATAGAGCAAAGAGGAGGAGCCAGCTCCATCAACCCAGTAGAACAGTCAACAAAAACATTTTTGTTAAGCAGCAGGGAGTTGTGCTGATACTTAATTTTAAAATTAAAAAAAAAGTTGCTTATCAGTTTACATTCTCCAAACTCTTGTGTATTTTTCTGTACAAAGAATGCTTAGAAACTATATTCTTTTATTTTTATCCTGTCCTCTTTGAAACAACAACAACAAAAAAAAGGTCAGTTCATCCCACAATTGCATGAACTGATATAATTACTTTTAAAATGTTATTAGAGGGAGGTGACTGATCAAGTTATCATTAGAGGGCATTGGAATAAAAATAATTTAGCTTTTGATACTCATCTAAGTGATATCTATCAATAGAGCTTGCCATGGAGGACAACTGGGGAATGACTTTGTTTCCCTTTCTCTTTGAAGGTTTCCAGTCTAGTTCTAAGTGTGTGCATTATATTTTGGAATATCTTTTTCCTTTAGACTTTTCTATTTCACCTTCCTGTCTTCATTTTTCTTTTGACTGCCTTCCAGTTTTCCACTGAACTTTGTTCCGTCTGTGAACTTTTAACCCACTATTTGAACTCCAATTCCCTAAGAAGACTCATTAACTTTTAATTGAGGTTGGAATACAAGAAATGTTGGTTCTAGGGAATTGTTCTGATTTCTTTCCACCGAACCTCAAGCTCATTACCTTCAGGACATGTGCTTGAAATATGTCATGTAAAACAAACAAAAAACCCGTAGAATTTAGTTGCTTGTTGTCTTTTTTATTTATCTAACTTTTTGGAAAGTAGTGGAACAGACATATTGGAGAAGTCTTCCAGCATCGAAGAAAACATGAATTCAGAATTTGATGAGACATTTCTTGGTCTTAGTAGGTTTGTTTCTACACGGTGAGCTGGGCTTATTTCATTATTGACAATTGTTATTATTATTATTTTTTTTAATGAGAGCTTTACAAAGAACAGTTAAATTTAGCAATTTCCTGTGATGGATTTGTGTGTGTAATAGCTTTTAAAAAATTATTCTCTGATGTTTATTCTACATGTTTAACAAGTTAATGGTAATAAGAAAACACATTTTAGGCAGCGTCCCTGTAAACTCCTAAATATTAACCACTTCAATCATAATTTGATAAGGCACCTTTAACTTCAGTTGTCTTTTTTTAATTTTTTAATTTTTATTTTTTAAAATTAACTAATTACTAAATTTTATTGAAGTATAGTTGGCATATAATGTTACGTTAGCGTTAATTATGCAAACAGTGATTCAACAAGTTTATGCGTTATGCTATACTCGCCACAAGTGTAGCTACCATCTGTCACCGTATAATGCTATTACAATATCACTGACTAATCCCTATGCTCTATGTTTTATTCCCATGAATTATTCTTTCCATAAGTGGAAGCCTGTATCTTCCACTCCCCTTCACCCACTTCACTCATTCCCCCACCCCCTCCTCCTCTGGCAACCATCCGTGTGTTCTCTGTATTTATGGGTCTGTTTTTGCTTTTTGTTTGTTTTTTGCTTGTTTTGTTTCACTTTGGTTTTAGATTATTGTAATAGCTTTTTAAATAAAGGTTTACCTTTTAACCATAATTTCTAAGAGGAAATAAGCTTTATAAATACCATTTTGTACACATAGATTTGTGTTTATCAAATTCATTTGCTTCTTTTTTTATTATTGTGACAGATTCAATATGTGAAATATTCTGTACATTTAAGGTTATTTCATGTTTTGACATATTTTCAATTCCAAAAATATTTTGAATATTTGAATATTAAATTTCATAGTGGGTTAAAGCATACATGTGATGATGATAAAATAATTGAGAAAAAATTGCTATTGCTCCACTGCATGTAAAGTTTTGTTTTTCTTTTAAAAATGTAGCTTATCAGCCCAGATTTCACTCAAACCCTGATATCACACAAAAATAAAGCATATGATGAAGAGTATGAAAATCTTACAGTGTGACCTTTCTTAAGGTTATAACTCAGAAACAAGAGGCCAGATCTCCATTAAGTCAGCATTCTTTCATATGATCCAAATCTCATGTTGGGTGATAAGAGTAGTTGTGTCTGTATAATTAGATATAATGAAGTTATATTCCCTGGAGTATAGAATTTGGGACCTATTTGGGGGATGAATTTAAAATTGGTCTAACTGATAATTTTTTATCTTTTTTCTTGATTTTCTTTTTTGTGATATTTATTAATTATTTCTGAATGTCATCATAAAGATGAAACATTAAGTAAAACTCCCTTTTTTTTTTACCACTCAACAAATATATTTGATGCTGGGTCAATCTAGAATCAAATGAGCTAAGGATTTTAGAACAGAAAGTAGTATTTTCCAAGGAATTGGAAACATTAGAGAGGTATGAGTATTTCTAAGAGATTAACCACAATAGTAAATAGCAGGAAAAAGGCACTTACAGTCAGACCAGATACTGGTATGTACTGGCTGAAAATGAATAGTGGTACTCTCAGCGGATTGGGCAATCTGAAATTTTCCCTTATAGACTAGTACTGATCACTTGGCAAGGAACTGGTCAACACTATAAAAATACCTAGTTTAGAATTAATTTATTTTTCTTACAACAAGTGATGTGATCACACTTATTTTCAAACCCAGAAAATACTGTAAATGCAAAGTTTTGAAGTACCTTATTTCCCCTATCTTATGCTCAAGACAGTGTCATATTTGCTAGGTAGAGGAGAGGTCAATAAAACATACATACCATTGGAAGAGGTCATCATGCAGTCATGGCCACCAGTTGACTCCCAAGCTGGACCCTAGCAATTAGAGGCTCCTCTCCCCTTACTCTGTCCTTGAATTATGCATTCCCTTTGCCCTCTCTCCTCCCAGAAGCTGGTTCAAGAATACAGGCTTGACTTAGAAGTGTGGTGTTGAGGCTATCTGGATTGGGTCCATGACTGAACCCAGTTAAGGCCTCTATATGAACTCAGATTCTAGTGGCTGGTGTAGAAATCTACTTGTCTTGTGGTCACCCAGAGCAAGCCTCAGGATAAGTAAGCTATTTTGCTTACTAAGTCTGCCACCTACAAATCTGGAGCCATCTCCTTCTTTCCTTGGTCTCCATGCCCTCCTCATATGAAAGCGGATTTTAGATTATACTCAGGAAGCTCCTGAGGAGATTTCAAGCTAACACATATGTACATATATACACAAATAAAACAAAATACAGTAAGATCATGCTTGGCATATGACACGGTAGAACAAATAGACTTCAGAGATAGGGGAGTCCAAATGAAGCATATTTTGAGGAAATGTAAACTCAGCACCTAAAAAAACAAGCAAAAATATGACAGGAAATACAGCCAGGTTTACTACAGAAGCACAGATCTTTAGGGAATGTGAAGGATATTTAAGGGCCCCTTTTGTCAACCTTAGCCCTCAGATTTCATCTTATGCCTGAGAGATGGTAGTTTAGATTAGTAGGTATGCATCTGATTTAGTAGGGCTATTTAGCCAATTGGAAGTTAAAGAGTTTAAGTCATCATGCTTAACTACCAGCTGGTATATCTTTAGCAGGTATAGATATATTCTGCAACAGTATGAAACTTTAATTTGAAAGATTCACTCATCTTGGACAAAGGAGCTTTGAGATTTCATCTTCTTTGTTGGCAGGTCTTTAAATTATGAAAATCAAGTTGGTTCTTCGTTCATTTCATGTGTATTTCTTTCTTTCCTTATATCTTTATGTGGTGGCTTGGGAGGTCCTCTTAAGCTGCAATTATTTGGGGAAATATTTTCTTTAATTCAAGAAATAGATGCAAAAAATTAGGCTTGAATTCCTGGCTCCATGCCAACGACTAACAGTTCTCTTCAGCTCTTTTTCTGGGCTGCTGCTATAACTGGATAGATGATGGTGACTTTTAATGGCTGCTTTGGGGCTTGGGAAAAATATATATATGTGTATAGAAAAGAAAGCTATTAAGGACAGGAGATTGTTGAAAGCTTTACTGAGTTTCATGCTGTGAAGAGAAGAGGCCAAGATACCTTATGCTTTTGATGCCTGAGGGTCACTAACCAAAAAGGGAAAGGAGAAAAACACACTCACATGTTGGGGCTCTGATTTGAAATCATTTTTCTTCTTTCCATCTCTGGGTACCCAAATAGGGTCAAAAAGCCAGCACCTCAGTTATTTTGTTGAAAGGTTAACAAATGTCTCAACTTTCAGCACATATTCCCACAAAAGTGAAAACTCAGTAAGTTGAGCTTCAAGTCACTAATGCTTTCTTCCTGTTACAACTGTAGCCTCATGGTGAACTTTAGAAACAGGTTCAAATTTTTCATAATAATTTCCCCCTGACATAAGTGGTAGATAATTAAACTAAATTCTTCCCCTCAAGAGTCAGGTTATTTCTGCAGTGGGATAAGTCAGAGTGGTTTGAAATGTGATCTAAGGTTCAATCAAATGTTATCTCTTTTTTAAAAAATGGTATCCAAGTCAGTCATTACATGTATTGTTTGCATTTAGGAGAAACTATGAGCTCATGTTATGACCACTGCTATCATCTTGTGAAATCGCAAATGTCTTGATTTTTTTTTAATTTTAAGAAAATTAAAACAGTTCTCTCAGTGTGCCTCATGAAACTCTTTCAGCACCACCATTAATGATCTTGGGTGGAATGGAATTGAGATTAGTCAGAATAGCTACTACTGTACAACTGCCAAACATCGAGGCAAGGCAAACAAAATATGCAAACTCTGTCAACACACTAATTCGGGTTTATAAGAATGAGTTTAGTTTCTTAGGTGGAAAGAAGAAAAGAAAAATCTGTGGGATAGACTTTAAATACCGTTGGGATTAAATACAATGGAAATGATTGCAAAGTGGGAAAATATATTATCATATATTATTAATTATTAATTTATTCCTTGATTAAAGTTTAGGAGGTATATATTTATATTGCTTCTAAATTATATCTGTGGCTGAGTCCATACAATCAAAACTTTCCAGATGCTCAAAAATGTGTAAATTTTCAGCATATTTGAAGTCCTTCCTATACTTCTCAGTTCCATGCACATGATTGCTAGTTAGTATGGGCCTGTTTACTCGTTGTACTGCCAGTCAACTAAAAAAAGATGTGAATCCTGTTTATAAAAAAAAATAAAATAATGTTTTTAAAAATAAAGACCAAGAGAAGCAACAAAACACAGTCGTTCTGTTATTTTGCTTTGTTTTGATTGTGTTTATTTGTTTATTTATTCATTTATTTACTTTTTTCTTGTTCGCAGCTCTGTTTCCTTTAGGCTTATCACCATGTTACTATGTGCTTATCTCACCCCTGAAGAATGGTAAATCTCTGATCTCTCTCAGTGTAGTACTTTTCCATTCATTTCAGACAAATGAGTACTTTTCCATTCAGGAGTACTCATTTGTCTGAAAGAGAGGAAACACCCACTCACTATAATGACTTAACTTGACATAGTAACATACTTTTTTGAGCAGGTTTTATATGTTATCTTGTTTTATCCTCATTTTACTGTGTAAGTAGATGGAAAATGTTATCATGGTTAGTTGTAAAGAAGGAAACTTAGACACATACAAGAGAATCTTTCTAAAATCACAGAACTAATTGATGACTTATTTTTATTCTATACAAAGTAAAATATTAAGCACAGTAAGTGTCATGTTTATTTAATCCCTCTTTCAAAGTAGGCATATGATCTTCATTTTATATTTGAGGAAAGAAAATGTTAAGAGGTAATCAACTTGCCTAAGTTTATGCAACCAGCAAGTGGTAATGTGATATTCTAGCCTGGCAAAGGTTGACTTTACAAGTCATTCTTCTTCAAATATATAAGGTCTTTAGATTGGTCTATTTTTTTTTGTATTCCATATAGCCTTTCAACTAGTCATATTTTTCTTCTTTTATTTGGTGGAGATTATGACTCTCAATTAATGGAACTCAATTTAATACAGTTGTAAGTATTTGTAGAGAAGTAGTGGTTATATACTTTGTTTGCAGATGATTAAGATGTGTCATTTTATTTATGTTTTATTGTCACATTACAAAAATATGAGTGGTCTTTGTAAAGAAGTATTGCACCAAAAAAGTATTGCATCTGTGTATAATGGATGGCTGTCATTGCAGAAAGCAAAAATAAAGCTAACCAGAATAAAACTTCAAGCTAAGCAAGGGACTTTTATCTTATTAAATATAAATCATGTTTGCATAATGTTCACATAAAATAAACATAAAAATATAATAATATAATAATGTTCTTGTGATAACTAACCACCTTAGGAAATAATATATTATACATACTATTGATATTTCTGTGTCCCTTACTCAAATTTATTCTTCATCCTCTTTCTGCGAGAGTACACCACAATCACATATTTAGTATTAATCCATCTCACATATGGCTAAGCACTTAAAAATATATGTATGTGTCAATAAATATCATGTAGTGTTATGTCATATATTTCAAAATATAAAGCCATCCTTTTGAGGCATAAGAACACAGACCTGCCTGGACTGAGGTTGAACCAGGGCAACAGATAAAAGTCCCTGTCTCTCACCATCAACTGAACAATTATCTAGTAATAAGCAATAGCAGAGTATCACACAGGAAAAATAAGAGAGCGGAGAGACCACATGTGTGGCATAAACATGTAAGTAAGAACGAAAGTTCAGGATGGAGCAGGAACCATGAGAAAATCCTTCTGACTCACTGCTAAAGAAACTTGAAGCTTTTTATGTTCTGCAAATAGTAATAGCAAAATAGATAGACAGTTAGATAAATAGATAAACAAAACAGCTAAAACTTTGTACTACTGGCCTGAAAGAACATCTATGTTCATATGCAGACATAAATGCTATTTTCTTCAGTCTCTACTGTTTGATACATTATGATCCATGCTACATGAAAGATTACATGACAAAAAAAGAAAGAAAAATTGGAAAAATTCACCCATTCTAAAGAAAGCTGTAAACAGACAATTATATGATTCATATGTCTCAATTATCAGACTGAACTTTAAAATAATCATGATTAATATGTTAAAGAACCCAGGAGAAAAGATGGGTACCATGCAGGAACAAATGAATAATTTCAACAGAGAGAGGAGTTAAATGAAAATGATAGAAATGAAAGGAAAAGGTAACAGCAGTGAAAAAAAAAATGCCTTCAAAAAGCTTACCCTCAAAACAGCTGAGGAAAGTATTCAAAATGGAAAATAAGCCAATAAAGTGATCAAAACTTAATCACAAAGAAAAAAGTAAAAACAGTATCCAAAAGCATGATGATAAGAAAAAAAAAGAGCACATATTTTGAAATAAAATATTAAATCGTTTAATACTTGTAATTAGAGCCTCACAAGAAAAGGAGAGAAAGAATATGGAGGAAGAAAAGTTTGAGAGATAATAGTTAAGAAATTTCTAATAATAATGAAAGATATTAAACCACAAAACTAGGAATCTCAGGGAAACTGAAGAAGGATAAAAAAATCACACATATACAGTCATATACACATAATATTCAAATTTTCAAATTGTTTTTAAAAAGATAAACATCTTGCATGCAGCCCGAGAGAAAATGAAAATAAGAAATACAACTAATATGTCCTCAGAAACTATGCAAACCCAAAGGCAACGAATTGCCATTTAAAATACCAAAATGAGAGAGAGAGAGAAAAAAAAGGTCAATTTAGAATCCTATTCCTCAGGGATGCCTGGGAGGCTCAGTCAGTCAGGTGTCTGACTCACATTTCCAGATCAGGTCATTATCTCATTATCTCGGGGTTGTGAGATAGAGCCCTGCAACGGGCTCCCTGCTCAGTGGAGTCTGCTTGGGATTCCTTCCCTCTTTTGCCCTGTTCTGCATGTAAGCTCTCTAAAATAAATAAATCAATCTTTACAAAATAAAATAAAATCCTATACCTCAGAAAAATATTTTCCAAAACATAAAGGGAAAGTATGAAGTATTATTTATTTATTATTGTGTTTACATATTCTTGTGTTGCTTGATTTATGAGAACTTTTTATGTCTTTGAGACTTTGGTGTTCCTATACATTACTAGTTCATCTTTTTTTAACCATTGTAGGATATTTCATTGTATAGATTCAATTTAAAAATCCATTATTGGTGGGGCACCTAGGTGGCTCAGTGGTTGAATGTCTGCTTTTGGCTCAGATCATGATCCTGAGGTCCTGGGATTGAATCCTGCCTCAGGCTCCTTGCTTGGAGCCTGCTTCTCCCTCTGCCTAAGTCTCTGCCTCTCTCTCTCTCTCTCTGTGTCTCTCATGAATAAATTAAATAAGATCTTTAAAAAAAGATTCATTATTGGTGATAGACATTGAATGTTTTATTTTTTCTCTATTATAAACATTACTGAAGTAAGCATTCTTAATAAATTCTTCTGATAAGTTATGCATGACAGTTTCTCTGTGCTGTAGGGCCAGGTGTGGAAGTTCAGATTAAAGTATATGTATTATGACTTTTTTGACTTTAATATCAAAAAAATTGCCTTACAAAGTGTTTAATCAATATACACTTCCACTAGCAGTGTAATGTCATTAATAATTTTCCTGAATTCTTTTCATAATGCGTAAGTAACATCAAGATTTTTAACATTTTGTCAAATGTACTGAAATACAGCTGGAATCCTACTGTCATTTTAACTTACAGTTCCTTGATTTCTAGTGAAGTTAAGGATCTTTTCTATACTTATTGGGTATGTAACCTCTTCAACTATGAATCAAGCATTTTAATATTTTACTCAGTTTTTTCTAATAAGTACAATTTATCTTATGACTGGGAAAGAAGTTGTCTTTATATTCTGTACATTAATCCTCTGGATCATAAATAGTTTTTTTTGCAGTCTATTCTTCTACCTTTTTATGAAGTCTTTTGATGCATGGGATATTTCAGTTTCATTTAAATCAGTGTAAAAATTTTTTACTCTTATGGTTTTCACTGTATAAGCCTAGTTAAAAATATTAATCTCTATTGTCCTAAAGATATTTTCTTCTTGATATTTCAAATTTTACTTTTCAGTCTTAGATATTAAATATACCTAGTACTTATTTTAATGCAAAGTGAGGTAGTGAGTAAATCTTTTTCTTATGATAAGGTGTTTCAAAATCATTAGACCATTATTCCCCACTAAGTTTCCAGTTGTATTAAGGTATTAATTAAATATAAGAAAATGCATTTAGCTTAAATGGTATAAACTGAGTTTTCACATATATGTGTATTCATAAAAGCATCATTATAATCAAAGATAAAACTAGACTTCCGAATTTTTCATGGCACTCTTGATTTCTCCTTCTAAACCTTCCTTGCCTACTCTGCCCCTAGACAACTACTTCATATTTTTTTTTGCTGTTTCCCAATTTTGTTCTTATTCTCAGGGAAGCCAATTACATGTATATTATGCTGCTTGAGGTTGTATACCACAGCTCACTAGTGATCTATTCATTTTTTTTCAGGCCCATTTATCTATGTTTCCCATTTTGAACACTTTTCATTGCAGCATCTTCAGGTTTATTATTTTTTTTCTGTTGCAAATTCAGTCTGTTGTTAATCTCATTGTGTGTATTTTTCATCTCAGTTTACTTTTCATCTGTAGACATTTGATTTTTCCATATATTTCATGTCTATATTTAACATGATCAGTCTTTATCTTTTGAGCATTTGGAATGTATAAGTCATGCAATTTGTTTTTAGATGCCCTTGCCCACTAATTAATAAGTTCTATTGAATAACTATTCTCTTTGTTATGGATCATATTGTTCTGTTTCTTTCTATGGCTGGAAAATTTTTATTTTATACCAGACACTGTGAATTTTACCTTGTTGGGTCTGGGTATTTTTTCATTTCCTATAAATTTTTGGTTTTCTTCTTGGTGTGCAGTTAAGTTACATGGCACTGGTTACTCCTTTCAAGATTTGTATTTAAGTTTGTTGTTAGGGTCACGATCAGGGCAGCATTTAGTTTAGGACTAAATTTAACTCACTAGTAAGACATATACTTACATATACTATCTGGTTTTTAATTAATTCCAAAGTTTTTTCCATTCTGGCTGATGGAAAACAAACCAGTACTGGTTGCTGGTTAGCTCCAAGGATTGTTTTCTCTAGTCTTTTTAGATGAGTATTTCTGAGGTGTCAGGAAATTTCTGATCAGAAATTCTTATCAGTATCAGATGAAAATTTAAAAGTGATCTGTAGTCCTACAGAACTCTATCTTTGTGTAGCTATCTTCTTTCTCGTCTTCTGACTTATCAGCTCAGGCTGCTTCCATCCCTTAGGACTCACAAATTTATTTATTTATTCAAGTTAAGAAGACTACTAGTCTCCACGAGGGTCTTCTTTTTCCTGCTGCCTCTGTGGCTTAGATATTTCCTTAGGCATTAAGTGTGAGCGATCAAAGGGCTCACCTTTTTTGTTTCCCTCTCTTGGGGATCACTGTCTTGCATTACCTAATGTCTGAAAATGGTTTTCTCATGTATTTTTCAGTGTTAAAGTTATTTTAGGAATAGAGGATAAAACCAGGCCCTGTTACTATGTCTTAGCCAGAAGTGGAAGATCTCTAATTTTTAAAGTTTCCATTTATGTGTGCTTTGGGTTCTGATTCATTTATGTATCACAACATAATTCCACACTCTCTTCCCATTATAGATTTATAAATATATTTGATAACTTAATAGAGCAATTCTCTTCATTTTATTTTTCTTTAAAATTAGTTTAATTAATTCAGAAATCTATTCTTTTTTTACATAATATGTAAAATAGCTTTCCTATGTTCATAAAAAATCTATTATAATTTTGATTGGGTATACATTTAATTTTGAGATTAATTTGAGAATCATATTTGTGAACATGCTTTCCCCTTCCTACTTATTTAGGTATTCTTATTTATAAATAAAAGTATTTTCTTTATAAAAGTTTCTGAATTTTTTTAGTATATAGTTTCTATTTATAGTTTTAGTTGCTTTTGAAATTTTACATGCATTTAAATTATAATTTCTAATTGTTTTGTGTCTAAAGGAACAAGTTGAATTTTTTATTATAGACCTGATATAAAATTGCTAAATTTTCTTCCCTTTTTTTATCGAGCTTTAGCTAGCATATAATATTATATTAGTTTCAGGAGTACAACATAATGATTTTTTTTTAATAATTTTTTTTTTTTATTTATGATAGTCACAGAGAGAGAGAGAGAGAGAGAGAGGCACAGATACAGGCAGAGGGAGAAGCAGGCTCCATGCACCGGGAGCCCGACGTGGGATTCGATCCCGGGTCTCCAGGATCGCGCCCTGGGCCAAAGGCAGGCGCCAAACCGCTGCGCCACCCAGGGATCCCCAACATAATGATTTGATATTTGTATATATCACAAAATTATAACCACAATAGGTCTAGTTAATATCTGTCACTATATACATTTACAAAACAAACATTTTTCTTGTGATGAGATGTTTTAAGGTGTTTAAGGTGTACTATCTTCAGGGGCTCCCTCCATTCAGGGGCTCAGTGGTTGAGCATCTGCCTTTGGCTCAGGTCACAATCCCAGGGTTCAGGGATCAAGTCCTACATCAGGTTCCCCACAGGAAGCCTACTTTCTCTCAGCCTATGTCTCTGCCTCTCTCTCTGTGTCTCAAATAAAATAAATAAATAAATAAAATCTTTAAAAAAGGTACTATCTTCACAACTTTTTAATATGCAATAGAGTATTATTAACTATCCTCACCATGCTGTACACTACATCTTTTTAACTTGTTTATTTTATAACTGGAAATTTGTGCCTTTTTACCACCTTCACCCATTTTAAGCATTGCCCACTCCACCACCTTTGGCAGTCACCAATCAGTTATTTGTGTCTACGTGCTTGGCTTTTGTTGCTGTTGTTGTTACTATTGTTTAATTATACATATAAGCAAGGTCATATGATATTTATCTTTCTCTGTCGGACTTACTCACTTAACGTATTGTCCTCAAGTTCCATCTATGTTGTCACCAATAGCAAGGTTTCATTCTTTTTTATGACTGAATTGTATTATTTTGGATGGATGGTTGGATGGATAGATAGATTGATAGATAGATAGATAGATAGATAGATAGATAGATAGATAGAATTAGAGATATACGTCTCACATCTTCTTTATCCATTCCTCCATTAATGAACACTTAGGTGGTTTTTCCATATCCTTGTTATTCTAAATAACCAATGCTATAATGAACAAAGACATATGGGTGCATATATCCTTCAACTTAGTGTTTTCATTTTCTTTGGTTAAATATTTATAAGCAGAATGACTGGATCATATGGAAATTCTGTTTTTAATTTTTGAGGAACTTACATATTGTTTTCCATAGTGGCTTCACCAGTTTACATTCCCACCAACAGATGAAATTTTTCCCTTTTCTCCACATCCTTGCCAACATTTGTTTCTTGTGTTTTTGATAATAGCCATTTTGACAGGTATGAGGTGATATTTCATTGTGGTTTTAATATGCATTTTTCTGATGGTTAGTGATATTGAGCATCTTTTCATGTATTTGTTGGCCCTCTCTATGTCTTCTTTGGAAAAATATCTATTCAGGCCCCCTGCCTATTTTTAACCAGATTTTTGTTTGTTTGTTTTGTTTTTATTTTGCTACTGAGTTGCATGAATTCTTTATATATTTGCTATATTAACTCCTTATCAGATATATGATTGGCAAATATTTTCACTCATTATGCAGTTTGCCTTTTCATTTTGTTAGTGATTTCTTTTGCTGTGTAGAAGCTTTTTAGTTTGATAGTCTCAGTTGTTTATTTTTGTTTTTGTTGCCTTTTAGAGTCAAATCCAAAAAAATAATTACCAAGACTGATGTCAAGGAGCTTACTGCTTATGATTTTTTCTAGGAGTTTTGTGGTTATAGGTCTTAATTCAAGTCTTTAATTCATTTTGAATTATTTTTTTTTCTGCATGGGGTAAAACAGTAGTCTATTTTCATTCTTTTGCATGTGGCTATCTGGTTTACCCAACACTATTTATTGAAGAAATTTTCTTTTTGCCATCGAATATTCTTGGACCCACCGTCATACATTAATTGACTATATTTGCATGGGTTTATTTCTGGGATCTCTGTTCTATTCCATTGATCTATGTGTCTTTTTTTTAACATAATACCATACTATTTTGATTACCATAGCTTCATAATATAGCTTAAAATCAGGGAGTGTGTGCTAGGATAAGTAGAAGAGATAGCCACGTTGGAGACATTACCTGAGAGATGCCACGGAACTGCTCACTTAAAATAACTGCCCCACCTGCTTTGCCACAGCTCATTAAATCCTCTTATTACCCATTCCTTTAGCTAAAGTCATTGAAGATTCTTTGTTAAAATATAGTATTATGTGGAATATGTGGAATGAAATCATTTCTAACTGCCACTAGAGCCTTATTTCATGCCTCTCCCACTGAGGAAAGAAAGAAGAAAGAAAGGAAAGAAAAGGAAAGAAAAAAAGAAAGAAAAGAAAGAAAAGAAAAGAAAAGAAAAGAAAAGAAAAAAGAAAAGAAAAAGAAAGAAAGAAAGAAAGAAAGAAAGAAAGAAAGAAAGAAAGAAAGAAGAAAGAAAGAAAGAAAGAAAGAAAGAAAGAAAGAAAGAAAGAAGAAAGAAAGAGGTGGGCAGGGGGTGGGGGTGACTGGGTGACAGGCACTGAGGTGGGCACTTGACAGGATGAGTCCTGGGTGTTATTCTATATGTTGGCAAATTGAACACCAATAAAAAAATAAATTTATAAAAATAAAAAAAAAAGAAAAAGAAAGATCAGAATTGAATGATTCATTCAACCAAGTGGTACCCCCAACTTTCTTCTTCTTTCTCAAGATCGCTTTATTCAAAGTTTTTCAAGTTCCATACAAAATTTAGGGTTATTTGATCTATATTGTGCAAATGTCATTGGAGTAAAATTTTCTTATTAGTAATCTAGTCTGACTACTAGTCTAGTAATCTATATAGACAATCTTAATTGTCTGTGAAAATGACATATAAGGTAATTACTTTCCTACATATTCATTCTTTTCTTCTTTTCTTATATTCCTTTCTTAACACTTTTCTTACAGTGTGTGTTATACTGAGAAATGTTGGCACAAATAATTTTTATTTCTTAAAAAGAAAACCATATCTGGGGGCATCACAATGCCAGATTTCAGGCTGTACTACAAAGCTGTGGTCATCAAGACAGTGTGGTACTGGCACAAAAACAGACACATAGATCAATGGAACAGAATAGAGAACCCAGAAGTGGACCCTGAACTTTATGGTCAACTAATATTCGATAAAGGAGGAAAGACGATCCACTGGAAGAAAGACAGTCTCTTCAATAAATGGTGCTGGGAAAATTGGACATCCACATGCAGAAGAATGAAACTAGACCACTCTCTTGCACCATACACAAAGATAAACTCAAAATGGATGAAAGATCTAAATGTGAGACAAGATTCCATCAAAATCCTAGAGGAGAACACAGGCAACACCCTTTTTGAACTTGGCCACAGTAACTTCTTGCAAGATACATCCACAAAAGCAAAATAAACAAAAGCAAAAATGAACTATTGGGACTTCATCAAGATAAGAAGCTTTTGCACAGCAAAGGATACAGTCAACAAAACTCAAAGACAACCTACAGAATGGGAGAAGATATTTGCAAATAACATATCAGATAAAGGGCTAGTTTCCAAAATCTATAAAGAACTTATTAAACTCAACAGCAAAGAAACAAACAATCCAATCATGAAATGGGCAAAAGACATGAAGAGAAATCTCACAGAGGAAGACATAGACATGGCCAACATGCACATGAGAAAATGCTCTGCATCACTTGCCATCAGGGAAATACAAATCAAAACCACAATGAGATACCACCTCACACCAGTGAGAATGGGGAAAATTAACAAGGCAGGAAACAACAAATGTTGGAGAGGATGCGGAGAAAAGGGAACCCTCTTACACTGTTGGTGGGAATGTGAACTGGTGCAGCCACTCTGGAAAACTGTGTGGAGGTTCCTCAAAGAGTTAAAAATAGACCTGCCCTATGACCCAGCAATTGCACTGTTAGGGATTTACCCCAAAGATTCAGATGCAATGAAACGCCGGGACACCTGCACCCGATGTTTCTAGCAGCCATGTCCACAATAGCCAAACTGTGGAAGGAGCCTCGGTGTCCATCGAAAGATGAATGGATAAAGAAGATGTGGTTTATGTACACAATGGAATATTCCTCAGCCATTAGAAACGACAAATACCCACCATTTGCTTCAACGTGGATGGAACTGGAGGGTATTATGCTGAGTGAAGTAAGTCAATCGGAGAGGGACAAATAGTGTATGTTCTCATTCATTTGGGGAATATGAATAATAGTGAAAGGGAATATAAGGGAAGGGAGAAGAAATGTGTGGGAAATATCAGAAAGGGAGATAGAACATAAAGATTCCTAACTCTGGGAAACGAACTAGGGGTGGTGGAGGGGGAGGAGGGCGGGGGGTGGGGGTGATTGGGTACGGGCACTGAGGGGGACACTTGGCGGGATGAGCACTGGGTGTTATTCTGTATGTTGGTAAATTGAACACCAATAAAAATTAATTTATTAAAAAAATTTATTTCTTGAATTTATTAATTTAATTAGATATGCTAATAGATTATCTGGAATTGAAACATTCTTATACCTCTATAATAAATCTAACCTGATCAATTTAAAAAATAAATTGCTAAACTTGAATTGATCATACCCTGTATAGTATGGCAGCCGTGAGACTGCCTACCAACCATCAACTACCAGTGAGAATTATTGCATAAAGGTTCAATTGCTGCATTCTAAATCCACTGCCTTGGGCAGCCCAGGTGGCTCAGCGGTTTAGTGCTGCCTTCAGCCCAGGTCGTGTTTCTGGAGTCCTGGGATCAAGTCCCACATCGGGCTCCCTGCAGGGAGCCTGCTTCTCCCTCTGCCTATGTCTCTGCCTCTCTCTCTCTCTTTCTCTCTCTCTCTGTCTCTCATGAATAAATAAATAAAAATATTAAAAATAAATAAATCCATTGCCTCATTTCCAATGCAAACAGCTTTACAACAGCCACTGTTCTTCTGGTCAGTGATTAAGCACAGAGGATCAGTGGTGACACTGGACCAATCTTGAAAACAGGAAACATTTTCAGGTGGTGGACTTTGACTCAAAGTCTTCCTGAAAGCCTTGCTAAATCATTCTTAAGTTCCGTTCCTTCTCCTTCACCTAGAATAAGACTTGCACTGTGGTGTGCTGGGCATCCCAGCCTTTTTAAACATCATCTTTAATTTCTCTCACAGATATTTCCTCTAATGAAATTCTTGTAGGTTTAATCCCATCTTGATGTGTGTGTTTCTTGAAAGACTAGAATAACAGCTACTGGGATAGTATGAGAAAACAGGCTACAAGACTAGGATTTGGGAATGACTCATTCAACCAAGATGACATCTTAGTTGATAGGTAAGGCATGTATATTACCTATCAGAGTGTGGTGGCTCAATTGTTGAAATTTTCCCAAGAGTAATTTGGGCAAATTGCCTCATGATGGGACTGCAATGGGAAGTATAAAGTGCAGAGTTGAACAGTAGTAGAGTAACAATGCCTACAAAGATCCTGGAGTTGGCTAGGTACTGCTACGTTGTATTGAAACCCTGCAGAAGATAATGACAGTTTGAGTACATTAACTAGCAGTTAATGTGAGACTCAAAAAGGGCATTATCTCCCAGTGGACAGGCTGGCACCTATTGTTGGGGCTACAGAGTTCTAGCCTTAGAACTGTATAGCAAAATGGATCTGCTTTGTAAAGTGAGGGAAGTCTAATATCTTGAAATATGTAGAGATACTATTTTATATGTCCTTAAGGACATTAACTTTGCAACTTTCCTGGAGCCTAAAGGCTTGCAGAAATATTTCACCATTTTAGTATGACTTATCACTTCTTTGCACTAGGAGATGATGCAGTAGTTCCTCTTCCACAGGTGAAAGATAGTCCCCTCAGAAGCTGTTCTTTCCTGCTGTCATGGTGGCCAGGCAAAAAATAGGATTAAATCCCAACATAATTTGGCTGAGGATATGATAGAGTTGATAAGGGAGGATAAAGACTATTCTTTAGAGAATTAAAAGATTTAGCCGGAATGTATTGGCAGGAATGAAGGATATACTTCTAAGACTATATTTTTGAGACTACTTGACCGAGAGGATCAGAATGGAAAGTTTTTGTAGAGGGGGTGTTTAGGAGGTGATTATGTCCTGAGGGTGGAGCCCTCATGAATGGGCTCAGTGCCTTATAAAAAAGACCCGAGCTCCCTCACTACTTTCTGCCATGTGAGGAGCACAGTAAGAAGTCAGTTGTTTATGAACCAGGGTATGAACTCTCATTAGAAATCACACCAGTTGGTGCTTTGATCTTGGACTTTCCAGACTTCAGAACTCTGAGAGCTGTCACTCATACACCAGTCTGTCCATGGTATTCTGTTACAGCAGGCCTAACTGACAAAGCGGATAAGGAACCCGCAAGTGGTAAGGCATATAAATTATATGTGATTCTGCACATCTTCCTGCATCATCAACTTTTTAAATATTCATTATTTTATATCATTATGTGTATTTGAAAACAAGATAGATATAGAGTACATGCAATATTGTAAGGATTTCAAAGAAAATTTTAAGACTCTAAAGAAATATGCTTTCGATAGACGATTTCAGCCTGATAAAACATTAACATGCACAAACACACAAACTGTTACATATGATCCTTCACCAAAGTTTGCATGTGCATGCATGCTTACACACTCACACATAGCCCTATTAGTCTCTTGCTCTATCCGGGATACTTAGTTGAAAGTTTGTAAAACGCTGCCTTATGATATATTGAAATAATGACACTTTCTTTGAGCTTAGAGGGTAAAGGCTCACTGTCAGAGGCAGACTTAGTCTTATTAAAGATGCACTTGTCCAATGAAGAAAGACTGAAGATTTTTTCTGTAGGAGTCCAAGTTGAACCCAAATCCAACTTACTAAAAACTAGATTACTTTGTTTTATGTTATTTCCTCTTACTTATTTTAACATCCACCCCTTACTCAAGTTTTGTTTAGACTTTCAGGCTGTATAAGCTAGACTGTATACCTGCATATAGGATAAAACGTTAAAGGAAAAACAATGTGTCCAACTTAAGGAGGCGTGTTGGTAACTGTAATTAGAGAGAGATACCCCAGTGGCATCTTGTTATAAAGAGTGGGCATGATGCTCTACCTGGGTACCTATGTAATGATTTTCCTTGCATGGCTAGTAGTGGGGGATATGAGAGGAAGGCTACATGCATAGCCTTAGAGCAGTCACTCCCTTAGTATGAGAAAATTGAGCCACAGATAGTAACTTCCCTAAGATCATCCAGATAATTAACAGCCAAGCTGTGATTCCAATCTGAGTAAGCTCAAACTCTCTGAAACATGATACCACTTCATAAGCTCTTTTTATGTTTACTGAAATATTTCATCCATTGCCCAGATATTGGTTCCAGTCCTATGATATGTAGGTAGGCCAAGTAAATCTCAATCACAGATAATGTGATATACCTTCAACTATTGAAAAATGACTATCAGGATTATATGTTTTACATATTTATTTACCCAGGCTAAATGTTTTAAGTGCTTTCAGGCATTTCACATATATTTTTCTTCTAGACTTTTCACTTTAAATGCAGTCTACTGAGCATTAATTTCTGTTAAAGTATGATACCCTGAAAGTGTTCAGTGGATTCTGGTGTGGCATGATAAATACAAAATACTATTTATTGTAAGGATTCATTTAAGTCCTTTATAGTTAGTATCATTACATGCCTTGATTTACTCAATACAGTCTTAGTTTATGCCTGTTATCCCAGGTAGAGCATCTCCCTTTCACTCCTAAAAGAGACTGGTTTGGAAAATAGACTATATGGTTATCCATTTATATTCACATTTGCTTGGTTTTGTGTAAGTCATCTTAAGTCATTCCAATTCACATAAATGGGGTTATCTTCTAACTTGTATAACCACTATTTTAAGCCTCTTTCCACCTCATTTTTCCTATATTTCTGTTTGTATCCTTTACCTTCTCACTGCTCAATTTCTCATTCATAAAGACTATTTCTTGGTCTATAATCCTTCATAAAACTCTATTTTACATCCTCCCCCCCAAATTCATATGTCACTTTCAAGTCAACAGGTTGATAAAACATTATTTGAGAGCATTTTAATATGTCCCAAACTAAGGCTTTTGAATACTCTCATTATCCAAAATTAGTATTTTGAATTTCTTCAGTCCTTCCAGAGAATCCGATATTACATTTAAAATAAGCACTGTTAATTGTGAGACACTAACATTTGAACAATTGCCCATTAGTGCAGAAAAATTTGACTTTGTTTCTGATTAGCATGCCATATCTTACATACTTTATATATTCCTTACCAGTGAGTCCTGTCTCTAAGTGCCCATACCACGTTAAATGTTTAGAAGCTGCCCTATAATATAGTACATCTCCTATAAAGCTAATATCCTAACACATCATATAAGAAACAAAAGAGTATAGGTACTTGGGCTAAGCAAGATTGCTCAGGAACTAATGAATAAATAATGATATTTCATGAATAATTCAAGATGAACGTCAGATGCCTCAAACAATCTTTATCTGCAAAACAATAAAATCTTTTAATGTGACCATGTGACATGCGGTACAAATAGGAATGGGGTTAATTGTATCCTTAGAAGCATGTATTACACTCCCACATTCTGCCTCTGTATGAGGATTTAATGTGCAGGTGAGGCCATAGGATAATGGGAATTTAGCAGCTTGCTTACAAAAGTGTATACAATTTAATTATATTGTAGAGAAAGTATCTGACATTATGGTTGCCATCACCAAAGCAAACATTTCCATACAAAGAAGAATCAATAGCCAGCTAACAAAGGAAATGTCGGATAACAAAATGTCACAGCTCTACCACTTACTGAGATTTGGGCCCATCACTTGACCTGTTTGGTCTGGAGTTACTCAACTGAAAATTTGTAACTACGTTGACCTTTAACCATCCCGTGAGGTTTCTGCCACCTAGGAGGTACTACAGATTATTACAGTATTGGTTCTGAGGGTAAAGAGAATTTGTATGTGGGTTTCTTTAGAATATCAAATTACATTCCGGTTTTAAGAAAGGACTGTGGAGTACATAGGAATTTTAAAACAGTGAAACTAACAAACATGCCAAATGAAACCATAAAAGTCATCAGGAAGCATCTAAGACTCCATGAGGAATCTACTAGACTCACTCAGTGTAGGTGTCCTCACTCATAACTCCCATTCCATCAGCCTCTATACTTGGATAATTTTGAATTACCTGAGCTGCAACATGTATGGACTATGTGACTTTACATCCTGAAGTCTAAGTGTCTGTATCTATAAAATGAGTTTAAAAAGTGCTTTCTTCATAGGGTTCTGTAAAATTAAGATTAAGTGAGATAATAATACATGAAAATCTCTTAACTATAAATATTAACTATTATTTTCTGGTAAACACACACATTTCTCACCCATATAAATTATCGTAGACAAAATATAAATTATAATAGCAAATATTTTCTACTATTACTATAGTAATAATGAACTGTAATGAATAATGAATAATGAACTGTAACTGAAGAAATAGTTACAATAACAAAGTGCATTTTTTTCCAATTACATTAGCAAAGAAAGAAAATTTAGGTAATTTTGGTAGTTGTGAAGTTGCTATGAAATTCAGATTTCATTTTCTTTTTTTTTCATTTTCATTTACTTTGCTGATGATTAATATATAACATTTAAAACTAATTTTATTTATGTCATGAATCATGTAAATTTTTACACATTTTAATTTAATAATTCCACTTTTGTAAATATATCCCATGGAAAAATCAGTAAAGGTTAGAAAAGCTAAGGATATAGCTATTCATGGCAAAATTACTGGCAATGGCAAAATAAATAATGTTAATATTCACTTAGAGCATAATAGAAAATTTAAATGATAATATTAGAAATCATGTCACAAAATGAGAAACTGGAAACAAAGTATTACTGTGTTATCTCCTCAACTCTGGAAAAAAAACCCTATGAAAATACTGACATTCAAATAATAAAAGTGCACTACTTTTGTTTTCTAAACAAAATTATGAAGGATTTCTCATTTTTCTATTTTCCAAATTTTTTGTGATGTCGTTACATAGTTTTTATATAATGAAATTAGTTTTGGATTATGTTAGAGGAAAGATAATCTAAAACATTAGCAAAATAATAATTATTTATGTTCTGAAACAATTATGTTTTTAAACACTTACCATATGCCACGTTCTGAGTTTTCCAGTGCTGAAAGGAGGGATACATGGTTTACTGAATTTGAAGTGGTTGTGGAAGAGACCTTTTAGCTGAACTTTTGGCTGTCAGCCAAAATTTGTAAATGCTTTCAATCCATTTATCGTCCTCAGAAACCAGGTAGCAAACTTATGGAAATGTGACCATTCCATGAAGATTATCTTTATCAGATATTATTAGTGAAATTTAAACTCAGTCCACACACACACATACACACACACACACAATCAGAAATAAAACATTTATTGAAATAGTTGCAAAAAATTTCTAGACCACGTATTACAATTCTAGTAGTAAGGCCACCTTCAGGGGTGATACAATCACAATTCAATTCCAAGTCCATGAAGATCTCACTGTTGGTTGCCCAAAGGACCCTGGGTTCTATTACACTACCTCAAAATTTAGGAGTTCTAGACTAATGTTTTTCTCAAGACATGTTATCTCTTATTATTTTCTATTAAGTATCTTCCTTCACAGTTTGGGGGTAAAAAAAATACCTTATTGGGTTGTTTTTTATGATGAGCTTTTGGAGTTATTCAGAATGGTCATGCCCTCTATAAAATGGTTGAGTAATTCTTTTCCCTAAAACTTAACATGTGGCTCAGAACTTTTAGTCTCTATTCATTCGATCCATGCTTGATAATACATGCACTAATTACTCATGACTCACTAAAGCTTAAGCAGCCTTTAGAAGACACGTAGTTAAACACAAGTAGTCATTAAGAGCTAATTTGAGGTAGCAAGAAACATAACACAAAGGATGGGTGAGTGAGGTACTTCTGGGGTTTCCACTGTTACCAATAATACACATTTTTCCTTGTTTACTTTCCTTTTTGCTTCAAGCACTTGAAAATTGAGGTCTAGCTTTTCCAGCAAATTAGAAATCAGTAGGAAAATAGAGAGACAATAAGGAGGTATGCATATGTGTATATGTATATTATTTATATACACAGACAAAATGTAGTAATGTAATATGTGTAATAGCTGCATTGTAGTTGAATACATGTTTACAATAGTGAATTCAAAGATTTATTTTGCGCCATATTTAAGATGGTCCCATAGTACCTCAAAGACTGTATTTTAAAGCTGTTCAAACGTGGTTGGATCTATAGTCTTACATCAACAAACAGTGTTTGTCCAGGTCTTGTAATCATAGAAGGTGTCACATTCTTTTTATTTTTCTTTACTCAGTTGGATTAAAAAAACCTTCTTCCTAACACATTTGAGAGAAATGTTAGTGATTCTGGCATAGAGAACAGCAGAAGTGATATATCATAGATTGTAAGGCTAGAAGTAAAGAGATTTTCAGTTTGCTATGGCATTTTGCCATCAAGAGATGCTATTACGGGTACCTATAGACAAGGATGCCAAGACTCAGGTTAAGGCTTACGTCTCATTTCAGACCGTTGGAAAGTGCGTCTGAATTCATGTCTATAACTGGAGTCAGAACTCTTTCACTGTACTTTACTGCCCCTACAAAGGAATTTGGAGATCTGTTATTCAAATAAAAGTCAGACATCACTTTTTCCAGCAGCTAGGATCCGGGTGTAGAGGTTAAGGAGAGTCTGTGAGCCTCACTGAGTTGGTTAAGACCCACTGAGAAATTCCTAGTCTAGCTTCACTTCCTCATTTTACAGGTGAAAAAACTGAGACCCAAGAAGTTTAATAATTTGTCTCAGTTCATACAAAGTTCAATTTCCATTTGAGACCTTGGAAAAGCACTTCTTGAGACATAATACCATTCAAGTATGGCACGGTCATACAATCAAAAGGATCTTGAGGCATCTTTCATACCATTAAGTTGACCCCATTTAATTCATTTTATATTAAGATTCTCTTCCAATTTTTCTATTTTCCAGTTTTGAAGAGCTTGGAAAAGTTGTTTTTCTTCTCTGAATACTTGATCTAACAAACATTACTGTTACTGGTGTCTTTTGTGTAACTGACAAAGTCCTCATGGTATTGCTTAAAAATGTTTTATTGTGTTATATTTTCATAAAACTACACATCCGATAGATAGATAGATAGATAGATAGATAGATAGATAGATAGATAGATATCTAAGATATACAGTCTTAGAAGATAGCTGGTCACCCTTTTTCTTCAGGAGGGGCCTTGGTCCACTTGAAACTATAATTATTAAGTCATTCCTGAAGGTTTTTTTCAGAACTTAAAAATAAGGTACATTTCTTGAATGATAATATAACATTTTTAACTTTCTGCATAATATCTACCTTTTTAAACTAACTTTTTGGCTGTGGAACCTCAAATTTCATGCCTCTTGTGGAAGAGCTGACTTTTGTTCAGGACACTGGATGATATCATCATTTTGTGAGTCAGAACGTGCATTACTGTCTCTGTAACACAATGGAACAGGCAACACAAACAAAAGATTTGCTTTAATCTTTCCACTTGAATATTTTCTATTTGTTATGTCTCATGTGATTTCACTAGTTTTTATTAATTATGTCATATATCTGACTGATCTTTTTTTTTATTCTTAAAGAATAAAACAAAAATCGTATCTGTTCTTATGGAGAGAGTTTCTTCTTTCCTCCCAAATTCTTCTAGAATTATTCTAATTCCCTTTGCACAAAAAATCTCCCAAGTATGAAGCATAATAGGAAAATTGAGTTTCAGCAGAATAGGAATGTGGATCTGAACTAGTCTTCAAGAAAATGGGTCACTACTTTCAATCCTGCCACTGAATCCATGTATGATCATGGACAAATCATACAACTTTAATAAGCTTTAGAATCCTTGGCTGAAAGATGAATGGTTCCAGCAAGATAATTTGTGTATTTTCTGCAAACTTCCACCTTTTATAAATGTTTCACTGAATAATTTTATCTCCTAAATTATAAATCATCCACAGATTAGAAACCTGATGGGGTGCCTCTTCTATTTTTTTCTCTATATATACAGAGATTTATATACTAATATCATATTTTCTTGATCATTTGGAACAGTGGAGTTTTTCCACTAATGTGTGGGTATAAATGTATATAACTTCTACAAGAAGCATATATAGTTACACATATATTTCATGCACATCACATAATGTGCATACATTGTGTGCACATATATTTTTCTCTCTTTTACTCCCCTAAAACTTATAGTCCCTTGAGCCAGAATCGGAACATGACATCCATTTAATTGTACACAGAAGTCAGCAATGAGAGTAAGTAAATGAGAATCTCTAATCAAACTCTGCTTCAGTGTTAGCACATAAAACAAAGCTGGCAGGTCAGTGGGAACTTTTGTCAGATTTACTACCAAATGGATAAAAAGTAATAGCCACTTATTGCTGGAATAGTTTTGCTCATTCACATTAAGAAGTAAAATTTTTACAGTGAAAATTTATTTGTACAATGGAAGTTAGAAAAGTGTGTTAGTTAAACTATACCACAATTATTTTAAGTATATACACTCTAAAATGGCATTATATAGAAACAGATAAAGTCCAAAGGTAGAATTGATCTAAGTGCAGAGTTTTACCAACTAATTTCTTACACAAGATAGAGGAAACAGATTGAGAAACCAAGCATGGGAACCTTATAAAAGTCACAGCAAGAAATAAAAAGTGGGACAAATTTCCATTTGTTCATTTCACTAATTTTCAAATAGCCTTTACAAATTTATTCAGAAGCCTTGAGAAGTGGGCCTTATATAATTTTTGTGGATAAAGAAAAAAGTATATATATTCTTTTGAGATCCAGGAGCAAGACTTATTGCCAGTTGCATGTTTGTGGTATTTTAGTGCTGTCTGTGATATTTGCTGAAATTCAGTGCCCTATTTGCAATAATTAATTTATCTCTTGGTTTGTACCTTTTATGGTAGATATCTTAATGAGAATTTGAAAGTAGTTATACATAATAATTGTCATTGTGATGGTTAAGTTCTATGTCAAATGGGCCAAGCCATGGTACCCAGGTATCTGGTCCAACACCAGTGTAGATGTCACTGTGAAAATATATTTTAGATGAGATTAACATTTTAAATCAATAGACATCGAGTAAAGCAGATCACCTCCTATAATGTGGGTGGGCCTTATCCAATCTGTTGAGGGCAGGTCCCCCAGGGAAGAAGGAGTTCTGCTTCCAGGCTGCCTTCTACTCAAGCAGAAACATCATGGTTGCATGGGTCTTCAGCCTGACTACCCCGTCCTGCAGATTTTGGACTTGCCATCCTTCAAAATCATAGGAGCCAATTGCTTCATGTAAATCAACTTCTCTTTTTCTGTCTTGTCTGTCTCTCTCACTCTTACTCTCATTTTTCACACACTCACATTTTTCACACACAAACACACGTATATATACATACATCCTATGTATGTTCTGTTTCTGTGGAGAATGCTGATTAATGCAGTCATGAGAATCCTTCATGGGAGACATCCTGTCTCTAACTCCCTAAGGATGGAATTGGGAACCTGCCAGTGGCATAGCTAATCATAATATTTTAAGGGAACCTTGTCTGGAACCCAGTCTCAAAAGCAGTTAGAGCCCAGTTCTTTAAGGATTTGTGAAACACAGTTTTACCCTGTGTATTGTATTTAGAGCAAAATGGGCGACTATTCCTTAATGTGGAACTTTAGCATAACTTAAACCATTGGGCAAGTACTCAGGCATTCCATTTTCTACCTCTAAGTTTTGGGTGGTGTTTGTAGGTGGGTAGTGGAAAGAATGGGTTGCAATAAACTAAAATGGAGTGAAAATGTTTCAAGGAACCAGAAAAACGAAAAAAGAGTGTTTTATCTTTTTATATGAGTAAAAATAAAGAGATTATAAACACATGCCTAAAGACCCCCCCCCAAAAAAAAATTAGTAACTGAAAGTAAGATTCAGTGTCAGACCTTGTCTCCTTTCCTGTATTATGTTTTTAGTTCTTGTTCTGTCAGTTACAAAAAATAATTCTAGGGGATCCCAGGGTGGCTCAGCGGTTTAGCATCTGCCTTCAGCCCAGGGTGTGATCCTGGGGTCCCGGGATGGAGTCCTGCATTGGGCTCCCTGCATGGAGCCTGCTTCTCTCTCTGCTTGTGTCTCTGCCTCTCTTTCTGTGTCTCTCATGAATAAATAAATAAAATCTTAAAATAATAATAATAATTCCACATGTTACTTTTTGACCTTTGAAATGTAGTTGATCATGTTATAGAAGATGAGGAAGTGACATGAAATATATTACTTCCTACTTTCATTACTTCATTACTTCAAGTTTGGTTACTTACGGTCCTGTTTTTAATTCTTCTAATAACTAACCATATTTAAGTCATAAATAAAACCTCTGGTTTTTTTTAAATGTTTTTATAACAATCTCATCTATCTACCCATACTCTCCTTTTCACCCCAGATACATTTCAATTATATATGCTACTTTACACTGTCAAATCTTATACCCTATATATTATTTTGTTACTCTTTAACTTCATCGATCTCAAAAAAGTACATACATTTATATTATTGTTTTACACATTATTCAGTGAAGAATCAAGTAGTATATATTAAATGTTTAAAATGTGATATATCTTCATCTTACTCATATTCGATTCATCTTGGGAAATTGTTTTGCCTGCAATTTTAATCAGCTTCTTTGTAATTTTTTTTTAGACAAGAACGTTTCCTTCCTCATTATATAATCAAGAATATCCAGATTCTTAATCATACTTCTTTTTTAAAAAAAAAAGTTTTTCTTACTTTATGAAAACATCCAACAAAGAACCTCCTGGCTTCCTGTTCTCATTTATATTGATTATATTTCAGACCTGTGGCCAAACTGTGCAGCTGGGAATTCTTTTATATTTCTGGGTGAATTCCATTAATCCTACATCCTATGATATTGACTTCTGTAGATTCCTTGTTAATTTATTGGAGGACATCAAATAAATTTTTTAGCAAAGCTGTACTAGAGTACTATTTCCAACTTGTTGCATATTTGAAACTACTAATTTGCCTTTGTACTTGGTTGTGTCATGGAGACTTCTCAGTAGAATTTCAATTACTCTGCAAGTATATTCTTCAGTGACACACTCAAAACCTCCAGGTCATATACTTTTTTGTTTTGTCCAAATCCATCAGCTCTCCTTTTCTCCTCTTCTTCCTATCTTTCTGTCTTCATACCTTTATGTCACTTTAGCCTCATGATCCATCATTTTAAGAACATTATTGCCAATAACCAACTTCCACCTTCTTTCTATCACACTTACTCAGAGAAAATTCAAACCTGGGTGATCCCTGCTATCTCTGATATCTGCACCCATTTCTGAGTGCCTAACCATAAGTGGAGAAATTTGTGTAACAGAATGTATCAGTGGCACCATAAACTTCTTAGCATTGACCTCAAATGGGTTTCAATTTTGTATTCTGTTTATTTGAGCATACTCCTGCCCCTGGATCCTCACCATCAATAATTAAACAAGTTCAAGTGTCTCCTATCTTAGAAGGTCAAGTCACCACCTTGCTTGGACATACATTTCTTTCTTGCCAGTGGTCACATTGGCATCTTTGCTGCAGCTTTCTCTTGTGTGAATCTCAGCTTTTTTTCAACTCTGGCTTATTCTAGAGTAATATGCTTATCTGCTTTAAATTTTTCAAAAATTCATCGAATGTTTGATCTGTTTAGACTCTTCAATTCCATTCCTGATGAAATTGACTTGGTACATTTTACGTTCTTCTTAACAGTGTGTATGGAGGGATGAAAAGTAATGTCTTTTTTTTTTCAGGTGACTATCTTGTATTTAAAGATGATATAAAGCTTGCATCAATATAGACTTAAAGGAGATAAGGTGATAATTTAGGCCAGACACTTATTCTCTAAATGAGGAAACTGGTGTCAAAATAATCATGTGAATGCATCATGTGATCAAAAAATTTATATTAGGGTTGCTTTCGACTGCAGCTAAATACAAATAAAGAGGAACAAAATGGAGATTACCATAATGAAGATACAATTCTTTTTTTTTATTTTTGAAGAAAATTAAAAAGGTGCAAAAATAATAACTTTGGTTTTCTTTTTAGTATATTGCAGAAACCAATTTCTACCTCATTATCCTTCCCTAATACCCTTGTTTTTCTTTAGAGGTTAAGCTAGTTGGGACACCTGGATGGCTCAACGGTTGAGCATCTGCCTTTGGCTCAGGGCATGACCCTGCGTCCCGGGATGGAGTCCCATGTCAGGCTCCTTACAGAGAGCCTGCTTCTCCCTCTGCCTGTGTCTCTGCCTCTCTCTCTCTCTCTCTCTCTCTCTCTCTGTCTCTCATGAATAAAAATAAAATCTTAAAAAAAAGTTAAGCTAGTCACATAGAAAGTTTCAGTTCACAGTGGGGTAAATTAAATAAGTAGAATCTTCCCAATAATTAGTTTTCTATTAATTTCTTGTATATTTTTTTTTGCTCAGAACAAGATCTTAAAAAAGTATTTAAATTTGGAAATTAATTTTATCAAAAAATTATATAATTCAATTAAGTATTACTGAGTATCCTGGTATTTACATAAGATAAGATGATAACAAGACCTAGAATGTGATTTAAACACAAAAACAGTGCTTGAGGCAGAGAATTTACTAAATAATACGTAATTTGATAGGACAGCACTTCAGCTGGAATAAACTTGTCATTGCTTCTCACATGGCATGGCTATGGTCTATAGCATAGTGAGTCAGTTTCCTACTTAGCCTACTCATGATTTCATTTTAATGGTTGGGTTATCTGGAAATCATTGACCTAATCAGGGACTATGAAAAATTAATCAACTGATCACATATTCCCATAGGAATAAAATTTTAAAAATAATAATATAGGAGTGCTTGGGTGGCTCAGTTGGTTAAGTGTCTGAGTCTTGATTTTGGCTCAGGTCACGGTCTCTGGGTTGTGAAATTGACCCCTGAATTTTTCATCTTATAAATTCTTGATCTTATAAGGGGCTTTCCTCCTCCCAATTTTAAATGTTTTATGTTTTGTTACATAAGATGGTGCAACATATTTAACATGCAACATTTTAGAATTTTTTTAAGGAAAATTCAGGAGAGGATCACCTGGGTGGCTCAGTGGTTGAGTATCCACCTTCGGCTCAGGGTGTGATCCTGGGGTCCTGGGATCAAGTCCTGCATCAGGCTCCCCAAAGGGAACCTGCTTCTCCCTTTGCCTGTGTCTCTAACTCTCTCTGTGTGTCTCTCATGAACAAGTAAATACAATCTTAATAAAAAAAGAAAATTCAGGAGAGAACTATACATTTTCCCTAATTTTTAGGTTTTAAACAGAATTTTATATATAGGATTTGATATTTTAAAAGACAAATTGACCTTTGATCATTGCAGTCTTTTTTAAAGATTTTATTCACTTATTTATGAGAGGCAGAGACATAGGCAGAGGGAGAAGCAGACTCCCTGTGGGGATCCTGATCTGGGACTTGATCCCCGGACCCTGGGATCATGCCCTAAGCTAAAGACAGATGCTCAACCTCTGAGCCACGCAGGCGTCCCAGTCATTGCAATCTTTAAGAAATTGAATGTTTGCTTTCTCCCAATCACCTCTTTTTAATTTTTCTTTTATTGTATAGATATAGTATGTATTGTTCCTAATTTTTAAAAAATATGTTAATTATATTACTGCTTTGGCATGACACTAGGATAATATGAATATAAGGAAATATTCATGGGTACCTTATGGTGATGATTTAGGAATGTCAACTCTCTCTATATATCTCTCTCTATATGTGTGTGTGTACGTATCTATGTATAATATATAGTATATATATTACTGATATGATCCATGTTCTATATACATAAATGCAATATGTACAGTATATACAAGCATACCTCATTTTACTGCACTTCACAGATACTGCATTGTTTTTTTTTATTGCAAATTGAAGGTTTGTGGCAATCCTGCGTTGAACAAGTACAGGCACCATTTTACTACAGTATTTACTCACTTCATATCTCTGTCATATTCTGGTAATTATTGTAATACTTCATACTTTTTCATTATTATATTTGCATAGCTGCAATCTCATGATAAAACCTAAACAAATGAATAAGTTGTTTCTTATGGATGAGTCAAGAAAGCAGTTTGTTGAGGTGGAAACTACTCCTGGTGAGGATGTTGTAGGTTGTTGAAGTGACAACAAAAGATTTAGAATATTATATAAATTTAGTTGATAAATCAGTAGCAGAATTTAAGAGCAGTGACTCCAATTTTGAAAGAAGCTCTACTGTGGGTAAAATGCTCTCAATCACAATGCCTACTACAGAGAGATATCATTCATGAAAGGAAGTGTTAATTGATATAGATGACTTAATTTTCTTATTTTAAGAGATTGCCACAGCCACGCCAGTCTTCACTAACCACCCCCTTGATCAGTCAGCTGCCATCAACATCGAGGCTAAGATTCCCCACCAGAAAAAGATTCCAACTTGGTGAATGCTCAGATGATGGTTCACTTTTTTTTAGTAATAAAGTATTTTTCAATAAGATATGTTCATTGGTTTTTAGATACAATGCTATTGCATACTTAATAGACTACAGTGTGGTGTAAACATAAATTTTATGTGCACTGGGGAAACAGAAAATTCATTCAACTCATTTTATTGCAATGTTTGCTTTATTGTAGTGTTCTGGAACTGAACCCATAATATGTATGAGGTATGCCTTTATACATATTATATATATGTATGGAGGGAGAGAGTGAGGAAGAAAATTAGCATATATAGCATATAATCAGCATATATGTGTGTGTTGTCCTATATATATAAAAGATAAAAAAGAGATTAGAGACTTTTTTAAGATTTTAAAAGAGAAAGAGAGAGCAGGAGTGGGAGGAGGGGCAGTGAGAGGCGGGGCAGAGGGAGAAGCAGCCTCCCTGCTGAGCAGGGAGACAGACATGGGGTTCTGTCCTAGGACCCTGGGGTCATGACCTGAGTAAAGGCAGATGCTTAAACAACTGAGCCACCCAGGCACCCTGAGACCTTTTGTAATCTCTAATAACTATGGTATATCCTAGACTGAGTTTCTAAGTGACTAAAGCTAAAATATATATAAATATATATAAATATATATATATATATAATTTTAATTCTTTGTTTTTTTAAGATTAAACAGAAACATATTAAATTGAAAGCTTCTGATTATTTTTAGTCTTGATTACTATATTTAATATTATTCTACTAATATAGTAACTATGCATTGTATAGAGTTAGTGGTGATTACATAACCTGCACTTCTCATATTTTTGTGAGTTAAAATATTCTATCCACAACCAATGCTGCTCTTGGATATTTTAAGGATGGACATAGAATAGAAACATTATGTTGTTTTATTCTGAATCATTCCCCACCCAACATGGTATTTCCTCAAATCAGTTTTATTATGAAAACATTGTAAATATTTTTGATGTGATAAGTTTGAAGTGTTTTCCTATAACTCATTCCTTAACTCTCACAATAAAAATTGTGAGAAATTTTAGCACTTTATATTATATTTTGTGTTACTATTTGTATTAATGTTTCTCTTAAATATAGATTAATACATTCTCGATTTTGCTTTTTATTATTTTAGATTGGAATTCAAAGCTATTTCATACCTAGAGTTAGGATAAGTGTTGGTGGTCTTTCCAAAGTGATATATGGATTCTTTTTCCTTTTTTTTTTTTTTAAATTTTTTTTGACTTTTATTTATTTATGATAGTCACAGAGAGAGAGAGAGAGAGGCAGAGACACAGGCAGAGGGAGAAGCAGGCTCCATGCACCGGGAGCCCAACGTGGGATTCGATCCCGGGTCTCCAGGATCGCGCCCTGGGCCAAAGGCAGGCGCCAAACCGCTGCACCACCCAGGGATCCCGGATTCTTTTTCCTTAATTGTTGTTTTTTTTTTTTTTTTTTTTTTTTCTCTCAGAAATTTGGTTATACTTAGAGGCCATAGAAGCTTAAATATTGTGAGATAAATATGTAGAATTAGTAGTAGTAACAAATAAAAAGCAAAATCAGACCTGGAAATACAGAGAACAAATTGATGATTTCCAGAGGAGATGGGATGGAGGGATGAGCAAAATGGGTAAAGGGAATGGGAGATACAGACTTTCAACTATGGAATGAATAAGTCATGGGAATAAAAGACACAGCAGCAGAAATGTAGTCAATAATATTATGTAGTCAGTAATATTATAACATGTTGTGTGGTGACAGATCATAGCTATGCTTGAGCATGGCATAAGGTATAGAGTTGAATCGCTATGTTGTACAGCCGAAACTAATGTAGCACTGTATATCAGCTATACTCAAATTTTAAAAAATCAAAAAATTAAAATGAAAATAGAACTACAATATGATCCATCAATTCCACTTCCAGGCATATCTAAAGGAAACGAAAATAGAATATCAAAGAGATGCCTGCACTCCCATATTTATTGCAATGTTATTTACAATAGCTAAGATATGGAAACAAACTAAGTATCTGTCAACAGATGAATAGATAAAGAAGATGGGAGACACACACACACGCACACACACACACACACATACATATACACACACAATGGGATGTGGTATTATTCAATCATGAAAAAGAAGGAAATCCTGTCATTTACAACAACATAGGTCAACTGTGTAAGCATTATGCTGAATGAGATAAGTGAGACAGAGAAATACAAATATTGGATGATATTACTAAATAGGTCAAATCTTAAAAAAGCTAAACATAAAAACAGAGAATGGTGGTTGCCAGGAACTGGAGGGTGGGAGAACTGAGGAGATGTTTAAGGGTACAAACTTGCAACTAGTAGATAAATAAATCATGGAGATCTAATGCACAGCATAGTGATTATAATCAACAATACTGGCTTTCAGCTTCAGAGTTAGTAAGAGACTAGATCATAAGTGTTCTCACTACAAAAATGATGATTATGTGACATGATGAGCTATTAGGTAACACTAAGGTGGTAACCATATTGCATTGTGTAAATACTATGGAGTTAACACATTTTACACTATAAACTTACACAATGTTACATGTCAATTATATCTCAATAAGAAAGGTATCTAGGATAAAAGCAAAACATTTAACAGTGGCTCAATATCTCACTTATACCTTCATGTTCCGTAGGAGGAAATAAGCAGATATTCATGGATAATTTAGAATTAGTAGATATCTTTCTCTTCTTGGAACATAACATCAAGGAATAATTTAAAATAAAGGAAGTTTAAGTAATGGTTCCATTACTTTATAAAACACAATACATTATTTATAAACTACAGCAACTGGAAATTTAACAGTTCTAAAACTTGTCCTATGTTGACTTTCTCTGATCTTTGAATGCTTTGGAATAGCACATTGTGTTAATTATTACTACTCTTAAAAATCTAATAATTTTATCTAATCCTCCTATGACATTTCCATGTATGTGCTATATATTACATACTGTATGTGTATCTGTGCTTTATACATTAAAAGAAACAAAGGTTTTTCAATCCCCAAATATCTATCATCCCTTCTAGGCAATATCACCCCCTTTTGAGAATTCCTGAAATAACCCTAAACCTGAGAGTTAAATTCAGTTTTTTACAGCACCAAAACCATACATGTTAATCCAAAACTATTATTCAAATAATAGCATTAAGATTAAAAAAATAAATCCTAAGCCTAAAAATTTTTCTGGTGTAAGATTTTCACAAAGGAATTTCTATTACATCAGGGTCCATTGTTAGTAACATGAAGAAGGGCCAAAACATCTAATTTTGAAAACTGAAGCTGACTAAAAAACTAAAAAGTTTTTTTAAAACTAAAGTTATTTTGATTTTAAAAACTCCCAAATAAGACTTTGTTCCAACTTGGCTATGAAAATGGATATTGGGTCATTCTATTTAAGACATCCTTAGGATGAGGGTAGTCACTGGTTTTCCCATTTTATGCCTCCAGTGTAGACTCTTTAACTCTGTACCCTCAAATAAGGGAAGGAAGAGATTGAAGTTTAAAACCAAAGAAAGATACCATAAGTGCTGGTTGAAACAAATGCTCCTGATGATATAGATAGAGAGGCTGGAAATTACTTTATATTGCAAAGATCTCATTTTTGCAGTTCTAGAAGTCTAAGACTGGCAAACTAAGGTTGTATTGTTACCTGAAAATTCCTTGAGCTATGGAATGGGTTCAGAAGTAATCTCTTCCTGTGGCTTGTACAACATGACAATCCCTGGAGAGGCACCAACATAAATAACACTTAATGAGGAAAATGATCAATTGAAAAGTAAAGTGGCCAGTTTCCATTATAATGCCAAGATCCACTTTTAAACAACCCTAACATTATTGTTGATATAGGTAAATATTCTTCCAAAAAGTAATCAGTTTTTAAATATCAAAGACAAGATAATATTGAAATGTTTGTGAGTCTTTTATAAAAATCAAAATTAAATAATTCATAATAAGAAACTACCAGTACGTATCAGTTTTAGTAATATATTTAACTTTGAGAAGATGTTTTAAAGAGTTTATATACATGGTAAAATGGAGTCATTCCAAATTACATAAAATGGAATTTAATGTCAAATTAAACTTCTAATGTTTAATAATTAAACACTTTTTTTTCAACTGGATGCATAGTAATAGAATTTAGTGGGAATCAATAAAATAAGGATTGCCCAATTCACCCATGATGCACCAGACCTTCCATTCTTAATTCTCTTCCACATTGAGCCAAGTACCAAGTGTTAATCGAGCAGCTACATGATACCAGTAATATAACTCAACTTCTCATTCCACCTTTCCTCATACATGGTTTGCTACAAAAGGAATGGGAGGAAGCCTCCACTGTTTTTGACAGCTCTGAGAGAGGGACAATGGCAGGAATGTGCATGGGCAAGTCAGAACTGGATCCAATGAAAACAATAAGAAAAAAATAAATAGGGTTTTTCTCATATCTGTCCCCTATCTGACCTGAGTTTCTGTCCTCCTTTCATGTCTGAATATAGCCTTCTGGGAGAAGAGTTTCAAATGAGTATACTATTAGGAAAATCTTATGTTAAGAGAACCTCTTTATGATAGCAATTAGTCAATAGAGGGCAAGATTTAAATTGACAAAACTTAAATTGAAAAGTATTTTTATTAAACTATCTTATGATACAGATTAAGTGTATAATTCTTTGATATATGAGTTGTCCATTATATACATAAATAATTTTTAAAGCACTCGAATTCATAATACAACATTAGCAAGTTAATAAATGGAGTCCAGGCTTGTAAAAGAGAGCCTTTGCTTCATTTATTTTCTATAATGTTCAAATTATGTGAGAGCCACAACTGAAGAGACCTCTACTAGGGAGGGGCAAGATGGTGGAAGAGGAGGGTCCCCAAATCACCTGTCCCCACCAAATTACCTAGATAACCTTCAAACCATCCTGAACATCTACGAATTCGGCCTGAGATGTAAAGAGAGACCAGCTGGAACGCTACAGTGAGAAGAGTTCGCGCTTCTATCAAGGCAGGAAGACGGGGAAAAAGAAATAAAGGAACAAAAGGCCTCCGAGGGGGAGGGGCCCCGCGAGGAGCCCGGCTGAGGCCGGGGCGAGTGTCCCCAGGACAGGAGAGCCCCGTCCCGGAGGAGCAGGAGCTGCACCAACCTTCCCGGACGGGCGGAAAGGGGCTCGCAGGGAGTTAGAGCAGGACCCAGGAGGGCGGGGATGCCCTCAGGCTCCCGGGGACACTAACAGACACCTGCGCCCCGGGAGAGTGCGCCGAGCTCCCTAAGGGCTGCAGCGCGCACGGCGGGACCGACCGGAGCAGCTCGGAGGGGCTCGGGAGCGGCTCCGCGGAGGGGGCTGCGGGGCGGGAGCGCGAATCCACCAGCGCAGGCCCCGGAGCACAGGGCGCCGGGACACAGCCCAGGATCCGGCCTCCCCCGGGACAGGCAGAGGCCGGGAGGGCCCAGGACAGCGAGGACGCTCCTGCCCCGAGCTGAGCAGATCAGCGGCCCCGCCCCGGAGCCTCCAGGCCCTGCGGACAGAGAACCCAGAGCCCCGAGCCTCGTAGTTCCTGCGGAGGCTGAATCCAGGCTTCTAGAGTTGCCATAGCAACTGCGGCTGATCCTCCTGGGGCCTGACGGGGTAAACAACCCCCGCTGAGCCCTGCAGCAGGCAGGGGCAGAGCAGCTCCCCCAAGTGCTAACACCTGAAAATCAGCACAGCAGGCCCCTCCCCCAGAAGACCAGCTGGACGGACCAGTGATACTCCCCCGTGTTCCAATACAACTTGTTTTTGGCCACTCTGCACTGAGCAAAATGACTAGAAGGAAAACCTCACCTCAAAAGAAAGAATCAGAAACAGCCCTCTCTCCCACAGAGCTACAAAATCTGGATTACACTTCAATGTCAGAAAGCCAATTCAGAAGCACCATTATACAGCTACTGGTGGCTCTAGAAAAAAGCATTAAGGACTCACGAGACTTCATGACTGCAGAATTTAGATCCAATCAGGCAGAAATTAAAAATCAATTGAATGAGATGCAATCCAAACTAGAAGTCCTAACGACGAGGGTTAACGAGGTGGAAGAACGAGTGAGTGACATAGAAGACAAGTTAATGACAAAGAGGGAAACTGAGGAAAAAAGAGACAATCAATTAAGGGACCATGAAGACAGATTAAGGGAAATAAATGACAGTCTGAGGAAGAAAAACCTACGTTTAATTGGGGTTCCCGAGGGCGCCGAAAGGGACAGAGGGCCAGAATATATATTTGAACAAATCCTAGCTGAAAACTTTCCCAATCTGGGAAGGGAAACAGGCATTCAGATCCAGGAAATAGAGAGATCCCCCCCTAAAATCAATAAAAACCGTTCAACACCTCGACATCTAATAGTGAAGCTTGCAAATTCCAAAGATAAAGAGAAGATCCTTAAAGCAGCAAGAGACAAGAAGTCCCTGACTTTCATGGGGAGGAATATTAAGGTAACAGCAGACCTCTCCACAGAGACCTGGCAGGCCAGAAAGGGCTGGCAGGATATATTCAGGGTCCTAAATGAGAAGAACATGCAACCAAGAATACTTTATCCAGCAAGGCTCTCATTCAAAATGGAAGGAGAGATAAAGAGCTTCCAAGACAGGCAGGAACTGAAAGAATATGTGACCTCCAAACCAGCTCTGCAAGAAATTTTAAGGGGGACTCTTAAAACTCCCCTTTAAGAAGAAGTTCAAGTAACTCTGAACGTGAATGGGCTTAATGACCCCATCAAAAGGCGCAGAGTTTCAGACTGGATAAAAAAACAGGACCCATCTATTTGCTGTCTACAAGAGACTCATTTTAGACAGAAGGACACCTACAACCTGAAAATAAAAGGTTGGAGAACCATTTACCATTCAAATGGTTCTCAAAATATACCCTAAAAACTACAGAACACTTCTGAAAGAAATTGAGGAAGACACAAAGAGATGGAAAAATATTCCATGCTCATGGATTGGCAGAATTAATATTGTGAAAATGTCAATGTTACCCAGGGCAATTTACACGTATAATGCAATCCCTATCAAAATACCATGGACTTTCTTCAGAGACTTAGAACAAATTATTTTAAGATTTGTGTGGAATCAGAAAAGACCCCAAACAGCCAGGGGAATTTTAAAAAAGAAAACCATATCTGGGGGCATCACAATGCCAGATTTCAGGTTGTACTACAAAGCTGTGGTCATCAAGACAGTGTGGTACTGGCACAAAAACAGACACATAGATCAATGGAACAGAACAGAGAACCCAGAAGTGGACCCTGAAATTTATGGTCAACTAATATACGATAAAGGAGGAAAGACGATCCACTGGAAGAAAGACAGTCTCTTCAATAAATGGTGCTGGGAAAATTGGACATCCACATGCAGAAGAATGAAACTGGACCACTCTCTTGCACCATACACAAAGATAAACTCAAAATAGATGAAAGATCTAAATGTGAGACAAGATTCCATCAAAATCCCAGAGAAGAACTCAGGCAACACCCTTTTTGAACTTGGCCACAGTAACCGGAGAAGGACAAACAGTGTATGTTCTCATTCATTTGGGGAATATGAATAATAGCGAAAGGGAATATAAGGGAAGGGAGAAGAAATGTGTGAGAAATATCAGAAAGGGAGACAGAACATAAAGACTTCTAACTCTGGGAAATGAACTAGGGGTGGTGGAGGGGGAGGAGGGTGGGGGGTGGGGGTGAATGGGTGACGGGCACTGAGGGGTACACTTGACGGGATGAGCACTGGGTGTTATTCTGTATGTTGGTAAATTGAACACCAATAAAAATTAATTTATAAAAAAAAATGAAGAGACCTCTACTAGTGCAAAAACAAAACAAAACAAAACAAAACAAAACAAAAAACAAAAAACTAAAAACTAAACTAAACAAAATGGATAAGAAATTCTATATTTGTTTAATTTTTAAAAGATTTTATTTGTTTATCTGAGAGAGAGAGAAAGCATAAGCAGGAGGAGGGGCAGAGGGAGAACCAGGGAGCCAGATGCAAGGGGCTCCATCCCAGGACTGGGATCAAGACCTGAGCTGAAGGCAGATGTTTAACCAACTGAGCCATCCAGGTGCCCAAGAAAGTCTATATTTAAAATTAGGCTTTCATATTTAATAATTATGTGATCTTTTATTAAGTTGCCTTAGCATTAATACCAATAATAAAATAAAGAATAATCAAATGTGCATCATGGAGTTTTATGGGTAAAATGCTATATAGATGTAAGGTATAAGAAAGTAATGTATGGCCAAGGCAGCAAGAAAGTCCTTTATAATAAGAAGCTGGACTAGACTGGTACCCTCAGGGTTGTTATGATAACAAATCACAGCCAGTATGTTACATAATAAAGATTTTAACTCCTGGAGTTAACATGGAGGATGGAAAAGAATGGTAAATTATAAACAATATCCTAAGGTCACAGAGAGGAAGAAGTAAAATACTCACTACTTGCAGATGACATGATACTATACATAGAAAACCCAAAAGATTCCACCAAAAAAAAAAAAACATTAGAAGTAATAAATGAATAGTAGAATTGCAGGATGCAAAATTAGTGTACAGAAATCAGTAGTATTTCTATACACTAATGATGAAGCAGCAGAAAAAAATTAAGAAATCAGTAGTATTTTTATACACTAATGATGAAGCAGCAGAAAAAAAAATAAGAAATCAGTTGTATTTCTATACACTAATGATGAAGTAGCAGAAAAAAATCAAGAAAATAGTCCATTTAAAAAAAAAAGAAAACAGCCCATTTATGATTATATCAGAAAATAAAATACCTAGAAACTAATTTAACAAAGGAAGTAAGTGACCTGTACTCTGAAAACTGGAAGACAACAACGAAAGAAAATGAAGATGACAGAAATAGGTAGATATTCTACACTCATGGGTTAAAAGAATATTATTAAGATTTTCATACTACCCAAAGCAATCTATAGATTCAGTGCAGTCCCTATCAAAATACCAATGGCATTTTCACATAGCTGAACAAAGAATCCTAAAATCTGTATGGAAGAACAAAAGACCCCAAATAGCCAAAGCAATCTTGAGAAAGAAGAGCAAAGCTGGAGGTATCATGCTCCCTGATTTCAAAATGTATTACAAAGCTATAATAATCAAAACAGTATGGCTATGACATGAAAACACACATAGGTCAATCAAATTGACAGAGAGCCCATAAATAAAACTACACATATATGGTCAATTAATCTATGACAAAGGAGACAATAATATTCAAAGGGGAAAAAGACAGTGTCTCCAATAAATGGTGCTGGGAAAACTAGACAGCTATATCCAAAAGAATGAAACTGGACCACATACAAAATATGTTACATCACATACAAAATTAAGCTCAAAATCAGTTAAAGACTTGAATATAAGACCTGAAATCATTGAACTCCTATAAGAAAACTGAGGCAGGAAGACATTAGTCTTAACATTTTTTTGAATCAGTTCTCTCAGGCAAGGACAGCAAAAGCTAAGATAAACAAATGGGATTACATCAAACTAAAAAGCTTTTGCACAGTGAATGAAACCATCAACAAAACAAAAAGGCTATATATATTGAGTGAGAAATGATGTGTGCAAATCATACAGCTGAGAAGGGATTAATATCTAAAATAGATAAAGAACATACTCAACTTAATATCGACAAACAAAGAAGACATCCATGTGGCCAACAGGTGCACAAAAAAATGCCCAGCATCACAAATCATCAGGATAAGGATCATCAATAGCACAAGTGATATCACCTCACACCTGTCAGATTGGCTACAATCAAAGACTAAAATAGAACAAACACTGGTAAGAATATGGAAAAAAGAAATCCCTTGTACACTTTTGGGAATGTAATTTGTCACAGCCACTAATTTGGAGATTCCTCCAAAAATTAAAAATAGAACTTCTTTATGATCCAGCAATTCCACTTCTGGGTTTTTATCTGCAGAATATAAAAACCACGATTTGGAAAGATATCTGTACCCCCAAGTTCATTGCAACATTATTTACAAGAACCAACATATGGAAGCAGCCTAAGTGTGACTGTTCATAGATGAATGGATAAAGAAGATGTGAAACACACACACACACACACACACACAGGGATATTACTTGGCCATAAAAAAGAATAAAGTCTTGCCATTTGCAACAACACAGATGAGCCTATGCTAAGTGAAGTAAGACAGAGAAAAACAAATATCGTATGATTTTATTTGTATGTGGAATTTAAAAAAGAAAACAGAAACAGACTCATAGATACAGGAAAAAGACTGTCCGTTACGAAAGGACCCGGGTTAAGAGGTACAAACTTCCAAATATAAAATAAGTCAGACATAAGGATATAGGTTCAGCACAGAGAATACAGCCAATAATATTATAACAACTTTGTATGGTGTCAGATGCTAACTAGACTTATCGTGGGGATCACTTCATAGTGCATAAAAATATTGAATCGCCATGATGTCATCATTATGGTGAACGGCATTATTAATTATTGATTATTTATTATATACATAAATACTGTTACTAGGATACATGTCATTATGATGTACACTTGAAACCAGTAGGGCATTGTGTATCAATTATACTTGAATTAAAAAAAATAACAGCCAAAATATGAATATACACATATCTTAAGATGGCATATTTTTCACACAGTTTTTTTATTGAGGTATAATTGCCATTCACATTATATTCGTTTCAGGGGTGCAACATAATGATGTGGTATTTTATATATCACAAAATGCGATCACCGCCATAAGTCTAGTTAGCATCATCACATAGTTACTTTAAAATTGAGGAGTTAAACCATCAAAACAATGGCTCTGAGATCTTTTCCAAAGTTATATTTCAATTTGCATGTTGCTAATAGAGGATAATAGTGAGAAAGCCCAGTCCTAAGGCTGTAGAGTAACATAAAATATATAATCTTGCCTAGTGGTACATCCCGGCCAGAGATTGTTCAATAAAAGGAAATGAATATATACGAAAAATGTTCAGAGATAATTATGCTAGTTTTTCAGCCTAAATACCTTGGAATTTGCAAAGGCAGCTCATAGACAAAAGGGATACCACTAAAATTCAGTGCAATAGATTTCTCTATTCACAGTGACAGGAACATCTCTCTCAATATTACTTAGCTAATGAACGAATAGATCTGCTGTGAAGTTCCTAGGAGGCTCATTTTCTTGAGAACAGTAGTAAAAGTTAGCTGATGAATGACCTAAACTGCTTAATGTTTCTCCTTATAACTTCTGAGCAGCAAGGCGTATCCAGGCAAGTACTGAAGGAGTTATCCTCAGGAGACCCTGGTGTCCTTGCAGGTTGTCAGAGGCAATGAGCCAGGTTTATTTCAAATGGCTCCTTAAATGAACATTTATTTTGTGCCAGTAACACATTTTTGATTAACAGTTCCTTTGACTAATTTGCTTCCCCAAACAGCCCAATAAAGGACTCGTTTAAAACATAATTAAAAGCATGTTATTGCTGGTAGTTAATACTGATTAAAACAGGCATTAAGACAATTATCGTGGATGGAAAGTAAGCACCCCGTAGTTAGTATAGAATCCATCCTTACTATTTTTATGTATCTCGTACAGAAATGGCTACATGACAAGCCAGAGCCAGGGCTCATTCTTTACAGAATCACATCGAAGGATGTTCCTATTTTTGTTTCTCTCTTCAGTGAACGGGCAAGTCATTATATAGGTGGGCTTCTGGAATAGTTTTCCTTGTGCGAAACATTCATGTGTTCAGCAAGGTATAGGGCTCATTTTCAATCAATATGAACTGATTTGGGCTGTATGGGGTAACGCTCAGCTGTTCTTGTATAGTAAGAAGATTTATATCTTGATTCTTTCTAAACACTCACTACACAAAACTTGCTTAGTCACATGATAAATTGAGTACAGCGGATGTTTTTATTACTGTTATTTGGCCCTTTGATCCATTTGTTTTCACATTGCTTCTTGTTCAAACATACTGTGTTGTGATGTGAAAGAAAGGTGATACTCTAAATGATTTTGGACTCTATTTTTGAAAGCACCTTTTAAAACAGAGCAAAAGTGGAAACTAACACGTGAAATAAGTATACCAAGTTTCTGCAACAACTTCTGTGTTTTGCACCAAATCATGACTTTTCAGGAATTGTGTAGGTAATATAAAAGGAGCATGTGTTTTGCATGAAAGATTATTTTATTGAAAATGAAAATACAGAAAACAGCCTCCATTTTATAGAAAATACTTTTTTTTTCTAAAAAATACTTTTCTTATGATCAATTTTATATTTAAGTAAAACCTCTTATTTTGTGACTATTCAAGAAGGCAGATGGTGGAAATAACGGAAATTGTTTGGGTGTACTTGACTAGAGCAAAGCTGCCTTCACAGAATGGATTTATAAGTCATCTTAAAAATTTTAACATAAAAAGATTGCAAAGATCAAACTATGCCGACAGGTTTGATCATTTGTTTTAGGTTCCCATTTTGCTGTGGTAGCCCCTGGATAGACTCCCAAATAGACGGCGCTTGACCAAGGGCCTTGACCAAGTGTATTTATCAAGGGATGATTTGTCTTTTCCTTCATGGATCCAAGAAAGGTCTAGGGTCACTATAGGCACCAGAGGCCAATTTCCAAACTTTGTAAAGCTTGGGGATATAAAAACTAAAAACAAAAACAACACACACACACAAACACACACACACACAAACTTTTAAGGCAATATATGGTAGAAAATTGTATGTGTGGTGCGGGGAGAGAGGGGATATAAAAAGGGAAAGGAGTGAGGCTTTTGTCATATTTGATATCAGTACTAAATCATTTTTTTTTTCATTCGACTCTAGGCCTTTACAGCTCTTTTCCGGATGATTCCAAGAGCTTTGTAAAATACCTTCCTCTTTCTACTTCGGTTAATCCTTCACACTGCCATCAAAATAATGGTTCTAAAATGCAAATTTGATCTCCATCTATCCTAGTTAAAATCTTTCCATGATTCATATCGATTCTTTTTGACAGGGTATAATTCTTTAATTATCTGACCTCAACCTATATTTTCAGTCGGATTTTCTGATCTGCTGTCTTGTGGACATCATGAAACCTCACAGAACTGAATTGCTTTTTTTAATCATAGGAGCTAGTGGAAACTCTGGTACATAAAAGATAATTAACAATCTTTGTTGAATAAAAATATATTGCATTTTAGGTATTATTAACCTTGTGTTAATGTGCATAGGAATTTCTAACAGTGAATAAAAATGCAGATAATATTTTGAACTGCACAGATAATATTGTGAATTGTTCCACTTAGATTAAAGGAATAATCACAGGAATTTGGCAACTGCTTCATAGCATGACCTGGATTTATTAGGTGATAGTTCTGAGTTCTGGCTAGACAACCCAGCTGTGAAATCTGACCTAACTACCTAGTGCCTCAGTTTCTCCATCTGCCAAACGGGGATAATAAAGCGTGATTTCTAGGGAAGAGTTAATGGGTTAATAGATGTCAATTTTGGGATCCCTGGGATCCCGCAGCGGTTTGGCACCTGCCTTTGGCCCGGGGCGCGATCCTGGAGATCCGGGATCGAATCCCACATCGGGCTCCCGGTGCATGGAGCCTGCTTCTCCCTCTGCCTGTGTCTCTGCCTCTCTCTCTCTCTCTGTGACTATCATAAATAAATTAAAAAAAAATAGATGTCAATTTCTCAGGAGAGTATGTAGCAAATTTTATATAAAAAATGAGGCTTCGTATCAATCTTGGATGTCTCTGTACACCAAAAGAAACCATTACATCAGTGATTTCAAATTATAGAGGAATATACATGTCTATGAGTCTAAAGTAAACAGTTCTTTTTGTCTTTCTTGGCTCCTTCTGATCCAGTCCTTTCTCTTCCCAACCCTGCACTAAGGCCCATGACAATGGCCCAAAAGGACCACACCAATATGCCCACCGGCCTCTGGCTTAAGGTGTCGTCACCAATGGGGAGAACTGGCAGGAGAAAGAGAAGAGGGTGCAGAGGGAACATATTGCACTGGCACCAGTGGCTGACTGGATTCCAGGACCCAAGGCCAGCCAGCCTGGGCAGGGACCATTCCATATGGCACTCCCTACTTCTGTGATTTAGGAACCACTGCACCGCATCTACCCTTCAGGCCCGGGCTTGTTGCCATCTCACTCTTACCAGCCCTGAGCTTCTCCTCTTCCTGACCATTACACTACACTTTGCCTACACCTTCGGAAAGAGTTCACTTATTCAACTCTTTTGAAATGTTCCCATCCATTTCCTGCAAGGACCTTGACCAAAGGCAATACTAAAAAGAAGTAATTTGATTTCAAAAATCCTATAACTAAGTTGCTTGTAGAATATATTTGCTTATTGTCAAAGACACTCATACACTCCCAAAATATGTATATGCCAAAATAGTTATTCTCTCCATTGTCGTCGTTACAACTGGATGTTTGAATTGTATTTCATCAAAATACGGTTTTCGCTTTATGGCAGTCGATTTTCTTTAATTGACAAATTGAGAAAAGCAGCTGTTTCTGTCAGCTTTAAAACCAAAGCAGCCTTCTGCAGATATTAGGGTCATGGTACGGAGATTAACTAAATAGTCATGTATTGTCTTGCCTAGAAAATTAGCTGCTGTAACAGTCACTTGGATCCTAGCAGAACACATTTAAAATATAACCCATTCTATTTACAGAAATGTATTTGCTTATTTTGACAACTGAAAACAATAAACTTGTCTTTCCAAGTAGCAACTATTTTAATTCAATGTTGAAAAAAATCTGGTGGGCAAGGTGGAGACAGTATGGATAAAAGTAATGGCAAAAGCAGAGGGAATAGGATTTTTCTCTTTGCTTTTCCCCCGAGGCGTTTTGCCCATGGTAGTGACAATCAAATATATATTTATCAGAGGTAGAGAGACAAAGAGAGGGAGACAAAGACATTTGAGAACCAGAAAGTAGAAAACCTGACTTCTGAGTTTTTTTGACTCATGGAACATTCTGTTGCTCTGATTATACTTAAAACTCTCTTGTCCTGGTAAATGCATTGAAATATATTGTACTTTTCCATCTGTAAAATGGGGAATGCGGTGCATTTATTTAAAAGTAGAACATTTACTAGAACATTTGGAAATATTTTATTGTAATAAAATAACTATATTTCCGATGTACATTCTATCAATATATCTTGTGTGTGGAAAATTATACTTGCAGTTATAATATATCAAATGAAAAATATATTTTGATGAATTAATTTTATTAGAAAGTTAAACTCATAGAGACTCTTTTTTAAAAAAGATTTTTATTTATTTATTCATGAGAGACAGAGAGAGAGAGAGAGGCAGAGACACAGGCAGAGGGAGAAGCAGGCTCCCCACAGGGAACCTGATGTGGGACTCAATCCCAGATCCCAGGGTCACACCCTGAGCCAAAGGGAGAAACTCAAGCACTGAGCCCCCAGGTGTCCCAAACTCACAGAGACCCTTATCCATGTATATTCTATAGGTAACTCTTTAGGAATTCATCAATCATATTTCTTTCTAGTCTTTTGTTGACAGCATTAGCTTATTTTTCTACTTGAGGCAAAAAAAATCAAGTAATTTTTAAAAATCCTGTGAAGCATAAAACCCAACTTCAAAACTAATGGGTAACAATAAAGTTCGAAATTTTTCTTCAAAATAATTAGTTTTAGGAAAAACTCTATGCAAATTTTCCTTTGCTGACACGCTTCCCTTCAGGAAGCAGGGGTCTTTACGCTCCAACGTATATTTTAATTCCTGAAATCATATAGAGGAATACATTCTTTGTGGTTATTCTGAAATACTATCTGTTTTACGTACCCCAAACAATGGATGCAAACCTAAAAGGGTTTTCTCTTCTCAGAGGATTTCTTCCCAGATCTACAAAAGCCAAGTAAGCAGTCACTTGCTGTGCTTTGAAAACCAGCAGATGATGTCTGGTCAAAAGTAACAGACTTTGGCAATAGTAAGAAATCTAAGGGCCTGAGTCTGGTCTGGAGGAAGCAAAAAGTGACAGAATTAAAACGAGCTGAAATGATGCAGTTGTCAAATGAGAATCTGTTCCAAAACTGAGATTTACTGACCCAACACTTTTTCTGCCAGTGCACTGTATGGGTCAGACATAGACGTTTTATGTTTTGGAGGAACAGCCGGAGGAAAACCAGCTGAAACAGCAGACGGTGTACCTCATTCATAACTTCACACTTTCTGGCTTTCCTCTTGATGTTCTGTTCTTAATACGGTGAGGATACATCCTCTCACACTTCACTACCCAATTAAATGGAATATAAAGAGTTCATTCTCTACCATGTAATTGTCTACCTTCTTCCTAAGAGAGGAAGCTGTTAGAAAAATTTATCCAACTTCCATACAAAGAAGAAACGGGGGCAAAAAGTTTATTTTACTCTCATTCCAACTTATGGTCAATACTGAAATGGATCCTGTAAGGCAGTTGTGGTTCATATGTAAAAGAACTGATCCAATATTAGGGGGAAAAATTGGCTTAGTGAACGCAGGGCTGTGGAGCCATGGAAAATAATCGTTCGCAGAACTCCTGACAGTTTCAATCACAGGATTCCCTGCAACGACTGGAAGAAATTGCAGGGTAACTCATTCAGGGACGATGCAGAAATTGATGCAAACCCAAAGGACGACTTCTTTGTTTCTGATTGAAGATGTGGACCACAGCAAATATATCATCACTGAATTATTTTTCCTAGCAGGGCATATGTTTGTACATAAACATGAAATTGCATGTTTTGAGATGAATCAGGTTTCTTTTCATTTTCCCCAAACATCTTACTAGTTATTTATTAAGAATCAAGAAATTTCCCCAGTAAAATAAACCTGATGTTGCTTTCTGTCCAAGAGTTTGTGAAACTGAAGTTGAATTTAGACCGTGCTAGAACACAAGGAGAGCAATCCTTTTATACAAATCCATGTGTAATTCCAAACCAAATAGCTGCAAAATAAATTGGCAACTGGTATATTCTTTATAATATGCTGCCAGTTATGGAGCTGGGATAAGCTAAACCTGGAATTTAATTACAAATGAAAACCAAAAGAATCTGAAAGTAAGAAACTGGGTAAGAATTCATTTTGATGATATGCCGAAAGCCTCTTTCTTTTTCTATATCTTATTTCCTAAACACCCATCTTTACATACTCATTTCTTACAGTTTAACTCAAAACCCCAAAGTACCACTGATAATATCTGCTCAGACCATTGAAAACATAGAAAAGCAAACAAACAGAAGACATAATTTTCATGCCCCGATTTCATCTACTCACCTTCCATTTAGTCATTATAAGGATAGTTCTCTCTCTTACTTCTGAGATGCCTGCCTTCTCCAGCCCAAATGGTACCAACATGCACCCAAAAAAAGTAGCTTTCTTGGGAGACACTTGATAAACTTTTAAATCTATGATGACAATACATTAGTGACACTCTCCTAGAATTGTGAGTACCCAACCTGGACAACCAGCACATGTCAAGCTGTTTTAAGGTGTTCAATATTTTTCTAACTCAGGTTTACTGTGATGAACTTGCATATCTCTCCCTCCTATCTCTCCCATGAGTGAAGAAATACACTCATTTAGAAATGTGTCCTGAAAATAAAACTCTCTAAAAAGCGATGGCTCATCAGAAAATTCACCATGTTTCCTACTGGTAACAGAGCGTTTTGAACCAGACTTTGTTCCACTTTCATTGGAAAGCATCACACTAATTTGGTAATCAAAGTGTCCTCTAAAATCAGACAGTGCTACTTGGGTGGTGACCAATATACTACAACTCCTTTTAAGATAATTATCTAACAACATATTCAGAAATCCTTCATGCATGTGCCACATCCTCAGTTTCCTATGGAGAAGCAATCCCTGTCAATTCTTAATATAGACATTAATGCCAAGTAACATATAAAAAACAGACTCACAATATTTTCCTGGCAAAATAACTATAAAACTACAAACTTAGTGTTCTAGGACTTTTAGGATAATTCCACAGTGAGATCTGCTCTTACAATGAATATGTGAATCCTAGAGCAACCTACACACATTTTGCTATATTGAAATATGAAATATCCAGAGAGGGATATTATGCATTTCATACATATAGAAGCATAGATTGCTCTATGCGTTAATCATGGCCATTTGTGTGCATTTTTTATTTTTATTACCTAGGCTTGGAGCAATCTTTGCAAAACAGACCCATAACAAACACGTAAAAATGGAATAAAAAGCACATTCCCCATAAAGTGCTTGCACAGCACAGAAATGTAAAATTTTGGCACTCAGTCAGTTTTGTGTGGTATAAAATAAAAAAATTCTTATATTTAAATTCTCTGTATGTTACAAGGCCTTTTATGTAAAACCTTAAGTGGAGTTGACTGTTTATCCCAGTTGATTTGGCCATGTGACGCCTTCCAGGTTGGGGAGCTCTCGCTTCACTGTTTCTTATCAGCACTCCTTACTACCGCCATGTGGGGCCAATTTGTTCCTTCTGCAGAGAAAGAAGGGGTTTGGATTTAATTTGAAGCCTTGACATAAGGTTTAATTTGCTAAAAAGGGGAGCTATGCCATTGTAAATCTTGGTGGAGACACTATGGTTGTGAGAGCTGTCAGCCCAATCTGTTTTAAGCACTGTTTGACGTGGTTTGTTAAAGAAACTATATTTCTTTCCAGACCGTACTCACCTAATTGAATTGATGCTTAATTGCAAATATAATTCTATTCTGCATTCTCATCAACTGTTTATTTTTCGAGAGAGGGATGATGGGTTATAGAAAGTTTTCTTGTGGAATATATATATACAGTAGATGCACAGGTTAGATAGCGTGCAAGAGTATGAAATTCATGAAAGGGCAATATTCGTCTTATTTTTCACATCTCAATAAAAATAGAGGAGAAGGAAATATGATGAACTGCAGTAGGATGAACTCTATAGAGAAAAATGGGAGCTTCTTAGCTGTGAGGATTATTTAACATTGAGTAGTAATGGGGAAAGGCAGGAAATCTTTGCTTTCCATAGTTTTTAAAAACTAAGACTCACGCTGACCTATACATTTTATTTGGTTAATTTGGGGATAAGAAATAGAGAAATAGGCTAATTCTCACTCTTGTGGCTTCACTGTATTCCCACTTCAGGAACATTTGTAACTGTGAGGGGGTTTTCAGCTCCAATGATAACTGAAGGGGCCATTGCCATGCAGTGCATGGTGATATGGATAGAAAGTATCCCGTAGGGCATAGGCTATTTCCATCTCATTCCTGCCCTTCCTAAAATGAACTCTACGGTTAGAAAAAAAATACATGAGTATCTTCTATTTACTCCTAAAAATGATATGTTTGTGTGTTCAGATCTGTGTGGGGTGTGTTGTGTTGCATGTGTATTTAACATAAAGAAACAATATTAAGATATTTAAGACAACTCTCTCTGGAGCATACTGTCTAGATTTACATTCTAACTAAACATTTACTATTTTCTGAATAAGGGGCATATACTCTCAGTCCTTCATTTTTCTCATCTGTAAATTTGAGATGGTAATAGTACTATCTGCTATGTTGTTGTAATCATTAAATGAGAAACATTTGTGTGTATGGCTTACATGTTAGTAGTTATTATTAGTTACTATTTTTTTCTGTGATCTTAGACCAACCTTTCAGCAGTTTAACAAACTCTAATCCTTCCATCATGTTCATTTACTGTTTCTATAAAAGTATGGACCTGCAGAAATAAAGTATATTTGCCCAAGGGTACCTAGAAGTTGAACACAGGAAAATTGAATTCCTTAAAAAATTAAAGTGTCCGTGAATGCTCGATTCTACTTTCAAATATACCTATTTTTTGATAGCTACAGAGTGATAAATACTTTGGGGGAGTATAATTTCCTACAGTATTTAAGATCTAAAATCCAAGCAATGGAAAGTTTTAGAAACAAGTAAGAGTCCCATTTTTCACATGTTTAAAAATTACTCAGTATTTTTAGTTTGTCAAAGATTTAAATCACAGTAATTCAAATAAATGGGCATAATCATAATCTCACATTGTTTTGGTAAAAAGTGTGAATTTTAAATTTTTGAAATGAAATTCACCTTTATTACTTTGTATACTCATGTAGTCTTGGGATTAATTTGAAAAATGTTATCATCAGACAGCATCCTTCATGTTATGGACAATAATTTTCCTTGGAAATGAGCACTGATGCAGTACTAAATAGTTTCAAGCCTATTAATAGTGTCCTGTGGGCCCTACTAATTTATGGAAAAACCTTTCACTTAATTATAATCAGTCATCAAGTGTTTTATCAAACTACCTTAGCCTGACATGTGTGCTAGGTATTGTGAAGATACTGGCGAAGCATGCGGTAGAGGACCAGTCCTTGTGGAGCTTGGTTTCTAATTAGACAGAAAGCAAGACCAATACACATCCATTTATCATCAGACAGATAACTTTGTGTAACTGCACTGCTCTGCATGATGGGTATCAGGCAGTAAATAAAAAAGGCTAAACAAATGATGATGGTGCTTGGTTTCTAGAGGGTTGGGAGGACAAACAATAAAGTAGAATATTTAATACCGGATGGAGATGAAGACAGTAGAGAAAAACAATCTCCGAAGGGTGCTAGAGGGAACAGGGCTGAGGATATTCCAATTTTAAATAGGGTGATCAGTACTTTATATTTGAACAAAGACGTGGAGGTGAGGTCTTTGGCTGAGGGTAGCAAGTAAAAAGATTCCAGGTTGAATAGAAACTAGCAAAAACAAAAGTCAATGAGCTATAACTCAGCTGGAAAATTCTGGGAAAAGCAAGCAGGCCAATATAACTAGAAGTGAGTGAGTAAAGGGAAGCTTAAGTGGGATAGGAGTCAGAGGGGACCAATCATATGGTCTACGTGGGCATTTTAGGATTTGGAATTACTGAGTGAATTAGAATCATTGGACGGTGTTGGAAAGAAGATTGATCTGGGGATCTCATCTGCCTTAACAGTTTTATAAGGATTACATGGCCTGCTGTGTTGAATATAACCTTCCCCTCCCCCCTCCCCCCTCACCAACAGCACTATTACAGGAAACACAGAGACCAATGAGAAGATAAAGATGATGATATCTTAAGCCAGAGTGGTGGCTATAGACATAGACAGACACGGTAAAATTCTGGATATATTTTTTCATCAAGCCAACAAGATTTGCTGTTGGATTCCTTACTGGGCAGGAAAGAAAGTGGCGTCAAAGATCATGGCAAGGTTGTTAGGCCTGAGGTACTGAGAAGAGAATTTTTAATCAGTTGAGATGGGACAAGCTTAATGCAGCAGGTTTGGGGAAGAATATTATGAAGAATTTGAAGTTAGGTATGTTACATCTTAGCTGCAGGTTTGGTGCCAAAGTGGCGACGTCAAGTAGAGAATGCATATTTTCCAATATGTTGCAATTTAGGGGATGGGTTAAGGATGGAGATGTACATTAAGCTATGTCAACCGGCATTTGACACCATCAGATTGAATGGGAACACCAAGGGAAGAGTAAGTATAGAGAAAAAGGGTCCATAGATTTATCCTTGAGGTACTTGAAAGATACAAGTTGGGTGATATGGAGTGAAAAGAGAAAGCAGAATGAGGATGAGTAGGGAGAGGAATAGGAAGAAAATAAATTTGTTCTGGAAGCAGGTAGTAGGTGGAAGCAAAGGTAGGAGCTTGTGAAAATTATATCCCAATTACATTTCCTTTATCACAAATTAGCAAAGTTATCAGCTGAGGAAAAAAGGTAGATACAGGTGTTTTAAATATTTTTTTCATTTATTTATTCATGAGAGATACAGAGAGAAAGGCAGAGGCAGAGGAAGAAGCAAGCTCCCTGCAGGGAGCCCAATGTGGGACTCAATCCCTGGACCCTTGGATTACTCCCTGAGCCAAAGGCAGATGTTCAACCACTGAGCCGCCCAGGCATCCCCAGGTGTTTTAAATTTGAGGAGAGAGTGCTCCTAAGAGCTCTCGAAGAGCTTGAGAAAGTGAGCAAATAGGACCATATTATATTATTGCTGGAAAACCTTAAGAGCTGCTTGAGTTTTGTGAGAAGAATTCAAATCAAAGCCAGTCAGTATGACTGTGTGTGTTTTTTCCCTAGTGATGTTAATCTGCATGCATGTAGGCAAAGTGTTTTGATTAATAATTGGTACCTAATAAAGTATTTCAATACTTGATGGCTTAAAACCTCAACAATCATTTATTTTGCTCACAGCCCTGAAATTTTGAGCAAGCCTCAGAGAGTATTGCTCATTTCTGTTCATACTTTCAGAAGTACTGAGCTGTGGTGGTTTGACTGGAGCTAAAGAATCCATTTGTAAGGTGGTTTACTCAAGACTGGCAAGTTGATGCTACCAGCCTGCTAGGAGCTCAGTGGGTTGATGGCAGGGTCTTTGATTCCTCTCTACATGGGCTTCTCCAAGAACTACTTGGGCTTTCTAATAGCATGGCAGCTGGCTTTTTCTTCTTTTTCCTTAAGATTTATTTAGCTAGTTAGTTAAGAGAGGGAGACAGAAAAGGAGAGAGGGAGAGAGAGGGAGAGAGAGAGAATGAGCATAGGGCAGAGGGGCAAGGGAGAGGAAGAAAAAAGTCCAAGCAGATATCATGCTAAGCATGGAGCCTGACATGGGCCTCAATCTCATGGCCCTGAGATTATTACCTAAGCCAAAATCAAGAGTTGGGTTTGGAAGCTCTTCTAAGAACAGGTATTCCAAGACACCTTGGCGAAAGTCACAAGGTTTCCTGTGACCTAGCCTTAGAAGACTAAGAATGACACTTCTGTTGGTCAAGTACACCACAGAGATCATCATCCAATATTTCTCTCAAGGGAAGGAAAATTAGACTTCACCTTTAGTGGCAGGGGTATATGGACCTCTTTAATCTACTGCACAAGAACTTGGCAGGCATCTGGATTTAGCCAGGTTTGGGTTTTTTTCCAGATGAATATTATGAGGAAAATTAAGATAAGAATATAGTCTCAGGGTAAATTATAATGACAAATTGTGTAATTTAATAGAGTCAGGTAGGCAATGAACACAGGAAAAAGGGTGTTGGCCTGTAAAGAATTGGTGGGACTAATGGATTTTAGATTCTAGTGGATTTGAATAGTGGTTGAAGAAGATAGCTGAAATCTGGGATGTGATGGTTTCAGAGATGGGTGCTTGCACGGAGATTGCAGATGGGTTCTCATGGGAATGATGGCCATCACTACTATAGTCATGGGTGTGAATGGCCATAAAAGACAGAGATTTTTTTTTAAATATAATGATATATAATGAAGGAAGATTTGTACTCTGTACATTCAGAGAACATTAAAGTAAGTGTGGTAGGGGGCAAAGAACATGTCTTGCAGGAGGAGGATAGAAATCTCTGCCTTTAAAGAATTGAAAAGGAAGAAAGGACATGTGTTGTAAGTAGGAGTGAAGGCATAGATACAGGAGTAAGAGTTACATGCAATAAATTGGTAATAAACAAGCAAACAAACAAATAAATAATTCTGGAATATGTTTAGTTGGCAAGTGGTTTGTTGTAGCAAAAAATACACTTCAATTTTGCAATGCATTTATCAAAATTTACTCAGCAGTAAAATATTGATGTGCTTATTTACCTACCTCACATTATTTGAGAAATAACTTAAAGCAGCTAATAAAGATCTGGTATATGAAATATATTATTTAGCTTGTGTGGTAAATGACATATAGTTTAACTACAGGTCCATGACTGATGTCATGTCAGGCCATCAATATAAAATGTATATCATTACAAAAAGGGAACCAGTTGCTGCCCTCATGGACACTCCAGTCCTTTAGGAGAAACCAGTATAAATCACTTGATTATAGAAACACCACATTTCATTATTTTTAAGGTGCATTTTTCCACCATTTTGCTATCTCTGAAATTGGGGTATATTTTGTAATTCAGAGTCTTGAAATTTGTAACTCCTGGTGCTTTCTCTTTCTTGATGAGGGCTTGCAACAACAGTGTGTCTTAGATTGATTGTATCTTTGTAACAAAATGTAATACACTAAATGTAAAATAAATGTAACATATTTAAAAGAGAAGTACAGAGTATTCCCACTCCTTATTTTATGGGATCCAACCTTGTAGTAAGAGGAAGAAAGAGACTGTGGGAGAAATCAGAAAGAAGGAAGAAACTTTCTTGTGGCATAAAGGAATCCAAAATATATAGAAGTTGAAAGGGGAAGTCATTGAGGCTGAAAACAGAGAGCAATGGGGACCCTGTTTCTAGAAGAATCCAGAAAAACTGGAAAAATGTAGACCCTACAAAATATTGTAGGGTAAATTAAGTCTTTTGGTGTTTTTCTTTAGGGAAATAGGAAATCCCTGAAGTGTCTTGATTTGTGAGTTTATATGATAATACTGTGTTCCCTCAGCGTGTGTGGAGAAATTAATGGAATGAATGAAGAAAAAAAGAGATAGAAACATGGGAATAGCAATGGAAATTGAGAAGAGATGAGAAAAGTTTAGCGAAAAATGAAGAAACAGGTACCTCTGTAAGCATTAGTTACATCCTACTTATTTGAAGTTATAGATGGACATTTACCAACAAAGTAGATAAAACTGAAATTTGCCATTCCTCCAGAATTTTGTCACTACATATTTGACACTGGGTCATCAAGCTGTCAAGTGGCAATAAAAATAAATATATCTTCAGTTCTAAAAGAGATTACTGAAAGACAATGCCCGTGTAGACGAGTGTATAAACAAAAATGTATGTAAGGCCTGCTTTGCAGTTTCCAAGCATTTTCTATATAATCAGACAAAGATGTCACTACCAAAGTAACTTAATTAACGACCATTACTTAAAACAAAACAAAACAAAAGATGTAGTCACAAGATAGTCATAATGGGCTCAGAATATTTGGCGTTGGGTATGAATAAAAATAGCATTTCACGTTTTTGCCATTTAACCTTACTATGGGCCTGGTGTGGATTTAGAACATTGCTTGGATTTCTTTTTTATGTAACTCCCCCAGCACCCTAGGCCGCAGGAACTGTTATAATCTCTTCTTTGCATATGCAGAAATAGAGTCATACAATTAATCATAATAAATCCTGAGTTCAGAGGTTGCACCTGGGCAGTCTGGCTTTCCAGGGCACCCTGCACCTCTGCTTATGAGATGGGACATATGACCAGTGCGCTGACCCTCATCATTCACACGCTCCATATCTCCTACACACCTACTTTGTTCTGGTCCTAGCAGTAGGGATGGAATCACAACTTCTGAGGAGACAAAGTACCTGCTAAGAACCTCACCATGTAATTATTCACCTCTACTCTTGTAGATTTTCAGTCATTTGCCTTTCGTTTTGCTGTAAGGCTTTGGATTGTAGTGCCATGTACCAACGTGATTCTAATTTAAGTAGCATGTATTAGCCTCTTAATGTTACTATATATATTCTGTTTTATAATGCAGTTGACTGAGGAAGGTTGTGTTTTGTCTCATTTTTTAGCCAGCAAAAATATACACCCCTTACTTTTCCAGACTCTAGAGCAACATCAAATTAATTTAAAGTGTGTTTCATTTTGTTTAGTTTCTCTGAAACTCTCTTCTTGCTGTTAATAATAATAATTACTCTTTCTTAGCTCTCCGATCAGCTAGTAAATTTCACCAGTTGATCAAATTGGGCAAATGGGATGAAAAAGAAATCTTAGTTACATTTATACTACTTAAAGTCCTACCATAAAGTAGTGTTCCTTTCAACTCCTTTAGTTTATATCGTGTGAGAAATTATGTCCTCCTTGTACCACTGCTGTATAATACATATATGAAAAAAACAAAAAGCTTGCAGTCTCAGTGGCCTTATCTGGTGCACTGATACAGTTAGCTTAGGCTTTCAATGCATTTCCGATATTTTAAACATTAAAAACATGTCAGTGCAAAGACAAATTGCATGGAATATTGCTTTGCATTATAGGAGGATGCTCAAGAAACCTTCAATGCTAAGTATAAAAAACAACAAATTCTAAGAAAAGGGTGGGGGAACACCAAGGAAGATGATGTATTTAATATTAGGCCGGTACTGAGATAGATCTTTGTCCTAGTATTATAAAGATTTAAAATACATTTTGTAAATATTTTATTTATTTGTTTATTTTAGAGAGGGACTGAGAGCAGGGGTGAGCGCAAGCAGGAGGAGGAGCAGAGGGAGAGGAAGAGAGACTCTCAAGCTGATTGGGCCCTGAGCACAAAACCCAACGCAGGGCTCTATCTAATGACCCATGAGGTCATGACATGAGCCAAAATCAAGAGTCAGAGTCTCAAATGACTGAGCCATCCAGGCACCCAAAAATACATTTTTATGTAGATGTGAAAATGCAGAAATCATGTTGCTGGTTATTGCAACCACAATGCACAGAGAATGCCTTTTTGTAAAAACGGTACACCCCGTGCTCCCTTTGTATGCTTTTGTTGAGTATAGTCTTTGAGCATGTCTTTCTAAGAGTTTTGATACATTGTGATGATCCTTCCACATTCTTTCAACCATCTCCACTTGGTATCAACCTCTGGTTTGGTGTAAAGCTATTGTCCATGCTGCTCAACTACAGAAATAACCATTTTCTATCCAGGTGGTAACATAATACTTGGAATCTTATTAGTTCAAAATACATTTTATTGAGCGCCAGCTGATTATCAGTCCCAACTGTCCCATATACTCACAATGTATTAGGGAACAAAATAGACAACCTCTGCCTCCTGGAGTTTACACTCTAGTGGGACTACACAATAAAGAAACGACAGATTATTGCATCATATATCAGATGGCATTAAAACATAAAGTGCTATAAAGAAAACATAAAATTAAGGGGATAGAGAGCTAGAGGTAGAAGAACTATTTCTATAAAGGCCACTCTGATCTGATGACATTTAGAAAGAAATTGCGCGTGGTATGCCATATATATGTATAGGAAGAGGAAGATTTTTCAGGCAGAGGAAATCCATACAGTCAAGATTCTATAGACTTTTTTTTCTAACAATAACTAACATTTACTCAGCTTTGTATGTCAAGTGTATGAGAAATACTTTTCTATTATATGAGATCTTATGCCCTAGAGTGAACAAAAAAAAAAGGTTTTTTTGGTAAGAAAAAATTCTATTTCTGGTACATCTGGCTAGAGATAGCCTAAGCAGAAGAGACTGTATACTCTGTAGCCAGGAAGCCTCAATTCAAATCCTCTCAGACGCTCACTAGCTACGCATGTCCTTTGTGTAAGTCACTTGCCAGTCTGTGACTCCTTTCCCTGAAGCGTAAAATGTGCAACTACCCCCACCCCAAGAGTTGTAGAGAGGATTAAATGAGATAAAGCAGGCAAAATGCATAGCACTCTCCTTGGCAAATGGCAAACCACTGACCATTTTTATAACCCCTCCTATTTTATAACCTGATTCAGATGTCCTGATCCTTGGTGATTTTGCCATGGGAGTGGCAATTATATACTAAAAATGCCTTCCAATTATTCTGCAGACATTTCAGTGAAGAAAAAGAAATCTGGATTTCTAAATTGAATTCTGATTCTAATATGTGTCTCCCAAGCATCTGCGTAGGCTTACATCTGGGTTCAAAAGGGGCCCCATAAAGGGGAATCCTTTGTGTTTGAAATGGTCTGCCAACATCTTTTTATCAGGTTAAGGATGGAATCATCCAAATGATTTAATTTAATAGGGGATCAATTCATCTTTTTAAATGTTCTTCCTCAAAATATACAGTTAGATTTTTTTTCCCAAAATGTAAATAATACAGAAGTGCACTGAGCAGCACTGCTCTGTGAAACACTATTCTTATGCAACTTGGATCTACTTTGTAAATTCTCAAGACCGGCTCATATAAGGATTCCACATTCATTGCAGCAGATTAATAGGGCCTTGGTAAATGTATAATAGAACCACATTATATATTTATAATAGGACAAATAGTTAACACATACACAAACCCACAAACCCTGTTTCTTCTAACTATCGGTAAAATTAGGAGGAAGTACAGATGAACTGGTAACACCCATCGTATCACATATTAGACCCATAAATTTGACCAGACATCATAGTTAGGAGGATTTTCAGAATCACTGATAGGGATCCAACTCCGATTGGCCCTTGGTTTGAAGGAGTTAGTGGACTTAATAGGATACCAAGAACATGGATCAATGGCTGGTCTTTGCAAACTGTTTAAAAAGAAATATGGCACAAAGTTTAAATATTGTGCTTATTTGAAAATTTGCTCCATTCACCTGACACTGTGTTTTTGATCCAAAGACCAGGGAACAGGGGCCTGCTCAGTATGGACAATGCATGTACTCACTAAGTTCCTTGTTTAGCAGCATTGAAAAGAGTATGTTTCTGACCTGTTATGCCAAGTGTCTCATCAATCTCGCAAATAATATTTAATTCACACATTAAAGATCCTGACAATAATCACAAGTCTTGGGGAACCACCGCAGCCTTTTCTGTCAATTAAGAAATGAGGTTTGTACGGGGAAAGGATTTCAAATTATATACTTTACTTGGTTTTGCTTAAAAAGCTGGACGTACGCAACTAGATTTTGAAAAAAAGTGAACTGCTTCAATCCTGCATCCAAACATGCAGACAGATTATATTAGGTTGAACTCATAGCTAAATCTGGCGTTCCTAAGTTAAGATTCCCTTTCACATTCTGAAACAAGTGTCTAGTTGGAGTAGTGTATGTTTTGTAGTTGACGATGCTTGCTTTCACACACACACACACACACACACACACACACACAAGACTTTAAATTGGTACATTATTTTTCAGAATAAAAAGTATTTTTTTCATTGGGTCATTGAAAGCAGATTGAAAGTGCTACAAAAAAAGTTAGCTTTATATTCATTTTGAAATTTTATCGTGCTTATGTGTGCATTATAACAAATCACAGAGTATAGAAGGGTTTCTAATGAAAAGTAGTCCTCTGACTATTTTTTTCTTACTCCCCATTCTCCATCTTCAGGACAGATTTTTCTATTCCTGTTTTCATTGTTCTGTACACTAGGTATGTTTATGTCTCTATTTCTTAATTCCCAACTTGAGACTATGTCTGTTCGCTTCCTAGGAAAGACAAGATTTATCTCATTCTATTTCATCTTCCCTCCTCCGTCTTCTCCCAAAGTTTGACAGTTTTATCATTACTTGGAGAACTTCCATCCATTACCTTGCAACTTTGAATGCTTTACATACACTTCTATTTATCAAACCATCTATCCCAGTCAGTAGTTTAACTTCTCTTCTCTCCACCTTTTCTCTTCCTCATTTTTCTGATTGACTTTAACTTGTCAAGTGGGTTAGTACATTCTCTTCTTCACGCCCAAGTAATTCTTGCTGGTTTTGTTCATAGGTCGATTTTTAAAATTGGAAGTCAATTTGCAGTGTTTATATTATCATGACCCTGTGAATATTGTTCACTGCCAGAAAAAATAGGATGAAATTTCCTACCTAAAGGTCTAATGCCATGATGCTGGGAACACTTAAAAAAATAAATATTTCTAGTGTCAAAGTCACCTGGTTTCTTATTTTCTACATACCATTCAAGAGTTAAGAATCCTGGTACTTTTTATGTGGGTTTATATTTTGGACCATAGTATTTTGTCATCTGTTTTATTTTCTTGAAAATATTGTCTTTCTCTATGTGTATTTCTCAAAGTTTCCATCTTTTTATGCCTACTGTCTCTCTTGAACACCCCCTTTTTTCATGGAGACCTCTTTTCTGAGGCTCCAATTTGAGGTCTCAGCTTTAGACCTGAGATATAGCCATCAGCCCAGACTTGCATTGGAGGATTGCCTGGATAATAGCCTCCCTTCCTGAGATCCAATACGTTCCAATAATATTTAATCAAATACTTTTTTGTGACACATAGGAAAATAACTGTCTAGTAAAAGATATATGGAAAGGAAATTTATGGAGGCCCTCTCTGTTTGAAATGTCTTTCTTCAGCCCTCACATTTGAGTAAAAGTTTGTTATGACCTAGGGTTTTAAGTAAAGAGTATATTTTCTCCTACATTTCTTTATTCTTTTATAAGCTGGTATAGCTGAGGAAAATTCCAATTCCAGTCTTAATTTGATGTTTTGTTTTTTTAGTGTTTTATTTATTTATTTGAGGAAGAGAGAAAGCACAGGCTGAGGGTGGGCCTGGGGAATGGCAGGGGGAAAGGGACAAACAAGCTCCATGCTAAGCACAGAGCCCAATGAGGGGCTGGATCCTGAAGGCAGACATTGAACCAACTGAGCCACCCAGGTGCCCCAATTTGATTTAAGAAGCTGTTTTATTTATTTAGAAAATTGCAGTACCTTTATCCTTGGAGTTCTTTAATTTTCACAAGGATAGTTGAAAATAAATTTTATTGAGTTCTGTGCACTTGATTTATCAAAATCTGTGAACTCTAAGACCTCTGACTTAAATTCTCTTTTATTATTCTCTTTTACTATTCTTCTGATGATTGGTTATTTTCTTCTCAGCCTCTTTTTTTTTCAATTTTCTTTTTCTAGAACTCTTTTTAGTGTGATTACCTTTTTCTTTCACAGTTTTTGTTAATCTTTCAGTTCTACTGATTGGGATAGAACAAACCCCCCCCACACACACACACACACTTTTCCTCCTCCTTTTTTTTCTCTCTTTTCTTCTTCTTTTTTTCCCTCCTCCTTTTTTAAATCAAATTTTTAAGCCCTAAAAACCTAAGTACACTAATTATATTCTCTAATATTTTTGCTTTCCTTTTACATTGCATTGTGTTCGGTTACATGGACCTAGTATCACCTCTGATTTCTCTGTTTATATAAGAGAACTTTTTGTTGTTTGTTCCTCTTTTGTTTATTGGATAACTTGTTATCTCTTTTAGTTCCATAGTCGTCTTTTCTGTTTATCTTGGTATTTCTCTTTGATGCTATTGATTTTTCACTCATTTGATGATCATATGTGCTTGTTCATTTTTAAGAAAAAAGAATAGTTAGCAGACATGGGTTTCCTTGGCAAATTTGCAAGCATGCAGATAGTTCTGTTTGTGCCTCTCTCTTCAATATGCAGTAAGACTTGTTCATATGAATAAGGGGGATTAACTGTCAGGCTCATCATAGATTTACCAGACCAAGTACCTGGAATATGATTACATGTCACAAGTCAGAATAATCAGACCTGTATTCAGAACTTCAGTGTACACACCAGCTTTACTGTTTCTCTCTCCAGGTATCTCATTTAATTTCTTTAGTAAAGAATGTCCTTTTTTTTCTTTTTGCCCCACAAACACAAACGCTAGGTTACCTGGAAGGACTATGGCTTGGGACAACCATCTTAAATACCGATTCTTAGATCATCATTTTCCTTACACTTCATCTCTGTCCCTGAGCCCAAAGCCACTGCAGTGTTTGGGCAGAAACATTGACTCTACTCTCTCAGAGATGAGAGCCTTTCTGCAGCAAATTCTGCTCTGCTCGGTGATTTACACACCTCTGTCATTTTCTCCCAAAACCTCGTTGAAATATACGATGTTGATAACCACCTGTCCTCTTTGGTTCTTTGTATTTATTAATTTTATATGTTTCATGTCTTTTTTATTCATAAAAGCCTCAGGAGGAAAAGGGGATTAATTCATTTCCTCAGTATATCTTCTTGAATTGAAAGTCAAGAAGAGATATGCAAATTCTCAGATTCCTAAAAGCTCATCATTTTGAAATAAATAAATATTAATGACATGCACATTTAAAATTAATAACAATGAAACATTTGTTTCTTTTCCCTAAGAGAATTATAACAAGTTATCTTAAAGCTCTTGTGAACAAATGATAAATTCTAAGAGAAGGCCGACAAACAGAAATTTCTCTTTAAGGTTTTCTTTCTTCAAGACGGAGACATGCCCATAGCCAGTGAATGGGCACTTTTGAAGTTCAAAGGCTGAGTCATGTTTTGGGCTTAGAAAATGAGGATCCTAAAGATGAGTTAAAAGTGTGTGTGTGTGTGTGTGTGTGTGTGTGTGTATTTCTGCTTTCTTTTAGAAACTAAATATATGGTCCATGTTTCATTGCAAAGATTTAGCCAGGATTATGGGATTTATGAAAAAAGGATGTTTCATTGTTTTACAGGAAGCTTTTTATCTGAATCATCAGTATATGGCTTGTTACTTATCAGTTCTGTCATCCTGGGATCTTTTTCCTCTAGAATTTATAATATGATAGCTCTTATTCCTTAAGGGATATGAAAAGTGCAGCTTGGTGAGCTGCTTCTGTGCCACTGAAATCCATACTATTTGGATTTCCATTTTTACATTGTAGTGAAAAGGGCCATTAACTCTTTATTGAGAACTCATTTGGTACACAGGTATTAATTTTACTCCTTTATTGGAAGGATGGTTGAAGGCAGTTAAAAAGTTACTGATTTGACTTGTTTCTCAGAGTTGCATATATTTGATATTTTATTATAATCATAAATGAATTTTGAGTGGTATAATAATGTATTATATTGTATTATTTTATAATTAAACTATAAACTCATTTCTTATTTTAGTAGTGATAATATGATAAGTTTCTGCAAAAGGTCATGGTCCATAATAAAAGATACACATTTTTCTTTCAAAGAGGTTACACTTATGCCGAGATTTTGTGATAATTTTCTCATTTTAACTACTTACACGTATAGTGGAAGTCATCGGAATCTGTCCCTCAAAAAGGTTCAGAACTGCAATATTGTGAAATAATGCTTCTACAAAGTGATCTCTAAATAAGGGCTATTAAAATGTCGGATGAAACAAATTCTCTATATTCTCGGTTTATTTTCTCTGGAAATCAACTTGTAAACAATTTGCATTATCTGGGGAGTCTGCAATTTGAGGCTTTATTTTGGAGAAGTACGGTGGGGATGAAACATGGAACTGTCCATTCATTGGATAAGCTAGAGAGGAGATCTATGACCCAAAATAGGGGGTATCTTTAATTATTGTGGATATGTGGCTAATATTTCACTCTATAGCAGTTAACTTAAGATTTCACCAGTTTTTCCAAATGCATTTCACTTCTTGGAATTTATGTCAAAAGTCAAAGGTCGTGATTTTCAGCTATTAATCTTTCCTGTCTGGAGAAACAATCCAAGTGTGTTTAGCTGGAAGAGCTGCTTCAAGCAGTTGACTGTAGAGTACCAAACTTCAGAATGTTGCAGTTTATGTAACCAATCTCACTTATTTAAGTTTCACTGACAGATCTTTTTATTTTGTTTATCACCAAAAAACAATGCAAACATGTCATGAGGCAGCCTTAGACATGCTGTGTGGTCACTGAAAGCAATAGTTCTAAATGGATTTTTTGGCCTAAGTCTCTTCAAACTTTTTAAAAGCATTTTATTGTTATAAAGTCTCTTAAACCTTGAAGCATCTTATTTTCAGATGCAACTATGGAGGAAAAAATAAGCTTCTTATTTACAAAAGGATGAAAGTAAATCACTTTGTTTTCTTGATGGCCAGTTGTGTGGTTAAGCAGAAAAGCTATGTTATTACAGTATTTTTGTAGACAGCAATTTAGGAGAAAAACTGCAAATGGTGTCATGGTGAAATATATTACTGGAAATTGAAATTCCAATTTTAAAATTAGACAGACATTTTATGTGTTTATCATATTAGAATAATTAAATTTCTCCTGCAGATTAGAATGTAAACTTTTAGCAAAAGTATACTCCTGCCATATTTTGGTAACACAAATGTTATTATGAAAGCACTGTAGGGTTTTGGGCTTTTCTGGATAATTATGAGTAAATGATTATTTTGTAATGAAATCATCCTCGGCTTGTGACTCTCAACTGATTTTTCCATCTGGTGTTTGTCATGTAAAGATGTCCATTCAGCAGTATTAAGCAGTTTGAAAAATACCAACCAAACTTCAGGATTTACAGAGGGTCTTTATTTGATATGGTGTTTCCAGATTTCTCTCTTTCATATTTATATCCTCTCCCTCTCTCTCTAAGAAGAAGGCATTTTCTTATTAGGAGAGCATAAAAGACATTTGGGTTTTATTCCTAGTTCACCTAAAAAAGTTGAATTAGTGCTATCATTTTCTATCTGTTCTTTATGTATCTTACATAGAAAATAGAAACACTACTTTAACCAGATTTGTTTCTTTGGGTCATGTTGAGGTCTGCAAAAAATGAAAGTGATCAAACCGCAGGACAATTCTTTCTTTATCTCAATTCCTAAATTATCCTCTGATAATAAACTTTACAATAAACATCTCCCTTTCTACCACTATCCCACCACCAACCATACATACCCTTTTTAATCAAGCCTCCCTTTTATCCACAATTAAGTACAAATATCTAGTTGAGCCGTATACCAGAGAAATTCCTTGCAAAGCATCATGCATGTTTGAATCACCATTTCATAGTTAAAATATTCACAGGTCCAGTTTTCCAGAAAGTTTCCAGAATATTTTTTTTTTAAAAGAAAAGAAAAGAAACTTCATTGAGTTAAATGTTCTCTTCTTTCAAGGTTTTCCTTGCTGGATGTTTCCACTTGCCAGGCCTGTTCGCCCTGCCTTTTTGCTCTGCTCTTTTTTATCTTGCAGAAAGTCCTGCATGATGGATTTCTTAGGTGACTTTTGGTTGGGTTTTGGCATCAGAAACACCATTGAGAGTTTGGAAGGAAGGAGTGAGGCATGTGGAGTGATTTCACCTCTCCAGCCTTGCCAGTGTCTCCTCTCCATTGACATTGACTCTTCTACTAGAGGTTCCCCAAATGGTTTCAGCATCCTCCATGTGAACATGGCCTTGAGCTCCATTGTCACCTTGTCCCTCAAGTGTAGACACCTATTGTTGCTAATACTCAGTTCATTTTCCCATTCTGGTCTGGGGTGCTGCACAGCTTTTGGGCCAGAGTCAATACCCTACCGCCTGGCCAGGCCTTTGAGGTGAGGTGCCCCATAACTGTGACTCTGAGGAAAGGAAGAAAGAGAGGCATCCACAAGCATTGGGGTTTATCAGATTGGTGGTGTGAGCTAGACTACTTATGAACAAGTCTGGGAGAAGGGACCACCCGCACCAAGGGGCTTCCAGGTGTGCCACCCCTATAGAACTCCCAACATCTTGTGTGAGATCTAGCTTCCTCCTGAAGTATGACAGTGGCTTCAGAATCTTAGAATCTGATTCTACCATTTTTTGAGCCATCCGTGACACTCAGCACATTGCAGCCCATCCCCTCCTTGTCCCTATTTCGGGACCAGCACGTGCTCTTCCCACACATTCTCAAAGTCACATCATGACCCTGCAGGCTCCAGCTGTGCCTTTTTGGCTTTCCTGGGAAATCCCACACTCCTCTACCAGGGATGAAGGCCCACCTCCAGCCTTCCAACAACACCTATACAAGAAAGACATTTTTTTTTAACGAATTAAAAAGTTTTTAGTCATAGAAAAAACTTATTCCTTGGAATCAGTTCTTGTTAAGTTCCCTGTAAAACAGTAAGCTTACAAAAAATGCCTTTCTCATGAGCAGGAAATCACTATGCTTTTGGCCCAAGATAATATTTGGGTTGCCTAACTTTATTCTGATCACTTCTGTAGCCTCTCCTAAATCCTGATGTCACCAATTACCTGCCTTAAATTTCTTCTCTTTTAGCTACCCAAAATAGTTGATCTTTTTCTGGTTGGATCCTAATAGATACAGAAGTCCATTTATATTCCCAGATGAAGGGCAGGATAAGATCTTACCGTGTGCTTAACTTTTCCCTATATGCTGCAGCATCACATGCTTTTCATTCTAGTAGAAGAGCTGCCAGTAAATAGGATAACTAAGTAAAATATGTGGTTTGTTGAATAGTGATATGTGCAAGAGATAACAAGAGAAAGAAGAAGTGAATAGAACGTGAGATTAATTTTTTAAATGGTCATGGCAAATTAAGAGTAAATAAAACTCTGTCTCGTGAGATTTCTCCTTTGCTGAGTCTTTTCCAGCACTGGCACAAAACAATTTTCAAACAGTTTTAACTCGAAAATATGAATGTAAAGAAGGGAGTGAAGTGTATGGACTAGAGTAGTTGGCAGTAGTTTTATGCGAGAAACATGATTTCATTTAGTTCTTGAATCAAGTGAGGATTTGGAAAACATTACTTTTGTGTAACTGCCCCTAATTAAATCAATACTCCTCTATTTCATATCACATAGAACCTTGGTGGTGATCATATTAAGGATGAACTGCATGTTCCTGTTACAACATCACTTAGAAAGTAATGATTTATTTGCAAGTTGAATATATTTGTGCCCATGTATTTGTATGTAAAAGTAAAGAGGAAATGAAAATTTCCTATTACACATTAATTCCCCTAAATTCAATCCTGCTATTTCAATTACATTTACCTCATTTTTAATTTTGTTTTATAGAAAGGTTTATTTTAGATATTCATCTGTTTCAATAGACTTAAAATTACTTTCCAATTTGTTTGGTCTGTTGGAGTTTTAGATTCATTTCTTCATTCAACACATACCTACTGAGCACCTACAGTGGTCTGAAGATGATTGTAGTTTCTGAAGATGCAACAGTGAGACAAGAATGTCTGCCTTTATGGGCTTACATTGTAACAGAAGAGTTTAGGAGGGGGGAAGCAGGATAAAAATGTAAAATGTCTGACATGTTCAATATTGATAAATGATAGAGGAAGGAAATAAAGCAGAGATGCTAGGTAGGAAGTGCTTGTGTGAGTGCTCCAGTTTGATTGGTCAAAGAAGGCCTCAAGAAGAAGAAAAGGTTTCAATAAAAATGTGATGAAATCAAAAGTGATGAGCCATGCATGTGTCAAGGGAAGAGGAGGATTTCAAGTTGAAGGAACAGCAACTATAAAGCCTGGTGGCAAGACGACTCCTTGCGTGATTTAGCACCTGAGATTATTACCTTGCTGCAAGGAGGATCTGTGGTTATGTCTGGTTTCATTTTAGTGTTGTTTCCTGTGGTATTATAAAGCTGATCCATATCACAGAAAGCTAATTTACCAAGGTACAGGAGAAATTTCAAAATCAACCTTTTCTTTACTTTGTTGAACTTCACGAGCTTGGTATTTTTTTTTCCCTTAGATTATTTTCCTCCTAATTTTTGGTTTTTGAAAAATGATGGCAAAGTAGGCAAGTGTCTTGCATGGATTATTATGATCCAGGAGTTGGCTTTTAGGGTCACATGATAAAGAGAGGATAAGAGAGAGAATGTATTCAGTTTTCTAATGTTAATAGAAAAGTAAGGTCACACTGGGAGTTTGTAGATTCCACAAGAATGAAAATATTATTGTAGGTAAAGATTAGAAATCAGGAGTAAGACAGAGCCAAAATGGTGACATACTTATTTTATTTTAGCTCCAGAGAGCAATGAAGCAAGACCTGTACCTCCTCTTTTGACTTTTCAGCTGGTGCATATCTGTGCTAATCAATGAGTTCAGAAAACAAGAATTAAAATAAAACCAAATTCCAAAAACGTGATTACTCAGTGAGAGTGAAAATGCCTACGTGGAAAATATTTCAAATCAAACCCTCAGAAAACAAAAACTCTGAATTTCCAAGAAATGCTATGCATGTTGGCAGCGCAAACACAGGCACACCCCAGATCTCTGAACTAACATATATGAGGTGTTAATGACCCACGGATTAGCATCCACACCCGCCTTCAGCATAAAGAGTGATTCAAAGGCCAGTCAGTTCCAAATGCCATAGCCAATCAGGAAGCTGGAGGATTATCACTGAATGACACACATTTGAACGTGGCAATATGATACACTTTTGAAAGAAAATGCCTCCAAAGAACTTAAGTATTCAGGTCTCGTTTGGTTTTCTTTCTGAAATTTAGCAAGTACTTCTAAAATAAACTACTTTTGATTGTGTGCCTCTATCAAAGCCTATTTGGTAAAGATGCAAGGGGTATTTCATTATAAATTCCTGCTTTCCTCTTCTAAAAATTTTTTCCTTTGGGGCCTAGAAATTTCCATGTCTGGTTTTATTTTTAATGGAAACTCCTTGGAAAAATGTGAAAAATCCATAGATCCAATACACGCTTGGGAACTTTGGCGTGGGGACATGAAGGTCTGTTTCCGCTGTCTTTATCAAAAAATAAATGCAATTTCTATTCTTGTTTTTGCTCAAAAATAGCACAATAAACCACTTCAAGTTTCCCAGCAGATCCGGCCTCCAGGGAGAGAAGTATGTAGCAAGCTACATAATCCAACAGTATGAGAGGAGTCCTGAGTCAGTTGGCACACGAAAAAATTTCATATGAAGGAGCAAGAGGTGATGGGGTCTCAACATGACAGGACTGAATCTAAACAGGAAAATCTGTCTTCCATTTTTGTCACCTCAGAACACAAAGCCAAATTGGAGTGACTTCATAGAAGAACAACAAAACGATTAGGGCACAAAGGGCTTGATTTATGTGGAGAGATTAAAAGAGCACAGAGTAATGTATATTTTGGCTAAGTGATTGCTAAGAGGAGCATGATAACAGTCTACAAATATGTGAAAGACGTAAACGCCTCAGGAGAAGAAGAATCCTCTGGAACGATGCACATGGACAGCACAAAGGGCAAAGGGAAAGTTTGAGTTAAAAATGAGAAGAGAAGGAAAATGCGCACCGTGAGAACTGATCCCATTCCTAGGAAATCAGTGAGCGTCCTCATTGTTGGGACATTTGAAATATCCCAAATAAAACTTCAGGAGGCTTACTAAAGGAGCCGTGCTTTCCCGGTGTGGTGCTATAGAATCAGTGATCCCTTGGGTCAAAGGAAGAAAAGCTCAGGTGTGTGTGTGTGTGTGTGTGTGTGTGTGTGTGTGTGTGAGCATGTGTGTCACTCACGTGGTACATGGAATTGGGAAAGAATAGGAGAGTGGGGTTTGTTGCAATTTGTTTGAAAAATAGACAAAGAAAAAACATAAGAAAGAGGAAAAATATTTCCTAGCTGCATTGAAATGGAGAAATTTTAAAAACCTATGAGTAACTAAGGGAAAAAAAAATCTCCTATTGGAATTTGGAGATTCACCAAATATTAGAACCAACTCCTAAGGTCATGTTGCCCTTATATGACATCATTCAGAGGATGTAGGTAATTATATCTCAGCCCTACTGCCCACACTTCCTAACCTCAAGGTTGGGGGGAGTAGTCATAACTACTTTTGGAGTATGATGGATTTTTTTTTTATTTTAAACGCCTCTTATCCAACCATAATATAAAATAATCTTTGAAGCAGTTTGTCTGTAACAGCCTGGAGTGGTGGTGCATCAACCTTTGTAAATGCAGAGTAAACAGTATTGATTTGGAGAAATGGAGAAAAGAGGTGTTTTCATTCTCACGCAGCCCTTCCCTGGCCCTCTGGCTCCCTTTAGCACACCGCATGCAGATACCAAATATGTGCTAGTGTCTGAAAGGCAACATTTACAACCATTTTCCCCGGGAAGAAAGAGGGGAAGAATCTTCCACAGAATTAATGAGTTGGGGGGGGGGAAGGAGAATTTTATCTCTCCGCCCTCCCCCTCTCTTTAGTTTTGCAGCTAACCAACCGGCTGTTTACCTCCAGCAGTAGGTCAAGTGCACAGCCCTCTGCACAGCCAGCGCTCTGTGGAGTGACCAAGTGCTCCAGCTGCCACCCTCGTGAGACTGAGCACATCTGCTCCGAGATGTTTGCAGCATTCCCTGACCTGGGGCATGGGAACCTCAGAACATTTCCTAACCCAGGTCTCATTAGCTTGATACAATTAGATTACTGAAGAATGCAGTTGACGAAAGGCACATATTATTTATAATTTCCATTAGCAGTAAAAATTGTTCCAGACAAAATTTCATAAGGCCATCTCATGTCATTTGTCACACGATTAATCTCACCGAGGGGTGGGGGTTGGGGGAGGAGACGGCATAAAAGAATCATAGGAAACATTTACATGCCAAAAAATTGATGTACTTTTTTCTCTTTTTTAGTTTTTCTTTCAGACAGAAACCATTACTACCCTTAGTTTAGCAAGATGGTGTGTGTGTGTGGGGGGGTGTGGGTGTGTGTGTGTTTGGTTAATGCTGTGTATCATTTATGGCCTCAACTTGTGAACTTTCATAAGAATGAGTTCAGGGATAAGCAATTACTGAGTTGACGTTTACAATTTGGGGTCTAAACTGTCATTAACGACACTTAACAGTAACACACCGGTTGAGGTGGGAGGTGAGTTCAGGGGACTGGGTCCGAAGAGGTAGTTTCCAGTGTTACTTATCTGCCAGGTACTAATGCTCAGTCCTTGAAGAAGAGCCAAAAAAATCTTCCCTGTAATTCAGTTTTCCCACTTGTATATTTAGATGGTTACATCAGACAAACACCAAGAATGTGGGACGATCTAAAGTCGTCTAAGTTAATGGTTAATGATTAGATGAGATAAGTACAATTTGTTGTTTGAAAACGTTATATACGTAAAGTTTTATAAAAAGTATTATATAAAGTATATACAACGTATTATGTATATGCATATGTGTGTGTATATATATAGTGATAGACTAACATATTGCAGCATGAATTCTTAGATTTTTTTAGGGGAAAGCAGAAATAATTAAACTGACTCTTTTTCAAGATGTTCAGCAAATAAACAGCAAATTAAATGGTCAAAATGAACATCCTCTCATACAGCTGATCCCTTCCCTTCTTCACCTTTACTACATACTTATGAGAGCATTTGTCATCAAAGGATCCTAAGTGGGATAGAAAGAAAGAAAATGTCCTTTTTTTTTTTTTTTTTTTTTTTTGCTGGAATGACCCAAGAAACCTCTCTCTTTAGTCATGCCATTTACTGTACATTGTTCTTGAAGAATAAGCCCAAGCTAGTTTGAACTATAATGTAAGGATATAAGGAATCCAGAGGTCACAAAGAAGTTCATTCTCAGTTCCACGATTCTCCCTAATGGAGGGCCCAGATCTACGTATTTTCTCTAAATTTACAGAGTTCCATATCATACTTTTCAACACGATGCTTATACTAAGCATGTGGGTTATTCTTTGATGCCAAAATTGTGGAAAGAGAACATCAAATTAGGTTTCTTTTTACTTTGTTTTAATAATCCCTTAATGAAATAAGGACTTTCTACTCTGAAAAACAATTGGTAAATTTTAATATTGTAAGATACAAACAATTATTCTACATCTTGGGTTCAAACACATTAATTAATTAATTAACTCATTTACTCACTAATTTAATAGACACTTACCAAGCAAATGCAATTTGGCGGATACTCTTGGGCATAAGGATACAACAGTTGTGTAAATAAGTGCTGGGATGAGTTACACTGGGGGCTCTGGGAATCCCAAATAAAGACACTTAACATTTATTTTTATTTTATTTTTATTTTTTTTAAAATTTTATTTATTTATGATAGTCACACAGAGAGAGAGAGAGGCAGAGACATAGGCAGAGGGAGAGGCAGGCTCCATGCACCGGGAGCCTGACATGGGATTCGTTCCCGGGTCTCCAGGATCGTGCCCTGGGCCAAAGGCAGGCGCCAAACCGCTGCGCCACCCAGGGATCCCAACATTTATTTTTAATATTAGGAGGAATTTTTCATGGGGTGTTGCTTTTAAGCTGAGACTTAACAAATAACAGGATTTAGCCAACTGAAGAAAAATGGTAAAGTGGGAAATGAGGTGGTGGTTCTATAGGGAAAATGATGCACAGAGAAAGACCCCAAGGAAAATGTTCCAGGTAGAGATGGCTGGGTTGAAAGGCTTGGACATTTATATATCTGCAAAATGATCCTCCAGAAATCTTGTGTCAATTTATATTCTCACTGAAAGTACACAAGAGAGTCCATATTCCCACAAGTTTTACTAGGAATAGAAATCTTAAGATTTATTAGCTATATACTGGTTGAGCATCTTTTGCTATGGAGCTTGTGGTCTACACAGCATTAACATGGATAAGACACAGCCTCCGTTCCCCAGGCACTTGTCATCTAGTTGAAGCAAGAACTAAAGAAAAGAACAATAATGAATTATATGTATTAAGAGCACAATTGTGAAATTCACTCAAAAGCTGGTGAGATGTCAGCGGCGCCTGAGTGGTTCAGACAGTTAAGCGTTCAACTCTTGATTTTGGCTCAGGTCCCGATGTCAAGATTGTGAGATCAAGTCCCAAGTAGGGATCTGTGCTGGGCATCCAGCGTATTTAAGATTTTCTCTCCCTCTCACTCTGCCCTTTCCTCCCAACCCCACCCCTTGCACATACACTCTCACCCTCCCCCCCCTCCTCTTTCAAAATAACAACGACAACAAAAAATTAGTGAGGTGTCTTAGTAGAAGTCACTAAAGTGGGTAGAACAAATATCTACTCACTTGATAAAAGACCAGGGATTGAAAAAACATGTTTAAAAAGTGTAGGGAGAGTAGGAACAGACTGTATTTCTGCATTTATGGGATTACTTTTCGACTTAATATGTTGTTATAATCAAATTATGAGGATAATTGCTCTTGCTATCAATGATCATTTCCAAGCTAAAATGTATTATGAAAAGGTTCTATACCTGGCAGTCACGAGTTGTGACACTCTTTGTATCTCCTCACCTAAATGCTTTATTATTAATAGGCATGATTAGAAAGTAAGCACTGACTCATTTCCTAAACAATCTTATACAAAAACTATGAACCTCTTCTTATCTATTTTCATAAACTAATGAAAGCATAAATCTCAAACACCTGTATTTGAAATTGTTTCATGTGATAGAAAATCTATTCTTAAAAAAAAAAAAAAGAAAATCTATTCTACATACAATGTTACACCTTTACAGTTTCATACAATTTTGTAAGAGTTATTGGCTTTTCTATGCAGTCATGATTTACACTGAATTTTAAAAAAACATATTAGGGCAGCCCAGGTGGCTCAACAGTTTAGCACCGCCTTCCGCCCAACGTCTGATCCTGAAGACCCAGGATCTAGTCCCCCGTTGGGCTCCCTGCATGGAGCTGCTTCTCCCTCTGCCTGTGTCTCTGCCTCTCTCTCTCTCTCTCTCTCTCTCTCTCTCTGTGTGTGTCTCTCATGAACAAATGAATAAAATCTTAAAAAATATATATATATTAGAATTAGGATAAAGACAAGACCTAACTTTACAGATCCACAAACTGTCCAACTTTATGTGATTTGATGGACGGTGCACAAAATTTAGAATCTGTAAGATCCAGATTTATATTGTTTGATTTTTGAATTTTGAAACGTTAGCTACCTGGGGTCAGCTATTCACTTCTTTGGCATGCCATCTTTGACGTGTGACTCTGGAGATCCTAGTAAGTCCTTTATATTTATTGAACATAAATTGTTGACAACGTCTCCCTCAGTTCTGGGTACACTGTAAGCATTCAGAGAACAAAAGTTGTGTTATAGGAATGACTTAAGAGCTGGGGTAATGATTTTGGAAGTCAGTATTTTTAGGATAAATGTTCATACATAAAGGGATATAGTACCAGTGCTATATATTTTTTTCATAGTATAATTTGTGTTGTTTAATTTTGATGAGCTGAAATCAACACAATTTCAACTCCAACCCTTATGTTTAGGTCATTGAGACAGAGAGTCTCAACATTAACTGTAATTGGAAATTAACTGTTAAATCTAAACAGGCCAAGTGAAATTAGATATGAAATCTCTAAGTATTGTTGCTTCTTGATATGAAATTGCATGCACTTTCTATTTTAAAAAGGTAAATATTTCACTGGTAATTTCTTTATTTATATTTGTTACGGACAGTTTCATCATCTATAAGACTGTTGGTAAGTCAACTGATTTCCCACTGATTTGGGCAAATATAGATTCAAGTGTTGGTCTACTATTATCTTTCTCTCTGTACATCCTACTGGTGGATAAAAAATTAACATTTTGTTTGGTGAACACAAATGTTGAATTCAGAACTGTTAACATTCTGAGACACTGAAGTAAAGAAATATATTTTTTTAGATTTTATTTATTTATTCATGAGAGGCAGAGAGAGACAGAGAGACAGAGAGACAGAGACAGAGACACAGGCAGAGGGAGAAGCAGGCTCCATGCAGGGAGCCTGACGTGGGACTTGATCCTGGGACTCCAGGATCACACCCTGGGCTGAAGTCACCACCTAACCACTGAGCCACCCGGGCTGCCCTGAAGTAAGAAATATTAAATGCATAAAAGTGGGTCCCAATAAACTTCTCTTAAGAAATGCAATAAATAATGTAGCAATGAAAAAGAATACTTTACCTCCTTAATGTAAGGATTACTGGCATATAATCACACAGGCTGTTTATTACATTCTCAAAAATTTCCTCTCACAAGATTATTTTTCCGTATGACCAATATTTCCATTTTTATATTTTGTTTTCCTCATTGATCCTTATTTTCTATATTTAGAACAATTTTCTAAAAGATTTGTTATTTATTTATTGAGAGACACACAGAGAGAGGCAGGGACATATTCAGAAGGAGAAGCAGGGTCCCTGCAGGGAACTCAATGGGGGACTTGATCCCAGGACCCCGGGATCATACCCTACACCAAAGGCAGATAGATGCTCAACCACTGAGACACTCCCGCATCCCTCCCTCCTTTTTCCTTTTTTTCTTTTTTAGAGATTTTATTTATAGAAACAATTTTGATATCTATTTTCATTACCTCCTATCAAACTTAAGACCATGTCATCCCAATGTGAGATAATCAGACAGGTCGAGAATCAGTTTGTCAATTCTGTGTGTCACCCGTCCAAATGGCTATCTTAGTAAGTCTGGTGTGGCCTTAAACATTAGAAGGGGAGGCAGATTCAGAAGTGGAGGAAAAGGATGCCAGCTTTTGACAGATAAGTGGATGGCAGATTCTTTTAAAACGTTGTAATAATTAACCAATTAGAGTTTCACCTATAAATTATTTGATAAAATTACTTTTCTTTAATTTTTAAAGGTGGTATCCTTGATAAGGAGTTTTTATGCTGCTCACACTTTATTTTGAATGAATATGTAACAATTTTGTTTTTTAGTCTTCACTAATATTAACTTCTCTGTACAATTGGGAATTGATAAAATGTGAGGAATCAATTTGGAGTTGGGTGTTCTGGGTCATGAATAGTACCTGAGTGCCTGGAACCCTGGACCAGAAGTTTGAATAGTACAGATCGAGCAGCAGCAATCCAGCACATCCCCAGAATGGAGGGAAGCCAGGAGGTAAGTGGGGAGATAAATAAGAGGTTCAATGGCCAAAAGGCAAACATATAGAACAAGGTTTGGCACACAGTAGGCTCCTAATGAATGTTTATTAAATGAATATGAAAGCTTGAGAGTTTAAAAAGAGAACATGAGGGAAGAGATTTTGTTTATTCATCTGAAGGTAGATATGGGGATGAAAAAAAATACGAAGCAGTGGAGAAAGTGTGGCAAAACAAGATTGGACCTTCTATCAGAAATCCTTTGCAGGATCCACTGCTAAAGTAGATATCGGCTGCCTCTCTTTACTCTTTTTTGTCCTTGCTCTTTGTCGTCTGATAAGAAAGTCCTACTCAAGGAATTTCAAATTATTGATCTTTTCTCTCTGAAGCATTACTCCTTAAAGACTTCATCCTAACTGTGGGATCAGTAAGGAGAATAGAACCAAACAACATACATTTATGATCTTACTTTACTTCATTATAAGGTATATGGATAACAAAGATGGAGTAGGAAAAGCTAGCTGAAGACACAGAATATTTACTCATATGGACCTAGCTAAAAATCTTTGGGAGATGCATTTATCTTTTTTTATATTTGTTTGCCTACTAGCATCTAGCATTCAGAACAGTGCTAATGAGTAACTTCCTGACCTGAGTCAAGAAGAAAATGTAGATAGGAAAACTTAGAAAATTATACAGTTTCTTATAAAATATCTCAACTCAGGAGCAGATAAGAGATCAGATTTGGCCATATGGTTGGTCTACTTTGCCACAATTCATAGACTATCTGCTTGGCTTTGTATTTCACTTTCTCCATGCACATGTTTGTAAGCCTCTTCGGTAGCAGGAACTTTTTCTTGAATTAATCAAATTATGACCCCTGAAATTCCCTTAGTAGGATTTTAGGAACTTTCCAATCTTTTGAGATTTCCTTTTGGGCTATTGGTTCCAAAAGCTTCTCTTTTCAGACATCAATTAAGCGAATGTTATATATTAATTAAAAAAAGGTAAAATAGTAGATCATGACTAGGCAAATAGAATACAAATACTAAGGTAAGGTTTCAAATTTTACTTGAAAAGGCAAATATGATCCACATAAGTTCACGACCTTTTCTACATTAAGATAAAGTGATCCCTTGACAATGTAATTTGTTTCTATGCTGTTGTGATATGGAGGGAGGTTCCAAAGGGTTCCAGAAGTTTGACGGAATATCCCCTCAACTCTTCTAACATGGGAGCAAAGGTATTTCAAAGTGTGGATCTGGGTCTTCCATTGCTGTTTGCACATTTTTTTTCCTATCTAGATGAGAGCTCATTAGACTGTAGAAAGTGCTTTAACTTGGACCCTGAGAACTGTTCTGATTCTGAAACAAAATAGCCAAGCTCCTTTAATCAAGTTTTTTTTTTTTTTGTGTGTGTGTGTGTGTGTGTGTGTGTGTTTTAGCTTTCTAAGCATTTAGTATAAGATAAAGGATACTCAGTGGAAGGCCTATCATGTCTTCTTAATATCTAATATTCTCATATACCCTATCATGTGATTACAGTTTTCCTTATATATTGAAACATAGCTAAAGTTCCATGATCAGTATTTCCTGAGCTGAAGCGCTAAAGCATTCAAGAATGTATCTGTTGATATAACCATCCACATAGGTAATATAATTTACCCTTGAAAACACTGTATAGGTCTCCAGACCATGAAGATATTACTTTATGCACATCATCCCAGTATGTATGCTTTAAACAGATCATTGTTAATAATCAGTTTCCAAAAACTTAGTCGCACTGTTATGTTCCTAAGGAGGTTTGATGATCCTGAAACAGCTAATGGTTGAAATCCTCAAATATATACGGATATACAAAAATGACTTGTGATTCCTGGCTAAATAAATCGAGTGATTGTAATCTTTGAGCACTGGTAACATTTTGATCATCTCACACTGTAACAGGGACTGAGGAGTTGGAATTAAGCATCATAAAATGCAGAATAAAATTATAAAGACCTTCTTGTAATACAAAATTCATGGAAACAAAACTCTAATTTCCTGATGGGTATATTATATTAATGTAATGGATACCTCAGTGTAGTTAAATTGCATTAAATGGTTATTAATGCTTGAATAAACTTCAAGGAAGTGGGTACTGGTTGAAATGGGATAATATTTTGTTCTGCTAAATTATACGTTAATTGGTATTTCCTCTCTTGTAAAAGGACCTAAAGGGTTTAATAAAATATGTGGTAGAAACATTATTTTTTTTCTTGAGATATTAAGTCAAGAGTTTAACTGGAAGTGTTTCAAACCTTTCCCAGAAAATTCTTCAGTATTTGTGATGACATGCGTTTCAGGGACTCCCAAAAGTAAATAATTAAAGCTTTTAGTCATCCAAATAATGATAGACTGCGTCATGGGAAAAAATGTTACAAATTGCACAGTTGAGATTTGTTTACTTATTGCCTGTTCCACGGAGGAGAGGGAGGAAGGGAGAGAGGGAGAGTGGGAGGGAAGGAGGGAGGGAGGGAGAGAGGACTGAAAGAGAGACAGAGAGAAATTGAGAGTGATCCTATAGGCAAGGACAAGCCATCTTTCTTATTCTCAAGTTACTTCAAAAGCTGTATTTGATAATACAAGGAATAAGACCTTGCAGTTCATTTTCATTTTATCAGATTATGAAAAGTACTGGAAACCTCAAGTTTTACCTGAGGGATGCGGTGCTTTTGCCCTGCACGAGGGAAACAGCTGCAGGCTAGTATTTGAATCTGGCCAGTCTAGGGTGTTGTTCTAAGTTTCAGTGTTTTTGAGTAGAGTTAACTGTGATCAAATTAGGTCCATGCCCCCAGATGCTTATAGAGGACAGAGTACTTCAAGATTGTGTAGTTTTCGGGACTCAGCACAAGTGGAACTGGCACAGAGGGCATGTCAGGAAAATTAAGTTTAGGAACTTAGAAAGCATGCATAGATTTACAGTCTCGAGTTAGCACGCTGACTTCTCTTTAAACATTATTTAGAAGTTTCGGTGCTCGGTTCTTGTCTTAGGGGAGGTACATCTCATTTTCTTTAGGGTCAGCAGTCATACAATGTTACTCAAGTGTCATACAAAAAAGGAAACACGGGCCACTCAATCTAAAATAATAGACAATGTGGCCCAGTCACAGGGACTACATCACCGAGATGAAATATTTGTAGCACTGTAAAAGCTAGACCCGGGGGGCTGGCAATTCCAAGTAACTAAGACCAACAGGAAGTGACCCCCAACTCCATGGTGACACTCTGCTTTCGAATTGAAACATACTTATCAACAGGGAAGTTAAGAAAAGAGAAACTACAGAAAAGAAGTGAAGAGTCATTAATCAAGGCACCAAAGGGGGGAAATGGTATGTGCGCTTCAGGATAAACAGGAACATTGTATGGTCAGTGTAAATTCATGGCCATTTAAATCTATCACTGAAAGCTGCGTGTACCCCCAGGCCATTTAGGGCAATATATTCCCCCCCCCCATATCTCTATATATCCATTTGTTCATCTAGAAAGAGTACTGCAGCAAAATAAAAGGATAAAATTTCAACCAAACCCATACAATTGAGATACATATATACAATTGCATAGGGTGAGCAAAGTAAGGTGTCTTCAACTTTTAGCTTATCTGTAGACTGACACGAGATACATCCATGGTTCAGGATTTCAGACTTTGTATTGGAATTTATCTTTTTCAGCTTCCTCTTTCTGACATAATTCTCTTTGGAGGCTACTGCATTTGTTATTTTTAAAGACACGCTTTATCAAGACATGACAGATTTTTACTTTTCCAGTGATTTAAACCTGGGAGCTACCTGGCTTCCAATAATTCTAGTTGTTTGTCATCTACTTTACACAGATGGAAACTACTGTTGCTTCTGTTGTGTGTGGATGGTTCCTACTGAAAATCCTGTATCATTATGTCTTCTCTGGAGAAAACATAAAGAAATTATATTGGTCTCCAAAGACTGTGCACCTAATAACACAGTACATGGGAAAATATCTTCCTTTCTCTTAAGGCTTCCTAGGCTGTGCGGAGGAAATAAAAGATCCAGTGCCATAACAGTACCAAAGTAAGCACATTATTTCATCCTTTTTTAATTTTTTTTAATTTATTTATTTATGATAGTCAGAGAGAGAGAGAGAGAGAGAGAGAGGCAGAGACATAGGCAGAGGGAGAGCAGGCTCCATGCACTGGGAGCCCGATGTGGGATTCGATCCCGGGTCTCCAGGATCGCGCCCTGGGCCAAAGGCAGGCGCCAAACCGCTGCGCCACCCAGGGATCCCTATTTCATCTTTTAATTCAAAAATAAAACCATGTAAAATATTTTTATCCCCTGGTTCAAGGGAAAAACAAAACAAACAAAAAACAGCAAAAACACCCGCAGTCTTTGCACTCCTTCAAATCACTATCAGATGTGATTACATTAGCTCAAGGGAAAGTATTGGTGACGGGATAGACCTAGTTGCTCTCTTACCTTACTAAGTCTGTGACTTTCAATGACTTACCTAACATCCCCACATTTAATTTTCCTCCTCTTTAAAATGGGACAACATCCATCTCCTATAGTGATGGTGAGGTTTTCATAGCACATGTTTTTTTTTTTTTTTATAGTCCCTAATTCCTCCCTAATTCCTAATTCCATGGGAGTATATCAGAAAGAGTAATCATTATTTATGGCTTGCCCGATCAAACCAATTAATCATGGCTCTCTAGGGATATCAGGCGTTATCTTATTTCATAAACTGTCCTAATAGAAGTGCTTTTAAGTCAGCCCCTTTTAGCATGAAACTCTTAGTTTTCTTTTCCTTTGAAAAGCCCTAAAATTTAGCAAATTTTTCTCCTGTGGGACATTTTACCCCCCATCCCAAAGTTCTCTGATTAGAAAAATTCATTATCTCAGCGAGGGGGGCTTATTCTCTTCTTTAGACAAGAATCCACCTCCATCATTCCAACCTTGTTTAACTCAGAAAAACGTCCTACATTTTGTGCTCACCTTCCCTCCACAAAATAGATGTTACTTTTCCCAGTAATTCTCTAAAGAGACTATAATTCTTGGTGTGGAAGGAGTTTGGTTACAGTTGCCAAAGATTTTTAGTGTCTATTTAGGAGGTTTATAGCTTTTCTGTGTCTCATCCCATTCCTAACCTAGTCCCCAAGCTGTGGTAGGTCTTAGGGATGCATAGTCTAGACAACGGTATTAAACCATGAAAATCTGTTCATCACACATTTTTGTCTGGAGGCTTCACCCTCTCCTCTCGACCTCTTGCTTTCCATTATCTGGGGCACTTTGAGGCCTGATATCTACATCTGACTCTTGTAAAGGATAAAACAGCCTGAGAAATATGTAGAAGGAAGATTGTTAGGTGTAAGGACATAAACTTTGTCTACGGTTATGATGACAATATGAATAACTGAGAAGTGAGAGGAAAACTGAGAAATAGTGAATTATTTTTGGCGCACAGGAAATGCTTAACAAGTTAAAAGAAGAAATAAGAGAGAACAGGAAGGTATCAGTGATTAAATGCATTTCTGGGCAAACATAAGAGAGCTGCCATGTGATTAGGAACATGATAAAAATGATAGTCCCACTGAGGACTTTTATTCAGATAACTAAAATAAAAGAAAACCCCATAGGTCACTTTTTTAAAATATAGATGTTATATTTCCTTTCTGCTGACAAAAGCAAGAGTTCAAGTTGGAAAGATAAATAAAAGCTTCACATTGGAATCAATCCCAAGATAAGAGCATTTAGAAACCTTTGCAGGTAGAGGAAAACCTGAAGTGTTTGGGGATTTGCATTTTACTGATCAGTAAAGCCAAGGGCCTTGTGGAGGGAAAGACAAGCTGAGAGCCAGCCAGTGGTCTCTGTGACTGAAAGGGAAGATGTTTGCTCCAAGTAAAAAGTATGCAGATAGAGAATGTGAGAGCCTGTGGACTTCCAGTGACGGACACTGTCATAGCAGCCAGCCTGGTCGTTTGTTATTTCCAACTGTTAAGCTCAGAGGCCAGCAATTCATAGCCTTTTTGTAGCATTCAAGTTTATTGCTTCTGCTAGAGTCAGAAGGGGCAAAGTAATCTTTCTAATGTATTCAATGGCTTTTGAGCAAAAATCTAGCTGTGCAGCATAAAATCTAACACAGGATTCAACTTGCTGACGGGCATAGGTTCTCAAGACAGAGATCATTGGTGGTGGGCCCTGTAAGTTAGCAGAGTGGAGTTCAGAGGACCTCCTTCTGTTGTATCTGGAAGCAGAAGACAGATATTAGGTCAACAAGGAGGTTAATATAAATATGCAGAAGCAATGGAGTGCAGTGGTAACAGATGTCTGACATGCTGTTCTGTCAAGGGAAATTTGTGACTACGAAATGTCAATTATTAGTGGCCTAATAGTGGTAACATTGATGATTTAGATCATATTGTAGATGATGATAATTATGGAAGGCTATGTGCTCTCCATTGTGTATTTGGCTTTTACTATGTTGCTTCTCATTTTAAAAAATGTTATGGAAGCTATTATATTATTACTACATTCTAGGACAAAACGAATGAACTATTTTCCCAGAATGACAGATGATCACTCAGATGATCATCATCCACTCAGACAAAATCGCAGCAGACACCAACTCAGTTAGTGCTCCCCAACAGAATATTTTCTCAACTTTAATTCCCCTCAATTCTCTTTGGCCATATATCTGCTAGCTCTGATCAGATTATTAAAAACATCTAAGCTATTATAGATGAGGAATTAGATTTGATCTTTTCTACTTCGAATTGGCAACTAAAATGTGAATTAACAAGAATGTACTGAGCAACTGCTACATTCAAGACACTGTCATAGTTCATCTGGGGGTAAGATGAGGGAAGAATGGTCAAGATACAGAAACGCATATTGTGCACCTCACAGTCTAGTTGTAGAGATGAAATAAACAGACATGGAAAGCTTAGTGAAATACCAACATTGGATATTAATTCAAGACCACAGGAGAGGCCACAGAGCAATTCAAGCTAGTTTTCATTTGAAGAAGCAGGCTGTGAAATTCTATGAATGTAGAAGGGGAAACTGCAGAGTCTGGGAGTACGCTAAGAAGACTTCTTTGGACACCAAGACTACACCTGTCATTAATGATAGATAGAGCTGAGAGAAAAAGCAGAGCATGGCTAGCATGAGCACAAAGGCCAGGACATGCTTCCTAATTCAGTCATATTAACAAATCACCAGGCTTAGAAGTGGATGTACCTTTTAACTATTTTTCAAGTTAAACCTGAGGCTGGCCTGGCTGGCAGCAGAGGGTGACTAAACACGCTCTGAAAACTCAAATGACCAGAGCCAAACATTATAAGAAAATACTAAAAAAAGGAGCTGACGGAGGAAAAAAATCAACCAAATCTACAGTAAATACATGTTAGAATAGGATGAGCAAAATAAAAGTCTACCCTGTTCCCTCTCGACACAAACACAGTTGCCATGAGATTATAGGCAAGGTGTAAGTCTTCCACTTTGTGCCATTTGTAGTGTATTTAATTTGTGAAAAAAAAAAAAAAAAACACAGCTCTAATCAATTCCTCAGTAGCAGTGTGAAAATGCTTTCCTAAGATGCAGTCCGGATGGATGTGCAGAGCAATGCTGGACAGATGTCAAGATGGGAGGCATCAGAATACATCTGCCCACATCGCAGTTGTTGTCGATGTCAGGGAGACGCATGCATGAACCCAACAGCACCGGCTATAAAAAGGGGCAGCTGCCATTCTAGGTACAACCTTGCACTTGGAAACATAGGGCTGCCGGGGCCAGGGAAACAGATGCCCAGCTGGACTTTTTAATGGAGTGACACACTTCTCTGGTATGGTATTTATAAAATAACTACACATCCAGGAAAAACCCTTAGTGCCTAGTCACTGAACTTGGTAATGCTTGATTGCTCTGATTACTACTTTGGAAATTTATAAGGCCTTTCTCCTCAAATGTTTCAAAACCTTTTTTTTTTTTTTCTGGGCAATGCTTCTTAAATAAACCTTGTTGTACAGTGTCTACATTATAACTACATTCACACCTTTCTCCATTTACATTTTGAGATGTAACCAAAAATTTTATTATTGTGTTTGCTTTCACTTAAAGAGAGTCTTCAGAGTTAACAGATTTCCTACCCACTTTCCTATAATTTTCCATACAGATTTGATTTTAAGCATAAACTATTCCATCTCTTCACCCCCTATTGCGGCTTCTCAGCTATCTAGCCTTTAGAGAAACAAACACTATATGTTTTCCAACTTTATGAAATTTCTGCAGTATTCCAGGAAGAGTACCTAATCCTGCGTAATTCAGTAACCAGAATAAGGTACTCTAAGCTCACTGGACTACTTTAGATCTTCTAGAATTTTCTCAAAGCACTGTAACTCCTGTACGCCTTACACCACACTTGAGAGAGAATTTGAAAAACTCCTGCTTGGAAACTCCTTAGGTTTCCAAATATAGGCCTCTACACATTGATTTTAATTAATTATCGAAGATAACATAAGTCATCCTGGAGGTCCAATTGCTAATCCTCCTAGTCTCCTCTCATCTAGGACATGGACAATTCATCCATGGTAAAATTTAATTTTAGCTATAATTACAAATTTTGAAATTAAATCTCACCAGTGCTATGCTCCCATTAATATGGACAAAATAACTGATCTACTTAGGATTAATGTGGGGGACAAAAGTAAGATTTAATTTTTAACTTTTGTAATTAATTTGGGAAAATGTGATAAAGGATTCAGTTTCAGAGAGAGAGAAAAGGAGAAATTTTCAGAGTTTTGAGGAAGACATTCCAGCCATCCTTCAAATCTCTTACATCCTTAAAGAATATTGTGTAAGGTAATATGAACTGTAACTCAAACTAAAAATAATATGTAACAGTTCCCAAACTTGAGAAGCTGAAACTTGAGCTTAAAATACATTTCTCTCCAACAATTAAAGAAGAGGAATTATGGAACAGAATTCTGACTTTTTATATGCAACAGTATAAGTACATGAGACACTTATTGATATTCAGGGTGACAAAAAAAAGACAATATACTTTCACAAAAGAGGCACCAGCTGTTCAATTACCTTACCATATCCAGCATCTCTTCATGCTGCAGTATTTCTCCCTGATATATGAAATTCTAGTCATTAGGATAAAAGAAACTGGCAAGTATACTGAGAACCAGAGTCTTAGACATAGTCCAGAAAATCTCAACATTTCTTTTCCTGGTTTCTGTTTGTTCTACTCAATGACAATTGTGATTTATGGAATAAAGCATTCTCAAGTTACAAATATGTCTAGCTTAAATTGTAAAGGGGGTAAGTAATAGAGAGATTCATTGAGATGCTCTAACCACGTTGCTAAGGAGAATATGGGCAAGATGGTCTTTCAGTAACCCTAATGTGAATTACCCCAAAGGGAAATCCTAATGAGTAATACAATGTAAATGATGTCCATCAGCAATCTGCGACAGCAGGGACACCTTACAGGAGCTGGTCATTAGAAGAGAAACATTCCTAACTGTAGCTTCGTTTTACCTCAGATGTACAGGTGATGCGAGATTTGGTTTCCTCTTCCTTGTGTATGCCTATTGCCTTCACTGTGCTGGTAGCTGATGGAGTGAACATAAGATAGAATGAGATGATAATAAGGTTGAGATATGTCAAGGAAAGAGAAAAAAGAATGTATAAGTCCTGCGAATGGATACTACATAGTTTTAGTAAACATAAAAGAAACAAGTATATTATGTTGTCATAAAGATGCCCTCAAATTTGATAGTCCAAATATCTCTTATTTTAATGAATTAGGCTTATATTTTAAGAAAATTAAAGATTGATGTCCCAGAGGATCCATGAGTATTTCATTGTTGAGAAATTCCGAATGGTCACAAATCATGGTATAAAAGTTAAAAATAAGGCTGGATTTTGGAGTAACAACATAATTATGATCAATGAAATTCAGTGATAAGATATATAAATGAAGCACAGTCTCCTCTCATCGAATAGTAAGAGGTATCCTATTTTGGCCAACAAAAGAATGTATAGATTGGTTCAATGGTTGAATTACTAGAACATTGGAAAGTGAGGGTTAATTTTAAAAGATCTGTAGTATGCCAGATGACTAAAGAGGGAGCATTGACTGCTCAACTAATTAGCATTAAATAAATAATAATTATTCAAGAATATATTGTAGAGCGTTTTGTTGCTGGTAAATCATTTGAATATAATACTTTATTTAATATTGCATGCCATAAAGTGATGGGAAATACAAAATTATTTACTGATGTTTTAATTTATACCCTTACAAAGCATCATCTCTCATATTTAGTAGCTACTGAACTTTACCTCTGTATGTCAATGTCCTATTATTGATTGACACATAAAAAAGCTGTTGAAATCAATTAAAGATGGAATGTGAATCCAAAGATGAAAAAGAGATTACTGACAAAATCTGAATAACTTTATTTGAAGGAAGAAAACAAACATTAGACTTGCCCATGAACATGTGTTTGATTATGTTATAGTTCATCTGTAAAAATGTGAAATTGATATAGCTTTTAATCAGGATTAGATTGGACTAAAAATATGAGATGATAAACTTCTGTGAAAATTAATTCTGAAGTTTTCTTTTTGATTTTTCTCTCCCCACTTTTGGCTAAGATGCTGAAATTCTCTGAACTCCTCTGAAAGACGGAAGTATAACAAATGTCTGATCAGATTAAAGGCCAAATTATTTTGGAGTCAAGGGGTTCAGATAAATAAACAATTAAAATAAATCGTACTCAGTTTGGCCCAACAGAAGAAGGAAACAGATACATTTTATTTATTCTGAATGATTGGGGGCATCGAGTTTAGTTTTCAGAAACTTAAATCTCACTACTCTTGAGCCAACATGAGGATATAGTTTAATACAGTAATTTGTATTGTTTAATAATTAAAGATAACTGTAATTAATACAACTGTTGTGATTTGCATTTGTCAAAACATCTGGAATAAAAAGCTAGTATATATGCCAGTTTAATTATTTTGGAGAACCTTTAACTGACTATGTAGATTATGAGATGAAATATTTCTGAATTAGGAAAAAAAATTCTGGCGAATTTAGGGAGATAACTGTAAAAGTATTCGGAAAGAGTGTAGAATGTACCCCAACACATAAACTGGAATCTGTACACAAAATTCGTACCATAAGGTAAGATCAAAAAGAGGTAAAGCTTACCTATGACCTTAGCACCAAACATCGACAAATGTTCATGCTTCAGTGAATATTTGTGTCAGTTTGTAGGACAGAGATGCACTCAGACACAGGTCTCTTGGTCCATTTCAGGGGTCTTTAAATGATTTGTCGAACTATAAATTTTATGTAAAAAACCTACAGAATTTATAATTCAGCAGATCCACTCCCAGGAACATACCAGCATAAATGCATTCATATGTTGATCCAAGGGCAAGTGCATAAATTCTTACAGTAAGACGATTCACAACAGCCCCAAACTTGGAAACCACCCAGATGCCCATCAACAAAACGGTAAATAAACAAAGTATGTTACAGTCACATAATGGAATCCTAGATAACAATAAGAAGGACTGACGTACACAACATCATCATGCCAAGCTAAAGAAGCCAGACGCAGATGGGCACACACTCTATAATTCCACTTTTATGAAGTTCAAGAACAGGAGGAGTGAATCTGTGAGGTTAGAAGTCAGGATTTATGGAAGAGTAACAGCCAGAGGGGCATGAGGGTTTTCTAGGAGTGGGGGATGAAAGGGACCTTAGAATGTTCTGTTTCTTAATCTGAATGCTGGTTACACAGGAGTTTGGGGGTTGTGAAAGTCCATTGAGACATATACTTAGAAATTGGTCATTTTTCTGAACCATGTTGAACTTCGGTAAAAAGTTAAAGTAAAAATAAAAAAAAAAATTAAGTACAAATTTTGTTGTTGATTTTGTAGTTCCCAAGCACTTTGCAGTGATTATTCTAACCCACTTCCTTTACAGGGTTTTGTTTTATTTTTCCCCCTCTGACCATATGAGAAAACACAATGTTTGGAAAGGCATTGTGCATAAAGATTGAGGTCTGGTTCTTAGTGTGCCATGATTTGTATGTCTGTGTCCCTCCAAAATACGAACGTTAAAATCCTAACCTCCGATGGGATGGTGTTTGGAGGTGGAGCCTTTGTGGGGCGATTGGGTCCTGAGGGTAGAACCATCTACAAAATGGCCTGCGAATGCTCCCTTGTCCTTTCTGCCATGTGAGATATGGCAAGAAGATGGCTATCATTGAGGAGACTTGTCTCACCAGACACCGAGCCTACAGGTACCTTGATCTTGGACTTTTCCCAGCCCCCAGAACAGTAAGAAATTAACGTTAGTTGTTTTCAAGTCACTTGGTCTCTGGTATTTGGTTATAGCGGTACAAATGGACTAAGACCCAGTATCACATTGTTGAGTCCAAATCCTCTGCTCCAAGGTATTGGCTTTGTGACTTTGATTACGTTTCTCGAGCTCTCAAGCCTCTAGTTTCTCATTTGTTAGATGGATGTGAAAGTAATAGTGTCTAACTCCATGCTGTCATTTCTAGGACTGGCAATACTAAAGACCCCAAAAGAATGCCCACCTGGCACAAATAAACCACAGAAAAAAATTGCCATGTTTGTTTGATTAAATTGTATTATCATTTATTGATAAATAAACTCTTTTGAGAGTCTATAGTTTTTGACTCATGTATAGAATCACGTAATTGCCAACAAAATCAAGACACAAAAAAGTTCCACCATCCCCAAAAGCCCCTCAGGCTATCCTTTTGCAGTCAAAACCTCCCATGATTTATAACCCTTGTAGCCACTAATCTATGATCTATCACGATAGCTTTGCCTTTTCCAGGATGCCATAAATGGAGTCATACAATAACTGTTTACTTCTATCATGTAGCGTAGCACATCTGAGATTTATCCATATGGTTGCACGTATCAATAGTTTCTTTTCCTGTTGTTTATTTTGTTTTGTTTATGAATGTCCTAGTTCAAGGATATTTGGGTTGTTTCAGTGTTTAGTGACTACAAATGAAGCTGCTACAGACACTATGTATAGGTTTTTGTTTTGTTTTCATATAAGAGCATTATTGATATATAATTCACACAGATACAGATCATGCATTTATGGTGTACAATTCACTGGTGTTCAATCTATGTGTAGAGTTATGCAAACACCAACTGGATAAACTTTAAAATATTGTTACTGCTCAATAGTGAACTCCATTTTTAACGTTTTGAGGAACTCATTTTTTTTTCCAAAACAGCTGCCCTGCTTTACAGTTACATCTGAGTTTTTTATTATAATCATCCTAGTGGGCTGTGAAGTGGTATCTCATCGTGGTTTTGATTTATATTTCCCTATAGCGAATCTTGTAAAACATCTCTCATGTACTTTTTAGTCATTTGTAGATAGATATTTTTTAGATAAATAATAAATTTACATCTTTGTCTATTTTCTTAAAGAATAGGCTGTTTATCTTTTATTATTTATTTATATGAGTTCTTTCTATATTTCAGGCACAGTTTTCATCAAATACATAATTCACAAAACTTTTCTTCCATTATATGGATTGTCTTATCCTTTTATTTTATTTTATTTTATTTTATTTTGTTTTGTTTTGTTTTGTTTTGTTTTGTTTTGCTTTGTTTTGTTTTGTTCTGTTCTGTTTTGTTTTGTTTTGACCCCTTTGCTATTTCACCCATTCCCTCACCCATGTCCTCTCTGGCAACCACCAGTTTGTTTTCTACATTTGAGAGTCTCTACATTTAAGAGTTTTTATTTCTCTCTTTTTTTCTTTGTTTTGTTCCTTAAATTCTACACATGAGTAAAATCACATGCTATTTGTCTTTCCTTGGCTGATTTATTTTGTCAGTATAACCTTTATGTCTACCCATGTTGTTGTAAATGGCAATATTTAATTCTTTCTATGGCTGCGTATTATTCCACTATACATATGCACACATACACCACTTTTTTTTTTATCTACTCATCTCTGAATGGACCTTGGGTCACTTTTATATCTTGGCTATTTGGAACAATGCTATAGTAAACACAGTAGTGCATATATCTTTCAGACCAGTGTTTTCCTTTGGGAAAATACACAGTAGTGGAATTACACGATCATATGGTAATTCTATTTTTAATTTTTTGAGGAATCTCCATTTTGTTTTCCCCAATGGCTGTACCAGCTTACGTTCCTACCAACAGTTCACAAGGGTTCCCTATTCTCCACATCTTTGCCAAAACTTATTGTCGGTGTTTCTGATTTCAGCCATTCTGACAGGTGATATCTTATTGTGGTTTTGATTTGCATGTCCTTGATGACTAATGATTTTGAACATCTTTTCATGTGTGTGTTGGCCATCTGTATGCTTTCTTTGGAAAAATGTCTATTTAAATCCTCCATTTTTCAAGTAAGCTGTTGTTTTTTATTTTAAATTGAGTAAGTCCTTTATATACTTTGGATATTAATCCCTTATCAGATATATTATTTGCAAATATCTTCTCCCACTCAGAGATTGCTTTATTGTTTTGTTGACAGTTCCCCTCACTGTGTAAAAGCTCTTAATTTTGGTGTAGTCCCGGTAGTTTGATTTTGTTTTTATTTCTCTTCCTTTTTATAGTTTTAGGTCTTAAATTTAAATCTACATTCCATTTTGAGTTAATTGCTGTGTATATGTTGTAAGGATTTCAACTTTATTTTTTGCATGTGGAATTCCAATTTTCCCAATACAGTTTTTCAAAAGACTTTTCTTTCCCCATTAAATTGTCTTGGCACACTTATCAAAATCAATTTATCATAAATGTTAAGGCTTATTTCTGGCTCTTGATTCTCTTACATTGATCTATATGTCTACCTTATGTTAGGACCACGTTGTTTTCATTGCTGTAATTTTATATCAAATTTTAAAATCAAGAAGTCTTCAACATCCAACTTTGTTCTTTTTTCAGATTTTGGCTATTCCGTGTCCCGTGATTTTCCATAAGACTTTTAGCATTATCTTGTCAATTTCTATGAGGAAGAAATTTGAGATTTTTATAGTACTTAAATTAAACCTGTAGACCAATTTGGGTAGTATTTCCAGCTTAAAAATATTAGTGTTTTGACACATGAACACATAATATTTATTTTGCAAATATTTGGACTTTTTTTTTAAGAGAGAGGGTGAGAGTGCATGAGGAGGATGGGGTGGGACACAGGGAGATGGAGAGATAGAATCTCAAGCAGGCTCCACACTCAGCACAGAGCCAGCCACAGGGCTTGATCCCACAACCCCGTGATCATGACCTGAGCCAAAATCAAAAGTCAAACATCTAGCCAATTGAGCCACCCAGGTGCCCCACAAATAGATCTTTAATTTCTTCTAACAATGATTTGTAGATTTGTTTTTTTTCTGTATTCACCATTTATATCTTTAGCATCTGTAGTAATATCATCTTTTATTGATGCTATTATTAATGTTAGTCTTGTCTCTTTTTTTTCTTGTCAGTCTAAGTGGTAGATAATGCATTTTCTTGTTAATTTCTAAGAATTACCTCTTGTTTTTATTGATTCTGTCTTGTTTTTACATCATTATTTTTGTTCTTATACTTATTTTTTCATTCACTTTGCTTGCTTTTTATTTAACTTGCTATTCTCTTTCCCATTTCTCAAGGTACAAGCTCTGATTATCTAAGAACTTTATTGTTTTTAATACAAAATTTACTGCTATAAATTTCCCTCTCAGCACTGCTTTAGCTGCATTCCACAAATTTTGATGTACAGTAATTCAATTTAAAAAGTTTTTATTTTTCTTTGCAATGTACTCTTATAACCATTAGTTATATAGAAGTGTGTTGTTCAATTTCAATCTATTTGGGGATTTTCCAGATATCTTCCTGATACAGATTTACATGTTAACCCTGATATTGTCAGAGAACATACTTTGTATGTATACTTTCCATTATTTTAGATTTTTTTATGGTTTGACTTATGACCTACAACATGGTTTTAGTGACTATTTCATGAACACTTGGCAGAATATCTGGTCAGTAGTTGTTAAGTGTTCTATAAATGTCACTTTGTAGTTCAGAGATTGGCAACCTACTAAAGTGAATAGTAGTACAAATTTTAGACTTTGCAGACCAAGAACAAAATTTAGAGATTATGTAGGTACTTTAAAACACAACTATTTTAAAGTGTAAGATCCATTCTTAGCCCCCAGGCCATACCAAAAAAGGTGGTAGTCCATGTCTGACTAGTAAACCGTAATTTACCAAACCCTATTTTTAGTTAGTTGATGATGTTAAGGTATTTTTTTTTTAATTTTTATGTCTTTGTTAATGTTCTATCTGACTGCTTTATCAATTACAGAGAAAGGGGTGTTGAAATCTTCTAGTGTAATTGTGGACTTTTATGTTTCTCTTTTTTAAGATCAATTGTTAATATTTCTTGTATTTTGGAGCTCTCTATGTACAAATGCATTTAAGATTGTAATGGAATTGGAGTTTATTGAACTTCTTGAATCTGTGAATGTATTCTTTTCACCAAATTTAGGATGCTTATAGATACTGTTTCTTCAAATATATTTTGTGCAAGTTACTTTTTCCTCTTCTAAGAACTCTAATGATAAAAATATTAAATATTTAAATATTATTCCACAGGTCACTAAAGCTCTGTTTATTTTGTTTCCTTTTTTTTTTCTTTTTGGTTCAGATCTGGTCAATATTTATCATTCTATCTCAGTTTCACTATCTCTTTCCTCTGTCATCTCCATTCTACTACTTTGAGGCCATCCAGTACTTTTTTTTTTTTCATATATTGGTGTTTTTTTCTGTTCTAATATTTCTATTTGTATTTGCATCATAGTTTCTATTTCTCTGCTTAGAATATGTAATTTCCCATTAATTTCAGGAGTTTACCTCATAAAGCTTGATAATAACTTCTTTAGGTTGTTGTGTGGTAATTCCTATATCTGTGTCATCTCAGGGTTGTCACCTATTGATTTTCTTTTCCCTTGATAATTGGTCAGGTTGTCCTAGTTCTTGGTCAACTTGTCCTGGTCCTAATGTTATGGGTAAATTTGGATAGTGTCTGGACATTTTGAAACTGTTATAAGAAACCAGGTCTTCCTAAAATCCTTGATAATGCTGATTTTTTTTCTCTTAGCAAGCAGTCAATTCATGTACAGAATGCAAGTCAGACTGCCTTCTGCAGGTGATGATCCTAATGTAAATTTAATATTCAAAGTGTTTACTATGTTCTTTGAGTCTGCCTGTCACCGGAGGAGTAGCAGTGGTTTATATAGTAGTTCAGTTTTCAAACCCTTGGCTTTGCTTCTTAGGTGCATTCTGCACAAGGACACTGAGGGTGAGCTCAGGGCTTGCATTGTTTCACATGCAAATAGGGATTCTCTAGCTGATTCCTCTGTGGAATTTCTCAGACACTCTCCAGCTTGTATGGACTGTTTTGGTTTTTTTGTTTTGTTTTGTTTTGTTTTGTTTTGTTTTTTTGGTGCCACCAGACAGACGGGATTATCTCAATCTCTTGGTCTCAAAGTTGTTGTACAGATCTGTACATCCAGGCCTGCCCTTAGGGAAAAGTAAAGATAGAAGAGATTTAAAAAATATTGGGAATTCTTTTACATATTTTTTTAACATATCCCTCTACTTTCTTTGTGAGTCCAGAGTTATGGGTGTTCTTTCTTAATCTCTGGGTATTTGTGCCATTTCTGCAATGTGGTATTGTAGCTCTTCACTGGGGCTAGCTTTGGAACAGGAGAGTTATAAAAGGGGGGAAACAAAGAATTATCCCTACTCTCAAGCTCACAGGTGGCTTTTTTCCTGGCCTTCTGGCCAGAAGGAGGGATTACAAGAGATTTTGATGATGGTATCCATCATACAGTGTAATTTGTCTCATAGTGGGAGATTAAGAAGAAACAAAACATGAAACACAACATGACCATATTGGTTTTAATTCAAGTTTTAATATTCTTCCCAATTTTCCTGTTCTTATTTACTTCTCAGATTCCTCAAGCAGTTGTTTTTTGTATTTGTTAACTTTTAAGTAATCAACTGCAGTATGCTTACTATAATTGGAAGTCTTTCTCCCCCTTTTTAATTCTGAGACAACACACACACACTCTAAAAATAGAAGTCCTACAGAAAAGGCTCTGTTACTCTGTATTTCTCCATAGTTAATGTTCTAATTGACTTAGTCACCAAAGGTACAGTTCTGTTTCTTTTCTTTTCTTTCTTTTTCTGTTTCTTTCTTTCTTTTTTTTTTCTTTTTGTTAGCATTAGATAGGGTTGGGCTTTGGGGATAAGAGCTCACATTTATGAGTAGTTGTCTTCTCAAAGAATAATAAATTGAAATTGCTGTTTCTAAAGAAAATATGCTATTTTTTCCAGAATTTTGATTTCCTTAAATCCCTTTATAGAACTTCAGAGACAAATTATCATAATTGATTAGTTATGCTGTGATACCTGAATAATTAAACAACACCTTAATGCTAACATTTGATTCAATTTGTAATTAATGCTTATCCTGAAAAGATAAGCCGTACAAATATCTCTCACGTGGTCATGCAATATTGCGAAAGATATTACAAGGAAATACCTTTTGATGAATTTTAAAATTATCTGATTCCCTGTAAATTAAGCATATACACACACCCACAAACATACATGTCACAATTGAAATTTATTATTACTAAATGACCTTGAAAAGACAGTAAACCTACTTAAGCATACTTTAAAATAATTTTTATCAACACAATTATAGGCATCTTAACAATGTGTTTTTTAACTTTAAAAATTAAAATTAGTGAGATTCCAAACACACAAGACATTAAAAAATCAACCCCTGTGCCTTGGAGTAATTGGGGCTAAGATAAAAGTTATAGTCCACAAAAGGCTAAATATTGATCTCTTCAGTTTGCATCCATTATTGCTGATCTTTCAGGATTTAAATATCGATTGTGTGCTGCAGTTACGATAAGCTAGAGCAAAGGCTCATCCATATTGCAATGTTGGGCAAAAGAGAAAGAGTTTTAACCTCAATAAGCCTGTGGCCTAGTTAGAAAACGCCATCCTCCTTCTAAATCTTTAGCCTGGCTATGAAAAATTAATAATTTATTAAAACATATTTTATTACAGGGCTTTTCCTTCTGTCTCCCTGGCACAATGCCAGTGTACACTATGAAGTAACAGTTGGAAAATGACCTCCACTTCTTCAAATGAGTTGTTTCTTTAGTTTGGCTTAATGTTAATCATTTATTTTTTTAAAAATACAAGAAACATTTCTCAGGATGGCTAAACTTTCATGCTCATTGTGGCTCTTTGCCAGAATCTAAGATGACATCAGAGTGATGTTACTATGACTGTGCCAGCCATCTTAGAATTATAATGCATTGCTCTGATGATATATGAAACATTGACTCGGAAATTGAATATATAATTGGCAATGACAGAAGGAAGCATGATTTAATATCTTCCATACCACCTTCTTCTTCAACCCCCCCCCTCGCCCCGAATTGCTTAGGGTCATGTCTTCTCAATGCATTTCCATTATTTCAAATAGGATATCCTGATGTATGGCACACATTTATAAGCCCCTACCCAAACCCCTTTGTTGGAAGTATTTTGTACGTGTTACAGCACTCGAAGGACCATCCCTTTCCTTCTTTTTTTTCCATAAAGAAGAATTAAAAACTCGATTTTCCCCTCCTTCCCAATAAACAGTACATGGCTAGTTAAACATTAAATACCTGATTGTTCATAGATCAAGAAAGCATAAAACATGCCTTGAAACATCGTACATTGAAGCTCATTTGTTTTCAATCTGTCCAGAAACCATATTTATAAGCTCTGAGCCAACCTTTCAGAGACAAAATATCCTTCACATTTTTACCAACCTAGCAGAATCAACTTCTGCCACATTGTCTCATTGACATTTATTTCTTATAATAATCAGCAAAAAAAGTATTATTGTGAAGAAAATCAGAAGGCAATAAGTTTATGTTGTCCTTGAGTCACTACTTTATATTTGTCTTTCCGTATTTCCTAGGGATATCTTTCATTTATTTTCTCTTTCAACTATCATCTAGACTGTCGGGTATTTTCCTAAAAACCCTACGATGTGATTTTCAGAAATGTTGTCTTAAATTTATCATCCTAAGAATCCACAGACACTGATTTCCCTTTTACCTTTATTTTTGAGTTTCTAACATCTGACATTATTCGGCCTTGTGTGCTGCAAGAAAGGTATAGCTCACAGTTTGATGACAACTTCTTATACTCTGCCTTTTCCAAGTTTCAAATAATTACACATTTTAAAAACAATTGCTGTTAAACAAAAAACTTTCAGCTTCGACCCTCTTCACGCTTTTTGTTAAAAACAACGGATAATAAAAAAATTAAAAATAATGGGTAATGGATACAGCAACATTATTTTTATCGGAAATAATGGCATATAGTAAAATTATTCTCAATCCTCACAGATTTCAAAACAAAATACTACTCAGTTTCCACATAAACTATTCACAGTAAAGGAAGAATTTGACAACTGTGTTGTCCTACAATTGGCAAAATACACTACAGGATCACACACGCTCAGCCCTCAAACCAGCATCTGTCTTTACTTATGTTGCACATTTTTGAATAAATTAAAGTTTCTCCCCCAATTTTATATTTGTGACGTTACCATTTTGTTTTTTTAGGGAGGAGTGCTTTCTGGGAACTGCTTTCCTTTTCATACTCATCGCTCAAAGCAATTAGAAATGATAAGGTTGCTTTGCATGAAATCTGTAGCATGCAGATTTTAGTTTAAAGACAATTGTCAAGACAGCTCTTCCCAGCATGTTGTCTTTGACTAAGAATGCATATTGAAAGAGGTTAGGGATAGAAAGAAAATATCTAGAATACATCATATTTGGATGGTAAAATTGCATTTTTAATGACAGAATTGGGCTGATTGAAATTTCTCATGTTTATGCTTGTGTATTCTGCAATTCTCTGGAAACTTTTTTTTTTTAAATCTAAAATTGTTTTCCCTGTCATCTAGAACCAGAATGGTCCCTGGACTATATTAGCACAGGAAAATAATGATGGTTACATTCTTATTATGTAGCCACTGAGGACAAGATTTAGGGGGACTCAGGATTACATCTTGTGTTTTTTATAGTAAAGTAATCCATATATATAGCATATAATAAAGGCATCCTCAGTCCTCAGGGTCAGGAAATCTGTAGTCTCCTTAGGACTGTATTTTGCTTTTGTTTAAATACAAAAAGTGTCTTAAAATTCTCACCATTTGATAGAATTCATTCACTTTAATTAATTTTTCTCAAAGTGGGCTTGAGAAGAACCATATTATTTTCCTAGGGCTCTTTTAAATTTTGGATTCCTGGGTCTTGGGACAGATCTGCTAAATCAAATTATGTAGAGTAATTAAGATTAATATTTTAAAAAATCAAAATTCTGGTACATTACTGGGGAGAATGTATAATAGAGCAACCAATTTGTGATTGGCATTTTTTAGAGTGTTGAACATTGAATTAACACATAATATATTAAGAATACAACCTATTCTGGATCACATCACATTCCTGAGTTAATTCTGAAAATTTAGGAGCAGATTCCCTAAGGTACTAAGTTGTTTCAAGACCTGCTCTTGAATAAAGTAAAAAATTTATTTTGTAACTTAAAGTCACTAGGGTCTTTGCATGTTGTGAATCCAAACCTAAAAAAAAAAAAAAAAAAACCAAGAAAAACAAAAAAACAAAAAACAAAACTAACCAACTAAACAAACAAAAAATAGGCTTTCTATCTCAATCATACACAAAAATTAATTTAAAATGGACCATAAGCGTAATGTAAGAGTTAAACCTATAAATGTCTTCTTCTATAAAGCAGGAGCAAGTCTTTGTGATCTTGCATTAGGCAAGGCTTTCTTAGATGTGGCACCAAAAGAACAAGTAATAAAAGAGTTGGACTTTATTAACTAAAAAAAAATTAACTAAATTGTTGGACTTTATTAACTAAAATTGGACTAAAATTAACTAAATTGTTGGACTTTATTAACTAACATTGGACTAAAATTAACTAAAAATTAACTAAAGTTGGACTTTATTAACTAAAAAAAAATTCTGTCCTTCAAAGGTTTCCATAAGGGATGTGAAAGGACAATCCATAGGGAGAAAATGTTTATAAATTGTAAATCTGGTAAGAGACTTGTATCCAGAACATATGAAGAAAACTTTTGACTTAATTAAAAAAAAAAGAAAAATAGCTTAATTAAAAAATGGGCAAAGTATTTGAAAAGACATTTCTCGAAAGCTAACACAATGACCAATAATCACATGAAGAAATGATCAATATCATTAGTCGTTAGGAAAATGCAAATTAAAACCACAATGAGATACCACTTCTTGCCTACTAGGATGCCTAGGATAAAAAAGACAGATTTTTAAAGAAATGACAGATGTTGACAAGTGTTGACAAAGAAGTGTAAAAATCGGAATTCTAGTACATTGCTGGTGAGAACGTAAAATAGTGCAACCAATTTAGAAAAGTGTTTGGAAATTTTTCAAAATGCTGAACATGGAATTAACAAGTAAACCAGCGTTTCCACTCCTATGAAACATGAGAAATGAAAAAATATGTCCACTCATAAAGTTGTACAGGAGTGTTCCTTGCAGTGTTATTCACTGTAGCCAAAATATGTAGAGAACCCAAATGTCCATTGACTGATGAATGCATACATTTAATATGGTGCATCCATAGGATAGAATATTATTCACTAATATAAATGAATGAAGTACTCATACATTTCACAGTATAACTAAACCACAAAACAGTATGCTAAGACAATAAAAAGCAATATATTGTATCATGCCACTTATATGAACTGTGCAAATCTATATAAATAAAAATAAGTGTCTATGAGACAGAAAACAGTGGTAGATTAGGACTCGAGTTGGTGTAAGTTTTTTGGGGGGTGATGGAGTGTTCTAAAATGTGACCATAGTGATGTTTTACCCACTCTAAGCTAAAAACATTAAATTATATACTTTAAGTGGGTGAACATTATGATATGGAAATTATATCTTAATAAAGCTGTTTTTTTAAAAGCAAAAAACCCCTATTATATCCCATATCATTTCCTAAGCAGCATAGGCATCCTGGCATCCATATAAAGAACAAGTCTTTAAACTCTAGCACAAATAGGTATTATGATTTCAGTATCAAAAAATTGATGTTTTTCTTTAGAAATGTTTTCTGTAAACTATTATGTATAAACGTGAAAAGGCTGAGGGTTATATGGTTTCCCAAAGACATGCATGCCATTTTTGCCTTTCTGCTGAATTTGGACAAGTTTTTTTTACCCAGGTTGCACTAAATTTCTGTTTCAGCCATATAAGAACAGAGCCTGTGAACATGGTAACTTGGATCTTTTTTTTTTTTTTAAGTAGAAGAAATACTGTGATGTTTTTGAAAAACTAACAAAGAATGGAAGAATGAACTAGTTGGCTCTGAATTTATTATCAGTGTTGTGATACTGGGCAAGATACTAATTTTCCCTCTATTTTAGCTCTAACAACCAATAAATAGGACAATAGTATCTATCTCATAGGACTATTATAAGAATGAAATTATATGATCAGAACTATTAGCAGAGTGCCTGTCATATAAAAATCAATTAATGAAATTTATGATTAGCACTATTATGACTACTTTTTAAAAAGTTTCGCTTCCATCTGTACACTTGCCCCAGGCCCTTCATTATTGGGGACAAGACTCCCACCCGCAGCATCCCTTACTCTTTTTACTCCCCACCCCTCACATCCCTTACTCCATCCCTCAGCTCTAATTGACTTTATACATAAACAAGAGCCCAGGGAGGCACCCTCCCAAACCCCAGTTCTTCTGATCATATTTTAATGTGTTTGTAAGTCTTCTTTTAAATTTCTGTTTAAATCAGAAGCAAAAGCCTAAATACCTCTCCAGAGCTTTCAAGGTCTCAGTCTGTCTGACATTTTTTATGATACAGTTTAATTGTCTACTGCTCCTCAAAAGTCTAATTGTGTTTCAGTGCTGTATACTTCTGTGTGTCTCCTTCATGTATGACTTTTCTTCCTCCTTATCTGCCTATCTGAAATGGAGTCCCCATCCTTCATCAACCATTGACCTACAACCTGTTCTTGACCCAACCTTCAGGAGGATTTTCCTGTTTACAGTAGCCTCTCCAATCTCAATCATCTGGATCCTCACTACTCAGAGTTGGATCCACCCATCAGTTATAAGACATTCACTGGGATCTTTTTTTGGGAATTTTGGGAATACAGAATCTCTCAGACTCCACTCAGACATAAAGAATCAGAATCTGAATTTCAACAACCTCCCCAGGTGATTTTTACTCACATTAAATTTTGAGGAGTGCTGACTTGGAACATTTAGAGCAGCAGTGATCAATATAAGCTGTGTACTAGAATCATCTGGGATCTAAAATGCAGATATTTGGATTTTTTGGTTTTTATCCTAGGAAATTTATTCTCAAAAGTGTCTGGTGAATCTAGTATGTAGCCAAAGCTAAGAGCTCCCAACTTTGAGCCCAGATGACACCATTACATACAACCTATGCTGTTCTCCAATGTTTTATAGATCCCAATCAGCTTTTATATGTATTTAATATATATATGTTCTATTTAGTGAAAGTTCATATATCACATATATCATACACATACATACGATAAGATGGAAAAGTCCCTGAAAATGTGATAAAGTCAAAATATTCATACTAAGTTTAAAAACAGTTGTAATTTTTCTCACCACCACTGTCCAGGTTTGGATGCTTATAGTAGAAAAAAAAATCCAATATCTAAAAGCTACCATTTGTGGAGTCTCTGCATGTTCCCAAACTCTATGAATTAGGAATTTATTACTGTCTTCTTCACATTTTTGATAATGAAACCAAAACTTAAGACTAAATAACTTGTCCAAAGTTATATATTTAATAAGCACTACCATCAGGATATTGACCTCAGTTAAATCCTATGCCAAGTACATTCCCACAGCAACAGGTGATAGCATAGAGCCATAATGAAAGCATCACTTTCCGTTCCTCTTTAGAACTGACTCTTAAATCTAACTCTTTTCCATGCTCACTCCAGCTGTCAGACTCTATCATCTTTTACATGAATTCTTGCAGTAATTGCTCAATTGCTCTGAGTCAAGTTCCTCAGTTTTCCATTTTATATTGTTTCCAGAGACAGATCTGTGAAATATAAATTGCAACATGTCCCTTCCTGTTCCATCCACATGATGACTCCTTCAGATATCACAATTCTCCATAATTTGGCACCTACCTCCATGATGTTGCCTATTCTTTTTCCTTGGTTCGCACTTCTTTTTCTCCATGTACAATGTCTGGTGTATTCTTAAAGGTCCATGTCAGGAGTCTCATTTAAAGTCTGCTAAAGTACAATCTGTACTCAATGCATTGAAAATATTTAAACTATGGTAACTGATTTGAAGCTTCCGTTTTTGAGGAACAGTGCTTTGGAACTTGAGATAATGTAGAAGAGCACTAAGTCAAGGGCAGTCTCTTCTTTTAGAGCATTTTATATCCACAACTCATTGTGGAACCTAAAGTATTGAATGTTTTCTGCCCAAATTTTAAAAAATGGAACTGGAGGGTATTATGCTGAGTGAAGTAAGTCAATCGGAGAAGGACAAACAGTGTATGTTCTCACTCATTTGGGGAATATGAATAATAGTGAAGGGGAATATAAGGGAAGGGAGAAGAAATGTGTGGGAGATATCAGAAAGGGACACAGAACATAAAGACTTCTAACTCTGGGAAATGAACTAGGGGTGGTGGAAGGGGAGGAGGGCGGGGGGTGGGGGTGAATGGGTGACGGGCATGGAGGGGGACACTTGACGGGATGAGCACTGGGTGTTATTCTGTATGTTGGTAAATTGAACACCAATAAAAATTAATTTATTAAAAAAAATAAAAAAAAAAATAAAAAAGCATTTTTAAACAGTCTTAAAAATATTTTAAACAGATACTCTGAGGAAAGGAGTCGGTAAAGTTTTTATTTTGAGATCTATTTTCTCCTCTAATGAATTTTTGACATCTATGACCCTGTTCTTAAGCACTAGAGGATCTGGGTCAGACATATGATATGGTACCCCTACATTTTGTCTAGCGTCAAGAATCATAGGGAAAAATAAAGATGGAAATACATTAAGACAAATAAAATTAAATGATATCATGCAATGATCGTGTGCAAATTGACAGAGGTTGTCATACGCTTAATCCTCAGGAAATTTGGATAAAATATTGAGTAGAAGAGACATCATTTTTGATCACCACTGCTTACATGGAAATAATAATTCCTTTAAAGCCTATTAAAGGTGACCTTAATAATCTGCTCTCCCATTTGCATAGGCAGATCCAATACCTTATTATGCTTCATAACTCCACACCTAGCACATTTCTGTGCCCATTTATGATGCTCAACAAATATTAGTCTCAAACAGGAATTAAAATTCAATATATTAGAATATACCCAGGCTGTGAAGAAAAACTAATATTTGAAAGTTACTGCATGAAAAGAATGTTCTCACCACCTAAAAATTCATTCTTATATATAACCACCACATATTAAATATGAATTTTAATGAAGCCAGTTAATACTACCATGTGCATCAATACTAGATACATATTTAGAGATAAATATATACCACTTGACCAAACACAGCTATTTAAACCATGTTAATTCTAACAATTAGTTAATTCTGCAGTTATATGTATATAAAAACGGGATAATCACAAACACAAATTTTACCATAGTTATCTGACTGAGCTGGTTGATTAGCTTGAACATAAGTAGTTCTTTCATTTGACTGAGCCAGACACCATCTTATTGGATTGTAATCCATTGGTCAAATCGCATTCATCTATCTCAATGTTAAATATACTTTCTAGTTTGCATTTAACACAATCTGAATGCATTTATTTGAGTGATTAAGTGCTAAATAAGTTCTAAGGCAGACAGCCTTAGAATTGTATAATATAGGTATTATCATACCTTTTCAAATGCCGATAATATTTTTGGCACTAACTTAAAAAACGATTTAAAGACCTGATACAAATTTGCTTGCAAACGTCCCACTTTATTTTTTTTTTTTTTTGATATTTTACTGAGGAAGTCCTGTGAAAAATTAGTGAGGTCTCTAACACAGAATTTAAATTCCTACTGGCCAATGGAATTCTACAATTCCATTAACACAAGAGCCTGACATAGCTGAGATTTATATTGCCAGAAACTCTCATTTGATTTATAATCTGGTAATCCTTTTATCCTCCATTTATATGCAGTATAACTTGACGTAAGTGCAAGAATGCCTCCACTAATAGAATTCACGAATATTGGACCAAGACATTTTTTTAGATCATAAAGGCTCCCTGAAAAGAGGAAGAAAGGGAAAGGCTGGACCTGGCTATGATGGGATCTGGCTGTAACACAGCCTAATAAAATGAAACTCAGGTTAAAACTGCTGATTTTAGGACATTCGACTGGCACAGAGTTCTCTTTAGATGGGTCTGTTCCCTTAGTACAGCCCCCATAACTGTTTTACCAGTCCTCAGGCTACAAAGGAGTTAGATATTTATAGTTTGCGGTACATTCATATTAAAAAGTTATGTAGAGTTATGAAGTGGATGTGTATGGGGAGAAGCAAAGAAATGGAACTTGGGAGGAGAGAAAATTCTAAGCATCATGCTACTAAGTCCGGGAACACACTGGGATGGAAAGCAAAGTACAACAGAGAATCCTCAGCCACTTCCTTTACAGAATGATGTCTAGATCAGACACCGTTAAAAAAAGTGGTAAACTGAGTCTAAGCTTTATACATGTTGCCATCTTCTCTCTTCTCTCCAACCTTCACTCCCTTCCTCATCCCCATTGGATCCTATTTGCACACTATTCTTTGAACATGTTTTGGGAGTTGATTTCTCTCAGTGTTTGCCACTTAACAGTAAAATGCTATTTCTGTTTCTTGGCATCTATTCAAATGCTGATATTAAGTATGATTTTATTTTCATGATTTTTCTCCATGTACTTCAAAATTCTAGTTTAAAATCCTCTGAGATATGTAAGGAACACACAGATAGATAGAAACATATCCATTTCCATACATAATACTTGCATGGAGAAAATCAATTAGAAGACTGTATATAATGCATTGAGGAGATTAGTGGGATATGAAGTGACTTGGGGATACTTGCCTTTGTGCTTTTGTATGTTTTGCAAGTTTTCTACTTGAACATATATTATTAGGCACTTCAAAAAATTCAAAAATACTCTTGTGAAGATAGAAACTTCGAAAGTACCTAAATTATTTAAACAGAAAATTATAGTAGATTATAATGATAATCATATAAGAGGGCAGTGTTTTCTGATATGTAGTGGGACACCCCAAATAAGGTACCACTCAGGTAGTTTCTACCATTTTAGCATCTGAATTTCCTACAATTTAGATACCAGTCTCTCATCATACCAATAATACGTCTTTGCTATTTTTATCATTTGCTATTCCAAAACTTCCAATATATGGCATCTACAATACTAAATAAACTGTGGTGAAACATGTTTTATGGTTAATGTAACCACCTAGTTATAACATTAAAATTAATTGCAGGGGTGCATGGGTGGCTCAGTCAGTTAAGTGTCCAACTCTTGATTTTGGCGCAGGTTGTGATGTTGTGGGATCCAGCCCCACATTGGGCTCTGTGCTTAGTGTTGAGTATCTTTCAGATTATCTCTCCCTCTCCTTTTCACTCAGTCTCTCTCTCTCTCTCTCTCTCTCTAATAAATAAAATCTTTTTAGAGATGAGTTTCACAAAGCAAGATACAAAAATGTATTCACCTCTATACTTAATAGCTTCAGAAATAAAATCATAAATGAGGATACCTAATTCTTCTGAATTAAAAAGTTGAACTTTATTTTAATGATCTTTACATCAGAGAAAGGAGAGAGAGATCAAGAGAGGGAGAGATGGAGAGAAAAAGAGAGAAATGGAGAAGGTTACATTAGCAATTTGAAGCAAGATCCTCTGCTTGGATCAAAAGCTGGGTACACTGTCTCTTTAGTTATGAGTCCACTTCAAAATGCCCCTGCATCTTCTCAAGGAAGAGTATCGTTGATAGGATCCTACAGCACAAACACCCTACCTTGCAGTTTGAGCTAAATACAAAGCCTGGCATCATAAACGTTGTACAACTAACTCTCCCTCTATTAAAATGCATATATTTATTATTAATTATTATTAAATTTCTTAATTTTAGAGTATTAGAGGGCAATGTAGAAATTTTGTTGACTCATTAGAAAGACCTAATATGCTATTCTGCACAATGTAACATTGTATTAAAAGGCTGTATTTATAGCATTAATTTTAAGTCTCCATTTGAACTGTTATATTACAGAATACAAAAAAAAAGGTAAATATAAAAGCTAAACTGAGAACTTTGCCTATTTAGTTTTCCAGTCTGCTGAACACACATATTTTCTCCCTTCTTGCCTCATGTCTATCCCCCTCTAAATTTCTTTAACTCCTTACTTCTTTTTTGTCTCCCTCTCTTTATTGCCCTCTCTCCATTTTTTTCCTTCTGCCTCCTTTCTCCTTATTTTTTAAAAAAGATTTTCTTCCACCTCACTACCTATAAATAGAACTTTCCATATTACTGTCAGTTGTGAATTCCATTCATTTATTCACAGTGACCACCAAAGACAAACTATTAAATTTCCTTCTCAAGCAATTAACGTTTTCAGAAATTTCATGCTTTATAGTAGTTCATGATTCAGTCAAAATGAATCAAATAAAATATTGGTTAAGTTTTATATTCTACTTCCCTGTGACTTGTGATCTGGTTGTAGTGAAATAAAATTAGGAAGTTGCTTGGAATTAATTTAAGCATTATACAGAATTACAGAGAAGTAATCATGTGTGTAGTTCATTACTATAATGCATTATTCTTTATTTTCTGATAATGATTACCTCCATGATACAATAACATAATACCATAACTACACTCAATTTTTCAGCAAAATACATTTAATTCTGGTAATAATCAAGAAATCAGTGCATTACAATATCTATAAAACTGTATCATACTGGGCAAGAAGAATGCATCACTTATACCTTTTTTCTATAGCTTAATATGAAAATTTTTCAGTTACTAATTGCAAGTATATATTATCTTGAATGATGATAGGCAAAGTAGGGGGCAAGGGGAAAGATTTGGCATTCCAAAATTAACTTGAATCCTTGACAATAGGCTTTTCAATAAGTGTGTGTGTGTGTGTGTGTGTGTGTGTGTGCACCTGTACGCATTTAAGCAAAAATTCAACACAAAATTGAAAGGTATATGTACCGGATGTAACAAAAAATAATATTGCAATACTTTATATAAAGTGTTCTCTTGGAGAATTCATCTTGCTTAGGAAGAATGGATTCTTTCCAGAGATAAAGAAATGAGTTAGTGTATTTCTAAATAGCATTTCAGGTTGTTTGATCTGTGATTTCCTAAAAACAATTTGGTAGAAGTTGGAGAATAGAAATACCTGGATTTATTTATTATTTATTTATTTATTTATTATTATTTATTTATTTATTTATTTGAAATACCTGGATTTAATTACCTTTTTTTTAATCCTACAAATTACTGAGAATGTTACTCTACGATTCTTAGTTTTTATCTGAAAAATGGAGACTGCACTCCTAATGTTATTATGTGGATTCAAGGATGGAATAAAAGTTAAAGCAACTAGCATAAAGTAAGTACACAATACACCTCTCTCTCTTCCTTTCTTGCTTCCTTTCAGATATGCATTTTACCCTTATTTTCAGGATTTCATAGATATCAGGGTAATTATATTCTTATAACTCTTAAAATTCAAGAACGTTAGTAAAACTCTCCAGTTCTATTGAATTATAGAAAATATTGAAGTTTTATGTTAAAATAATCTAAGTTAAGATTACCCAACTCAAACAGGGTTTTTACCCAACTGAATTTTCTATTTCTCCTTTAAATGATAATATGAACCACCTGATCAGAAGACTTTTTGTCTTTTTATGTATGTATGTATGTATGTATGTATTTAATGATTTTATTTATTCATGAGAGACACACAGAGAGAGAGAGGCAGAGACACATGCAGAGGGAGAAGCAGGCTCCTTGCAGGGATCCTGACATGGAACTCGATCCCAGGACCCCTGGTTCATGACCTGAGCCAAAGCAGATGCTCAACCACTGAGCCACTCAGATGCCCATGTCTTTGTTTTTAATAGATATATCCCTTAGTGGCTAGAAAAATGCCTTAGACATATAATGCACTTAAAAAACATGTGCTGACCTGAAACACAATCAAGTCTGCATTTTTTTTCTCATTTTCCTCAACCTATTTTAATTGGATTTAGTTCTGGCTAAACTCAGTTTTATTAAAAATGAACAAATCCAATATTTTGAATAGTAATGTAAAATTATCTTCATATCGGTTGAAACACAGAAGTGAAAAGGTGATATATGCACTAGAGACTCAATAAATATATCAGCTGGCTCATTTCTGGAAATAAACCAAGCATCTAAAGTTCATCCAAACTATTTAGAAAAAAAAGAATAATCATTTACCGTCACAGCCAATATGAGAAAAATGCTAACATAAAGTTCCTAAATATACTCATTGTCCTAGAGAAGTATTTTTAAGGGCAGTTTGGAAAATCGAGTGCTCAGCATAACCCCTGTTGTTGCAGATAGTAGAATAGAACTGTGGACTCTGGGCTCATGTAAACATTTCATTTTTTGAATGTTCCAGGAAGACTTGAAGTTTGTGATACTGTGCTCTTCTTTTGTGGCTTATTTTCAACACACACATGCGCGCACACAGACACACACCCTTATTTCTTTTTACTCTTCCAGTATAGTAAAAGCTTTGTAGAACAGGAAAAAGACAAGAGCTACCACCTGGAGAGTAGAAAATTTGGGTAAGTCATCAAAAGCAATGAACTTAAGAATCCAGGAAGATCTTGAAGTATCGCTTCCTTAATTTTTAATCATGAAAATACTTGCTAGGGAAAGGGACTCTGTCTAAAATGGCAACGGTTTTTATATTCAGATATTTGCTATGTAAAATAATTGGATGTCAGATGAAGAACTGCCTGTCATATTTTGCTATTAAAATAATATATTTTTGTGCATAACCAGACTTGCCTTGGTGAGTTACTATAGCCTATGGTCTCCCTGAGATTTTCCAATGGGATTTTAATAATACTCTTATGTTTGCCATCTTTAGCAGTACAGGCTGTTAAACTCAATTTGTAAGAAAAATATTCAGGTATAAAACCAGATAATCTGTATCCCCTTGGAATCAAAAGTCACTTTGCCAAAATATTTTAACACGCGAAATTGCTTCTTGAGAGATGTTTGCTATGATAAAATGACAGAAAACTACATTTCCATTATAATTATAACTGACTCGTGGTGCTAAGTTTTTATAATTTAAAGGTATTCTCAACTCTGACAGCCCTTCCATGCTGAATTATGCATCTCAGGCTCTTAAATAGTTCTGCTGGCACGAGACAGCTGAGATGAAGTTGTCTTTCTAAAATAATTGCTCCATGGAGCATCCATTATACCTTCAGAAAAAATGTATTACTTGACTTCTACAAATTATAGACTAGCCTATAATGGGTATTTTTGACAGCTATTAGCTTAAAAAAAATCTGAACAGTAAAATGAGTATTGATATCACAATGGTGTGCCGTGCATGTTAATACCAACCTTCTCTGTACTTCCCTTCTAAAGCATGATGTAATCATTAATTATAATACTATTGATGTAACTGAACTCATGTTAAAAATATAGTATTGGCAAAGTATGTCACTTTCTCACCTGTGAGATAAAAGCATTAACTGAACATTTACAGTAGAAATTGAAGACGCCGTCTGAATTTAAAAGATAAAAAATGAATCACTTTTGCTAGTGTTTTATTGGATCATGAAATTATTGGGTATAATTTAAAAACTGTGAATGAGACAATAATCAAAGAAAGATAAAGATCATATTTTTTAATCTTCCAAACTACTCAAAATATGGAACACTGATGAAAACATGATTTATCAATAATTAATTAAAATACACATACTTATTTCTTGTCAAAAATTTTATGCTCTCAACTTTTAAAGCAGTTAAAGTTTTCCTCATAACACTTGCAAACATCCTTGTAAGAACATTGTATCTCACAGAACAATAATAATCCCATTATTAAAATCAAGAATTGAGACAATAGTGACGGTCAAGAATCAGGGTCAGAGCCTATTTTCTTTACTGTTTCTATGTATACCGATTAAATGTAGTTATGTGAAATAAAATATTGAATTTAGGATAATCACATGCAAATATAGGTAACATTTTCTATGGTGTATAAATATGTGGTAAATATTTTCCAAGTCCATTGCATTGCTAGGGCTACTTTTTTTTTGTTTTGTTTTATTTTAATGACTACAATAGAAAGAAATGGCTTAGGTTTCCATGTCTTTTCCATATAAACAGTCGACAGACCCAGATATATACACACACATGCCTCCTACCTGAAAAATCAAAAAGCTAGAATGTATAATTAAACTTAAGGTTAATTAACATATCAATCAAACATGTACCAGCTGCCCAGTCTGTTCTATCCTGCCAAGAACAGATCATAGTTATTATTCATACCTAATCCTTGATAACCGTATCCTACCAGGCTCATCCATCCACACATGGGCAGACAAAAAATTGCCCAGATACATGATCTCTCCAAACTCTCTTGGCTTTAAGTTAATCCTCACCTCTTAGGTTAATAGTAGAAATACAATTCTTGGGCTAAGCTCTTGCAGTCCATTTGTTACTTATTGAGGCTTGGAGTGGGTGATGAGGATGGGTATGATGACAGATGAAAATAGGACAGAATTTTAGTGCATCTTTCCAATTCTGTTTTCAGGCATTCACATCTCTTATTCAAATGAAATATTTAGAAGTCTAAAGAACTAACCTAAGAGACAGAAAAATGTAAATAAATCATTAACAGATAGTTTTAAAATAACAAGTGTAGGAAGGAAGAAAGAATAGGCTACAAATGATTCTAATACCTTGCTATACGTTAATCATAACACCATCTATCCCTTTATACTGGTCCCAAGCTTAGAGACCAAAGTTGAGAAAAATACCCCAGTGTTGGGACTAACAATTTACTTTAAGATGAGCACAACTGTTTATGACAACCTGTGTTAAAATTTCTTCCACAAACCCTTGCAGTTGATATTATAAAATTAAGCTTTAAAATTAAAACAAAAAGGGGATCCCTGGGTGGCGCAGCGGTTTGGCGCCTGCCTTTGGCCCAGGGCGCGATCCTGGAGACCCGGGATCGAATCCCACATTGGGCTCCCGGTGCATGGAGCCTGCTTCTCCATCTGCCTATGTCTCTGCCTCTCTCTCCTCTCTCTGTGACTGTCATAAATAAAAATTAAAAAAAAAAAAATTAAAACAAAAAGAAAAACAAGTGGTGGGACGCCTGGGTGGCTCAGTGGTTGAGTGTCTGCCTTCTGCTCAGGGTGTGATCCCGGGATCTGGGATCAAGGAGCCTGCTTCTCCCTCTGCCTGTGTCTCTGCCTCTCTCTCTGTGTGTGTCTCTCATGAATAAATAAATAAAATATTTAAAAAAAATGACATGCATCTGATAGCATGAGATTTCACTTAATCGAATATTTAAGGTAATCACATATTATTAAGTTATTAACTAAAATTATTTACCTATTTACACAAGTGAGGAATTATATATGAAATTACCAAACCAACAAGTCTTCCAAAGCAAAATTGCTTAAAGTAACATAACGATTATTATTTTTTCAAAAGACTTAAATGATACATCTCTATATCTTTAAAAATAGTTGAAAATAGAGGGTGTTTCTTTTTAATTAAGAAAAATTGCCAAGAAAGGTAATTTCTTACCTGCTATCAAGAACCTTTGTGTATCATGTTCTTTCTAAAGCCTGTGCCATTTCTGTATTTATTTTTAACGAATCCAATCCAACATATACATTATCTGTGTGTGCACATGTTTATAATGTTAAGTTTATACATAAAACTATCGAAATGCAGTGGAGTTTTGGGTGATTTTAATTACCTTTATCGATTTTTCTGTAGCCTTCAAAATGTCTATGATATGAGTAATCGTTTATTTTTATTTATTTTGTACTAGCAATATAAAAATCAATTCTTGTTGCAAAGTTTTTCAGCGACAAAATTCAGAGTAAAAACAAAGTAGTTTTTCTTGATGTCTTGACACTTACCATTGTTCTCCTGACTTCTAATCCCAGTATTTTCCCACAGGCAACTGATGTTAATTGTTAGGACTGCCCAGCCCTTTAATTTCTACTTGTTTTCTTATATACAATTTAAAACCTGGAGAGACTGCAGGTTATCTACCCATTTTTCAATCTCTCAGGATAGAGAAAAAAGTATTTCCTTCAGCTTCTTTGCAGACAGAGGTGTTATGTCCTCTGGTTAATAAAATGTAGCAGAAATCATTATGTTGGTTGGGCTTTGGGAAACTTCTTAAAGTAGGACACATCCAGGGGCATACTCACCTTCACCTATTTGTTATCTTTCCCTATTTCCTGTCTAGAGTTCTGTTGAGGTGCTTGGGGGGAATCGAGGCAACAGCAGCCTGTCTTGGAAATGCAATGGATGACAAGATCCACATAAGAGAAAAAAACAAAACAAAACAAACAAAACCCAACAACCTAAAAAGTGCGGAATTCTTGCTAATATTATCCTAATACCGAATGATTTCTATCTGTATTTCTCTCAATTAGAATAAAAATCCTTATATTGCTTATGCCAATCTTACTACTATTTCCTGTTGCAAGACATTGATCTGAATCACTAGTTGATCATATCTAAGTACATTTAAAACTATAAGTTTTTGTTTGTTTTACATGATGTAAAGTAGATATTTGGTTCCAAATTCCTTTTATTCGCTCTATGACATTTTTAAGATATTTCTATTTTAGTACATACAGATCTAATTTATGTGAATCCTTCTATTGTAATAATGAAATATCATGAATTTAACTTGTTAAATACTTAAATTTAGCTTGTTAGATGCATAGGTGACATCCAATACCTGGTTATTGAAATTAGTGCAGAAATTAATATCCTCGTATATACATGTATATTTCAGGGTGAACACATAGAACTGTAGTTCCTGGATTGAGGGACATGTGTTTTAATTATTTTTAATATTTTACTTATTTATTCATGAGAGACACAGAGAGAGAGAGAGGGAGAGACACAAGCAGAGGGAGAAGCAGGCTCCCTGCAGGGAACCCGACGTGGGGCTCGATCCCAGGACCCCGGTGTCACCCCGGGCTCACTAAACTGCTGAGCCACCCAGCTGCCCTGGGACATGTGTATTTTGAATATTGGTGGGTATCTTTGAGAATCTTAAGTAATTTTTCTCCCACCATATTGTTTTTCATCCACCTTGGATGCTCTCACATGTATGATTTTTCCATTTTCATAGAATAATATGAAATAATGTTTTTGTTTGCATTGCCCAGTTACTATTGAGTTTTAACATATATTCACTAATTTATAGTCATATGCATTTCTTCCTAATTGCTGTATTAACTGTTTAAAAATAAATCTATTGGGTTGTCTTTTGTTACTTTAAGAAACTTTTTATATAGTAAGATTATTAAGCTTTTATTTATGTCAAATATATTTACCTAATCTGTGATAGAGACAGGTTGTTCATGATAGCTTTTGTTGTAAGTGTTGAAATCATTTAGTGCTTTATTATACTTCTGTGTTTTGCTTCTTGAGCTGTACACGTTTTCCCTTTTTATATGTTATTTCACTTTGCTGCAGTGGGTCCTAAATAATTATTTCAGAGATATATATTTGGAAAGAAATAATCTTATTGCATTCTTGATGTAAATGCTTTTATTTTGTTCTTCTGTTTTTTTTTTTTTTAAGATTTTATTTATTTATTCACGACAGACACACGGAGAGAGGCAGAGGCACAGGCAGAGGGAGAAGCAGGCTCCAGCCCGGGTCTTCAGGGTCACACCCCGGGCCAAAGGTGGTACTAAACCGCTGAGCCACCGGGGCTGCCCATTGTACTTCTGTTTTAATTTAACTTTATTTAGTCCTGGGGTTTTTAGTTTTAAATCATATGTACCTAGGGGTACATATGCTCTTTCAGATCATTACATTTGTATCTTTGGGATAAATACCTTAGTAGTGCAATTGCTGGGTCCTAAGTTAGTCTATTTTTAACTTCTTGAGGAACCCCCATACTATCTTCCAGAGTTACAGTGCCCCAGATTTTGAAATGACTGTCCCTTGATTTTGGAGGACTTCAAGTATTTCTTCCTTCCATCACAGAACTTTCCTCTATTTGTCTTTAGACCTCTAATGAAATAGGTTACCTAAGCTTTTCTCTCACTCACATGTCCATACAGATCTTAGGGTCAAATGTCTGGGTGGCCTGCTATTTGGTTGTTAATAACGGCATTAGGACTGGAGAGACAGGATTGATTTCTTTTAGTACAGGACCTATCTTCACTGATGTATTTGTTGATTCCACATATTTAGTTTCTCTGGGTATATTTCATCCTTCTCAATAGTTTTCCTGTATATGCTATCTAGAGGGCTGTGGTTTCTCTCTTTCTCTATAACCCATTTTATGTCTAATTATGTCTATTAATAGCTCATCATAATAGCATTGGGATCATTGCTTGTTTTTTAGACTTTTTTAAAAAAAATATTTTTCCACGGGCACCTGAATGGCTCAATTGAGCATCCAACCCAATTTCAGCTCAAGTCATGATCTCAGGGTCATAAGATTCAGTGTCACATCAGGCTCTGAGCTCAGTGCAGTCAGTTTGGGATTTTCTCTCTCCCTCTCCTCCTTCCCCCTCCCCCCCCACTCTCTCTCTAAAATGAATTAATTAATAAATTATCTAAAAAATATTTTTCCCTATTAAGAAATTTGGAGATAGGAAGGTATGCGAGGAGAGGAAGTAGACGCTGGAAGTCAGTCCATAATCTTGAACCAAGCCTTTTTTGAGTTATATTGATTGATAATCAGAAAAAATAAATGCATTTTCATGTTTGGATATAACATATATAATATGCACATATAAAAAGTGAGACATTAGATGTCTATGAACTAGAGGGGAAATTTTATGTTTTCTATGTTACTTTTTCTTTAAAGATTTTGTTTATTTATTCATGACAGAGAGAGAGAGAGAAAGAGAGAGAGAGAGGCAGAGACCCAGGCAGAGGGAGAAGCAGGCTCCATGCAGGGAGCCTGACATGGGACTCGATCCTGGGTCTCCAGGATCACACACCTGGCTGAAGGTGGTGCCAAACCGCTGGGCCACCAGGGGTGCCCTGTTTTTTATGTTTCTATGTATCTCCTGATGTTTTCAGTAATGAACACTAATTAATGAATATTAATTTTATAAAAAAATATATGATTAACAATCAGTGTCCTATAGAACTGCAGTAACCTACAAGATACTTGATTCAATCTTATGATGACAATGACCAAGCACAATATGACTCTTATGTGTCAGGACCTTTTCCAAGTACTTTATCTACATTAAGTTATTCAAGCTTCACAAACACCTTTGATATGAATATTATTATTATTATTATTCCCTTTTATAGTTTTGAGAGTGAAGACACAAAGAAGTTAAAGAACTTGCCTAATACTAGAGCCAAGATGAGAGGAAAGTAGATTTCAAATCAGGTAGTTTTAGTCTACAGTCTGTTTATAAAATATGTGTGTTTTGCAGAGATTGGGGATGAAGGAATAGATAAGTAGGGGTTCCAGAGAGAAAGAAGAAGCAGATACCGTCTCAGTTTACAAGTTCATATTGATGTCCCTGCATATAAATAGAAATTAGCAACAGTTTTCCCCTGCATCAAAATACTTTTTTTTTTAACAAATATGTTGTAGCTCTGCTAGGAATAAAATGAATAAATAAATACATACATACATACATACATACATAAATCAGTGAGATTTCCTGGAGAGTATGATCAAGATTTGTTTGTGTGGCAGGTGTTATGGAGCAGTGGGAAGACCATTTTATACAAAAACATTCCATGGACACAAAAATGTTATCATTAGAAAATCATTTCTTTTGTCTTTCCATCTTCAAATGTTGTAGATATTGTTTCAAAACCCTTAATGTGTATGAGAAGAAAATTGTATTAATGAATGTTTTAATGACTTACCCAAGCTAATGACTAACTCAAAAAAAATTGTAGTGCTAAAAAAACATAGCGGAAGACACAGTGCAAGAATTTAGAAAAGAAAGGAAACAAAGGGACAAATATATATATTGGTCTCCTGATCATGTCAGGTTTGGGTGCAGACCATTAATAACAGGGCTTGAAATTGATTAAGGGACAAGTGGGGCTAGGTGGGGAGAGGTAGGTAGTGGACTCTGTGACGAGGCTCACACAGGGGGGCTATGCTATGTAATCAGGCTCACCAAAAATCCCAGAAATGTTGAGGTATAACAAACCAGAGGTAAGGGAACAAACCAGACCACCCTGCCCTGGGCATCAGAAGTGGGGCTTTCTATGTCAGTCACACTGTCGCCACAAAGAACAACCAGACTCCAAAGAAGAAATAGGCCATTGAAAATGTTATCCCTTGTTCTTACTCAAACCAAGAAGTCACAAGAATTTAAGGCCATGAGCTCCCTGGCCAGTCCCACATAAAGGACTGTTGGTGGAGGTCCATGTAGGCAACCTGTCATGACCCCTCTCACTCCTGAGAGCTTTTTAAATAAAACTCTTATCACATCACTCGCTCTCCTTTGTCCGTGAGATTCATTCTTGTCTCCATGAGACAAGAACCTTTCTCTCCCACTTTAAAATATTCATCCAATTTGATAGTCCATGTTTATGCTGCATTAAATAAAGGAAGATATGCTAGGATTATGGCTCAAGGTGGTTGAATCTTAGAATTTTTACAAATTTGAAAGCTTCGCATCTGCCAGTTAAACTCATAGTTTGGGACTGAAAAGGATGAGGTGGGTGACCTAAGGGACCCCGCAGTGTAGATCATGTGTAGCTGAAGCATCAAGGTTACTTGAGGAGCTCTGCAGTAGCCAATTTTACCCAACTCCTTGACTAACACTTCTTTGTGTTTAGTGGATATCCTGATCTTGAGAAATTTCCAGATGTATCTGTGCCTCAGTGTCCTCATCTATAAAGGACAGGGATTCTAGTGATTGCTGCTCCTAGGATTGTTGAGATAATTCAATATTTTAATGTGCTTAGGACAATATTGGTACATAGTTATTGCTATGTATTTGTGGATTATATATGCATATAATATACGCTTATTTTCTGACATTTTTTATTCATTTCACCATCATCTTCAATACGCTATCCTTCTTACTCCTCCATTTCCCCATTAAAAAAATGAGAAGCACTTCTTTGTAAAATTGCTGAGTATAATTTTCAGTTTTCTTGAGCATACACCAACAATCTAAATTCGTGTGTGCTAACCTTCATTATTTGATACTTATATTCAGATTTGTTTTATGTAAAGAGTTTTGGGTATATTGTGAATAAATTAAAATAAATATTTGATGAGAAGATATTTAAAAAGTATGTTGATTTCTTCAAATTTTCCCTAAAATTTCAATGAGATCATTACAATAAATTAGAATCAAACTCTTTCTAAAATATGCATAATAATAGCTATTTTTAAATAAACAGGTGTGCTATTGTTTGCTTTCCCAGTAATAAAAACAGCACAGCTCTGTCATAGAAATTTTTTTTAAATACAGGAAAGTATAAACATCAAATTCCCTTCAGCAATAATTATTATGTTTTTTTTTATGATAGTCACAGAGAGAGAGAGAGAGAGAGGCAGAGACACAGGCAGAGGGAGAAGCAGGCTCCATGCACTGGGAGCCCACGTGGGATTCGATCCCGGGTCTCCAGGATCGCGCCCTGGGCCAAAGGCAGGCGCCAAACCGCTGCACCACCCAGGGATCCCAATTATTATGTTTTTATTATAACTTGCTAATCTTTTTTTTCTAAATAAGCCTATTTTAACTAAATTAGTACCACACTGTGCCCATTGTCTTGCAATTTGATTTTTCCACTTTACATGTAAGCTTTTTAAATTTTGTACGTGTATAACTTTACATGTGCAAATAGAAAATCTATGATTTTTTTGTCTTTAATTTTTTTCTGATTGTAAGGGTAATATTGTATATTTGAAAAGATTAGCAAAATACAAATGTGTAAATAAAGAAATATGACCAATTAATATTTAACTCAAGGACAGTTTATGTTTCAGTTTTCTGTATATGTCTATAGAATATTTCCTTTACACTTTCATCCATATAGATAGATTTAATAGAGTTATATATACTGTTGGTGTGGTGTTTTTACTTTAATATATTTTGGCTGTCCTGCCAAATCAGTACATGGAGATCTATTCGATTTATTTTAAAAGCTGCATCTTATTTTATTATGAGAATATGTCACATTCATTAAGCCATTACTTTATTTCTGGATGTTTGGGTTGTTTCCAGTTTTTGGCATCACCAACAATGTCTTAGTGAATCTCCTTATATTTTTATCTTTGTGCACTGATACCAGAATTTCTATAGAATGAATTCCTAGAAATGGAATTGCTGATGAAGGGAGAGACATATTTATAATTGCATTAAATTTTGATAAATCTGCCTCCAAAGTGGTTGTAACAATTTACATGCCCTAAAACAGAGTAGGAGAGGACTGTTTGCTACTTCTCCATTTTTTTTTTTTTTTTTTTTAGAGTTTGTCAAATGTTTTTGGTCATCTAAGAGGCCAAAATAACTAATTTTCTTAATAGTACAAATTACTCTTTTAATTTCAACTGCTGAATCTTTGCTAATTTTCCATGAGTGCCCAGTATTTGTTGACCATTTTAGTAGGTGGTTGATGCTTAGACACCATGGATTTTGATGAATTTCTAAACAATGTCCATGTATTAAACATTGTTTTCTAGTTTAGAGTGGTGGTAGGCAGGGTTCTGAAAAGTTGCTCACAGGTCACATAGAAAGAGAAAGAGACACAAATATACAAACCAAAATAAGACATATTTCTTGAATGCAAACACTAGGAAAAAAATGAGACGTTGGAAAAGAAGACATTATATCAATTTAGGGGAATAAAGAAAGGTTTGTAAAAGAGGTAACATTTTTAATGCTCCCATAAAATAAATGGAATTACAATTACAATAGAGCAGTTGGAAATTATGAGTTTTATTTTAAGTAATAGTTTAATATCTAGTTATTAAATGGTCAATTAATCAGAATGATTAAACTTTGCGTTTGTGTGTAAACCCAAACATTTTATGTATGTATCCTCTCAGAACTTTATTAACTACCAGCAACAAATCTCCTTTAGTTTCTGCTTTAAAGGAGTTCTTGAAGACTCAAGAAGGAAGACCGCAGATGCATTAGCAGCACCAAATAAGTGAGGAGAGGCCCTGGGAGTTCATTCCATCATGCAGAACCTGATAGAGTGGGAAAATGTAAACAAATATCAAAAAGGAATGCCACAAAACTGGACTTAAGCAATGTTTTGAAATAATCTAGTGGCAACATTGAATTATTTCATCCCAAACATCAAACTAATCATCGACAAAATTACTACTGTGCATGGCAGGCTCTCTTCAGTTCTCTCCAGCTCTGAGACTCTTAGCAATTGGACTTCTGTTATCTCTTAGCAACCTCTTATCTCTGCTACCCTCCACAGGTTCCTACCTGTATCTTTTAGTTGCTTGTTATAAATTATGTGTACTATCACTTCAAATTATTCATGTTTTAATAAGTTCTACTAAATAGTCCTTTTTGTTAGCATTCACCTTTTTTTCCCCCTCTTTTAGGGATTGCCACCATTTCCACCCCTTACTCCATTAGGTTGGAGGCAATGCTCTTCCTCTCACTCTAGAACTGGAAACCTCCCTGCTATCCATTACTGTTAGCCAGGGCACTAGCCCTTGGTTGAGGATCAGCTAATGGAATGCCCCAAAACAATGACTTAAAGAACAAAGAGGCAGTAGGTTAATGGAAGCCCCTTTGTTGAGATCTGGCCATTCCAACCAAGTGTTGATAACTGAGCCTCCCACATCACAGCCTCTGTTGCTGTCTTTTTCTGACTATTTTCCAATGTTTTTCTCCACTCTCTCCACAATCTTGAGAACCCCGATATCTTTCCAGTAAAGACTTAAACTTACTGTCTGTTCCTTGCAGTCTAAATGATTCCTGTCCTCCTGGCACCTAGTCTTTCCACTGGTTCATTATTTTTTTCTGGAGGTCTATTCTTGTTAACGCAGGATTAATTATTGCAAAGACGGAAAACTTTCATTGAAAAAGTGAAAACGAAGAGTGAAAAATGCTAGGACAATAAAACTCTATGTTACAAGACTACATCATTGTCAGCTTCTGTTAATTGGAAGGAAGGACATATAATTAGAAATAATTGATGGAAAGCCACTTAAGTGGCTAATATATGAGGGGCAACATTCATGAAGTAATATTTGTAAAAGATCCTGTGTTCACACCACCGTAATGAGGACTACAGTGTTCTCTAACTACTCTAGGTGACATACCCATTCTGAAAAAGTTATGACATTCAGCATAATCAACCATATTTCTTTCACAATAGGTGTTGAATATTAGTATTAGACAATTATTAGAGGGAATAATGTAGCCAGTCTGCCTCTGCTTTCTCTCCCATTTGCAGCCCACCTAGAAGATGCTATGAGATACAGAAATAAAATTCAATGGGGATAAAGCTTAGCCAATAAATATTTGTCATGCTATTTAGTCTTATTCCTTTACATAAAAGTGCTTGGGGGGATCCCTGGGTGGCGCAGCGGTTTAGCGCCTGCTTTTGGCCCAGGGCGCGATCCTGGAGAACCAGGATCGAATCCCACGTCGGGCTCCCGGTGCATGGAGCCTGCTTCTCCCTCTGCCTATGTCTCTGCCTCTCTCTCTCTCTCTCTCTCTCTCTCTCTCTCTCTGACTATAATAAATAAATAAAAATTTTAAAAAAATATTAAAAAAAAGTTAAAAAAAAATAAATAAAAGTGCTTGGGGCTATGGAGCCCAAAGAGTGCTGTGATGCTGAGGACATAGTTTCAGGAAATCAGGAGACACTTCCCAGAGATGCTCAGCATTAGAAAGAGCAGTGCTTATTGCAGGACCAGGCTCATAGAAGAAACTCAGTAAATGTGTAGATGGAAGGAGAGAAACGAGAGAGAATGACAGAATGAAGAAAAGGAAAAAAAAAAACAATATATGCAAGGTGGACTTTTGAACATCACAGGTTAAGGAGATTTGCTTCTTCCTCATTCTCTGATGAGTTTCAGGGCCTGCTAGATTCTAGCATAAAATGCTAACAAAGAAGTTGAACAGGTTAAATAAGATATATGTGAAATTATTGCACAACCTAAAAGCGTTGTGTAAGATAAACTTACATGTCAAATTTTTGGAAACCTAGGAGAGCCCACTGCAAGGTTCATGGGTCTAATATCCAACTAGGACATTGTCATTGTTTTACCACCAATTTCATGGTCTTTCACCTGTTAAGATAGCAAAATAGGAAGTGATGTCACTGTGGTTTTCATAAGGAATAACAGAACATATGCATCCTATGACTCAAATGCTAATATAAAGTTATTCTGATGAACTGGGTATAGTTCAACAGACCAAATGGATAGCTTGTGGGGAGCCAGGAAATTCTGTTAACTTCCATTAAAATTGTCTTTTTCATGTCCATTTTTTAATTCTTCCCTTTTCCTTTCTCCTTTCTTTGTTTCTTTCTTTTTTTCTTCCTTCCATTCCTCCCTCCTTTCTTTCTTTCTTTCTTTCTTTCTTCTTCTTTCTTTCTTTCTTTCTTTCTTTCTTTCTTTTCTTTCTTTCTTTCTTTCTTTCTTCTTCTTTCTTTCTTTCTTTTCTTCCCTCCCTCCCCTTTCTTCCCATCTCCTCCCTTCCCCTCCCATTCTCTTCTCCTTTCCTCTCCTCCCCTTCCCTTCTCTCTCCCTCATCTTTATCTCCTTTTCTTTCTTCCTTTCTTTTTCCTTTATAGTTACCAGAAACCAGTCTTTATAGAGGTCTTTTAAAACTATTCCATGATTGAAATTATTTACCAATGATGACTTCATACACACTTTATCTTAGGATAAGAAATCATCATATCTGTAGGTCCAGCACCATGCAACATGAAATTTTGAGAGACAAGGCAAATAAGATCATAAATCAAGTTGAGTGAAAAGATAAGTATGAGAAGAGATACAGAAAAAACTATTTCTCCTTTCCATTCATTCACTAACAAATATGTCTTGTACACAAAGGCTGTGAGTTGGCTATAGAGACAGATAGGCCCCAAGATACAATTATGCCAAATACGGGATATTTTACTGATTCTTCTTTTTTAACTTATTGAGGTATTATTGACATACAGTATATTAGTGTCAGGTCCATAACATAATGATTCAACATCTCTACACATTGCAAAATGGTTACCACAATAAAAATAGTTACCATGTGTCACCATAGAGTTATTACAATATTATTGACTATATTTCCTGTGCTGTGCCTTACATTCCCATTGTTCTTCTTAATCTCCTTCACGCACTTGCCCCATATATATCATATATTTCACACCTTCTTTATTTGTCTATCAGTGGACACTTGGGTTGTTTCTGTATCTTGGCTATTATAAATAGCGTTGCAATGAACATAGAGGTGCCTATATCTTTTGAATCAGTGCTTTTGTATTTTTCAGATAGGTACCCAGTAGTGGAATTACTGGATCAGAAAGTAGCTCTATTTAAATTTCTTGAGAAAACACCATATAGTTTCCGTAGTGTGCATAGAATATACCTATTTGTATCCCCATAAAGGGCACACAGTGTTTCCTTTTCTCCACATTCTTGCCAACACTTATTTCTTACCTTTTTGATAAGAGCCACTGTGACAGGTATAAGGTGATATGGTATACATTTCCTGATGATGAGTAGTGTTGAGCCTCTTTTCATGTGTCTGTTACCCATTTGTATGTATTCTTCGGAAAAATGTCTAGTCTGACCCTCTGTCCATTTTTTAATCAGACTGGGGTTTTTTATTGTTAATTGAGTTGTAGGAGTTATTTTTATGTTTTAGATATTAACACCTATTGGATATATGATGTTTTTAAATAATTGTATTTATTTACTCATGAGAGACACAAAGAGAGAGACAGAGACACAGGTAGAGGGAGAACCAGGCTCCCTGCCAGGAGCCTGTTGCAGGATTAGATCCCAGGACCCTGGGTTCATGACCTGAGCCAAAAGCAGATGCTCAACCACTGAGCCATCCAGGTGTCCCTGGGTATATGATTTACAAATATCTTCTTCCATTTAGTAGATTGCCTTTTCATGTTTTTGACAATTTCCTTCACAGTACAGAAGGTTTTCCTTTAGTTTCATGTGATCCCATTTGTTTAATTTTTGTATGTAGTGTAAGATATTTATCCAGTTTCATTATTTTGCATGTAGCTGTCCAGGTTTTCCAACATCCCTGATTGAAGAGACTATCCCTTTTCTAATGTGTATTGCCTCCTTTGTCATCAATTGGATGACAATATATGCTGTTATTTCTGTTCTATTGATCTATGTGCCTGTTTTTATGCCAAAGACACACTGTTTTGTTACTATAGCTTTATAATATACTTTGAAATCAGGATCATGATATTTCTGACCTTTTTTTCCCTTCTCAAGATTACTATGGCTGTTTGGGGTCTTTGGTGGTCCCATACTAATTTTAGTTATTTGTCCTACTTCTGTGAAAAATGTCATTGGAATTTTGATGGGGATTGCATTGAATCTGCAGATTGCTTTGGGTAGTATGGATATTTTAACAGTATTAACTCTTCTAACTCATCAGCATGGGCTATCTTTCTATTTATTTGTGTCGTCTTCATTTTCATTAGTGTCTTATATTTCTAGCATACAGGTCTTTTCCTTCCTTGGTTAAATTTATTCTAAGGTCTTTTATGCTTTGTGATACAATTGTACATAGAATTATTTTCTTGATTTCTCTTTCTGATAGTTCATTAATGTATGCAAGTGCAACGGATTTTGTATATTTCAGCTTTTCACCTTTGAGTATAATGTTAGCTGTGGATTTGTCATAAATGACCTTTATTATGTTTACGTTTCCTCTATACCCACTTTGTTGAGAGTTTTTTTCTCTTTTATCATAAATGTATAATGAATTTTTCAAATGCTTTTTCTGCATCTATTTAGATGATCATATATTTTTACATTTCATTTTGTTAATGTGTTTTATCAGTATGATTAATTTGCAGATGTTGAATTGTCCTTGCATTCCACCTAATAATTATATATAATCTTCTTTATGTATTATTGAATTCACTTACTAATATTTTGATGAGGATTTTTACATCTATGTTTATCAGGAATTTTGGAGGTAACTTTCTTCCTTTGTGGTATTCTTCTTTGGTTTTCATATCAGGCTAGTGCTGGCCTCATAATGGCAGTTTGGAAGCTTTCTTTTCTCTTCAGTTTTTTGGACAAGTTTGAGAAGGATATATATTAAATCTTCTTTGAATGTTTGGTAGTACTAATTAGGGAAGCTTTATGGTCCTGTACTTCTTTTTGCTGAGAGGTTTTGAATTACTGATTCAATGTCCTTACTCGTAATCAGTTTATTCAGATTGCATATTTCTTCATGATTCAGTCTTAGAAGATTGTAAATTCCTAAGAATGTATTCATTTTTTCTAGGGTGTCTATTTGTTGGCATCTGATTGCTCATAGTAGTCTCTTATAATCCTTTGTATTTCTGTGGTATCAGTTGTAACTTCTGTTTTATTTCAATTTATTTATTTGAGCACTCTCTTTTTGTCTTGGTGAATTCAGCTACAGGTTTGTTGATTCTGCTTATCTTTTCTAATAACCAGTTCTTAGTTTCACTGATCTTTTCCATTGTCTTTTCATTTTTTTAAATAATTTATTTATTCATGAGAGGCCGAGAGAGAGAGAGAGAGAGAGAGAGAGAGAGAGGCAGAGACGTAGGCAGAGGGAGAACCAGGCTCCGTACAGGGAGCCTGATGCAGGACTCACTCCTGGGACTCAGGGATCATGCCCTGAGCTGAAGGCAGATGCTCAACAGCTGAACCAGCCAGTTTTTTTTTTTAAGTCTATTTAGCCATTCTATGTCTTTTGATTGAAGAATTTATTCCATTTCCATTTAAATCAATTATTGATAAGTATGTATTTATTACCATTTTGTTGTTTGTTTTCTGGGCTGTTTTCTTATACTTCTCTGCTTATTTCTTCTCTTTCTCTTTTCTCTTATAGTTTGATGACTTTCTTTAGTGTTATATTTAGATTCCTTTCTCATTTTCTTTTGTGTATTTACTATAAGTATTTGCTTTGGTTAAATTTTTTATTGTATGTATATAACACTCTATTTTAATTTGATAGCAATTCCATTTACCTTTCAAAACACTACACTTTTATTCCCCCCCCATGTTTTATGTTTTGGTTGCTTTTTTTTTTTACATATTTTGTTTTTGTATCCCTTAACTAATTATGTAGTCTTAGCTAATACTATTACTTTTGTCTTTTAATCATCTTAGTAGCTTTAAAAGTGATTATCTACTTTTACTATATATTCGTTTTTTTTTAATGACATTTTTACTTTTCTATGTTTTCTTATTATTAATTTGTGCCATTTCTTCTATTTTTTGTAAGGCCAGTTTAGTAGTGATAAACTCCTTTAGCTTTTACTTGTCTGGAAAAATCTTTATCTCTCATTCGAATCTGAATAATAATTTTGCTGTGTAGTGTATTCTCAATTTTTCTTTCAACACTTTGAATATGTCATGCCATTTTATTCTGCTTTACAAAATTTCTGTGCATAAATCTGCTAATAGACATGGGGTTTCTATTGTATGTAGTACATTGTTTTTCTCTTGCTACTTTTAAGATTCTCTCCTCATCTTTAACTTCTAACACTTTAATTACAATGTGTCTAGGTGTGGCTCTCTTTAGGTTCATCTTATTTCAAAATCTCTGGGCTTTCTGGTCCTGGATATCTGTTTTCTTCTCTAGGTTAAAGAAGCTTTCAGCCATTATTTCTTCAAATAATTTTTTTGCTCCTTTCTCTCTTCTCCCTCTGGAAGCCCTATAATGTGAATGCCATTCCACTTGATGTTACCCTAGAGGTCCTTTAAGTTATCTTAATTTTATTCATTTATTCATTTATTTACTTATTTATGTAAGTTTTATTGTTTTTTTATTGTTTTTTAATCTTCATTTAAAAAATTCTGTCTCCATTTTTATTGCTGTATCTGGGTGAGTTCTATTAGTTCATCTACCAGTTTGCTGATTTGTTAATCTACTTCAGTCAGTCAGCCATTGAACTCCCCTTATTTGAAGCCCTCCTCATGCATTTTTTTCACTCCAGTTATTGTATTCTTCAGCTCTGTGACTGCTTTTTGGCACTTTCTTAGATTTTATATTTCTTTACTGATGTTTTTGATGTGTTCATTCATTCTTCAGAGTTCAGTAAGCATCCTTATGATATTACTTTGAATTTCTTACCAGGTAGATTACTTATTTCCATATCATTAAGGTCTTTTTCTGAGGTTTTGCCTTGTGTTTTCTTTTGGAACATAATTGTTTCCTCATTTTGTTGACTCTGTTTTGTGTGTGTGTTATGTGTGTGTGTGTGTTAGGATTTCATTTATTTATTCATGGGATACATAAAGATAGAGGTAGAGACACAGGCAAAGGGAGAAGCAGGCTCCCTGTGGGGAGCCCAATGTGGGACTTGATCCTATGACCTCAGGATCACATCCTGAGCCAACGGTAGACACTCAACTGCTGAGCCACTCAGGTGTCCCTGTTTTGTTTTTTATGTTTCAGGTGAAACAGCTATCTCTATCATTCTTGGAAGAGTGACTTTGTTTAGATCATGATCCTTCTTGTTCAACCTTACCCTGGCTTTGGTTATTCTCAAATCTTTGTGACTTTCTAAACTGCCAAATTTATTCTTGATATGTCTAGAGTGTGCCAAGATCTGTCTCTGATACAAGGGAAGGAATCTCATTTACCACATAGTTTCAGATAGATTGTAAGACAGACCCTGAAGCAGCAACTTCTAAAGTATGTAAATATGTACAGTACTGTGGAATTTCAATCATAATCCCTGTTAGTTCCTAGACCAAAAGGTCTGGAAGTGTCCCAGAACAACAGTTTCAGAATTTGGGGCCGAGAGAAGTGTATAAGCTCTTTTCTAGAAGTCTTGTTGAGCTGCAGTGAGGCCAAGATGGTGCCTCCTTACTTACATTTCCAGGGAATACCTCCTCAGCATCTAGATATGTGGGAAACTTGAAACCTATCCCTCAGGTTGAAGCTGCATGCTAGGTATGTAGGCCTTTTTTTAGAGGAAAACTGGGGTAGCATTTCAGTCTGTTCTCTGTGCAGTGCCTTCAGGATAGTGGCCTGTCAAGAACTATCTTTCTAGTATTATAGTCCTGTGTAGCTCTGAATTCCAACCCTCTTGGCCAGTAGGTCCAGGTAAGTAAGTGATGTTTCCTACATGGATTTTATGTACCACTGGCTTTAGCAAAGTTTCTTGAAAGTGATGGGGGTGAAGCATGTTCTCCAAGTTGAGAAAGGAAATGGGAATATGTCTTGGCTGCAGCTGCCTATGGGCTTCAGCAATGCAGCAGGATAGTGTCTTATCTGTGCCTGGGCAGCAGCTTTAGTCTAAGAACAGGAACATGACATGACTGCTTGAACTCACTAGGCAGGGGGACAAAGGAGTATTGTAACTGCCTGTGCTTACAGACATTAGTTAAGGATTGAGAGAACTTTATGACTCTTCCTGCTCACCTACCCTAGCCAGGGAGCAGAGGTGTGCTCTGACTGCCCACGTTGTCCAGCCTCAGCAAAGTGCCATGAATGCTTATCCCCACTCATCACAGTAAGTTTACGGGGCTACCATGTGAAAGATTGCTTGCCAGTGCTAGCAGGTTAAATGGAGAGTGCAATAATAACATTTTCCAGCATCTTCATCTTTAGGGAACATCTCAACTGTCCCCTGCCCCTCCAGTCAATGTCCCCAGGTCAGCAAATGAATCTCCCTCCATATAGTCTAGCTGCTTTTCAAAGTGTTTTTTTTCTACTGGGTCTCAAGGCAAGTAAGACCCTGTATGAGCCCTCCAAGAGGGAAATCTCAGTTTCCTACAGCACTTTGGGATCCTTGATGTCCACTCCATCGTTTTCCAAGCCAGATATACTAGGGTCTCATATCTCCAGTGTAGATTCCAGGGTTGAGGATACCTGATGTGGGCACCAGCCTCTCAATTCTCTTGGAGAAGTGTTTGTCTGTTGAGAATCCCCCCGTATTGTGTGCTGCCACCCACCAGAGTGTTTTTGTTTTGTTTTGTTTTTGTTTGGCTGGGGGCAGTTGGCCAGACTGTGTCTCTCTGCCTCTTTCCTATCTCAGAGCAGTCATTTTATCTTTTATTGTAGAGGGCATTTTGTCTAGTTGTCAGATCCTTTTTTCAGAGGGAAATAATCCATATGTAGCTGTCGATTTAGTGTGTCCATGAGAGGAGGTGAATTCCAAACTTTTGCCACCATCTTGGACTCCCTCATTGTACTGATTCTGTTCCTAGCATTCTCTAATGTATTCTTCCTAATTTATAAGCAACTTCCAACAGGAACTTGCATTTCGAGATAAATCTCCCTAGCTCTCAAGGACTTTAATTATAATATGGAAAGAGTAAATCTAAAGTGCTGAGAAGCCATAGCTTGGGTTATATAAATGCTCCCAATAAACCCAGAACTACATTGAGTCAACTTCAACTCTGTCACTGAAGACAATGTTACAAGAGTAATAACCATCCTGATATCTAAACCCTCCCTTCCTTACCCCTCATTCACTGAGGTCAGCTCATTGTCTTCTCTAAATTATAGCATGCTGAGTAATAGTGCAGTTTTACAATAAGAAATTAGTCTTTATTTCTACAGTGAACCAACTTTTCCATTTGGTTTGGATTGAAAACGGAAAGGGAAAGCAGCTGTTAAAATAAGTTGCCTGTGTAAGAGTTCATTATGAACATTGTACCCCAACAAAATAAATATGCCATATTTTCTGAATAATACATGTATATAACATGTTAATTTTTTATAACATACCCTTATCAAGAAATAAATCTTATTATGGCACAAAAAAGTTATTGCATTTATTAAAATGGGTGAATCAATTTAAGCTTTCTTATGGTTTGTCAAATTTGTAAAATATTATATTTCTCTTCAGATAGAGTTACATACTGTGTAGCTCAAAGATAATCCCTATGGTCTTGGCATATGTTACTTAATTGTCTCAGAAGGAAATGCCATAAATAGCATGCTGTCATCCCCCACAGGCATTGGCTCATCTGTCACAGTGGGGGCTCCAGACAGGGTGAGGTGCTCTAAGACATTTCTTAGTCTATGTAAATCACAGCCATTACTTCTTACCACTTCCCAATTGGTCAATTATGTATAAACATGTGTTAATAAAAATTTGCCTCTGTGCCTCTAAGGTACACACCCATAAAGCTATGTGAGTATGATAAAGTATAAATGGCATACATTATTATCTGATTCAACCTACCTCATAAATTATGATCCAAAGTGCTTTCATAGAAACAAAACTTCAGAAAAGCCTTTAAAGCTAAATGCTTGGGAAAAAAAAAAAAAAAGACAAAATGGAAAACAATAATTTTTTCAAGTCTTTGTAACTCAGTGAAGAAAATGCTAAGTTTTTTCTTTACAAAGGAAGAAAACTAAAAAATATGTTAAATATTATAAATGCTTTTTATAAACATTTGAAGCCCTAATTGTTTTAGGAAACGGGACCATAAAAATAATACCCACTATGGTAGTAATAATTATAGTGGGTGTAATTGGTAAAAAATCTAACTCTAAATATGTGGGTTTTAGAAATTGTTATTTTTTATAATAATAAAATTGTTATTTTATGGTTTTGAAAAATATTTATATATCAATTATCATAAAGATGAGCTATATACACATTTTGATTGGGCTACTCCTAATCAAGCATAGTGAGGGCACCTGGATGGCTCAGTGGTTGAGTGCCTGCCTTTGGCTCAGCTCATGATCCCAGGGTCCTGGGATCAAGTCCCACATCAGGCTCCCTATAGGAAGCTTGCTTCTCCCTCTGCTTATGTCTCTGCCTTTCTCTCTCTGTGTTTCTCATGAATAAATAAATGAAATCTTTAAAAAAAATACCATAATGAATAGTCTGATGTAGTGGGAGGTATAATTGGTTTAGAACAATAGGCCTGGGGATCCCTGGGTGGTGCAGCGGTTTAGCGCCTGCCTTTGGCCCAGGGCACGATCCTGGAGACCCGGGATCGAATCCCACGTCGGGCTCCCAGTGCATGGAGCCTGCTTCTCCCTCTGCCTATGTCTCTGCCTCTCTTTCTCTCTCTGTGTGTGACTATCATAAATAAATAAAAATTAAAAAAGAAAAAAAAAAAGAACCATAGGCCTGAATTAAAGTCCTCATTTTGTCTGTGTGAGGGCTGTATGACTATGGGCACATTATTGAACTTTTGTAAATATCAGTAACTTTAGCAAAAAAAAGGTTGATGATGTCAGTCCAACTCACAGAGTTAATATGAAAGATAAACAAGATTAATAAATGAAAATAGTTTATAAATGTTTGTCATTATTATTAGTGTGTCAATAGAGACTCCCATTTTTATTTATTTATTTGTTTATTTTTTAAGATTTATTATTTATTAAAAAAAGATTTATTATTTATTTTAGAGAGTATGTGTGCATATGTGGAGAGAGGCAGAAGGAGAGAGAGAATTCCAAACAGACTCCCATGAGCATGGAGCTGGATGCAGAGCTTGATCTCATGACCCTGAGATCATGACCTAAGCTGAAACCAAGTGGGACGCTTAGTGGACTGAGCTACCCAGGTGCCCCAGGAATTCCTATTTTATAAAAAAAAAAAAATACTGAAAAATATATATTTAAGACTAATTATTATAACTTTATACTTACCTTCTTGTAAAGTAATAAGAGTAAATTACTAGTGTTCTTTAATTGATTCAACAGAAAAATGGAATAGCAAATTATTCTTGAACTGAATTAAAATAAAATGGTAGTAATTGATTGCTTGTTATTTCACTAGGAATTGTATCTGCCCTCCGTAAACATGTAATTCAGAATAAGTGCTTATAAACAGGTTACTATACACACCATAAAAGTGTAAAAATTCATCGATCTGTTTATCATTTAATTAGTGCTTCTTTTCATCTAAGCTATTAAATATCTGAAATTCCTTAATTCACTGACAACATTTCTTTAGCTTTAAAGTAGGGTGGATCCCAGCCACGTGTACAGATTTGTCAACTCATAATAACATAGGTCAATACTAACAATATATCAGGACAAACTCCCATATAATTGCAGAATTGAGTGGGACTTAATACCTGTCAGAATAATTATGTGAGCACTGGAATAATGTTATATCACAACCCAAAAAGAGTTATTTTGAGTTTTGGCAGTGATAGAATTTTAGAATTCTGCTTTAGTTTAACAGACATGGGCTAAGTGTGTTATAATACTGCTTAATATTTTTGAAGATTCATATCCTATCCACTTATATATGATTTATGAGAATCAGCTCCTAAAAGATGCCACAGGGAATCTAGAAAACACAGATGTATGAAACAATTATTTAAGGATCTCCAGAATATCTTTGAAATTTCAAGATCAAATGATAGATTGAGATTATATTTATTTATTATTAAACTAAACTAAATTGACTCTAAATGAACTATAGCCTGACCAGTAGATCTTTTTATTTTTATCAGCCAAATTGTCAACTATCACTTATAAACTTTGAATAAAATGAACCATTCAGGAGAAAATATTATAATAATGAATTATGGATAATGGATTCACAATAAAGAAGTGTGTATCACTACAGCATCATTCGGTTTGGATTTACTATAATAACCGAGGACATAGCACTTTTTAATGAGAATTTTTTGAAAACTTACTCATATTTACATTTATATAACCTTTAACCTACTTGCAATCAACATAATCTATAAGCAGATCTGAAGAAGAATGTGCATCATTATGGAATAAAATTAATAAATGCATTGTAGATAAATCATTATGCTCTCTGGTCACTTTAACTTTTTTTTGTCACTTTAACTTTTATATCTAAACAATTAATTTTAAAAATCAATATTAAATTATTATTAGATAATATATATATATTATGTAAAATAGGGATTTTTATTTGAGAACTGTGCCACTACCTTCCTCCCTATCTCCTTTTTTTCCTTCTTTACGTTCCTCCTTCATTACTACCTTTCTTCCCTCATTTCTTTCCTCCTGTACATATTTATATTCATTCAGTACACATTTGTTAGATGACTCCCATACAAGAGCCATGTGCTAAATTCAGGGAATCCAAAACTGAAAAAAAAATGAGTTTTATATAACACACATGTTACCTTTCCTACTTTGTAACAGATTAGTTAATTTAAATTGAAATGCTTTGCCAGGAGGAGATATTAATACTTTTCCATAGCAGGCTCCAGTGTTAAAGTTTATATACACACAATTATAGAATAGCTAATATAAGAAGATGCTGCAGTGAAAACACACAGGATGGGTCTCCATCTCCATTACAAAGTATCAGGGCAGCATACCATGTATACATGACTAAGCAAGTGTGGAAATCTGGGAAAGGAAAGTTATGTAGATATATGTAGGCATGGACTTCTATTTTTGACAGTATGGCAAACAAAAAACTCCAGGATTACCTCCTTTTGTATAATTACTATATCTAATAAATTTTACTTTTTGAATGTGTTACTGGGTTTGTAATAAAAAGGGAAAGTCCCTAGGACATCCCATAAAAATGGATTCAACTGGGTGTCTGAAATATCTAGAAGCAAGAAACAGAGTCGCCCTGAGGGAACATGGAGATACAATGCAGGGATCTGTCATCAGAAATACCATCCCTTGGGCCAGTTGAAAGATCTTACTGAACAAGACTAAAATGGCTACAGATAAAAGTCAAGCAAATATGAACTTATATTCAGAGATCACCAGACACACGAGCTAAAGTTAGTAAAAGCAAGGGAAAAAGCAGATATTGATTCTTCCACATTAATTGAATATAAAAATCCTTAAATTCAGAATACACAAGGGAATATATAAAGTGTTTAAAATATATATACTGGCAGTAAAGGCAGTAGGAAATTTTCAGGATTGATTAGGCAAACTAAACTTAAAAAGTATATACATATAACACACATAGATAAATAATCTCCAAAATGCATTGATGATAATAAACAGCAAATTAGGTAGACTGAAAGGAAAATTAAATAAATGAAAAATATTTCTGGAGAATTTACAACAGAATATGGAAACAATGGTAAAAAATTAAAATTTATGGGATCCCTGGGTGGCGCAGCGGTTTGGCGCCTGCCTTTGGCCCAGGGCGCGATCCTGGAGACCCGGGATCGAATCCCACATCGGGCTCCCGGTGCATGGAGCCTGCTTCTCCCTCTGCCTGTGTCTCTGCCTCTCTCTCTCTCTCTATCATAAATAAATAAAAATTAAAAAAAAAGAATATTAAAAAAAATTAAAATTTATGAAAGAGGGTAAATGTCACCTTTTTTTTTCAATTATTTGTACAATTGAATTTGGGTTCGAGAAGGAGAAAATGGGATTCAGGAGAGACAATATATGAAGAAGTAACATCTGAGAAGTTTCAAGATATAATTATTTTAAAAAATACATATGAATCTACAGATTTCAGAAATACAATTCATTTTAAGCTGGATTAAAAAAGAAATTCTGGCTAAGGATTTTGTAGTGATATTGTAGGTTACCAAAAAATAATAATAATAATTTTAAAGCAATCAGATTAGAACAGATCACCTAGATTAAAAACATTTATATCAAAATAGACTTCTCAATATCAATAAGGGAGAGGTAAAACTATATTAAAATACTACTACAACTACTTCTACTCCTAATTGTGTACCTAGAAAATGCATCTTTTAAAATACAAATTGATATGAAATAATATACAGATAAAATAAAAATAGAGAGTTTATGTTAATAAGTGTGCACTAAAGGAACTTTTAAAGAATTTATTAGAAACAAATTCAAATATAACAGTAATTTCAATAAACATAAATGTATTGAATTTGTCACTTATAAGACAGTGGTTTCCACATTATAATTTACTTAAAATCCAGATGTGTGCTATTTAGAATATATAAAGAGCTGAGAGGAAACTTATTTAAAACATAACACAAATATAATTTTTAAAAAATCGGGAGGCACCTGGGTGGCTAAGTCAGTCAAGCATCTGTCTTCAACTCAGCTCATGATCCCAGGGTCCTGAGATGGAACCCCACATTGGGCTCCCCACTCAGCCCTCTGCCTGCTCCTCCCTCTGCCTGCTGCTCCCCTTACTTGTGCTCTCTGTCAAATAAATAAATAAAATCTTAAATAAAAAAATTAAAAACTCAAAACCATGCGGTAGTCATATTAATAACAAAGTGGTCTTTAGAAAAACATTGTTATGGATAGAGAGAGTCACAATGTAATGACAAAAAAATCACAGAAAACACAAATGAACTTTAAACTTAAATATTATTATTTTATAGAATAAAATATATAAATTAAATGATTTAATTATAGGGATAAATTTTAAATTTTCAATCATAGTTTGGGGGTTCAAGGGACCTTTTTCAATCATTGATAGGTTAGACAGAAAAAAATGAATAAAGCTATAGAAAATATTTGAACAACATATTTAATAAAGTGAATTGAAAGAACATAAGCACACTATATATATGTATATGAGTGTATAAATATGCACATATATGTAGATAGTCTATATTTTTTCAATTTATTAAATATATTGTTTAAACATATTTCATGTTTAAGCTTTAGGATATGTTCTACCTAACTACCTACTTATAATTAGTAATGAAGAAATGGGAAGTGAAATGAAAAACTAATAATGCTGTATTATTAGACATTAAAATAATTTGTATTATTTAATCGTTGCACAACAGTTAAAGATCATACATTCTTCTCAAATATGTGTAGTATATTTATTTAAACTGGTAATTTAGTACACCTCAATAATGAAGAAAATGACAAACAGAAAACAAATTGCAGAAGTATTATTTAAGTATTGCTAAAAGTAACAAAATATAAATTAAAATATCTCTATGCATTTGTTAATGTAAATAAATATTCAAAAATGAGTTCATAAAAGAAATATAAAATATTTGGATACAAAGATACAAAGTCAAAAAACAAAAATAATTTTTTGTATACTAATGAACAATTGGAAAATGAAATAAGCAAAACCATTTACAATAGCGTCATAAGTTTATAAGAGTATATTGTATGTTTAACATAAATGTTTAGTAACATTATATAATTGCTATTATATTACAATTTGAGAAATTGAGCAAAAGAGATCTTAAATAAAAATTTATAGCACTAAATATGTGTATTAGAAGATAAATAAGGCTGAAATTTAAATGAAATAATGTCCTATTTGAGCAGTGAGGAAAATAAAAACAAATTTAAATAATTTAGACAATTTTTTTTAAAAATTAGAAATCTATGGAAAAAAAGCAAAATAAAGATAGCATTAGAAAATAAAAAAGTTAAGTATTTCTACTTAAGAAACAGAAGTAATGTGAAAGACCTTGGGTGAAAACCCTGGGTCCAAATGGTTTTACAGCAAATTCTATACAATTTCAATGAACAGATAATATTAAGTATATGAAACAAACTGCAAGTTAGAACACTTCACAGTAATTCGCATTAAGCCAGTATAATCTTGATTCCAAATCTGGACAATGATAGACAATGGTATGAATACAATGTACAGGCCAATCTTGCTGTGAATATAGAACAAAAGTCTTCACATGCAGAAGTCAAATCCTATGATGTAAAAAGTTATTATCAATCATAAACAAGTTGAATTTATTTCAGATTTAAGGTTGGATAAACATTAGAAAATTTGTAATGTTAATCTACCACATAAAAAGATTAAAGGAGCAGAAATGTGTGATAATCATCATATTATATATTTAAAAGAAGAGAAAAATGTATTTGACAATAACAACTATTTGTTATTAAATCTCTTAACAAGTAATCCATTAAAGGTATCCATGAAAAAACCACAGCCAGTACTATTCTCAATGAAAATATCCAAAGTGTTTCCCGAAAATATGACAGAAGAAATAAAGGTGTCACTGTCACTACTTTCAATTGTGTGCTAAATACGCTAGCCAGAACAGAAAAAAAAATTGAAAAAATGAAGTAAATGCAGGCAAATAATTAGGATAAGAAGAAACACAGTAAATGCTATGATTGTTCACATATCCAACCCAGGAATTACAGTCTTATTAGTAATAAGAGTGTCTAGATATCCTTAAGATAAGCATATAAAAATCTATGGAAGTTCTATTCAACAGCAACAAACACTGAATAAAATTTGAAAATAAGTACCATATTTAATTGTAACAAAGACCAATGAATGGAGTCTTAGGAATAAATCTAAGGAAATCCACACTAAACTTTTGTGGAGAGTTTTATAAACATATTGGAAAGCACTAACAAGAACAATAAATGGAGATACAAATCAAGTAAATGAACAGAAGACTTCACAGCAGTCAAGAATTCAATTTTTGCCAAACTGATACTTATTTACATATAGAGAACTAATTATAAAGAAGTGTTAGAGATTCATTTAAAAACTTAAATGGAAAATGTAGATAACTTTTTCTATTATTTGGGGATAGAGAAAAATTTCTTAAATATACCTGTAAAACCATAAAAGGAAAGATTAGTAAGCTTGACCTCCTTATGTTTAAAAGTTTCTGTTCAACCAAAGTCATCAAGAATAAGGTGAAAACAGGAATACCTGGTGGCTCAGTCAGTTGAGCATCCCTTAAGCATCAGATTCTTGATTTCAGCTCGGGTCATGATCTCATGGGTTGTGGTATCAAACCCAGGTCGAGCTTTGAGCTCCGTAAGGAGTCAGCTTGGAGATTCTTTACTTCTGCCCCTCCTTCCACTCTCTATTTTTCTCTCTCTCATAAATGAATAACTCTTAAAAAAAAAAAGAAATGCTTGTGAAAACACAAGCATAAAAATGGTAGTCATATTTGTAACAATATAACTAATTTATATTTGAAATATAAAAGAACTAAAGTCAAAAAATTAAAAGGACAACCACTCAATCTTAAAATGTAAAAGATAATAACAGATATTTCATAGAGGACACACAAATGTCCAATAAACATAGGATAAGATGCACAAGCTCAGTAGTGTTAAGGCAGTTGTCAATTATAATCATAAACAAAATTGGTTGGAAAATTAAGAAATCTAAGAATATTAAATGTGACTTATAGGGCTATACCTCCAATATTTGGCAAATAAGGAATATTCTACATATAAATGCCATATAATGAATAAAATGCAAAGTACAATCAGGTAAATGAAGATTATAAGTGCCAGACTAAATGTATTTTTCGTAAAGAAACTGTTTGGGAAAATGATGTTTAACATTGACAAAAAGAAGAAAGTCAGGAGAGATGTCAAAGTTTAGATAATTGTCACATTAGACAATTTAAGTTTGGGTTGATGTCATAATATATTGGAAAGTATAGAGGAAAAGGCTTTGGAGACTCAAGTCTGGCATTTGATAGAATTATAATTCTGATTCATTTGATTTTACACAAGCGTTATCTTAATTGAGTTGCTATAGGTCCCATTTTCCTGCAGGATAGTCGCAGATGCATGACGTCCTGTCTGGATACCATTTTCTTTGCTTTCAAAAATGTCCCTTTTGGGGGAAAAAAAAAGTATCCCTTTTGGGTGAAAATTTATATTTCCACCCTATATGAGTTAACTCTCTTTCAGTCTTACCCGGCCATATTTTTATAAGGGCTTAGAGATCCTGAAAACTGATATATGAGATCCTCAAATGATTTGACACAATACTTAGAATTAATCAGAAAAAAAGCCAGATAATTTAAAAATGAAATGCCCCAAGGACAGTCACAATAGATAGTCACCATGTTACTAATGGTGCAGTATGTGACTTGTTCCGCTTGGGTAATGATCTGCAATAACTTCTGTAATTGTTTGCAAATAGAGACTGGAAAATTCTACGCTCTTCATCAAGAGAAAGCCTAGGTTTAGTTCTAGTGTTGAAATAGATGAATATTTCAGATCAAGATCACGTGCGACAAGTTTCATTTGAAAGAAACATGGCTATAATAATATGCTATTCTAACATGTCATGGAACTTTGCTAAATTCTCCACCTCCATTAACTATAGATTATTGTGTTGTAATGTATGATCCCATATTTGCTGGTATGCACTATAAAGACTTTTATATTAAGCGGTCCCATTGATTAACATGGACAGGAGGAGAAGGAGGTATTCTGACTGGATAGATTCCATCTTTTGAAGCCTTGAGTATTTGGCCCAATTTTCAATGTCAAGTGTAGACTATAATTTATCCAGACTTGGCTTTTGTTCTTTCCCACCCCCAACCTTAAAAACTAAAGGGTAATATAGGCATTTGAATTTATTAGCATTCATCAAAGAGTATTTTTGGCAGCATTGTATCACAAAGGCTGACATTGGCATATATAAAACAATACATGTGCAAGCCTGCAAAGAAAGGAAATTTGAAGAGAATGTCCATTATATAACTTAAGCTGTTTTTTCTGGATCAAATAAAATTATAGAGGCGCCATGCATAGTGCTGTTGCTGAAGGCCATCATAAACCCTGGTTTTCATGGGGTTATATGGTCTTTTCACCATGAAAAAAATTCTTTCTGTATTTAAGTTGCCAAAGCACCAAGGCAGCCTGGGAAAGGGGAGACTTTTTTTTTTTTCCAATTAAAACAGAGTATCTACAAAATAAGTCCTTTAAAGATGAACAAAACTAAAATTTAGATGTCTTGATGACTATTTGGAGACGATGATTTTTTTTTCTTTTTGCAGTAAAGATATATGATTATTGTTGTCTCTAGTTAATGTACCTTAAAACTGAGGAGATCTATCTATCTGATACAGTAATTTATTTTTCAATCATCTTTTTAAAATTAATAAGCAAATTTCCAGGGCATGACAACGGATTGGTGAGCACTGTGTCACTTGTCCATTGCTTAAGATTCAAAACCCAAGTTTCTTTACTTTTATGTGAGGAGGAAAACTAATCCCAAAAATCATAGAACTTGCTCACCTCATTATATATTTGAAGCTTTTAAAGAAATAACAATCCAGGGAAATTGGAAGTTTGAGTCTCATCTGGACCGATGTTCTATAGAGAACATCTGCATATTCAGAAATATCTAAATATTTTACCCAACCTTTCAATTGGAGAGGCGGATTTTTAACTAGAAAGGGTTTTATTTCTCCTGTAATTGTGAATCAGACAACATATACATGCCATCAAAACAAAATGAGCATAATGAATTAAATTAGCTAGTTGCCCCAGCTCTGATAAACTTCTCAGGCTCTGCTATGCTATTGCCAATTGCAAAACAGATTGCAGGTCTTTCTTGAACCTGTTATTAAATCGATGTTATGTCCTATGTCCTTTCACATCAGAGGACACATGATGACAGTTTGTCCCATTTTTGGTGATGCTGACTTTAATCATTTTGCTCAGGTAATCCACAAGATTTCTCCATTCGCTGTTTTTTTTTTTTTCATTCTTTTTTTTTCTTTTCTTTCTTTTTTTTTCTTTTCTTTTTCTTTTTTTTTTTTGTGTGTGTGTTAGTATGTAATCTATAGGGTGATAAAATGAGACTATCTGAGTGGCCTATTTTTCAACTGTCTTTCAGCAACAATTTCAGCATACATAGATAGTTTTCACTTTACGTAATCATCCTTATATTTGTGGCAATGTGATGGTTTTCTATCTTTTATTTCTTCTACATATATTAGTAGAAAACAATCTTTTAGGAAAAGCTCCCCACTTCATATCACCCAACTTAATAATTAAATTTAATTATTAATTAACAATTGTTTTTAGTATCAGTAAACATTCATGGATCCTTTGCTTAAACTGTTTTATAATCCATTTGTGTCAATATTTATTTTAGGGAAAGTTGTCTCTAATTTGGCCAATGTAATAGGGTCACTTCTGGATGGTTCATATATGTTCTTTAACATTACAAGCTGGTTTTTGAACACTTCTTCAATTTCTCACATGAAATAAATAACTGTTTAAAAAAAGATACCAGATTAGATCCTTGACTAAGAAAGAAAACAGGAAAACCCAGCTTTAAAGGCCATTAGGACAATTGGGAAAATCTGAATATTGACTAAGATAGACAGATAGATAGATAGATAGATAGATAGATAGATATAGATACATAGCATATACCAGTGTCTATTAATGTTAATTTTTCTTACTGTGAAAATGTCACTGTGTTCATATAGAATAATTCTATTGTTCTTTGGAGACATGCTTAAATATTGAGGGATAAAATATCACCATGTTTTTTAGTAACTCTCAAATGTTTCAGCAAATGTTATAAAATGTTAACAGTTGGTGAGCCTAGGTAAAGACTACTTTCTGGAGTTGGAAATATTTCTAAATTAAAGTTGGGGCAAAAAATATGAAATTGTATTTAGATAATCCTGAATGGTTATGCATAAAAGCATGAATTTACCAAGCAAAAGAAAAATGGTGTGTAGCTTTAAAATCTTTTCACTAATGAGGACAAATGAGGACTTCAAGTTAGGAAACTCAGCTGCTTACTTTAGTTGATAAAGGTTCAGGTCTAACACAGCTAAATTTGAAACTGCTCAAAAGCATGAGCTTGAGCAAAAATCAAAATGGCTGCGCTAATGCTCCAGCAAACTTACTGGGTTTTAAGGTAACCTCTCTTCTGCAAACCTCCCCTCTCCCCTTGTTAGCCTTTTGTTTCAGGAACCAGGTACCACCCTGAAAACATGACAGATGAGGCTGGGAGCATACAGAACTCCATTTGAAACCAGTTAGATCCTGTATTTTCCTGTAAAATCCCCCAGGCCCTTCCTCCAGGGGGCTTGTGGGTTTTTGAAGACCATAGTTTGCTGTAGCCTCCTTTGCCTGGCCAAGCAATAGAGCTTTGTTCCTCTTTATCCCAAACTCAAATATTTGGCTTTGAAGCACAAAAGTTGGTTTTTGACAAAATCACATGCCTAGGACCAAAAAATAAGCTGTAACCAGATGGAAAAAGGAAAAGCATGATTAATTGAATTCTTAGGCAAAAAATCTATTTAAAAATCCTATTATTGTATTTATAAACATGTTGATATTAATCCCTTTCATTATATTATATGTATCTTTTCCTAACATATTCACTATATATGTGAAAGGTAATTGAACTTCTATAATGAAGATCTGGATGATTCAGCTAAATATGTACATTATAAAAGAGACTAAGATATTTTGTGTATTATCAGATGTCTGTCTCATGACAACATTAGAAATGAAGGGCATGAATGTTCTTTTGATAAGGATTTGGGGTAGCAGGTGCCAGTCAATTAAGGTCTTAGTAATGTCAGCCATGTTATCAGGGACTATTTAGCAACTGAAAAGACTGTTGAAAGTAGAAAAATTAACCCAAATTTGCTGTTTTTAAAAGATAAATTCATATAATTTTCAAGTCATCTGTGGTGTTCTTCTAGAAGGAAAGATTCAATTTCTTTTTAATGTACAGTAGACACTGTTTATCTAGGTGACTAAGCTGCCTCCATCTGGTCAAAGGCAAGTAACATAGCATATTCATTTAACAGGACGAGCAAGTGCTATAAGATGCATTAAATTGTTTGGAAATATGTGAGGTGGGAAAAAGGAATTTATGAGCCCTTATTATTATAATGATCACCACTATTGAAAGTAGTCAGGGAAAAAAAAAAAGAAAGTAGTCGGGAAAAAGTTGTTTTTGGTATTCTAAGTCTTTCATTTCAGAAGCATCGATTAAATTAAATTTATTTAAATGAATCATTGTAAAGGTTGACTTTTTTAATTACAAAGATTTATAATTAAGGAGGTAAAGACAACAGGTTAGCAGTGCATATTGGATGTGCTGGAAATCAGAATGCGTATGGAAATGAAAAAATCCGACTAAACTGTGCATGCCAATAAGTGGCATACTATTAGCACTTGTAAAGCTCTGCCTTTGTAAATCCAACTAAACTATATTTAGACTTCTAAACAAGGAAATCTTTTCCGAGGGCATTGCTGTTTTGGTTGTTTTGTTTTACTCTTTTTTTTTCCTCTTTTTTAGTGGATGATTCTTTTTAAAAAGCAAAATCATGTTGTTAAGTAATTTTTAAATTGTTTACAAATACTTAAATATTTTACATATGTATGTTTTTACATGATAGACATCATTTCTAAATATATGATATAGTAAATAATGAGTGGCAGGAAAGAACATGTTCAAAGAAGTAATTAATATAAAATTAATATTTTTACTTCCAGTGCAAATAGTTTGCTAACTGCAGCATATAAATGGGACAGACACCTGAGCATTTGGTTTTTAGATCATCCCGTTACTTAGGATGTACATACAGCCTGGATACCATGGGGGTGTGAGTTATGCAAAATGTATGAACTCTCTCTTACTGTTGAATATTTTATACACACATACACATGTGTTTTGGTTTGGCACAATTCTTGCAGAACATTCCTGTTATTACTCAATTATATGTTTCTTAAGATATAGAAAAATATAAGAAAATGATAATATAGTAATAATGTACTTTGTAACACAATAAAAAGACCCAGCGATTTATTATTTTTTTCAAATAAATTAGAGAAGAAAAAGGACTAAAATATTTATGTAATTCAAGTCAGAAATTTTCTCTCTTCAAAGTTCAGTGAAATTAAGTGATGATTTAAATAATTAATTATTATATTCTTTATGGCATTTTCCTAGTGATATACATATATAAGTATATATAATACATATAGGATATTGTATGCATTCATTATTTATAATAAATCATATACATTAGAGTGATAAATAATAATTTTAGAATTTGACCCAATTTAATAATTACATTGGATTTAATAGTTTTCATGTGTCATAACATTCAGTAGATAATACGATAATATCTTAGGCTAACATTTCACAAGTATGTGAAAAGAAATATAGATATCTATATCTAGAACCAAAGTGAAAATCATAACTCAGGAGAGGCTTAAAGGTCTTAAAGGAAGGCTCTGCTGTTCTTAGAGATGAGAAGGGCATTATGTGTTGTCTTCTGCTGTTTGACATTACAAAAGACTTGACTGTGAAACACTGCTAAGAATCAGTTGGTAAATATTTACCAAATTTTGTCATCGTCTTTCCTCTGTTTTCTCAATTCTTGATTTCCGATTGGCAAAGGTTAGTAGGAAATGGAATGTTACTTCTTTACCATCGTACCAATTTTCCAGTGTTTACTAATCTTTAGGAGGTGTCATGGTACTGAACCAGACTATTTAGGTTTTGTGAAAAGTGACTAAGGGATTAAAACAACTATTGATAATATATGGGTATTCCGGGGATCCCTGGGTGGCGCAGCGGTTTGGCGCCTGCCTTTGGCCCAGGGCGTGATCCTGGAGACCCGGGATCGAATCCCACATCGGGCTCCCGGTGCATGGAGCCTGCTTCTCCCTCTGCCTGTGTCTCTGCCTCTCCTCTCTCCTCTCTCTCTGTAACTATCATAAATAAATAAAAAAAATTAAAAAAATATATGGGTATTCCTTCTTGCAGGAAGTTGAAAGATGGGGTGGTGGCTTTTGGTGTGGGACTTATGTATTTCAGAGTATTTACTAGTGATGAAGAGGACAACATAAACAGAGAGACGGTGAAATATTCTGACAACACTAAACTATTTTGGTTAGTTAAAAACTAATGAGGTTTGGGAGATGCTCCAGATGGCTCTAATCATACTGGAGAATTGGGCAGCCCAGTGGCAGATGAAATTCGTTTTTGATAAATGTACAGGAAGGAATATTGAAAAATTATAATCTAAACTCTCCACATATACCATGAGATTTTGAACTCGCAAATTCTCTGAGGAGCAAGACATTTACTGCTACCATTGCTGGTTCAATGAAGGTGTCCCCCAGCGCACATCATTTTGGAAACAGCTGAGTAGATGCACGATGTGTTTAGAAAAAGGTTTGAAAATGCAAATAATAGGGAAAGCTGTTTTGAGACAGATAAAGAATGTTTTACCCATTGCAGCAGGATGGATTTCTTCTGGGTAACAAGTGAGAAGTGACAGAAACTGGAAAGTCACAGAAGCTGGTGGAAAGAGTGACTTACTCCTGAAGTAAGATTGAAAGACAGGCTGACAACTGGAGAACACATTTATATATGCCCAAACCTGTTAGTACTATACAGCTTTTCAATTTCGAGCAAGGTTTGAACCATGGAGAATTTGATCTCATTAACGGGGCAGCAACTGTGGGGCCCCGACAATTAATACATGAGTTTGAAGACTTGGCACTTGAAAGTTAAAAATTCAAGGCTTCGCTCAATTTGGTACTTGTTTGTAGGTGATAAATCCAGATGCTGTGTGGTCACAGCCTCTTTGTATGTTTATTGTCTAAGAAAAGAAAAGAGTAATTATATTAGCATATCAAAGACTGTGCTTCCAGTTCACCACTGCTTGAGAAAGTAATAGGTAGATCCAGTGAGGAAGGTATGAGATGCAGACACGGAGATTGCCTTAAACTAGGGATAGGCGATAACAAATCGCTCAGTGTATTTTTTGAGTTTGTTCCAAATGAGTAATCACAAAACTGTCTCCAATGGTTTCTGATTCACACCTGTTAAAGAAAAAAAAAAAAAAAAAAAAGACAGGCCCCCAAATAGAATCACTTGTGCTAAGCTCCTCATCTGTAAACCAAGACTTACTATCTAACCTAACTGTAGTTTCAGTGTCTCCCCAGAGTGTGTCCTTTAACTAGTCTTTCTGGAATTACCTGGCCAGCACTGGTGAAGTAATCCATCTGATAGATCCCTGCTGTCCCCCAAAGAAAGATGAGATCATTCTCCCTTTCCTTGTCCCACCCCTTTTTACCTATAAAAGTCAGTCTCCCAGCTCCTTTCTGCTTGCTAGATGGGATGCTGCCTAATTCATGAATCACTGAATAAAGCTAATTTGATCGTTAAATTTGCTCAGTTGAATTTTGTTTTTCGACTACCCAACTACAATGGGGAGAAATATTTTTGAAGTTAAAGGCTCATTGGTAAATTTGACAGCTTTTTTTTAACTTAATGAAACCATTTACTTTGTTTAGTAAAGGAAATGTGAAAATATGTATTATTTTCTCAAGGGACTGCAACAAAGCGTTTTGATCTGTTAAAGAAGAGGGAAAAGTACCGGGATAAATATTTCGTAAATACAATTTAAGAATTCATGAGAAACTAGCCAGAAAGCCATGCTTTGCATGACATAGAAATAAAGTTAGTCCTAAGAAAAGTAAATCAGCAGGTATTTAAAATTATTCTACACATTTCGTGACCACTGAATATGATTAAGTAAGCTGAACTTAAATATGACAAATAGACCTAATAGCAATTAAATGTTACATAATTATATGTTTATATACAATATATATTAGTATGAAAAAAACCAATATATATTAGTATGTGTATCTCTTTATTATAATTGTATATCACTGCACTCTAGTGTATATACTATATCACTGTATGTGTGTCACTGGATTTTATTCATAATTAGAATTTGCTCTAAGTCTTCTGTTCTTTTGATACACGATTCCTACACGAAGTATCCAAAAAGTCTTCTTTTTTGCTTTCCACTGGAGCAACACTGGAAATATAATATCTTGGTGGTGAAATAGTTTTCTTTTGGGAAGAAACTTTATTTGGGAAGCAGAATTCAAGAGGCATCCTCCCTAACATCGTTATGTACCAGATGTGCACAAATCTATGTAAGGTTCTCCATATTTTTGAATAATTTTGTCAGTGAAACGCAACCTGAACATTTGATTACAGACATGCTAAACCACTCTTTGGATTATTTTAGGTATTTGCATAGACTTTAGGGAAGCTGCTTAAGAATTCATTTGGATCTGCAGTAGAACAAAACTACCTATATGTGGGTAAGGAGATCTGCGAATGTTTTCAAAACGCTGGTGTGTTGAAAACTGGTTGGGGAGGCCAAGTGAACCTGCTAGTTGCTAAAACAGTAGCAATGAGAAATGAATGAAACAGTAAAGAGGAAAGGGGCTGTTCAATAACACTTCATATCCTAAGCATGTCCCTCTGAATGCCACATGTTCTCTCAAGATGTTGAACATACGGCTTCTATGAGGATGCCCCAGTCATCAAGAGCTTAGTGAAGGAAGGCACCTGCATCGCCCTCTGGCTCTCAGCATTCCTAGAACTCAACTCTTCCTGGCAATAAATCTCTTCCAGCACAGTACACTGAACATTCACTATTCAAACATGCTGTTTTCCTTTTGCTGGATAATTTGTATAAGTGAAGATGAATAATATTGGTCACAGGAGTTACAAACAAAAGTGGTTCCATGTGTGCTTCGGGAGGCAAATCACTTCTGCGAAGGGGCAGCAGCATCGTCTAACTCCACTGGCACTCTCAGAAAGCTATGCTGATCCCAGTTCTCCAGATGAAGGGCCTGATTACAGATGTGTCAGTTCGAAGCTGTAATTTGTTGATAAAACCTCTTACAAAGTACTCATTTCTAAGGGAGAGGACGAAAACCAATGAGTTCAATAACCACAATAGCCTCAGTTTGGGAAGCGTCACACCTACCTTTTTTATATTATACTTTCTAGAGATTTATGGACACACTTTCATAGAAGCAAGCCAAGTGTATCCCCTCCCCCCCTTTTTAACTTTTAATTCTTCCAGAAGCCCTGAGTTCAGGGAAATGAGGAGGAAAATGGCTGCTTGATCTACTCAGTGGATTCTATTACCAAGGAATAACCTCACTCTTTTATCTTGTTTTCCATAAAGTGAGCAGAATCTTAGTCTGAGGGCACATAGTTTGAGGGCAAATTGTAGCATGTTACATGTGAATGAATGGATAAATAAAATTTCCACTGTCTAATACAATGAAACCACAGATAAAGAAATAGCCTTGGCAGAACCAGAGGAAAAATAAGACTCTGTTGAGCTTGAATGTAGTCTACAGTGAAGAGGGATGAGAAATATTGCAACATCTACAAAATCATTGCTTCTTTGGTTTGAGTTTCCTGTAGCATTTGTATGTTGCCAGATTATAAATTACACTGGTTTCACCATCCTGCTTTCCCAAGGGACACATTTATGAGAAAGAGTTCATCTATCCTCCATGAGAACAGAGGTTTTGTCTCCCTTTAATTTTTATGATTCTACACAGAATGTAGCATGTACTTTACCAGAAAGTATATGGCTAATTAATAAACAAATGCATGAGCAAATGAATGAATAAATGAATAATTTTAATGAAGGAGCTATCGAGAGAGCAATACATATGTGTGATAAGAGGAGAAAATATGATGGTGGAAGTCTGAGGGTATGAAAATGGAGGCACTTCCAAATGCTCCTTTCAGAACTGCATCATTTCAGGACATCTGACTGGCTCATTCAGTAGAGCATGTGACTCTTGATATATAATATATATGTCATCTAATATATATATTAAATTTTATATATATATTTTTTTTAGATATATAAAATGAGAGGCAATATAGAAGCTCCTTTGTAATCCCTGATTCCTGGAGATAAGAATCCAGCATGGCATGACTTAAGGGCTCTATCATTGCTTGTTTGCAATGAAACTTTCTCATCTCTTGGCACTCTTGATGTCGTCTTTCTTGATCCTCCAGCAAATTTTATGACTACTCATATAACGCCTCTTCCTCCTGTAAAAAGAAATAGTCCCCAAAGCTAAGTCTATGTCTGTCTTCTCCATTTCTTATCAAGCAGTAGCTTGAGTTCTCACATTCATACAAACGGCTCATCAATCATTATATCAAGCTCTGACCTCTCTTTCATTATTCAAATCCTACAATGTCAATAAGGAATTGAATTCCTTATGCTCAAAATTGATGTCTTCTATTTTATTCTCCCATTCCTTCTCTTTCTTTTCAGTGCAATACTTCCTCTCAATAGCTTTTTTACCAAAGGTTGATAATATCGATAGCCATTAAATGGGTATCAGTAGTATCCAATCAATTGTACTTCCCTAGCAACAACCTCCCCACCAAGCCTTTACTTCACTTCACAATTTCTCTGGCCATCAGAAGTTTTTTGCTTCATTATCCTGTGCAGAACTCTCCAGGTGTGAATGAACTTTTATGTTGCTTCCAGGTATATTTCTATAATTACCCTGATTCTTTTTTTTTAATTAATTAATTTATTTATTTATGATAGTCACACACACACACAGAGAGAGAGAGAGAGAGAGAGAGAGAGAGAGAGAGAGAGGCAGAGACACAGGCAGAGGGAGAAGCAGGCTCCATGCACCGGGAGCCCGACGTGGGATTCGATCCTGGGTCTCCAGGATCGCGCCCTGGGCCAAAGGCAGGCGCCAAACCGCTGCGCCACCCAGGGATCCCTACCCTGATTCTTTATAGTGAGATGCCAATGGATATTCCTCTCCCACCTAAAAATCTTTGACCATTTGCCCGAGTGTAGATGACTCAATATAAATTTCACCTCCCTAAATCCAAATGCTAGGATGCTCAGAAGGAACAGGACTTTGAGAACGGACTTGAATTTGAAATTTAAGCCTCCCACATACTAGTAACTTTGGATGACAAAGATAACCTCTTTTAGCCTAATTTTTTATTATAAAATGAAGATTGCAATGTTAACCTTCTGGAACATTAAGATAACAAAATAAGAGGAAATATGAAAACAGAGTTTTTAGAATCACACATAAGTGGGCTTTCTCAAAAACAACTTCCCTTTTTGACTATTGTTATTTGAATGTAGAAACAATTATCACAGTGGTGTAGATAGAAACCAAATTTTGCTGTCAGAAGATAAGAAGTTTGAAACTGTCACTAGCTAGTGTTGAAAAGTTTAGCTTATTTTTTAGAATGGAAGTGCATTCAATGCATCTATAAAACAATCCCTACTTCCCAAATGTGTCCTCAGGACCTCCTATACATAGAGGTACCTAATGTGAAGCTCTACAAAGAACAAATTAAAGTGTTTTCCTCGTTTCTCAGTGTTTAATGTAGTGCATAGTGAGTTTCCAGAGGAAATTATGAAAAAAAATAAAATTATGGATTAGTGATCATTGGCTTAATTAATTCTGTTATTACATTATTAAATGCAGCTTTTAGATCTATTCATTGGTCTACTTTAGCATTGAAAAACACCCAACTACCCACAGAAAGAATTTATTGCTTATGGTTTCCCTCTCTGGGTTATAATTCCAGAGATTTCTAAAGCACCTTATAGAAGGTGATGCAGAAGTATTCAATAAAGTTCAATCCTTCAAACATTGGACTCTGATAGGCATTTCTTAGACTTGATTGTGTTGCCGAATATGTTTTTCTGAGTGAAATTACTAAAAAAGATCAGTGAACATTAAAAAAAGATCTTTTAGATCCAATTTCTAAACTCAATAAAGTATACCCACCATTACTTGAAATATGCAAACGTTGCGTTTCATTTCAGCCATTGACAGTATATATAGTCAGAGTGGATGGGTTTAGTGATTTCTGACATGCAGTACTGTGGGAAAGTTAATCATTATTCAGCATTTATTTCTCCACATATTTAATTTGCTGTAGATTAGGGAAATGTCTTCATTATAGGTATTTAGATTAGATCAGTAAATTCATTTGTGCTGATTGAGTCCACACTGATCTGTGATATTTGGCGCTCCACATCTACATCTGCTTTGAGACTGAGGTGTTAGAGGCTTACCTTCCCGGAGCTGTCTTTGTGTTATAATTGCATGGGCTTACTCCACTGGGCTATGTGTACATTACTGCAATTGAACTAAAATGGGTCTGTTTTTCACCAAGCACAATTTAGTCATGCATCAATACATTTTTAATTAAAAGTGTGTGACAGGTACAATAGTGGAACACACCAAATAATTTTCTCAAACATTCCATTTCCTCAAAGATAGGTAATCAGAATCTTGTCTCTGGCAGCCAGTGAGAGTATATTTTTTATTTAGATGTTTGATTAAATATATAAAAACTTTATGCTAAGCCACTGCATTTTGGTTGTAAGTACTCTATGCAGATACTTTATGCTGTTACATCAAAATAAAGCATTTGTTCCTGACAGAACTAAAATAAGTGACACACAATCTGATGGCATTTTTAGTTTTATTTTTAATGTTCATAATGAAGAGATGAGGAGTCAGCAGAGATGTGAATAGTGGAATCAATTAGAACATGGTTGTTTCAGAGAGAAATCACAATAGAAAGCTTAGTCACAGACAGAACAACTTCAAGATGCCCGTAGTAAGATCCATGATTAGCATGACAGTATTGCTATGTTGATATAGAGATTTTATACAAAGACTAATCTCTCTAAATGAATTATAACCATGAAAGTTGGGTGACTGGCACAGACTACATCTTCTTTAATTTTTACATATATCACAATGCATATTTCTCCTAACCAGTAACCTAAACATAAGGTGGCAAACTCAGTTTTGCTGAAAACGCTAAATCCAGTGGTTCAGTCACTGAAACAACAAATTAGGGCCTTTATAAGAAGGGATTCAGTTTCTCTTTAATGGTCATGTGTTTTCAGACTTGAATTTTTTTACATCAGTATTTTATATTTAAGTAAACCATTAACTGTTACTTACCAACTCAGAATAAATTGCACTCTTAGAACTGGTAGTGACACTTTACTTTGATGTTGATTCCTCATGAAGTGAGGCCATGTAGAAATTGGTGATCTCAATATTATTGCATGATTTTGTAGAAGATAACTCTCACAACATGTGAAGTGAACAGAATACAGAAATCTTTGGGTCTCCCAGTGACACTTAATTGACTTATTTGCACTAGTTATGTGTTTAAAAGTTGTCTGATTCATAAAAATATGAAGTACACATTTCTTTATAATATTTTCTTTTCTTTTTTTTTAAAGATTTGATTTATTTATTTCATGACAGACACACATACACAGAGGCAGAGATATAGGCAGAGGGAGAAACAGTCTCCCTGAGGGGAGCCTGATGTGGGACTTGATCCCAAGACTCCGGGATCATGACCTGAGCCAAAGGCAGATGCTCAACCTCTGAGCCAACCAGATGCCCTCTATATAAGATTTTCAAAAAGTCATTTTTATATACCCTGTATTACTTTATCATAACAGAGTTTATCACATTATATTGAACTGTTATGGCCAATATTTTTAAACAAAACCATAAAAAATTTAATGAAATATTAAAGAAAATTATGGAAATTAAGGAAAAGTTAAAGACAAACAAAAAAAATAAAGGATATTTCTTGTTCTGAATTTTATTTTAATCTATTATATTTTGACATTGCTAAGAGTGAAGCATTAAACAGAAATAATGGCATTAAATAGCATGATACATATTCTGAAAAAAATGTAATTTTGTTTAGAAAACAATAATTTTACAAAGAATGCCACTGTAGAATAATGTTACATTTAAAACCACGCAAAAGACATCTCAATTTAGTGGGAAAAAAAAAGTAAGAATTTTAAATTGGAACACTTAGCGATTATATGTTGTACCTTTACCTACTGTCACTGAGGTGAAACATCATAAACTTATGTAACTTCTATTTCTCATATATATATTAGAATAAAATTGTACCAATCACATAGGATTGCTGAGAAGAGCTAATTAAATTGTGTATATTTTAAGAGTTTTACTAATTGAAAAACTATATATCCATGATTGTTGATTCATTCTTTCAAAAAATTTTTATTAAGCATTTGAGTTCAACACTTAAAATGAGAATGAAAGAGTAAGTGGGTTTACTCAAATAAAAGGAGAAAGATGCCTGGAAATGTAAAGTACAGAATATAACTTATAGTGGGTCATGACCTTCACATTCATAACTCCACGGTGAGGCGTATTTGCCAAGAAAGTTCTATTTGCATGGTACTCTTACCACAGGTATGCAGTATACTAACCTGCAGAACTATCTATATAGTAGTTCTGGTGAAACGAGGAAGAGCTTGGCAATTTCTAAAAGTGAAATAAACCCATTGTAGTTTGACTTTAATAAGCTAGAGTGACGAAGAGCTGGAAATAAAGAGGAAGGCTAAGTAAGATAATTTAGGGTTCTTAATGAGATTATTTGGAAATCTTGAGAATGTTGTACCTTCATCCTAGAAGCAAGGGGAACATTATGGTTTGAAAGAAAATGTCTGAGTTCTGTTACCAAAATAATAATTTTGGCTATCGTCTGGTGAATGGATAGGATCGGTAAAGTTTCTAGTTATGACAAATTATACTATTTTAGTTCAAAATAATGGTGCCCTTGGTGAGGGAGGTAAAGATTGAGCAAAGTACAAATTGTGAAGAAGAATGGGGGACTATGTTATAAACAGGATTTGATAGAAACAATAGTTAGCACTATGTAGACCATGTTGTATGAATTCTACCTCAATAAATTATTTAAAAATCAACTAAAAACTATGAATTGATATTCAGGTATGTGTAGAGCTGCTATTCCTTTAGCTATGAACCTAACAAAAATGTTTTCCAATCTACGCAACAGCTTAGAATGTAACTCTAAATTACTACTTCTCTTGTAGCATGGTTATCTGTGATATATATCCCAAATGTAGCTGAATCCTTCTCCTCAGACATGTACTAAACAGCAGAAAATTTGTCCCACTACAAAGAAAATGACCAAAACTAAGAGTTGAGTTTAATTGGTAATCTCTATTGAAAGACATTGAGATCATGCAGTGTCCAATATAATAACCTGATTCTTTAAATGATGGTTTGGTTTGCTTTCTCATTTAGACTGAATGTTTACACCTCATTGATAAATGGTATTTAATGTTCAAATGACATCTCTCTAGTTGTACGGTTTTTCCTGTCTTGGGAGGTAAGTTTAATCAATTTTATGAAATTTTTCACTTGCTGCCTATTTTACAAAGGAATTTAACTTATCAGAGAGGTTCCTGTACTTTATTCAAAACACTGAAAATTCTTCTATGACATTCTGTCAGAAGGTATAAATTTGCAATTGGTGATATATTGGCTTTAAAGGCAATGAGAAACAAATTGATCAGCTTTTTAAAAAAATTCAATTTGCAGATATTTATCAACTTAATTACCATTTGCCTTAATGAACCACTTTTGAATTGTCAATCTATTTTAATAAATTGTGGATACCATGAAGTATGATTAGAATAACCAAAAATGCAATTTAAAACTAAAACATACAAATGAAATGTTAAGTAAAAGATTTTTTTTCCTACTACTTGAATATTAGTTGAGATAGACTGACTAATTCAGGAGGCATAATTACAAATAAAATAATTGTTTGAAAATATGGAAGTTTTTTATGGAAATGAAAAACCAATCTTGCTTTTCAAATATATGAAATGTATATAAATTAAAACAATTAAATTTTTTTTTTACTTCTGAACATGATAAGCCTGGGGTCCTCACAACATGACTTCTAAGGCTCTCAGTGACATATGGACCATATATTGAAAATTGTTTTTCTAAATGACCTATGTGTTTTATAGGAAGTATAGGCATGTTTGACTATTGCTAGCATGTTTGGAGTTCCTTTAGTTCCTTATATGCTACAGTTACAGACACCATGGATTTCCTACTACAAGTAAAATATTACCTTCTAATTCTGACCAATTCTGTTTGTTGTTGTTTTTAATAAGACTTTTGTAGAAAGAGAGAGCAGAGTTCAGAAGTCCTTACTCTGGAACATTTCAGTCTCTATTCAGCATAATCATCCTAGTTAATGACTAAACAGAACTTTTAGGTAAATTGACCTTCACCAAATCAGTGGCATTGCATTTTCATTCTATATTTTTTTGTGTTTACTATATTATGTGCCTTGTTATAAACATTCAGAATAGCAAGAGTGAAACCTATTAAACACTAATATGACTTTTCCAATGTCCCTCGACAAAACTGAATTATCATGTTGTTACCTGCAGAATCTCTTCTACTTCTCTTAATAACCGTCTAAGTTTATAGTAATTAACTTATTTATATTTACAACTATAAATGAAGTCTGAGAGTCAGGCATGACACTGCCTCATCCACAGTTAAATCCCCAATATCCAACAGAGTGCCCCAAAATTCATTGTTGAGTAAAAAATTGACTCAAAGTGTAAAATTGGGTCAGTTGTGACTTTTGTGACTTTTGTCCCACTTTGTTGTTTAAGGAGACAGATGAATCTAAATAGTAAAAAAAATTAATTTAGAACATGATAAAGGAAAATAAAGATTTTTCATTTTAATCCTTTATATCTAGTCAACTCCTTGCCTTAACCTTAATCTCCCTGTGATTCATGGCTAATTTTCTATGATACGGTCCATAGGTGTTATGTTATGTATCTATATCTAAGTATATATAATGTTCACATTAAGTCAAGTGATGTCCTCATAGTTATGTTCTCTTAGAATATGTCAAAACCTTTATCAAATTAGCTGTCCAGAGGCTGTTTATACTCTATGTGCTTGAATTTAGTTAGAGCAAGTGAGTGAACCATAATAGTGTTAAAGCAACTGAAAACCCTGAGGCACCAAAAAGTCAAATGGAACTATGTATATAGTAATTTTAATTTTAGATTGAAACATGCACTCATGTTTCTAAAATGAAGTAAATTATTCAGCTACTAATCTTATAGTAAACTTTTAGTGCTATTTCTGACGTTCTTCCTAATAAGAAAATAGAGTTCCAAAAATTTTTAAATTATTTTCAACTCAATTGTTTTCCTGTTCTAAGTTAAGATATGAAGCTAACCTCCCATTTCACTAGTTTATATTTCAGTTATAATCTAATAATGCAATGTTGTAAATCTTCTATCAGGAAAATAATTTGAATTAGGCAGAGAAGGCAAACAAAAATATAATTTCTAGATTATCTCTATCTCAAGTTTATTTTTGGGTGAGATTAGTTTTGAAAGAACAAGCCTGAGAAGAGGCAAGAAAATAGCCCTGAATATTGAATGAATTAGAATGATGAAGCCAGAAAATTATGTATCTGCCTACCCTTGATTACCCACAAAACAACTACGATTTGGATAATTTTCAATATAAAACAGAAAAAAGAAGAGGTTCTATTTCTAAGCAGGGTATAGAAAGCTGCAATAGAACATCACTCATCATCTCTCAAGGAGAAGCACAATCATCATATGGTTTCACTTATACATGGAATATAAGAAATAGTGAAAGGAATTATAAGGGAAAGGAGGGGAACTGAGTGGGAAAAATTAGAGACTGTGACAAACCATAAGAGACTCCTAACTCTGGGAAGCAAACAAAGGGTTGTGGAAGGGGAGGTGGGTAGGAAATGAGGTAATGGGTGACAGGCACTGAGGAGGGCACTTGATGGGATGAGCTTTGGGTGTTATACTATATGTTGGCAAATTAATTTTAAATTTTAAAAATGTAAAAAAATAAATAAAAGTAAAAATAAAAACAAACAACATTAACAAAAAAGGCCAAATAACCTATAAAATTATTCTACTTTTTGAGGTTGTAAAATAATCAAAAGAACTGAAATCCAAAAGGTGACAAGGCCCTCTGAAGAGACTTGGGACAAATAGATTCTTTAATATTTGGCAGAGAATGGGAAAAGAAAGCGACTGCTTTATAAGTGTGTTGGAACAAAACATCTAAAATTATTAATGAATTCTTAAATATCAAGTATGGTCTAGTGGGACATAATAGGAGCCCTGGAAGTTTCCAACTCAAGGTTGAACTGGCACTCATTTCCAAGCTCTTTCATACTGTCCTCCATTAATAGCTCATACGAAAGATTAGGACAAAGTAAGAGACTGGCGAGAGACACCCCCTGGGTAAGTCATAGATACGAATTTGCACACATCTTCTAGGTCCTTCTGTTATACAAAAAAACAGAAACAAAAACAAAACACACAGTAAGGTGCTGTGGGAGAGTCAGGAAATATGCCAATTCTTATGGCCCAGATAAAGATCTTTGGCTTCTAGGTAGTGGAGTAAAAGCAAAGGTCTCTGCCTGAAGGGAGGTACAGAAAATCTGCATGGGCCAAGCATCTGCATTAATACGAGGTAGGAGACTGCTTCCACTGGGCAAGGAGAAGAATCTGTACTGATACAAGGCAAAGACTGCTCTTAGGTCCTTAGAAAAGCACTAGTAAAACAAATACAGAAACATATAAAAAAAGACAGTTCACTATGTCTAAGCTATATTTTCCCCAGGAATGTTAAAGTCATTCAATACATAAAAATTAATCACATAATTCCTCATATCAAGAGGCTAAAATAACAGATTCAAATATTAATCTTAGCAGCTTTAAAAATCATTTGGCAATATTTAAAATAAATTCATGATTTATGGGACCTGGGTGGCTCAATCGGTTAGGTTAAGCATCTGTCCCTTAGTTTTGGCTCAGGTCATGATTTCAGGGTCGTGAAACTGAGCCCCACATCAGGCTTTGTGCTGGACATGAAATCTGAATAAAATTTTCTCTCTCTCTCCATCTGCGTCTCCCCACCTCCCCAACTAACTAAACAACTAAATAACTAACTAACCTAATAAATAAAATCTATTCATGATTTAAAAGAAAGAGTAGAAATAAAAAAGAATACAATAGAAAAGAACTTCCTCAACTTCATAAATGACATCTATGAAAAACTACTATGAATGCCATACTTAGTGGCAAAAGATTAAACAATTTCTCTTCAACATTGGGATTAAAGCAAGTGTGATTTCAATATTTCCATTCAGTATTACATTAGAGGTTCTAATCAGTGAAGTTAGACAAGAAAAAGAAATGAGGCATTATTACTGGAAAGAAAGAAATAAAACTATCTTTATTTGCAGTCAACACAATTGCCTTTAAAAATAGCCCATGAAAGAAAATTTAAAAAATAAAAGCTAAAAAAAATCCCATTTTACCAATTCAATATGTTGTGGACCTTAAACTTATGCAATGTTATTTATCAATTATATTTCAAATTTAAAAAAATGTACCATGGGATCTTCAACATCTATTAATACTCTTAAGTGGTTTTAGCAAGGTGTCACAAAACAGTATCATATCCAAAAATCACACTGTATTACGATGTACTAACAACACATTTGGAAATTGAAATAAAAATAATACAAAACTGAAATAAAAATGAAAACTTAAATAGTATTATAAAACATCAGATTTGTATAAGTCTAACAAAGCATATACTAGTTATTGTATACTGAGAACTGTATAACTGCTGATGGAATTAAAGAAGACATAAATAAGGGAAGAAATATACCATATTCAGAGATCAAAAAGTTCAATATTGTTAGGAAATTAAATAACTACTTGACCAATATATTAAATGCAAAACGAACTAAAAAAATCCAGCAGACTTTAAGTTGAAATCGACAAGCTGCTTATAAAATGTAGGCAAATAACCTAGAGAGGCAAACGATTTTCAAAAGAAAAAAACAAATTTGGAGAACTTATATTATGTGATATCAAGATGTATGATACAGCTGTAGCAATCAAAACAGTGTGAATAGACATATCAATAAATGAAGCCAACAGAGAGTGGAAAAAATAGGCGTATAAAAATGTGGTCAGTTATTTGTGAAAAAGGTGCCAATATGGGGAAGAGCTTTCCTTTTCCTCATATGGTGCAAAAAACTATTATGTAAGAAAAAACATTCCTCTACATTTACCTCATATCACATACAAAAATTAACTTGAACAGGCTCATAAACCTAAATGTAAGAATAAATCTAACTTCAAGAAAAAAATTCCAGGAAAATATCTTCATGACATCCGACTGGATAAAGTTTTCTTATCCGGGCTATAAAAATCACAAATCATAAAAGAAAAACAATGAATTTTATAAAAATTAATTTTTTGCACTTTAAAATGCACTGCTTAGTGTTAATAAATTGGATAGCATCAGATTAAATGGGCAGATTCCTAGGAAAAACACAACCTACCAAAACTGCATCATGAAGAAACAGAAATTCTGAGGAGACCTGTAACTAGTAAGGAGATTGAATCTATAACCAAAAATGTCCAAACAAAGAAAAGCTCAGGACCAGATGGCATCACTGGAGAAATCTGCAAAAGCATTTAAAGACCTGACACTATTCTTCCTGAAATTGTTCCAAAAAATTGAAGAAGAAGAAATGCAAACTCATTCTATGTGGACATTAATCTGATACCAAAGTCAAACAAAGACACTACAAGAAGACAATAGACAAACATCCCTGATGGGATTAATACAGCCCCCCCCCCACACACAAAACACAACAAAATACTAGCAAACAGGTGTTCAGAAGCATATTAAAAGAATTACATGCCATGACCACGTGGGATTTATTTCTGGAACACAAAGATAGTTCAACATATGAAAATCAACCAATGTAATATACCATGTTACCAGTATGAAGAGAAAAAAAACAAACACATGATCATCTCAGCTGATAGAGAAAAGTATTGACAAAAGTCAACAACTTTTCAGTATAAAACACAAAATAAACTAGGAATAGAAGGAAGTTACCTCAAAATAATAAAGGCCATATACGCAAATTTCACAGCTAACATTATATTCAATTGTGAAAGACTGAAAGCTTTCTAAGATAAGGAAAAAGACTAGGATACTCACTTTCACCACTTCTATTTAACATAGGAGTAGAGAAATTAGGGAAGAGAAAAAGGCATCCAAAATAGAAAGGAAGAAGTAAAAATATCTCTCTTCACAGATGATATGATTATATATATAATATATATATATATATATATCCTAAAGACTTCACACACACTGTTAGAACTAATAAAAAATTAGCGAAATTGAAGGTTACAAAGCAACACACATAAATCAGTTAATCAACACACAGAAATGAGTTGCACTTCTATACACTAACAATGAATAATACAATAGGGAAATTAGGAAAACATTTCCATTTACAATGAAAAAAGAAAAAAAAAACCACTTAGGAACAAACTTAACCAAAGAGGCAAAAGACTTGTACACTTAAAAATAGTAGTGAAAGAAATTAAAGGAGACACCAATAAAAGGAAATACATTCTGTGTTTTCAGATTAGATGACACAGATGTCAATACTACCCAGAGCAATCTACCCGTTCACTGCAATCCCTATCAAAATCCCCATGATATTTTTTGCAGAAACAAAAGGTCCATTCTAATATTCATATGGAATCTCAAGAAACCCCAAAAGCCCAAACAATCTTGAAAAAGAATAAATTTGGAAGTCTCATACTTCCTGATTTCAAGCTGACTACAAAACTGCCATAATCAACACAAAATGGTACTGGCATAAAGACAGACTTATAGGCCAATGGAATAGAATAGAGAGGCCAGAAATAATCCTTGCACAAATGATTAAATCATTTTTGACAAGGGTGCTAAGAGCACTTAATGGGGGAAGGATGCTCTTTTAATCAAATGATTTTGGTAATATTGAATATTCACATGCAAAATAATGGAATCGGATCCTTACTTTATATCATATATAAGAATTAACTCAAAATGGATCAAAGATCTTAATGGCAAACTTAGAACTATAAAACTTTTAGGGAAAAAAGACACAGGAAGAAAACATCATGACACTGAATTTCTTTCATACAACACCAAAATTACGGGTAGCAAAAGAAAAAAAATTGATAAATTGGGCTATATCAAATTAAAACTTCTTTTTTTAAAGATTTTATTTATTTATTCATGAGAGACACACACACACACAGAGAGAGAGAGAGAGAGAGAGAGAGAGAGAGAGAGAGGCAGAGAGATAGAGGGAAAAGCAGGCTCCTCACAGGATGCCCGATGCTGGACTTGATCCCCAGACCGGGATCACGCCCTGAGTGAAGGCAGATGCTCAACCACTGAGCCACCCAGGTGTCCCTCAAATTAAAATTTCTGTGCATCAAAGGACACCATCAATAGAGTGAAAGGTAACCAGTGGAATAGGAGAAATATTTTCAAATCATATTTCATAAGCAGTTAAATATAGAATATATGTAACTCCTACAACTCAACAATAAATTTAAAAAAATCTGAAAAATGAACAGAGCTGGAATAGACATTTCTTCAAATAAGATATATAAACAGTCAATAAGCACATCAGAAGATGTTCAAAATCACTAATAATTTGGAAAATGCAACTCAAAACTACAATGAGAAACCTCCTCACACCTCTAAAGATAACTACAATTAAACTAACAGAAAATAACTGGTGGTGGCAAGATTGTGGAGAAACTAGAACCCTTGTGCACTGTTGATCGGATTGTAAGATGGTGTCGCTGCCGTGAAAAATTAGTATAGCAGTTCCTCAAAATATTAAAAATATGATCCGGCAATTCCATGAAGGACACATATCCAAAAGAATCGAAAATAGATTTGGATGGATATTTGTATACCTATATTCATGGTAGCATTATTTTCAATAGCCAAAGGTGGGATGTTGACCTATGAATGTCTATCAGATGTCTGTCTCTGGATGAGTGAGTAAAGAAAAGGCAGCAAATACATACTGAGATGTTTTTCAGCCTTAAAAAGGAGGGAAATTCTGATACAACTAGATGAACCTTGAGGACATTATGCTAAGTGAACAAAGTTTATCACAGAAGAACAAATACTGTACGACTCCTCTTACATGAGATACCTAGAGTTTTCAAATTCTTAGAGACAGAAAGTGGAATGATAGTTGTTAGGAGCTGGGAAGGAACAGGGAATGGTTAATTGCATTTGATGGATCTAGAGTTTCAATTTGTCAAGGTGTAAAAAGTTCTGGAGATACATGGTGGTGACGGTCACACAACAATGCACGTACTGTCAATGAAATGTACACTTAAAAACGATCAAGACAGAAAATTGTATTTTATACCAATTAAAAATAATAAATATAAAAATATCTCTAAGAAAAGGAAAAGCCACATTAGAAGAAAACATTTGCAAAGCATCTGATAAAGGATTCGTAACCAGATTATGGAAGGATTCCTGAAATCCAATTTTATGAAAATAAATGGAGAAAAAGTTTGAACAGACACTTCACCAAAGAAGATGTGCAGATGGTAATGAAAAGAAAAGGTGTGTAAGGCGTTAGTCCTTTGGAAACCGCAAGTTAAAATCACAATGGAACATTATTACGTGCAAACAAAAATGTCCGTAAAATAAATAAAACAAAAAACCCAACCTGGTAGTACCAAGTATTGCCACGGATGCGAAGCAATTGGAAATCTTATATATCGTTGGTGAGAATTTAAATGGTATAGACACATTGAAAGGCAGTTTGGCAGTTTCTTACGTCGTTGAAAATACACTTGTTATGTGACCTCATCTTCTTCCTACAGAGATAAAAATATAGGTCCACATATATGGCTGTGTTTGTAAATGTTTACAGAAACTTTATTGATAATTGTCCTATGTTGGAAATAATACAATGGCCTTCAGTTGATGAACAGGACATTGTGGGACGTCCATAGAATGGAATGCCAGTCAACAATAAAAAGGAACAAACCACCGGCACATACAACAACATGGATAAGTCTCAAAAGTGTTATATTTTTTTGAAGATCCAGATACCAAAGATACAACTACAGGATTCTGTTAACACAGTATTCTGAGAAACGTGACATCTAGGGGCAGATATCAGATCAATGCCTCCCAGGGATTGAGGATGGTGTTGGGGGTTGACTGACAAGGAGCTTGAGGGACCTTTTGGGGATGACGGAAATCTCCCATATCTTGCTCATGCCAGTGCTTATATAACTGTGTGGACGTTTGTCAAAATTCATTGAAATAAACACTGAGAGACAGGGTGTATTTTACTAACTGTAAATTATACATCAATGAACCATAGTTTTAAAATGTCCTAAAAATCTGGGGGAAAGGGGAGATACTGTGGAGAAAGGAGAAAATGTGGAGCTCTCTGAATTGTACATGAGCCAGCAGACCCCATGAAACAGAGAGATGATTGTGTGGCCCTTTAAGAACAAAGCTCTGAAGTCCTGATTTAGGTGTTTAGATTGCTGGTACCTTCCCCTCAAGCAATGGGACCTTGGACACGTTACTGACTTGCTCCTCTGTGAAAAAGTGATAATAATAGTGCCGCCTTTTTTTTTTTTTTTTGAAGATTTTTTTATTTGAAAGAGAGAGAGAGGATGAGCAGGGGAAAGAGCAGAGGGAGAGGAAAAGCAGACTCTGCTGATTGGGGAGTCCAGCTGGGGTTAATTCCAGGACCCTGGAGTCATGACCTGGGTCAAAGGCAGACGCTTAACCGACTGAGCCACCCAGGTGCCCCAATAATGCCTTCTTCATAGGATTGTTATGAAGATCCAACACGACACCTAGAGCTGTGCCTGACACACCGGAAGCACTACTTAAGCTGTTTAACAAGAATACCATGGACTGTAATGAATCATCAAGTCACGAATGTATCCATTAATTTATTGAATAAAATAATACAAATCAAAAACAGCCCAAAATATTGGGACTTTTAAAAGTAATGGTTTGTTTTGAGAATAGAAGGAAACCTGTTTAATTTTTTTTTTTGACACCCAAATGTTTGTAAGGACTATGATGCATGTTTGACTTACCCAGTGCATTTTGATAAGCATTATTACTTACAGATGATGTGGTTTTGATTAAAACAATAAATGGAAATGTGTTCAACCAGTCATTAAGCCAATATTTACTATTCTTTCCTAGGAGTTTGGCATAAAGCTATGTTCTGGGGATACAAAGATGTGTGAGGTTCCAACACTGATTTTAATGCATTCACAGTCCAGTGGGGAAGAAAGATAGAGACACGAAAGTGCTGGAGGATAGAATTTGCAGCATGAAATGGGAGCTGGGGCAGGTCCTGAAGTGAAAACGGGGGGAAAAGAAGCAGGAGGCTTTAAGTTAAAGGGTTTAGGCTTGCTGGTTACACTAGGTGTTGGGGTAACAACGCTGGCCTCTGCCTGAGTGACCTTGAGGGAATAACGTCATTCTCTAAGCCGTGTGTTCCTTATCTTGACACATGGAACCTAACAGTAAGTATATCACAGGATATGATATGTGAGGATGTGAGGATATGTGAGGATGCAATAAAATAATATATGATGAAGTGCTTAGTAAGTGGATAAAACTAGCTTTCAGGGCTCACTGGGCGACTCAGCAGTTGAGCATCTGCCTCCGGCCTAGGGCGTGACCCCAGGGCCCTGGAATCGAGTCCCACTTCAGGCTCCCTGTGAGGAGCCTGCTTCTCCCTCTGCCTGTGTCTCTGCCTCTCTCTCTGTGTCTCTCATGAATAAATAAATAAAATATTTTTAAAAAACTAGCTTTCAGTAAATGCTAACTGTATTATTAGTATTGGCAATAGTCCTTCACTCTCCCTACGTAGCATCATGCCGAGGCCCTTACTATTTACGAAGTGTTTTTACATGTGTGGTTTTTCTGTTTTCTTTATGTTTGTTTTTGTTTTTGACTGCATCCTTAGAAGTTATCCAAGTTAGAGAGGCAAGTTCTCGTGTCCTCAATTTATAGATAAGAAAAAAAAAAGCGTGTCTCAGTTTAGACTAAGATACAGGTTTTTCTCATGAAAGCCTGTGTTCATTTCACTTTATCAGACTGAAAAGATTTTCTTAATTTTTACTATGATGTTGTACTCATAAATTTTCCTTGATCCACTGTACAATGCTGCCTAAAACATCCATGTATTCTCTCTCTCTCTCTCTCTCTCTCACACACACACACACACACACACACACACACTTATAAGATCCCCGTTTATTTTCAATCTATTACATAGCCTGTGGTTCTTTAATATAGCTTTTGATTAATTCGAACTCCTTTTATTCTGGCAAAGTTCATTTTTCCAGTTCTTTATAGTTTTAATTGGATATGTTTCATTACATTAAAAATACTTCTGTCAGAAATAACAAGAATGAAAATTGCAAAATAACTTTGAGCTGTAAACTTGAGGCTTTATACCCAAGTCTATTTCTAAGGGTATAAAGATAAAAGAAATACTTCATAATAGCAAAAAAAAAGTTCTGTTACTGATTTATCATGCCTTATTTGCTTTTAAAAAAGACTCTTTTATTTATTTTTTTTAAATAAAATATCCATGCTTCTCGACTAATGAGAAAGGAGAGACAAGAATTATGCAATGTAACTTCTTAAGCTACCTGGCAGAGAAGAATACCGAATACAGGAGAAAGCAGCAGGAAGGAAAGTAGGTGAACTATGCCATTAGATTAAGTGCTTACATTCTATTAAAATTTATAAGACACAAGCTTGAAGATAATTGTTCCTAACAATTCACTGACTCAATCTAGTTAATTTAATCAACTTTTAAAAATATATAGACTTTATGATTATAGTTACAAGCTGTTAAAATTGGGCTTAGGATTCTGATTTCTTGCAAATAATTTTGAAAAAAAAAGTCGAAGTAGCAGTAAAAAGTAAGCATAAAAAAATAAAAAAAAATGTAAGCATAAAAATAGTAAAATAATTGGTCACTTTTCTGTCATCAAACCAGTGTAGGTTAGGTGTTCAGTTAAGTAATCGTCACATCTGAAATCCAGATATCCTGCCACTAGGAAAAATATTTGTTGGGAGTGAAAAAATGACTCCATGTGTTGTTCATCAATCATCTAGTTAGCTTCCTGCTGGTAGTTGTGTAGATCTATTACTGTTGTGAATATTTTACCTGTGAAATCAGGGGGAAAAGATAATTAAACACACATTAACCAGACCTAGGGGTTTGAATGTAGCAATCTATTAATCAATATTGATTGAATATTATAATAAGCATCATGAAGGAGATGGGTTTTAGCTATGTCTTGAAATATGAATGAGGTGGGGATGGCAAGAAAACAATAGGGTGAGAAAAGGACACAAGGGAAGAAATTTCAGTGAGAGGAAATAATGTTATTTCTGTAGTTTCCTTATCCATTGTAGAAAACTGTCTATTCATTTTTTCAGAAAATCAGAGAACTGAATATATATGCCTTCTTTTCTCATTCTATCAAATGCTAAAAATATGAGATAATATATAATTTTGAAGTGTTATTTCTTATTTGTGACCCAATCTTAAAATAGTCTCCAACAATATTCATTAGACATACATTCTCTTATTTCAAAATTCCCATCTACTTCTCACTTCACACTTCCATTCCCTGCATCCAAGCTTTCCTTGATTCAGCCAGCATTTCTATGTACCTATTCTGTACCTGGTACTGACCTGGGCAGAAATAAAAGGATGAGTAAAACATGATATGAATCCCGGATCTCAGGAAGCTTCCAGTCTAATGGTGGAGACAGAAATTGATCAAATGTTTTATAAATGAATGTAAATTTTCACTTGAGTTTAGTGCTAGAGTAAGAGGAACATGGTGTTGTTAGTGCATATGAAAGAGGTTATTGACCAGGTCAGGGATGTGAGAGCTTCTTTGACAAACTGACAACTGAATTTCAATATAAAGAATGAGATTAATTAGAAAGAGAAATGCCTTACGTATGGAAGGCAAATCCTACTTGAAGGACTGTATGGAGAGTTCATTTGGCAAGAAGGAAGATCTTAAGGATGCCAGCATGGTTGGATCAGGGCCCTAGTACCAGCTAGTGATCTTGTTCCATCCCCCGTAGATGTCAAGTGTCGCTCTAGTGAATTGAGCCCCGGTGCATGCCCCACGGGGGTCTTCCCTCTCTGTGCTGGTATCACTCCCTGAGCCTGACGCATCCACAACTCTTTTCAGGACATTCTTGAAAATAGTGAGCTCCTTAGAGTCGGCAATTTATTCTCAGGCTGTTGTGTATAATAATAACTGTCCAAAAAATCCTGATACTTAGTAAATGGTTTGTTTGTTTTTGTTTGTTTGTTTGTCAAATCTAAGAATCATGTCAGTCTTTCAGGCCTCGTTCTGGTCATTTAGAAAGAATGATTTTGCCTGATTTGTTGATTCAAATCAATTAATCTTAAACTGGTTAATTTTAAAGGTGCTTTGTTTTTTCATCATTAATTATTACAATGACTGAATAGTTAATGCTTTCTGTAAACCCAGATGGAGCATTAACTTCTCATATCTAATTTATTTAATTAAACATGCGATGAAGAAATATTTTTATTACCATTAAAGCATAACTTTGAACAATTTACTTAATCTCTCCATGCCTCAGTTTTCTCATTTTAAAAATGAGATAGAAACAGTTTCGAGTTCCTAGCACTGTTATGAAAATGGACTGGTTAATATTTTCCAAGTGCTTTGAACGTATCTGGAACAAAGTAATTCCCTCTACCAATGTGCGTCAAATGAATAAACAAACCCTAGCCAAATAAGTCATTCATTGACGGTATTTCTGAGCAATTTCTGTGAGCTGTAAGAAATATAAAGGTGAATCCGTTCTAAATATCTTGATTGTGCTTTGATATATCACTTTCATAACTACCTATATGTAGCGAATGCAACTACAGAAACACTACAGCTTTCGATTCCAGGAACAGAGAGAAACTTCACATCTTCCACGTCTTCATCTTCCTCTTCCAAAACTATCATACCGTTGGGCCTGGAGATAAGTTAGATATTTTGCTTTATATTTACTGCCACTTTTGACCATTGTTTCTTGCCTTTGCTGGAAAAATAAAAAAGTTTTTACAGCTCATGCCATCCAAGGATACCATCCTCCCTTTCTTTTATCACCATTATTTGTAGGACCCTGACCATTCTTTCCCAGCTATTTAATATTGTAACCTCTGGTTCATTGACACTCCTTCCAATGCTGTTGCTGTTGTAATTCTTGAGCTTTATCCACTTAGGTGATTCTCTGAATTCCCTGCCTTCAAAGTTCCTTGACTCTCATGATTCCACAAATGTTTCATCCATCCTACTTCAACCCCCCAGACTCCTGTCTTTTTTTTATTATTATTTTTAAATATTTTATTTATTTATTCATGAGAGACAGTGTTAGAGAGAGAGAGAGAGAGAGAGAGAGAGAGGCAGAGACACAGGCAGAGGGAGAAGCAGGCCCCATGCAGGGAGCCCGATGTGGGTGGGACTCGATCCCAGGACTCAAGGATCAGGCCCCGGGCTGAAGGCGGCACCAAACCACTGAGCCACCCGGGCTGCCCGAGACTCCTAGTTTTAATTGAGACATCAGCACCAACCAGAACCATCACCTTTCCAGATGTCAGGCTCCAGCATAGCACCCTTGTCCTCGCCAGGTTTTCGCTAGTCACCCAGCTCCAGGACTTTCTCTACCCACGTCTGACTTGTACCTTACTGATTCTGCTTCCTTTTCACTCTCTCCTTCTCTAACTCTATTCCTTACTTTCCTCTGTTACCAGGTAGGGCTCCTGCTCTGCCATTTATTAAAATGACTCAACTGCCTTGCCTGCTCTCCTTTCATTGTGCTCACCTGGCAAAATCCAAACCTTGGTTCAGTCAAAGGCAACACCAATCTCACGCTCATTCTTTTGCAACTAAACAAATTTAGAGGAAAACATCGACTGGTGTTACTTCAAATTTATGACCACAATACTCAAGAAGAGAACCAGAAACCATAGTATACTTCTTAATTCTTTTAACTACCACTATCCTAAATAACCATATCATGTCCTTATTTCTCAAATTTCCAACATCTTCTTCCTTTCATTCTCATAAAGATGATTAGTTGCTGCTCCTAATTTCACTGAGAAAATGTGAATAATGAGGAAACATTACACATTATCCCCTTAGAACTAGCTTTCTATCAGCAGGTGCATCTTATTCTGTTTCTTTTAATTTGTCTGTGTCACCATAAGAACAGTCCTTCTGCATGTGCATTAAATTTAATCCCCTTTCACATATGCAAAAACACCAGTTGTTATGGGCTGAATAGTGTCCTTCCAAATTCATATGCTGAAGTCCTAATCCCCAGTACCTCAGAATACAACCATATTTAAAGGTAAGATTTTTAAAGAGGTGATTAAATAAAAATGAATTCTTTAGGGTGGATCTTGATCCAATATGACTGTGTTCTCAGAAAGGAAATTAGGACACAGAACCGCCTGCCTTGTACACCCAGAGACTCAGAAGCAACTTTCTGAGGACACACAGCAAGAAGGCAGCCATCTGCAGGCCATCAAGAGAGGCCCCAGAATAAACAAAATCTGTCAACACCTTGATCTAGGCTGCAGGACTGTAAACAAAATTAAAATAATAATAATAATAATAATAATAATAATAATAATTTCTATCATTTAAATCACCCAGTCTGTGATATTTCTTATGACAACTCTAGCAACGAATATATCACTTAACATAGTCTCACCACTGTTTTTTCAAAAATCCAGTTGTTTTCTCTCTCAGTAGAAACTTCTCATCAGTATATAAATATATGTTTATTTCTTCTATATCAAAGAGAAAATCTTATTTGAACCACACATTCTCCTCCAGTTATTGCCACATTTGTTTGCCTTGTATAGTACAACCTACCTTTAATGTTTTCTCTTTCTTTCTTGAACATAATTCAGCCAGGCTCCGTGTTGCTAAATATAGTACTCAATATTTATTTGTTATATTACTTGACCTGCAGACTACATTTAATAAGAAGTCACTGCCTCCCCCTTTTTGTGACATTTTCTGCGTTATGTTTAGGACTTTACTTCCCCTTGACTTTCCCCTGCTCTAATAGATTCTTCCTCACATTTTCAACTTTGAAAAACACTAGCATGTTCTAGGACCCCATTCTTGGGACTCTTGTCTTCTTCATCCATTTGATTCAGCATCATGCTTTAAATAACATTTGAAGATATTCAAATGTTTTTGAAAGATTTATGTAATATTTAAGAGAGAGAGCGAGAACACAGGGAGGGGCAGAGGGAGAAAGAAATCCCAGCAGACTCTGAGCTCAGCACGGAGCCTGAGGCAGGGCTCCATCCCATGACCCTGAGACCATGACGAGCTGAAACCAAGAGTCAGATGCTTAACTGACTATGCCACCCAGGGACCCTTGAAGATACTCAAATTTTTATCTCCAGGTTGGTTATTCCTGCTTAACTCCAGACTCATATATGTCAAAACACCTACACTTGGCTAACTAATATGTTCAGTTCCCTCCCTTCCCCCGTGGTCCCTTTCACTATTTCTTATATTATTTATGAGTGAAACCATTATGATAATTGTCTTCCTCCCACTGACTTATTTCACTCTGCATAATACCCTCCAGTTCCATCCATGTTGATATAAATTGTAAGTATCTGTCCTTTCTGATAGCTGAGTAATATTCTTTTCTACAGAATAGAAATGAATTATATCTCTATAGGACACAATTCACTTGTATTGTTATGAATGAGAAACGTTTGAGAAATATTAGTTTTCTACAACTTAATTTCTACCTCTACAGAGTTATAAGATGGTCATAGAAAGACATTCGAAGGTGTATATCCTCATAATATCAGACAATCCCTAAAGGGATTCCCTAACACTCCTTTAAGAGGAAAATCATTTCTTTTGCTTATTTCCATATCTTTGATTTTTTTCTTGACAAATCTAACATTGATTATGTAACTATTCTATTTTCCTATATAATGTCCCTACAGGAAATAATTTCTTTTTTATTTGAGTACAGTTGACACACGATGTTACATTAGTTTCAGGTGTACAACTTTGTGATTGACAAATTTATCCTTCATGCTATGTTCACCACAAATGTAGCTACCTTTTGTTCCATTACTTTGCTATTACTCTATCATTGACTGTATTCCTTATTCTCTGCTTTTTATTCTCATGACTTACTCATTCCATAACTGGAAGCCTGTATCTCCCTCTCCCCTTCACCCATTTTGCCCAATCTGCCATTCCCTCCCCTCTGGCAACCATTAGTTTGTTCTCTGTATATAAAGGTCTGATTCTGCTTTTTGTTTGCTTATTCATTTTTTTGTATTCCATGTATGAGTGGAATCACATGATATTTGTCTTTCTCAGCCTGACTTACTTCACTTGGCATTATATTCTCTAGGTCCATCCATGTTGTCTCAAATGGCACGATCTCATTCTTCTTTATGGCTGTGAAAAATTCCAGTGTGTGTGTGTGTGTGTGTGTGTGTGTGTGTGTTTGTGTGTGTGTACCACATTTTCCTTATCCATTCATCTGTTGATGGACACTTAGGTTGCTTCTGTATCTTGGCAATTGTAAATAATACTGCAATAAACATAAGGGTGTATATATCTTTTAGAATTAGTGTCTTCATTTTCTTTGGGTAAATACCCAATAGAGGAGTTATTGGATCATACATCTTTCTATAACATAAGACAGATCACTTACAATGCTGCTCTAAACTCTTCAGTGGTTTCTTATCCAATCCAGGGAAAAAGCCAAAAGTCTTGCAAGATATCACAGAATATTCCTTTCTCCTTTGTCCTCTGCTCTTGAACACTCAAAATGCCTTTCATGTCAGAGCTTTTGAGCTTATTAATTATATAAGGAATACTATTTCCTCCAAAAATATGCAGTGTTTCCTATCCCACCCAATTTTTACTGTCTGATAAACTACAATTCTCTCTTTTTCCCTTTTCTCTTCCACTATATTTAACTGAATGAAAGTAAAGATTATAGTCTTTACTATAAGTGTTTACTGCTGTATCTTCATGTCTAAACCAGTGCCTGGCCATAATAATCCTCGGTAAACATCTTGAATAAATAAGTAAATAAATCAATTAATATGATGTAATAAATTCCCTCTTTTGTAGTATGTTTACATAATTAATAAATAGCTTCTTAGTCCCTCTTTTACTGTCAACACTTCCTCAACTACACTGATTGAATCTTGCTCCCTGTCTTGGGCTTCATGACAGAGATGTGGAAACCCACTTGGGTATTCTGATCCACGGGCAAAACTAGGTTTTTGAGAGAGTTAACACCTGATAAGGCAGCAGTTGACCAGTAGAGGATGGTTGCTGGTAGATAAATACTCTTGCTTCCACTCTATATACTTTTTTCCCCCATATACTTTTATTTATTTTTTATTTTTTTATTTTTATTTATTTATGATAGTCAGAGAGAGAGAGAGAGAGAGAGAGAGAGAGAGAGAGGCAGAGACATAGGCAGATGGAGAAGCAGGCTCCATGCACCGGGAGCCTGACGTGGGATTCGATCCCGGGTCTCCAGGATCGCGCCCTGGGCCAAAGACAGGCGCTAAACTGCTGTGCCACCCAGGGATCCCTCCCATATACTTTTAAATAATAATGTTCTTCACTGTGCTTCAGACTGTTCATGACATGATTAGACCACAGTCACCCATGATGGTAACTTACTGGTAATGCAACCTTTTATTCACTTTAGGATCTCTTTCTAAAATAAACTGTCTGCGCTGAAGCCCTTGTCTCAGGTTCTGCTTTCTGGAAGAACCCAGGCTAATTCAATTTTCCTGTAAAACAAAGTTCCAAAATATTCCCTACTATATAATAGACACTTTATAAATATTTGCAGAATAAATGAATTGAGGAATCCATTATAAAGGCAAGAGCCCTCATTATACATTTTTAGATGTCTTATGAGATCAAATTAGTTTTATTTATATCATCTCCTACTGCTTCACTTAAAACTGTATATCAAATACCAGAAACACAATGTCCCAGGAGTCAATAGTGTTTTTAATCCTTTTTTAAAAAAAATGACTAAAATGATCATGGAATGTTTATAATCAAAGCTTTCAAATACCTTATTATTTTAATAGGAAAAAAAAGACAAATTACAGTATGGAAAATTTCATTAGTGCTTTTTAGTAAAACCTACTCTATTGGAAGATTAATGACATTCTGCAGTTTAACTCTAAAATTCAAGAAACTCTTTCAATTTGCACTTTAAATAAGTTCTCTTCTTTCAGAACAATGTTTATCATCATCGAATTTCTACAAGCTTCTCAATGAGTAAAATTCAAACCAAATAGTAGGAATGAGAAATAAATGACTTCATATATTTTGGCAAAGGTAAGGTAAGGGACTGCAGTTAGAGTGGTTTATAGTGATTCTTAGTCCACATTTATTTAATTTTCTCAGCAGTAAAAAGTTTACATCTTTAAGCTGACATGAGGATCATCACTTCCTGGTTTTCGTTTGGTTAAACTAGGCTTATACTATAGACATAGAAACATAGGCACAGTGATTCAGGGCACAGACCAGACAGTGATTGACCCTTCACATAACCTATCTTCTTCCTTCAACCCATTTTGCTTGGCTTGCAACTTCATCAGTTTCTCATATATACCCTATTCTCAGTTTGTAAGATCTATGTGAAATCAACGATAAGAGATGAACTTGGATTTGGCTTTCTAGTATTCAAATGAATTTTGCAAGAGCTGATAGCTTCTCTTGGCTTATTGAGGGTGTTTGAGAATGGAAGAGAGAAAAAAGTTACTCCTTTGGATCCACAATGAAGACAAAAGCCTCAGTTCATATCCCCCACTGAAAATGTAATTGAATTTTTCTGAATGTTTTACATTTTATTTTTTAGGTTTATTTTGATGACAGTCTATTTATTTATTTATTTATTTATTTATTTATTTATTTATTTATTTATTTTGATGACAGTTCTATAATAACTTTCAGTATCTCCGAAAATTTTAGCTCTTAGCGTCTCATAGACTAGTCTAAACAGGCAAATGTAGGTACAAAACTAGGCTAGCACATATTTTCAGTAATCTACTATTCCTAGGCTATGTAGTGTACATTAGAGTATCTTGTCAGTCATGAAGATAAAATTAGGTGTTACAAAGGAACCAGTCAACTTATATAGTCAGATAATTTTATTTCATGAATGATTGATTATTCTGTTGTAATGAAAAATGAAATACTACCTTTTTAAGTTTTTAGAAATATTTTATAACATATTGATAAAACAATAAGCTACATTGTAGAGCTGTTTCACTTTCAATACACTTTCTCATACATTAATGCTTTTGAAGTGTCTAGTAATCCCTTTGGAAAGCTAAGACAAATGGATTTATCCCCATCACACACTCTATAGAAGCAAGGCAGTTCAGATCTGTTAATCAAGTTGCTCAAGGCACACAGTTTGTAAGTGATTGAGTACAATCTTAGAGTTCGGTTATTTTTAAATTTATAAATAAACCAAATACTAGAAGAATGAAAGGATAGCTATTTTCTTAATGGAAGCCAGGCTTTGTTTTCCATAAAACTTTTAAAATGAAAATATAACATATTAAAAGTCCTTATTATAACATTATAACTTTGTGATCATGAATAATGACAAAACATAGCACAAACTATCAATCAGATCTTTTTTTTTATTTTTTTTATTTACGATAGTCATACAGAGAGAGAGAGAGAGGCAGAGACACAGGCAGAGGGAGAAGCAGGCTCCATGCACCGGGAGCCCGACGTGGGATTCGATCCCAGGTCTCCAGGATCGCGCCCTGGGCCAAAGGCTGGCACCAAACCGCTGCACCACCCAGGGATCCCTATCAATCAGATCTTATGAGAGTAATGTAAGATGGATTATCCAAGTCAGTAAAAACTATTTTTCCTACCAAGTATCTACTGCTAACATTCTGAAAGACCCGCTAAGACCCTTTAAACTCCTACCCGTACACAGAATTACACATGAACATTTTAAATTGTGCAACAGCAACAGCACACACACTTGAGTATGAAAAGTACATTTTTAAATGTAACCAAAATTTTCTTTTGATTTTCCCATTTGAATTAGCAGCTGTAACTTTCCCATTTTTAATTCAAGATTATAAAATCACTGCTAGGATTAGGTTCAGTATAATCCTAGTTTAAATCCATATTTTTATTCTCTCCTATCTGCTTCTTCCCTTCTCCCTGTGGATAACTTAAACTTCTAGAAGCTTATCTATCCCCTGTATTGAGCAAAGGGTCATGGCTTCACATAACTCTTTCTAGCCACACTGGCTTTGGTTTCATGAGAGTTAGTCTCTCCTGATCTTGACTATCACCATGTGCTGACAATAACCAATGATACCTTGATTTCTTCTATTGCCTCTGCTCTATCAGTGTCCATTTGCAACATCATTCAAATCCCAGCTCTTGACCTCTTCTCATTTGTCAGCACTTTCAAGTTCCACTTGAGAATCAAACCAAAGTTACTTTAGCTTACAATATACCTCTAAACTAAGTTGTTTGGGTTTTTTTTTTTTTTAAATTCCCCCTCTGATCAAGTGATGACTCCTCAGAAACTCACAAGTGCTTAAATTATAGTCAAATTTCCTGCAGTGCTTTGTTTTCTTCAGGTTGGTCAAAATCTGCTTTCTCTTTGGGAAGGAAAACAATTTTTCAGTTGTTACATTCACTCCACTACGTAGTTTGGTTTTGTAATCATTGCCTTCAGTCTTATTCCCTCAGTGTTGAACATTCATCAGAAGGTTTAAGAATAGAATTTTCTCTATCATGTGTGACCAAAAGCATGGGATTTAAGGTATTTCTTAATTCAAGACTACATCTATTCACTGTGAGGAAACTGCATAGAAAAATTGCCCATCTCTAAGGTAGGAGAAGAACAGTGGACAAAGATGCTCCAAGAGGACAGCAAATAGGGAGAAGGGAAGAGATCACAATTAAACCCCCAATATATTATGTCCCTTCATACATTCTTTTTTCCTGTAACTGCTTAGAAACTTATTTTGCATATTGATTAGTAGCTTAATAACTATTACATCCCTCTTTAAACAAGTATTTACTGAGTGCTTGCAAAGTGCAGATGCTTTTGGTTCCAACCTGAAGACCACATAATCTCTGTCTTCAAGGTCTTCTCAATTTTATTAGAGGTACAAAAGAGCCACATAACAAATAATTAGAGTGTAATACATAGAAAATTGTAAAAATAAATAGGATGCTATGAATAGAGTGCTCAGTGTAATCTAGAGAATTTCAAAAAAAAGCATCATAGTGTTGGTCATTTAGTATTGCAAAAGAGAGATGAATAGGAATTTCAAAGGTGTATCATTATAAAGTAAGAGAAATAATTAGAGATTACTGGCGAAAGTAACTATTGAATGACTAAATTTATGTGTACTCATAGGAATTTGTGCACTTTATCAGAAACATAACACCTTTATTCCAGCATTAGGTATCTAAGAATCAGAAATAAATCAAAGAGTAAATCACTATAGGTAAATCCTAACACATATTTTGACACTTTGCATTTCTCTGTTAGCAGGAACTGATCAACTGGCTCTATTACAGAAGCAAATGGTTAATTCAGTCAAACTGGCCATCAGATCAATTGACTGGTCAATCAATGTTTTATTAGATGAATAATGAGTAGAAAATATTAAATTGTATGTTTTATTATAAAGCCTGGAATTTATTCTCAAGTGTTATGTTTCCTATTTAAAATATGCCTGCAGATTTTTGAGAAACATGAAATGTTTACATTTTTACATCGGGCTTTCAATGGAGTTTTTACAAAACTGTAATGTTAGTGAGGGATGTGTCTTTGACTCCACTTTACCAATGGAAAGATTAAGACAGATCAGGGTTAAGTGACTGTTGATTGTAGTACTGCTAATAAATGTCATGCCTAGGACTTGAACCCAAGAACTGATTCCAAATCAGGTATCCCTTTTCTCTAATTAATATGGAGAAATGGGGTGTTGTGTGGGAAAAAAAAATTAGAGCCATCAATAATTAAAAGATATTCCAACTGTGATTTCACTAAAGGAACATTTCCTTGCCTTACTGATTGGAGTGGGGATACAATTTATAGCTTTATAGTTGAGAGACAGTTAAGGAAGATGGATGACCTTGCACAACACATTATTGGAAGTAAAGTATTACCAAGAACAGTATGTGTCACCAATCATTATCATAAAGTTTCTCTGAAATTAATTAGATAAATACTTATAGGATCTCATGTGAACTATAATACTAGCTGGGTGATATAGAATCCTAAAGCATATATTATTTCCGATTTAACCAGCTGAACAAGAGTATTTACTAAAACACATACAAAATGACTGGTGCTATTGGAAACAGGAAAAAAAAGGAAGATGAAATTTCTCTTTTTGAAATATTTTCTTTCTCTCCCTTTCTCCTTCCTTCTTCCTTTCCTTCCCCCTTCGTCCCTCCCTCCCCTCCCTTCCTTCCTTCCTTCCTTCCTTCCTTCCTTCCTTCCTTCCTTCCTTCCTTCCTTCCTCTTTCTTTTTCCTTCTTACTGCCACAAGCCTTGATTGAATACTATATTAGATATTTGCGTGAACATGAATAGCAAATAATGTTTAAAATGTGGTATATCTCCTGGCAAAACTAACAGTCTGGTGATGAAGACAGAATTTATACTTATTCAACAACTAGGGAATTATATTCTGACTTCTAAGTTTCTAAATAGAACTGTATAGTCATGAAGAATATGGAAATTAGCTGATCAGTTTAGCTCATTAACTAAATTCAAATCTATATGGATAAGTGAGAGAAGTAAACCTAGTGGAATTATGATACCTGGATATCACAGATTGTCTAGCTATGTTCCTTACTCTGCGCATAGTGAAAGAATATTTCTATGCAGAAATTCAAGCTCAGCACTGCTGCTCCCTGTTTTTCTAGGAATGTGGAAATTAAAGTTATTGTGTGAGATTTCCCAATCTTTAAAAATGGCAAATAAATAAGACTTTCAGAAGTTCATATAGACAAAGTAATTGCGGCCATCAGTTTGCAAACTCTGTTTTATTTATTTATTTATTTACTTATTTATTTATTTATTTAAGATAGGAATTACAACAGGTGATAATGGTCTTTAACACGACCACAAGTTTGGTGAAAATTGAATTTGTTTCTGGACCTAGAAAAATTGTGAAACTATATATTGAGAAGTAAAACAATGAAAAGAAGAGGGGAGGGAGAAAAAGGGGTTGAGGAGGTAAGGAAAGAGAAAGGTAAGGGAAAAATACCTCTTTGTTCACATTCTTCATGGTGGCTATATTTTCACCCTCAAATTTATTAAAAGAGGAAAAAAAGTTTGTGTTAATTTTTTTAAGGAATCAATTAAAGAAATACTCTTGACTTGAAATTTTCATATGAGTGGTTAACAGATGTTTCCCCAAGTTAGTGAGTTTACTTAAGTGTCAGAGGCTGGACATTTGTATATAAAATCTCTCTTTAGTCAAAAAGAAGCAAATTAGAGGAATCTCTTAGCAGTGTAAATATTTCAGACTATAATAAGCTCCATAATGCAGTGGCATAAGATGCTTGGCCAGAACACATTAACTTGTTCTCTCTAATTTCAGTAAGAGTAGTATTTTTCCCTTTTGAGTTTGAAATAACAAATCACACTTAGCACAAAAATTCTCTAAATGTAGGAATCTTTTTAAGCTCTGCCTCCTTAGCATGTGAGCCTCATTCCTAAGTAGTAAAATGACAGACTATTAACTCTGTTTTCTACTTCCTTTGAGTCATGACTTGACTTTCAAAACATTTTGGTCAAGCAGACTCAAAGTCTCCTTGCAGAAGAAACATTGAGGAATCCTGTACTTCTCTCGTTTTACAATTCCCCTTCAGGGCAGGGCACATACAAGTGACCCTGGCTTTTGACAAACCTTAGCTGAACAAAATGTAACAAGCCCTGTCTGTTTTGAGCAGAATTTTCTATTCTGACAGATACAGCTCAGGAGCATTTGATGTCTGCTTGCTGGTCATAGATAATGGTGCATCTTGGGACCATTGTCATTCCTGTCAATAAGAAGGCCTGGGGGGACATGCAACAAAGCTACCTTTTGATTCACCGTTTTTCTTTCCTTCCCAAGACATTTGTAAGGCTGTGGTCAGCTAGGTCATTTTATTTTATCCTGATGTGCCTTGATAATAGCATGATGTCTACAAAAAATTTGACAAGCCATCGATGTCTGTTTCTCTGACTCCTATGTTGTTTTTCAGTCCTTCTCAATGTCAAGCATACTTTGAAAGCTACTGATTATGTTGGTTGGGACTGTATTTGACAAGACATCTATTCTTTGATAAAATTAAACTCATGGGGGTTGATCATGGAATTTAAGGTAATTTTTTGAGCAACACAAGAGACAGTTGCTTTACTGCTGGCACTGAAGAAATGTTTGAAAAACTGAATTGTTTTTAGTTCAGATAAACTATGTTTTTTAGTATGAATTTTGAAGACTAGAAGAAAAGGAAACTAGTAAGTGAAAAAAGACCAATTATTACTGTGTCCCATTAAAGTGACCCTAATCTCCTAATTATTAAATTAGGAAACTCTGGTATAATTATGGATAATAAAATGTGATATATATATATATATCACATATATATATATATATATATATATAAAAAATAGAAGTTTGCATATGGGTTAATCTTAGAGAAGAGACTGGCCTTTGTTTTCTATTTTTAAAAAACTACTTGGGAATATATGTGTATATGAATATGCATTTGTGTGTGTGTGTGTATATATATATATTCTCACATAGAAATATGTGTGTACACATATGTAAATACATACATATATGACAAAATATATGTCATGAAATAAAAATACTGCATGTAATGTGAATATCAAAGGGAATATGCATATGTCATGATGGCAAGTCTTCAAAGACAATATTGTATCAGGGTTTTAGATGAGTTTTTCACATCTTATTTCTTGTCAGATTCTCTGGGTGTCATTTTCCCCACTTTATAGATAAGTAAACAAAGGCTTGGAAAACTTGTATGGATTTTCCCATTGACACATAGGAATTCACAGAGCTGAGAAATAAAACCAAGTACTTTGCATCAATTCCAAGATTCTTTCCATCACAACACAATAATGTGTAAAGTTCTTGGCACATAGTAAGAGCTTAATAAATGTCAGTTTGTGTTATCAGACTTATTTAGCATATGTTTGGAAATTTTTATAGTTCACTGTATTATTTCATATCTCCTACTAGGAAAGAAGAATTTTTTCTCATATATTATGAAAAAACTATTCATATACAACAAAGCAGTTTTTAGTACAGTTCCATCAAGATATTCAAAACAATAATTAACTAACTAAAAAAAATCAAATCTAAAAAATTATTGTGTCAGAAATAAATATTGTTTAGGTCCCTAATGAAGAAATAATACATTAGTGATAATACTTCAAGTGCTAGTTGATTCTCAATCTTCATATGATAACATGGCCTTTGGATAAGAACCAGGAAATTATACCTGGAGGTTAAATATATTTTTTTAAGTTCCATCAAAAGGAACTTTATGTATCTCTTATCCAAATATGGGACACTTTTTGTCCAATTTCTTATGATATTTTGATAAAAGTTACTGTATTTGTCAAATCATCATGTTCTACCAGAATCCCCTTGTGTCTTTGGCTGAGTATACCTGTGTGAGAGAAATTTATTAAAAAAAAAAAAAAAAAGAACCACCGAATGAAGTAGACAGACTCTTGTCTTTTTGGGGAAAAAGAACAAAACTGGAGGTATTAGAATATTTGATTGCAGGGCATATTACATATAAGGCTACGATAATCGAGGGCGTGGTATTGACATGGATAATGGATAGACATATAGATCAATGAAACAATATAGGTTGTATACATAGATGCTCAGCTGATTTTCAATATTGGTGCTAAGATAATTCAGTGGGAGAAATTTAGTCTAATTGATGCTTATCCTGAGTTTAATCTGTTTCACTTTTCAGATCCAAACTAATCCCCTCAATCACTTCCAAAGACTTTCTAGGGATTTGCAAACTGAGAGAACTTTCCTATGTGGGCCTCTGTTTGCAACTCTTAGATTTACTTTCTCCTCCTCTGCTAAATCATTTGCTATTTTCCACTCTTTCTGTCATGAGATATTGGAGGTTAAATGGTTAAAAGATATCTCTTAGCTTAGACAAATTCAAGCTTTCATTCCTCTTTCTTGTTCTCCTTGTAGTTTTTGAGATAAGTTTTGAAAGAAAGGAAGGAAAGAAAAAAAAAAAAACATTTCTAGCATATCCAACTTTATTTTTATTCCTGGTCCGACATTGTCTCTAAATTCCACACAGTAATTCAATTTAGAAGTTAAATATTTTTACCTGTATACTGGAAGATGATATTAGGGTATTTTTACAATCCTTGGAACTAAACTGCTTCAGATTTCTCCAGATCATCACATATTCTATTTCTAGTGTTCTTTCTTTGAAAAAAATCACTACCATAGGCAGGACTTATTGAACATTTATAGTATTACAGGCAATGGTCTATGGACTTAACAGACATTAACTCTTATGTTACTTAAAGGTGTGTAATTTTATCCCAGCTTAACTGATAAAATTAAAGAAAACTGAGACAAAGTGACCTTAAGTAACTTGTCTAAGGTAATCCAATTCGTAAAACAGTAAAAACAGTTGTATTATAATTTGAGCCCAGGTAGTTTAACTTTAGACTCTGCATCTTTTAACTACTATTCTGTAATATGGTGGAAATGAAAAGTAAAGTATAATGACCTATACACACATACAGAATTCAATTGAAATGTGTTTTCTCTTTTTTCCCTCTCTGACTTCCTACTTAAAAATCTAAATTAGAGTTTGTAGGAAATGGGGGTAAATAAGACTTACAACATTTGAGTGAATTATATTCATATACGATGCATACTAATCTCATTTCTTTACAATGCAAGAATATCACGAGGACCATGAACTGTGATGGAACACTGAGGAGAGAAGCTACTGTGTATTAGGTAAATTTGCTGATGATAAGAGGACAACCTGCAGTTCCCCAGATAATCTTGGTTGGTTAGACTAGAATCTTATCCTGATGTTTCCAGCAGAGGTTTCTTTGTTTCCTTCCCTCCCTCCCTCCCTTCCTCCCTCCCTCTTCCCTCTCTCTTCCCCTTCCTTCCCTGTCTTCCTTCCTTCCTTCCTTCCTTCCTTCCTTCCTTCCTTCCTTCCTTCCTTCATGCTTGATTGGCTTCCAGCAAATGCCAGGAATAAATTAATAAAATAATCACAGTCTTTGACCTCATGAAGCTGAGTGGTGCGAGAAAGCAGGTAACTAAGCAGTACATGCTTGATTATATGATTACTAAAGTGGTATACTTATCCTACAAAGGAAAAGTACAGGTCCTATGAAAGTATAAGGCATGTCAGCTAAGCCTTGATGACAATTAGCAACACATAAACCAAAAATGAAGGATGAGAAGGAAACTCTTGGTTTGCGGATTTGTGAAAAATTCCTGGGTCCATACAATGTAAGTCAAATAGAATCTTTGAGGGATCCCTGGGTGGCGCAACGGTTTGGCGCCTGCCTTTGGCCCAGGGCGCGATCCTGGAGACCCGGGATCGAATCCCACGTCGGGCTCCCAGTGCATGGAGCCTGCTTCTCCCTCTGCCTATGTCTCTGCCTCTCTCTCTTTCTCTCTCTGTGACTATCATAAATAAATAAAAATTTAAAAAAATTAAAAAAAAAAACAAATAGAATCTTTGAAAGAGACTTTATGTCCTTTAACACAAAGTTTCAGGGGAAATGAAAATGAATTGGCATTATAGCATAATTTATGAAAGCTTTTATATACTTTAGGAAAATGGCTTAACCTTTTCAAGACTCAGTTGCCTCATCTGTAATTGCTTTTAACAAATTCCCCACACATGTTTACTGAGGGGATGAAATGAGATAGCCTTTCAAAGAGAAGAGGATGGTGCCAACCACATAGCAGGAATGTATAGTTGTTTATTTCTTGTTCCTATTTTTTTTTAAATCAATCATTTTTTAAATCAATCAATCATTTTTAAATCTAACATAAGGACTTGTCATCTCAGTCAACAGTCATGCAAATTAACTGTTATCTACACCCAAACTACCGTAACAGCAGCCCCGTTAAACAGCCAATCCCCACACAGGCCAACAAGAGCGGGCCTATTTCTTTATAGTCATTTGCTCACTTTGTGCTGGCAGGGTTGTCATTTTCCCTCCTAAAGTCTTTAAAGAACAGAAAGAAGAGAGTGGTGAATTTAGGAAAGAATAATAAATTGAGACTGAGAAAATCTGGAAGTCAGGGAATGTAAACTGTCTTTCTTCTCATTGTGTGGTGCCATGAGTCTCAGGACAGGCACAGCTCACTTCACAGCCTTCCTCACCAATTTAGGCTTTCACTTCAGAGCCTTAAGCCCCAGTATGTCTTCCAGGTAAACCTGGTCTTCTTGGAACAGAGGTTCACGTTACCCTATATTTTTCGAAGCTTCTCACATCTTTTATTTATCAGGCACATTCTATAGTTATCTTGTTTATCTCCCAGTTCTTATTGCCATGTACTTCTTGTGACCCCACACCATATTTACCTCCATTCTCACGATCTATCCTGTGTGCTAGTGCTTTACAGAGGCCGTGTTTGTCTTTTGCAAGGTAATAGTTGTCTAACGAATGAATTCACGTTGAGAGGTTAATAGGAGTAAGCTCAGGATTAGGTCAACTGTATCTTTTAGTAGTGTAGTTCTGCTTGGTTTGTTCCCATAAAAAAATTGCCAGATTCTGAGTTCAGTAAAAATGAAATGATTTTATCTGTATCTACATCTATGTTGGTATTGGTATCTTTCTTTTCACATGTATATAGCCTTTGTTGCTAATATTTTCTATTTTATCTCTTAGAGTTCATCCATGTTAACTTTGGATAACCCTGGAATAGAAATGAGTTAAGAAAAGAGAAGTCCAAAGGACCACATATTCATTCAAAATTTTATAGGATAATATTTCAATGTCCAAGGTGGACTAGGTGTTTGGGAAATATCTGTAACTCTTTTCCCTTTCCAGTCATCTGCTTGGTGTTACCTCCGATATTGGAGGTTCTCATTAATTCTCCCTGGTTGTTTGAAAGCACTTCTGTCCACAATCTGGTCTAAACTTTAGCTCTCAAACATCATCTCTTAGGGCTTTTTCTTATATACAATATGTTAAAATTTCTCAACAATTTAGCACATGTAAACCATTTAAAGGACGTTTGGATTAAAAAAAAAAACTTACCAATTTTATCCAAATTAAAGAAGAGTTTATCGTGATGTAAACATCAAAATAAAGCATGATGTTTTGCTGTAGACTTATTATAAATAGTATTAATTATTAAATATCAGGTTATCAGGAGCCAGATTATTTAGTTTTCACTTCTTCACGGAAGTATCTACATCTGGCCTGTTGACAGCTTGGGCTATTTGTCAGTGTCCACATCCATTTGGTTTCTTTTATCACTCAGTGTGTTTATTCAACAGGGCAACTTTAACTCGTAAATATAACTCTTTGGTAACTAATTGTTAAGTCAACAAAAATATTTACTAAACATCTATTATTTGCTTAGAAGCATTCTAGATATTGAATATATCAGGTACATTGAATATAGCAGGTACATTGAATATAGCAGATAAAACTTCCAAACCTTGAGGAACTCATATGTTAAAGAGGGAAGACATATATAACCAATAAATAGACTATTTGGTACATTAGAAAGTGCTAAGTCCTATAAAACAGAACAGGGTATGAATAATAAGATGAGGCCTTCATGGCACTCCTTGTTGAGAAGGTAAGATACAAGCAAACCTTGAAGGAAGGAAGAGATTTAGGCAAGTGGCTATTTGGAGAAAGTGGTCCAGGCAAAGTGAACAGCGAGAGTAAAGCAAGTCCAAAAATTTTGTGTCACACGCCCTTTTAGAATACAGTATGAAGAACCATTACCAGGTTTCTATTGTTTGCTGATATCAGTGCCTATTCATGATATGCTTTCTTGTATTTATTATTTTTCCCCACTTTTAGATCTCAATTCACCATTTGAAATCATTGTTCCATTCTGTTTAATTGGTGATGCATATAACACAGTGATAACAAAAAAAAATTAAACAAATCCAACAATATCATAGAGATGACATATAACTTTAGGTAAAAGAAATTTAACCCTAGTCACTAAATGCTGGTTGAGACTATAACCTTTGCAGAATACAATCAGCTATTTAAAAATGTAAATATCATTAAGAACTCCCAATATTTCTAGAGAAAATGCACTTAATTTCATATATATGGCATAGGTATTTCACTCAACTTTTAAGTGGCCAAAAAAATTTAGCATCACTTGAGAAGCCACTGGGAATTACCATAGTAAATAAAGTAAATACCTCAGATTTTGAGAACATTCTGTGCCTTGTTGAACTAGACTCTTTTGAGTAAATATAAATAATAGCTTATATTTTCCTTTGTTGATACTATGAACTCATTTGGAAATACCTCTATTCCTCTCCTCTCTTCTCACTTTTATGATTACTGAAATTCATAGCCCTCAAGGCCCAGGTCAAATGCCATGAATTCTTCCCTAATTCCAGAAGCAAGAATAAAACATTGCTTTGCACATATCCTCATAGCAAATAGTTGGCGTTTCTCTTATAGCACTTACCACATTTTGTATTGCTTTCTTTCATCCACCTTTAGGCTAAGAAAAATCAAATTTTCAGTGTTCTAGCTAATTACTTAGGGAGCAAGGAGTAGACCTCAGACTTGGTAACTCTCAATCCAGTGCTCTGTCTACTATATACAAAGCTGTTTCCTAAATTTCCATGAAATCCAGTAGATATTCCATTTCTATTATTCTTTTAAAAAAAGATTTTATTTATTTATTTGAGAGAGAGTGAGTGAAAGAGAGAGAGAACACAAACGGGGGCAGTGGGGAGAGGAGAGAGAGAAGCAGATTTCCTATTGAGCAGGGAGCCTGACACGCAAGGCTCCATCCCAGGACCATGGAATCATGACCTGAGCTGAAGGCAGACACTTAACCAACTGAGGCACCCAGGTGCCCCCCCTCCATTTCTGTTATTCTTATTTCTTATTATTTTGTTTAAATTCTCAAGCTTTTTCTATTCCCGAGTCCCCTCAGATGGTACCTTACAATGTACACAATGGACAGAAGAGATACTGCTTATTACTATATTTTTCGAAGACCTTAAAAATACTTAATTCCACAGGTAATGAAGTGTTCCTAAATGATGATAAAGAAAAAGGGAGATGGATAAAGAAGCAGAAGAAGGAAAACAAGGAGACAGTAGGGGGAATGAATAAAGTAACAATCGTTAGAGCGGAATCTACTGTCATTTCAAATAATGACAACACATTTTGAGGATGAACAGAGGTTCCATACCTACCTTCATTCTGGAGGTAGGGAGGGGAGGATTATTAACAAATCCATAAGAGCAAGTAGTATTTGTCACCAACTGGGAATCATCATTAGATGGAATTAGTTTCCTAATTACATGGGTGGGAACGAGGGACAAATATTTGGCAAGGGAGGGTGATGTTAGAAAACAATTCTCAAGTGACTGAGACAAACAGTGGCTTCCATCAGTATCTTCTGAACATCACTCAAAACGACGTTTGCAGAACAGTAGCTTGTGTTCCCCTTTCTGGGTTCTTACTGTTCTCTCTGAAATTCTAGTTGTTTGCGTTTTCCTGTTTATTCCAAATATGAAACTCAGAATTTGTTCCCTTTACAACTTTGATTGTATTTGTTCTGTTTAGGTTTATTTTCTTCGCTTGTAAATCTTCATTAGATTTTAAGCTCTTTAATGGAAGCTTCTAATTAGTTTCAAAGCGGCCAGAGGGCAAGGCAGTTGCTTGATTCTTCACACATGGCACTATTAACCCCAAAGGGCTGGCTGAAAACCTAGCACGAGGCCATGTGTTTTGAACAACGCAAAACTTGAAAGGACTACCATCTTTGAAAATTATATGTACGCTGGAGTTTACTTTGAACTGACACTGTTTATCCTCTGCAGTTGCAGAAATAAACAGAAAAACCTTTAAATACTAACAGTTGCATTTGATTCTTGATATTCCTTGGCAACTAATCACAACTCCTCTGCAAGACCTTACCCATGACATGTAAATATTTGACAAGAAGGTAAAATATAGCCATCCAAGCCTCTTCTACATTTAATGATCCCCACATACAGAGCCAAAAAGTAGACAGAGAAAAATGTCAGTGCGGAGAAAGGGCAATGGCTAATGAGGTTTATCAACCAACATAATGGCACTCCTTTAATGGCCTACTGTGTGTGCGGCTAATGGGAAGATTCCATATTGATAGTTTCTGTTCATGATATTATTTACTAAGAGGTCTGGAAAGGCACAATTCTTATTCTGGCTACACAGCCAAGAGAAAATGACACAAATAAGCTTTCCAAACTCTGTTACTTTTCTTCTATAAGTCATGTCTGCTATTGGTTTTATAGTGCTAAATTAGTTTGAATATTGATGTTGAGGACTTTGGTAAAATCAAAGGAGCTTGCATTGGGAGGGGCTTAAAAAGCATAAGTGTTAAACTAAGATCTCCCAAGTTAAATCCGAATCAAAATGTGTGTTGTTCAGCTAATCGACTTATTTAAAAAAAAATGAAATTGCACAATATTCAGCTGGACTTGAGCCCAACACTTACCAAAACCCCCACAGCCTTTTGTCATGCATCTCACTGGAATGGCTTAAATGCATTATCTGCATGTCTTCTTCATTTTATGAGGAAGAAAACTGAGACTTAGTGTGGGTAATTAGCATGCTCCAAACCACACAGCTAGTTACAGTAGAGCTGTAACTTTATAACCTGAAGTTCTCAGTTTCCAGCTTTTTACTGGATTCTAAAAGTTTGAATGTGATGGAGTAAGCGTCACATAGGACGGCATGATTATTGCATGTAATTGGATTTCCTTCTCGAAATATTGGAGCTCTCAGAGTATGTGTCTGTGTATATTGGTAGACAAAGACCATATTACAGAATGGTGAAGCTGACGTTCTTGAGGGCACACGGGGGGCACAGCTTGTCCCTCAATTAAATAAGATTAACAAGATATGACTACATTTTCCAGCTATATCTCTCTTCCTACCAGAAATGTCAGTGAAACAGAGAGTGAACACTTCCAGTCACATCCACCCACCCATCATCTGGAGAAATATGCAAGAGGCCATGCTAGCTGCCGGTACTGTGTGAATATGTTTACTTTCTTGATGAGAGGAACTGAGAAGTGAATTTACGAGCACACTCACAGAAAACCTGAGGACACAAAGGGAATACACAGGACATCATTTCATGGGTTTGAGGGACAATGTAAACTATAAGGTGATTATGAAACTCGTTTCAGAGAAACAGAATTGATAAAAACCAAAACTTTCTTTGCCCCATTGGTTTGGTTTTGGTAACTTTAACAAAAATCAGCTTCAAGAAGGGTGCTTTCTTTAGCATACCATGTAGGTTAACCAGAGAAATCCCTTCCCCGTCACACTTTCTGATACAGTGGAAGCAGCTTTGGGAAACTTCGAAGCACTCTATTAAAATGGTCTGTTCATCTACATTTATTTTCTGTTGTTAAAAATTCCTCCTCTGGATTGCAGTCTCACTCGACTCCTTTGGCATCAAAGAAGTGTTTAAAAGCATAAAATTGAAAATGAAAGACAAGATGCTTAGTAATCTGCTCTCTGTGCCAGGGTAACACTGGACTGTCAAAGCCAAGTGTTTCCCTGCATGTGATTCATTGACAAGAGGAGCCAGCAGAGACACAGAAGAACTAGAACTTGAAATCCTTGGACCCCAAATATCTTACCAGTGAAAATTAGAATTTTTATTTCTGGATGTCTTTTCCATCCTCATCATCAGCAATTAATGTTTATCTTCCTTATTCCTAGATGTTTCTGCCACTGTTTGTTTAATGGTGTGTATATGCTTTCATAACAAGCGTGTTATCACTTTGTATAATTATTATGTGTGATTAATCCTGCATGCTCTGGAAAACTGCTAGGTTTTCTTATCTAACCAGAGGGAATGTCTTTAAGCCTTTGTGTTATTCACATATAACGCAAGTTGACAAGAACTCCTGTGAATGGAGCAGAGTATGAAAAGTCTGTGCTGAAGTAGCTAAGACAGCATTATGTCCCCCTCTTACGCCCATCCCTGCGGTAGCTGGTAAGCACAGAAGAATTTTACATGTGACACAAGAATATTTGGGGTATCAGAGCAACAGGCATATTGTATTTCACAACAGGATAAGTTGCAAAACATGATATTGCTTCTGGTAATAAAATATGGATGCTATTATTATCAAAATATTTATGATAACTCTTGATGCATGGATACAAGTCCTTAGACCAAGCTATAGTGTGGATGGATGGATGGATAGATAGATAGATGAGAGAGACAAGAGAGAGAGACAAAGAGAGAGAAAGGACGATAAATATCCATACAAACTAAATAATAAATTACTATTTAGATGAAAGGGCATCCCTCCCTCAGATTTTCATCTTATGATTTGTAAAATTGTCTCACTAAGCAGGCATTAGGACCTGACCGTGACAAATGCCACTTGCCAGATTTCTGTTCAAAATTACATCGGACAAAAAAGTGAAGTGCGTGAACCGCAAAATAGCCACTTATGTTCTAACCCAGGTGGATGTGTGCACCTTATGAATGACACAGCCGTAGGCTCTAGTGTAAAACTGGCACCTCACTCCACAAGGACAGAGTCCCCAGTTTATAGGATAGCTAGGAGTAATCAGGCCTAGACATTCCAGATCCAAAGGGGGAAATGGAGGGTAGAGAGCTTAATTTTAAGTTCTTACCTCAGACACCCCAGTCAGATGTCTTACTATTTCTTGGTAGGAAATTGTGACTAAAATCTCCTTCAAAATCACTTGGCAATCTCTGACTTGAGAAGGCCATCATTCCTTGCACTTGAAATCATTGTTACACAGTGTCTTTATTTTTGTCTAAATGTTCTCTCATCACATTGATCATTTATGCTGACACCTTTTACTCTTTAAATTTATTTTGCTTGATATTTCACTTCTACAAATTTCCCAATTCTACTAATTACTCTAGTTGCTTAGAATAGCATTTTTAAAAACACTTTCTTTAAAATATCCTTTAAAAAGTTCTTTTTTTTTGCTTAACAGCACTAAAATGAATTTTAATAAACACAATTCGAAAAGCATAGAAATCACAGAACCATGCACATTATTTATTAAATGTACATAAAGATAATGATACTGGGAATTGTAATTTCACAACAGCTAGTCTCCCTCTTCTTGAGAAAACCTCTTAGGAATGAAATAGTGACTCCCCCATTTTAGATGCTAATAGGTTCACCCTGGGCGAACACTATTCCACCAATACTGAAATTTTTAATGTGACAAATAAGTTCACTTTTTGCTGGTTAACTTCTCCAAAATAGGTTGGATTGATGGCAGTGCTGCTCACAGGGGATAATGCATAGCGAAATTGTTTCTGTATTGTTTTAATTAATAGCCCTCAGAGTATGGAAACTGGTCTTACTGAGTTTCCTCTCCCAGAAGCTCTGTAATGGGGGAAAAAAATTAAAACAATTTCAGCTAGCCAAGAATATTCATTTTTCATGATTATTAAAAATGAAGCAAGTTACGTTGTGTGCTTCAGTCCTTCGTTAGCAGAAATTCTAATAATTGATGTTGCAGAGTTCTGGTTTAGTTTGTATTATGATTTAATGAAATAAAGAAAGAGATTCTGAATCCATGAGTTTCCTATGAACAGATATTATGGATGGAAAAAATTCAAGGTATTCTACAAGATTTATATGATATTCCATGCTAAATTTGGCAGATGCATAATAACAGTCTACCTCTTGCAAAACAGTTAAAAGTTGGAATGTGTCATTACAATCTGTTGAAAGGCTCCAACTTCTCACTTTTTTCTTTGGCTTTTTCTTCCATTGGAAAAAATGTTGCGTTTAGCTCTTGCAAAAGCCATCGGATTAATAAAAAAGACCAATATTTCAGTAAAATAAACAAACAGGGCTGTTTTGTTCACATCTGGTTCACAGTTGGAATTAAACTGGTTCCTTACCTGATGACAAAAGCATCGTGAGATCCTTTCACAGTGCACATGTTCTTGACAGAGCCTCTAACTTCAATAAACTTATTAGCTCAGCCTCCACTTACAATTATTTACAATCACTTTGTGTTTTGTCACTTAATGGTATTTAAGTGAAAAATATCAAATTTAACCCATTAGCCTCTACATAATTTATAATTTTATTACATCACAAAACACATTGTTTAATTAAAATGACTGCTTTTAAAAAAAATAAGGATTTCAATGAAGGAAGCACTGTGCTGCTTTACATTCTGGTACAAGCTCCTCAATTCGGGTAATTACTTCAAAACGTTTTCCTGCCATTGCAGCTGCACCATTAGAATATCCTCGTGCCCAACATTTCACTTCCGAACTACATCTGTCAGCAATGCAAGTAGTCCATTTTATATAGTGCAGAGGTACCTGTGTCTCTTAAAACTATAATAATAATAAAATAATAATAATGTAAAAGAGAAAGAGATCCTCCATCATACAGTCATCAGACTTAAACTGTCCTTATATTTAAAGAAATACCCTTTCACAATATTTGTGGCATCAATGAAGCTAGAGTGAAAAATGCTTTGCTAGCCTTAGTCCTCACTACATGCAGATATTGAAACACGGTGTGTCATCCAGAAATGGCACTGGAATTACCTTCTTTGCAGCAGTCATCGAACACTTCCAGGCAAAGACATTTACTGCAGAATTTCACTAATCTTTTTGCAATTGTTTATGTTTTTCTCAGTCTTAGCAACCCAAAGTGGTGCTTTACAAGAAGCCTGCAATGCACTCATGTTTATATGTAAAATTATTGAACATCTGCTTCTGTTGACTTTTTAAGTTAATAATCTGTCTTTCAAATAGTTCTTTGGTTTTGAACTTAATTCTTTATGCTTTTTATGTTAATGCCATGTAAGTTTTGAAAGTTTAATTGCCTCATTAGCTATTACATTTCCACAAATAATACAGTGTTGTTTCAGCGACTTACCATCAATTATGGTAAATCTATGAGAGGTCATACTTTTAAGTAAAACTAGTATGAGCTCATTTGATCCTCATTTCTTCAGAATCGTTTCTATTGTCATCATTTGGTTTGTTTCTGCTGCTACATTCACAGAGTTGAAGTTTGTTTCATCAAATGCAAATTAGGGTTAAAAAATGAATAATACAATGCTTACTTTCCCAATAGAGCTAATAATGTTAAACTACAGTTTTTGTTTTTTTTTTTAAAGCTTGATGAAAATTTTAAATGATTGTATGGACAAAAAGTTACAAGGAATTGAGTCCGTTATAGTTCTTTCACAACCTCAACTTAGATATCATATGTTGTGTCATGTGTCCACTGTGCTTGAAAACGCATGTGATCCATCACAACTTTGAGAGTGCCCAGTCTGTTATGCTTTATGACAACAGCACCGCGCTGTCACTCACTTAAATGACAAAAGCATCGTGAAAGTTTCTAAATATTTATTCTGATTTCTGCATTTCCCTCCTTGTAGATGTAGCAAAATGTAGCCTAACACCACTCATGGACCATTGTTCTTTGAAAGGCATCATGTTTTTGTTTTTGTTTTTGAGATTTTATTTATTCATGAGAGACACACAGAGAGAGGCAGAGACACAGGCAGAAGGAGAAACAGGCTCCCTGCAGGGAGTGGGACTCGATCCCAGGACTCTGGGATCACACCCTGAGCCAAAGGCAGATGCTCAACCTCTGAGCCACCCAGAGGTCGTATGAAAGGCATCTTGGTTAAAGAGAATTTCAGACAGGGGTAAAGATGCCTGCAGGCCTGGGCTGGCCCTCCCTCGGCTCACCCTGAACAGTGCTCCTCTTTCTGCTGAGCAAGAAAGGTCACTACATGCCCATCCTCAGGTTCAGAATAACTCCAGATCACTGGCTGCTGCTTGCTTCCCATCCCCCCAGTATTTTGAACAGGTGTGTCCCTTGTAGTCGTTCTGTCCCCATCCCACCAAGCCATGGTGCAAGTATGGGGACAGGCGCTGTCTCCTTTCACTTAGTAGGTCTCCAGATCTCTAGTTGCCATTGCTGGGGAGACCCAGTGTTAGTCAGAGCTGCTGCAGGGCCTGAGACGCTGACTTACAGTTTGTCTGGGCACTAGGATTTTAGAGATAGTGATTCATCCATTGCTATTCACTTATTCTCCACATAACATTCTTTTCTCACCCTGGTTTTTTTTTACTCTGTGATCTTCAATCCATTTTCAATTTCCCTTTCCCGATTTGTTTTTTTTTAGCACAGAGACTTCATTATTATTATTCATATTTTTCTCCCTCCCTCTCTTCTTTCCTTCCTTTCTATACTTCTTCCTCTTTGCTTTCTTTTTCTTGTATCACCTGTAGGTACGTAACTAAGACTTTTTTTTTCCTGTGACTCTAAAGATTGGCTAACATACTTATGTTCTCATTTCTTCATGTGTCTTCCTCCTAGGATGGTGCCTTTTTCTCAGAGCCTCCTCAATACCTTCAGTGGTTCTAAGGCTGGGTTCTTCAACCCGGCCCTAATGGGACTGTCCACATTTTTTTTTTAAACATTACTCTGTTCAAAAAAAAAAATTACTCTTTCAATTCAGTTAAGTGTGATTTTCTTTGGACAAAGGACAAATCTATTCTTTTTTTTTTTTTATACCCCTTTAGTAACCTTTTCCTTTTGCCTAAATATTTTTCCTGTTAAGACATTACCTACAGAAAATTTCTTTATTCTTATTTTTTCTAATAGGAGAGTAGCACACACATATAAAGTTGCATAAAATATCCATCGTAGAGAGTTAAAAATAATTATGAAGTGTCCACCCAGGTAACCATGAACCAAATTAATCAACAGAACACTTCCAACAGAGATCCCCCATTAGTTCTTTCCTGATCACACACATTATACATTTCCTTGTAGAGAATCAACATATTCTGACTTTGAAGATAATCAGTTCCTCATTTTTTCCTTTTTAGTTATAATATGCTTATTAATATAAATTAGTATTTCCTGTTTAGATCTTTAGGTACCCAAAAACATACTGTGTGAATTTCCAGTATTTCCAAATTTTTCCAAAATTTCCAAATTTTTATTTGTTAAACATGTTTCTAGGATTATATTACAGTATGTAGATCTAGTTTGTTCATTTTCCTGACTGTATATCAGTGCCACTCAAAGTAGTTGGATCTCAAGTGACAATTCCACAAGGAATGTAAATGAACACACAAGGGTGTAAATCTATGTATTGTATCTTCATTGAGAAAATATTTGCTAAAACAACCAAAATCTAGTATGCTTAGTGAAGTAGTTGATTGTTTTATTCTGGTACAAATTCCTAATCTCTTCACAGACCTGTATCAAGCATTTCTTGTATCACTGTCAGTCAGTGGACCATATTTTAAGTAGAACTGCTATATAATATTTTATTAACATGCCACATTCTATTCTCCCACCCTACTATTGATTGAAAATTATGTTGTTTCAAGTTTGGGGGTATTAAAAAAATTCTACCTACTTCTCTAGTCCACGTTCAAAAGCAGATTTGCGGTTTTGGTGAGGGGCATTTGGGTAGAACAATCGATTGAGCCCCTGATTCCTGGTTTTAGCTCAAAAGCAGATTTGCGGTTTTGGTGGGGGGCATCTGGGTAGAACAGTCGATTGAGCCCCTGATTCCTGGTTTTAGCTCAGTTGGTGATCTTAGGGACTTGAGATGGAGTCCCACAGGGATTCTCTCTCACCAGCTCTCCCTCTGCCCCTACAACTCATGCGTCTCCCTCTCTCTCAAATCAATAAATAAATCTTATTTAAAAAGTAGATTTATGGGATCCCTGGGTGGCGCAGCGGTTTGGCGCCTGCCTTTGGCCCAGGGCGCGATCCTGGAGACCCGGAATCGAATCCCACGTCGGGCTCCCGGTGCATGGAGCCTGCTTCTCCCTCTGCCTGTGTCTCTGCCTCTCTCTCTCTCTCTCTCTCTCTCTCTCTCTCTCTGTGTGTGACTATCATAAATAAAAAAAAGCTTAAAAAAATAAAAAATAAAAGTAGATTTATAGTTTTCTCAAATATACTGGGTATGATATTTTCATAAAGCAGTTGGATGACTTTTTATGGCCAGCAACCATGTATGGAAAATCCAGGTGCTTCATATCATCAATAGACACTTGGTAATGCCAAATTTTAAAATGTTTGCCAATCTGGTTGGTATAGAGACTTTCATTATGGATTTAATTAGCATTTCTATATTATCATTATATGGTATCTCTGAAAAACAAAAAATTCTTAATTTTAATCTGGGTTAATTTTTTCTTATCTTTAATTCTTTAGTGCTTTCTTTTCTTAATTAAAAGAACTTTTTCCTATCCAAAATAGAAAGATATTTTTCTGCAATATCCTTAAGAAGTTCATAGTTTTGCATTTCACACTTAGGCCTATACCTACCTATGTAAGGCAGGCATTATTTTTAAGTTTCCTTCCCTGTCTACACTCGCACCTTTGTTATAAATCAAGAGTCCATACATACAAGGATGTGTCTCTGGGTTCTCTTTTCTGTATCCCTCTTTTTCTATCCTTGTGTCAATACCATAATGACTGTAGATTCAAAGTAATCCTTGCTATCTGATAATAGTTTCCTAGTATTAGTCCATTTGTCTAAATTTTCAAGTTAATTATATAAAGCTATCTATAATATCTTGAATATCATTACAGTTCTGTTGTGGAGACTCTGGATGCTCTTCGAGTCCTCTAAGAAGGATGATGTTTTTGCTTTAGAAGAAAATGAACCTGGTTAGACTCAAACTGAAAAACTCAGCCTTGCCTAAGTAGATAGCATATGGAATCTTCGTTTTCCTTACTGTATTTCAATCTTAGCCCAGAATGTTTTCAGCTTACCTCATGAATACCTGTTTGGAAGGTAAGCCAGAAACACGAACAGAATTTATACACATAAACTTTGAGTCTTTTACCTATTTTTGGATCTCTCTCTCAACCTTCACAAATTCTATCCAGGCTGCACATTCATTCCCTGTCCTTCTAGCCAGAACAGTGAAAGGCACTCTATTGGAATTTTGTGCACCACAGCAGCTACCCTCAGTATAAAGCCCCCAAAACAGGAAACTCACCCAGGCCACCAACTTCCTTAGATTTTGGATCCTCTTCAAAATCAGCCTGCTGTTTTTTTTTTTACTTTCCAGATCCCCATCTTTTGCCTAGATGTTACATTTGCTATCTGTAAAATGCTGTTTTATTAAGAAATCTGTTTTCCATACTGAAAGTAGAACTCTTCCTTGTTCTTTCTGAGAAACTGGCAAATGTCTTCTAGGTTCTCATTTTTTCCCTATTTTTTGACTATAAAAATATTATATTATTTGACTATATTATGTATATTATTATACATATCTGATATTTTCAAAAAATTGGTCAGAGGCAACATGTTTTTAAAAATTCCTCTGTGGGGGCAGCCTGATGGCTCAGCAATTTAGTGCTGCCTTCAGCCCAGAGCGTGATCCTGGAGACCCTGGATCGAGTCCCACCTCGGCCTCCCTGCATGGAGCCTGCTTCTCCCTCTGCCTCACGTGTCTCTGCCTCTCTCTCTCTCTGTGTGTGTCTCTCATGAATAAATAAATAAAATCTTAAAAAAAAATTCCTCTGTGGGAGGGTTATTGGCCTAAGTAACGTGATCCACTTTCACTGAATGGGTAAGCCCTCATGTGATTTCCAGAGTACATTGGCAGCATCTGTTAGATTTCCTAGATTCACTAAAAACTCTTTGTCTCTCAAAGGATGTAGACTACCCAAGTATTAAGACTATGGAATCCTAGACTTCATTCTCTTTGGTATATATGATTAGACTCCAAACTGAAAGGAATTCACACTAAAAAATCCATTTGTCTAAAATGGGTGTTACGTTTTAGAGAGTTTAATATAATTATTAGAATGATCCTATGCAACAGTTGAGAGCACCTTTGAGTGTGGATGAGGTTCAAATCCATTCAAGTCTCAACAGTGTGGTGCCACTTAGGAGTGTTTGTCAGATTCAATTTAAATATTAGTAGAGATTTTGGGGCCTGTGGGTCTTTGGAGTTTCCACAACAGTGTCAGTGATTCCATGAGTCTTCCTGTTAATTGGCTGCCATGTTTCTCAGCATAGATGGAAGATACCTGTATTGATCGCTGGAGCTCTAGGGCCCATTTCTGTCTCCCACTTCTTCCTGAGTCTGGGTTGCCTGTTGTTTACTCACCCATCCTGGACATCTCTTCCAACTACCCCTTTATTTCTCTCCACAGAAGTTAAAAATTTTAACTTCCCTAGATTGAGTACTGGATGCAGACTGAAAACAGAGGTTTATATCCAATCTTATTATGTCAAAAACTTATTTATTATAAGATTAATGATTTGGGGACTTAATTTGATATTCTCAATCCAAACTCTAAACCTGCAGTGATAAATTTGCTACAAATGATGCTATAATTGCAGTGTCTTCTGAGGCAAATACTCATATTTTAAAAATATAAACAAACTTGACTCATCTGAAGCTTATTTTTGCAGAATGAGTAAGCATTTTTCTCTCTAGTAAGCCTCCAAATATAAAACCAGTTAACTCTAACCAATAGATGTTAGGCATAGGCTTCCACATACCCCCAGGAACGCTATATACCATATGGTTTCCTTGGGGGCTCATTTGGAAGATGAAACAAAACAGTCACAACTGGCCTTTTGGGTAACTATTCACAGCAAATCTCCTCTCACCGTACCCTCTCCCACCATCCTGGCCAGTTAGAAGATCCATAGATTATCAAATATTCTCTTTTATTAACTTTTTCTCTTCCTGTTTTCTCCTTCTCCTCAACTTTTATTTTCAAGCAAGAGCAAAAGGACACCACACATTGAGTTAGAAGCCAGTGAGAAAAATTCAAGTCACTGTAACTTTAACCACCTGTGCTGACCTTGCTGTTATTATCACTTGGTTTAGAATACGCCACCCTCCTCTACCTGTGCTTACCTTACATGTAGCGGACTGTCAGTGTCCTATCCTAGCTTTCTTTGCCACATTATCATCAGTTATTTCAACTGCTAGAATATCCTCTATATATGCTCACTCCTCTGAAACCTAGTAACCTGATTAAGTTTTTTTTTACCAACATACATGCTTCCTACTATTGTTGAAGATGACTTTATATTCATGTTTATGTTTAAGACAATGTTGAGCAGTCAACATGTTGGAAAGAATTGGCTAATGCAACAGACATGCAACTTAATACATCTATGAAACTCTCAGTGTAATTAGAAAGAGTATATACATGAACATTATTAAAGGACGTTATTTTATATGAAATACTCAAATATTTTCTGTACTTTGCATGTTTAAGAAATACTTATATTGCCATTTTCAAAGTTAAACTAGTATCAAAATCCCAGTGTTAAGCTTAAGTGATTTTTTTTATAATACAAGGAGATTTAGTAAAAGAACACTATATTCTGATAATTTATTCTTCTGGCGTGGAAAAATAACTATGTGTTAGAATCTCTCCCAAGTACCAAGATACATTACTGAACAGAAGCTGAATTGCAGTAGTATTGTGATGATTACACTATGTAAGAAGCAGATTCATGTAGTGTTTTAAAATATAAAGTCTGGGAGCTAGGCTTACCATGTTCAAATTCCAGCTCCGAGACATTTGTAGATCTAGACCAGTTATTAATCTCTTTGTACCTCATTTGATTTTTCTCTGTCCAATGTGCCAAATAAGGGTTATTGTGAGGATTAAGTTACTTAATGAGTAAAAGCATTTAGATAACCATGCCTGACATTTAATAAAATATAATATGTGCATTTACTCTTATTATTACACAAGATAAAATATAATGTATGTGTTGTTTCTAGTTTTATTATCATTATAGCAATGCTATTGCTTTATATAAACATATTGTGTATATAGTAAAAATACTATAACATATATAATTATATGCTAAAGTAGAGAACACATCTAACTTCTCTGCGGGGAGCACGGGGGTTCCTGACAATACTTGAATAACACTTTTCTAGGCAAGAGTACAGTGCACTTTATCATTCATTTGTTCAGGATAGAATGCGATTGCCTTTCATCGGGACCTGGAAGGGCACTGGACACATGTGTCTCTCCACATGTAAATGTGTGCATTCTCACCAAGTCCATTTGCAGCGTTTGATAGCAGGTATTTTACTTCTCTGCCTTTTTGACAGAGGCCATGTATTTGGGTGACTGAAGTGGTTGTCCCAGGTCACTCAGTTAATTGGAATAAAGGCCCTCTGTCTTGTCATAAAATGCAGTTTGCCAGCCACAATCCCTGCTACTTAGTGACCAAAAAGCCTTTCTATGGAGAAAACACCATCAGAATTCCAAAATGTATTGCCATGGAAATAGTACATCAAAACCATTGTATTCAACTGTCTTTGAGGAACAGAGCTATAATTCTAGGATCCGTGTATGATCTTGGGGGAAAAAAAATCCTGATAAATTTCAGAATTTCGTCAGTCATCATGTTCATATTAATATCTGGTAACACTAGAAAAAAAGGTTGTTTTTTATCATGGCAGATATAAAACTAACAAAGAAATGATGCAATGATTACCAAATTTTGCAGTGAAAGTCAAAAAGGGGAGAAGAGCATTAGAAAATGTGTGAAGGGGATCCCTGGGTGGCGCAGCAGTTTAGCGCCTGCCTTTGGCCCAGGGCGCGATCCTGGACACCCGGGATCAAATCCCACATCAGGCTCCCGGTGCATGGAGCCTGTTTCTCCCTCTGCCTGTGTCTCTGCCTCTCTCTCTCTCTCTCTCTCTCTCTCTCTCTCTGTGACTATCATAAATAAATAAAAAAAAAAAAAAGAAAATGTGTGAAAACTTATAATATGTTGATTTACATGTATTGACCACTTCTTTTGGAGATGATCTGAAAAGTGAGGGTTTTCAAGTTAGGTAAAATGACGTGCAGTATCTTCAGTGTGGGAATTAATTTTGAACACTTACAGAAGAGAATGAGGAGAGTCTGTCCTTTGAATTAATTTTGTACAAAGTTGAAGTAAAAATGTAAATCTAAAAATAAAGTGGAGTTAATTTTCTATTTAAGTATCTTGCATATAATTGGTATATTCTATATCCAGATATTTAAATTAGTCCAAATAAACAGCTTTATCTACTTAGTGCAACCTTTAAAGAAGCCTAGTAAAAAGGCCCATTATTGTGTGTGTGAGTGAGAGAACACTGTTGTGGAAACTACCCTGGGATTTACACGGTTTGTAAGTAAACCACAATTAGGTAGAAACATCAAAGGATAGAATATTTATGTTACAGTGACATCTATTAATAGGGTGGCAATTTTTCTGCTTATGTGATCATTATTAAACTTGATAAGTATTTTGCTCCCTGAGATATTATAAGGATTATAATTGGATTATTTGGAATAATAGTACTATGTAAATTTCTAGAATCTTAAGCATAATTTAAAAAAACCTATCATGTAAACCATTTCAGAAATTAGCTTAGTGAACCTGTAAGATTAACAGTAATTCTAAGTAAACAGAATAATAGAGATAGCAGTTTTGTTACTCAGTCTTTAGCCAGAGACATTCCTAAAATTCCTCAAGCTTTTTTTTTTCATTGAGAATATTTCTAAAAAAAAAAAAAATAAATCAATAGTGCACCTTCTTTATAAAATAATATAAACAATATTATTTCAGGTTTTAGGATCTGGTAATAGTACAAGGTCACCATTATTGCTAGTTCTTTAAATAATAGATATAGAACCAATAGTAATAATGGTGACCTTGTACTTTTATTATATAGATAATATATATGTAATTTCTTTATATGTAATTTGCATATATAAATTTTCCTATATATGTAAATTCTTTCTCAATCTTTCAATATGTGTGTGTAATTTTTTCTCTTTCTGAATGTATATACAATTTCTATAAACATGTAACAAATACAGGGAAGAGATTTAGACTATGTTCTTTTTTTTTTTAATTTCACTTTTAAGTATCCTCTATACCCAGTGTGGGCTGCTCGAACTCACAATCCCAAAATCAAGAGTCACATGCTCCACCAACTGAGCAGCCAGGTACCCCTAGACTGACTATATTCTTTACCTGAGTAAAGTTCCTGATACTCCGACATTACTGATTAATTGAATCAGTGTCTCTAGAGTGGAAATCAGGATAATGAATTTAAAACCCTTCATATTTGAGAACCATTATTCTTAAACATAACTCAAAATTACCTGCAAAGTCAAACAAATCCTTAATATTAGCTTAGTTTGTTGTCATTTTTCTCTTTATAGTTTGATTGGAACTTCCAGTTAACTAAGGTTCTACTCCAATGAATACAATGGTTTACACTTTAGACACTTTTTGCTTCTCCAGTCCCCATTGCTAACAAACTACCAGATTCCAAGTAGTTATGGGTGCCTGAATTATCAGTATTAAACTTCCCATAGAAATGACAGAAACAGAACACCTGATGAAGTTTGATGTAACATCTAATATCTAAGTATTTTTCAATCTCATCTTAATTTTTAAGTTGTCTAGTTCATTTATAAGTGCATACAAAATTTAGTGGCTTAAATAACAGATATTTAAAAAATGATAAACACAGAGATTTATGTTTTCTCATCATCATGTAGATGGTCCAGGTGATTCTTCAGCTCCTTCCACCTGGCCTCATGCATACTCAACCATTTAGATGGATACTAGAAAAGCCACATTCTATTTACCTATGTCTAGCCTGTACACAGGAGAATAGACAAATAGGCTCCACTTATTGATGATGGGAACAGCAACCAGTAATGTCATGTTGAAGAGGTGAAATTGGTTGGGAAATATTATAATGATCTCCCACAGATACTTATGTTCAAATACTCATACATTCAGTTCGCCTACACTTTCACATTTGCCTATGCACAGATTAGCCAACTTTGAAAGCAAGATTTCACTCAATCCACCAATATCTTGCTGATCCAACTGATGCATTAGTGACTCGGTGCTTCTTTCTTTCTTCTTTTAGAATTATTGTTATCTGATTTGTGCTCAAAATATGCACATGGTGGCGATTTCATCTGTGAAAACTTGGGGAACTTCTTTATTAATCGTTATAACTGAGTACAGATCCTTTTTCAGCATGACTCATAAATATTTTTGAGTTTTAAAGCTCTTTATAATAACATTTATTTAATCTGTAAAATGGCATTGCTTGCAATAAATTCCATTTACAAATCTGAATAGGCAATGAATAGAAAGTGGTAGTGTCATTGCAAATTTTTGATGAAGACTGAAAAACAATAGAAAGTTGGAAAACATGAAAATGTGTTCTTGCTTCTAAAAGATCTGGCAAAGCTGTGACACTAATGAAGATGGAGTTTGCTTAGATGCATTTGCCTATATGCCGTTTACTGCCAAAGAAATGGTTATCTGACTAAAAATCTGTTATTGATTATTCAATTTAGTGTTCATATATTTAAATTTTATTCAGGTTAGAGTGATGTTGAAATTTGGGTTTCCCATCTTAGCATGCTGCTCTGTGGTTGACAACAAAAATGTTAAAATAAAATCATCTTCAGAGTATAAAATGGCCGTTGGAGAGCTGATTTCCATTTTGTGGTTTATGGTTTCTTCTTAATATCTGATAATGCAATTATGTCTCAGCAAAGAATGAATCTTCTCTGTAAAGTAAGCCATGCCCAGAATATTGATGATTTAAAGAACATAATATCACAGCCTTAAAAAGGATCTTCATTTAGAGATGGTTTTTGCCATGTAAAATATTATTCAAAGCTAGAGATCTTTTCTCTCTGCACCAGGAAGAAATGTATAAGAGTAAGGATTTGGTTTCAAATTGTTTGGTGATGATAGAGTTGAAGTTGAACTTGTTTTTTTTTTTTCTTGCTATATGTTACATTGTAACACTTAAACAAAGAAATTATTTTTCAGCAACAAAGAAGTCTCTTAAAACTATTCAACAGAATTTGAATCTTTCCTGAAATTCGATACACACATTTCTTGGCAATGTAACTTTACCAACCCTCATACTAAATTTCTTTGTTAGATGTAAAACTTGGTGGTGATGTCGGATATGAAACTACTGTAAGTACTTTCCCTTTTAAATTTCAGTTGTCAAGTCACGTTATCTAGTTTATAGTACTCTGAATTATATTCAGTGCTTTCCCATTCTTTGCTAACACAACATCTCATAAAATCACATAGGGTAACATAATATGACAGTTAAATTTAAGAGACCTCTTATTTTATTTGAAATTCAACCAATGTTCCAATTTAATGCCAATAGATGATTAGAGAAGAAATGACATCCTCGTTTCAGAGATATTTTTACTCCAATGTATTTTTAATGCTTTCATGTCTTTTATTATTTTGACAGGTTTTCAGAAACAGTTTCAGAAGCCCTTGTTTTGGGGCTGATTTTTATGAAGAGAGATAGGGACATATTAAAAGTTTTAAGACCACACTGTTACAATATATGATACTATTGGATGAAAAAAAAATCTTAAATAGGCAATTTAAGTATTTACATTTTTGATCAAACTTCCTAGTGAAAACACCTGTAAACATCTGTAAGATGATGGGGAGGTAAATGATTTCTTCTCAGTAATCTTTTCTTTCTTTCTTTCTTTCTTTCTTTCTTTCTTTCTTTTTTCTTTCTTTCTTTCTTTCTTTCTTTCTTCTTTCTTCTTCTTTCTTCTTTCTTTTCTCTTGTGTTTTTTTTTTTTTTGAGGGAAAGAGAGCATGCACACGGGTAGTGGCAGGAGGGGCAGAGGAAGAGGGGGTGAGAATCTTAAGCCAACTCTCTCCTGTGCCCCCCTATAAGGCTCCATCTCATGACCCTGAATTAAGGCCCTGAGATCACAACCTAAGCAGAAAAATGAGTCAGTTCCTGAATGGACTGCACAACCCAGGCACCCTATGCTCTCAGTATCTTTTAAATGTTCTACTTAGTAGCACGCAACCTGAACCAGCTCAGAAATCAAGCAATAATTATTTTGAGAAAGTTCTGATGATGTGGTACTGGCACTTACTGAGAAGGGGTCAGTATGTGTGATAATATCTTTGATAATTAGAAGCAGAAGACAGTAATCAAGTAATCAAGTAACAAAAGATGCGTAACCAAGATTGAATGTCGATTTTTTAAAAAATGAAATACTCTTCTTCCTGGACATTTTAAGGGCCTAAGAAGATGTGATCTCTAAATAAATAATACTTTTATGGAAAAACAAACACACCTTGGTATTTTTTACATAGTAGTATATTTGTACATGGTAAAATGCTAGAAACAAAGTACATTCACAAATATTGCACTATGTGATCCTCACAAACATCTGCAACATTTATTTCTCCTGTTAATCAATGAAAAACATGAAAATCTCTAAGATTAATTGACTCATCTACTCCACACAATCATGTGGCAAAGTGAACAGGCCCAGACCCGATGATGGTTTCAACTTGCTACTTTACCACAGGTAGTGACATGTGCTGGTCTCATAGTGCATTTTCCTGGGCTCATGATTAACCAAAATTCCAAGAGCTTCTAGGTTTTTGCTTTACTGCTTATTTGCTTTAAATGTTTATCACTTTATAGCACTTGTGTTTACATTTTGTGTGTAGGTTTCTTAGTCTTCTAATGCACTAAAAATTTAAGTACTGAAAATTTATAAAAGGAGGTGAACTTCTTTTAGCAGGTGGAATTGGAAGAGACAGATCCTACAGGGCAACAGAGCCATCAGAACAATATAGGACTAAAATATCACCTACTATTTACATAACAGCCTCTGAGGAGTTTAAAGCACATTACAAATCCAATTTGACTAATCCCAATGAAGAGTAGGAGCTGTGCAGGGAACTGTGAATGATCACTGCCTTCATTAACAATTTCCACTATACTGAAGAGGGACTGTGTCTTCTACTCAGATATCATAAATCTGTGACACAGCTGAGGCTGGAGGGAAGCAATCGAAAACTGAGGAATGAGGCAGAGAGAGGCAATGAGAAGAGGGAAGAACCTAAAATTATTCAAAGAAAAAAATAGGAAAAAAAAGAAACAAAAACACTCTCTCCTACTCACCCAGGCCTTCCAAGGGCCAGGTGTGCCATGACCACATGTCCGAGACTCCTGGTTCTCTCTCTCCATATCTGCCATGCTTAATGTTTGTATCTATTAAATCATTATAAATGGTCACTTTCAAGTTTTGCTCATTTTATCAGAAGAATAACATCTCAGTAATCTCTATAGTTTTAAGAGGACAGATACCAACTCTATCAACTTTCGTTTTCCTCTTCAAACTGAATTCCCTAAACAGTTATTAAATATAATAGCTATCTTTTGAGGAGCTCCTCTACAGTGACAGTCCCTCCTTATGCCATTTACCCTTCATTACAAACTTACAAGCATTATTAGATACATATAATGGAATATTACTCAGCCTCAAAAAAAGAAGGGAATCCTGCTGTATGTGACAGTATGATTGAACCCGGAGGGCATCATGCTAAGTGCAATAAGCCAGATATAGAAGGACAAATACTGCATGATTCCACATAAATGAAGTATCTAAAATAGTCAGATTTGTGGAAGCAAAGAAGAGAATTGTGGTTTTTAGGGGCCAGGGAAGAAGGAAAATGAAGATTTGCTAGTCATCAGAGAATTTCAGTTATGCAAGATGAGTGAGTTCTCATGAGCCGCTGTACAACATCATGCCTACAGATAACACTTAAAAATGTGTTGGGGGTAGAGCTCCTGTTAGGTGTTATTACCATGGTAAAATAAACATAAAACTAGACCATTCACTCATTTTAAAGTAAAAGAAGCAGAGTTTCAAAGATGCCAAAGTGATGTCCCAGGATTACAGAGATGGTAAGCAGTAAGCCGGAACACATCGTATCATTTAGGGTTCTCAAGAGAAATATGAATAGGAACCACAGATGGAGATGACAATATTAGTCTTTGACTGGATGAATGAGGTCCGCCCACATTTTTGCAGGTAACCTCTTTATTAAAGTCAAATGTGAATTACGGCTACAAAATACCTTCACAGCATCATTTAGATAGCATTTGACCAAGCACCGATGAGCACCATTTCCTAGCCAGATTGACACATAAAATCACCCAACACAACACCTAAAATCCAAAACCCTGTGCTAGTCACATGGCAATGCATTAAATATCAGAAGTTTTTGGAGCTCAATATCTTACTTATAATTACGGAATAAAAGTTGTTGGCATTCTAGCTACCTATTTGCTCCAAAGCATTTTTAAATTATGGATAAGAACCAGATGTGAGGGATCTGGTGCACAGGGATCCCCGGGTGGCTCAGCGGTTTGGTGCTTGCCTTTGGCCCAGGGCCTGATCCTGGGGTCCCAGGATCAAGTCCCTGCATTGGGATCCCTGCATGGAGCCTGCTTCTCCCTCTGCCTGTGCCTCTGCCTCTCTATCTCTCTCTGTGTGTTTCTCATGAATAAAGAAATAAAATCTTTTTTAAAAAAAAAGTATGTATTATATGCATATGGATACATATATGGATACATATATGCATATATATGTATATACTAGCTGATTCAAGCTAAGCCTAGTAGCTGGCCAATTAGAATTAATAAAAAGTAGAAGAAAGATCATAATTTTTAGAAAATGTTAATACATTTTAAAGCAAACAAGCTGTGGTTTACATAAATTTCAATGTCATTTTTACCATTTTAGTGATAAGTGCTACATAAACTGTTTTTATGTCAAATACTTCTGTAAATTAAACATGTCTACCTATGTATTTTCTTGATTTTTTAACCTGTGTGCCATATAAAAGTTTTATTGACCAGTGTTTGCCCTCTATAGGTTGATGCATAGAACCACAAATTAAACCTGATACTCATCATGTAGTTATTGCATTATCTCAGGCACTGTGTCCCCTTCAAAACCCGTAGCAGAGCAAAGATGAACAAAACAGTAGTAGTGTAGTTTGTTATAGATATTCACTATTATTTGCTTATGCACACTCATCCAGAATTTCCTCTTACTAGTAGGTGCCTTTAATTTTTACATGGAGTAAAACTGCCTTCTGATGATCTCCTAAAATGGACCAATTCTAAATCTTTAGCAAATGATAAGATCACTACAACTTGTGTTTATTAAAAAAAAAACTCTAATATTTTTACAAAATCTCTTGTTTATGGAACCTTAGCTATAAACTTGTATTTCTAGGGGCACCTGGGTGGCTCAGTTGGTTAAGCGTCTGACTCTTGACTTTGGCTCAAGTCATGATCTCCACAGGCTCCATGCTCAGTAGAGAATCTGCTGGAGATGCTCTCTCCTTTTCTGTCTCCCTCTACCCCTTTCCTTCATCGTTCTTGCCCTTTTTCTCTCTGTCTCCAAAAATAAGTAAATCCTTTTACAAAGTATATTTCTATGTAATTTTAATTAATCAAAAATGTATTTTCCCCTAAACAATGATTTGTTGAAATGTATGATTTTCAGATGACATTTTGTTTAGCTGTTTTATTAATGAACGTCACGATGTAATCTGTAAAGAAGATTTTGGATCAGATTGATGTTTTAGTAATGAGCTTGGTGGTATTCTAATTCTAATTAATACCCTATTTAATATATTACAATAACTACTTTCATTCCCTTAAAAACTTGTTAATATTTTTATTAAAACTGAGAGAAAAATCTTAGAAGCTGTCAATAGTCAGAAAGACATTTGCTACCATAAGTGATTTCTATGATAAATACAAAAATATGGACCTTAAAATATTATGTAAATTTTATTAAGTGACAAAGTCACACAGGTTTTGAGAAATTACACCATGGTTGCTCATTAACAGGTCTACATTAATGTAAATCTCCTTAAAGATTTATTTTCTCATTGTTTTGAAGAACAGTAACTTTACTGATGTATTAATGACCTAATTGTGACTAGCTGATCCCATTTTCATTTGAAGGATCGTTCCCTTGATCCATTCAATAAATACTGTATACGGGAAAAAGGAATTTGGATTGATGGGCAAGAATTGTAATCACCACACACAGATTTATGGGTTGAGGGAATAATGTGATTATGCAAAGAAAAATGAAATGATGCTTATGGGCCATTGATGAACAACACAGAGCATTTGTATTTAGTATGTCATGGATGTGGAAGGTGGCAGGAAGAATTTTATGAAATGTTCATTGTCTTAGAAGTGTGCAAGAGTCAGAGTATTGGAACTCCGTGTGTTGTGCCTTGAAGGGGAATATTTTCCTTTGCCAGTGACAGAATAAGATGTACCGTTGAAGCAGCAGAATCTTTCTTTGGAAATTCTCCAGATTCATATTTCTAAACAATTTTAGGCCCCAGTGGTATGATTTTTGTAGGGTTATATTGTTGTATGAATCATTGGCCAGGGAGATTCAGGAGCCAAAGATTAGCATTATGTGACAATTCCTGAAACAGATAATCATTAAAATGATTTGAATTGAATATCCTGACATCAAACAAATTATTTGAAACTTAATGGATGAGGTTGGAATTAAAATTGTCTCAATAATATAGGATTCGAGCCTCATGTAAAAGAAGAAAAAAATTGAGCATAACACAAAGACGAATAAACTTGAGGTTTAAAAATATATAGAGTAAAACCTATATATTTTGGATAAAAGACAAATAAGATGATGTCTGTGTAATCCTACAGTTGGCCTTTCCCCCTCTTTCAGCTGGATTTTTATGTCCCTCATCTAAAAGTACCCCACAGAGATGGATTGGCATACTAAGAGTTCTGTAGATATGAAAAATGGGTTCAATTTTACATCAATTAGCTAATCAACAGCAATTAAAATTGCAATTAGTGAAGTGCCAACTTCAGAAACTCCAGAGCTTCGGCTCTCTTGGAGTAAACTGAGAAAGAAGTGGATTGCCTCTTCAGAGTTTACTGGACTTCATCAAATTTGTTGATATAACCAAATTCACCTGAATTAACTGTAATAATTGGTATCTTGTGAATAATTCATCCTGAAATGTGGCCTTGTGTGTGATTTTGAAAACTAGAGCGAGTTTGCTGGAAGGTTGAATTTCATCTTTGCTATTTGCTTCTACTTGTTTTTGACATTTTCATTTCCAAAAATGTAAAGCAAAGGAAGTTTACGAACATTTTGTTTTGATTTGCATGCAGTCAAAGAGTTTGGAATTTTTTTTTTCCTGCTAGATAGAATATTTTAACTAGTAGCTATTAAAAATGTGCATTTGCCTAATAACTAGATGAAATTTTGTTTTCTATACAGAAGTTCATATGATTTCATTATGAGTTCTTACGTTTTCAGAATTTCCTTAAAAAATATCTCTGCTTCTTGTAACCCCAGTTGAGTAATTTATAACTGTTATCTCATAATACTGACTCCTGGAGACAATAGAGACATGGAAACCCATCTTTTGCTAGCAGATGATAAAGTCCAATTTTACAACACCTTCCTTCCCATGTAGCTGATTTGTACAAGTAAAAAGGTGTAAACATAAGAGATGTATGAAATTAGGTTTTCATTTTGAGATGGGCATTCAAATTGCCTTAAAATTAATACTGGGCGGGATCCCTGGGTGGCGCAGCGGTTTGGCGCCTGCCTTTGGCCCAGGGCACGATCCTGGAGACCCGGGATCGAATCCCACGTCGGGCTCCCGGTGCATGGAGCCTGCTTCTCCCTCTGCCTGTGTCTCTGCCTCTCTCACTCTCTCTGTGACTATCATAAATAAATAAAAATTAAAAAAAAAAAAAAAAAATTAATACTGGGCATATCTGTTTTCCTAATAAGGGATGATAAATGACATTGCTATTGTTCATAACTGGGAACTTAAGGTTTAGAGTTCCGCTCTATGAGAAGGTATATCTCCCATTGCTAAGATAGCAATCTCAGTAGCTAGAAACAGATGGGGCTAAATTTTAACATTGTCACATCTTGTGTAGGCTGGACAGGTCTCTTTTCATGTAGCAGGAGATTGCAACCCTACATGTATCTTAGGGTTGCTCAGATGATCATATAAAACAATATGGATCATTTTCCAAGCACTCAGTAACTTCTAAAACTTTTTTCATGCTTTTCTTCCTATGAGCCCTTCCAACTCACCCTTACTCTCTGGTCTAGGCATGGTGTACTATAAGCTCTTTGACTAATCACGTCCTCCACTTACCCACCCTTGCTGGGTCATCCACTAACATGGACACTTGCCTTTTCCTAGTTTCCACCTGTTTAAAAAAAACAGCCTACTTGTTAAGGCGATGATTGGATATCCTTATTTATGAAATCCCACTTGATTGCCAGCCTAATGTTGAAATGAAATGGCTCTCTATGCAATAATGTCGCTTCTTTTTACAAATTTCATATTTTCCCTGGGATTATATGAAATTTTGAGTGTGTACTTTGGAATTCTTATACAAGTAAACATAGAAGTAGAAAGCAAAAATCAGACCATAATAATGTAGCTGAGTTTGATTATCCATCTCTCTCTCTCTCTCTCTGTGTGTGTCTCCCTCAAGCCACCCATTGGTCCATATCATCTCTAACTTTGCGTTCTATCATTCTTCTCTTGCCCATTTTCTTTCTACAGATTTGTTCCTAGGTGTCTGCTAAAATTCTCCTATTTCTGGTTTCTTCACTGGCTGTTTTTCTCTATTTGGATTATATTTCTCCCAGACTTGTCCTTCACCTCTCTCAATTCCTTGTTTTAATATCACCTCAATGAATCCTTTCCTAATCACCTTATTGTAAATTGCCACCAATTATTGCACCACAGAACTATAAATCATCTTTATTCCTCAGCACTACCTACCTTCTAGTTTATATCACTCATTTATTGTGTTTGTTGTTTATTTTTATCTAATAATACTATAACACAAACCTCTTGAGTGTTCTTTAAACCTGGAAGACAGACTGAATTATTAGAGACACATTTATAAGATTTATGCATGTTTTGTGTGGCAGTAGTTTCTTTATTCTCCTTGCTGAGCAGTATTCCATTGAATTAATATAATACAATACCTTATCTATCCTATTCTTTTGCTGGAAGTGGTTATTGCTAATTTGGGGTTATTTCTACTTTTTTACTTCTAATAAAGCCAAAATTTGGTTCTTTGAAAATATCAACAAATTAACAAATACTTAACAGGACTAATTGTGAGAGTAAGAGGAAGAACACAAATTGACATTGTCAAAAATGGAAGAGGAGTTAACAAATCCTAAAGACATTAAGAGGATGAAAAGAAATAAGCAAATTTGGCTACTTAGAAGAAATGAAAAGATCTCTGCAATTGTGAATTAAGCAAAGATTTTTTAGATATTACAAAAAAACCCACAAAAAATGATAAATTTAGTTCTACCAAGTTAAAACCATTTGCTATTTGAAATACGAATTTAATAAAGGAAAAGGCAAGCAACAGAATGGGGGAAATTATTCACAATACATATATCTGACAGAGGACTTGTAACCAGAATATATAACCACTTCTTATACATCCGTAAGAAGACAAAAACTCAAAAATAGGTTAGCAAAAGATTTGAACAAGCATCTTAAAAACAATGATAGAATGATGCTAATAGCACATGAAAATATGCTCAAAGTCATTCAATCATTAGGGAAATGTAATTTAAAACCACAATGAGGAAATGCCTGGGTGGCTCAGTAGTTGAGCCTTTGGCTCAGGGCGTGACCCCGGGGTCCTGGGATCGAGTTCCATATCGGGCTCCCTCCGGGGAGCCGCTTCTCCCTCTGCCTGTGTCTCTGCCTCTCTCTGTGTGTCTCTCATGAGTAAATAAATAAATCATCTAAAAAACCCACAATGAGCTACACACTTATTAGAATAGCTAAAAATAGAAAAGTAGACAATAGTAAGTGTTAAATTAATTACACGGGGAGGCCATTAGACTGAGGCATTTCTAATGTTGTGGCAGCTAATCTGGGAAACCAAAACCTAGTCCTATAAATGCCTCAAAGTTACAAAATCAAAGCACTTAGGACAGTCGATTACAAAGAGGCGACCAGGCTTTAAGCCACAGCCGATCTAATAATTTCCTTTATTTGCTTCTGTACTATTTCTATGTAAGTTTTTCTGTAGCTCCTGCCAGTGGAGCCTTCCTAGTCACTTCCAGTTTGGCACTGCCCACTTGCAATAGATTTTTTCTCAAATAAAGTCTTATAAATTTTAATATGCCCCACTTTATCTTTTAACCCAAGTATTGGTGGCGGTGTAGAGGAAACAATACTCCAGTATAGTACTTAAGAGAACTAAAAGTATATGGTCTCCTTAGAAAGCACATCAGCATGAATGAATCCCAAAATTGTTATCCTAATGCAGGGAGCAAGGCACAAAAAGACTTAAGATATATTAAATGCTAGAAAATGACCACTAATATATGTGGCAAAAAGCAGATTGGTTGTGCCTGGGACCAGATATGGGTAAATGACAAACTGTAAAGTGTCACAGGGAATCTTTTGGAGGTTGTGGAGGTGTTGTGTCCTTATTGTGGTGGTGGTTTATGTATTTATATATCCACCAAAACTCATCAAATTGTACAATTTAAATGGATGTAGTTTATTTGATATATACTTTCACTTTCAAAAACTGATTAAAAATATCTATATTATAGATATAGATATAGATATGCCTCTGTCTGGTGGGAGATGCCCAGATGAGGCTCCTTGAGTAATTAAGGAAAAAAACAAGAAGGAAGGACGGGAAAAAGAAAGAGAAAGAAGGAAGGAAAGGAAAAATAAATGAAAAAGGAAACAGGAAACCCAGAAAAGGAAACAGGCCAGTTTGATTCTAATGTAACCCAATGGTCTGTCTCTCTGACACCTCACAGACTTTTTATTGGAAATACTTAACTGAGGAGCTGGTTCTATAATTACCTTCCAGCCAAATGTTGCCAGAAACATATTTGTAATTATTTGTGTTATTTGTTAATTGTTGTATCAAGGGAAAATGCTCACCCCAGGACATCTCTATAAGAGGGTTTAAAAAAAAAAAAAAACTTATAAAAGGGTTTAGAATTATTTTCGGTGATTTTTGTTGGAGGGAAGAGATTTGAGACAGTGGGACTTTAGATACTGTCAGAAAGTTGGAGTACAGACATACCCGGACCTTCTGTGCTTCACTTTATTGCATTTTGCTCTGTAGATCCTGCATTTTTATAGGTTGAGGGTTTATAGGACCTTGCGTTGAGCAAGTCTCTCCAATATCATTTACTCACTTGGTGTCTCTGTGTCACATTTTGGTAATTCTCACCACATTTCAACTTTTTCTGATGTAGAAGCTAATACAGAACCTTCAGCGAGTTACCCAAAAGTTCTACCTGAGATCGTTAATAAAGGTGGCCACAGTAAACAACACCTTTTCAATGCAGAGAAAACAGTCTTATATTGGAAGAAGCAGCCATCTAGGACTTTCATAACTAAGGAGGAGAAGCCTTATTATTTAAGAAATATGCATCATAAGGCTATAGTTGCTGTAGATAGTGATTTCTCTGATGGGTCTGACCTGTTGCAATCTCACGATAAAATTTTAATGGATGACAATTGTTCTTATGGATGAGCAAAGATCGTGGTTTCTTGAGATGGAAATTTCTCATGGGAAAAATACTGTGAAGATTGTTGAAATGACAACAAAGGACTTAGAATATTACATGAACTTAAAGCAGTGGCAGGGTTCCAGAGGATTGACTCCAATATTGAAAGAAAAAAAAATATGGGTAAAAGGCTCAAATGGCATCACATACTATAAATTAATCGTATGTGAAAGGAAGAGCCAATCAATGCAGCCAACTTCACTATTGTCTCATATTAAGAAATTGCCACAGCCACCCCATCTTCAACATCCTTCACCCTAATCGGTCAACAGCCATCAATGCTGAGGCAAGGCCTTCCATTAGCAAGATGATTATGACTTGCTGAGAACTCAGATGGTTAGCATTTTTTTTTAACAATGAAGTATTTTTAAATTTAAGGTCTGTACATGTTTTAGACATAATGCTAGTGCACACCTAATAGTCCACTGTTTAGTGTTCGCTTTTGCATGCACCTGAAAATTCATTTGGCTCACTTTATCTGATACTCAGCTTTATTGCAGTGCCCTGGAACTGCATCTACAATATCTCCAAGGTACACCTGTAATTCTGTACTTACTTATTTTAGCAAATTTTATCTATTAAAGCACAAGGTTAAAACTGTAATTAGTAAAGAGCCACCAGTCACTCATATTCATCGGGATAAATATACATTTAATCATTTTGTGTCTTGGACACTGCTCTTGTTTCTTTACGTTCAGACACAAGTATCGAGTTGTTTTATCTTGATCCATCATGGTCATGGAGTGGCCTTTTTTATGTTTGTGTTTTTTGAAATTGTTTATGCTTAACAGGAGAGCACGTAGACCTAGCAGTGAGTGTTATGTTAGCTCATGTCAATACCAAAGCCTTACTGATACTACTTGGCTAGCTCGCAGATGTTGATGGCTGCTTTTCTCTTTCTCAGCTCAAAACCAAACCAAACCAAACAAAAAAAACTTTGGAAAAATGTCCTCACCAAGGAAGGGGAGAAGTTTATTTTCTGTGATATTTGAGACAACAAAAAAATATACAGGTATTAAATGATCTTATGACTAATTGTGTAATAATATACACATTTTCAGATTTTGATGAAATGTATAATTTTAATAGAAATGAATTAGCAAAATTGACTAAAGTCTTAGCCTGAATTGATTTCATTACAAGTGGACTAGACTGATCAGATTCTTTTCTTTGGAAATTTGGAGTTTATCTAACATTTTTAGTCCTGTCACGTACTTTGATCTAAAAAAAGTTACAGTATTTTTTAATGTTCATATTTTGCCTTGTGAATCGGGGTATAGGTTGCACTAAAATCTAATGAAAAAAATAAACATGTATTCGGAAGAAAAATGAGAAGTAATATCCTTGATTGACTCCCTGATGTCTTTCTAGTTTCCATTTCCATTTCTCTTCATGATCCAGCAGCATTACGTTCTTGACCTTCAGGAGATAGATAGTATCATTATTATAGTCCCATTTTATTTGCCTAAAATAAAAGAAAAAGCTTTTTGTTTCTTGCAACAAAACAGTCCCAAGTAATTTAAGACTAAAGATCACTTTACTGTAACTATAAATATCTAATACAGGAATGAAAGGATGTTTTATATTGAGAAAATATATTTATGTAATAGATGACACTGAAAGGTTAAATAATAGTTCCTGCTTTGGTCATGTTAGTTTATGCCTTTCATTGTTGATGCTTTATCATAACAGGTCTGAGACAGACATGCACTTCATAAATACCTAACAAAGATTTTTTTAAATTTCATATTCTCGTGTCTAATACAAGATATTATGAATTTGAGTATCTCAGACTGATGTCTCAAAAGGGAGGAGAAATAAAAAGAGAAAAAATGGATTTCTGTCACTAATATTAGACAAGTTTGAATTTAGCAACAAAAGCATTAAATTATATAAAGGGATATAGACATATTTTTGTTACAGCTCTCTTGAATCCATGTGCATGCATCTAATAGAATGCCATTAAAATGTAAAGTAGAACCTGAGAAAATATAGTGAAAGTATGACACAATTCAATATATCAGAAAACTTTAGCATATTACTCCAAATCCTTGAAAGTCTACTTCGTTAAAATATATGAGCCTGGACATCCCAGGTGGCTCAGCGGTTTAGCGCCACCTTCAGCCCAGGGCGTGATCCTGGGGTCCTGGGATGGAGTCCCACATCGGGCTCCCTGCATGGAGCCTGCTTCTCCCTCTGCCTATGTCTCTGCCTCTCTCTCTGTCTCTCTCTCTCTGTCTCTCATGAATAAATAAATAAAATCTTTAAATATATATATAATATATATTAAAATATATATTATATATATGAGCCTGTATATGGATTTGTATATGAATGATACTGTCTATTCTGTTGATAAATACATTTGTGTATTAGATCTACGTGGATGACAAACTCTAAGGTAGCCCAAAACCCTCTCCATGTCCATGCGTTGGTGCAGTACCCTCCCCTTGAGTGCAGGTAGGAACTGTACCTTGTTTCTAACCAACAGAATGTGGCAAAGCTGATAGGATGTCATTCCCATGATTGTGTTATGGTCGTATACGGTTTTCTCTTCTAGAAGACTCTCACTCTTTCGCTGTCCTTGAAGAAGCAAGCTGCCAAATTTGAACTAAGAAAGGGCCACATAAGCACAATGCTGTGATGACCTCTGAGAGCTTAGGTGGCGCCTGGTTGACAGGCAGCCCAAAACTGAAACTCTCAGTCCTGTAACCTGAAAATGAATTCGGCCAACAGCTTAAGTGAGCTTCAAAATTGACTCCTTTTCAGTTGACCCTCCAGCTAAAAACATATCCCAGCTGACATCTTTATTGCTGCCTGGTGAAACCCTGAAGCCAATAACCTGATTAATCCATGCCTCCACTCCTGACCCACAGAAACTGTGAGAAAATAAATGTGTATTGGTTTCAGCTGTAACTGTGTGACACCTCGTTACACAGCGACGGAGGACTAATGCAGGTATCGGTACCTGAAGGAAGAATGCTTCTCTACAAAACAGCTACAAAGGTGGAGGTGGTGCTAGAATTATGAGTGGCTGAAGACTGGAAGCATTTTGAGGAGCGTGATGGAGAAAGCCTAAATTGACTTGAGCAGATTGTTAGGGGAGATCTGCAGATTAAAGATGCAGTTGGGGCACCTCAGTGGCTCAGGGGTTAAGCAGCCAGCTCTTGATTTCAGCTCAAGTCATGATCTCAGGGTCATGAGATACTCCTCGGGTCAAGCTCTGCCCCCAGAGCAGAGTCTATTTGTCCCCTTCCCTTTGCTTCCCCCCTCGTGCTTGCTCCCTCTCAAATAAATACACAAATAAAATATTTGTTTTAACAAGATGCGGTAGGTGAGGGCTCAGAAGGAAATGGGGACCATGTTATTGAAAACTGGAGTGGCCCTGGTAATAAAGTAGCAGAATGCTTAGTGCAGTTGACTCCTGCAGTTACATAGACAGCAGAGCTTGTAAGTGGTAAACTTGGTCAGAAACCTGAGATTTCTTAGAGAGGTATTGAAGATGGTCACTCTTTCTCCTTGCTGCGCTATGGAAACGTAAGAGGAGAGAGACCAACTGAAGAAATGTTAAGTAAATGGAAATGGAGACATAGGACCGCTGCAAAGCTTAAGGGCATGGTCTTTCAGGCATTTCAACAGGACCAAAGATCGAAGTGTCTCTGGAAAAGATATGTGAGTGTAGCTTTGCTTTAATGGAGTTGACTTGAATGAAATAAATGGGAGAGGTAAAAAATTCCTGTTAAAATTATTTTAACAGAAACAATGCCAACTTGGACTAAAATGTAGAGAGAGAATACAAAATGGAAGGTGACTACTGGATGTCCCCAGAATTATGTCTCTTTCTCTTTCTATATATATATATATATATAATTTTCTATCTCTAATTAAAATTTATTTCAAAACTAGTCTTTGTATTAATAATTTCAAGTGTATTTTGCTTTAAATGGAAAAATTGTACATATATTTATATGTACCAATATAAATACAGAAATATCTTGCCTGATACTTTCAATTCTGTTTTCTCTTTTCCAAAAAAGGTATATTTATATTTAATATTAATATTAAATATATATATTTTTACCTTACTACGTTTGACTTGGTTTGCTATTTTTTTCCCTGAACTTTTGAGGAACTATGTATATGCAAAATTTGTTTTATAAATAAATTTAATTAAGATCAAAAATCTCTCGGGATCCCTGGGGTGGCGCAGCGGTTTGCCGCCTGCCTTTGGCCCAGGGCGCGATCCTGGAGACCCGGGATCGAATCCCACGTCGGGCTCCCGGTGCATGGAGCCTGCTTATCCCTCTGCCTGTGTCTCTGCCTCTCTGTCTCTCTGTTTGTGTGTATGACTATCATAAATAAATAAAAATTAAAAAAAAAAGATCAAAAATCTCTCTCTTATATTGCTACCATGCTTGTCTCTTTAACCTGTGAACTATATTAACAGTTATTTAAAGTTTCTAAATAAATTTAACACTTTGGGGTCTGATTTATTACCTTTAATGCTATCGGCATTGGGGAAGGTTTATACTGAATGTTTAGAATTTTTGTAGCAGACCATATTAGTTATAGATTAACTGTTAGTTAAATTTCTGCATTTTACAATATATATTCTATATATAAAAATGAATTTCCTTAAATTGTTGCATCTAAAGCTACTGATGTGCATATATTAAAATCTCTTACCATGATTGTGGATGTTTTCCAAAGTTACTGCATAATCTGTTTTTAACCTGAATTATTTAGAGAAACTTTCTGATGTCCTAATCGAGGTAATAGAGGGCAGAAAGCCAAATAATTTTGTTTCTGATTTCCATCCCTTCAGTTTAACTTTTATAAGTTCATAAGCAGTGATCAATTATTTTTGAATAATTCTTCTTATGGAAAAAAAAAGTTGTCTCAAATGTTATAACTGTTCCAGAATAGGAATGTAGGGGGAAAGAGAGTCTCTACATTTTATCTGATCACCCTCACCACCCCTATCTTTCCATTAAGAACCCATCGTGTATCTATTAGTCATAAATTTGTATACATTCTTTTAAGACCTATTTATATTTTAATCCACTACCTTTTCAGCATAATGAGCCCGTTATGCATTTTACTCACAGCATACATTTGTACTACTTTTAATTTGTTCTCCCGTCTACAATGCTTTCTTTAAGGGTCAAGGGATGCAAAAATTACAACTGTATATGGACGAAAAATGCACGGCCTTATTTTCAGTTTAAAATCTGCAAGCTTGGTTTAGATAATACTTATTATTGATATGACAATGGAACATTTTTAAATGCATCAAGGATTTCCCAGAAAAAAAGATACATTAAACCTCTGGATACCAAATAATCTGATGTTATTCTTTCTTACATGCATATAGTTGTACACTACAGTGGCTACTTTATTTACATTACACAGGAGAGTGCCATTTAAGCCATAAGTACAACTCTACATAATTCAACTTAGTTTAAACATCTTGCTAGAGGAACTGTAATCAAATTTAGCTTCAGGACATACTGTAGGCTAATACAAAAGCTCTATATGCACAGTTAAGATTATACTACAAATGTGGTTCCTATTTTATTATTTGATGAATGGTATGTCACAAAGTGTTATGTGATTCCATAATAAAAGATGCTATTATAATGCCTCTGCCCAGAAGGACAAAGTTAATCTTGCCAAGAGGACTTGAACTCTCAAATTCTAGAGTTAAGTAAGTTGCCTTAGGGCTCGTCCCTTTGAGCTCTCAGAGTGGAAGAAAATCTATGTGGACATCCAAATCAGGTCTCCCAACTGTATTAGGCTCCCAAAAGCATGCTCTCTAGATGTTACATTGCTTATGTCAAATATTACTTTAAAATACATATACCGTTAAATGTCTTTAAATCATTAAAGCAGCTATTCCTATCAAACTCAGCAAAAGATACTATTGATGAACAAATAAGTATAGTATAGATTTAAGCAGCAATGATGTGTACACAACCCAACCACAAATTACTTCCAAATAATGAACTTCCTCCTTGACCCATCTCAAATCCATTAAAGCTTTCTAAGAAAAAGCGTTATCTCCAAAAGGGTATGGTTCAAAATAAAAAAAAAATCTGGGAGCCATAAAATAAATTAATTGATTGGATTATATCATTGACAAGTTGTACTTGAACAGATGAGCTACCTAATAGATGTGCTTCACTGGAAGAAAAATTCCATCAGTCCTTCATGTACATCCCAGCACATGATGTAGATGGGATAATGGTGGCCATGTGTGGCTAATAAGTAAAAAGTGTGGTTCTCAAAACTAGAGAACACCTTGGATACACACTTAATTCTTAATTTTATCTTAAACTAAAATAACATTTTATTTTATTCATTTGTAAAGAAGAGAGCCCAGACAAGGCATGTTTGTGAAGAAGATTAATTTAGATTCCCGTTTTAAAGAGATCATCCCCTAATTCTGTGTAATGGTATTACTAGGGTAGCCAGTAATGTTTTTCTAACCTATAAAGACAAAAAATAAGTTTCACGTGTTTATTTTTTGCATAATTTACATCGTATACTTATGGTTGTAATATATAACATGAACATCAAAGCTTTGACTTTTCTGAAAATTTAGAGACTCAAAACAAGAAACAGAGTCATCTGAAAGAAATGTTGGGGTAGCAACTCTGAGATGAAAAATCATGATTGACTAAAAGGAGGCATTTAGAATGGAAGTATTTAACAATGGCACCACTATTGTGATGCTATTAATAATAGACAATTGGGACAGAGTTCATAATGACTTAATCCCTAGTCCATTAACTTTTATGAATTTAATAAAAATCTATTAAAATGAAAATATGCCACATTGAAATTACCAAGCTTAGATATGCTTATTTTTGATGAGTTTCTAAAATGCATTCTGGTATGAATTTCCACCATCTAAGTGAACTGTGAAACAAATTGCTTTATTTACCATTATCCTAGATTTTGTTTTAGCTTGTCTCTTTTAGTTATTTGTAGAAACCAATATGCAATATAACAAAACAAAGTATTACGGAAATTTCAAATTATTTTCACTGAATTTGTAGAAAACCAGCTATTGTTTAATGAACCCTGATGCTGCAGTTACTGATGGTTAAAACAATAAGTTAGAAATAAATAACTGTTTTTCGCTTCCTCGTTTGGATGTAGTTGGCATTTTACTACTGTAAAAACCATAAGGCCCAACATATATTTTCAAATGATTTTGTAATATACTGAGAAAGCTATCCAGACGCATTAGAATGATAGGTTGTTGTTTAGAGAAAATTTTGATCAGAGCTATTGTCTACCAAGCTGAAAAATAAATAAGCTCGGTTAGCAGTATCTATGCTGGGAGAACAACTTCCCTAGCACATTTCGCTTTTACATTAAGTAGTTGCCCTCAATTACACTTGTACTTTTACACAGAAATGTGGATCTATCATTTTCTCTGAGCATGGCATAAAATGTCTTCCTGACTTTCTATGTATGAAGATTTAGTTTTTAACACCCCAAATTTGAAATTTTTCACTTGCTTCAGTGCATTTACCCTAGTTTTATAATTTCCATCTTTAAAAGTTTGTATCATTCCATCCAAATACACATATACACTGTGAGTTATTTTTTTTAAGATTTTATTTATTTATTCATGAGACACACACACACACACACACACACACAGATGCAGAGACACAGGCAGAGGGAGACGCAGGCTCCATGCAGGGAGCCCGACGTGGGATTCCATCCCGGGTCTCCAGGATCACACCCTGGGCTGAAGGCGGCAGTAAACAGCTGAGCTACCCGGGCTGCCTGTGAATTATTTTCTGTGTAAAACTTTAGCATTGATTTCTCTAGAATAAAATGTTAAGAAAAGTAGCATCTTAAATTCAGCATGATTTGGACGAGATGATACATTCTCTTATCAACTTTGCTCATTGAAATGATCTTACTTGCTTTCAGAATAGCCTCAATACACATGAAGTTTTAATATATATTTTCTGGGAAATATAAATGCCCCTGTGATTAACTCTGAAGGGAACATAAACAGTAAAGGAAGGGAGTGTGGCTTATTTTGTTTAGAAAAAAACACAAAATCTTTTCTCATTAATTTAAAGGGCGTTGCTAAATTAAAGAATTTTGTTTCTAAAGAAATGGTACAGATGATGAGCTGAAAAAGCTGTCTTTTCTTTCCCCAGCTCCATAAGTTCATCTTCTAGGATCTTTAGAAATGTAAATATTTAAGTGAGAATACATATCACCAGAGGATATTTTAACTGTCACACTAAAGGATAATAGTAAACTTACCAAGTAAAGATTTAAGCAATAAAACGAGAAAAAGTCTTGGCTGAACATAAAAATAATAATCACAATGATAAAGGAAGAAACAGCACAACGAGGGCTGTAGTGACTAATGCTGATTTAAGACCTATTATTTGGCAGGCAATAGAAAAGACAATTTCTCCATAATTTTATTAAAGTATTCTAAAAAAATCTATGAAATGTGAACAAATTCCCTAGATATACCATGCCTAGTTTAGAAAGGCAAATTATCTACGTGACTAGGTTCCTACATTTGTCACAGAGAATGAGAAGGAGTCAGAAAGACTTATGAAGTTTGGTAAATTTAGTACTAAAAGAGAAGAGCGGAGGACCAACAGGGCTTCAGTTGCTCCTTTAGAATGAAAGGTGAACTATGTTATGGAGTCTGCTTACCAGCCAATATTAAGTTCTGCAACAATATTTATGATAAGGACCTTGTGAGGTCTGTGATCTTCATTATTTTATTTTATTTATTTTATTTTATGTTATTTTATTTTATAATTTTATTATTTGAGAGAGAGTGCATGAGTGGTAGGAAGGACAGAGGGAGAGTCTCAAGCAGACTCCCCACTGAGTATGAGGCCTTCATGGGGCTGGATCTCCCCACACTGAGTTCATGACCTGAGTTGAAATCAAGAGTCCACACTTAACTGACTGAGCCATCCACACCAGGTCTGTGACCTCATATGTAACATTATGTATATGTGTACTTTTTCTAAAATGTATGTCATCTATTTTTATAATCTACTTTATCTGCAGTAGAATCTAACCTTCCTCACCCCTTTTTCTAAAAAAAAATGGTATGTTTATTTATTTATTTACTTAATTTTTAGTAAAATCCTTATGTTCAGAAAAGTAAGGAAGCTAGGAACTGGAAACATTGCATCCACATTTGGTCTGTACTCAGGATAAATCCCAAAGACCATAAGGTACTGTGGTGCCCACTCAAAGAAAAAGGACACAAAGCTTGACAAGACCCCTAGAGATTTTGGTAGAAGAAATTTGGCTAAAGTTGTCCTCCCATAGGTATTCAAACACACATTTCTTGATTAGAAAATTAAATTGCCCTGAAAGAAAGAGTAGTAAGAAGCAAAATTGGGATTTGGTTGCCACATTGTTTTCTGCTACACAACATGCAGCTGTAAGAGAGCACAACCAGGTGAAATGTCTCCGATCTTGAATAACATGACAATGCAAAGGGCAAAGAGTGCAAGAAGGGAGTCATGTAGAAGATGCCTAGCTGGAGATTTTGGTAGATAGTTGCAAGTTGTTTGGGCTCAATTCATGGTAAGTAATAGTATGCTGTGATTTTAAATTCCAGCGTTAAAATAATTTTAGAAATACAAATGTACAGTTTTAGTACAATTATAAATCTAGTAAAATCTCTATCATTACTAGAACTTATCCAAATTGGAAAGTAGGTTTTAACTGCATCTTCTAAAATATCCAAAGTGTAATGAACTCCAAGTGGGACTAATTCCTATAGTTTTCAGTATATAGTGATGTATTATTTTGAAATATAAAGCAGACTTTTATTTGGGAGACGATAGCTCTGATCTGTTGTGTATCCTCTTTTATTGTTTACTCACAAGTCATTTTTTTCTACTCACAAAGGCAAATTATTTTAGGAATTAGTTCTCCTGCTGTATAAAGTTATATTGAAGAATAACAGCATTACAGATCAGAGCCCCATGATTATGTTAGTTGTAATATTTATCCCTGAAATCATTTAAACACCTTTCATAATATAAATCTTTATACACTGTAGCTCATTTAACAGCCATTAACACATCTTCCATCTCAAGTCAAGTGTACCTACTAATAATGACTTAATTTTATTACTTAGACGTGGTTTTACATTATTGGCAATCTTATATGAAGTCTGTGCAGTTTAATATGTAAAGCGTCTGCAAAATATATTGCTAATCTCTTGATATATCATTTTGGAACTAAAATTTAATAATCACATTTAGAATATAATAATTTAAAATCTTCCTTTTGTAAGACAAAATATAAAATAAAATATCAATAAATCTAATTTAAAATATTGAGTTAAAATGAAGTTATGACATTTAAAAAAAAAGTAGTGAACTTACTGTGAGTACATATTATAGAACTGAATATATGTATATTTCAAGCATTTACACAAACACACCCACACATTATTGCCAGAAATACTAACAAGAAGAACTAAATCAAGGACAATCCTCAGAAATTTAAAATTAGCCTTCTTTGGTGGGTACTGATTTATTTAGTCAAAGGAAATCCTACACTGAGCAAAATCTCACTGTGAAATATACCATAGGTTGCTCAAGGCTTATTTCATTTTCATTGGTATAATTCTAGAGTCTAGAATTTTAAAAGTAAGCTTATTTTAAACATTATATTTAGCTGATACTTCTTTAATTTGATTTCACTTCTGGTTGCTTCATGTACTATCTGTGGGAAATTAGGTGAATAAGACTCCTAACATGGTAAGACATTATAGGAGGATTTCCATTTTTATGCTTCAGTTTTCTTTACTTTATCCAATGATCAAATTACTACCAATCACATAGGTCAACTGCAAAGATTAAATTAATTATTAAATGTTTAAATTTTAGTGCTATTTTGATATAGTTTTAATAATGTAATTTTCAAAAAATACAGTTATTCTAATTGTTATTTGGTAGTATAGAGATATGCAATTGATTATTAGGAAATTTTTTTACTTTTTTATTGGGTTATTTTACAAAATTTGTTTTTTGTTCCAGTAGCTATTATGTACATTCTTTAGAAGGGTTTTATAGGTTTCTTGGGACTTTCTGTTTCCCTGCTCATGTAGTCTGAAAACAAAAAATGTTTGATTTCTTATTTTCCAAACTTCATGCCATTTATATGGTTTTCTGGACAACTTGAAATTAGCAGGACACCTATTACATTATACAATAGAAGTGAGGAGAGTTGGTATCTTTCCCTTGTTCCAGATTTTAAGAAGAATGTATTCAACAATATCAGCTCAAGTTTTTGTTTTTGATTTTTGTTTTTTCATAGATAGCCTTTATTAGATTGAGGGGCTTTCTTGCATATCTAGTTTGCTGGAAGTCTCTATCATGAATGGATGTGCAATAGTTCAAATGTTTTTTTCTGCATCATTGAGATGATTGTATTATTTTCTCTCTTATTCTGTTCATTTGGTGAGTTATACTGATTAATCTTCAAACATTATGATATCCTTGCATTTCTTGCATAAATCTTTCTTATTCATAGCATGTTGTTTCCTGTATAGCTGAACTCATATGTAAATGAATTTCACTAGCATATTTGGCGAATTTTAGCAAACTGAAATTTTGACCATTTTCCATCTTTATTTATGTCAGGAATAGGGTGAGTATAGTCTTAGAAACTCACATTTTATGTCACTACAGCCCAAATATTTGCATATATGAGTAGACCTAGGCAAGGTAGTATAAAACTCAATTAGAGTGAGCATTACATGGGGTGTCTCAGTGGCCAAGTCGGTTAGGAGCCCAACTTTTGTTTCCTATCAGGTCCTGATCTCTGGGTTGGGATCTTGGGGTTATTTGAGATTGAGCCTCCTGTGGGTCTCCATACTGAGCACAGAGTATGCTTAGAGTTTCTCTCACCTTCTCCCTCTGCCTCTCCCCTGCATAAATCAGTCGATCTTAAAAAAAAAAAAAAGGATGAGCATCAGTAAAAAATTAGCAGTGAAGCTCTAGTCTCACTTCCCATTCTGAGCTGCAAGAGACTGTGAAATTGGGTGTCCTACTCTCCACCCAAGGTCCTTTTGCAGGAGAGCAATAATTGGCATTTTACATACAGATTTTTCATACTTTGGCATAATAAATGAAAATCTATCACAAGTTTGGTGGTTCCACATAACGTAGAGTGGAAATCCTGAGAAGACAAGTGGACAGGGTAAAAACTAGGTTTGACAGAGCTATGGAATACAATAACCTTTTTTCAGTAAATAAAGGCAAGATTCAAGATCATCAGTCATTGAAGCTGGAAGAGGCCTGTCACATGTTGTAGGAGAGCCAGCGATGGTGACAGCCAAACTACACTCGGCAAAGACATGGTCTGGGAGTCAATGGTCTTCTTCAACAATGTTGCCTTTCTGACACTACAACAATATATTTTCTCCTCTCTTGAATCTCAGAAGTTTGACTCCTACTGAGAATAAAGAAGAGAAGAAAAAAGGTGAAGAATTTCAGAAAAACTATCTATGTACTCCAAAAGAAACAAAACTGTGCATCATGATAACTAAGACTAAGAAGTGAATTTGGGTGAAGAGTCACGTGTTACACTGAGAGTGACACATAGGATAAAACAGTCTTCTCTAGACAGATTATGGCCTCAAGTGTGAAGATGAACTCAACTTTACAAAATAACAGTTTTTTTCACATCTGTGCGCAGTTTGTAAATCATGACGTGTTTACATATAGAATCAAGATATTCTTAAATAACCTCATTCTATTATAAATATATTTTTCTTAAAATAGCGTATACTCTATACTCTCTTCAACTTTCAGGTTATGCTCTAAAATATGTTTCATAGCCCCTCCCAGGCAAATAGTAATAATAGAGGAAGCAATTCACAGTAATCTAGATTATTCAGTCAGAAAATGGAACATCTGAAAAACTGACTTGCTAAGCAATTATCATATGTATTTTTGCATACCAGGCAGTCCTCTAACTCACAAACAGATTGAGTTCCAAAAGTTCATTTGCTAGAAGATTTGTAGAACTCAGAACATATTTTCCCTCTAGGAACAATGTTGGATGTGGTAGTTAGGTTATTACACAAGACCAAAAGCCTATCAAATCCATAATAGTTAAATTTAGTTTAATAAATGTTTACTGAACACTTATGGTAGGCATTGCTTGTGTTAGGCTCTGAGGATACAAAGATTCACACAGCCTTGCATTCAAATATCCATGGTTTATCTGAATTATTAATATATGTTTGCAATAGATATATACTTATTGGACACCTACCTTAGATGCTGGAGGTATAATATAAGCAAGATGAGGGTTTTCTTTCAGAGAGCTTGCTTTGAAGTAGAGGGAGAACATTCACCCATTTGACTAAATTATGTATTGCGAAAGTGATGTCATAAGGAAGGCTCTGGATGCTGTAAGTGTTAATAAGAGGGGAGGCTGCTCTTATTTTTCAGGAGAAAGCTGACATAAAGAATTATTGGGGTTTACCTAAACGAATCTGTGGGAAGACTGGGAGGAGAAAGATTTCCTGGCATGAATAGAAATCCTTAGGGGAGATAATACATTTAGAGGAGTTCCAGCAGTTATGCATCTTGGGTTGACTACACATAAGTAATGAACAAATTGATGAAATATACATAAGTCAGGAATTGCCTGATAATTAGGTTATGTTGCATAAGTACTTTAAGAAAAATCTAGCTGAATTGAAAAGTATTCCAATTAGGCATCCAATTATATTTCCAGTAAAAAATATGGTTCATAATGGGTTGCTAAAAGTCCTGGTCCAATACATGCTAATAATTGGAAGGTTTTTCACCTTGTCTATTTTTTTGCTGTTATTGTTCTTTTATTCCTGAATAGAATGTATGGTGAATTAGACATGATTTCACTGCCAGATATAGTTCAGACTGTGCATTATGTTGTGTCTATGATGATGAATTTGCGGATACAGTATGCTTCATACATATATAAGATGATAGAGCAATGCCCCCACAGTGAATCACAATTTCTGGTGTTCATAGCCTTCTTACACTGACTCTTGGCTTGTCCCTATGACTTACTTTGGCTGATAGGACGTCAGCAAACCAGACTCAAGTAGAAATTTGACAAGAACTCACAGTGTGGGAGTTGTCACTTGCTGCTGGAAATTCTTCTCCTGTCAAGTTAATAAGCCCAGGTTGGCCTACTATAAACCAATAACCAGCCCCAACTGCCACACACTTGAAGCCATCTTAGGACACACAGCCTCATTCAAACCCTTCTTGAGGGGATAAGAAGACAGCCACATTACAGGCCAACAGAATCCAGTGCTAGGTGCTGACCCACATGATTATGAAAGAACCCATTTTTCAGAATGCAAGTGTTTATGGATTCAGAAGAGATTTTGTACACTGCTAAAAAAAATCTCTATTTTCTGCTCTAGCATGAAATTCCTGAAAATTTTATAAATATTTTGTCACACCATGTACTTCTTCAGCCTCACCGTTCCATTCATTAATTTAACAGCATTTGTTGACTAGCCACTATGAGTCAGATACCATACTAATTGCTTTGTATGCAAAGATGAGTAAGACATAGAGGAGTCATAGAGGAGACCTCTGTCCTCAGGTCTTTCCTTCTACTGAGGAAGAAATGCAGACAGGTAAACATGCATTCATTACTACAAGGTTAAAAGGATTGTGGGAGATTTAGGATCTCCTGGGACAAAGGCTTCCAGAAACAATTTTCCTGGAAAAAGAAATATGTCAGCTAAGCCTGACTCCAGAGTCTAAACTTATAACAATTTATATGTGTAGCTTAGATCATTATTAAGTGGCTGTGTTATAAGTAGGAACTCTCTATTACTATAGTATTTTCGCTTGTAATGTTAATAATGTGAAGATGAAATTGAAGTTATCTCTGTGTCTTTACTCATCAGGCTTAGATCTGAGGCACTCAAAAAAGTCTCGGAATTTATTCAGAAGGCCCATGTTAAAACTCAGATTGCTCTGATGTGTTAAGATCAGTATATGAAATGTTACCTATGTCCTGATCCTCTTTACTTCCCAGATATAAAATCTACAGAAGCCTGAATTCATGATAACAGACCAAACTCAGCATCAATAGAAGAGGACAGGTTTGAAAGTCATGCTAGACACAGTGAGACCAAAACTTTCTCTTGCACTGAGGCTGCCAGTAATAAATTGAAATCAAATTTGTGCTGCAATCATGGGGAAGAGGTGGACTCTACCCACATTCTTGGTCTCCTTGGACAACCTTCAACCAAAAGTTTCACTTTGTTCATTTGTGTGCGATATCCGTACCTCTGCCAAACGTGCATAATGACCTTCCCGGTTTTCAATAGCATGAATTATCATAAGCTTAAAGAAACTTTCATGCCACATTACCATTGTGTTTATTTAGTAATGCTCCTTCCATAGAACTTTAAGATTTTACATATGCATCTCCTTAAAGAAATTCCTTTTTAATAGGAACAGTTATATAAGATATGGAACTATACTCTTTCAATTTACAGACGAAACTTAAGAATAAATTCCAGGATATGTATGTGTGTGTGTGGTGTGTATTCTAATAAACCTCAAACAAGATCATAATGTGTATAATAAATATGTTTCACACATATTCATTTTACCAGCTGTGTACAAATAAAATAATATTTATTTATGTGTAGAAACATACAGACATCGTATACTTTATTACCAGAACAAAAATAAGTAAATCTTGTATGTTTAAATGTCTCATGTTTACCTGTTACAGAATTTGAATTCTGAGGTCATTTATGTCCTTGAAATGACTCTTCAGTTTTTCCAGTTTATAAGTAAATACCAGGCACAATTCTCAACAATCCACTATCTTTCTTCTTAATTCTAAGTTCAACATGTATGTCTATCTAAAGCCTCCCTCAGACATCATAAATGTGTTTATAGTGTGTGTGTGTGACAGAGAGAGAGAGAGAGAGAGAGAGAGAGAGAGAGGAGAGAGAGAGAGGAGATTATCAGTAACCAGAAGGCTGGAAAAAGAAGATGTGATTAAAATAGATAAGATTAAGTTAATGTCACTGGCATATCTCTCCATCACCTTTTCAACAAATAATGTTGGGATAATGGAAAGCCACAGCAAAAATTATGAACCACAATTGAAATAAGATTCAAAAATTACTTCATGATTCATAGATATAAATAAATACAATAAAAATCTATAAAGCTTATAAACGAAAACATAGGTGGAAACCTTCATGACCAGGTAAATAGTTTTCTAACATTACACTAAAACCATATTCTTTTAAACTATGTTCATTGGACTTTATAAAAATTGAAAACAATGCTCTGTAAAAGACACTGAGAAAATGAAAAGCAAACTACAGAGTGACGGAATTAAATATCCAACAAAATATTGTATTAAGAATATACAAATGGCTCTCAAAACACTATAGTAAAAAACACAAGTCAGATTTAAAAACTGTGAAGAAGCATAAACATTTTAATAAAGAAGCCATACTGATAGCAAATAAGAACACACCTAAAACTATTCCACATTGTTAGGAAATAAGGAAATGCGATTAAAGCCATGATGAAATATTACTATATTCCTTTTTGGACAGCTAAAATTAAGAAATAAAACCAAGTTATGATGAAGATGTGGAGCAACTGGAACTCCCCATATATTGTTGGTAAAGAAGGCAAAATATTATGACACAAACTAGAACATAATTTGCCAGTTGACTTTTTTTTAATGTAAATGTTTTTCTTCTTTAGATTTGTGAATTCCTTAGGATTCCCTCATATCTTGCCTTCTCCTTATGCTCTGAGCCCCAAGCCACCTTCAAATTGGAAAATGTCCTAAGGGAAAACATAGTGGATATGTACTCATCTCAATGCAAAAAAAAAGAAATAATAATAATAATAATAATAATAATAATTAACATATTTCATGAACTATTGTATGACTGTCTTATACCATTATCATGAAAAACCTACTTGCCTTGTTTAAATTTTATTTTATTATATTTTTTTATTTTTTTGTTTAAATTTTAGAAAAATAAACTTTCCCAGTTTTGTCCCCAAACCTTTTCACACATGACAATTTTCATTTTTAAATTTTGTATAGTAACTTATATACATTATTTGCTCTGTATTTTATTTTCCCTTATTTTATGCAAGCATGAAGTATAGCAGGCTTCCTAACACTAGACCTAGAACATTGCTGTTGCAAAATGAACTTTTTGCAGTACTTTATTTGCAATTCAATCTTTGTTTTAATCAGACTAGTCTGCATCACACCATAAAACTGTTAAGACTAATTTATAGTCATAATTCAAATATCATCAAGTATATTTTTCTTTTCTAAATGCACCTAAACCAGATATCTTTACATAAGATACCTTATTTCAATTAAAACTCAATCAAGATCCAGAATTTTGTTATTTAAAAACAGAGCTAAGTGCTTTTTCAAGAAGGGACAATTGTATTCATGAACAAGATGGTTTAATGAATTAAAAATATTGACTTTTCCCTTTATCAATTGTAAAATACAAAACAGAAAGCATGTAAGTATTGAGAACCATTCCTATTAATATTAAAGTAATTGAAACTACCATGTACCAGAATTTTAAAGTAAGTATCCAAATAAAAATTAAACTTTAATAGAATGAAAAATTCAAAGAACATTAAAGGCTAAGCCATCCAACGAAGTATTTTTATTAACTGAATTGGACATCTAGTTAAAAAAGTTCAATAAATATTACATGCGGTTAAAGATAATTTTGTTATTTTTAAGCTAGAAATATGTTAAATATATCCAAATGAAAAATACTACATGTATTGTATTAAATGCTTTTAAGATAAATTTTGATGCCTAAAATTCACACTTTCTTCACAAACTTCCTCCTTATTTAACCACAGTAATTTGATCTCTATGTTCTACTTCTTAAAGCACTTACAATGTTGAGTTTTTTATTTGAATATTTGGATGATGTTTAGAGTAATAACAACTACAGCATCCTCTGCAAACCTAGTTTCTGTGAGGCACTGAAAATAGCAATTTCTCTAATCTCTGTAACAATTCCCAAAGACACCTGTTATCAGCCTCATTTTTGAGAATGTCCAGGTTTTTTAGATCGTCAAAACTCATACAGCAGGTTAGTGGCAGAAGCAGGATGTCAGGCCGGGTCCCCTGACTCTAAATTCTCTGACACTTCAACGACACATGAACATCTTTTCAATGATGTAGGTGGTAATTTGGAAAGCTCAGCAAGATCCTTTGCTGTATATTTTAAGGGATACGAGCCCAATGAAAATGAAACAGGTGATACTCTTTTTTGCTGTTTGCATAAAATATCTGATGTGTCAGAGATTCAAATAAAGCTGTTTCTTATAATACCTTTGGAACAATTATGCCACCTGCAGTCATTAACTTGAAAGACTTGAATTTATAAATGCAAAAGTAACACATGACATGGAGATGAGAAAAGGTGCAGTGAAATACAACCTGATAACTCTTGTACTCACTGCCTTATATCCATTATATCAACAACATTTGTTACAATTTATCATTTGGTGTGATGAATATATTTGATGAATATGACCTTTGATATTTCCAGCATTCAATAGGTCTCAAGCCTTTCTGCTGACCATTTTTTCAAGCCAATGAGTATTTTACAAACCAGTTATAAAAGCAATTGTCATAGAGCACAACAAATTAAAGAGGTAAGTTTTTTTCTTTTTTTTTTAAGAGCAAGCAGAGGGTAATTGTGTTGAAGTTGCTTTAAAATGCGCACATCTAAAATTATCTCGAGTCCTGAAGTGTCTCATCTGCTTTCTAATTTTCTACAAGATGCTTTTAATATTTTGAGATTTATATTAAACCACAGGGGTCTGAAAGATTTCAGGAACTCTTGCATATGCATCAGAGATAAACAATGAATTAAATTAATAAAAGAAAATCACAATTTAGATGTTAGTGGCCATAAATTCTGCTGCTATTTCTTTAACTATAGCTTCGAGTTTTCTAATTCTGGCTCAGAAATGATGCTGATGCACACACATGGAAGTAACTGGCACATTCTAACTTCTCTCGGGCTTCTAGTCATACGTGAAAGTTCTATATTTCGGTCACTAGCATCTAGCTGTTTTAAATAATAGCAATTTTTCAATTTGGGATCTGCTGCCTTTTCCCTACAAAATGACATACTGACATACTAAAACCTCAGTGACTTGAACAATTTCTCTCCCATTGCCAAGGGATGTGTAACGATAAATAAAGATCCCAAAGACTGAATTGAGGCGTGTTGTTTTGTTTACCATTTGTTTCAAATCAATTTTTCTTCTTTCCGGAAAGAAGACCCTGAAAACCCACTACGAAATTATGCAAGCTATCCTTTATATCATTTGAAAAATATCATAATATATTAGTTCTTTTCCTACCAAAATTTACTTTCTTATGAATACAATCTTCATCAAGACAAAACTTGACTGAAAACACAGTTAAAGAACAGAAGAAAAAGATACAGCCAAGGTAAACTAGAAATCTTTGGGGTGTTTATGCTTCACACCTAAATCTGCAGTGTTCCCTCGGCGGTCAGAATCACAGTCATCTTATATCAGATATTTCCTGTGATTCAAAGTGATGCATGTAAGCAAAAATATATTCTTATTGAAACACGCTGCAGAGAACTTTTTCTATATTTTTTCTGTTATGAGAGGTAAAATCAGCACTCCTTGTTATTTCTATTTAATAAAGCCTCTGGTAGATAGCAGTACAGAACAGTCCTTTAATACAAGATTATCAAAACCTGAGATCCACCTGAAGGAGACTATATATCATGGAGGACCCTTTCCATATTTAACTTATATATGTATAAATAGTTCATATAAATTAAAATATATGCATTTTTATTTTTAACACATATTCAGAAGAATGTGAGTGATAATTACTATCAGGGAACATAGCCTCTTTTTGGTGCACTTCAAAATATTTTTCAGATATCTTAATTCATCAATCACCATGATAGAAAAGATTTCCATGTATATTAGTTTCTTAAGTTATAAAAACATTAATAGAAAAAAGGAAAAGATAAGTAAGCAAAAATTTTGCTGGGAATAGCCCTTAGATTTATTCTTCTTTATAGCAAATAAATGACCTTTTAAACATGTGAATTGAACTACATAAGTATAGAAAAGTACCCGCCTTTAGTATATACTTAATGAAATTTCACACACCAAAAACACATATAATTAAGCCCTGAAATTCTGATCATTAAGATTTCTTTTAAAAATCGGATATTAGAGTTTTCTGTGAAGTCCAAAAAGACATAGAAGCTCTACAGACTTCAAAATAGTTGTCAGGTTATTTATAAAATGTAACTGACATTAATTGAGAACTCCCTCCCCCCTCAATAGTTTACTGGGATTTTTTTTTTTTGAGGGGAAAACTATGAAACTATGTTATATGTAAGAATGCCCTCTGAAACATTTGTATTGTCAAAAGACAGGAAGCAGAGGCATTGTAGATTGAAAATGTTTCCAATATCATAACTTAAATATTCTGATTCTGGCCATGTTTTTGAGGTATCATATTTGAAGCCTGTAAAATCATTTTCCATCTAGAGATAGCTTATGTCGAAACCTAAAGCATAAGTGACTGAAACAAATTCAAACATGCAAGAAGGACTAGTCACAGGTTATTTGAAACTGGCAAATTTTGTTGAGTCATATATATATATATATATGTTTATATTTTATGTCATATATATTTATATGTTTATAAACATATGTTTATATATATATAAGACTACAATATTCAATAACTATGAAGTAAACTAGGCTCTAATAAGTTGAATGTGTAAAGATGTTGAAACCACAGGAATGTGGTGTGGAATTGCACCTCTGTCATTTACCGGCTTTGTATCCTTTGATTTTAGTTTTCCGAACTGTGAAGAAGGGAACGTGGCACGGGGTTGTATGAAAATCAGTCACCACCATATAGGAGAGGAGGTCGATGTATTTTACACATGCTTGCACAAACTTTTACCTCCCTCCTCCTCTTCCCCCAATACACACATATATTGCACACGTCCTTAGCCGGGTTTCAAGGAAATCTCTTAACTGAGAATAAGAAAATAATCTTAAGCAAGAAAATCTCCCTGACATCTTAAGTACTGATCAGTAGATCTAACCTCACAGTATCTGCAATATCCAAAATTTCAACAAGGACATTTAATTTAATCAAGAACTTAACTATATCTTGGGTCTTTTAGATGGCTTATATTTTCAACACAGCTATCAATAAACAGAATTCCCGCAATCACAGCACTCAGTATCAAATGTATGACAAGTTTTCACTGCTATTGCTTTCTTTGAGAGATTATTTGCCTTGAAAATGGTAGAGAAGAAATTCAGGTATCATAAGAGCATAAACTATGTCCTACCTCTTGCTCTCAGGAGGTGGTCGAAAGTTCACTTAGCTCAAGAATCCTATTTAAGTAACACATTTACAGAAGTAGATATCCCAATACTGACTAATTTGGAGAGTGACTTGGAGATGGTCTAAAGTTTACATTTCATCCTGTAAGTCCTCCTCCTCATTCCCATCTCCTGTGCTACTTTGGTATAGTTTATGATAGTATTTTGTTTGATTTACCACTTATTTTCAACAACTAAATTAGAGTTTAAAATATCCAATTTTCTATCCGACTGTAATTTGAAAGGGAGAGGACTTACAGGAAGGATCTATATTTTTAAATACAATTTTCTTCACACACACACAGAAGCAGATTTAAGATAAGGCACATTTTACTGTTAACTACTTTCATAGCACCCTGTTGCTTTGGATCATTAATCACAATTAAATAGCAAATTAAATTAACTATGCAAATATTGGTTTAATGACTGACTTCCCCACTAACGTATGCTTTTGAGGTCAGGAGCTGTGCCTGCCTAATTCATCCCTCCATCCCAGGAACCTAGAACAACGTTCAATGTACATATTTTTAGATATGTGAAATAAAAACGTAACAAATGACAACACAAGCCTGACACTCGTCTGTCACTAAAACCTGGTTGTCACCAAAACTCATCTCGTGTCTTCAGTTGAATATTTGTATCGCATCATGTGTAAAATCCCTGACAGACCTAAAATTTTATGAGACTTTAAAAAGGATTCGCAAAAAAATTTCTTCGTTAGTAAAATTTTTCCTCGGGCGGCAACTATACAATAAATGAACTAGTGAGGTCATAATTTTTTTGTATTTTATTTATCCTATAATCTAAAGCCAATTTGTTCTAAATTCGTATTGCGGGAATTTTGTCTTAAACCTTAACTAGTGATCATACACAATGACAATTGTGTCCTTATTCTCGTAAAGTCTAACAGAAGCAACCCCAATAATATTCCAGCAGGTCCTTAAATGCTACATAGTCAATGTCAATATGCTTTAAAAATCAAAATGCTGCATATCTTTCTCTTCCTATAACCACAAATAATTTGCAATGATCACACTTTTAAAGACTACCACAAGTGTTATTGTGTCCTGATTATTAAATCAAAAGCCACCTTTAACTTTTCTGTTTAAATTGTACAATTTTAAACAGGTAAAAATTACATGGAATATGAAAACAAGTGGAGTATTAGAACAGGTAGACTATTGGAACACACGGTTCCAGTTTGTTTTCCTGAGAGTTAGGGTGAGCCAAACGTTCTTGAATATTAGACACATTTCAAAGTGTGGATGGCTAAGTTTCCCAATCCCCCATCTTGAAATAACAGATTTATTTGCCAAATTCAAAGTATAGAAGACCTTCCTACACGGCATAGTGCTACTCTGAGAATTTTGTGCTTACAAGGAAATGGCAGAGATGGGCATGACCACAGGTTCCTCTGGATGTCTGTGAACTGTGCCAGGAATATAGGAACGGTTGATACCTGTCCCCGTCTTGTTTGTCCCCCCTCGGTGGTGATCATATGCTCTCCCTCCAAATCAATTGTACCTTTATAAGTTATTTTTTTAAACTAAAACACACTTTCATGTCTAAAATAAATAAAACTGGTCTTCCAACCCTCCTGCCCCTTCTTTCCAGAAAAAAAAAGATAATA